>NC_090928.1:373070001-374302918 GCF_040938575.1 Ambystoma mexicanum | reverse complement strand
CTATCATAGGTATAGCTGCTGGCAATGAAACGGCCTTTCCCCCCGAAAGAACCTTACAGGGATGTACATTCCTGGTCAGCAAGCTAATAATGGATCTCAATAGCATAGATAAACTTCAGCCTCATAATATTTCTACACAGAAAGCAGCAAACTTTTTCCATACTTGTTGTTAACGTGTTTCATCTGTGTGGCAAGATTGGCAGCCTTCTCCCTGTAGAGGTTAAGCAGGCCAGTTTGACTTGGCTGGGCTGATATAATAAAGCAAAGATACTTAAATTCACTACCTATATTATTTGGCCATTTAACCACCACAAAGATCTTTTCTTACGCCTTCAGCAAAGGACATGATGGTGGTTTTGGTCGTGTTCATCAAAAAATCCCTTCTATTACAGAAAATCTCAAAAACCCTTAATATTTTTTGTATTTTGTATTTTTTTATTATTTATATCGCGCACCGAACCCTAGGGTAACTGGGGACCTGAGAAAGTCAGGAGTTACATACATGGTGAGGAAATATACAATGACAGGCAAAGTTAGTAGCAGAATGAGGGACCCAGATTACAGATAGGTCTGACAACAAGAAGCAACATGAAGCATATGTACAGAAGCATAAGCATAGGTCAAAAAGTCAACAGTGTATCATACGGTGGAGTGGAAGTGCGGTATGGTAGCAGGATAAAGATGGGTAACTACTTAATGGTGGGGCTTGGTACTCCGCCAGTTTTTTATTCTGGCTTTGAAGGTCTAGAAGGAAGGTTCTTGTCTGTAAGAGATGGTAATGGAATTCCATCGTTTGGCTGATTGGACTGGGAAACTGGCCCCTCCAGCTGTTTTTAGATTGAATCTTGGTACCACCAGGCTGTGAGAGTGAGTCGATATGATGGTACGGGACGGTTGGTGTTTTCAGATTTTTTCAGACAGATATTTAGGGGCTGTGTTCATGAGACATTTGTGAGAGATAGCCAGGTTGCGTAGTGTGATTATATCACAAATAGAAATCCAATTGGCATTGCATCTAAGAGTGGAGATGCGGCTGGATCTGGGTAAGCTGAGTGCTGCTCTGAGTGAGTTGTTCTGGAGGAGCTGGAGTCTGTTTAGGTTGAGTTCAGAGGAACCTAGGAATAGTGTGTTACAGCAGTATCGTTTTGACAATGCTAGTGCTCTAGCTGCCGTTAGGCAACTGCTGGTAGATAAGTATGATTTGCAGCTGTAAATTAGTTTATTGGTGTATGCTGTGGAGGTCGCCACACTGCTAACTTGATTTTTGAGGGACAGTGTTGAGTCAAGATAGACCCCCAATGTTTGTATTTCTTTGGAGACTTCGATCACAATGCCGTCAATGTCAAAGGCTGAGTACCTGGGATCAAGCTTATTCAATCATGCCTGTGTGCCCACAATCATTAGCTCGGTCTTATCGTCATTGAGACATAAGCTTTTGGTGGCCATCCATGCTTGGATTTCAAGATAGGTATCGTTCAGTAGTTTAGAGTCTTGGTCATAACAGCCAGTGAGGGGGATGAGGACTTGGGTGTCATCCACATAGTTGGTGTAGATGACACCCAAGTTGTCTAGGCGATCGAATAGCAGCTTAGTAAATATATTGTATAATGTGGGTGACATGCAAGAGTATTGAGGGACTCCACAAAGTGTGGGTGTAGAGACTGCTGAGGCTGATGGGGAGAAAACCCTGATGGTCCGATTGGAGAGGAAGGAGTTGACCCAATCAGATGCATTAGTGGAGAATGCTGCCGCTGAGGTGAGGTGCCTGGTGAGAATTTGATGGTCGATGAGGTTGAAGGCCGCAGATAGGTCTAGGAGTAAGAGGATTGCTAGCTTACCTTTGTCCTTTGCCTTGTCCATTTGGATCTTTATGTCTAGAAGAGCTGTCTCTGTTCCATGTCTGGGCCTGAAACCAGATTGTCTGAGGCCTAGAAGTTTGTTTTCCTGTTAATGCTTCTGAATTTACAAGTAGGCTACCCTGTCCAAGATTTTAGAAGGAAGGGGACGGTGGTGATGGGCCTGTAGTTAGTGGGGATGTTTGGATCAAGGTTGTTTTTTTTAAGAGGGGCATAAGCCAGGCTTCCTTGAAATTGTTGGCTACCTGGTTGGACGAGAAGGAGGAGTTTATCAGAGTGGTGATGAAGGGGGCTAGGTTTTTTGCTCCTTCCTTGATAATGGAGACTGGGCAGGCATCCCCCTGACAGTGGGAGGGTTTCAGACTTTTTATGATATCCTCTACTTCTTTTGGAGTTACTTGCGAGAACGTGAAGGGTGTGCAATGTTGTAGATTTTTCTCTAAGGCCGGTGAGGGAAGGTAGCCATTCGAGAGGCTAGCCTTTTTGGACTCAATCTTGTTTTGTAGTAGGGTGATTTTGTCAGCAAGAGCTTGCTGGATTTTTTTATACCATTCTGCATACTTGGCGCAATCCGGTCGGGGGGGGGGGGTTGCTGGGGATTCGAGCTCTTTTAGGATACCAAAAAGCTCTTTGGTATTCTATTTGACATTGTGGATTCTGGAATTATAGGCTTCTATTTTTTCAGATAGAATAGCCGCTTTTTAGGTTGCGTAGGGTGACGTGAATACCATTTTATTGTTGTTGTGGGTGATTTCCACCAGGTGGATTCAGCTGATCTTTTGGTGTTTCTGAGGATTTTTAGATCAGATGTGAATCACTTGTTGAGGTGTGCGATGGGTTTAGCTTTTCTTAGTTTGAGGGGTGCCGCAATATCTAGGGCTGATTTAAGAGTGTCGTTGTAGAGGTCTACCAGTTTGTTAGGACCAAGGTTCTTGAACTTGGACTTGTCTAGGATGTTGTTGATGAGGGGCTGGAAACTATCAATTGTGATGTTACGACATTTTCTAGATAGAGCGGGGGGGGCTAAGGTGGCACTGGAAGGGGAGGGCCTAGGGATAGAAAACAGGATGAGGTGATGATCTGACCAGGCTACTGGGTCGTTTTTGAGAATTGTGATGGAGCAGTTGAGGTTGGACACCCAGTCCATCGTTTGACTTTTGGACTGAGTCGGTTTTGTGACTCTATGTTTAAAGCCCAGATGTGTGATGGAATTTTCCATAGGTTGGGCGTGAGGGTCATTGGGGTCCTGAAGACCTAGGACGAGGTCTCCTAGGAGTATGGTTTGAGATCCAAGTTTGGTATTGGTGGATAGGAGGTTCGTGATGTCTTCCTCAAAGGAGGGAGAGGGGCGAGGGGGCCGGTAGATGAGGTGAATGAGTGTTGTTTGGGTGGGCGAGAGTGCACGTTTTACTGATAGGAGCTCTGCAGATGGGATGCAGGTAAGGGGTGTGGCTCTGAGGGCCAGGTGGGTTTTTGAGATGAAGGCCACTCCTCCTCCTTTGCCCGAGTTTCTGTCTGTCCTGATAATGGTATAGCATTCTGGTAAGGCTAGGGAGAGTGCTGGAATAGCTTCTTCAGCCCAATATAGGTTTGATACAAGATAATATCATCCACATAGAATGTAGATTGGATCCTGGCCCCCTTAATGTTCAGTGGAATTAAAGATGCTTCATCAATAATCCTTCCTAAGTCCGCCAAAAAGGCATTGAACAGAAAGGGGGCCAGGATACATCCATGGCGCAATTCTCGAAATGTAGACATTTCTCGTCTGAGCTCACCATCTAAGTTTAATCGTACCTTAATGGTTTTGTTTGTGTGTAAATGTATGTTCTTACGGTTCTTCCAGTATGGTAGTGCTGAGGGGGTGGGCTCTATAAGTGCTGTGTACATCTGCCTCTCTACAAAGATCACTTAGTTTCAAACAAAGGGTTCCCCTATTGACCTTATCAAACGCCAAAGAACGATCTATTGTGGAAGCAATAATATTTATGTCCGCATTTTCCCCTAATTCCTGGATTGTATCCTGCACAGGTGGTGCCGACTCCTGCCTTTAAGCCAAATTGATTTTGCCAGAGAATGTTATTTTGATCAGCCCATTGAGTTAGATCTTGTAGCAGGGCAATTGGACGATCATTCAATGGGGCTAGTCGACATCCTTTTTTAAATGGGCAATGTGACTGGGACTTTCCAGCTGATTGCATTTTGATGTTTGAGGAGGTGTATGTGTTAAGACTCTTCTATGCTTATTCAAGCTTCTCCTTCACAACTTTGCTTGTGAAGCAGTGAGTGTGGGCGCCTCTAGTAGCATGAAGACATTGGCCCATGGTTCGACTCTTACCACTGGCAGTGCCTTTTAAAAAATACTTTGTTGCTTTTGTTGCAAATTTGTCAAGCTATTAAAAAGATTTTAAAAAACAGTATACAAATACATGTTGTATATTGCAGTGCTGAACGCATATTTAAGTACGCACAAAGCAGTATTTACCATTGTGGATTCTCTGTAGTGACGTACTTGCTGGAGAGAGGGTATTACTGTATTGAGGTTTCTAAGGATGATTTGAAATAATCCTTCCATCTAGCAAACAGCACGGGTTCAGAACTGATAGACAATCAACGTCGCTTTTGGCTATTGGGTTAAATAACGATCACCATGTCTCTTTATTCGAAGGTGAGCTATCATTTGGGCTGCCTTTTTGCATTGCTTTTCTTTCTTACAGTACCTTTAAATGTGGTGTTTTGGTGGTGGTTTTAGTGGAGATGGTAACCTCCTATTCATTATCCTCTAACCATAGTCAATTAAAGTTTATTTTGCAAATGATCAACATATTGTCCAGATAATGTGAAAACGTTTCAGGAGTGTACTATAGTAAAGACACAAACTGTATACAGTACAGAGAACATAGGACGCATAACATGATTAATTGATCTGTTTGAAATGTACTTGTCAACAACAACTGGGCATCAGGTTCATGATTTTATTTTTAAATGGATAAGGCAGTCCAGTTGTTGTTGACAGGTACATTTCAAACAGATCAATTAATCATGTTATGCGTCCTATGTTCTCTGTGCCCCTCTGTATCCTACTCCTCCTGCTGTATATCTGTTCTGTTGTTACTGACGAGCACTCCAGTATGCATCTGTACTGTTGTATACCTCTGAAAAGCACTCCATTATGTGTCTGTATTGTAAACCTCTGTAAAACGCTCTGTTGTTTCTCAAAGCTAGGTCTGTGTTCAATAAATATAATAATAATAATAATAATAATAATAATAATAATAATAATAATAATACTAATTAATAATAATAATAATAATAATAATATTATGTCAGATCACAGTACCAAATTCTGCCAGGCCGACTCTGCCTTTCCTATGTCTGACGTTGATAAACATTCATGCACATCTACTTTAGGAATAGCAACACCTACTTTGCTACAACGCAGCTTAGATAGTACTACCTGTAAACAATTAACACGTCACTAGTATGGTGCACTTCTAGACCTCTGTTCGTCCTGAAGAGGGTTCTTCACTTATCAATGGCATACCCCATTGAACAGCTTAAAGTAATAGTTGGCCGAGGTCTTTAGATGGCCAAATTCAAGACTGTGGAGCCCAAGTGTTGACAATCACATTCTTTCTTCACCAAAAGACATTGCAGCAATCCTGGACAAATCCTCTTACCTCACTCTAGTGATGTGTTGCCTTCTTTAAACATGTTGGCCCTCTCACATTCTGGTGAAATTGTTTAGGCCATATCCCGATGTTTCCTTTTATGCAGGCAATATTGGGTTACTTTATGAGTAGTGTACTTTCCAAGTCTGGTATACAAAAAAGGGAATCGGGGTGTTATTTATAATTTATGAAAGCCAAACATTCAAAAATACCTGTACCTTGCTATATGACAAGAACTGTAAAATAGGTTGGTCAAATGCAGAAATTGCACACAGGCCTGAAGTCCCACCTTCACCTCTTATAGGTGCTTGATCCTGGGCAACTGAACTGGTCACATTGCAAGGCCCTAAATATTTGAATTGTTAGAGTCGCCCTATAATAAGGTAAAACCTTAGACTCTTCCCAAAATTCCATTGCTAACAACTTTTGATTCAATGGATGTATCCGGATGAAATTTGCCCACCAAAAGAACTGTGTTTTCCCATGCCCCTCAAACTGGAAATGTTGATGCTAATTCGTTAAACGATTCAAATTTACCAAGAACATTAATTTTCTATTCATGAAAAAAGTGCATCCGTAGTGCGAAAATTGGTGGACGGTTTTGAACAAAATAAGAAACAAGTTGGGCACAAAGCATCACAGATGGTTCTTTTTTTGGTTTAGTATAATTCAGGGCAATAGTTTTTAATTTTTATTTGATGGAGAAGAGGGTACCCCCACCACCAGAAATATTTTAAATATCTCCCATGATGCATTGCTAGAAGCTGAGGCACAGGTTCTGAAAAGTAAAATTACAGCATCATGTTTGATCTTGGCAAGAATGTTCTTATGAAAGAAAAGATTGCAGACAATGTAAGTTATTTTTAACAATAGAAATAAGTGGGTGGACAGCTGAGATAAAGGTAGCATGGAGCTTGTGTTCCTGCACGACTGTGAAGCCCTGACTCACTACAGGACCCCTTTCACGTAAGCAAGCTACACAAATCCTGCATTTTATCAGAAGGAGGATATAGCAAAGCAGAGTTTATCCTGCACTTTGAGCTTCATTTCAGGAATTTCACTTGCAACATAATACACATTGTTCAAGAGAAACAATTGTATCTACAATAGATACAAAATGATTTGTGTTTCAAAACATGTCTAAGGGGTATATCTCACATAACCCTGCATCCCCCTTCCTCGTCCCAGTCCCATATTACTCCTGCTATACTCTTGTTCAAGCTAGTCCCTCATTACCTCTGCCTTAGTCTTCTTTGTCTTAGCATCCCATTCATCTCACTCATCCATGCCCTAGTCCCTCATTAGCCAGGCCTTACTCTTCCGCATCCCAGTACCCCATCACCCTACCTCACTCTTTCTCTTCTGTATGTATGTATGTATGTATTTATTTTTTGTATAGCGCCGATAGCCCGTGGGCATCAGGGCGCTTAGGCAAACAACGAATGACAAAACAATACAATAGGAACGTCTGTGCTAAGCCATGAGGTGGTCATAATCCCCCGTATCCCAGTTCATCATCTGAAAAGATGAGTCTTCTCAGTCCCTCATTACCCATGCCTCACTCTTCCTTATCCCAGTACCCTATTATCCCTACTTCACTCTTTCTCTTCCCAGTACCCCATTGTCCCTGTCTCCCTCCTTCTCATCCCAGTACCCCACTTGTAATCCCTTGCATTAGCCCAACTCACTCTTCCTCGTGCCTGTAGCCCACTAACCACGCATCATTTACAACAGCTCACCATTCCTTGTCTAAGTCAACCTTATCCCCGCCTCACTCCTCATCATTCCAGTACCCCATTACCCACTCACTGTTTCTCGTCTCAGTACCCCATGTACCCCAAATTACTCTTCGTAGTCTCATTACCCTATTACCCCTACTTCACTACTTCTCATCTGAGTATCCATTTATCCCTGCCTTCCTCTTTGTTGTCCCAGTGCCTCATTAATATTCCATTGCATTACCGCAACCTCACTCTTCCTTGTCCCAGTCCCCCATTTCCCCTATTTACTGTGCTTTGTCAAAGTCCTCCATTACTCCCACCCCACACTTCTTGTCCCAATCACTCATTATCAGCTCACTCTTCCTCATCCCAGTTCCCATTACCCCACCTCATTCTTCCTCATTCCCGTCCTCTATTCCCCAAATGTACCCTTCCTCGCCCTAGTACCCATTACCCTACCTAACAATTTCTCGATCCAGTACCCCATTATCCCACCTCACTCTTCCTCATCCCAGGTACCCATTATCCAACTCACTCTTCCTCATCCCAATCCCCCATTATGCCACTTCACTCCTCGTCATCACTTTCTCCCATTACCCCCTCCTCATTTTTCCTCATCCCAGTCCCCTATTTCCTCCAATTTACTCTTTCTCATCCCATTCCCCATTACCCCACCTCATTCGTCCTAGTTGAAGTCCATTTACCACAATTTACTCTTCCATGTTTCATGTCCCATTACCACATCTTACTCTTCCTCGTCCATTCCCCCATTCCCCCACCTCATT
This sequence comes from Ambystoma mexicanum, assembly GCF_040938575.1. NCBI lineage: Eukaryota > Metazoa > Chordata > Amphibia > Caudata > Ambystomatidae > Ambystoma > Ambystoma mexicanum. Next base: position 374,294,885 of record NC_090928.1, on the reverse strand, counting down.
TTCCTCGTCTCAGTCCCCAATTTACTCTTCCTCATCCAATTCCCCCATAACTTCACCTCATTCTGCCCTACCCAAGTTCCCCATTTCTCCAATGTATTATTCCTCATCCCATATTCCATTCCCCCAATTCACTGTTCTTAGTCCCTGAATCAACCCAACCTCACTCTTCCTCATCCCAGTCCCCAATTTCCCCCGCATCATTCCTCCTCACCCCAGTCCCCAGATCCCCATTTCCCCAATTCCCTCTTCTTCATCCCATTCCCCCATTTCCCTCACCTCAATCATTCTCACCCCAGCCTCCATTACCCCACCTCATCTTTCTCTCGCAGTCCTCCTTCCCCAATGTATGTTTTCACGCCCCATCCACCATTACCCCGCCTCCCCCTTCCTCGTCCCAGCCCAATATGCCATCTCACTCTTCCTCATCTCAGTCCCCCATTGCCCCCACTTCTTTCTTCCTCACCCCAGTTCCCCATTTCCTCAACTCACTCTTCCTTGTACCAATCCCCCATTACCCACACCTCATTTTTCCTTGTCCCAGTCCAACATTACACCAACACATCACTCTTCCTTGCCCCCATTTCTCCAACTCACTCTTTCTTGTTGGATCTCCCATTACTCCACCTCACTCTTGCTCATCTTAGTCTGCCAATTCTACCAATTTACTCTTCCTCATCCCAGTCCCCATTATCCCACCTCACTCTTCCTCTCCCCAGTCCCCCATTAACCCACTTCACTGTTCCTTGTCTCAGTCCCTCATTACCCCCACCTCAGTATTCCTCACCCAGCTCCCCATTTCCTTAACTCACTTTTCCTTGTACCAATCCCCCAATACCCCTAACTCATTCTTCCTCATCTCAACCCCCCATTATCCTACCTCAATCTTCCTCATTCCAGTCCCCAATTCCCCCCTCATCACTCTTACTCGTCCCATGTCCACCAGATCCATATTGTATGAACTATATAGGCTAGCCAAGTCATGCATGCCACAGTGCCAGCTCCTAACCATTGTGGAAGTTCACCTCCAGTTCAAAGCCACATCAGAAAGGCATTGTGGGTATGCACATTAACCCAAAAGAAACCCTTTTTCTCTAGAAAATTAGCTTTGTCTTGCACAGCCTTTCAAAATGTAAGATGGGTGACCTTCTTTGGGATTAGAGTAATACTAATAATATATATAATACCTAGATTTATATAGTGCTACAAGCCCACATGCATCTGGGCACTGAGATAACAGTTGATATTATTAACCCACAGCAATGTATCGACCTCGGAAGGATGAAAGGTGGAGTTAGCCCTGCCGGGATTCGAACCTGCATTACCAGACTGCACACAGATGTCAGAAACAGGTGCTTAGCTCGTTGTGCTATCTGATCAGGCACTTGTGACATTATGTAAGTGTGGAATAGTTGAAACTTCCTTCATGGAGTACTCTAAAGATAAGTGGTGAGACATTCCACTCATATATTTATAGATTTCATCTGGCAATTGCTTGTACCCAAGTGACATATTGTGATGGACTTGTTCAATTTCTCATTGTGATATTAGGTCCCCTTCAAAGAGCCCACCTTCTTTGTTCAACCTGGGCAGGGGTAGATTAACGAAGAAGGCTGCCTCGTGAAAGGAAGGGAAAACATCCATAATTTGTGTGGCGCCTTCATGCCTTGTTCAACGGTTCTTTACTTCAAGCAAAATATGCAATGTTGCGCACTAACTGAGACAAAGGTAACATAGGAGTGTTCTTCCATACAAGGTGTGCCATTCCCTGCAGCAAGGCTTGTAACTACTACTTGAGTAGCCTTGTATCCTCTCCTTTCCATTTTGGCTTTATCAGCCCTCATTTTTAGTTTTGGAAATCAGGGGCAAGATTACAGAAACTTTGCACGGTATTAGCACTATGGCAAAGTTTGTCCTATTCAAAAAAACACTGGGAAACATTAAAAAAAACATTGCACCTGACAAGTGCAGTTTGGCATATTAAAATCACCAGGACAAAAATTGCCCAAGTGCTAAAAAGATACATTTTTGATGCATTTTTACATCGAGGCAAAGTTTTCCCTATTGCTAATGCCATTCCATATTAGCACTAGGGCAAACTTTGCCCTGGTGCAACAATGTTGTGAAAATGCATATTGTTTGCACTAGGGCAATGTTTGCCCTGGTGCTTTTAATATGCCAAACTTCACTTGTCGAGGCGCAATGGTTTTTTAATGTTTCCCAATGTTTTCTAAAATAGGGCAAACTTTGCCCTAGTGCTAATACCGTGCAAACTTTGCACTTGCATCAGTGAAAAACCTCTGTAATCTGGCAGCAGGTGGCGATGTAAGTGCTGCTTGTAAGGCAACACTATTGACATGGGAAATAAAATAGAGAGAGATGGGGATGTCACGAGGGATGTAGAGCATGTGGGTGTTGTTTTGGTGTTGTGCCTACCCACCCAGCGAATGCCCCTGCCCATGCTAGTCTCTGTGGCCATTCCTAAACACTTCGGGTCACTCCTAACCCAAAACACACACTCCTGAGGTCTCTTTGCAGCTAGCTCTGTTGGTTTGAGAGGGTTGCCATGTTGCTTCTAAACAGTTAACTGAAAGGTTTGCAGCTGTAAACCAGCTCCTGGTGTCATAAACATTTCTTAACGAAGTGTGCCTTCAGTCACTTGATGTATGAGCAATATCTGTGTCTTTGCTTTTGTTCCTTGCACTGAATTCCTATTAAACACACACTTTGGAAAAACCAACAATGTTGTCCTTTGTATAGGCATTACCAGACATTGCCATAACATGGACAGGCGCTCAGAGCATTTGCCAACTTTGGCATCTTATGGTGAGGTTGTACGATTAGGGCTGTCCCTGGAAAATGCCTAACCCATACTGCCCCAAAGAGGTTGCCAATGATTGTTTTTTCTTCAGAGGAATATTGCATGAGTTGATATAATATTTGAGGTCAATGCACTGTCATCTCGTTATATGAGGGAACTTTCTTCATTCCAAGTAAGTATCCCTAGACAGTTAGTGTGGTGAAGATATCCATAATGGGATGTTAAGCAAATCAGTGATTCATGTAATGCAGGGGTCTGCAACCTATGGCACTCCAGGGGCCAGATCACACAAACCTTGCACCAGTGCAAGTGCAAAGTTGCACGGTATTAGCACTAGGGCAAAGTTTGCCCTACTTTAAAAAACACTGGGACATACAACTATTGCACCATGACAAGTGCAATTTGACAAGGTATAAGCACCAGGGGAAAAATTGCACTAGGGCAAAAAGAATTAATTTTCACTGCATTATTGCAACATGGCAATACGGTATGGTATTAACACTAGGGCGAACTTTGCCCTGGTGAAAATAACATATCGAAAATGTATCTTTTTTGCACTATGGCAATTTTTGCCCTGGTGCTTATACCATGCCAAACTGCACTTGTCATGGTGACATAATTTTCTTATATGTGACTGTGTTTTTTAAAATAGGGCAAAGTTTGCCCTAGTGCTAAAACCATTCATACCATTCCGTATTAGCACTAGGGCAAACTTTGCCATGGTGCTTTTCATATGCCAAACCTCACTTGTCGAGGTGCAATGTTTTTTTTTAATGTTTGCCAATGTTTTTAAAAATAGGGCAAACTTTGCCCTAGTGCTAATACCGTGCAAACTTTGCACTTGCACTGGTGCAAAGTTTCTGTAATCTGGCCCCAGACGTTTTGAACTACACCTCCCGTAATCCTACACTATTAAGTATGCTGTTTAGGAGTGATGGGGGTTGTAGTAAAAACATCAGAGAGTTTAAGGTGGCATGTCCCTGATGTAATGCTTTCAATGCATGCCCACGTGGTTAAACCAAATTATGACCAAGTACCTTGGTGCGATGAAGTTTGTAGTCCAGTCTTGCTATTACATATTTTTCTAACATGTTCAAGGTCAGTTCTTATTTTAGCCAAGTTAACCGTGGAATTATTCTTGCCCCCAAAATTGAAACAGGCAAACGTGAAAAATGTCCAGCAGAGATGATGGATGTCTGCCATCTTTGAGAGACCACGTTTAATCCTTTTTAACAATACCGTTGCGGGTTTTGCATACACAAAATTGCAGCGTGTGGCAGTTTTCCTAATACACAACCACAAACTTTGTAGCTGCCGAATGCCGAACCCTTTTTAAAGTAGGAGAAATGTGCCTTCCTGTTGCAAAACATGTTATGTGAGTAAGGGACGGCCTTGCTTAGTATTGCTGTTTCAGGTTTTACCTTTTTTGTTCTTCTAGATAAATCCCCGGCTACTGTGTAAAATTGTTTCTTTTTACCCTTTCTACCAGGGCAAATATCTTTGTGAAAGGTTCCGTGCACTGACGTATCGAAATATTGAGCTAAAGTTAATGAGCGATATACAGCAGAACACCTCCTCACTCTTACAAGACTTGAAGAGAAACGGTAAAATGCTGTGTTTGCTTGACTCTTTTATCGTCGCTGTATGGTTTTCAGTTTGACATATTTTTAGTTGCTCTGAAATGACATTTTAATGTTTATCGCTTCAAATTGTGACAATTGCCGTCATCATTGGATGTTTTATGATAACAAATCTATTAATAAATACCTCCACAAAATGTACACTTTCTTGCGAGTAGACCCTGCATATTGTTCTTTGTTTCTAATGTTGATTTATTTTTCTTTTGATTTTCTGACTGCTTGGTATAATGAGTGTGAGGATGAGGTAGACTCGAAGGTGGGAGCTTGAAGGAACTGTGGATCTCTGCGCTGATGAATTAGGTTTCTCTGCATGAGGTTATAGTTCCTGCTGCCTGTAGTTAGGGTTCCAGTGGGACAAAGCTCCTGCAGTCCCTAGGTTAAGGAATGTACAAGATTGGGGTTGGAACCCTGTTTTACCTTGGCGCTGGATGTGGCGTTTACCAGTTGGTATTTGTATACTCCATATTCAGTCTGTAATGATAAAAGACACCGTTGTGTGCTTGAGATTGGTTGAATTTAATATTCAGTAGGTTTAGTTACATTTTTTTACAATTTTTGCCATTTTATTTGCAGACATCTCTGCGTGCAGTTGGTTATATGCCATATGCTGTTTGCATTGCTAGAGTGCCCGATTGTCTGTATAGCGATCACGTGTGGCTGTTAGGTAGTGGTTTATATCAGGAATTCCGATTGGACTTCGGTGAATGCCGATGTCAGCCGTTTGCCGATTAGTTGGTCTGTGCTGGGAATGGAACTGTTGATAGAAAGAGCTCAATGAGACTGATTAAAATGTGTGGGGCCAGTGTGTGTATGTTAGCTGGTTGGTAATGTATGTCTGGGCAGGTGTGTGAGCTGTCATGTCCTGGGGATGTGTTAATGGAGCATGTGTAGGTGTGGGTGTGAAAAAGGGGCTGTTATCTCAGGAATGTACATACGTTCAAACGATCGTGCTTGTGTTGCACCTGGACAGGTATGCTGATATGTCAAGAACTAGCATATGTTAAAACTATCTTGATTGTTTTACACCTGGTCCAGGGTGATAAGCGAGGAAGGAATATTGTAGTTGGAATTGGATGTCCCAGAGTGGTGGGATGGGGTGGTGTTAAGGCAATGTGGGGGAGTGTGTGTTTATGGATGAAGAGAGTGTTAATGGTGTGCATGTGGGGGCCGGAGGGGTGTGAGCTTTGGGTTTAGGCGCAAGTGGCCTGAGGTTGGTGCAGACTCCTAGAAGTTGGTTTCTTGTGTGGGTGGGCCTGGGGAGAGAGCAGGGCATGAGGGAGGGAGTTAGTGTAGAGGATAGCCTTGTCAGGTACGATGTTGGGTGGGCTGGTGGGCGACATGGGGTGTGTCTTTGTCAAGGTGTGTGATGCACAGCATTATGTCTGTTTAATGTAGCTACAACTATAGCGACACTACCAAAATCATGCACGACGACCAAAATCATGCACCAACCACACCTAGGCTTAAGACACCAGCCCATGCTAAGGCATCCAGGGAACCATCCTCAGTTAAGACAGTCACCTCGACCAAAAATTAGCGTGACCAATTCGGCACCCATGCCAGAAACCCCACACGCACCACTCAAATGCTCCCTGATCAACGCTAGATCCCTCTCAGCCCCTGCACACCAACCTAGACCTAGATATCCTCACCATTACAGAAACATGGCTGCATGAAGCATCAGGCCCTGCCATCTGCCTTGCACTACCACCAGGGTATACTGTGTTCCATAGGGACAGAACCACCAACAAAGGCAGTGGAGTGGCGCTCATTGCCAAAGACTCCCTTACCATTAGACAGATCAGCTCATCATTTGACAAGCACACTGACGCACTATCAGTCAAACCTGCCCTTTCCCCTAATGAGGCTATTACCATACATGCCATCTAATGCCCTCCAGGCCCTCTACTAGACTGTCAAGCCAACCTTCTCCATCAGCTAGGGGATAACCTGAAACAAAGCAGAGCCCTTGATAAAGCACTCCTCGATTTAGGCTTCATTCAAAGAGTCACCGACCCAACCCACATCAAAGGACGCATTCTGGACTGAATAGCAGACCACAACTGCGCTGTGGATATCAGCTCAATTACTCACTGCCCCTGGACAGACCATTTCCTCATACACTTTTATATCCCCACCAATCCTATATCCAAGCCCGGTAAACCTGCTCCCCCAGCTATGACCAGATCATCTTAGCTCCTAACGAAAGAAAGGCTACTCCCCCTCCTAGAGGCATCAGCAGCACTGAGGCCCCCTTTCTCCTCTGACCCTGCTACACTGGTAGACATTTACAACTCTACCATCAAAACAGCCATAGACTCCATTGCGCCTCTAACTAAGAAAAAAGCCAAAACCAGGAAACAGCTACTAGACCTAAAATCACTTAAGCGAATGGCACTCACTAATTGGAAAACCTGCCCCTCCCTCACCACTCTAGAGGCCTACAAAACACTTGCCTCCCGCTTCAAAAAATAAATCACCCTAGCCAAATCCACATCATACAACGCCAGAATCCCCAATGCGAACTCCGAGTCTAAAGAACGGTTTGCTATCTACAAAGAGCGTGCATGCCGCCCCAACAAACACGCAAGAAACAGTGAAAGACGAATCATGGTGCAATATTATACAAACGGCCATGCTAAAGAAAATAAACACCCTTAAAGAACAAAAAAAACAAAAAAAAACACCTCAACGAACTGAACTGCTCAAAGATCCCACATCACAGGCCCCATCACCCTACCCAGACAACAAAGACTCTAAATCCTTCTCCTTCAGACACGTTACCAAAACTGAAGTCCTAGCCCTCATAAAGCACATCAAACCTTCCTCATGCAAGGGAGCTATCAGCCGTCTGCCACTCATAAAAGACTGTGCAGAACCCCTAGTACCGCTGTTCACAGCCTTCATAAATGCATCACTCTCCTCAGGCATCATCCCCCCTCCCTCAAAAAACCAAAAAACCTGGGGTTCGACCGCTTCTAAAAAGAAAACTCGCTCTATCCAGACATGCCTAACAACTTCCGACTCATAACCACCGTCCCATTCTTGCTTAAGATACTGGACAAGGCAGCATGCCCCCATATACAACAATTCCTTGAAAACAACAGCATCCTGGGTAAGAGGCCATCTTGTTTCCGGCAGCGCAACGGTACCCAGACTGCCCTACTAGATCTAAAAATTCAAATAGAGCAAATCATGGATAACAGTAAACCTGCCCTGCTCCTACTCCTTGATCTGTCTGCAGCCTTTGATCTCATAAATCACAAGACTCCATGCAGACACCTCAAGGATGCGGCCCACTTCTTCCAACAAGCCACCTCCTGGATCACCTCCTTCCTGGGGGGAAGACTAATGAGAGTGTTCTCAGACCAGGCATACACCACCCCCACCCCCACCCACTGCGGAGTCCCTCAGGGATCCTATACCTCGCACACCCTCTACAACATGTTTACCCTCCCTCTTTTCAATGACCTTGATGATCAGGCGTAGCATATACTAACTATGCCAATTATACACTAGTGCTTCTCCCACTCACTGGCTCCTCCGAGCAGGACGCAGCCACACTCATCAAGATCTACGCCCTCATCCAGGCCTGGATGGCGGCTAACGGTCTTTGTCTCAATGGAGACAAGACCGAAATACTACTAGTAGGGCCTGAACAAATACTTGACAAGTTGGATAGTAAATACTCATCATTCAACATTGACAACACTAACATCACCACGTCAGTGGCAGCCAAAACCGTAGGAGTATACCGTGACTCCACTCTATCCATGTCACGGCAAGTTAGCGCCATCACCTGCCTGTATGTTAATGGTGTCTTTGAGAGGGTTATGTCCATCCCGACTGATGTCCCAACTCTTGGTGGGGATAAGTGTCCTCTGCTTTTGTTTGCAGAGCTGGTTCTGCAGTGACAGTAGTCTTACGATCAACTGGGTAAAAACTAAATTCATGGCTTTTTCCTTTCCTGGTAAAAAGTAGCTGAAAATATTTCTCTCGATTGAAGACACTGCAATTGAGCATTCAACATATATGATGACTTAAGTCAGAGATGTATGGGTACTGGCAGCTGGAGCTGTCAGCTGGAGAAACCGTATCTGGTACTTTCGAGGTATAATATAGTACACATAGTTTTGCCAGAGTACATGGTTATGGAGCTTTACGACCTGCCTCGAAAATGTATAAACTACAGGCTAGACAAGTCACACTGTATGGTTCTGAACTTTGGGCTATTACCCAGCCCTGTGGTGCCTGTTACTAGGTGTTATTGCTGCTTGAAAAGATTACATAATAGTACCCCAAAATTGCAGCTTCATTTAGAAACAAACATGCAGTGTATAGACCGTATTGCTGTCCTAAAACCCACTGGGCTCGTATTTGGGGCACTCCTTCCTTAATTAAGTATAGAGAGGCTTTGCACCCTCACACTGGCTTCTGGTGGAATGTCTTTCCGTTGGTGTAAACATATTACAATTGTAACTCACTACATTGGTCCTATTGAGTTGTGACCGAATTCCAAATATTGGCAGGACCACTAAATCTGTTATGAAAGCAGCGTGAGGAGCCAGAAATGAGACACGGACAGAGAGGTGACATGTTTATGGCTACAAACTTTTATCAAAACAAATGGGGGTTGGAAGAGGCATCACCATCCCTACCTCTACCAAAAACATATGGGTCTGTCAGTGTCAAGATGTCCCAACAAAGAGCCAGTCCTGTTCAAATCCAGAACACAGACAGAATCTTCACTTCCTTCTGAGAAATCGCTCCCTTACCCAAGCTTTCTCTTCACCTCCATTGCTTAAGGTATACTTCTTCTTCTTTTTTTATTAAAACCTTTATTTATAGTTGCACACAGTTAGGACTTATACACATCTTATATTAATTACGAGACATTCACACTACAACCGTTTACATTTCCTATCACTCTGGGTTGTTGGTTTCAGCTTTGTCAGCCAGGTATTGTCTATATCTGGCCCATATGTTTCTGGGTCTCGAGGTGGGCTGTACTGAGTCTATGTATAGTTCTTCGGTGTCACTTGCCCATATCATATCTTTATCCCTGTCTCGCTTAGTTGCTGGGGTATTACATTTCTACTTTAGCAGTATGGCCCTCTTAGCTATCAGTAAACTTAAGTTTAGTAGCTTTTTCCAAGTTTGGTTCATCTTCCCTGTGGCACCCAATAATCATAGCATCCTTGACCATTCGATAGGTTGATCAGCCATTTCATCTAAGGCTGCGCATACCTCCGTCCAGTATTCCTTCAGTTTTATGCATGCCCACAGCATATGGAAGATGTTTGCCTCTTTGGAGTGACATCTTGGGCATGTACCTGCAATTGTTGGGTATATGCGTTTCAGTTTGATAGGAGTATAATGTGTTCTTTTAACGATTTTATAATGAATTAGTTTATATCTGGCATTGTATGATATATATTTGGTCAGGGTGCATACCTGTTGCCATTGGTAGTCCTCTATCTGTTGCCCCAGATCTTGTTCCCACTTAGTTTTAGCATTCCGTTTTTCTGGTGGGCGAGACTGGATAATGGTCTTGTACAGTGTGGATGCCGAAATGTTCCCTTTCTCCATGGTAAACATATATCCCAGACCCAGGTTTATCACTGGTTCCGCTGGGAAGTCAGGCCATAGGTTTGCAAGGGATGATTTTATGCGCATATGGTATAACATGTGTTTGGCCACGTCGCCCACTATATCCTTGAGGTATTCCAAGGTCGCAGATCGTTTGTGTGGGAATAATTGCCCCTACTGAACAATACCTTTGGTGCCCCAGTGTGCAGCTGCTTCCCTGTCTATGGTGGGTGGTATTTGGGGGTCACCCCAGATTGGCATGCTCGGGTGGTACAACTTGTCTGTGTTATATATCTCAGTGATTCTGGCCTAAACTGTGGTTGTGACCTGTGTTGGGTCAATAGAGTTGTAACCTTTGGGGCGAGATTTCGTCATATTGTGGAGCAGTGTGGCGGGTTTTGTTGGGTGATGATCGTCCAGTGTGCCCTTGAGGTTGAGGAAGTCTGTAGCCCATTGGGCGGCATATTATGCTTGTGCGGCTAAATAATAAAGCTCAAAATCTGGTGCCGCTAGGCCTCCTTGTGGATATGGGTCAGTTAGCACCATCCATCTCAATCTGGAATGTCCCCCCCATGTGAATGTGGTTCAGGCACTCTTTATTCTGGTAAACAGTGCACGACCGGGCCACACTGGGACTGTGGTGAAAAGATAAAAAAGTTTAGGAAGGATTGTCATTTTGATAAGGGTGATTCTACCCATCAATGTGATAGGGAGGGTGTTCCAATGTTTCATTTTCACGCACAATGCGTCTGCCAGGGTGTTGTAGTTCGGAGCGTGGGACAATTGAGCAGTCCTAGCCACGTATGCCCCTAAATATTGAATATGTATCGGGCTCCAGATGAGTCCATGTAGCTCACGCGGTGCAACAGTTGTTTCTGTGAGTGGGAACATTTCCGATTTGTTCAAGTTGAGTCTTATGCCAGAGTACTCGCTGAAGGTCTTAACCTCTGACAGGACTTTCCCGAGCAGGCGATCTGGGTTTTTAAGATATAATAAGGTGTCATCAGCGTATAGTGCGATAATTTCCAGTTTACCTTCAAGCCACAACCTGTATGCGCTGTAGCGAGCCCTTAGTATATCCGTCAGGGGTTCTATCACCAATGCGAATAGTAGAAGTTTTAGTGGGCATCCTTGCCTGGTGCCCCCACAGAGCTCCAGTACGTCCGATAGGGTGCCATTGGTACTTATCCTGGAATAGGGGCGTGTGTATAATACTTTGATCCACTTAATAAAATTAGGGCCAAACCCATAGTTCTGTAATACCCTGAACAAAAACGTCCAATATACCGTGACGAATGCCTTTTGCATGTCAAGAGAGACCGCCAACCCCTGTGTCTCTTCCGGTATTGCTGCCAGAATCTTGTGACAGCATCTGATATTTGTAGCGGTGGATCTACCAGTGACAAATCCCGCTTGGTCCTAAGGTATACTTCTTCTTAAGGCGTTCGCTTTCCTTCATGTACTTAGATCACAATTACAATGATAATGTCTTTCTTGAGATTCTTCCTCTTACAGTTTATCATTATCAAGGGCATGAACTTTCCTTGAGAAACATCACAATTTTCATCCACACTTATCTTCACCTGTATACTCTGCTGCCAGGACTTTGCTACTCATCACACTTCACTTCTTCCTCAGGTAGTATTTTAATAACCTATTCACAACTTGGTCGACATATGCTTTGATTTGTTTAATAACTTCCAACTTGTTTTCTCGCTGCGATTCTATGGCACGGCATCGCCTGCTAGATCATCCTACATGCCCTTTGTGTGATTCAGGCTCTTCTGTAGTCTCTGGCTTCCCCTCGCTTTCATAACTTTCTCTCTGTAGCAGTTTTGGATCTGGGATGCTGTACACCGGCAACCCAGTAACCTTTTTACTCTCCCTGGGCTTAACGGTTGTCTTTGGCGTTGCTTGATCTCCGTCAGTTTCTCAGCTTTGGCTCAATGTGCGTCCTGATAGGCGCATTCCTGATACCATGCCTCCTTCTCCGGTGCACAGTGCTCGTCCTTCTTCCCTTTCGTGCAGTGAACTTCTGGCACCTGCTTCTCATCTTCCTGATGTCGGGTTCGTCTCCCGACTATCGGCCGCAGCGTACCTTCCCTCAGCGTGGTGCTCGGCTTTGCTATGGGCCATTTGGGAGACCCGCATCTCCAGACTTGCTTTTAAAGTTCCCAGTTTGGTTATTCTTTTTCCAACAACTAGACCGTTGCGTTGGATGCCTGGTCCTAATAAACATCATTGCTCTGTTATTCTATCTCATGTCAGTGTCTGTGGCTCCTAATTTTTATTTTATTTATTTTATTTTTATTTTTTCATTTGTTACACGTCCAGACCCTGGGGTATCACGGTGTGGTTACAGACAGCTTGAGGCAACTTGGTTATACATTTGTACAGTTACAAGACATTATTACAGAAGGCAGAATATACAGTTGTCTCCACCCAATTACATAAGCGAGCAGGTGTACTTAATTTTAACATTGGTTGAATAGCCAGGTTTTTAACAGTTTTTTAAAACCTGGGTGGGAAGTCTCCTTCTCTTGAAAGGCATTGGAAGTGGATACCAAGCTCCATTAGGAGTGATCCTCTCTGCTCCTGACCTCTACCTCGTCTCAGTTGTCAGTATATGGTCCCTAATGGGAGATCTACTAGGGCGTTGTGGAGGTATATGACAATATGCCATTAAAGTCTGGGGAACAGAGGAAACATCCCTAGAAGGGCATGGGGGCATGTGACTTTCCCCAATGATGTCATCCTATAGCCATGAGGGTCACCTCCCCCCAGGTGGTCCTCCCTCATATAGCCACCCCCAGGGTCACGATCAGGTAGCGCTGCCACCCCCTGGCCACATGGGGAGAGGTTAACTCAGGGAAAGAAGAAGAATTGTGTTTGAAGGAGGAAGAGTGTATTTTCAATGAGATTTTGAATTCTCCAAGGCTTACACGATTCTAATTAAGTTAGAATGCAATTGTGAACCAAACTTAGATGATCTAAAACCAAATGATGCAAGCTCATCGTATATTAAATGTAGGCTTGGCATTCTACCACTGGCCTACTGTATCAACTCCAGGGATGCATCTAAGTTTGATCTGTGGTCCTACTGTCAACATTTTATAGCAACAAATATTCAATATATGCTAACATGTCCGTTATACATCAGATGTAGGGATATGTATTTGAAGTCCCAGTTTATTGAGTATAATAGACGACGCACAATAGGGGCAATGAATTTTTCTAGGCTGATAGAGAATAAAGCAACAATGTTATATTCCGTAGCCAAATATATTCAAAGACCCTGGATTCATAGAAACATGTTCTTAGATTCTCTTTCTTCAGTGCTCGAGCTTCTTTGCACTGTGTTAACTTTTTGTCAAATGTCATGTACTATAGATGTACTCTAAGAGCAGAGACAAGTGTATACTCTTAGTGTCATGTGGTAGAATTGTTAAATAGAACATTTGGAGCCAGATTCTCGAAACATGTTTGCGCATCTCCTCACGTGCACCAAAAAAAGTAGTGTACCAATTCACAGATGCCCTTTTATCACCCTTTTATCACTCTTTTCACATCTGCGCAAATCAGGGTGCCTTTCTGTGCATTTAAAAGCGCATGCAAATTTACAAACAGCATATGCTTTCAAATGCCACGTGCCTATCGGGAACAGGCACATGGGGAGGCGCAAATCATGGCAGGGTAATTTTTGACCCTGATATGATTTTCTTTTAAGTGTGACAGCTTTGGTTTAAATCATGAATGTCACACTAGCATTTCCATCCCGGAAATGGGGATGGAAATGCTTTTTTAAATCTTTTTACAGAGACGGGCCAGCCATTTATGGAGCTGTCCCTGTGAAATGCGCGCCGAGCAGCCACATGGTTGCTGGGAGCCTGTCATATATTAGTGTCAGTATGCAAAGGAGCTGGATTGCGCATCTTTGCGCTGCTGTGCAGCCCCCCCTGAAATGTGCAGGCCACCTTTGAGAATAAGGTGACCTGCGCATTTTAGCAATGAGTGCAAATTTTAAAAAAAGCATCCTATGCGCTTTTTTCATTTTTGCTGTTTTGTGAATCGGGCCTTTGCAGTTTTATTCCAGAGTGGTAGCATTTTAATTATGTTTCATATATATATGTGGTTTTAATGTACTCTATTTTATACCAATTTTTTACACTGTTAATAGACATATCGGAATAGCGTTTGTGCTGATAAATTTTAATTGTATGCCTAATGACTCTGTCGAATAAAGGTATCTTGACTGACTAACGGATGACAGAAAGAACATGGCAGTCATTATAAGTTTAACAGCAGGGGGTAGGATGGGCACCGCTTATCTTTAGATAATTCACCGTTTTTTAATTAAGTCTCACAGTTTTTTATGGGAGCTCACCCTTTAGCCTAGGCACAAGGTTAAAGCAATATCCAAAAAGTAGGAACGGACTAAAACCGTTCCTGGATGAGCTCACTCACAAAACCCTATCCGGGGTTTCAGCCGATATTTGAATCAATTAACTCGCTCTCTTGCAGCATATATGATTCTTGGTCATAAATTCACAATTGATTGTATGATTTTTTTGAGTATCTTCATTTATTCCTGACTCATCAGTGTCATATGATTTTAGCCAATGCATTTCAGACCTCCGTCCATCCCCAGGGCTATAAACACTGCTAATTATATACCATGAACGATCCCATCATCACCACAATGTTCATTAGTGCAATACACTTCCAACTCAGTAATCATTGAGTAAAATCCAACAAAAATTAAAAATAAACAAAAAGTAAATTACACATACCCGATAAGGGTTGTGATCCAAGGTGAAATTTAGAAAAAAACAAATAAGAATACATTATACTACATTATTTTGTTGACTGTCCACTGTTGTGTAATCATATACTTATGGTTAAATTCACTACCTGTTCGACTTTTATCACCCAGAGCGTTATTTCTCTCTGCATATATTTTCTTGAGCAGCAGGCTTTCCCTGTGGGGTCAAGAACTTGCCAGTAGATCCCTATATGATTCTATTTTCCTACTATTATATCCCATTCTGCCATCTCCCTCATTCGTCTATTTCTTACCTTTTTCTCTCTGTGCTGTGTAGACGCGCCGGCTGCCCAAAAGGAGCTGCCAGCGTCTCTGCATGCATATATAAACGCTAATCTCTCTGCGCATGCACGTAACATTTTGTCCCACTGTTTATGCGATCTTTTTTTCGAAGCCGACATACCGTATATGCTTCTATTACGGGCACTCGCATATGCTATAAAGATAATCCCACATCTATGGATTAGGCAATTTTATGTATTAGACAAATTTAGAGAGTTTTACAAAAGTTGCGGAACAAATTCATTCCGCGCTTGCATATGTGTAATACACTACATTTACGGATCCCGCACGTGTGCATGGATCCCAAAGGTAGTGCTTCTCTTCGTTTTTGATGAGCTAATACAAATCAAGGAATGTTACTCACATAAGCAAATGTTATTTATGTTCATAAGCGTTTGTAATGAATTACATTAACATAACTTCATGAGAGATTCATAAGTCATCTCTGGGGTCCTCCCAATCTCCACCTCAGTTGTATTGGGGTACTTAATCTTCCAAGTATGACAGTATCATTTTCTGTTATATTACACAATCTTCTGATCAAATCTATGGGTTCACCCTGTCTATATCTATATTTACAACCTCATCTACATATTCATGTCAGTTGTCCATCGGCAAGGATCCAGTGATAAGCAGCGGGACACTGCCTTACGTCCCACATGGGGTAGATTCCCTGCGGGACATATCGCGGATCCTCTGCTGGTGGCACATTAGGTATGTGTAAGTTACTAGAAGTATTTCATCTATGAAAGTCTCATCCAAAAAGGTCCACCCCTGTTCCTCCAAAACTATCAAGGACCACATTGACTCTTTGGCTCCTGCCCTGGCTGACTTCTGCAATCACTCCTTTGCCTCTGGAGTCTTCCCATCCCCCATCAAGCACTCCCTTGTGCACCCCCTTCTTAAGAAACCCTCTTCCGACCCCTCCTGCCCGGCTAACTATCGCCCAATCTCTTTCACTCCCTTCCTGGGCAAGCTCCTGGAGAAACTGGCCATCTACCAGCTCAATCTCCATACCGAATCTGTTGGTAGTCTTCATGACCATCAGTCGGGCTTCAGAGCTGCCAGAAGCATGGAAACTGCTCTCCTGAACATCCGTGAGGACCTGCTCTCGAACCTTGACTCTAACACTCCATTTGTTCTCATTTTGCTTGATCTCTCTTCTGCCTTTGATACTGTCAACCATACCATCCTGCTCAACCGTCTCCGTGATAACCTGGGTATCACTGGTCAGGCTCTGGTGTGGCTGACCTCTTTCCTCTCTGATCGACCCTCCCAGGTCCAACTGGGGTCCTTCCTCTCTGACATCTTTTTCTCTACCTGTGGTGTCCCCCAGGGATCTAACCTCTCTCCCTGGCTGTTCAACCAGTATCTGGCACTTCTTGCCCACCGCATCGCCGCTCTCTGCCCCAACTTTCAGTGCTATGCGGATGATACTTAGCTAATTTTCAGGCTATCCTCTGCCCCATCTTCTCCTTCCCTCTTCTCTGACTGTCTTTCTGCTATCCAGGAATGGTGTGCCGCAAATGACATCTGCCTTAATGCCAGTAAGACTGAGATTCTACTCATCGGCACACCCACTCCCTGCTTCCCTACAGCTCTCTGGCCGGCCTCTCTTGGCCCTCTTCCTGCTCCTACCGGCAAGGCTAAAAACCTCGGGGTCATCTTTGACTCTGCTCTCTCCTTCTCCCCTCACATCTCTGACGTCTCTAAGAAGTCACTACCAGCTGCACCTCCTTAAAGGTATTCTTCCTTTCCTCTCCTTCCCCCAGAAGCTCACTGTCTCTAGAGCCCTGGTTCTCTCGAAGCTGGACTACTGTAACAGCCTCTATCTAAATCTGCCTGCCTCTACTCTCTGCCCTTTGCAACTTATCCAGAACAGGACTCCGAGACTTGTCCTTGGCCTCAAGCCCAGGGACCGTATCTCTCCAGGACTGCAATCGCTACACTGGCTCCCAGTGCTGCAAGGATTAAGTTCAAAACCCTCTGCATTGTCCACAAGGCCTTCTGGGGCCTTGGGCCAAAATACCTTCAACTCTCTCTTACTAAATATCTTCCTTCTCGAGCTCTTTGCTCAACCGCCTCCAACTCCCTCAGGGTCAGCCTCTTCTCCAAGCAACGAGTTGGGGGTAGATCTCTCTCTGCAGCAGGGGCCTCCCTCTGGAACAGCCTTCCTGCCTCCCTGAAACTTGAGGAGAACCATCTCCATTTCCCGAAGCACCTCAAAACCTTCCTCTTTGCCTCTGCTTTCTCTCCCCCTCTCCCCTGCTAAAATTACTGAAACTGCACTGAATCTGCAACTGGGCCACTCATCGATCTCGGTCCTTGGCCCAGCCACTCTCCCCTGCACTGCGTCCCTGGCAACCCCTGCACTTCGGGACTGTCTCTGTATCCCTACAGCCCCCCCTTCCCAGCACTTGTCTGCACTTACCTTGCACTTGCCACCAGCTGGCCCTTAGTATTCATCTTGTTATTCTACTAACACTGTACTGCACTTTCCCCTCTTCCTTCCCCCTTGCACTTTTCCTTTCCCCTCTACCCTTGCACTTGCGCGACTTGAATGACACCTGGCCTAGTAGGATCGTTGTCTTGTCTCCCCTTTGTTCCCCCCTGCCTCGGTGCACCTTGACACACTTGTGTATAGGTGTGTTACAAATGCCATATCATATCATATCATTTCATATCATATCATATCATAAAATTCACTTTTCAACCAAAAATTACAAGAAACACATAAAGTTTATCTCCTCATTGATACCCCCTGGTCTCAGGGAGTCAAGGTGATCTATCCAAAACGACTCTTGTTGGTTTAATTTCTTCCCCAAGTCTTCATGTGCATTGTATTGTCTTACATATTCTAAGACTTGTTTCCTCATCTGGCTGATGTTGTGTTTAATTAAATTCCAATGTCTTGCCACTGCTGAATTTACATTATTGTTCCGAATACAAGATCTATGTTCGTTCCATCTTTGCTTTCCTGGTCTTTTCGATTGGCCCACATAATAAATGCCACATGGGCATTTGATTCCATAAATTATGTTCGGTGTATCACATGTCGCATAACATTTCAGTTTAATCTTTTCACCTGTGCGTGGGTGATCTATGGTGTCACCTTTGGTTACAAAATTGCAATTACTGCAATGTAAGCATGGGTATGTCCCTTTTCTCATTGTCTCTGGTAATTTCTTTCCAGATCTTGTTTTCACCAGCCTGTCTCTTAGGTTTGCGCTTCTTGTATAAGCAAAGGTAGGCAATTCTCTGAATAAATGTTCCACTCGCATATCGTTTGTCAACGTACACCAATTATTTTTAATTGCATTTTTGATCCTGTTGCTCTGTAAAGAGTAGCATGAAACGTAGACTATGTTTGGTTCATTCTTGTCCCTCCTGGTTTCACTATTCAAAGATTTCATTATGCATTCTTTGGCTGCATCTATTTCTTGGGGCTCGTACCCTCTTGCTTCAAAACTTTCACCCATATTTTCGATCACTTTTTCACATGTTGTTTGATCATTTACAATCTGTTTCACTCTCATCATCTGATTAAAGGGTAGATTTCTAATCAAGCTTGGCTCATGAAAGCTTAAACGGTGTCTCTTTTCTGTAGATATTAGTTAAGTAACTGTTATTCTGAATCTGAATGGTCACTTCCAAAAAATGGATTTGTGTTTTAGAGATTTCATGTGTAAATTGAATACGCTGGTCAATACTAGTCAAGTATATGAAGAAATCATTAAGGGTTTCCTCTTTACCGATCCATATCCCAAAAATATCATCGATAAATCTGCCCCACATCGAGATGTAATTCCTCCATATGGCATGATCCAAAACGTAATCTTTTTCAAATTTATGCATGAAGGTGTTTGCATATGTAGGGACCATAGAAGCCCCCATAGCTGTCCCAGATGTCTGTATGAAGAATTTATCCCTGTATTGAAAATAAGAGTTTTCAGAGATGAATTGTAATAGTGCCAGAATGAATTCCTTAATTTCCTTCAGGTCACCTTCCTTAAGGAGTAGCCATTCTATTGCTTCCATACCTATGTTGTGTGGAATAGACGTGTATAATCTCTTTACATCAATCAATCAAGGTGAATGTTCAGATTTCACCTCAACTCAATGTTTGTACTCAGGTCTCTGCAAGAACCCTATTTTCTCTTAACTGGACGGTGATCTTGATGTACTGGGTTGAGTATTTATTTGCCAATTGGCAAATCTTGGCAATGTGTTTCATAAGTCAGTGTTGAGTAGAATGTAAAAAAGAAAGGATTGCCTTTAACTCTTCCTCTTCTCAGAGTTCCCTTCAGGGCTATGATTGCCACTTTAAAGTTACAGGCTTTTTATTGAGGTCCCTTTTAAGAGCTTCACATGTCCCACAATGTAAGACATCCGAGCAGTCTGGGATTCTTAAGGATTTTACACATACCTATTTCAAGAATGAGTCATAGAATCTGAAGACAATGGATCAGCTCTTGATTCTCAGAAGAAACTGCTCCAGAAAATGTGGTGGTTCCTGTTTTTCATGGACACTAAGATATGGACAGTGGTTGTGCCTAACTTAGCAAATGTTCCTGAAAATGGGGCTGGGGTGGCAGGGGAACCGAGCACCAGTAGCAATGGAGTTACTGCCACTGCAGTGGCTAATGTTGAGGAAGAGGAGGCAGAAAGTGCATCCTATGAACATTTGTCTGTCATCACCTCAGTTGCTGAGGCATTGTTCAATTTCAAAAAGGAGAAACCTAGGCTCAAAGAGAAAGCTGGAGTTTTAAATGGCCAAATTGGAATTCAAGAGGGTTGAAAGGCAGGAAGGCAAGGATCACCAGCTGGAGCTTGCCAAGATTCAGGCTTCACAGGGTTCTTCCAGAGGATCTGGAGATGGTTTTGGGTCTTCTTCACATCCTAGGTTTCCAAAGGATCTCTTGAGCATGTATGGCTGCAGTGCCATTATGGAAATGTCAAAGGCTGATAGATTAGACTGTGTGAAACTAAAGCAATCTCTTATCCTCATGTTTGGGAAGACTGCTGCTTAATACCTGAGGTAGGTTTAGAGAATATAAAAGAAAATAAGGTATGACCTATGTGACTTTTGTTGCAGATTCTTTTTAAAAAGTGTGTGGCTGGATAGAGGGCTATCAAGTAACCATCTTTGAGGGTATGATCAATGTGGTCATGGTTGAACATATTTTTCCCTCTTGTTCCCCAGAGCTTAAGCACCATTTGGATGACTCAAAGGAGTTAAATCCAAAGAGGCTAGCCATTGCTGCTGATGTATGGGTATCCCATAAGGACAAGCCTGCTTCAGGTAAGCAGGAGGAGGGAAAGAAGCAGAAACAGAAAGAGGGTGGGAGTACTTATAAAACCATGTCCGAGAAGGACCACAAAATGTTTTATATTGGAAATTCATCAGAGTCAGGTCAGGGTCGTGGAACTTACCCTCCCAGGCATGTGAGTGATTTCTCTAAGCCTCCTTACGTGTCAAATTCCAGTAGGACCTATCACCTGTGTGGACAAGTGACCACAGGAAGGGGGGCCCCAAATGTAAGGGTAAGACCTTGGGGTCCACTATGCCAGTCTGGCCTTCTCTCAGTGTGAGGAAGAAGGGATGGCAGATCCCCTTCCCTTTAGACTGCATTCCCTCGGAGGAAGTTTCTGAAGTTAGTCTAGATTCCTTGGAAACTAGTAGTGCTGGGGCATTGGCTCCCATCCCAGTCATGTTACATAGTGATCATTCTTATGAGGATAGTGTTCAGGTAGTAGGTGTAACTACCTCTACTGTTGGGAACACTCCTCATGGTCCTACTGATGTAGCTACCTTCATGGTAAGCCCACAGGTTCTTGCCAGAGTTCCTGTGGGAGATGCTCAGTTGGCTGGTAGGCCCTCTCTTAATGTTCCAGTAGCACCTGCCATTCATGCTGTGAATAGAGAAATTGTCAGGGCATCTGGCAATATGATGTGAGTGGTTCCTAGAAGAGTGCTGGTTGAGTTGAGCCTTCAGCCCTCACCAGACCCTCAAGCACTAGGTCTCAGAATTAGGCTGTCTTAGGCAAGCCTAAGAGGAAGCCTAGGCCTAAGGGGAAACCCATGGCCAGAGGAGTCTGAAATAGAGGCAGAGGGAAGGGGACTATTCCCCCTGCCTTACCTTCAACTGATGTTGAAGTAGTTGGAAGAGTCCCTAGTCCTAGTTTGGAAGAGGGCCCCCTTAAAACCTTAATCCTATGGGCCTCCTCAGCTTCCTAGTATACAGGTAGAGCAGAGTCCCAGGAGAGAGAAAAGTCTGGGCCAACAGAAGGGAAATCCATCATGGTTAGGCCTATGGAGAAAGGCCTGCCTCCAATGGGAGAATTCTCCTCCAGCGTAGCAAAGAGTTCAACAGGAGGGTGGGTTTCTGCAAAGTAAGCCCACAGAGCCCACCAGAGAAAACCTTCAGAGGTTGGAGGTTACTCAGGTTGTGAGTCCCTTCCTCCTACAGTTGGTATGTGACATTTCCCTGGTGATATATCCTAGTGTCAGGATATCACCTGTGTGGTCTAACACACATTCATGCTGGCCCATGATGGGGGTCCCAGAGGAAGACCACTGCAGGAGTCTCACTCTCTGTCACCAGGTTGACAGGGATGGGGGATGAATTCAGTTACTCAGGAATTCACTTTTAGGAGTGAACTCATTGCTACTGGAGATAAGGCCTAATTTGATTAGCCCTTTGACTCTGGAGACCTCACGTAATAGGTTGCAAATGGTGATTGCTGATCACAGTCCCATATGCCCTTGTGCCAACCCACAGGGAATGATTGCCAAGTCAGTCATTGACATCCTACTGCATGTCAGTCCCAGATGTAGCCCCTCTGCTGTGCTTAGTAGTGGTCAGACCCAGTGGAGGGATGGTGAAGTGACCTGTCATGTGTCACTGAGCTGTCATCCACAAGATGGTCTGAGAGAGAGAGATCTGTCTGGGGGTCTTCATATTCCAGTCTGCCAGGGTGTGACAGGGATGCTCCATCCAGGGTTAATCTTCAGTGCTTCTTGTTGATCATGTTGGGGGTGGACATGTTGGTGGTGTGCTTCATGGTGGAGGCAAACTACAGAGGTTTAGGTGAGTTGCAGCCATACATTGAACTGTCTGTCAGAGACTATTGAGGAGCTGCCTGGCGTGGTGTTGGAGATGAAGGGGGCTGATGGGTGGTGTCAGAGTTGAAGGGGCTGGTGGGTGGTGTCTGGACTTGAGGCGGCTGTCTGGGGTAGTGTCGGAGTTGAAGGGGCTGGTGGGTGGTGTCTGGACGTGAGGGGGCTGCCAGGGGTGGTGTCGGAGGTGAAGGGGACTGGTGGGTGGTGTCTTAACTTGAGGGGGCTGCGTGGGGTGGTGTCAGAGTGAAGGGGGCTGGTAGGTGTGGGCTGGACTTGAGGGAGCTGCCTGGGGTGGTGTTGGAGTTGAAGGGGGATGCCTGGGCTAGTGTCAGAAGTGAAGGGGGCTGCCTGGGGTAGTGTCAGAGGTGAAGGGGGCTGGTGGGTGGTGGGTGGGTTTGAGGGAGCTGCGTCAGGTAGTGTTGGAGGTGAATGGGGCTGCCTGGGGTAATGTCGTAGGTGAAGGGGGCTGGTGAGTGGTGACTGGACTTGAGGGGTTGATGTGCAGTAGCGGTATGATATGTAGATCGGGTTCCTAGGGTGTAGGGACACTGGACTTGCAGTTTTGCAGGGGTGCCTTAACATGCGAGGGAGCCCACTTGTTTTCATTGGGGGTGCAGCATTAGATTACGAGGGAGCCTGCATGTTTTCATTGAGGGGTGCGGCAATAGTTTACGAGGGATCCCATGCATGTTCATTCGGGGTGTGGCCTTAGATTACGAGGAAGCCCACTTGTTTACATTGGGTGGTGTGGCCTCGACTTACGAGGAGGCTCTCGCGTTTTCGCTGGGATGGTGCGGGTGAGCTTAAATGGGAGTTTATCAATCAAAATAGGGCATGCAAAGAACTCTGCAAACTCAGAAAGCGCTCTGTCTGACAATAGCAAAGACAGGCGTATATATTTACAAAAAACGTCATAAGAACCTACATGCTATAGGGGGCACAAGTTCGTGGGGATTGGGTGGCGACAACTAACTATAGGTGCTGCTGCGATGTGGTTTGCCGCGGCTGGAGGACGTCACTGGTTACCCTCGTTGGATGGGCTGGGCCTGGCAGGTCAGCTGGGCTCATCCGGGCGGTGTTGTTGTGCCAACCGTGATCTGTGTCAGAGATGAATGTCTATCCTGACTTTCTGCCCTAGGGCTACGCACACCATAGTCATTCAACATTGCATTATTATCTT
Source organism: Ambystoma mexicanum (assembly GCF_040938575.1). Classification (NCBI taxonomy): domain Eukaryota; kingdom Metazoa; phylum Chordata; class Amphibia; order Caudata; family Ambystomatidae; genus Ambystoma; species Ambystoma mexicanum. The sequence continues at coordinate 374,271,431 of NC_090928.1, read as the reverse complement.
CCCTGGTAAATCTTCCAATAGGTTACTCTACAGGTTAACGCAACACAGGAGGAATGCACCTAGAGTGGGATCTGTTGGCGATTCATCAATACATGGTTACCATCGTCCTGTTGACCGGGTGTCAGAGGTTGTGGGGTTGGGTCTCGGGGGATGGGAGAGGCGGTCCGTGTTATCATGTCTTGTTAGAAGTCATTATGGATGTGTTCCTATAATGTTGCTATAATATTGGGTTTCCTAATTTTACAGGGGCCATTAACCTAAGGTGAGCCGGTGGGTCGTGGAGCCTAAGAAAGTGCGCCTTTGGATCTGTGTTTTAAGGCCGGGGTTTACTGCTGGGTTGTAAATAATTCAGGTGGCAGGTCGTGGCCTTGGGTGCTGCGGGGGGAATGTGAATGCTTGAAGCGGCTCCAGCCGAGTTGGGGGGGTGGAGCAGGGCAGCACAGGCCTCTGCTTTTTCGTCTGGCCGGCTTCACTGGGAGGGAGGGGGAATGGCCTTGCGTGTGCTCACAAAGGTATTTTCCTCGTGTGTTGCAAACTTTAGGTGGAAGAGACATAAACATTCATATAATATACAATACTCATTGAGTCTTTCCAAAGCTCACGTTTTTGACATTGCTAGTGCCATCCATATGGCCAATTTGAGCACATTACTTGTACACTACGTTTTTAACGACTGCAACATTTTGTTATATGCTTGTACATACACGGTAAGTGAGGTAGAATTAAGGTTGGTGGAGCACGCAGGAACAACCCGCCACTGAGACTGGCAGCAGTGGTACATAGTGGGCTTGGACACACATATGGTGCATTTTTCGTGCACCCCTTACATGAGCCCTTAATATGGGTGCATTTGTCTTCCTTTGCACTCTAGCAGCATTAGTTCAGTTTTGCCGTGGGACCGTGGGGTGCAGTCTTCTCGATAACACACATAACATAAAAAACCACCGGGACACATTTACCATTTGCGCATAACTACAGGGATGTGGGTGCTTCATCCCTAATGTCATATGAGCACCCATTCTGCCATTTTCATATATTTTACAGGTTTTTTAGTCAGAGAGGTTGTGGAGAGAACACTTTCATCACAGGTGGTTTGCTCATTAGTATTTGGGGACTTTGCTTTTGTCAGGGGACCAGTGTACAGTTCTTTTCCACCCAGGTCCTGCTGGCCGTGTCATGCTGGAAACAGCGATACACTGCGGAAGGTGAAATGTTACAGTGTTGGTATCTAACACTAGCTCATGTCCGTCTGATCGTGGGAACGGGCTCTTAGCGGATCTGCCAGGGAGCTGTGGCCACAGGGATAAGTAATACTCTCCAAGGGTGGGGGCCGCGCGGCGGTGCACAGGGCTCAAGCCATTTTTATTATACAAAATGGTTTCCAGGGCCTAGCTAAATTGAGCAGGTTTGGTCAATGTCTTCAGCCAGTGCCCCACCCGCCACCTGGGCCCTGGTGGCAGGGGGGACAATTGACGAACCATGAACCTCACCGTGGGAGAAGAGGCAGGGGAGGGGGATCTCCTGGACCAGTCCTCCCATACATTTCCCCCCTTTCGTTACTTAAGTAACAAATACTTTAAATCCTCCAACCTCCTGCACTCTTCCTCGTCAGCTATAGCATCATCCCATGCAGGGGTGCCTTTTATGGGCATCCATGCCCTGCACACCCCTCGCAGGCTTTCACCTCTCCTAGCATATTCATCTGGGGTACAGGTCAGGCATATACAACCGCTCTCCCCTGCTAAGTCCACCCACACTTCCTCATACCATTCAAGTACACAGAGTTCTTTAATTGTAGTGTGCCATAACTTATCTACTATATCATTATCATGGTACATGGGCACCATCTGGAATCTTGATGTGTATTCTGTTACCGTTTGTACCTGTACTTCCTGCATAGTTTGTATTGTACCGCGGGCGTTGCCCATTGTCACCATCATCATTCCGCCATTCGGCACTGCGTTGGCACAACATCGAAGACCCACCTGGCATAGGCAAAAAATGAAAAGGAGGAACACTACAGCTGGCATCAAAAACTTGACAGTCATTCCCAGCCATGATGGGACCCAGGAGAAGATATTGTCGAACCATGTACTTTCTTCAGCTCCACCTTCCATTCTCATTCTTTCTCCTAGGTTATGTACTGCTTCGATCACATGGGTCAGGGAGCCGTTATCTGCGTCTTCAGAAGGTACGAAAGTGCAGCAGGCACTTCCGATTTTTCGGCAAACACCTCCGTCCATTGCTGTCAGCAGGTCCAAGACATACCTGTTCTGCATGGTCATTAGCCGTAGTGCTCGCAGTTCCACTTTTATTACGTTAAACCATTCTTCAGTATCATTTGCCAGTTGGATCAGTTCCCAACGTGTGATTTGGAGCCATTTTGCATTTGCTTGTGTCTGGATGCCTGGGACGAGCGAGGCGAAGAACGTTTCTGCAGAGCTGAATAATCGATATTTATCTGGGATCTGTGCCAGCAGTTCTGATGATGCTTTTGATATGTAGTTCGATGATCGTCTGTTTCGGGACAGCGCCTCTTCCTTGTTTCCGGAGGACAGGACATATACTTGTGATTCTGCAGTTGGTTGGGCCCCACTCTGTTGAGATTTTCCTTGCGTCTCCTTGCCCCCGTCAATGTGGCTTTCCGGGATTACCATTAGCGCGGAGTGCAGGGTGGCCAATGAACAGCTGCCACCCCAGGATTGTGGGAGGTGTAGGTATGCCTGGTTGCCACATACCCAATAGGTGTCCATTAGGGCAGCTGTCCCTTTTCTCATATCTGGGATGGCGAGGGTCTTGTTGCAGTTCTTTGCCCCCATGGTGGTTCTCCCGTCTCCCTTGAAACACAGTTCATAGTTTATTTCTTTCTGCAGCTTGAAGGGTTTTTCGATGGCCGTTACCCAAGTCAATTTTGAGATGTGTTCCTTCCATATGGGTGTGCATGTCTCTTCTATCCATTGCAGTTTCTCTGGTGCCACGCCCCGCAGTGCTTCAGCCTTGCACATTATTTCTTCGTCCTTCCACTTGTTGTCCAAAAAAAGTGTCCCTTGTATTATAAAAAATGGCTCCTCCAAACAGACCACTCCTACTGCCTTTGGGTAGCATGGTCTTTTCATTCTGCAGCATCCTAAAAGTTACCTCATGTGCCTGGAAGGTGTTCTTAATTCTGCACAATGTGAGATGAAGGAGACACTGGGCATCGACAATAGGCAACTCTTTCGGTAACAATACTTTGGGTGTACCTGAAGCATGGGGAATGAGGGAGCAGACATAGCAGCTCTCGTTCGTTGTTTGCTTAGCCGTTGCACTCATGTCCGCATACCATTTATTTGTCTGGTGGGGGTGTCGTGGGTCTTCCATTTTGTCTAATCCTAACCCATAATATTCATCATATTTCCTCCTCCCCGCCTCCCTTCGCCGTCTGTTATTCCTTTTTTTAAGGTATTTCCCGGCCTCATGGGCAATGGACAGTGTGGGCCCCCCTTTCTCCCTCTCACCCCCCTTTGCCCAATCATCATATAATATTTCATATCTCGCTGTCATTTCTTCATTTTCTTTCTTTATGCTATCTAGCAGTGTGTTTTTGGTTACGGGAGCGGGCCGGCTGGTGGCGGTGTTATATAACCAGCAGAGGGGTTACGATCATTCAGACTGCTGGCATTGTAATTGGACACTTTTGGCGGGGGAGGTGTGCTGTTTTGCCTTTTTTTCCTGCAAATCTTCATTTTGCTTGATAGCAACATTAGATGGTGTCGTGTAATATCCCCATACTAGTTTAGTTCCATCCCATACCAAGAAATCGCCTTCTTTAGTATTTACAATTGCTGTTTCATTTGTCACATTAGTTCCATTTATCCCTCCCCCCTCGTTCATCTCAATAGAGATGAACGCTATAAACCAATACGTAACCAGTCCGAACATAATTGTAAAAAATAACGTAATGCAAACAGACAACCCACACTCATACGAATATCTACATCTCTCAGCTAAACATTCTCTATATCTGATAAATCTATCCGTTGCAGGCTGTGCGTTAGTTGCCATTGTAGTTCCTGTTTGAGATATAAAAGTGCGTTAAGTGCATGCATGTAAACATTTTTGTTGGCACTACCAGTGCCAAGATATCATGGAAGGGGAATAGGATTGGGTAGGGGAGGGGGGTTGGGATGTACAGAGAAGGGAACATACAACATACGTAATCTTCACATTATTATTTTTTTTTGCAATCCTTCATCATTATAGATAACCTGTAATATAATGTTTTTTTTGTTAACAATTTTCTCTGGCAGGTATACTTCATCCACACACATTTTTGTATTCACTCATCATTTTCATTAGTATTGTCTGCTGTTGTCTGTGCCTCCTCATCCACCTCTTCCTGCACACTATTATATGCTTTTCGTACATCCGTCAAATGTATCCAGTACTTGAGGCCCTTGACTTTTAAAGCCGTAGGGGTGCAAAATACCACTTCATATAGTCTGTGGAACCATGGTGCATTCCACCGGTGCACAAAGCTCCGGACATAAATGAACTCTCCCGGCATCAGTTGTACCGGTGTTTCGGGTTCCGTAGGGGACTCCGTTGTGTTCCCTTCTTCCCTTGTGAATGGGGGTGAGAGCTGCTTCGATATTGCGCGCGCTGCCCTAGTTAGCTTTTTCAGGTATTCTGTGAACTCATCTCCCAATATCGCAGCGCTTCTGTGTGCGTCTGAGTGTTGGCGCAGTGGGGTGTGTGCTGTGTGCATTCGTCTCCCTGTCACGATTTCGTGCGGGGACAAATGGTGGTCCTTGCTTGGCTGATTCCTCAGCTCAAACAGCACAAGGGGCAAACAGTAAATCCAGTTTTTCTTTAATGAGAAACACAATTTGGACAATCTCCCTTTTAGCAGTCCGTTCATCTTTTCTACCACGCCATTACTTTGAGGATGATAAATTGAGCACAATTTATGTTTTATTCCCAATAATGTCATCACTTCTTTGAAGAGCTCGTTCACGAAGTGAGTGCCGTTGTCTGAGCGAATTACGTCGCAAATTCCCCAGCGCGGGAATACTTCCCTTACTAAGAACTTTGCAGTGCTTTTAGCATCAGGTCGTGCACATGGGCCTGCTTCCACCCATCTTGAGAATGGGCATACAACCACAATCATGTAGCGCGCCCCATTACACCTTTCCCCCATGTCCGCGTAGTCTATGTGAAATTCCATGAAGGGTCCTACTGGTTTTGGAATTGTTCCCCTGAGTGTACGTAACGTCATTCCAGAGTTGTATATCTGGCACTTTGTGCACTCCATTGTCAATCTTGATACGTGCTCCTGGAGACAGGGCACAAAACAGTCTTCTTGTATCTCTGCTGCAATGTGTTGCTTGGTGTTGTGTGCTGGAAAGTGTAATTGCTGAAACGCTGTTTCTAATAGCTTGACTGCCATTACCACTTTCCCTGAGTTATTTTGTCACCATAGTAAATCTGTTGCTGATTGGCTGCACCCTCATTTTACCCACATCATCTTTTCGTCACCACTTGCTCCTTCCTGTAGTTCTAGTATTTGTGATATGGGCATCGCATTGTATTGTTCTGGAAGCTCTTCGTTTGTCTTGTGCTGCAGCATGTACTCACCGGTTTCATGTTTTTCAAAGTATGAAGCTTCCTTGGCAGCAGCGTCCGCTGTCGCGTTCCCCAAAGACACAACGTCTGTGTTGGACGTATGTGCCTGGCACTTCACTATTGCTACCAATGTTGGGTCTTTTAGGGCCTCAATTAATTCCTTCAGCAATTCTGCATGTTGCACTGGAGTCCCATCTGCTCTTCGGAACCCCCTCCGCCCCATCTTGCCAGACCTCCATGTACTGTTGTCGTCATGTAAGCTGAATCTGTGTATATTGTTACTGCACAACCTTTAGTGGCATGTAGTGCTTCTATTAAGGCAATGTGTTCCGCTGCCTGTGCTGAGAAATGGGATGGAAGGCGATACTGCACTAGTGTCTCATACTCACCTTCTTCCAACCTCACCACCGCCAACCTCACATGTTTCTCTCCCGTGTGCATGTCAATTGATGCTGACCCAGCCACAAAGTATACCTCCCCCTCACTCAGGGCATTCTCGCACACCACCGTGTCCTCCCCTGTTTCCCCTGTGTAAGTCGCACAATTGTGTTCCTGCATGTCCTCCAGTGTGCATGCTTCTGTGATGAATGTTGCCGAATTCACTGTCCTGCATCGTACCACATGGATGTTGGCACTGGACAGTATTATTTCATAGGCAGTCGCTCGCTGTGTGGTCAGTGTACTTTTTGATCTCTCAAGTATTGCAAATAATGAGTGCTCCACAAACCATGTGACAGGGCATCCCATTACTGTTGTGGCACTTTTCTCAATGGCAAACGCGGCGGCGGTGAGAGATTGCTCGCACGCGAAATGTCCTTGCATCACTGCATCCAGCGTGCCACTGTAGTACGCCAGCGGTTTGTGTCCTAGAGAGGTCTTTTGTGTCAGTACAGCTGTCATGAATGTTCCCTTACAATGCGAGAATAGGAAAAACTTGCGTTCATAATCAGGGTTGGCGAGTACTGGAGCACTCGAAATCAATTCTTTTAGGGACTTGAATGAGTCACTCATCTCCTCTGACCATTCTATTTTCCTGTTCTCTTGTTGTGCCTCCTTGAGTGCTTGCAGTAATGGACTTGTGTAGGCTGCATAATCCAATATCCATGCTCTGCAATAATTGCACATTCCCAGAAATTTCTTCATCTCCTTCACTGTTGTGGGTTCTCTTACTGATCTTATTGCTTCTACCCTGTCAGGGATTATTCTCTTTCCGTCTTTCGATATCAGCTGCCCCAAGTATAAGACCTCTTCCTGACAGTATTGTAGCTTTTCCTTGTCCACTTTGTACCCCTTGTTTGACAGCAGTGACAGGAGTGTTACTGAGTCTTTTCTGCACATTTCTTCATTCTGTGCGCAGATGAGCAGATCGTCTACATACTGGATGATTGTGCTTTCAACTGATAAATTACCCAGGTCTTCGTGTAGTATGCGGTTGAATATACTTGGGCTCTCACAGTATCCCTGTGGTAATCTGCAATGTTCGTATCTCTTTCCCCCTAAGGTGAATGCCGTTAGGTATCTGCTTTCTTCAGCCAAGGGGATGGAGAAGAATGCGTTTTTCAAATCGACCACTGTAAAATGTGATGCCGTTTTTGGGATACTGCATAATATTGAAGCAGGGTTCGGGACCAAAGGGAACTCTTTCTGTATGACGTCATTTAAGGGGCGTAAATCCTGGATCATCCTCCAAGCCCCTCCCTTTGCTTTTTTAATCGGGTAGATACAGGTGTTGCATGGTGAGTTTGAAGGCACTATTATTCCCTGAGCTAATAATGCATTTATTGTCTCTTTTATCCCTTCCTCAGCTTCACGGGACAATGGATATTGCTTTACTCGGGGCAGGATTGCCCCTTGTTTGAGTTTTATGACCACTGGCGTCACTCCATGCAACAACCCCACATCATGGGGGCCTGTTGTCCACAAATTGCCTGGCACCAGTCGCATGTCATCGTCAAAAAATGACAGTGGTGTTCCCACTACTGCCATCAATTGAACGGGAATTTGCCTAGCCTGAATCAAAATGTCACAGGGCATTGCTATTTCCATTATTATTTCACCATCATTGTCTGAATCAGAGAAAAGATCCTCGTCAGATAAGTCTCGTAGGGCAATATTGGCGTTGACGCACAGTACAGTGCGCCATTCACTTCCGTCTATGTCCATCCCAATCACTGCAATCCTTTTCGCTGACACCTGTACAGCATGCAAGTCTAATGATACCACTGACCCTGGTGCTATGTCTGGGCGCACTATTGGGCGGAAGATGAATTCTGCGGGTATTCCCCAATCCAGCTTTTTTAGCTCAGGAACTACTTGGGCCAGTGTTTTCAAACCTTCAATAAACATTCTTTCATCCACTGGCAGGCCACATATTTCCAGAGCAGTTGTTTGAGCCTGTACTACCAGCATTACACGTAATGGGCATATTCCTGGTGTTGAACACACTATTCCTCTTTCTGTGAATGATATTGTCATGTTAAGCTTGCTAAGAAGGTCCCTCCCTAGCAAGTTTATTGGCGATTGTTCGTAATACAGTAAGGGTGTTTTTACAGTTTTACCCCCCACTGTCACATTCAAAGCTTCTGTATAAGGAACTTCAATTACAGCCCCAGAGAACTCCTGCGTCTCTAACTTCCGGTTAGATAACGGAAACCGGCCCTCCCTAATGCATGATTTCTCCGCTCCCGAATCCACCATGAATATGAACTGCTTGTCTCCTATCTGCGCCCCTACTAATGGTTCCTCTGCTGCATCGTAGGTGGTAGATAGGACAGGAAACGCAAGTGTTCTCTGTGGGCTGTCCTATGCGGGGTGTCTCATTTCCCCCCCGGTTGAACACGCTCCCTGAAACTACTGATACCCCACTATAGGGGGCTGGTGCTGGGGCTCCATTTGCTGTTGTCGCGAAAGGGTTGCCTGGGGTGTAGTGCATAGTGTCATTGTTCCGTGGGTGATTCTGTCTTCTGTATTGGTGTCCCTGCCGCTCCTCAGGGTACCTCTGCCCTGGGTCCCTTTGTTGTTGTCCCATTGGGAGACCATATGGGCTCCCCGGATGAAGATGGCCATAGTGTTCTACCTCTGGAAACCCGTTGTTTGGTCTACTCCTGCACTCTCTGGAAAAGTGCCCCCACCTCCCGCAGTTCCAACAACTTCCTTGTGCACCTCTGGGACCCTGCCATCCGTTTCCTCCCATTCCCCCATACGCTTGGCCACCCCCTCTTCGATCCCTGTACCCACCTCGTCCCCCTCGAGGGGCCCACTCTTGCCACTGCGGACCTCCACTCTGCTCCTGCTCGTTCCACTGCCTCTGCCCTGCTCCTGTCCAATTCGTTGCCATCCTCCCTTGTATTGCTACCAGCCCCTTCTCCTCATCATCTCCCTCCCTGCTGTGTGGGAGCGCGGCTACTGCTGCGGCGACCTTCACCAGCTTTGTCTGCACTATTTTTGCTTTGTCTGCCAATCTTCTCTGCGCCACCTCCTTTTCCCTTTCTTTTATTCGTTTACAGTGGTGAACTATTATGCTCTGAATTTCGGGCCAACGTTTTAATTCAATACCTGCTATTTTGTCGAGTGCTTTTTGCACCTCTTTTGGGAGCCCCCTCTTTATTATAAAGTAGAATAATGATGTTGATTGATACCAGGGCGTGCCCGTTTCGGCTCTCCACATCTCTTGGACTCGAAAAATGTAATCCATAGCATCTTCCCCGTCATTCATTGTACATTGCATTACTGACTGCAAATCTGGGGTGTCTGGAAACGTTTCCCGCAAGGCATCCCACACCCTGGCACGTACTGTATTGAAAGAGGCACCATCATGACGATCGCAGTCTAACGTTACTCCCAGGAAGCCAGCTTTTACCCATACTCTGTCAGCTTGATCCCCAACTGCTGATACTAGCAAACTCTTCACGTCGCCTATTGCTAGAGGTACCCCAGCTGTATGTTTCTCAAAGGCATATATCCACTTACTTGCCCCTCCTGTTAGCGGGGGCAATAATTTTAACAAATTGGCCTTATCCATCTGAGCCCAGGGTATGTAATTCGGCCTCCCTCCTCCTCTATGTATTAATGGGAGTTGTAAATTCCCCTTTGCCGTTGTATCTGCACTCACCTTTATACCTGATTTTCCTAATGGCACCATTTTTCCCAACCTGTTCCTTAGTCGCCCTGTCCACTCTTCGTCCATCGTTCTCATTGAGCATGCGCCATCCAACTCCTCGCTTCCCCCACCCATTGCCACACTTAGCCCTTCACCTTCTTCTAAGTCATCCCCTATATCACACAATAGCTCCTCTCTCTCTCCTGTTGTTCTTACCTCATCACCACTACACCCCTCTCTTCCCCCTAGTTGAATTATCCGTGTTGGTTCTTCCTCTATCCTAAACAGTATCTCTCCTTTTTTCCATCCTTCTCCAAATGTCCTATTCTCACTCTGCGCTCCTGATGCAGGCTCTGATCTAGCGGCATTGATTGCAGTCCGCTCGCATATACTTTTTATTCTCGAGAGCTCGTTTTTGGCTATAGAGAGTCTGGATTCTAGATCTCCTGTCAATATCTCTATATCCACCCTTGGTGTACTTACCTGCTCTCATTCCCTATGACTCTCATATGGTGGGGGTGCAGTTGGCCCTTGAGTGGTAGTGGTTGTCGTTCTGGGTACATAAGTTGGGTCACTATATCCCTCTGCGGGCACTGGCTTATTTAGTATTGGGTACAGCCTAGTTACCTCTATCGGTGGCTTCCCTTCTGGAAATATCTTGTCATCTTTTGGTATCAGTAATGGGTTGTCAGTAGTAGATGGTAGGTCAGTATCCAATTCCCTTTTCTTAGGTGGGGGTATTTCTTCAAACAGTCTCCATAGGTCTAATATTTCTCTCCTATTGTGTAGCTGCTTCCCCTTATATTTCAAACAAATGCATGTTGCTACCATATCTAAAATGCCCTTGTCAAATGATCCCCCTTCGGGCCATATCTGAGGTAATCCTTCCCCCTTCAACTCTGTGATCCACTGGTCATGATATTTCTTAATCCGTTCTGCGTACCCAGGTAGGCTCTTACAAATGTGTGATAAGGTGTTTCTGCCCCATACTTTGTACTTACTGGATACTAGTGTACCTCTCTATGTATGTCCGTCTTTTAGTATGGACGTATCACCATATGAATTCACGTACTTATGTCTTATTGAGCATGGGCATGTTTTCCCGCCACTTGTACAGTACGAGAATGGCTGCACACAGCCTCTGTTCTATACACTTTAGGGGGCACGTACAAGAGCAAACCATCAATAACTGACAATTGAGCCCAACAGATCAAAGAAATGAACACTCACTTTACCACATTACACTCTTCTTTCTGATATTTCTCCTGGTCACACTTACCGTAACCATACCACAATTACGTATTTCTGACCACCTTTACACATATGTTCTGACATATACGATGCATACACACTCATAAACAGCACTCTATTCACAGCCTAGTTTGTCCTACCTTGCCTCCCTTGCCAACTGTCCCTGTCCGTCTTAATCTGATATATCTATTTGTCTCTTAATTTTGATATAACATTATTTTTCTACTTACATTATATCTTTGTTTGTACTAACCCGCTTTTATTTTCCCGTAAACCCAGAGAGAAAAATAGAAATAGTAGCAGTCACTAATGTATTTTCCGTGTCTTCCTTAACCAGACACCTTTATCTCATATTCCACTTCTTCATATATTCTCAGTACTAGTCAAGATAGCACTATGCGGCGCCGCCTTCCACCCCCTTGCGGAGCTAGGTTCCCATCTCTTTATCTCTGTTCACCTCTTAATCCTAATGGCCATATGCAAAGAAAAAGCAAAGAAAGTTTAGGATGGTCCTTAGTAGACCCAAGTGCCCCCCTTTCAACCAGCCTCGTTCCCTGTCATATATTTTCCTCCCTTACTCCCTTTATGGTCGCTCGCACTCAATACTCACGTGCCCGTCTTGAACTGAGAGTCTCCGAAACTGGGTCCGTCCAGGCAGTGTTGCCGTTTGCTCAACGGTCAGCCCAGGCTCCGGCGAGCGGTACTCAAAGGGGATTTTTCAACCGGGATCCCGTACTCTCTCTCTGGTGAGTGCGCACTTCTGAGCGTACCGGTCGCTGTTGGCGGGCAGCCTCCCGGCGCCGGCGCACCGTGCGTATCCCTTTCCGACCGGAGATTTTCATGCCAAAGGGGACGGTAGGGATATATATATATTAGGAGAGAAGTTAAAATCACACTTTCGGGGTCACCACTGAAGGCAAGCGTCCCCAGATAGCACGATCCTCCACACAATGAGAGACAATAATGGACACTCTCAGGATGGGAATAAGGCCAGGACAAAGTGCGGGTGACCTTAAATGGAAGTTTATCAATCAAAATAGGGCATTCAAAGAACTCTGCAAACTCCGAGAGCGCTCTGTCTGACAATAGCAAAGACAGGCGTATATATTTACAAAAAACGTCATAAGAACCTACATGCTATAGGGTGCACAAGTTCGTGGGGATTGGGTGGCGACGACTAACTATAGGTGCTGCTGCGATGTGGTTTGCCGCGGCTGGAGGACGTCACTGGTTACCCTTGTGGGATGGGCTGGGCCTGGCAGGTCAGCTGGGCTCATCCGGGCGGTGTTGTTGTGCCAACCGTGATCTGTGTCAGAGATGAATGTCTATCCTGACTTTCTTGCCTAAGGCCACGCACACCGTAGTCATTCAACATTGCATTATTATCTTCCCTGGTAAATCTTCCAATAGGTTGTTCTACAGGCTAACGCAACACAGGAGGAATGCACCTAGAGTGGGGTCTGTTGGTGATTCATCAATACATGGTTACCATCGTCCTGTTGACTGGGTATCAGAGGTCGTGGGGTTGGGTCTCGGGGCATGGGACAGGCGGTCCGTGTTATCATGTCTTGTTAGAAGTCATTATGGATGTGTTCCTGTAATGTTGCCATAATATTGGGTGTCCTAATTTTACAGGGGCCATTAACCTAAGGTGAGCCGGTGGGTCGTGGAGCCTAAGAAAGTGCGCCTTTGGATCTGTGTTTTAAGGCCCGGGTTTACTGCTGGGTTGTAAATAATTCAGGTGGCAGGCCGTGGCCTTGGGTGCTGCGGGGGGAATGTGAATGCTTGAAGCGGCTCCAGCCGAGTTGGGGGAGGTGGAGCAGGGCAGCACAGGCCTCTGCTTTTTCGTCTGGCCGGCTTCACTGGGAGGGAGGGGGAATGGCCTTGTGTGTGCTCACAAAGGTATTTTCCTCGTGTGTTGCAAACTTTAGGTGGAAGAGACATAAACATTCATATAATATACAATACTCATTGAGTCTTTCCAAAGCTCACGTTTTTGACATTGCTAGTGCCATCCATATGGCCAATTCGAGCACATTACTTGTACACTACGTTTTAAACGACTACAACATTTTGTTATATGCTTGTACATACACGGTAAGTGAGGTAGTAGTAAGGTTGGTGGAGCACGCAAGAACAACCCGCCACTGAGACTGGCGGCAGTGTTACATAGTGGGCTTGGACACACATATGGTACATTTTTCGTGCACCCCTTACATGAGCCCTTAATATGGGTGCATTTGTCTTCCTTTGCACTCTAGCAGCATTAGTTCAGTTTTGGCGCGGGACCGTGGGGTGCAGTCTTCTCGATAACACACATAACATAAAAAACCACCGGGACGCATTTACCATTTGCGCATAACTACAGGGATGTGGGTGCTTCATCCCTAATGTCATATGAGCATCCATTCTGCCATTTTCATATATTTTACAGGTTTTTTAGTCAGAGAGGTTGTGGAGAGAACACTTACATCACAGGTGGTTTTCTCATTAGTATTTGGGGACTTTGCTTTTGTCAGGGGACCATTGTACAGTTCTTTTCCACCCAGGCCCTGCTGGCCGGGTCATGCTGGAAACAGCGATACACTGCGGAAGGTGAAATGTTACAGTGTTGGTATCTAACACTAGCTCATGTCCGTCTGTTCGTGGGAACGGGCTCTTAGCGGATCTGCCAGGTAGCTGTGGCCACAGGGATAAGTGATACTCTCCAAGGGTGGGGGCCGCGCGGCGGTGCACAGGGCTCAAGCCATTTTTATTTTACAAAATGGTTTCCAGGGCCTAGCTAAATTGAGCATGTTTGGTCAATGTCTTCAGCCAGTGCCCCACCCGCCACCTGGGCCCTGGTGGTAGGGGGGACAATTGACGAACCATGAACCTCACCAGGGGAGAAGAGGCAGGGGAGGGGGGTCTCCTGGACCAGTCCTCCCATACAACTCTGAGAAGCTAATTCACAAAGAATGCAATTTCTAGCATAGGTTGTGCTATCATAGTCTATGGGTATGACTATAGGAAACTTTTGACCACAAATGGTATTCCAAAAAATCCCTTGTGCATCCCTCTAATATGATAAATGTCCATTCTCTGTTTCCCATTCTTTCTCACTTTATATTTTCTTCTTTCAATCAGATAGTGGACAAGCTCATGGTGGCACACTTTAAAGCCAAAAATCATAAATATACCGAAATATGTTGGGTCATCATTCAAACTGTAGCCAACAGACCCAGAGGAGGTGATCGGGACCTAGCCCTGAGAAAAATGGAATAAAAATGCACCCACTGTCTTGACACTGTCAGGAGAAGACTAGATGTAGCAATTGAGTGGAACCTTTTCTTTAACTCTGACGTCACCACCCCAGTCCCATCATCTAACATCATATGGATACGCTATCACTAAGTTACCAGTCACTGAATGAGGTGCAACTCACACATATATGGCACTATTCCTTCATTTAATAAAAATCTCTGTTTATCAATCTTTCAAACAAACATCACTCAAGAGGGGCATATTAAGCTACCAGCCAATTTAGAAACTGGCGGGATGTATAGGTGTCCAAAATAAACTAGACAACTTTGTCTGCCTAGAGGTGAAGAACAACTTGGTTCCAACCGTTAAGTTGCGAACAATAACTTGCCTGCGCAAGTGATGTGTCTGATTTGTATCTGTACTCGTTTGTTTTATCATAGGCAAATAATACAGGCTCAACAAGCCACTCAATATACAGGTCTAGTAGTAGACAAGTATAAGCCAGCCAGATAGCAGCAGTGAGCTGACCCAACACAAAATATATAACTACTGGCAATGTGCCGAAATGATGAGACTCTGCAGATTTGCAAGTGCCTGAACCTGCCGTACTTATGACAATAACCTGTTTCGTTGACTTTTTTTGCAGAATTTGGTTTGCAGCATTTAGCTGGTTCACCCACGCACACAGAGATACGCCCTGAAACCAGGCAGAGATGCATTAGCCCAGTCGTTCCTAAATTTGGGAACAACCTGTATGACTGACACCTTTTTTGGCACAGAGGAGGATCACATAGTTTAATCTACTATGCATAGAGAGATACGTCCTGTAAATAAGCACCATGCATTTGGAGACACATCTGGCACTGTAGTGACAGAGGTTCTGAGCAAGTTCCTGAAACCACACTCAGCTCTTTTTGAGACGTGCAGCTTCATTTGCTTAGCAGCAAGGTAGTAGCCTATAACAGCAGCCCAATACACGACGAACCTCCTAGCTCGACTACACATAAGCAGTGGCGGACTTAACGGTGGGCAGACAGACAAATGGCGAGCGGGCCCCTGTGCCCTGCCCCACCTCTTCCCTTCCCAGTCTCTCTCTGTGACACACTTTGCAGTCAGACACGAAATTCAGCAGATGGTCACAGCGCACTGTAATGAGGCAATGAATCTATTAATGGGCTTTAAACGCCTGCCGCGCGATGCACAATGCCCACTATTACTCTGTGTTAATCACTTCCCAGTTGTCCACTGCAGCTCTGTCCAAGGTGCTCTGACTGAGCAGTTTACTTCTCTCCTTATCCCCTCTCCAGAAACGCACGCTCCTCTGCTCTAGCAAGTGTTTAATGTATTATAGTTAAAAAATAATGCAGATTTAAGCTGACTTGAATTCTGCTTGTTGTAATATTAGTTCAGGGCTGGATGTCTGCGCTCGGGCCTTTAAAATCACAACTTAAATAAAATGAATCATGGGTCCCTAAAGTTCATCTTTGCGCAACTCTGCCCACTTTGGGGCCCCGCCTCCAGGACCCGCCAACTTGGGGGCCCTCTGTAATTTTTGCCCACGGGCCCTTTTGCCTTAAATCTGCCACTGCACATACGCCAGCAGCCTCGGGCGGTGCGAAGGGTGTCAAGACGAGTGCCTCCCATACTCGAACAAGTAAGTTTCACCAGATATATGCCGGGCAGAATAGAGATAAACATATCTATCAGATTAGCAGCAGTGAGGCCACAGGCAAACTCAACCACACACAGAGCTCTTGTGAACGTATGACGAGACTCGGGGGCCCAGTTGCCTAGCAACACCCATATACAACCTAGAACAGAGCAGACACAGCGCCTTCACGAACATGTGCAGTGATACCTGTACACATGCTGCATTTAGAAGAATGTATGAGTACACGCTCTCATCTGTCCGAGCTTAGTAAACAGACACAGCTCAGTATTGAGCGCTAAAACAGGTGCAAATGGATAATGCCATAACACACAGCCTTTTAATCTGTGCAAAACGAATCAACCCCCTGATAAGCACCATGTGTGCTACCCTACAGATGCAAGCACAGACGCAGCTCAGCATTGAACGCTAATACGGGCGCAAACAGATAACGCCGGAGCACACAGTCTTTTAGAACATCTGTGGAATACGAATCTACCTTCCTGATAGGCACCATTTTTGTTACCCTACAGAAACAACCACAGCCGGCACGCGGAAGCAGACGCTGGTATCCTAAGTAGCCTATCCACGGCTTGTGCAGGCATGCATATTTCTGTTATCAACCTTACATTAATTGTTATGAAATGGCATAATATTGAGAGACTCCCGTCCTCTTGTGTCCTTTTACACAGCACAGATGAGTCTGTAAGTCAGCTGTAACACTGGACTCAAGACAGATCTAATAAGAACATTCCCCAGACACCTAACGCCACCACCAGGTATGCGGTGCACCCCAGATATAAGGTTCCTTTGTCTTTGGACCCTGTCAGGTACATCATTTTCCAATCCCATTTTCCCTTGTTTTTAACAGAAATATCAACCCTTGTGGTCCCGACCTGAATTCACTGGCTGCCCCAGAGAGCGCTTTTTCAATTTCAATCTTATGAGTCCTGAAGAAAGCATGGCAGATAGAACACACATTCAATATCTGTACCGTTCCTACAGACATCTCCCGTGCTGCAAACACCAATCGTGTCAACTTACATGCGTGTATTGAAGTAATACAATGCACTAAAGTCACTTGTAGTAACCGCACAAAACTGATCTTTGCTCAACCCTAAAGTGTTTATATGAGTTGAACACATCAACATTATTGTTACATCTTCTTCAACCTGTTTTCATTTGTTAGATTATATGATGAATGCATTTGTGTTTTTACCAGTCTGAAATAAGTACCTGAATAACAGATCAATCAATACGTCTGTATTGCTGGGTTTCACCAGTAATACCTACCAGTGTCAAAGGGAGGGGTAGCTTATGCCTCACCTGCTTTTGCTTTAATAGATGCGTCCCTGGCTGCCATCTGAGTCAGTCCTTTCTCTTTGTTGCCTCTTGGCTAAGATTTGATACAGGGCTACGCTGATTTCCAATAAGATTGTAAGATTGCTCTCTGGAGCTTTTCAGACAAGATGCCACGCATTATTTGCTGCTGGACTGCAAACTCCTCTGACAAGTCTAGCCATGTGGTCGCTTCGGGGTGTGGGCCACTCCAGACTGGTGCCCCGCCTGTGGACCCATGGGCTCCAATTCTGGCTGGTGTTGCGTGCTGCTCTTCGGAATTGCTGCTCTTGGTGTGTTGTCCTTCACCTCTGGACTGATCGATATGTGTTGTCTTATTTGTTTAACCACTGCTTTTGCAATGGACATTGGATTCCCTTCCTGTGCCTTTCCTGTGCCTCAGAGGTGTGTTAGGAGCTTAAGTGTATTTGCCACATGTTGTGGCTTGATTGCTGGCTAAATGTTCTGCCTTGCACGTGTAAGCACTGCTCCCATCCATCTATTGGGCCCTCACTGTGTTCTTAACGTTCTGCGCGTTAATTTAATTAGCGCCCAATGTTCTTTTTATTTGTGTTGATCATGCTGCCAGTGTGACTACACCCACCTGAATTGTTGTGCTGGTTACCAATATGGTCTGTGCCGACTGCCGGTTGGCTCGAGTGTCGTTTGAGCACTTCGGGTCACGTGCTCCTGCGTGAGTCGGGGAACGAGGTCCGCTGCCAGGGTTGATGTCCTCGCTCCCCTCACCTTCCGTCCCTACTACAGGGATACGGAGTGCTCGCTCTGTGATGCGGCAGGGCGTGAGGCTGACCACCTGGTCACCAGTGTGATGTAAGGGGGAGGGGGGGCGAAGTCTACAGGGGCTCTGCTGGATCCCGCGTATTAATAACGGACATGGACACCATGTTAAGTTGTATACTGCACTGCACTGGCATGCTTCACGTTCAGGCCTCTTAATTCTCTGCCTTGCTCCTCCCCCTCGCGTCATGACATTCCCACCTCAACTGTTGTGGCCTTAAGGGACGACAGGACGCTGTAGTGAGTTCTAACCGACTTTATTAAATGACAACCGGTGGGGACCCTTATATGTCCAAGCTCAAATCAAGCACTTACTTACAGTTCAGTTCAGTTCAGGACTTCCCCAGTTGAATCACTGTGTCAAGTGTGTGCACTATGATGGCACGCTGTAAGCTTCTAGGGCCCACATGTAGCCTCCTGTGGCTGTGGTGTTACGCCCTGGAAGCTGTGCTGTAAGGCTGCTACAAGTCGACACTTTCTCAGCTCCTCATCAGGAGCAGCGCTGTGGTGCGACCGCTTCATCTGGCGGGCTGCCAGCTCTGAAGCGGGAATGTTTTCCCGCGGAGCGTGGGCTCGCAAGATCACATTATGTGCGATCTCGCGAGAACACGCTCCCACGATCGTGTGATGTCCCCACAACAACGCTCACAGTTCCTTTCTTCTATATACCACACCACGGTATTCCCGTTGATACGAAGCAATGAACATACATATAACACTTTAATTATAATAAAGTACAAAACAATGCTTGCAGCCTCGCACAGATGAACAATGTAATGTTTCGGTAACGTCCATCGCTGAGGCACTTCCACTTCAGCCAAAACAAATCCAAGGGTATCCTCAACGGAAAGAGCGGCCCATTAGTCAGCATTAGTCAGATTGCATTATTCAGTGTGTGAAAGGGAATGAAAGCCTGTGAAAATAGAGAAGGGGGGGGGTAGGGTGGTGTTTAGCTTTCCCTCAGCGCAATTAACGGCAAGAGCAGGAGCATGGAATGCAGATTGCCTTCTTGTAAATGTCCTTGCATTATACTTTGATTCAGAAACTCGGTAAGAGGAAATAATGTGTTGCATGATCCGGCCGCTTGCAGTAATAATGATTGGGTTAATCACTAAGCTTAGGGCCAAGATGTGGAACCTGGTTCATTCGTGATTTGTTTTCGTTTGTCCTCGTTTTGCAGACATGTTTGATGGTTGGTTGGTTGGTAGGGAAGTAAAGTCATAGGGGCAGATTCTGAAAAACTTGCGCATCTCAAAAAAAGAGATGCGCAATGGTGCAAAGATTCGCCTGCGCCATTGTGCATCTCAATGGAGGTGGAAAATTCACAAAGACAACACCAGAAAATGCCCAGTTTGCAATAGAGTAAACATTGTTGTGCAAAGGTGGTGCTAATAAGTGGGCATGTTTCTGGCGCATCTGTCCGATGAAAACGTGTTTATGTGCAAATGCTGACATGAGCATCTCTTTGCACTAAACACGTGCATCTCATCAGATGCCTCAAAAATGAGTGATCTACTCACCAAAAACACACGCAAAGTAGTCAGAGGATGTATTTAAATGCCATTTTCCTTTTTTCTTATGTGCACAATACATCTGAGAATCTGAAGAAAATAATGCATATTGTTTTAACTTCAGCTGCATGGTGAATTTACTTTGTACAGTTATCACTTCCCATGGAAGTAAGTGTGTACCATTTAAATGTCTCAGGTGGTAGTTTCATCCTGTCATTCAGTAATGTCGTAGAGCGATGTCTGTGATTGTGTTGATGTAGAGTTGGATCATGCATTTAATTCACGTAATTGTGTAGAAACTGGCAGTGTGATTGCTAGACAGCCAAATGGAAAGTGCCCTACTTCCTAAAGTCGTCTCATTCCTGTGCAAGTGTTTGATGGCCACAGGGTCTAAAATGCGATCAATGGCTAGACAAATGCACAGTACCCAGCTATGCTGTACAAAATGCCCTCACTATTCCCACCTTGGTGCTTGCATAATGAGGCATGCCTATATATACCCTGGCAAATGCAAGGATCATGTCGAAGACCTTGCGTAAGGCCTGTGAGTGTGAGGATTATAATGTCACCACCATAACACCACGAGTGATCTGAAAGCAGCCTTTGGCAAAGAAACGCAGGGCTGAGAGTACCTTGACTAGTGATGGTAAGGGCCCACTGTCACTGGCTCACCATTTCCGGTATGATATGGCATGGGAAGCGACACCTCTAGGTGACCTGAAAATCGGAGATGCTCCTACCAACCATTTCCGTCCTGGTCAGTTGGTGCATAAGCATAATGCCCACTGAATTGGCCATTTTGGTAATGTGTACCCACCTCTCTGTGCTTGGCTTTTACACTGTGTTGTTTATTGTAAGTGGGGTGCACTGTGCGCTTCTTTGGTTGAAAAACTTAGTAACGCTACTTTCTGGGCCACTTGCTCCACATTGAGAAAGGAGAAAACGTTGGTCAGGCTCTGTGAATAAGGGTTTTGTGCACCTTTTCTAAACTGGTGCATCTCTGAGATTAGCACTTCTGTGAATGGGGCGCATCTGTTTGTGGTGCATCTCAGATTTGACCTCTTTTTTATTCTGGAGACTCTGGCCCATAGGGTTTGGGTTTTCCATTTTGATCAATGTCCGGAACCATAAGCATGCTCGCCCAAAGTAGTGCCTTGACATTTGTGGTTCATGGTATAGAGTTGCAGGTCCGTTCATTGACTTATTATCTGTCAACGTTTGCCAGTTGGAATTCTGTGCCTTCAATGTGTGTGACAAATGTGCAGGTGATTGAAAGATGGATTTTTAACTCCTATTTGCTGTGCGCTCTGCAGATTGTGTCCTTTGCTGGTGTGGCGTCACATGATTTTCTCTTTGTGCTGGCAGGACGAGGTGCCAAGTTCCATTATTTCCTTGTGACCCAGCCTTTGAAAATGTCTTGGTTGGGATGGTTTGACTATCTACGAGACGGCGGTGGAGGCAATCAGACGCATATGTATAGGAATCCTACACATGATTTACAGATGGGGATCTCAGGCGTGCACCAGTGGGACACCAGTATAATTATAACCCCTGCTTGGTCCTCCAATAACACGGTTTCAGGCATTCCTGTTCCTCCATGCATTTGGTCATCCCCATGCCTGTAATTGCAGCCATGGTGTTCTCTGTGCTTCCAGAGCACACGTACGTGTACTGTGATAACTTGATTGTCTTCTTGGTTCTTCCTTTCATTCCTTGGTTGGATTGTATGATATACTCATGTGTATCTCTGTCCTCCTTGTGTGCTATTGTAAACTGTTATATGATGCTTTTAGGGCTACTGTTCCATCTTTTTCCTAAGGTTTTATGAAAAGACTCAAACTATTGTTCGTCAAATGCTCTGGATCCTGCGTGTGCACTGTGTCTGAAGTTGTCAATATTTTCTATTCATTGGTCGAAGTGTATGAAAAGAAGACGTGGAACTATGTTCCCTGCTGGCCTGCCGCTGCTCCCCACAAATTCCATAGCCACGCCCCCTCCCACGCACAATACAAACCTCCAAACACATGCGCCTGCTGTTTAAGGACACGTTCTGTGTTCCTACACTTTGATTTTAAAACGAAACCACTCCAGAAGGGGTTCTTTTTAAGATAAAAGTATAGGGACTGCAAACCTTAATTAAAAAAAGTAGAGCAGCTCTGCTTCCAACCGCTCCCACCCACTTCGACCACTGATTCTATTCGAGTTTTAGATTCATCCTGTTTGAAATGTCTTGTGTTTTTATTTTAGTTGTGCTCCATTTCCTCGCATGCATTTTTGTGTTTTCATGGTTTAGGTCAGTTGTATCTATCTATCTGGAACTTAAATTGCACAAAATTGTCACCATAAGGAATCATGATGCTTTTTCGAGACACCAGAAGAAATACAAGAAAAAGAAAAAGTTATGTAAACAAATACATTTTCAAACTAGCCTCCGACAGATATGCTGCCCGATTCATGGAATAATCTGTGTGTAAAAAAGGGTACTCACGTGTGAAAATGCACGCAAGGGCACATTTACCGATTCATGCAACACATTGCACGTGGCTTACCTGAGATGTGTGCCGAATCGGCGTGGGCTCAACACGTCACAGCGACACCGCAAATGCCTTGCCCGAGACGCTCAGCGAAGGCACACACCGCCTAGTGCAGTCACCTAAAAAGGGGGCGGCACATGTGGAATGGGGAACAACAAGCGTAAATGTGGGCGTTACATGGGAAGTAACACAGTAAAATACTCGCAACGCCTACACACGCACTTACAACACGTATTCATGGAATCAAACAGGGCTCACTGGCACATGGGAACAGACACGCTAATATTGAAACATGTCCGCCAAGCGAAATCTGGCATAAGCGTCACTGCGCACAAATACAATGCATCAATAGTCACGCAAAACACAAACGCGCGCATACAGCTACGATGAATGTGCCATTTCTCACAGCAGTAATCCTGGGACACCGCAGGAGGAGGAGGATAGCGGGGCCCACATTTATTTACCCAGGAACAGCTTTTTTGGGATGCCTGATGACCAGGTCTATGGCAGATATAGGTTTCCACCTCATACCATGCTAGACCTGGTCAGGGAGTGGGAAGATGACCTCACATCACCCACCGTGTGCTCCCAAGCACTGAGCCTCTTGGAAAACGTGCTCAATGTACTGCATTTTTTGGCTACTGGGTCATTTCAGCAGACAACTGCTATTGTGCTGGCATTTCACAGGCTACGCAGTCACGCTGCCTACATCAGGTGTTGCAAGCATGACTGCACGCCCCTCAGTCCGCAGGCACATATACACTCCCAGAACACCTGCAGAATGGCAGGCAGTAGTCCAGGACTTTTACAAGGTGGCAAACTTCCCCAAAGTTCTTGGTGCCATCGATTGCACACATGTGGCCCTGCGTCCACCTAGAGAAACTGAGCACATCTATCGGAACCGCAAGCACTGGCATTTCATCAATGTGCAGGTAGTATGTGATGCCAAGGGAATCACCACCTCAGTATATGCCAAATATCCAGGGTCGACCCACGATAGTTACATATACAGAATGTCACCCCTACGCCGGGCCCTGGAAGCTTGGAGGCATGGCAACACATTGCTCAATGGTGAGTACAAATGTCCCTGCAAATGCATGCATGTCTCAGATAGAGTAAAACACACCACTGACAAACCATCTCACCTCCATAGGCGACAGTGCCTACCCACTGAGCACCTACATGATGACGCCAATACGGAACCCCACCACACCACCCCAGGTAAGATACAACACAGCCCATATTGCAACTAAGGGCATAGTGGAGCTCACATTCGGAGTGCTAAAGTCACGGTTCCACTCCCTTGATCACTCTGGTGGAGAGCTGCTATATGCACCACCAGTAGTGTGCAGGATCATTGTGGCAGCATGTGTCCTGCACAATGTTGCAACATGGTGGGGCATACAGCTGGACATGATGGTGCCCCCATATTCCCAACCACATGCAGGGCCGCTGCACATGGGAGGGGAAAGGGCACATGGCGAGGCTGTCTGTACCCAGCTTGTAGCACAATTTTTCACCTAAAATCCAACCCATGTGGAGTGCACACAGGCCTGGAACATTCCAGGTGACAATCGATGATGACAAAAGGACAATCATCTGTCACAACCTTACCACCCTGAGCACCTGTCCTTGGAAGTGCTACATCGTGTGCATCCCATACAACTAAAACAAAACCAATCTTGTGTGCACAAAAGGCACACATGGAAGGTGCAGTATGCCACCAACCCCATGGAAAAATACACATCCAAATGACGGTATGTCACCAAAAGCCACCCAAACATCATGTCACTTGGTTGGCACGCCATGCCATGCCAAGCAACGTCAATAGTGACACATAAATGGCCAATGCATAACAGTACTTTCAAAAAGGGCTGAACGATAAACTGAAACAGTACTGAAATAACTCACTCTCACACATCAAAACAATCATGTACATAGGAACATCAGTTGGCCAGTATGACATACCACAAACACAGGACACGACAGTGAATATGACTGACAGTCAACAATCAGAATACCACAAGTGTCTCAATGTGCCCTAACTAACTCATGGCACACTTCAATTAGTAGTGATTGTTGGCCTGCCAAATAAAGGTGGCATGGAAGCGCATACATCAGGAAGTCCAACAACAATGGAGAGGGGCAAGCAAATACATGAAGAAGCAACATGAACAAAGGATGTATGTCAATGTCAAAACGTAAATGCATGCCAACCAAACACTGGACAAACAATCATGAATCTCACTAGGGGTGTATGCACAGGTCGGACTTGAGATTGCCCACAGATGAAACAGAACCCCAATGCCTCTGTGTAAGTTACTTTTACACGCTGCACTTCGTGCAAGCCCATGGAAAGGGGAAGCAGGAGACGCATATGTGTCTGGACCCTAAGGCACAAACAAGGAGTGTACCAACACGAAACAATCCTGTATGGGCCCTACAGTGGATGCCCTCGGATGCCACATAAAGCAACACACTGTCACATAAATGCAAAATAGACAATAAAATATAAAAAGAAATCAAAAATCCCCATGGTGGACCAAGGGGGCACCACCCAGGAGGGTGGAAGGGGCAGGGTGCACCTCAACACCAACATGTGTTGATGTTGAGAGAAAAAAAAACCTCCATGGGATTCGTGGTCCGCAGGGCCATCATGGATTGGGAGAGCTGTCGCTTCTGTCGCCATCCTCTGGTGTAGCTATAGAATGTGGCTGTGTTAAGGGAGGCATACCACGTGTAGCCCTGGCCTGCTCCTCCTTGGCAGCGGCCATGCAGGAATGAGATGTGCGCATCTGTAACATGATGGCACGGAGGTCTGCATGCAACACCTCACGGATGCATGTTGTTCTGATTGCAACACCTGACGGGTTGCTCGCATTTCCTCTGAGATGGTGTGTGTCAACTGTTGCATGTGCTTTTCTGCACATCTACTGCGTGCTGCCTCGATTGCAGTCAGTGTATGTCGCAGTGACCTAGCCTCACCTGACAGGGCAGCCCTGCAGGCCCAACCCTCTGCAGCCATGGCTGAGCGCAGAGACCACATTTCTGCCCATCGGCACCTGTTTCTGGCCTTCATGTGGAGCCTGTGTGCCCCCCGCATGGACCGCAATGCCTACAGCCGGTGCTCAATCTGTCTTTCAGAGAGGAAATTGGAATTGACCACCCTAACCATGCCCTGAGCCAACATCTCATATGCAGCCCCCTGCTGTTGTGCAACAGAATACATGGACTGCTCCCACACATTATCGCCTGCTGGCACACCGCCACCACGTTGGAGGGCCCCACGCCTGCTTGGCCCAAGGAAACCTGGCCCTTGATGTGCTGGTGCTGTCTGTGGCTGCAGGACTGCATCCCTCCCTTGAGTAGCTGTCCCAGGAACAGGAGCCAATACTGTGGTGTTTGGCCTTGCACCCGTAATCACCACAGACTGATGTTCCAGCAATGACTGGCCTTGTGAGGGTTCTTCCCCCACTACAGTTGTTTGGGATAGGCCAGCAGCCACAGTTGAAACACTCACCTGTGACTGTTCCAAGGAATCCATGTCCGATTCGCCACCAGAGCCATAGGCTTCCTCAGAGGCAGAGGCAGAGTAAGTAATGCCCAGGATGGACTGTAGCACCAGTGGATCTTCCTGGGCTACCACACCACGTCCTCCACTGGTGCCTGGTTGCAGCCCACTCTCATCCTCCTCCTCCACCTCCTCCTCTGCATCCAGTGCCTCATGACCTGCAGAAAAATACATGAAGACACTTTTAAATAGCATATCCCACACACATAGGTATCACATAGGCATGAAACACATCAACCTGCCATGTTAGTGAGGTCACAAACTCTGGCACATATGCAGTGACATTGGAAGGCAAGGGTATCATGAAGGCAGACTGGCATAGTTGAGTCACCAGAATCACTGAGGAACACACACATATGCCACTAACATGGCCATGCCTGAACCATTAAAAAGCATGACATGGAAATACCAATTACCAAAAACACAAGTGTCACACAGTGCTACAATGCTAGGGTGGTGGAACAGAGTGAAGGCAGGCACACCCAATCCATGAGTCCAGGTCACATTGACATAATGCAAGTGGATAGGCATGTAGAAGGGGAGACCTAGGTTTGTACATGGGAGGGGGCATTGCAGTACATGTGAACGTGCTCAACGTAGAATATAACTACATAACTGGGAAATGCAAAATTGCGGGATGATGGCAGTGGAAGGGCAAGTGCATGAATCCAGCATGAAACATTGTCTGTGGGTTGTACGGGTATTGTAAATACACACCAAGTGCGGGTGTTGTCTGGGAGCCAGTGCCATCATCACAGTCCGAGGATGATTCCTGGCCCCAAAACAAAAGGACATTCACACAGCGCAGTCCTGGGTGAGTTGCAGAGGGAAGAGAGTAAAAGCACAGAAATATGTGTATAGTCTGTCGCCGTAGGCCAGCATAGGAATGACCAAGTCCCTGGAGTCAAGGAGCTGCTGGGGGAAGGAGATGAAAGGTAGGATACCTCTTGGAGGTACAGATGGCAGGGTGACCTCTCACAGACGTCAAGCGATGAGATGAGACAATGCGAGTGTGCATAGGAAGAACATCACAGGCAATACGCCATAACAGGTTGTAGCTGGAAGAGGGGCAAGTGAGACTGGACAGAGAGTGACATGGAATGAGTGAGCAGGAGTAGTGATGAGCATTGACCCGATGTGCAGCACATTGACCATATGCAGCCTGAATGACAACAAGCACATATCAGTCTACCATGACATGGTTAACACATGGCAGTCATGTAAACCTAGGTATAACTGCAAAACAATCATGACACTTCATCAAAGCAACATACACATGTCCCGGACACACCTGCCTCACCACTCACCGGATGATCCCTCATAAAGTGGCAGGTCTCCCATGCCTTGGATCTGCCCCATATCAATGAGATCACTGACAATCTCTTCATGTGGAGTGAGTTCCTCCTCTGGCTGTATCCCACCTCCAGTCATCAGAGTAGAGGCGTAGTTGGCACCCAGCTTATCGTTGGCTCTGCGTTTGAGGTCATTCCAACACTTGATCACCTCCTGAGCTCTGCGCCTCTCATGACCCATGGCGATTATATGATCCATGAACTGCTGCCAGTGTGCCATACGCTGGCATGCGTATGTGTGCTCCCTGCATGCACAAGCATGTCACATGCATGCTACAAATATGTAGTCCACGAGGATGTCGAGTTCCTCATTACAGAAGCTCTTCTTCTTCGACGTGTGGGGCTCCTGTGCCGTGCCTTGGGTTGGAGCCTGTACCCCTACTGTACGCTTTTGTTTCTTGAAAGGTGGTGCAGACCCTGATTTTCTGTGACCACTTGGGTCAGTAGGGGCTGGAGAAGGGGTAGACTAGGCCATGGCATCAACCACAGATGGAACAACAGTAGGCTGGCTTGCAGGTATCCGTACCAGGGTGCTGATGCCAGTAGCTTTCTCCTCATGTCCCTTGCTTTTACGGACAGGAACATCTGCACCTGAGTAACTCTGGGCCTGGGCTGGGACCAGTACAGTCCGGCTTGGGTGACCCTGAGCTTGGGTGGTAGTAGCCACAGCTCCCCCTGCAGCTTCCACACCCTGGCAGCTCTGGACAGCAAATGACGCTGCTGGTGTGTGACCCCGGGTGCTGGTGCTAGTAGCTTTCACTGCACATCCCTTGGCCTTAGGGAGATGGAAATCTGCCCCAGAGTCACTCAGGTCCTGGGCTGGGACACTACAGTTGGGGCTGGGTGACCCTGAGCCTGGGTGGCGGTAGCTGCAGCTGCCCCTGCAGCTTCCACACCCTGGCAGCTCTGGACAGCAGATGACACTGCTGGTCCGGGACCTCAGGTGCTGGGGACGTGAGCATCAGCTGCATCTCCCTAACCCTGTTGGGTGGGGGGCATAGCTCTCCCTGCATGGGCCTGGACACCTCGGACACCTTGCCCACCTTGCCCACATCGTCCACCTTGCCCACCTCGGCCACCTTGGCCACCTCTGCCTGGTCGTCCACCTTTGCCTCTCTTCCCACTTGTTGCCCTTCCAGTCATGGCACTGATGGACTAGCACAATGGGAGGTGCAGCAAACAATTTTCCTGGACAATTGGAGTGGTATGTGATGGAAAACGTACCACTGTGCTCCAACAAGGCTCCATGCAACCACTGGGGAAAATAACCAGTTGCGTAACATTCAGGCACCCCAAAAACAAAAATTAACATCTACGCGACCCCTCGGTAGCCCACGTGTGAAGAGAAAACGCCACACAGTACGCAGTGGCACCCAGCAACACAAACAATGCGTATGCGAGGAACACGTAGGGTACTATGACCACGGAAATGGGGTATGCGACACACAGGGGGCACACAGGGGGCAACCACAGTATGAAAAAAGCATGCAGCGTCTGCCTCGTAGAAAGAAAAAAAATTACATGCGTCCGTCCACAACGATATGCACGTACATTGTAATGTTGTCCTATGCACACCTTTAACCCAATACTGGACGGCAATGCCCAACGTTCATCGCGTGTCACGTAACATACGCGCTTAGGGCCTTTCCTCTGATTACATGCTAACACGCTGTTTCTGCACATGCAGAGCCACTCTGTTTCCAGCTGGTCACGCGAAGAACACGGAAGACCCACGCTCCTGCCCACCAGCCAATTCTCCTGCCTCCAACTGCCCCGAACTGCCTCCTACGAGCCATCTGCTGCTGCCAGCCCACTCTATGTGCCTGCTGCCCACTTGCCCTGCATTTTTGTGCCTACTCATCAGCCATTGCCAGTGATCCTGTCGTTGTGACCATCTCTGCTAATCCTAAAGACTCCGACTGCCATACAACCACTCCACAGCCCAGCCCCAGGACCACCTTGCCCAACCCTGCCATGTTTGACACAGCATCATCTGAGGCAAGTGGCAACCATTCGGCAGCGAGGCAAAGGGCTGTCAGCTTCTCATCCAGGGAAGTTGGCATCCTGGTGGAGCAAGTCCTGGGGCATTATGATGCCCTCTTCCCCGGACCATCGCAACTCGGCAATAAAGGACGGAAGAAGATCTGAGCGGACATTGTGGGTGCCATCAACGCGGAGGGGGTGGCACCCCATGGCTACCATCATGTCCACAAGTGCCGGGAAGACTTCAAGTCCAGGACCCTCAACAAGGCCCGGCGCCTCCTCAAGCCCGGTTACCATCGAGTGGGGTGCCGGTGCCGGTTGACCACCAACGAGATGAGGGTCCTGGAGCGCTTCAACCCAGCGCTGTACACCCAGGTCTTGGAGTTGGTGCTCCATCTGGAGTCGACTGGTAAGTGTTCATGTGTTCTTGTCCACCAATGGCATTGCAGGAGTATAGTGTGACCGTGGTGTACAGGGCAGGTACAGGATACACTGCCGCCTACCTGTCTTGACACCCTGCCGGGAGGCCAGGTGTTCAGGATGAAGATGCTTTGGAGACCGAGGAATTTGTACAGCTGGTCATGGCTGGGACGACCCTGAACTCTACGGAGGTGGAGGAGTTGAAGAGAATGTCAGGGAATGACAAGCATTTCAAGCTATTGCGAGATGCCATGCCACAAGGATAATGGAAAAGCATCCTAGGAAGCCTTTACAAATGTAGATAGGAGGCCAAAACCACCCGGACACACCTGTGGCATGTGCAACATGAGGATGGACTCCTGCTACAAGACTCTTGAATGGCAGTGTCAACAGCGCTGGTGCAGCGAGTAATACAGCTAGCTCACCAGGGACATCAGGGAGTTGCGAAGAACAAAGTGTGGCTTCTCCTCAATGTGTGGATCCTAGCTGATTCTGGATTTCCTACCACAAGGAAAAGAGCACATCCACTTGATCACTTTTTCAGAGCAGTGACCTGTAACTGCTAACAAATTCAGTAACCTTTTGTGATCGAGAAGATAAAAAGGCTGCTGATAAATCTAATAGAATCAGCAGCCCAGAGCCACTGTTATCTAAAGCTGATAACATCTGGGGATGAAGATCGAGGAGTGCGCTCTCTGTTCCATGGTTACTTAGAAACTCAGACTGTTTCTCGTGAAGGACTCCTGTGACCTTCCATATGGTGCTGCAGCTCAATATGATATGATATGATATGGTATTTGTAACGCACCTATACACAAGTGTTTCAAGGCGCGACGAGGCAGGGAGGGGGAACAAAGGGAAGACAGACAACGATCCTACTAGGCCAGGTGTCATTCAGACTGCGCAAGTGCATGGGTAGAGGGGAAGGGAAAAGTGCAAGGGGAAAGGGAGAGGGGAAAGTGCAGTACACGGGTAGTAGAATAATACGATAAATAATAAGGGCCAGCTGGTGGCAAGTGCAAGGTAAGTGCAGAAAAGTGCTGGGAAGGGGGGCTGTAGGGATACAGAGACAGTCCCGCAGTGCAGGGGTTGCCAGGTAGGCAGTGAAAGGGGAGAGTGGCTGGGCCAAGGACCGAGATTGGTGAGAGTGGCCCAGTTGCAGATTCAGTGCAATTTCAGTCAGGAATTTGGCAGGGAATGGGGGGGGTGGGAGAAAGCAGAAGCAAAGAGGAAGGTTTTGAGGTGCTTCCGGAACCGGTGATGGTTCTCCTCAAGTTTCAGGGAGGCAGGAAGGCTGTTCCAGAGGGAAGCCCCTGCCGCGGAGAGAGATCTACCCCCAACTCGTTGCTTGGAGAAGCGGCTGACCCTGAGGGAGTTGGAGGCAGATGAGCGAAGAGCTCGAGAAGGAAGATATTTAGGAAGAGAGAGTTGAAGGTATTTTGGCCCCAGTCCCCAGAAGGCCTTGTGTACAATGCAGAGGGTTTTGAACTTAATCCTCGCAGCCACTGGGAGCCAGTGTAGAGATTTAATTCCTGGAGAGATACGGTCCCTGGCCTTGATGCCAAGGACAAGTCTCGCAGTCCTGTTCTGGATGAGTTGCAGAGGGCGGAGCGTAGAGGCAGGCAGATTTAGATAGAGGCTGTTACAGTAGTCCAGCTTAGAGAGAACCAGGGCTCTGGAGACAGTGAGCTTCTGGGGGAAGGAGTGGAAAGAAAGAATACCTCTGAGGAGGTGCAGCTGGTAGTGTGACTTCTTAGAGATGTCAGCTATGTGAGTAGAGAAGGAAAGTGTGGAGTCGAAGATGACCCCGAGGTTTTTTGCCTTGCAGGCAGGATCAGGAAGAGGGCCAAGAGAGGCCAGCCAGAGAGCTGCAGGGAAGGAGGGAGTGGGTGTGCCAATGAGTAGAATCTCAGTCTTGCTGGCATTAAGGCAGAGGTCATTGGCAGCACACCATTCCTGGATAGCAGACAGACCGTCAGAGATGAGGGAAGGAGAGGAGGAGGCTGAGGGTAGCCTGAAAATGAGCTTGGTATCACCCGCATAGCACTGAAAGTTGGGGCAGAGAGCGGCGATGCGGTGGGCAAGGAGCGCCAGATACTGGTTGAAAAACCAGGGAGAGAGGTTAGATCCCTGGGGGACACCACAGGCCGAGAAAAAGATGTCAGAGAGGAAGGACCCCTGTTGGACCTGGGAGGGTCGATTGGAGAGGAAAGAGGTCAGCCACGCCAGGGCCTGATCAGTGATACCCAGGTTATCACGGAGACGGTTGAGCAGGATTGCATGGTTGACAGTATCAAAGGCAGAAGAGTGATCGAGCAAAATGAGAACACAAGGAGTGTTAGAGTCAAGGCTGGAGAGCAAGTCTGGGATCTAGTAGCTATTGTATCTATTACTTTGAGCAAGAAAAGAGTGTTTGTTAGGGGCCTGAGATTTGATGGTTCCTTTCGATCCAATCCAGGTTTCTTAACTAGAGGATCAACCACCACTTCCTCAATTACCCCGGGAACAGAGCCTGTCGCAAAAGATGCATTTGTGAATCTTCTGAAAAAAGTGGCAAAGATTTTCCTATACTCCAAAATAATTTTAGAGGGTAAAAGGGCCCGCAAGCAACTAGTTGGATGTATATCCGATAGAAGGTTCCATATGTCTAAATCAGACACAGGTTTGAAGTTAAATAAAGTTTGGAGGTCCCGGCGGTCATTTGTCCCATCAGTATCCACTGACCCGCGGGCGGCTAGTGTTTCAAGATCTTGGCTGATTTTGCTTCATGCCAGCATAATTTTATTTTCAAACGCTTTCTGTACTTTGATAACATCTTCTCTATTAGACACAAAACATCAATCCAGAGCCCTTGGCTTCTCCCAGTTTTTTAATGTTTGGAACAACATTTTAGTTTCATGATCTGCCTTATTTATTTGTTCATTGTAGTAATTCTTCTTTGCTCCATGATTTTTTATTTCATTTTCTTTGTCAATTAATTTCCAGGTTTTGTGATTTTTCTCTGTTTTATCTTTGACCATTGTGCGCTCGGCCTGTCTCTTGGCCTGCTTGAGCAGAGTTAGTTTGGAGGACTGCCAACTATGAGAATTAGGGCAATCTCTTACAGTTTTTAATTTAAATGTGGCAGTTCTGTTCAAGAAAGCTTCCACATGTGCTCTATATTTCTCTACCAAGTCCTCAGAGAAATCATGGTCTGTTGTTGTGGTCATAAAACCATCAAGACAACAAGTTAATTCTGGGAGCTTCATTTTCTGAAAATTCCTACTATGAATTTGATGTGACGTGCTGCGTGCAGTGCCGACGGAGTACCAGCAGCTGCAGCTTACATGTGATAAAGGGGAAGTCAGACTATATACAGGATGTTATTTCCACAGTGGTTACTGCCAAATTTCTGACTGATAACCAATCTAGGGTATGGTCTTTTATGTGCAAGGGATCCGAGTTTTGTATATGGATGTCCATATTCTTCAACATGAGTTCTAACTTCATGCCTATCTTATCTTGGCATCTCCCTTCAAACGGTTTAAATCACCCAACAGTACGGTGGCGCAGTTAGGTTTATATAACGGGGATAATAACTGGCCAATGTGTTTGTTGAACGCGGGCATCTCTATGGGGGTTCTGTATATTAAGACAATGTTCACACTGTTATTGTGCGTGGGGGTTTTAGATGTAAGACATCACACCTCTCGCATTCTTTCTTAATTTTGTATATCCCTAGATATTTCCTGCAGATTGTAGCCACTCCTCCCCCATGCCCTCCATCTGGTTTTTCCCAAAGAAATGTAATCTTGAGGGGTGGCTCGGTCGATATTTGGCCCGTGTGAGTCCAACAACCATGTCTCGTCAGACACATAATGTCTCTGTGGTTGTCAACCATATAATACTAGATGTCCTCTACGTGTTTAGGAAGTGACCTTGTGTTTAAAAGGGAGAGTTTTACCATTTTAGGGTCTAGAGACCTGCCTCCCTCAGTCATACATGGCATACTACAGGGCGCCTTATCCACCCCAGCCTGTGTGCCGTTGCAAGCAAGGTTGAAGGGGATACTTTCCACCTCAAGACCCCTATCAACAGTCTGCATTTGGCAATGTGAGTCCTTTCTAGGAGGTATGGGGATTGAAAATTGGGTGAACATGGCTCCTCTGGTCTGTTTTATCTGGTGAGAGATGAAAGAAAGAGATGAAATAAATGCTAGAAACAAGTGAAGTTACGTAATCATATAGTTCTTGTCCCATCACTCTGATTTCTTTGGCAATCCCTCAGAGCCCTTGTGGGTGGAGCTAACGGGAGGTGCATTCTTCGTCCTGTCACAACCTTGTGAGGAATTGAATGGTGGTCAGACCCTGGCTTATTTCGTAATTCGAACAAGGCAAGAGGTAGACAGTAGATCCAATTCTTCTTTGTGCTCTGCTGGGTTTTTGCAATTAACTCCTTCAGGAGACCATTGGGGCGTTCACACACTCCATTTGCTTGCGGGTGGTACACACAGGTGAATTTGTGTTTTATTCCTAGCACGGTGGTAATGTGTTGGAACAGTTCATTAGCAAAGTGAGGTCCATTGTCGGACCACAGGACCTCACAAACTCCCCATCTTGGGAATACTTCTCTACTAGGAATTTTGCTGCTCTGAGGGCATCGGCATGGGAACATGGCCCAGCCTCTACCCACATGGGGAAGGGACAGACCACCACAATCATGTAGCGGTATCCTTGACATAGTTGGATCATGTCCATGTAGTCAACATGGAGGTGCAGGAACCGGCCTAGGGGTCTGGGTATAGTTCCTGTTATTACTCTCAGCATGTGGCCAGCAGCAAACTGCTAGCACATCAAGCAATTACTAATAAAGTTTGCTACATGTCTGTTTAGGTCAGGGCAGAACCATGATTCTCCAGTGCGTGCTGCATTGATCTATCTCCCACTATGTACAGGGTAGTGCAGTTGCTGTAATGGTGTTTTTAGTAGCACAAGTGGCATGACCACTTTCCCTGTGTTGTTTTGTCACCATATGGCATCAGTAGGGGAAATTGAGCACCCTCTCTTTAATTAAAGTTCCTTCTCATCTCTTGGTAGTTCTGCCTGCAACTCCATTATATTTGTTTCTAGTAAGTGAGTGTATCCATTCTTCAATAACATCTGTCTCACCCTCCCCTTTGCTTTTGCTCCTCCTTCAAGTCCCACAATTCCCCGAAATATGGTGCGTGTTTTGCCTGATAGTCTGCTGCTTCATTTCCTTTCGACACTGGATCTTCTTCACTTGTGTGCGCTTGGCACTTGACTAGTGCTCTTTCCTCTCGGTATGTTATGACATGTATTAATTCTCCCAGTAGCAGTGCATGCTGCACTGGTGTCACATCTGCCCTTCTAAATCCCCTTCTGAGTCACCTTTCTAACCCTAAATGTACTGTGGAGGTGACATAAGCACTATCTGAATACATTGTCACTCTTTTTTCCCACACTATTTTGTAATGTCATTATTAATGCCACTAATTCTGCAGCTTGTGCTGAGTAAAGAGGGGAAAGACGAACACTGTAGACTACTTCACTGGTCCAATCCTCCCTCAGCCTTACCACGGCTGCTCCAGTTCTCCTAACCCCATCCGTTTGGTCTATTTTTGAGGCCCTGTCAACGTACAGTACCTCTCCCACCCAAATGCATCTTCCTCCACCTTGCGTGTTTCTGTGAAGAACTCAATGTTTTTTGTGCAATCACGAGTCCATTCTCCTGGTTGTTGAACATCTACTATGAATTGTGCTGGATTGATATTTTTATGCCTGACTATTTTTAATTCTGGCCTTGATAATATTATTTCATCCCCTGTTGCTCTTTGTGTTGTTAGTGTGCTCTTTGGTTTATGCAGTATCGCAAAGAGGACATGTTCCACTTAAAGTGTTGTTTGCATCCCATCGTTATTGATGAAGCCTTTTCTGCTGCAAATGCTGCAGCAGCCAAATTTTACCCGCAAAGGAAGTGTTCTTTTATTACTGGGTCCAATTGTGCACTGTAATATACCACCGGCTTATGGCCCATACTTGTCGTCTGGGTCAGTACTGCTTTCATAACCATGCTAGTGGCGTGTGAAAACAGGAAAAAATCTTTTTTTGTATTCTGGGGTTGCTAACACTGGTGCTGTGCTTATGGCTTCTTTCAATTCATTGAAAGCATCTGTCATTTCTCTCATCCAACCCAGTGGCTTTGCTCCTCTCTGTGCTTCCTTTAGGGCTGTTAGAAGTGGACATATATAAGAGCTGTCGTTGAAAACCCATGCTCTACAATAACTACATAATCCAAGGAACTGCTGCAACTCCCTTACTGTTTTGTATTGTCTGTGCTCTCTTTGGGGCTATGTGTCTCCCATCATTAGATATTATCTGCCCAAATGTATAATACTTCATTTTGGCAGCACTGAAGTTTAGCTTTGTCTACTTTGTACCCCTTGTCTGACAGCACCATAAGTATGTGTACTGACTCATTCCTGCACTCTCTCTCTGTTTCACTACAAATGAGTATGTCATCTACATATTGTAGTACTGTACTGTCTGTCTGGACATTTGCTAAATCCATCTGTATTACTCTGTTGAACATGGATGGTGACTTACAGTACCCTTGTGGCAACCTAGTGTGATCCACCTCTGGTTGTGGTACATAAAACTGGTCAAATCCTGTGAGTCTGGATGAAAGGGTTTAGAGAAAATGCATTTTTGAGATCTATAACAGTGAAGTATGTGACTTCTGCTGGAATTCCACACAGGAACTTTGCGTCATTTACTGTTACAGTAAATGTGCTTCTACAATGTGGTTAAGAGGGCGCAGATCCTGAAAAAAACACCATGACCCCCTTCCGCCTTGCACACAGGGTAAACTGTCATGTTGCATGGAGATTCTGATGGTATGATGAGTGTGTTGATTGTCTCATAAATGCTTTCATCTTCCTCTTTCGACAAGGGGTAATGCTTCACTCGAGGTAGTATTGCACCAGGTTTCAGTTTTATTTTCACTCCCCCTATGCTTTTTATGTACCCCACGCCATAGGGACTTGTGGTCCGTAAGTCATTGGGCACCTTGGCCAGGTCCTTCTCCAAAAATGGAGGCAGAACTACCCGTGCCATTGCCATTTTCTGTGCTACTTCCCTGTATGTGATATGTAGCCAAAAGCGCACACTAATTTCTAATATCATTTCTGTCTCCTCTCTGCCTTCTGAAAACAGCTCCTCATCTGTCACCGGAGTCATTCTGCATCCTTCTGCCGCTGCAATTATTGCCCTCCATGCTTTCCCTTGATCATCTACTTCTGAACTGCGATCCAATCCTGCCATACCACAATCCTTCAATATCTACAGCTATTGCTGTTCCTTCTTCCTCATCTGATGGTGTTTCTGGTCTGAATAGGTACTCACCTGGTCTTCTCCATACCTTCCTTGCAATCCCTGGCAACCATGCAAGGGCTATGTCTGTTCTGTACTGGAACAGTTCAGGGTCTGCTGGCTTTTCCTCTGCACTGTTTTATTTTTGTTTATTTATTTATTTATTTATTTGCATTTTTAAAGCGCACAACTGCCCTAGGGCATCGTGGCACTCTTACAGAAAGCTCACTTGACATAAAATATGATGTGAGGACAAACAGTAGAGGATTGGTTGCAGACATTGCTCATGTTCCAAGGTTACATGGGAACAGTGACATAGGTACACTATGAGGACAAAGTAAAAGATTGGTTACAGACATTACTAGTGTTCCAGGTACCTGGGAACAGTGGGGCAGTTACATGTTTACTTGAATGAAGTGGTTTTCAGTGCCTTTCTGAAGGCCATGAGGGATGTTTCCGATCTCAATTTAGGTGGCAAAGAGTTCCAGGATTTCGGTGCTAGGACTTCAAAGCTCGACCTGACGGCTTTGGTTCTGTTGAAGGTAGGAATTTAGAGTTGGTGTGTGTACATGTCCCGTTTAGGTCTAAGTGTCTGCACTTGGTGTATTCGTTCAGTTAGATAGCTAGGAGCAGATTGGGATAGGCATCTATGGGTTATAGTGAGAGATTTGAACAAGATGCGCTCTTTGACTGGGAGCAAGGGATCATTTTGTCTTGCTTGGGAGATGTGCTCCCTCCTGGGGATACTGAGGGCTGCTCTCAGTGCGTTGTTCTGTGTAATTTGTAATCTGTTAATGTTTTTGGTGGAAGTGCCCAGTAGAAGGACGTTGCAGTAGTCCAGTTTTGCACCTATAGTGGACCTGGCAATGTTGAGGCAGTTTTCAGTGGATAAGTGGGATTTTACAGCATTGAATATTTTTGTTGTGAGTGCTGCTGCTGAGGAGATATATCTTACATGTCTATCCATGGACAAGGTTGAGTCTAGGTACACTCTCAGAGTTTTTACAGAAGAGGAGACTGTAATTACAGTGTTCTCAATTTTGAAATTGCAGTATTTGCTGTCTAGTTTTCTGAGGATTTCTTTAGGCCCACCAGTAGGATCTTGGTCTTGTCCCCATTGAGATAGAGGCCATTGGCTGCCATCCAGTCATGGATGATAGCATAGGTGTCTTGTAAGGTTTTTGGGTCTTGCTCATAATCACCAGATAGTGGGAGAAGAATTTGTGTGTCACCAGCATAATTGGTGAACGTTATGCCGAATTCGTCTAGGTCGTTAAGAGTGGTAGGGTAAATAGATTGTAAAGCGTAGGGGAGGTGCAGGAGCCCTAGGGTACTCCACAAATAATAGGGGAGTGAGTGGCTGATGCTTGGTCTGAGAAAACCCTCATAGCTCTGCCCTCCAGGAAAGATGTGATCCAGGTAGTGGCTTCAGTGGAGAACTGAGTTGTGTCTGTGAGGTGTGCCTTTAGGACTTTGTGGTCCACTAAGTCGAACGCAACCGACAGGTCGAGAAGAGGATTTCAGATTTGCCTTTGTCCATATTTCTTAGGAGTTGTTTTTTTTCAGTCAAGCAAAGCTGATTCAGTGCCATGCCGCAGGCGAAAACCAGATTGTCTCTTTCCTAGGATGTTATGTACTTCTAGGTAAGCTTGTATCTGTAGATATGCAGCCTTGTCCAGAATTTTCAGCAGGAATGGCACAGTTGTGATCGGCCTATAGTTGTTTGGAGAGTTCGAATCTAGGGTGGGCTTTTTGAGCAGTGGCCGAACCCATGCTTCCTTAAGAGAAGAGGGTACTGAGCCAGAGGCAAGTGAAGTGTTAATAAAGGTTGTAATGAAGGGTGCTAGTGACTCAGAGCAGTCTTTGATTATGTTAGCTGGACAGATGTCCCCTTTGCAGAGTGAGGGTTTAACTTGCTTCATGATGAGTAGGACTTCAGGAATAGTTACCTTTCTAAAGGTAAATGGCAGCAGTGGTTTGCTATCAGGAGGGATAGGGGGCTTAGAATGAGATGCAAGTCAGTGTTGTGCGGGTGGTTTTAGGTAGGTTGTCAAAGTTGGCTGTGATTTTGTTTTGAAGTAAGTCGATTTTGTCCAGCATAGCCTTCTGGATGTCATTACACCATACACAAGTATGTTTTCCCACAGTACGCCTGTATAAGTTGTCTTAGAGTGAGCATGTGTATCCTGGCATTGAGCATAATATGCCTTTGTCTGTGAATGAGATGGTCATGTTAATTCTGTTCATTATGTCTCGACCTAATATATGTACAAGTGTATGTTTGGAGTAAAGTAAGGGTAGCGATAGTTTGTGCTCCCCAATAGATAAGGAGATGTTATCAGTAAATGGAACCACCCCTCGAGCCCCACAGAATACTTGTGTGTTCATGGCATCAACTGACAAGGCAAAAGTCCCTTCCCGAATACATGACCTAGTCGCCCCAGTGTCAACAAGAAAGGAAAAAGTTTTGTCACCTATCATCACCCTTATGCAAGGTTCCTCAGCAGGATTAGGTGTGACCAACAGGATGGGACACAACAAGTTTGTCTGTGGGCTGTCCTATTGGGGAAATAGGGATAGTCAGTTCCCTGTGTAGGGGTTGTTTCCTACTATAGTGACCCCTCCCAATTTCTGTATTGGTACCTTTGCAGCCATATCCATGGGCTCTGAGGCGTGGATGTGCACCTGATCTAGCTGCTCTGCTGGTGTTGCCATCTGAGGTGCCTTCGTCTGGGGTTGTGCTGTGGTTGGTGGTACTTGTTAAGGTTGTGCCTGTGGGGTTAGCTGTAGCTGCAGCTGAGTGTTTTTCATCTGTCCATGTTGTTGTATGCCTGGGATGTAGTAGTCTTTCTACCCTCCCTGATACCCCTGCTCTCCGCACCATGATTGTGCACCCCTATTCCTGCATGCACAGGAAATGCAGTGGCTCCCTTGCCTGTCTTGGGAATCCTCCTTCACTCCCACCTGGTCCTTTTGGCATTTGCTGTGTGTAGTCCCGAAACCCTCCTGCATATTGGTGTGATAATGGGCCAAACCCCAGTCCCCTTTGGAAGCCTCCCCCTCTCTGAAGCCCAGTGGGTAGCCGACTCTCCCCATTTACCCTCCTCCCATGGGAGGTGCATATGTTGGTAGGGTGCTGTATGGCTGTTGTGGTTGGAGATGAGGCTGTAGTTGAGAGATTGTTGTCTGTGCCTGTGGGCCGGGGCTCATTATTAGTGCTCCTTCTAGTGCATATTTGGACAGTTTGTTATGAACTAGCTTCACTGCATCTGTCTTCCTCTCTTCTTTTGTTTCATGTTTTGTTGCCATAATCTACAATGATGTACTATGGTGAGTTGTATTTCTGGCCATGCCTTCGCTTCCATCCCCACTAATTAATTCTTTATTTACTGGTTCTGCTAACCCTTGCACCAGGATGTGGTAAAATATTGCTGTTGTTTTGTCCCACGGCTCTCGAGTTTCGAGGTGCCAAATTTGTTGAATCTCCTGAATGTATTTAACAGGATCCTCATCATCATGCATCTTGCGTGACATGATGGCCCCTATTTCTGATGTGGCGGGGAATTGCATCTGTAATTCCTTCCATAGTGCTGCCCTACACGAATGGTGCCCCATCATGTGCTGTGTTCTGAATGGTCACCCTCAAGAACCCTGTCCTCTTCCAGATATCATCAGCTGCATCACCCAGTATGGAGATGCGGTCCTTTGACATTGCCCACTGCTAGCCTGTGTCCCGCCGTTAACATCTTCATTTCGTAAATCCATTTCCCAGCTCCTCCACTTAACAGGGGTAATCTGCACTTGATGTTTTCCTTATCTGTGTGCTTCCAGGGCACGTACTGTGGTCTCTTCCCTCCACTCTCTAATAACAGCATCTGTGAATATGTGTCCCTCTCTTCCGGTGTTCGTCTATACTGCCTTACCTGAATGGCTGCCCTCTCATCTTCAATTTCTGCACCTATGTCTACGGGTTCTATTTTGTGTGCTTGCTGTGTAGCGTTATGAGCCCCTACCAGTTGCCCTCTAGAACAAGAATGTCTCCTTGAATGTGTGATCATTGTCCCATCCCTCCTGCGCCCAGGGAGGTCCTTAAGTCGGGTGCTGTACTGTGCATGGGGGCACCCTCCTCTACTGTGTGTTGCGTATGTCTGTCGTGCTGTCTACCCCTCTTCATGTGTCCTACACTCCCAAGAGTTCCCTCCATTAGTCCTCGTGAGATATAGCTTGTTAGTTCCTTCCCTCTCCTCGTCACTGTGGGTATCGTCGTTGTCAGATTCATCATCCATGTTGCTACAGAAACTAGTTGAGAAGTTCAATTTTCATGTTAGTTGGCTGGGGTCATGTGGTACATTAAAATCGATGTCTGTAAGTTTACATATATCCTCCTCTTCCCGCACTCCCTAGTGTGTAGCGCCGTGTCCATTTGGCTCCCCATTGTGCTCACCTGTGTTTTCCTCTTCCCTTTGTTTGTCCTTTTATAGCCTTTTCCTTGCTAATTCTATTTTAATTTGGTCAATTACCTTTTTCTAACACCCACCCGTGCTTCCTCATCTTTCCTACTTTGTTCCCTTCCCCACATTTTCATCCTCAACTGCTTCAGTCGCTTCTCCTCATACGTGATTCCTGCAATAATATTTTCTTCCTCCACAATGCCATCTTCATCTCCTTTTCCTCCTGCAACATCTTCTCTATTTCATCCCTCTTCCTTTCCATCTCTTCCCGTTGCCTCTCTTCCTTCACCTCTCTCTGCTATGTCCTTTCATTCCTTTTATAATAATACTGAATGCTCTCTCCTACTCTGCTCCCGCATCTCCAGTTCGTTTGCCAATTCTTGCTGCTGCACTTTATCATCCCTTACTAGTCTTGCTTCTTCGCCCTCTTGAGATTGTTAGTTTCCCACCTCCCCTGACCCATCTATCCTTCCGCGGCACCCAGATCCAAACATTCTATTGCCTTCATTTCACCCTCTGCTTCCCCCGTTTGGGCCCCCTTTAATTTCAATAGTATCTGTGCAGCTATCCACTCTTCTGGTCCTATACCTGCAAACTTGTTTTTTGCACTCTGCAACCCCCCCCGTCAGCACACCCGCCCTATCTCCCACAATTGCTCAGTTTGGCATGAGGGGGTGGTGTATATGTGGGGTTTGAGTATCCATCTGCTGCTTTTAATTCCCTTAACGGATATAAGCTCTACTCCTCCTCTGCGTCATCAGATATTACACTTGGTGGTCCGAGTGGTGGAGCGGAGGGATACGATCCCTCCTCCTTCATCTACCGTAAACTCATCATCCATGGCCTAACCTCCTGGAACATATGTCACAGTTTAAATATTTTCATGCGTTTAGCTAATTTCTTCCCGTCGTACATACTCTGCAAATGGGTCAAAAATGATTGCAGCACATCTTTGGAGAAACTGCCGTTGGGCGGCCATGGCCTCGCTATATTTCCTTTTGTGCTTTTAGACCATTGTATGCTGTACTTTACTATGTTATGCTTATATGAGGGCAGGGTCTTGCAGAGATGCTGTATGGGTGTTACTGCCCCACTATACATGGTACCTGCCCCACCATATGAGTACATAGCAACCCTTTTACCTGACCTCTAGTCAAGGCTTCCGATATCTGCTGTCAAGGGAGGGAAAAGGTTACAACACCCTGTTTATCACTATTTTCTTTTTCATTACGAGCCTCCACGGCTCTGCACCTTACACAGAGTGCCCCTGCACTGCCACTGTCCAGCACACCACCTCAACCGTGCGCAGGTGCCTTCTGCGCCCTGCCGCTTGTTCTCCTGTTCTCCAAACCCAATTGCACAACAACAACTACTCGCCTTTTCAACACACCATCCTATGCACCAACCTATGGGTGATGTCACCAAGCTAAAGTTCAAACAAGTGAAGAGACAATTGTGTGGACAAGATGAATGCCCGTTTTACCCACTCCCCGCAAACACACCTCAAACCCAATAAATAACCCTACAGCTGTCTTCCCACTTCTCTTGGGTGGAGTATTATCTTTATTTCTCATGTTTTACTGCAACTGATGCATCACCTGATGGCTGAAACGTCTCTCTCTGGGAGGCTTAACCAGGCAAAAACACCTTCCGCAATCTCGGATAGTTCCTGCTAGCCCTCACAGGGATCCATCATCTATGCTCCAAACTAAAACAATCAACACATAGGAATACCACATATATAGATGTCTTCACAAGCGGAGCCTACTGAGTCCACAATCCTTGCTCATCATCAGAGCCCTTCGCCATGGTAATCAAACAAACACAGAAAAGGGACTTCTACCTCCTCTCAGGTCCCTACCACCATGCACAGGTCAAAACAATTCCAACACCAAAATTAATCGCAAATTACACCTCCCTCCTACGGCATACATGAAACTCACCCACACAACACATTGCCTGTTATGTGGACCACACTTATGTTCTTTTGTGTTTGTCGATGCTGCTCGGCTGCTGGCTCCCTGTTAACCACTCGTCTTACCCCTCTGAACTGCGTGGACACCTCGGTGACTGCAGGCGGGATAGATGTCTTAAGGCGGCTCCTGATGGCCTATCTCTGGTTGCGCTGTCTGGTTATCTTGCAATTCCCGCAAGGTTCCTGCAGCCTTCTGGGTCCGACGGCTAAGGAGGCAGCTTCTTGCTGGGCTGGCACTGCAGCCGATCTGGGTGAGACCTCCAACT
Source organism: Ambystoma mexicanum (assembly GCF_040938575.1). NCBI lineage: Eukaryota > Metazoa > Chordata > Amphibia > Caudata > Ambystomatidae > Ambystoma > Ambystoma mexicanum. Next base: position 374,228,020 of record NC_090928.1, on the reverse strand, counting down.
TGTTAGGGGCGGGCCCCCAGGTCTGGCTGAGCTGCTCTGGGATCCCGCAGGTGCGAACTCGTGGAAGGCCTACCTCCTTTCCCTTGCCCAATATAGAACGCCAGGTCCACATAAGAGGCAAATAATTAATGTGGTTTATTATAGCCAAAGCACCACAGGAATCACATACATGGAAGTATGTTCAAGCATCTCTCAACTGACCCTGGCTCAGAGGCAAGTTTTGAAGGCATCTGACATCACGAATAGCGTAATTCTCTGGAACCATCTCAAAAACCTATCTTCTCTCGGATAGGCTGTTGAGGGGTAGGTCCCATATAGGATCCTATGGAGGTGCTTTATTATTGGACAATGTAGTGTCAGGTGGTACACTTGGCCATTCTCAAAACGTTGTACACTAAATTCTTTACAGTGAGCAAGGCTGTTGATTGGTCGGTGACCCCCACCGTCCACCCCTAGGGCCCGTGTTTGTGATTGGGTGAGCCACGAGGCCCCAAGCCAGGGACCAACTCTGTTCCCAGCCCACAGAACAGCTGTGAATGGTGCCTTCTGCAATTATGTATCTGCAAGGTGAAACTATGTGTCAGCATCATGACTGTGTGTAGCCCATAGCTGCAATGAGCGTGCTCCGGTTCCCAACACAGAACTGTAACGTGACTATAACAACATTGTTGCAGCTATTGTCTAGATGGCTGAACAGGTTGCTCTTCTCAGGCCCCAGTCTTGGCAGCCCCTCAGCTCGGCCAGATCACATGCTTGGAGACCACATCTTTGAGCCCAGGATGTTTCAATTATTCTGTATTTTGTCAGAGAGCTCACCTCCCCTATAGCCAGTGTTACTTAGGTTCAGGGTGAGGAATGTCATTTGCAACATTGCGAGCATGGTGGCTGCTTCGCTCCTGCACAGTAGTTCTGCTTGCACATAATTCTGTGAGGCTTGGGGTCCCCCTTCTAAGCCGATTGCGGGCCTGGTAGATTTCCTAAGCCATGGTCTGGCTTCTACTGTACACGTCTTCTTATAGTCTGTAGGTTAGTACGTTATGGTTGTCAGGTCTATTACATTCTCCTGCCACACCATGGGGTTATTTGTATAAGAGCGTCTGGAAGGATTTACACAAACTCTTCTTCCTTCTTGCATTACTGCGTTGCTATAGCAGGCCTAATGGCAAAAGTATAAACGTGCAGACAGTATGTATATGTCACTGTCCTCTAACTATAGAGCTGTATACCTGTGTTCTTTTTGTAGTTGAATGTGTGTGTGTGTGTCCAGGGTGTGCGAATAGCATGTGTGCTTCATGTCTAGCGTAGCTAAGTCATCATGGTGTCTCTACCGGCAAATGGCTTGGTTTCTTAGTGCTTAGTCGAGTCTGTCCATGTAACCATCTCCAGCTCTGTCTCGTTCACTCTGGGTAAGATTTACACTACTGCTGGATTGAAGGATCTGCTGGGAGGGTATGTCTCATGATAATTATCCATCGTCGGAGCAGTAGGAATGGATGTAAGTTCATATGAACGAAGGCCATATTGTCGCAGGTTCTTCTTCCTGTTGAAGCGTCTTCCGGGATGGAGGGCACATTCTGATTCTTCCTCTTCACTACTCTAAGTTGACGTTTTCGCAGAGGGACAGTCTACCCACCTTCATCACGACTGGAGTGGTTGACGGACCCTGCATGCAAACACACAATGAAGGATATTGATCAATTATATGAAAGTGCATACTCATGTGCAGATCTAATAGGGACTGCCTAGATAAACTGTGGCATAGCATTAATGTTGAACTCTCATCTAAGGTCCGATATATACACACACTATTTTGAAACAATTGGCGCATACCACAAGGATTCACTGCCTATGCTTGCATATGTTTCTCATGAAGACCAATTCAGACTTGTGGCAGTGTTTGTTTCATCCTAGAACAATATTGAAGCCTAACTTTCAATGTGGCTTGCGTCTACTTCTACAATCTAATGTGAAGAGGGTTGAATCCCCAGGTTTTACCTATTCATGCAAAAAATGCAAAGACACATAATAGTAGCATTCACTGCATATGCTCGCAGGCATTCCGAATGAAAAAACTCAGGATGATATTTGTTCATCCTGGAACAGTATGGAAATCTAAGGTTACAATATGACTACTGTTGATGTTCTATTGCCTGTGTAGGTGAGTGAATGGGGACTAAACCCATGTTCTTACCCAATCATTCAACCAATGCCATGGAGACAAAATACTATGGTTCACAATATGCGATGACTATAGCGAAAGACGGGACAGAACTCGTCTGTATTTGGCTCATCCTAGCGAGGGAGCGTGAACAGTCTTGTGATCTCATCTGGTCAGCATGATCATGTGCGGCCAACTAGACCTCTACTGTTTGCATTTTATAAAACCTAGAGAGCAGACATGTGTGGCTGCAATTCAGCAATTTCGGTTCCCTTTTGTAAATAAGATGAACTGTGTAATCACTGCTCTTGGACGTGCACAGGACAGGTAAAGATGCTAAAATAATGTAGTATGAACAGTGCAAACATACGTACCAACTCATACCCATACTTCTGAAAGATATATTACAGCATGTACATATTGCAAGAGGGCTAGGAAGTATATATCTAAAGCCCTTAATGAAGTGTACGGGAGACATCATTATACTGCTGGCTTAGTCTTTTAATGAGTGACTTCATTTTTATAAATCCACCATGCTTCCTTATACAGGAGGGCATTGGTGGTGTTCAGATATGATGACACCACACCCACTACCCACCAGCAGATTTCATCTGGTGTGTGCTGATATTACAAAAATTGGACACTAGTGGAGCTGTAATGTTCTTACATCGCATTTTGCATCTATTCTCAATGGTCCTTTTGTGCACGGGTCTGGTGGTTTGTCCAATATTTTTGTGTCCACAAAGGCACTGGATACAGTAGATGACCTGTGCTGTCTTACAATTAGAAACATTTCCGAGGATCCACTCTTTACCATCCAATGGTAAATATTTCATTTTCTTAGTGAATCTACATATGGTACATGTACCGCAAGAATAATGTCCCACCACTGATCTCAGGTTCCATAAAGTTGTCTTCACTGTTTTTCTTTTAACTGTGAATGTGTTAATTATTCCCCAAAGAACCTATAAGTGCCATTCTTGGAATGGGTTAATTTGGCATATTGAGCCTCAACAAGGGCCAGAACATTTTTATTAAGGTCTTAAGTTGTGCTGTATTTCGACAATATGTAGTATGAGTACACATGTCATCTTTTGTTGTGATTCAGGTCTCTCACGGGTGTCGGATGTGTTTCCCCTGGTGTAAATTGTGCCCTCTTCCTGGTTTGGTTCACAATTCTGTTACGGTACCCTCTAGCTTTCAATCTGGCGTCCAGCTAACTAGCAGGGCGTACCTCTGATTTGTACCCCTCCCCGGAAGTCTTTCAAGGATGGCAATCGTCTCCATATTGCCACTCCCAACACTCGTTCAGCTGTCCAACTCTCCTCTGACATCTGCCGCCTCCTGGAAGAACTTGACCTTGATGTCCTCAGTCTCACTGAAACATGGTCCTTGGCCAGCTCTGTCATGAGCTTTGACACTCTCCTCCCTGATGGCTACAAGATCCTCTCCGCCCAGAACCAACCGTTCTGGAAAGGATGTAGCCCTGATCTTCCTCGAGTGAATTCCTGCCTCTGTCATTCCTACACAGACCTGCTCCTCTTTCGAATGCCTTGTCTGCAGGCTCTCTCTCTCTCCCGGCCACTCGCTTGCTGTGGCTACCATCTATCGGCCACCTGGTCAGATCTCCTCCTTCCTCTCTGAGTGGGCAGACCTCTCCTCCGCCCTCCTGGCCTTGACCACTCAACTCCTCCTCCTCCTTGGAGACTTTAGTATCCACCTGGATGCTTACTGTCCTTCCTCTGGACTTTTTTGCGACCCCTGTGACTCTCTCTCACTCGCTATCCTCCCCTCTGGCCTGACTCACTCTGCAGGGCACACTCTGGATGTTCTGATCTATTCAGACCTTCCCCTTTCTATCCCTCTCACCACTCCTTTCTCCTGGAGTGATCACTGTCTCCTTTCCTCCCATCTCACCCTCTCTACCCCCCAGGCCAAGCCAACTCCAGCACTGTCAACTACCTTCTCGGTTATCCGACCTATGAAGCATGTGTCAGTTGGGGCTTTTGCCACCACTTTCTCACCCCTCCTCCCCTTTTGGCTGACTCACATCCTAAGACAGCCCTTTCCATGCTCCACTCTGTTATATCTGATACTCTTGATGTTCTTGCCCCTGTCATGAGGATCCGCTTAAAGCCCAAAGCCAAGTGCAACTCCTGGCCTGCCGCCTGCTCCAAAGGCAATACTGGCTCCCTGTCCACACCAAGAAGAGAGCCCAAATCCAAGACAACATCTCTGCGGAATCCAACAACTCAGACAAACTCTTTAAAATCTGCAAGGAGCTTACCAATCCTGCTGCAGTCTCTACCTCTCCTGTCCCCTCCCAGGCCTTCTGCATGGCCTTGGCTTCTCATTTCATCTCTAAAACTCAGGACATCCTGTCTTCTCTCTCTTCCTCTCCCCCTCTTCCCTCTACTCTCTGCTCCTCCTCTGGCCCCCCTGTGGCCTCCTCTCCTCTATTCTTCTCTGCCTTTCCCCTGTTCTCCCCTGATGAGTTTTCTAGACATGTCCGATCTATGAAAGTCTTGTCAAAACAGGTTTTCCCATGTTCCTCCGAAACCATCAAGGACCAAATTGACACCCTTGCCCCTGCTCTGGCTGATTTCTGCAACCACTCCTTCGCCACTGGAGTCTTCCCTTCTGCCCTGAAGTACTCCCTTTTGCACCCCCTTCTTAAGAAACCCTCAGCCGACCCCTCCTGCACGGCTAACTATCGCCTGATCTCCATCACTCATTTCCTTGGCAAACTCCTGGAAAAACTGGCCATCTCCCATCCAAATCTTCACACTTAATCTGTTGGTTGTCTCCATGAACATCAGTCTGGCTTCAGAGCAGTCAGAAGTATGGAATCTGCTCCCTTGAATGTCAGTGAAGACCTGATCGCCAACCTTGATTCTAATACCCCCTGTGTCCTCATCTTACTTGATCTCTCTTCTGCCATTTACACGGTCAACCATGCTATCCTGCTCAACCATCTCCATGATAACCTGGGTATCCCCAATCATATCCCCGCATGGCTGACCTCTTTCCTCTCCAATCGACCCTCCCAGGTCCAACTAGGGTCCTTCTTCTCCTCTCTCTCTCTCTCTCTCTCTCTCTCTCTCTGTCTCTGTCTCTCTCTGTCTCTCTCTGTCTCTCTCTCTCTACATGTGGTGTTCCACAGGGGTCTGGATGTTAAACCAATACCTGGCACTTCTTACCCACTGCATTGCTGCTCTCTGCCCCAACTTTCAGTGCTATGTGGATGACACTCAGCTCGTTTTCAGGCTCCCTTCTGTCCCCTCTTCTCCCTTTCTCAATTCTGACTGTCTGCTATCCAGGTGTGGGGTGCCGCCAACGATATCTGCCTTAATGCCAGTAAGACAGAGATTCTCCTCATTGGAACACCTACTCCCTCCTTTCCTATCGCTCTCTGGCCGGCCTCCCTTAACCCTCTTCCTGCTCTCACCTGTGAGGCTAAAAATCATGGGGTCATCTTCGACTCCACACTCTCCTTCTCTTCTCACATCTCTGACATCTCTAAGAAGTCACACTACCAACTGCACCTCCTCAGAGGCATTCTTCCTTTCCTCTCCTTCCCCCAGAAGCTCACTATGTCCAGAACGCTGGTTCTCTCTAGGCGGACTACTGCAACAGCCTCTTTCTAAATCTGCCTGCTTCTACTCCCCGCCCTCTGCAACTCATCCAAAACAGGACTGCAAGACTTGTCCTTGGCCTCAAGCGCAGGGATCATATCTCTCCAGCACTGAAATCCCTGCACTGGCTCCCAGTGGCTGGGGGGATTAAGTTCAAAACCCTCTGCATTTTCCACAAGGCCTTCTGTGGCATTGGGCCTCAATACCTCCAACTCTCTCTTCATAAATATCTTCCTTATCAAGCTCTTCACTCCTCTGCCGGCCACTCCCTCAGGGTCTGCCACTTCTCCAAGCAACGAGTTGGTGGTAGATCTCTTTCTTTGGCGGGGGCCTCCAGCTGGAATAGCCTCCCTGCATCTCTGAAACTTGAGGAGAACCACCTCTGGTTCTGGAAGCAACTCAAGACCTTCCTCTTTGCTTCTGCTTTCTCTCTTCCTCTCCCCTGCTGAACTCCTGGCTGAATCTGAAATTGCACTGGCCACCTGGCTACCCTCTGATCTTGGGCCCAGGTTTCCTACCCTCCAGTTGCACACCTGCAATGCCCCTCTGGCAATCCTTGCACTTGGGGTCTGTTTTCTGTATCCCTACAGTCCCCCTACCAGCACTTGGACACTTGATGTCTGCACTTACCCTTTGCTCTTGCCACATGTTGGCTGCACTTTGTTATTGTTTTACTGTTGATCCCATGTACTGCACTGTCCCCTCCCCTGTCCCCTCGCGCTCCCCCCCTGCACTTGAGCGATCTCAATGTCACCTGGCCTAGTAAGATTGTTTTCTCTGTCTTCCCTTTGTTCCCCCTCCCTTGCCTCGTCGCGCCTTGAAACACTTGTGTAGAGGCACGTTATAAATGCCATATCATATCCTATCATATCATGCGAAAATCCTCCAAGTTGGTGCAGTTACGGCTGACACTGAGGTACTGGCCATAAGGTAAATTGTTCTTTATTGTAAGGTGATGGTGGCTCGTAAAATTAAGTAATGTATTGCGGTCTGTGTTCTTTTTGTACAGACTGCGTATTTGCCATTTGCACATTTGATAGTGAGGTCTGGGAAACTAATTGTGTTTTTGTCACATATAATGGTGAACTGAATATGTAGAGTTCTACCATTCAACAATTCATAGAATTTAGTTAGTGTGTGTTATTGCCCCTTCCAAATGAAAATAATATCATCAATGTATCGTTTCCATTTCTTTATATCAACCTTGAATGGGGTATCAGGACTAAACACAAAGAGCTCCTCGAACTTAGCCATGAACAAAATCACCAGGCTGGGCACAAAGGCTGCGCCCATAGCCATGCCGCAAACTTGCTGGTAGTAGATGTCATTACATTTTAAAAAGATATAGTCAAAGCAATGGTCATCAGGTCTACAATAAACTCTGTCCTGTAGCTGTTGAGATTCCAGATGGGTCCGGATACACTGTATGGCCTGGTGTTGAGGTGTACTTGTGTATATGGCCTTGATAATGATAGTGACCAGAATTTCCTCCATGTGATCAGTGTTCTTCTTCAAAACAAGCAACAGTCACCATCATGTCTCTAACATACGACTCAGTTAATTGAATCACAGGTTTTAAAAAGCGGTCAATAAACGTACATAGGGGTTCTAATATAGAACCAAAATCAGACACAAAGGGTCACCCGGTGGATTATTTTGATCCTTGTGTATTTTGGGGATTGGATACAGAGTGGGGTTCCATTCATCAGGGTTGTTCAGATAATCATATTTCTGCTTTGCTATCCAGTTTCGCCTCAGTCCATATGTGGAGGTCTCCAGAATGTTTCTCCTGATATCAGGTGTCAGATCTTTTGGCAATCTGATGTAGTTTTCCCGTATGTTCAATCGAATTAGCACCATACTCTGGTGTTGACCGTTTTAAAGACCACAATGTCACTGTCTTTATCGGACCGTTTGATAAAAAAAAGTTCTGAGTGTTTGCATGCTGCTCTTTCGCTCATGGAGAGATTGTGTCTCATTTGGGATTTTCTGGATTGCAACCCCTGTAGTTTCTTCAAGATTCATTTTTTCAAATGTTAATTTCTTTTTCGAAAGCTGGCTTTCTGTAAGTGTAAATGTGGACTCGAGTCTGAGATGCGTAGTCAACAAGACTGTGTGAGTAAATCAGCGGTTCCATGGCAAGAAATGCCCTAATACATGATATTCGTTTTTGTCCTGATCTAGAAAAAACAAATTACCAGCCAATTAAAAAAAAAAAACACCTAGTTGATTACATTAGAGCAGACAGTATATAATATTGCTCAAACAAAGGAGCTGGAAAATCTCAGACACAATTTGGGAAGAGCTACAGGCAGTGGTAGCATTGAAATGCTCTAACAGAAAACAATTCATGAAATAATAGGTCATGGGAATGCGTACATTTGCATAATTCAGCCCAGTGATGGGTGGATCATTCCTTCATTGTGCATGCATTTGAAGAATCTATACATCAGCAGGGATCTCCAGCATTTAGTTTAGTTTCTTTATTTATACTGCGCGCCGAACCCTGAGGTAACTGGGCGCCGGAGACTTAGAGGCGGTTACAGCAGAGTAAACACATACAGGCAGAAGATAGACATTTAGGGATGAGAAGGGTGATGCTACATTCTGTCACACTGCTGGGAGGGCTATACAACATCAGAATGTTTCTTTTAGTATGACTAGACGAAATCCAAAAGTCTGAGACCAGCTGGAGTGAATGCTGATCTATTTCTGTCTGATCTGGATTTGTAGGTAACGGTTTATGCTATTTAAAGATTTCATCATATTAGGGGGCTTCATCTACATTGGGGGGTGGCTACAGTTGTGCTGATTAATAAAAATGCAAACCTGGCTGAACCTAAATCTTGTCTCCCCATCTCCATTTTAGGTAGCACATTCAAGCGGTTCACCAAGGTAATGCGTAATAGTGTGATGAAATAGGCTCATTAAAGAGAACATTTGTTTGATACCCAGAATAGGCTAAATATTTGTCTTCTTATATAAAAGAACATACATGTCATTGGAGGATGACTCCATTTAGCTTTAATGGACTTGACATACGACTTTTAATTCTTGGGCGGGTACAATTGTGGGTCACTTTGATTAAAACGGAACTCCCAAAAAGAATTGTAGACTCATTAATTTAATTGCACTCCAATAACAGCATTAACGTGAAAGTGCAAACAATGGAGAATTTACATTGTAAATTAGCTGTTCAGAGGGTTCATGTAAGGTTGTGTTCATGAACCTCTCTAGTTTTCCTTTTATAAAACGTAAACAAACTCATTGTCCAAGACCCTGAAAGTGGTGTCAGCAGATGTACGTTTGCTGAGAGACCATAGGTTTCCCACACTTTTGAATGCTGATTATGAGCATGTCATCACATACACTTCAATTGCCCTCAAGAGGGTCATCGCGGCATACATTGATTATATGTCAGCTGGAGGCTTGAATGTTACTTCAGCTAAATCATACATCATCTACTTAAGTAAGGGGTAAAGCATGCCATAGCACAATTTACAGGGGGATCCCACTTGACTAAATTAAACATTTTTGGCTAACTGGGAATTTGCTTTTGAGACACTATGACCTTGAATTTACATAATTCCAAAACGGGGCTGTGGGGATGCTTACAAGTGAACTGGTGAGGCATCCTAGAGAGACCCACTGAAAGTACGAAGCCAAATCAGTTGCTATTTAGGCAATATAACCCGAGAAGGGGGGGCATTTCTGGTCGGGTAATGTCCCCGGGGCTATAGTTTGAAGCCTGAGCGAAGTGATGGCTTTAACGGAGCCCCGGGGCATTACCCGACAATAATGCCCCCCTCTGAGGGTTATTTTGACATTCATACCCCTGTACATAGTACCAGGGTATTAAGAGCAATTTTTCTTAAATCAAGAAACAGCGCTACAACCGTTTCTCGACTTGAGAAAAAAAATCCAAAGAACTGCCCGCCAGGGATCAGGGAGAATGGACTACAAGTAGGCCCTTCTCCCTTTGCATAGCGGCCTTTAAAACAAATGTAAAAAAATTGTAAACAACAAAATGTCCACCGTGGAAAGGGTGAAGGGACAACACATAATTCCTTCTCCGTTTCCATGGCTGCCACTTGCGGAAAGAACTCCGGGACGTGGCGGTGCCCCAGGCCTTCACAGGTAGGTAAGGACTGGGCGAGGGCCAATGAGCTTCATTTTTACAAGCTCATTGTCTGTCACCCGCTTCTTATGACTGATTTATGTTTTATACTTTTGGTATGCGTTATTTATTAGTCTGCTGTATTTGAATACATCATACAATATGAAACAATGCCAGATGTGTGTTTGTCCGATGCAGTCAAGTGACATATTTTCCCTTACTTGGCCGAGAAATTCTTCAGCATTGGTTTGTAATCACATATGTTCTCTTATTTTATTGAGAAAGTCTCCAGCAGAAGATCAGATAATTTGTACATGTTTTCCTGCATCTTTCATAGGGGTATACATCTTTAATTTTGCAGATTTTGGGAACCACAGCTCAGTTTGTGAAGACGTTATGTCCTGCAGATGTACACATCACACACATCACATTTAGCGCATAGTTTCAAAAAACTAGCAAACGAGACATTTTCTAATTCTACACATGTAATGCTGTGGAATCTGAACATTTTCAAATATTCCTTGACAATGGTGCTGTAGATCGTGTTGTCCGAATGGCTCCAGTTCATAGTTCCCTAGAGTGGGCCATGAAACCCACATTCCCATAAAAACCTCTGTTACTCAGGTGGAGCATGTTTAAGCAATTGGATATCCAAGTTCGTTTGTGTTGTGTGTCAACAAAATACTCTGCAATAGGATTACGGATCATAGTTTGTTTCCTACATGTGATATATCTTAGGATTCTGTCATTATGTTATAGTAGCTGCACTAGAATCCAACACTTTGACAGCATTTAGATTGTGGGGCATGTAATCACTGTAGGAACATAGGATCATGCCCTCCTAAGGAGGCTCAGAGTGCCAAGGCAATCAAAAAAACAATGATCCAACATATCTAGAAAAAGGACACAACCAATAAGTGCAGCTCGGATCCAGCTGCCAAGAGTCAAAACAGCTCAAAAAGGTAGGCAAGAAAAAAAAAAAAAAGGTTAGGCAAGACAGATTGTTTCAAAGAGGAAACCAGCACCTAATCATAAACCTTTCCAGTTTGTAAATTAAACAGAAGTTACCAAGAAGAACATTAGGAAGGGAGAGGGTGAAATTCCCAGAGGCAGGCGAGATACGGATTCCAAGAAACTGTAATCCGGTAGCAAAGGCACAGCAACCAAGGCAGTTGAGGAGGAATGAGTGTCAGCGGTTCTCCGCCTTCATCAGAAGTCCAGTCCAGGTGCAAGCTAATAAACGAGAAGTGATGAGGCAGATGGAATTTGTAGTATTTTTTGTCAGCCTGCCCATGTGCTGTTTATTCAACTGGCACATGTCTTTCATGTGTCCTTGCTTTGCATGTTCTGCATGTCAGCTTACACACATTATCAGCAGTCAATGGGCTAAGGTAAGCAGGGATGAAAGAAAACAGATGCTATCGGAGAGCTCAGCCTCGTGGAGGTGATAGGTTCACCCCTGTTCCGCCAAAACTATCAAGGACCACATCGACTCCCTGGCCCCTGCCCTGGCTGATGTCTGCAACCACTCCTTCGCCACTGGAGTCTTCCCTTCCCCCCTGAAGCACTCCCTTGTGCACCCTCTTCTAAAGAAATCCTCTGCAGACCCCTCCTGCCTGGCTAACTATCGCCCAATCTCCATCACTCCCTTCCTGGGCAAGCTCCTGGAGAAATTGGCCATCTCCCAGCTCAATCTCCACACTGAATCTGTTGGTTGTCTTCATGACCATCAGTCTGGCTTCAGAGCTGCCAGAAGCACGGAAACTGCTCTCCTGAACATCCATGAAGACCTGCTCACCAACCTTGACTCTAATACCCTGTGGTTTCTCATCTTGCTTGATTTCTCTTCTGCCTTTGACACTGTCAACCATGCCATTCTGCTCAACCGTCTCCGTGATAACTTGGGTATCACTGGTCAGGCTCTGGCGTGGCTGACTTCTTTTCTCTCCAACCGACCCTCCCAAGTCCAACTGGGGTCCTTCCTCTTCGACATCTTTTTCTCTACCTGTGGTGTCCGCAGGGGATCTAATCTCTCTCCCTGGCTGTGCAACCAATACGTGGCACTCCTTGCCCACCGCATCGCCACTCTCTGTCCCAACTTTCAGTGCTATGCGGATGATACCCAGCTCATTTTCAGGCTACCCTCAGCCTCCTCCTCTCTTTCCGTCATCTCTGACTCTCTGTCTGCCATCCATGAGTGGTGTGCCGCCAACGACCTCTGCCTTAATGCCAGTAAGACTGAGATTCTACTCATCGGCACACCCACTCCCTCCTTCCCTGCAGCTCTCTGGCCGGCCTCTCTTGGCCCCCTTCCTACTCCTACCTGCAAGGCTAAAAACCTTGGGGTCATCTTTGACTCTGCTCTCTCCTTCTCCCCTCACATCTCTGACATCTCTAAGAAGTCACTACCAGCTGCACCTCCTTAAAGGTATTCTTCCTTTCCTCTCCTTCCCCCAGAAGCTCACTGTCTCCAGAGCCCTGGTCCTCTCAAGGCGGGATTATTGTAACAGCCTCTATCTAAATTTGCCTGCCTCTACTCTCCGCCCTCTGCAACTTATCCAGAACAGGACTGCGAGACTTGTCCTTGGCCTCAAGCCCAGGGATCGTATCTCTCCAGGACTGAAATCTCTGCACTGGCTCCCAGTGGCTGCGAGTATTAAGTTCAAAACCCTCTGCATTGTACACAAGGCCTTCTGGGGTCTGGGGCCGCAATACCTTCAACTCTCTCTTCCTAAATATCTTCCTTCTCGAGCTCTTCGCTCATCCGCCTCCAACTCCCAAAGTGTCAGTCGCTTCTCCAAGCAACGAGTTGGTGGCAAATTACTCTCTTCGGCTGGGGCCTCTCTCTGGAACAGCCTCCCTGAAACTCGCAGAGAACCATCTCTGGTTCCGGAAGCACCTCAAAACCTTCCTCTTTGCCTCTGCTTTCTCTCCCCCTCTCCCCTGCTGATTTCCTGACTGAAACTGCTCGGGTTACCTGGCCACTCTTTCTGATCTCTGGCCCAGGCCCTGTCAATTGCCCACTTGCACTGCCTCCCTGGCAATCCCTGCACCTGGGGACCGTTGTTCTGTATCCCTACAGTCCCCCTACCAGCACTTTTGTCTGCTCTTCCTTGCACTTGCCACCAGCTGGCCGTTTATTTATTTCTTATTTATTCCACTTTTTCCCATGTACTGCACTTTCCCCTCTCCCTTCCCCCGCTCACTTTTCCTTTCCCCCCTTCCCATGCACTTGCGCGATCTGAATGACACTTGGCCTAGTAAGATCGTTGTCTGTCCTCCCTTTGTTCCCCCCCTTGCCTGGTCATGCCTTGAAACACTTCTGTATAGGCGCGTTATAAATGCCATATCATATCATATCATATCATAGAATGACTGTGCAAACCCTTCAGTGCCCGAACAGCTGAGGGCAACAGTGGTCATGTATACGTTTCCGCTGAACTACTTCTGTGGAAGCTCACTGATTCCTGACACTAAAATAATGTGGAAAAAATGGAAACTCTTTTAAGCTTTTTAATTAACTGCTTTATAATATGTTTTATTTATAGGTGCAGAGCTACATTATCTGAACATGACATCTTTCACGGAAGGTCGTCTCCACGCGTCTTTTTGGGTTGTTGACAGAAAACATATATACATCGGCAGTGCCAGTTTAGACAGACAATCATTAGGGCAGGTATGTACCTTCAAATTCCGATATTCAAGGAAATAGACAGCTATATTGGTTATGCACAAATATTACATCACTATTTTTGATTCAACCCAAATGGAGGAGGTAATAGAACGTTACCATATTTTGTATTTAATGTTGAAATATAATTTATGTTTAAGAAAATGTACTTCAGTCCATTAATTTTGAACTTGTATTGGGTCGATCACTGCCTCAGGGCTAACTGAATTACTGTTAGAAGTTGTAATTCTTTACCCTAATCAGTGAAAGATAGGTTACCAGAGAAATAATGGTATCGAAATATAGATTGCACGAGCTGTAACACTGCGTTGAAGATGTTTTTTTGGCGAAGCAAAGGGGGGATACCGTAACATTCAATGGAAGTGTTTAAAATGGATCAATTGGATAGTCAAGTTTGCTTTGAATGCAGACTGTAGATCTAATGATGTGACCAAAACGTGGGTTTTGATCAATCTTCAGCTAAACATCGGGGCACGTTTATTTATTTCAGGGCTACACTTGACCGGCCATTGGAAATATTATAGCTTACTTATGAGTGCCTTACTACAAATTCCCCAAATGACCAGTGAGCAATTCACATAAGTATTTATGACGTTTCCACTAGCATAGGTTTTGGCTTAAATTATGCAAAACTGTGCAACATGCATCAGTAACTCCTAGCCCAGCAAAATTGGATGCTCCCTTGGTGTGTACAGTGTGTCACAGCGGTGTCTACATAGGAAGTGGAAGAGACCCACAAAAGCATAAATTTACTTTTATTTTAAAAACTTCTAAATTATCGTAATAATTTAATGACATTTGTGAACACATTTATGCTGCACCTGAATGTTTTAGATGTGTGTGTATGCAAATGTACAATGTATGTAGGGGTATATGGTGTAAACATATTTTGGGGTAATGAAAACAAAATAACAAAATGTAGCTTTTTTCCCGTTTGACATGGAGTAATTACTATGTGGACATCGATTCAATTTCAAACCACCAAATCTGTGTGTAAGTAGATCCCTTGTTTTGAATCTTGATATGATATGATATAGCATTTGTAACGCGCCTATACACAAGTGTTTCAAGGCACGACAAGGCAGGGAGGGGGGAACAAAGGGGAGACAGAAAACGGTCCTACTAGGCCTTGTGTCATTCAGATCGCGCAAGTGCATGGGTAGGGGGGATGGGAAAAGTGCAAGGGGGGAAGGGAGAGGGGACAGTGCAGTACAGGGTTAGTAATGAACAAGATAAATAATAAGGGCCAGCTGGTGGCAAGTGCAAGATAAGTGCAGACAAGTGCTGGGAAGGGGGGCTGTAGGGATACAGAGACAGTCCCGCAGTGCAGGGGTTGCCAGGAAGGCAGTGCAGGGGAGAGTGGCTGGGCCAAGGACCGAGATTGGTGAGTGGCCCAGTTGCTGATTCAGTACAGTTTCAGTGATTTAGCAGGGGAGAGGGAGAGAGAAAGCACAAGCAAAGAGGAAGGTTTTGAGGTGCTTCCGGAACCGGAGATGGTTCTCCTCAAGTTTCAGAGAGGCAGGAAGGCTGTTCCAGAGGGAGGACCCTGCTGCGGAGAGAGATCTCCCCCCAACTCATTGCTTGGAGAAGCGGCTGACCCTGAGGGAGTTGGAGGCGGAAGAGCGAAGTGCTCGAGAAGGAAGATATTTAGGAAGGGAGAGTTGAAGGTAATTTGGCCCCAGTCCCCAGAAGGCCTTGTGGACAATGCAGAGGGTTTTGAACTTAATCCTCACAGCCACAGGGAGCCAGTGTAGCGATTTCAGTCCTGGGGAGATACGGTCCCTGGGCTTGAGGCCAAGGACAAGTCTTGCAGTCCTGTTCTGGATGAGTTGCAGAGGGTGGAGAGTAGAGGCAGGCAGATTTAGATAGAGGCTGTTACAGTAGTCCAGCTTCGAGAGAACCAGGGCTCTGGAGACAGTGAGCTTCTGGGGGAAGGAGAGGAAAGGAAGGATACCTCTGAGGAGGTGCAGCTGGTAGTGTGACTTCTTAGAAACGTCAGAAATGTGAAGAGAGAAGGAGAGTGTGGAGTCGAAGATGACCCCGAGGTTTTTTGCCTTGCAGGTAGGAGCAGGAAGAGGGCCAATAGAGGCCGGCCAGAGAGCTGCAGGAAGGATGGAGTGGGTGTGCAGATGAGTAGAATCTCAGTCTTACTGGCATTAAGGCAGAGGTCGTTGGCGGCACACCATTCCTGGATAGCAGAAAGACAGTCAGAGATGAGGGAAGGAGAAGAGGAGGCCGAGGGTAGCCTGAAAATGAGCTGTGTATCATCCGCATAGCACTGAAAGTTGGGGCAGAGAGCAGCGATGCGGTGGGCGAGAAGTGCCAGATACTGGTTGAACAGCCAGGGAGAGCGGTTAGAACCCTGGGGGACACCACAGGTAGAGAAAAAGATGTCAGACAGGAAAGACCCCAGTTGGACCTGGGAGGATCGATTTGAGAGGAAAGAGGTCAGCCAATCCAAAGCCTGACCAGTGATACCCAGGTTATCACGGAGACGGTTGAGCAGGGTGGTATGGTTGACAGTATCAAAGGCAGACGAGAGATCAAGCAAAATGAGAACACATGGAATGTTAGAGTCAAGGTTCGAGAGCAGGTCCTCACGGATGTTCAGGAGAGCAGTTTCCGTGCTTCTGGCAGCTCTGAAGCCAGACTGATGGTCATGAAGGCTACCAACAGATTCCGCATGGAGATTAAGCTGGGAGATGGCAAGTTTTTCCAGGAGCTTGCCCAGGAAAGGAGTGATAGAGATAGGGCGAAAGTTAGCTGGGCAGGACGGGTCAGAAGAGGGTTTCTTAAGAAGGGCGTGCACAAGGGAGTGCTTGAGAGGGAATGGGAAGACTCCAGAGGCGAAGGAGTGATTGCAGAAGTCAGCCAGGGCAGGAGCCAAGGAGTCGATGTGGTCCTTAATAGTTTTGGAGAAGCAGGGGTGGACCTGTGTTGACGAGACTTTCATAGATCGGACTTGTCTCGAAACCTCATCAGCAGAAAAAAAGGGGAAAGGTAGAGAAG
This sequence comes from Ambystoma mexicanum, assembly GCF_040938575.1. NCBI lineage: Eukaryota > Metazoa > Chordata > Amphibia > Caudata > Ambystomatidae > Ambystoma > Ambystoma mexicanum. Next base: position 374,211,410 of record NC_090928.1, on the reverse strand, counting down.
GAGAGAGGAGGGGTGGCTGCAGAAGGAACAGAGGATGGGCAGGGAATAGAGGGGGGGAGGTGATGGGAGGAGAGTGAGGACAGGATGTCCTGAGTTTTAGAAATGAAGTGAGAGGCCAGTGCCGTACAGAGGGCCTGGGAGGGGACAGGAGAGGTAGAGACTGCAGCAGGGTTGGCCAGCTCCTTGCAGATTTTAAAGAGTTCAGCCGAATTGTTAGATGCCGCAGTGATGCGGGCTTGAGTAAGGGCTCTCTTCTTGGTGAGAACGGAGAGTCGGAATTGCCTTTGGAGCAGGCGACAGGCCAGTTTGTCAGAGGATGAACATGAAGCACTCCATTTCCTCTCTACCACCCTGCACAAGCGTTTAAGGGTGACGAGATCCGAGTCATACCAGGAGTTACATTTGGCTTTGGGCTTCAGGCGGATTCTCATAACAGGGGCAAGGATATCAAGAGTATCAGATATAGCAGAGTGGAGCATGGAGAGGGCTGTGTCAGGGTGGGAGTCATGGGAGTCTTACATCATTTTTCAAACAGCAGTAAGAAACAACCGATTTCTTTGCGAATACTGTTTGGGGATCAGACACATGGGTGGTTTACGCCTAGTGTATCTGGCAACAAAAACAGTATTCTTTCTGAATTGTCCCCTTAATTGGGAAGACAGGAGAGGGATAAATGTAGAGAAAGTATATAACTTTAATATGGGGAAGATGGATAGAAAGAGGAAGGCTTAGGGGGAGTGTGGTCGGTATGGACTTGGGCAGATAGCTTTAAACAGAAAATAGCACAGGAAGAAATAGCCAAATTTGATCAAAAAGCTATTGTAGCATGGAACCATCTAAATCATAGAGTTTCATCTTGTCACTCTGTATGCATATAGTACTCTACCATATTGAAAAGCAACAGCATTGCATACTTATGTCTTCATAGGATGAGGATCCAAGAACAGGTGTCTTACATGTTATGTTATTCGTTGAATTTCTCCTTCTCAGTATCATAGTTAATTATTCTTCAAACAGTAGTTAATTTAGACCATCTGTGAAAAGTCACATGAAAATTCTACTTTCATTTGACCACACAAACAGCAGAGTTGCACAAGCACATCAAATGTGTTTGAAAGTCAGTCACTCACAATATTTACGTGCACAGTCTTATAATGTTTCTTGATAATCCACTCACATATGCTGTAACCTCATACCTTCTTGACCCCAGAACATATTTACCAGCTGCTGCACTTCATCTTTATTTTATTTGTTTTATTGATCATTTGTAAGGTGCTTATACAACTGAATAGTGTTTCAAAGGGCCAGACGCTTAACATACAGATGTCCTGATATCAGGCTTTCAAAACAATTCAATTCACGTGTCATATGGTCACCCATACTTGGTGTCCACAGTTTGTTTCCCTTCTAATTAGCTTACAGTTATTTAATAATACAACTCATTACACATTTTGTATAAGGCGTTTCGCATTGCCCAAATTATGGATTATATACTTTCAATTTATAACGGGAGTTGTCTGAGCCCAATGTTTGTCATTCCTCATAGCTCTTTTGCTCCATATTGCTTCTTTTTTTAAAAACCTTTTTTGGGCACAATACAAATCATATATAGTGAAAGTGCAAAAGTGAACCAAACGTGTAATAACAATACCAAAATGGAAAGAAATCCATCATCAAAATACATTTACAATCATACAATAAAAGACACTAAAACACATACAATTAATTTCTAACCTCTACATCTATCATGTGTTTGTGATAGATATAGAGCCTAGGAATTAATTTAATGTATTTTAGTGTCTTTCATTGTATGATTGTAAATGTATTTTGATGATTTTCAAACAATCTTTACAAACAATCTGATTGCCCCTCGCCGGGTCCTTACCCGGCTGACAAAGACTCACCGGCTGCAGTTCCAGAGCTCTGCTTCCCATGGAGTTCCTTTGCTTTGCTCGTTATGTTGCCATGGAAAGGGAGAAGGGACTATGTATAGTCCGTTCTCACAAATAGTCTCTTCTCCCCGATCCCTGGTGGCTATTTTCTTTGCTTTTTTCTTTCGAGTTGAGACATGGTTTCAATGCGATTTCTCAACTCGTGAACACATGCTATTAGTACCCCGACACGACGTGCCGCGGTACTAATAGCAATAGAACCCTGGGGGGGGGACACTTCTGGTTGAGTAATGCCCCAAGGGCTACGCTAATGCCCTTGCTTCACTCTGGCTTGTAACTATCGCTATGGAGCCATTACCTGACCGGTAATTCCCCCCAGCGACCATCCTCAGGTTTTATTGCTTTATTGAATGTGTGCTGAGACTTTATGTGACCCTGAATATGGTAAGTCATGAGGCATGCAGGATGTGTGATGCAAGGAGCAAAGTGCTCCTTCGAATCCTTCATCTAGCAGGGTTTTGACACAGGCCCCTCAGGAGATCTGCAATCAGAGGAATGTCTGGCCTGTGACAGTAATGACTTGCAGCAAGGACTACCTAAATAGTCATTTGGCACAGGGACCCACGTGGATGGAAGACTGCTGCTCACATTTTGCCTGTGGGCTTACACTGCCTGTGAAAAGGCATTCACACAAGCAGTTTTATGTTTGTGGGTTCCTCTACATGAAAAGTGGTGTTTTTTTTTTCCTCTTGTGAGTACACTTTGCACAGGGACGTCATTTCAACAAAATACCAGGGGTAGCGGAAGTGACATCACATGACCATTGGCCTCTGATGACATCACATGATGTGATGTCATCTGTCTCCGCCCCAAGTGAAATCACAGGAAGTGATAGCATACAACCTTTCACCCATTGACATAACAGGAAGTAACATCACAAATCATAGTTCCTCAGTACACAACAAAAAAATATGGTTGCTAAATCAATGTAATATGATATACATTTCATAAAAGAATGAATCACCATATGTAGCGTTAATATCAGTACCTATAGGACCACATTAGCAAATGACTGTGAATGTAAGCAGACGTCCAACACAACAACCTGGACTATTGTACATCACTCAGGCTAAACTGTAAACAGACAGAGCATCTCGAAGAGGCCTAATCCCCAAAGCGCATACATCCAGTGCCTGTCAAATGTCTGGCCACAGACTGGAAACAGCAACTGACCAACACAAGGCCAACCAGAAAAACAATGTTCTGTAGGGTTGCTCAGAGCTGTGCCAGTGATTGTGAATGATTTGAAAACTTCCAGACCTTACCTTTCTGTTTTGGTAAGTCATTCACAATTGTTGTTGTTATATGGGAGGTAGAGGGGAAGGATGTGTTGCAGGTCACAGTATTTGCACGCTTTTTTAAAATTCTATTTAAAAATGTAAACAGCAGCAGCAGCAGCAGCATCTCCATGACATCACACCTGGAAAAGTCTGGTCCTACAGACCTATGCTACTCCTCACTAATGATGCCCGGTGTGGCATCATTAGTGAGGAGTTGCCCCTCAGCTATCCTTCCAACTATATATTATTTTGCTTGAGGAAGCAACAGATGGTTTATTTCAAAGGCAGTGGTCAACTTCGTGTAAATTAATGATCTCACTGTCTGTCTAGCTACAGTGTGCCTGTGATGCAGGTCTGGCAGATCTGGGTCAGGTCACACAGTGCCCAGGAAGGATTGCTGGCAGAAGCCACTGAGGTGCACCCATCTCAACACGAAAAAAACACTGATGACATTTGCATTCATGCTGTGTTGTCACTGAGTACTGCAGGCTGCTCTTACCCATTCCCTGCTAGCTAGACTTAGCCCCCATACCCTTCGTGTTGCTACAGTACTGGGTATGAACTGCACAGACAGCCCCGCCTCTGAACCCAACCATTCAGGGATTCTTCACTAATTCACTGCTAACCTGTTGGGGATGGCGGCTTCATCTCTTGTCCTGCATCCCTGTTATTTCTCCAGATAACGTTATCGAGATTCTAGGTGAAAAAAGCTGTGGCACATTTAGCTGCATTTACAACTGCCTTTTTCAGGTGCAACACAGATATCTGCTCTTGGCAACGCCTCTTCATCCAGTGGCCCAGGGGTAGCAAGGACAGGTCTAGGGGTAGCATAGGTGGAGCCAGGGGTAGCATCTGCTTCCCCTGGCAACCCCCAAATGACGTCCCTGACTTTGCACAAGGAAATGAGATAAAAATGTGAATTTGGGCAAATGTGTACAGATGAGTCCATTTGATGCTACCAATGTTATCAATTACATGTGCAATTGTTCATCCAGTCTGCTATTATGGAGATTTCTCCTCCACTGCATAGGAAGGGAAAGGCACCTCAAGTCAGAATTTGAGCTTATAAGAATTGCAGGTAGTGATTAAAAGCAAGTCTGAACGGGGTTCATTAAAGTTGTTCTAGTAGCAAACTCATCGAAATATAAAATAAATAAATAAGTAAAAATGGGGGTTGGGTATAAATCAATCGCATTTAATACACTGAGTAATGGAAATGATGAAAACCCTGTGGTACAGTGTTAATAATTACAAGAACGTATTTCATACGCTAAACGCAAGAACATTTGCCAGCCTTAAAGTAAAGAAACATCTATCTTACAGTAATGTCAATTAATAATTACAAAGGTGATTTTGTTTTGGTGCCAGAACCTGTTTATTTAAAAAATAATTATAACACACTTCATACCATACCCGAGTTTGGTTTCTAATCACAGATCCGGGATTCGAACCTCTGTTGCTCTGCGTGGTCTTGCGTCCAAACCAGCGCATTGCCCCTGTGCTATCCTCCGTTTAGGTGCCTCGTTTTAAAGACTCTGGGGGTAGTCAGTGAAAACGCCTAGGTTTAGTCCATTTCGAACAATACCTTTGCCAGTTATGCAAGGAGGTATTTCTCAGCGAAGTGGTCTACATTTGAAATTTGACAATGTAAAACCGTTGCTGTGTCAATGAGACCCATTTGGACATGATTTCTTGGGCAAGTCAATAAACAAGACCTTTGCCATCCAGTCGAATCATGCTTGTATTCCAGGGAAGTCCCCCAGGTGGTGCAAGTGTGCTCTAATGAATTGATTGACCATGCCATTTTTAGTTTGCGCTCAATGCCACTAAAGGAATCTGTTCATGAGCTTGGGTTAGGGTAACCAGATTTTGAAAATAAAAAAACAGGACAGGCCACTCGCATAGAAGTAGGACTACAGCTTCATTGGTGAAACTAGTCCTACTTCTATATGGGTGGCCTGTCCCATGTCATGTTGAAGCAACAGAACGCTTATTGGGACCCAGAGGAAGGTATGTGGGAGGGGGTGAAAATCGAGTGAGGAGAGTGCCTGGGGTCCCGAGACTATTTTAAGTTTTAAAACCCTGTCTGGAATTTGCGGATTGGGTGAATACTATCCTGTTTTTTGGTCAAACCGATGCAAAAATCATGACATTGGGCCAAAAAACAGGGTGTTATCCACCCAACCCCCAAATCATGGGGCAGTGTTTGTAAACTTTAAGAAGTCTCAGGAATCTGGAACGGAGGTGCAAATACCCGGACAGTCCCGGCAAAACAGGTCGTCTGGTCACCCTAGCTTCAGTTAGCTCTTCAATAACTTATCAGGGAAGTATGCAAGCACTGACCTGATGACCAGCACCAGCGAATGCAATTGCCGTACACCAAAGAAAAAACAACAGTCTAAAATGACACAGAACCAAGTGCAATCTCCAGGCTGTGGACAAGGGAAAAACACTCTGGGCATTTTGCAGCTTGACAGTGAAGTGTGGATGGCAGCTTGGAAGTGACAGGATCGGAATAGTAGCAAGCAAAGGAAATGGTAGAAGGTGAAACCAGGAGGCAGGAGGGAGAGAGGAAAGGTGCAAGGAGAAAGAATTAAGGAGTGTCAAAGCCTGCAAGTAAGAAGCTTGCATCAGTCTTACCATGGAGTGGGTTATATCCATCCAGTGTATCTGGATTCCGATTTGCCTGTTCCAGCAGCATTTCGTGAGCACCATCTTGGGAGAACACTAGAATGCATAAGGCAGTCTGAGACCAACAGAGCTGCTAAGCGCCATCTTGGAAATGGAGAGTCTCTTGAAATTATGTTTCTTCCATTTATGCCACAGAGACGACGAAGAAGTCGTTTTCCTGCCATAACTATTTTGCTCCAGAGTCAAACCGTTTTCAGACTTGATTCACGGAGCATTTTTCAATGGGATTGTGCCTTTGTAAAAGGCTTATGTGAATCAGGCCCTTACTCTTTTTACGGCTCTCTATATGATGTGCTCACCAGGTAAGGGTAGTAATTTGATCTGTCAATGTGACCAAATTAAAGTATTCCTTTGATGATCACGACTAGCCACTGGCAGATAGATAACCTGTAGTCGACCTGTTGCAACATTCCTTTTACAGCTCAGCATAAAAGCTACATAGAAAAACAAATTGCAGACTTGAGTGGAAAAGAGAGCAACCCCAAAGTGTATTTTCTGTAGCAAACTATTGGTAACTGTGGCGGCACACATGGCTTAATTCATGCAGTTGCCAATAACCGAGACTAATTGAGCTTTGGTGAAGGGTCTGCCCTAGAAATGTTTTTGCTGGTGCTTCCAAAAGTCTCATGTATAGCACCTGAAGCTGATTCACACATGTCCTTCTGATACTGCGCGCATCCTCTCGCCTACAACGACTGCCAGAGGCCCGCCACCAGCAGGGGGTCTGCTTGCACATGCTGCTCCCACTTATCCCTTAGATTTGCAGCAATGGCCATGCAGTCCAACGACTGATCCTTGGGCCTTGATAAACTGTGGACTGATTCTGGATGTCCAGTGCTGTATTTTAAGCTGTTTTTAGAATGATGGTCTGGATCCCCCCCCCCTGCAACTCCTGTTTACCGTCCCCTCACCACTTACCCAAGCACGCCACGCACGGCACAGTTTTCAGAAGCATTTTGGTCCCTGATTACACTGCAGGAGTGCTGGAAGCCTACTGTCTTGCTTGCTATCATTGTTAATTCCTCATCACACGCCGCATGGTTTCACAGCTCTCACCAGTGTGAGAAAAAGCATGTTTTTCCAGAGTGTGTGCCTAATAGCATTGATAGCCAGTGCAACCACTCACTAGGTCTAGAAATCGTTGTAAAAGGCAGCCTTTCTGTGTTGCAGGCACGTCATTGCAAGAGTCAGCATTTCATAGGGACATTTACATTTCATATTGGTGCATTCTCAGATACATGAAAAGCATCCGTCAGCGATTCTTCTCATCGCGGAGTATTCAGCCAGGAACAGAAGGAGAGCCAGGAGCTTCTATTGCACAGACAATGAAGATGCAGAGAAGTAGTACTCACCAGCCAGCGTTACTTGCGGGATTAATCCTATATGGTCCATGGGTTAATTATCTATATCACAACTGAAAGTTGCTCCCTGGAAATAATCTGAGCTAATAGTACCAAAAAGGTGACTCAATACTCTATCAGGGTACTTGGCAATATGATTCCAAAGTGCCTGGTTAGATGGAGGGGGTGGCTTTCTTATTGCGGGGTGCTTTTCACAGGAGTCTTTCATTTGCTCTCGCAAGAAAAAAAGGAAAGGGTGTTTGGAGAAATGCCCGTGGGACTGGGAGTTCTTATTCTCTAAGTAAACAAAGACCCCTGACACCCCCCCACCCGACCCCCTACCCCACGCTGGATTTATCCTGACTGAAGACGTGTTGTGGCTGGGCAAACCATGAAGTGTCAAGGGATCTTTCTCGAAGTGTAAATACTGGACTCTCAAAGTATCTGTGGGCTCAGCAAATCCTCAGGCGAATAACGGCTAGTGGCATTGTGGTTCAAACACACGGCTGCTTCGTTATAGTGCCTAGAAACAGCTTCTTCACAAGTATATCATTCACTAGCTCCAAGCAACCTCTGTGATGGTCTATGAAGGAAGAAAACCTTTCAGTACAGTGTGAATTCTGTAAACCCAAGCCCCCCCTCGCATCCCTCTTCCTCTCTCAGACTTCTTTTTTTAACAGGGATCATACAGATATATTATCAACACTTGTGAAAAAGGTGTGTGTGTTTGCAGATGTTGACATTCAGGCAATTATAACTTTTGCAGTCCATTGAACGCGTTTCTTTACACTTTAAATATGGCAGGTGATGCCAACGCTGGCAAATTGCAATTATTCACATCAGCGGGTAAGAATGAACAACATTCTTATGCTTTTGCAGAATATGCAACAGCTAAAAAACGACTCCAATGTAAATGATACATGGATCCTTTGCAGGCAGCCCACATAGATGCTCACGCTGCATCGGCGAAGAGAACATGCAGCTTGTACAAGGCTTACAAATAGACTTCCGTTATGGAAAAGGGCAAACACAGTCACTATTTGACCCGAAATGAAACATGCATTTATACATGCGTTTGTCTTACCTTTAGATAAAAATGCAGTGCATGCCAATGAAAACTATATGTTGCATGTAGTGACCAAACATGGTAAGTGTAGCGTGGGCAAAGGCGACTCTTTCTTTAAATGTACGGTCATCCTGTTTACATAGGAATGCATCATAGCAGGCCAGCAGTTAAGGTTACACAAAAATCCAAATTAACATCAGATTTGTGATGGGTTATAAATGTTTTCCCGAAATGTATCCTCTCTTGCCAAATCTGAATGTACCTTTCCCAAACGTTGTTTGAGTAGCGGCGGAGCATTAAAGTCACCCACCTCGACCTCGCTGGAGAAGCCTGAGCTGCTGGGCGAAGCATTTTCTCATTTGCATCTCTGGCAGCAAAGCTCAGGACAAACTGCAAAAAATTGTACAAGATGGTTAAAAAAAAGACAGCCAGGCAGTAAGTGTACATAGTAATCTGCGTATCCACATGCTGTACTCGGCTAGAGCAGTCTAAACATGTATACAGATATGCGTGTCTGGATATATGGATACAGGAGAAGTATCCGAACCCTTATAACAAAGCAAAGCACTCAGTATATTGCCAAAAAAAACAGCACACTTTGGCACAAAACATTGTCACCCCTCAACCACTTGGAAAAAAAAGCACTTCTCAACTGCTTTTGGGCCATAAAACCTCTTAATCTGCCCAGAAACAGTGAATGTAGTAAACATCAACAGGCGTTCCTGCCATAGTAGAGCACTAACTCCCCTGCGACCCAAAAGGCACACGCACAGAGGCACACACACGTTACAGGCATGTGGCACCATGTGACACATGTTATACGCTTGCCAAATGCATGTGACTCAAAGTTTGACATGCATGTGACATGATTGTGACAAGGGTAAGATATGTATGACTTACCTGTGGCAGATATTTAACATGTGCACTGCATGACAGCTCCCTGATACCCCACCACACCCCACACCAGGGACCAGGAATGGTCCTGACCTTCTTCATATCCCCAGTGTCTGCTCACCAATCAAGTTTCCATTGTCTACTCTAGCCATGAAGTCTTCATACCTTTATCGGGTACTGGGCCCACTGTTTCTGAAAGGCTCTCCATTTGCCACCCTCCCCAATTAGTTCCCCATTGCATACCTGCCTCCAGGTCCCAGTTGCACATCCTACCGTCATCAGGTCATTAGTGACTCCTTCATTTGTGAAGCACGTGTTATAAATGACACATCATATCATTATTATGTCCCAGTGCCTATCCTCCCTTTATTTCTCCAGTAGAAGTTGCCAGTAGAAGTAGTCCAGAATGACTGCCTCGAGGGCTTTTGGGAGCACTTATGTGCCAGTGCTCTGGTTTCACTGGTGCTGGAACCACCACATTTTGTAGGTTCCATGTAATAATGTCGCCTCAAAAATATCGCCATGCAAAAAGATTGCCGAAAAATGGCCGTTTTTTGTGGGGACATTATTAAATGGAACATGCGGGAGACACCCCCAAACCCTTTTTTTATTTTTCATGGGGAGCGGGGGAAACCCCCGCAACCCCGGCTGCCCTGTCCCTATATATATGGTCACCTATATAATGTCGCCACAACCTTTTCCTGGCGACATTATATACAGCGACCATATATATAGGGATATTATGGTCACCTATATAATGTCGCCACAACCTTTTCCCGGCGACATTATATACAGCGACCATATATATAGGGATATTATTACCTGATACCATTTTGTAATGTTCTATTTAGCAAGCGGAAGGTTTTGGTGGAGGGAGGTAGTGACACATAATTGTATAAATGATTGTCAATCTAGCATAGAAATGTAATGGTCAAGCCACCTTCTTAATGAATCTTTGCACTTAATGCTCTGCTATGTCTACATCGATACATTGTATTATGTGCTTGTTTTTAGACTGCATGTTGGTTGATGAATTTACCATATTTTTCTACATTCACATGAAAGGTTTCTACACACCGTAACACGTAATTAATACATAAAATAATGAATACGGTCCACAATGTCCACCCCCCCCCCGGGGTCCTCACTGTCCATCCTCCCCATCAGAACACTAATGCCCCTTTTCTAACTTATATCACATAACAATGCGACACTCCCGCTGACTCTGAGCGACTTAGTTAAAACTCTAACAAATACTCACACACATACTAGCTCAGCGCAAGGAGAGTAAGCGAGTCACAAAGTACTTACATGGGTGCATGGTAGTGCCCGAGAACATAACATGGGAGGTCATATGAGTGTGTGTGTAAGTGGGTGGTTCTGCCTGAGTGTGTCTATGCGATTTAATTTTGGTGTGTGTGTGTGTGTAGTTTGCCAGTGTGTTAGGGAAGAATACACTAGTGACCTGATGAGTGTATGGCTCGGGTACTATGCACAACTAACAATATACTTTTCTGAATGTCTTTGTATCTTCTTGCGGAGGGCTCCCTTGCCCCCATTAAGGTATCATGCAGTGTATGGAAGCAGAGGTAAGCAGTGACCTATGCCCTGGGCCAGAGTCCTCCTCAATAAATTGAGAGGGCCTTATACAACAGATCCACCATGCTTCCAAGTCCCGGCCACCACCCCTCTGTGCAAACTGTGGCAACGTGTGAACTATAACTGCGTGTTTGCTGGACCATCATGAAAACTAGAAATGTTAATAATGGAGGCAAAATGAAACCTATGGAAGTGTGATAATTTGAGTTTCATAGAACCTGTAATCCTGGGAACATGTTAACACTGGAAAATGATGTTTACTCGGACAATACGGTAAATGGAATGGTTTGCTACCTGATACATCAAGTCGCTGGAAACCTTTGTATGTTGAACCATTGTAGAACATGTAAATGTGTGTGACTGGACTTCATAGAAACAGAAACATTTGCTACTGACTCTTGATTAAAACTATATATGTGTAGATCCTGGGCCTTGATGGAAATACGTGCAAACTGGATAACTATAGATATACAAATGTGTAGGAACCAAGGCAATGTACACATTGGAAATGTGTGAGACATATAGAAAGTATTTGGGATGTTAACAAAACTGGAAATGAGTGTGAATTAGACAATGGTCGAAAGAAGAAAAATGATCAAACTGAGTCACTTTGGAAACTGAAAATGTGTGCAAATAGGATGATCAGGGAACAAGGGACTTTGCGCTTACATAGAGATTATGGGAACTAGAAGGGCGGGCCACATACAACATTATGGAAACTGATGATGTGAACATGCATGTACTGTCAAGATTAGCATCCTTGCACATCATTGAGCATACTGGGCCATTAATGAAACTGGTAAGACATGAATACCAAAGCATAATGGAAACTGAATATTTGGATATGTAGAAATATCTTAGAAATTGAACATGAGGACATACTAGGATACTCCAAAAATGTATTGTAGTCATAGTCATTATGGAAAGTCATTATGGACCCTGTAATGTGAGAATAAAGGCACACGTTGTGCCTTGAGGCGACTATACGATTATAACATGGCTTATGTTGACATGAAGATAAATATGGACGCTAAACTGAGAAATGAATGTATTTACACGTCATGGGAAATAGATACGTAACAGCTTCCGCTATCTTCATTACGAAACGTGCGGTATTGTTAAGCAATATGATAAGCTTCCCTTAATGCATACGCAACCGACTGCATTGGTTTTAGTCCATGTAACATGCAAATGTAAAATAATAAATGCACATTTGTAAAACCCTAAATTAGAATAAATGTAATAATCTATATTAAATTAGAAATACTATAGCGAATCTACAGCGAGGTCCTTTCTCAAAACATTGTTCAGAAAGCCTAGTAGAGTGTAAGATTGCATTATGCAAGCAATACAATTCTTTGCACGTGAAATTACATTATTAAGTAATGCAGAAGCGAGGGGCTTCTCATACCTCCTAATGAGCACGCTATCAATGATTAGTGAAGGGGAGAAATAATGCCACGTGTAGATAACCGAAATAACACCGTGAGTAGGAGTATATTATAAACACCATCTTTTTTTTTTTGCTATGCTGAAAGATCATATTTAATGAGTGCAAAATAGCTTACATTCACCCGTGGTCAGTAGTAGTCATGTTAGTCCATTGAAGGAATGCCATCCAGGCTTTACTTAACTATTTTATTTAAAGTCATCATTTTGTCTCATACTTCGCGGCAGCATTTTTACATGACTGTTGTAAAATGCTTTTAGCATCAGAACAGGACAGAATGTACAATTTGTAGTGATCAAAATGGAACCAAAATACTGAAATGAATGATTTCATTGAAATCATATCTGTAGTACGTTTGTGTCCATTTTACTATGATGATGTGAAATTTCAATCATGAGAAAGAGAGAACAAGAAGAAAGATACACACTTGTGTGCATGTGTGATCTTTGACAGCACTGTGGTCCCGTTGTAATTGTCAGCCATTTTGAATTGGATTGATTAACAACCATATTGTTGACTGTCTATATTGAAGTCAGACATTTTAGGACCGTTTTGTAATTGATGGAAGGTACTCATCCATACATCAAATAAATTAAAGATATTTTCATGTGTGCAAAATAATGGAAATAATGAATATTTATCTCCTGTTTTGCGAAATATGGATACAACTGTGTTATAAGCCCTTAGCGGTGCTCAAGGGCGTAGCCATCCATGTTTTATATTTATTGTGGTGTGGTTTCAAAAAACCTTACACCATTTTTACAATAAAATTCATATAACCAGTTAAAACATGGGAAAAGGGAAATTCTTATTAAAATACATTATACAAAATAGCATAATTACACCAGTGATTTGTCTTGACATACTTTCATCTAAAAGTTTAAAAATGTGTTTACAGAAGTTGATTAAATGAATTATCAGGCAGATCTTTTGTCCATATAAGAGCTGACCCCAAATGGCTTCTGTGTAAATGACCCCAAAATTGTATACTGTAAGGAAGGCATGGTATCAACAGTAAGACAGACACAAGTAACCACAGTTCAAGGGTGTTTATTAAACTTCAAAAAGAGTTTGAAAAACGCCTACCTAATCCTAAATCTACAGATGGGAGCAAGCTACGACCATCAAATAATAATAAAGCAGTCCTAGTCGAGTCTGTCAAAATAAAAGGGCCTATAATAACAAACCTATTGCCAATCCTTACCTCTAAATACAAATAGTGTGGGAAACAATGCTACGAAAAAGAAAGAAGTGTTCACAAAATGACATGTCAGGATGTTCAGGCTGTTGGCCTCCCTTCCCAATGTTTTCACCATGATATAAGGTGGTACACTTGAGCTTAGCACAGTCTCCAGCTTCTCCAGCAGAAGGATACAGTTCAATCATTAGCATCAGGGCCTTCTGTGCCCAAGTCCCTGTAGCTCTCAAAGTCCCTTCACTCAGAGGGCCTGAGGCAACAAACAAACAGCAAGTTCTTTTCCTCTTCCAGCTTTTAACAAGTACTCAAAGTTTAGGCGATTCACTATTCATCCCGGACCCACTCAGCTGGGCTCAGATCCTTTTAACACTATTTACTTCACCTTGGATCCCCCTCATCAGGGCTCAGATCTGCTTAACACAATTAGTCTCCCTCTGCCGGGCTCGGACCAACTTCAATTTCAAATGTAGCTCTTAACACAAACTTGCTTTTAACCAAAGCTCTTAGCTGATCTTCCTCCACAGGGCTCGGACCAACTTCATCTATTTTCTTTCTATTCTTACTATTGAAAACTTTTCGATTGTGCACTGGGTTTTGTTTGACCCGATGCAGAACCACTTCCTTTCACAATTCCTTTTCTTTTAACATTTGCCACCTTTCAGTGGATATCTAACAGAGACTTTCGAATGAGCACCCACGTGGTGACAGACAACTATGTCTATTGTATCATATCTTGGCTTCAAAGTTCAATTTGTTTTCTGCTGTTTAATTATGTCTGTGTTGCTTGCCATATGTGCTTCATACACTGTTCTCTTCAGTTTTCACTATACAATGTTGCCGATTGCTACCTTGGCTTCAACACAGACCGGTCCGGTATCAGTCTCCCCAACTCACTGGCTGTGCTGACTTCACTGGTACTGCTTTGTTGTAGGAGCCAAGGACACTACCACAGCAGCAAACTATTCTCCCCACCTTGATTATCGACGCGGGAGAGCCCCGGATACCTCCAATACACGCAATTCAGGATTCTTCAGCCTCGATTCCTTGTTTTATTTTTTCTATACTCGAAGGTTCATGAAAGTAACAGTTTTTGTTAAAAAGGTCAAGGGCACTTCCCTTCTTTCAATCTTCTTCGGTCTTGCCATCTTTCGCTTTGTATTAAACTGCCATCTTGCAACTGCTGCTTCCTCATGTGCTTTGCCTTGCTCAGAGTGTGCTTTCGTGCTCCACCTTTTATTTGTATGGGGAAGTGTGGTGCAAGTCAGGTGTGTGTAATGATCAATAATTGCCTGACCCTGCCTGACCGTTGTATTGGGAAATGTCATGTATATGGTTTGGGTTTTAGTTCATTTTATCTAGAAGTGAGCTGTCCGTGAGAAAGTGTTTGTGTTGGTAAAGGATGGGGTTTGGGTTCCTAAGTATCCTACTTGGTAGGATGGGGTAAAGGTGTTACAGGGAAGGTGATACTGCATCTCGCCATCTGCTGTCCCACTTGCACTCCGCGAGGACCTCTCACATAGGCGATCCTCATGCACTGGTCCGCCCTGGAACTAGATCCAAAAGCGATGGCCATGTTCTGCCCACACGGATGACAGATCCCTGGGGACTAGCAGGTGAGACACCTTAAGGTTTCTAACAATACACACTGCAGAAACGTGTCAATCCGATTCTGTTGCAATTGTGGACAGTATATTAGTAAGTGTTTTATGGTTTCCTGCTCCTGAGAGAACCCACACAGATGGCACACATGCTTGTCTTTAGGTATGTCCCTATAGGGTCTGACTCTTGATGAAAGTAGGCAAAAGATTTAATGTGACTCTCAGAAACAGACTCCAATAGGTAGTGAAGGGAACTTGGGTAACATATTACGGTAACAATCTCATACTTCTCTCTATACAGGGGTAATTATTCTGCAAATCATATTTATTTATCCTCTGCTCCCTATAAATCCAACTGAGTGCAAAGAACATCTTTACAATTCAGGGGATTCATTTGTTTTCCCCAGGTCACAGTTAAGAATTTGGATGATTGATTTGTAAGAATTCATACAATCATTCAAGGAGGCAGCTCTCCGTTCCTTATAAACCATTGCTAGATCATGTAACAGGGATTCAGGAGCATCCCGCATAATGTTAACATATAGGTTTATTGTAGTATTTTCCACATGATAAGGGATTCCCAGGATAAAAGCACAAGCTCATGACTGTGAGGAATTCGACCATCCACATGGTGGGTGTGTGCTAGCCTGGGATTTGTGTCTTTTTTTATTAAATGGATTGATGGTAGGCCAGCCTCAGGAAAATGTGTGGAGCTAATCCAGGCACATTTTCCTATGCTCACACCGTCCACCTCTGTCATATTTAGTTGGAATATGACAGCCGAGGAGTGCACAATGTCATCTCTAGGAAGAGGGAGGACCAACATTCTCCCTGCCAGTTTCAGCCTGATTAACTGACAATGGCTCCATGGATCCACCCTGCTCTTTTGTTAGGCCCTGCAGTTGGTGGCACTAATTTCATACCAATAGGGAGTATTTCAAACAGCCACATGTGGGGCCTGGCTGCAGAGTATAACAAAGGAGGTAGGAAATCCAACAACCTTTAATTTGCAACTTTGTCAACCTGAAGCCAGCTCCTGCCTCTCAGAATCAATGGCAGTGAACTGTCATGTCTGAGTCTGTTGTTTACAGTAGACCACCCCACTAGCGGGACCCTACTTATAAGGTACAATAACGTGGTTTGCAGGAGCCAGAGAGTTTGGTCTCCCACCGATTCACAGGGATGCCTGCCACTTTTATAGGGACCACTGTAGGCGAGGGCAGGTCAATAGGACCCCCGTCTAGCCTACATCTCCTACCCAGGTGAAGACTCATGACTCGTCGGCAGCCCCCGCGCCCCAGGGCCCGGGAGGTGAGGTGGCTGCGGATCGACACGTGAGGCTGCACGACCACATATATGGCACAACACAGACACCATTTTGTACTAGACAACTCCATTTTGTCAAAGGCGCTAAAACCTAACACAGGCAGAACAACTTGCACACATAGAAAGCTGCAGCCTGACCCTTGCTTGACCGCGTTCACAGAGGCCTGCACTTCCCCGGCCTCCACCTCATGGTAGATCCGCTGAGAGCTTGTTCTCACGAGCAACCAGACGCGAACAAACAACAAAATAAACACTGTATCTTTTAACCTTCCGCAGTACATCATTGCCCCAGTCGTGACCGAGCTCATTAGGAAGTAACCAAAACCAGCCCAATCCTGCATGCCCTGACTCTGTACCAAGCCCTCAAAGTTGGACTGTGTGGCGCCCCTTATCCCCGCCCACCCCCGAGGCAACTTGTAAAGTGTGGTAACCATTTTTGTGATATCTGTCGCGTCGACTAACGTTTGCTGCTATTGTGTAGAAGAGTGGCCATATGATATATGATAGCTTTTTGACAGCCCCCTTACATAATGTAATAATGAACCGCTGAAATGTATGTAGGCCCACCAAGGGACTGGAGCCAGACTGTATCATGGTATAATATGTATTGCCCTCTTTTGCACGCCGACCAATCTAACACTACCTCATGTTTGTATGTCAACTGTTATGAAATATTGTGCTAAATGACAAAGTCACCCAGCTTATATTCTTACTAATGTAAATATATGTGCACAACCCAGAAGCCCCCAAGTGTTGTCACCTGCTCCTTGCCAATGGTACGATACACTGCCCTGTGCAGGGAGACAGGCTCAGAGATGAAAGGTCGTCTCCCCCCGCCTGCCTCCCAGGCTCGCCAGGGATAGCTGGTGTTTGAACAGAACAGCCTCGCCTACCCTCCCAATCTTGCTGGACCCCCTTCAAGCATCCACCTCCCCATGTCAGAGGCTTCCATAGCCTGAATTACGAGCTACCTGGTCCTAAATCCCACCGTCTCCCGGGCACCGGTTACATGGCCCCCATGGCCCATTGGTATCACCGTTCACCTCAAGTTAATGGCCCTCTAAGGGGGGCACCCACCCCTGTACCAGAGATCGTAATACCATCCCTCACCGCACCCATCAGGACAGGACGATCAAGTAACCCCTCCTGTGACCGTGACCCCACACATGGACTCATGGGATTAACATGTTTGAACCTAAGGTGTCCTTACAACAGATGTATTGGGGAACTTCCTATTATATATCAATGTCCCTGTCTCATTCTCGATCTGAGGTCAATGTATTACAAGAGTTACAAGACAACTGAAATTGTATAGCATGATTAATAAATGTAAATGTGTGGCCTCAAGGGCAAAGTATCAGAGTCGCCACTTATCATCACTACAAGTCATGTCCGGCCCAGCACTCCACCCCGATGAGCCCAGCTGACCCATCCACCCCGCGTGGCAACGCACAGACGTCTGCCAATCCTGGAGCAGCAACTGTATACAATGTATACCACCCAGCAATCACCACCCAATCCCTAAGACTATGTGCCCCCTATAGCTTGTGTCATGCGTGACGTAGTTTTGTAATAAGTAGGACTGTCTTTGCTATTGTCAGACAGAGCTCTCTCGGAGTTTGCAGAGTCCTTTGCATGCCCTATATTGGTTTAGATAAAAACCCTTTTGATCTCACCCGCACTTGGTCTTGGTCTCATTCCCTCCTGGGGTGTGTCTTTTATTGCCTCTCACTAAGGGGGGTGCGTTTTTGGGGATGCTTACATTCAGTGGTGACCCCATAGACGTGATTTATTTTAATAATTGTCCCGAGGTGGCCCCGTTCTCAGTGGAGCCACCCACCTACGGCAACTGGTACACGGAGACGTGTGCAGTTAGGGCGAGAGGGTACGGGTCTCGTCTGAAAAAACTCTTAGTACCGCTCGCCGGAGCCGGGTGGGGCCATTGAGTGTGAGGCCGTGCCACTTGGACGGACCAAGTCCGGAGAGTATCGGATCAAGACGGGCATGTGAGTATTAAGTGCGAGCGATACTAAAAGGGGAAAAAATCGAGAGGACCAGGGGGAAATAAGTTGGGGATATACAGGGGACTTTCAAATTCTAATACTTTCTCTTTCTTTGCATATGGCCATTAGGATATAAAAGGGAAAAAGGGAAAAGAGGAGGGGAACCTAACTCTGCAAGGGGGTAGAAGGTGGCGCTGTGTAGTGCTATCTCGACTAGTGCAGGGAATAAGTAAAACAATGGAAAAATAAATTGAGCGTGTCTAAGTAAAGAGACACGGTAAATAAGTTAAAACTAGCTTTTCTTTCTCTTCTCCTTCTAATTTGAGGTAAAACAGGGTCCGCATAAGGGAATAAAAAAAAAATACACAAAAGAAGTTGTGTGAGGGTTAGGGGGTGTCGCCGTAGAGAAAGGCAAAGGGCCAGGCAGGGAGGGTAAATGCTATGCGTGTATGCTGAAGTATGATGAATGTCTGTCGTATGTTGTGCACATTGTGTGTTTATGATTTTTTTGCAATCGATTGTCTATATATATTACTACTGATTTAAGTGATTTCCAAGTGATGTGGTCAATGTAAGTGTGACCTGGTAAGATTTGACAAAGAAATGTTTTTGTTTGAGTAAGAGTATAAATTGATCGTTAGGAACTGACAGTGAGTAGAGCCCCACATATACAGTTACACACGTATAGTGATAGAAGAGATTGACTCAAGAGAATAGAGTAACACAGGTCTAAACATGGGGGCGGAGACACCCTTAGCGGACATTTGTAGAAGTTTACCGGGACATGCGGAAAGAATAACTAAGTACCATGACCAGTGGGTCACGGAGCTGAAGGGGGAGGGTCTCCCCCAGGTTTGGCCACAAGGAGGGTCCTTTGACAAGAGTGTTCTGGATATGGTGGCCACCTGCATATTCCTAAAATACAAGTGAAAAAATTTTCATAACAGGAGAGAAATACTTGATCTGTGGCGATTATTCGAGGAAATACCACCACCGAAGAAAATAGACACCACACTCGATCAACCTGCCCTCACTGCCGCCCCATCAGCAAGAGCAGAAGGTGGTAAGGAGGATGGGGGAAAGAGGGATCGGTAGAGGTAACCCAATTGTACCCACTGTTGAATAAGTCTTCACCTGCTGAAGGTTATAGTGACCCCACATATGTGCCCACCAGCACCCCTGCCCCCACAGCACGACCAACAGCACCACCACCATATGATTGTCCCCGAAGAAGTGGGCAGGTGAGTACGCCATCAGTGAACATATGTAAACTAACAGAAGACATAGATACACGACTCTCAATAGCCAGAGAAGAACTATCAAGGATACAAAGCATATGTGAAAAAAGTGAGCCAGGCAGGACAAGATCAGAGCGATTGTCCCGATCACACACCCTAGATAAATCAAATGAGGAGGGGTGGAAAAAGGGGGAGATACTATTCAGGTGTCACGACTTGGGGCAGATGGCGGGTTTGGAACCGATGGAAACGTTGTCCGCCATTGAAGTTTCCATCAGGTTCCTTGCAGCGTCGTGTGCAGGTCTAGTGTTCCCGTTGCTACGTGTCCGACACCGGATGTTTTCTTCCCCCACTTCCGGCTATCAGATGCGTTGCAATGTCCCTTGGTTTTCGGCCGCTGCTGTTGCCTGCGCTTCCTGCCCTAGCTTGTGCTCACTCCTGCCCATCTTCCTACCCTTCCTTGTTGTTCCCTTCTCTCTCTGTTTTTTCTCCCATCCTCCTTGCTGCCCTCACTCCCGTTTCTCCCGTTCCCTCAGTTCCTTCCGCCTTCCGTTTCATTTCTCTGGTTCCTTCTTGTTATTCTTTCCTTCCCGTGTCTTGTCCGTTTTTGCCCGTTGTATCTTGTTCCCGACTTCCTGTGTACCGACTCCTGGCCTGCCTTTTGATTTGCTTGGCCTTACCCATTGTTTTCATCCCTCATCTCGTGTGTACCAGACCTCCGCCTGTCCCCGGATTGCTCCTTCCTGACCCTTCTGTACTATGTTCTGTTCTTGTGCCTTGCTCTGCAGCCGTCTTCAGTTTGGCGGTATACTCACACAGGGCCGCCTTTCTACAGTCTCATCACCCTGTGTCAGTTTTTATCTGCCAGACTTCTCACGTGGATACACTTCAGAGTCAACCCGGAACCCAGCAACAACAGTGAATTCCGTGGAGACTCCATTGGGGTTTTTTGTGCATCTGGCTTTTTCCCCACATTTGGCTACTGCAGAGGATTGCCCACAGCCCTCCTCTAAGGTGACGCTGTGGCGTCCTTCTGCGGCTGCCCCTATCTACATAAAAAAAGGAGAGACCCAGACCCAAAGGAAAGAAGAAGCCGGCACTCAGGTGGAAAAGCAGAGGTGAGGAGGAGGGGGAGTTGGGAGAGACGGAGTCCTCAGTAGAAGAGGAGGATATCTCTGACCAGCTTGACATCAGAATACAGGAGGAGCCCACAAGGATTGCAGAGCTGGGAGCACACAACCTTGGAGGGATTGCAGAGGGGGAAGAAGTGGCGGACGAAGGGAGAGAAGAGCTATGGTGTGATATAGAAGAGGACGAGCAAGAAGCTGGGACATTAGGAATGGCCACAGGGGGTGATTTAGTGGAGTTTGGGGAGACACCATTGGGAAGAGCAATGGGACAAGAATGGACAGGGAGATTAAGGAACAGGATGGGGAGGATGGTCCTGGTGGGAAAGAAAGGGTCAAGGGTGAGTATTGGAAGAGGAAGCAAGGGACGCCTACAACTCCCACTGATACATCTGGGGGCAGGAAGACCAAATTACATACCCTGGTCACAAATGGATAAGGCTAATTTACTAAAATCATTGCCCCCGCTATCCGGAGGAGCCAGTAAGTGGATATATGCCTTCAAGAAGCATACCGGTTGAGTACCCCTGGCCATAGGAGATGTCAAGAGTTTACTTGTGTCAGCAGTATGTGACCAATCAGACCGGGTGTGGGCAAAAGCAGGTTTCCCGGGAATAACATTGGACAGTGACAGACATGATGGCGCTGCTTTCAATACAGTGCGAGCGTGAGTTTTGGATGCGTTGAGGGAAACATTCCCCGACACGCCAGATTTACAGTCAGTGATGCAATGCATCATGAATGATGGGGAAGCGGCTATGGATTACATTTTCAGAGTGCAGGAGATGTGGAGAGCTGAAACGGGTACGCCGTATGACCAATCAACATCCTTATTTTACTTCATAATAAAGAGGGGGCTCCCAAAAGAAGTTCAAAAAGCGCTTGACAAAATACCAGGCATTGAGGCAAAGGGATGGCCAGAAATACAGAGCATAAACGTTCACCATTGCAAAAGAATCAAAAGAGGGAGAAGGAGGTGGTACAAAAAAGGCTGGCAGATGAAGCTAAACTAATACAAATGAAACTAGTGAAGGTCGCTGCAGCTGTAGCAGCACTCCCCCACGACAGAGACGCAGAGGAGGAAGAGGGATTGGTAGCGATACAGGGGAGGATGGCTGCAAATTTGGCAGACAAAGGGAAAAGACAGTGGAATGGACAGGAGGACTACGGAGGGCAGCAGTGGCAAGGGTGGCACCCCAGCAACAGGAGAGGTGGGTACAGGGGGCGCCGAGGAGGTGGACAGGGATATGGAGGTAATGGCGGAAATGGGGGACCAGGACCCAGAGGGGGCAAGGAAACTGTTGGAATTGTTGGAGGTGGGGACATTTCTCACGCGAGTGTAGA
Source organism: Ambystoma mexicanum (assembly GCF_040938575.1). Lineage (NCBI taxonomy): Eukaryota > Metazoa > Chordata > Amphibia > Caudata > Ambystomatidae > Ambystoma > Ambystoma mexicanum. The sequence continues at coordinate 374,189,304 of NC_090928.1, read as the reverse complement.
AGCAGACGGAACCCAGCTTACCAAGATGATTAGTATTGCGGGAACCCCCATCCAGGGAGCCCATACGGATTGTCCCGGGACGGAGGGAAGAGAACAGCAAGACCCCAGAGGGCAAGAGCAATATAGGGAACGACCACATAATGTTCAACAACACCCACAAAGTAGTGAACACCTCCCCTACACACAAAACAACCCCTTCACCACGACACCGAATGGCACACCTGGCCCATATGGAGGAGTAGCGGTAGTGGCAGGTAATGTTTTCAGCCAAGGGGGAACAACAAGACACCCAGCATAGGAAAAGCCCACAGGGAGCACTTGCATGTCCAATCGTATCGACGACCTTCAATTTTATGGTAGATTCCGGAGCCGAGAAGTCATGTATGCGTGAAGGACGGTTCCCAGCTATATAATCGTAAATTGGAGACGCAGGGGTTCTCTGGGGCGGTGGTCGAAGTTCCATACACAGAAGATTTGGATGTATCAGTAGGGGGAAAAACAGTAAGGGCACCCCCATTGTATTATTAGCAATCCCTTGTCAACCTACTGGGGAAGGATCTCCTCAGCAAGCGTAACATGACTATTTTGTTTACCAGAAGAGGAGGGATTGTTTGCTTAACCTCAGGGATGTGCTCCATGTGTGTAATGCTAGTGATATATTTGCAAGCAACATGCCCAGAGGTGCGCAGCATACCGGTGGACCCAGATATGTTCCTCCATGGGTTAAAAACATTGGCCCGGGTGGGCCCAGAGTTAAAAAAGCTGGAGTGGAGGGAGCCATCAGAATTTGTTTTTCGTCCAATAGCCCGCCCAGAGATAGTGCCAGGGACAGTCATGTCACTGGACGTACATGCAGTACAAGTCTCGGCCAAAAGAATAGCTGTAATTGCAATGGACATACACGGGTGCGAGCGGCGTACAGTGTTATGCGTAAACGCAGACATTGCACTTCAAGATTTGTCAGACGAGGAGCTTTTCACAGACTCAGAGTGTGATGGAGAAATCATAATGGAGATAGCGATCCCCTGTGAAATAATGATACAGCAAAGACAGGTGCCAGTACAGCTAATGGCGGTAGTGGGGGCCCCACCATCGTTTTTCAATGATGACATGCAATCAGTGCCCTGCCAATTATGGACAGCAGGTCCACATGACATAGGGCTACTACACGGGGTCACTCCAGTAAAAATCACCCTCAAACCTGGAGCCATACTGCCCCGGATGAAACAATACCCCCTGTCCCAGGAAGCAGAGGAAGGGATAAAAGAAACAATAAGTGCCCTACTGACACAGGGGATAATAGTACCTTCAAACTCCCCGTGTAACACATGTATTTACCCCATCAAAAAAGCAAAAGGAGGGGCATGGAGGATTATCCAAGACCTATGCCCAATTAATGATGTCATTCAGAAAGAGTTCCCGTTGGTCCTAAATCCTGCATCCATTCTCTGCAGCATCCCAAAAGATGCATCCCACTTTACAGTTGTGGATCTGAAGAATGCATTCTTTTCAAAACCACTCGCAGAAGAGTGTAGATACCTGACACCATTCACCCTAGGGGGGAGGAGGTATGAACACTGCAGATTGCCCCAGGGTTATTGTAAAAGCCCCAGCATATTCAACAGAATATTGCATGAAGATCTTGGAAACATGACAGCATACCGCACGATAATTCAGTACGTGGATGATCTGCTGATCTGCAGTAAAAACTAAGCCAAATGTAGAAAAGACTCCATTGCCCTCTTGACATTGCTAGCCCAAAACGGATACAAGGTTGACAGGGGAAAGTTGCAATACTCTCAACGTGAAGTGCTGTACCTGGGGCAATTGATTTCAAAAGATGGCAAGAGAATAATTCCAGACAGAGTAGCAGCCATTTCAGCTGTAGGAGGACCAAAAACAGTGAAGGACATGCAAAAATTCCTAGGGATGTGCAACTACTGCCGTGCATGGATTTTAGATTATGCTTCATACACACGCCCCTTGCTTCAGGCACTCAAAGAAGCACAGAGGGAAAATACACAGATCCAGTGGGACTCAGAAGTGTGCGACGCATTCACCTCACTCAAAGAACTCATATCAAGTGCACCATTACTCGCGAACCCAGACTATGAGCGCGAGTTCTACCTGTTCTCACACTGCAAAGGAACGCTCATGACAGCAGTCTTAACACAAAAAACATCATTGGGGCACAAGCCTCTGGCATAGTACAGTGGAACACTAGACGCAGTAATGCAGGGAAACTTCGCAAGCGAACAGGCCCTTGCAGCTGCCACTTTCGCCATTGAGAAAAGCGCCACAATAGTAATGGGGTGTTCAGTGACACTGTACGTGGAACATTCCTTGTTCGCCATACTAGAACGATCCAAAAGCACACTGACCACACAGAGAGCCACTGCATATGAGGTAATTCTATCAACATGCATGTAGTAAGGTGTAAGGTAGTGAACACCGCAAGATTCATTTCAGAACCATGCACTGTGGAGGATGTTTAAGCACATGACTGTGCGACATATCAAGGAGAGGAAAAGGTGGCAACAATAGTGAGTGAAAATGCACTAGCTGAAGGTGAAATATTCTTCATAGACGGGTCAGCCTCCATACATTCAGAAACAGGAGAAAAACATGTAGGGGTGGCTGTCGTGCGATTGGAAGAAGGTGAGTACGAAAAATGCTAATACAGCAGCGCATGCCGTCCATTTCTCAGCACAAGCGGCAGAGCTCATAGCATTGATTGAAGCACTCCGTGCTGCTAAGAGGTGTGCAGTCACAATCTACACAGACTCAGCATACATGACCACAACAGTACATGGTGTACTTGTAAGGTGGGGGAGAAGGGGATTTAATAGGGCTGATGGGTCCCCGGTGCAACATGCAGAACTCTTGAAAGAATGTATAGAGGCCTTGAAAGATCCCACTGCAGTGGCAATAGTGAAATGCCAAGCCCATACTACCAACAATGATTTTGTCTCTTGGGGAAACGCGGCAGCGGACGCTGCCGCCAAAGAAACATCCTATTTTGTAAAAGAAAGGACAGGTGAGAACTTAGTGAGGAAGGAAACAGTGGAGGACCTCCCAGACGGTTACAAAACTATGCCCATATCACAAATATTAGAGCTGCAAGAAGGAGCAACAGAAGAGGAAAATGAACTGTGGGAAAAGAGTGGATGCAGCCAGTCAGCAACTGATTTATTGTGGCGACAAAACAACACAGGGAAGGTGGTCATGCCCACTAAATTATTAGAAGTGGCATTCCAGCAATTGCATTTCCCCACACACAATACAAAACAACCCGTTGCTGCAGAAATACAAGAACACTGGTTCGTCCCTGGGTTGCAAGAACAACTTTCAAAATTGGCAATGGAATGTACAACGTGCCAGATATACAATTCAGGCATGACTCTGAGAACACTAAGAGGGACAATACCCAAGCCAATAGGCCCATTCAGAGAGCTGCATATTGACTATGCAGACATGGGGGAAAGGTGCAATGGAGCTAGGTACATGATAGTGGTAGTGTGCCCCTTCTCAAGGTGGGACGAGGCAGGACCATGTGCACGTCCTGATGCGAAGTGCGCTGCAAAGTTTCTGGTAAGAGAGGTATTCCCTGCTGGGGAATTTGCGACGTAATTCACTCAGACAATGGCACACACTTCGTTAATGATCTCTTTAAGGAAGTAACATCAATGTTGGGCATAAAACACAAATTGTGCTCGATTTATCACCCGCAAAGTAACAGCATGGTGGAAAAAATAAACGGCCTGCTGAAAGGAAGACTCTCAAAGCTTTGCTTCACTCTTAAAAAGAATTGGGTGCACTGTCTCCCCTTGGCCCTATTCGAGCTGAGAAATCAGCCCAGCAAGGACCACCATCTGTCACGCCATGAGATTGTGACAGGAAGACGAATGCACACAGCAAACTCACCCCTTTGCAGACATTCTGACGCCCACTGGAGCGCAACTGTACTAGGAGAAGTATTTAATGAGTACCTGACAAAACTTACTAAAGCAGCCTGCATGATAGCAAGGCAGCTCGCACCACCATTCACAGGCGAGGGAGAAGCAGACTCATCAGATAAAGAAAAAGAAACACCAACAGGGCAGCTGGAGCCAGGAGATATGGTTTATGTCAGAAGCTTTGTACGTAGGTGGAATGCCCCAAGATTTCATGGTGTATTGCACGCCCACAGCTGTAAAAGTAAAGGGCCTGAGGTATTGTATACATTTGACAGACGTCCGAAGGGCTTATGACAGTGTCACGCAGGTGAATAGCACAGAAGGTGAGAATGTACAAGAGCACAGAGTAGAACAATGACAAAATAGCCACACTGAATGTCTCCGTGGGATGTACAAGAAGAGTGAATGACAATATATGACATTCCTTCTCTTTCACTCCTTTTTCTATCTTCCACTCCTTACCTATACTATCGGAAATTGAGAAATTTAAGTTTGAATATAATTGTATGCTTAATTCGCCTTTATGTTTTAACATATAGGAGAAACGATGGCAACGAACAGGCAGCCTGCAATAGATAGGGATAGGGAAATTAGGAATAGAAATGTAACTTTTGATTTGCGGACTTATTCATACGAATGTGGTTTGACTGTTTGTGCAATTCTATTTTTTACTATCATGTTTGGGCTCGTAATTTACTGGGCCGTTGCATTTATCTCCATTGAGATAAATGAGGGGGGAGGTAATGGAACCATCATGGAGAATGCAACAAAACCATTTAAGGAGGGGAATGATTTGATATGGGATGGTTTCCAGCTGGTATGGGGGTACGGCCCTCACCCCGACCAGGCTAAGCAGCATAATGATACCAGTAACAGCCCAACCACACTCCCAAAGTCCCAACTCAATGCAAATAAAATTTCAGTGTATATGCTTTAAATGATCGCAATCCCTCTGCTATATCATGGCTATATGACACCACTGCTACCCTGTCCACCCAGCAACCAGTCAACCAATAGAAAATGTTTCCATCACAGATAGAATGAAAGAAAATGCAGAAATGACTAACAACTTCATGACCCTGTATGACGAGTGGGAAAAGTGGGTTTGGGGGAATGGGATGCACTATTACGAGCAGCCAGGAATGCGAAACAATTCCTTAAAAGCAGTAGAAGGAGAAGGGAAGTGGGTAGGAAAAAATATGACAAATACTCCGGCCTGGGGCTGGACACAATAGAAGATCCCAGACACCCACACCAATCAAATAAATGGTATGCAGACATGAGCTCCACAGCTAAGCAAACAACTAACGAAAGTTGCTATGTGTGCTCTATGATTCCCCATGCTTCAGGCACACCTAAGGTCTTGATGCCACAAGAACTGCCTCTCACAAATGCCCAATGTCTCCTTCATCTCACTCTGTGTAGAATTAAGAACACCTTCCAGGCATACACGGTATCATTCGAAATGATGCAAAATGAGAAGACATGCTACTCAAGAGCCAAAGGAGTGGTGTGCTTGAAAGAACCATTTCTCATCATAAAAGGAACACTATTCTCTGAAAACAAGTGGAAGGATGACGTGATAACATGAAAGGCTGAAGCACTGCGAGGGTTGCCAACCGATTGGGTCGAGAAAACCTGTACCGCAATCTGGACAGAACACATAGCCAAACTGACGTGGGTGAGCGCAATAGAAAAACCGTTCAAGCTGCAGAAAGAAATCTCAAATGAACTTTGCTTCCTGGGAGAAGGAAAAAATTATCTGGGAAGAAACACGAACTGCAATAAAACACTCATAATACCATACATGAAAAAGGGGACAACCGCCCTGATGGACACTTACTGGGTCTGTGGCAAACGGGTGTACATGCACCTCCCGCCATCATGGACGGGCTGGTGTTCCCTGGCAATGCTGTACTCAGCCCTAATGGAGATCCCAGAGAGCCACATCGGAGAAGGAAGCAGGACAGTGGTCCGATTAGCAGCCAACGCCCCACCCATTGAGGAGCCACCGCTGTATACCCTGTCGGAGGGCCACATCAAAGGGGGCATATCCCAGAAACGAAGGTCATCAAACTATATATCAAAAGCCTCCTCAGAACTATTGGCACAGATCCCAGACAGGAACAGGTTATTCAGTTCAGCAGAGACTTTTTTCGCCTCCCTTGTCCCGAGCATCCAGGCACGACCGAACATGAAGTGGCTGCAGATCACGCGCTGGGAGTTGATCCAACTGGCAAACGACACTGAAGAAGGGTTCAACGTGATCAAGGTAGAGCTAAGTGCTCTGAGACTAAAGACAATGCAAAACAGGTATGTCCTAGACCTGTTGACAGCGATGGATGGAGGTGTTTGCTGAAAAATCGGGAGCGCGTGTTGCACATTCGTGCCTTCTGAAGACGCAGATAATGGAACATCATCACACGTTATCACCGCAGTGCACAACTTGGGGGAACGCATGAAGAAAGAAGGCGGCGTGGAGTCAAGCACATGGTTCAACAACATCTTTTCATGGGTGCCTTCCTGGATGGGACTTGTCGTCAAAATGCTGATGCCCCTCATCGTGTTTTTTCTCTTGATTTTTTGTGTGTGCCAGCTGGGTCTTCGCTGCTGCGCAGGCGTAGTCCCCAATGGAGAAATGATGATGGTGACAATGGGCAACGCTAGAGGAGTGGCACACACGCAACAGGAGGTACACGTACAGACTGGTGAGAACTCTGAGCCAAAGTTCAGAATGGTGCCAATATACTATGATGGGGATATAGTAGATAGGTTATATCATACAACAATAAAAGAGCCCCTGGAACAAGAATGGTACACAGAAGTATGGGTAGACCTGGAGGGAGATGGGGGATGTATATATATGACCTGCACACCAGATGAGTATGCTAGAAGGGCAGAAAGCCTCCGGGGAGTATGTAGAGCGTGGATGCCAATAAAGGGGACACCAGCATGGGAAGAAGCAGTAATGGATGAAAAGGAACGCGAGCGGCTAGGGGAATTATGGTATTCATTACTTAAGTAACGAAAGGGGGGAAATGCAGGGGAGGGCAGGTCAATAGGATCCCCCTCTAGCCTACATCTCCTACCCAGGTGAAGACTCATGACTCGTCGGCAGCCCCCGCACCCCAGGGCCCGGGAGGCAAGGTGGCTGCGGATCGACACGTGAGGCTGCACGACCACATATATGCCACAACACAGACACCATTTTGTACTAGACAACTCCATTTTGTCAAAGGCGCTAAAACATAACACAGGCAGAACAACTTGCACACATAGAGAGCTGCAGCCTGACCCTTGCTTGACCGCGTTCACAGAGGCCTGCACTTCCCTCAGCCTTCACCTCATGGTAGATCCGCTAAGAGCTTGTTCTCACGAGCAACCAGACACGAACAAACAACAAAATAAACACTGTATCGTTTAACCTTCCGCAGTACATCATTGCCCCAGTCGTGACCAAGCTCATTAGGAAGTAACTGAAACCAGCCCAATCTTGCATGCTCTGACCCTGTACCAAGCCCTCAAAGTTGGACTGTTTGGTGCCCCTTACCGCCGCCCACCCCCGAGGCACCTTGTATTGTGTGGTAACCATTTTTGTGATATTTGTCGCGTTGACTAACGTTTGCTGCTATTCTGTAGAAGAGTGGCCATATGATATGTTATAGATTTTTAACAGCCCCTGTACATAATGTAATAATGAACCGCTGAAATGTATGTAGGCCCACCAAGGGACTCGAGCCAGACTGTATCATGGTATAATATGTATTGCCCTCTTTTGCACGCCAACCAATCTAACACTACCTCATGTTCGTATGTCAACTGTTGTTATGAAATATTGTGGTAAATGACAAAGTCACCCAGCTTATATTCTTACTAATGTAAATATGTGTGCACAACCCAGAAGCCCCCAAGTGTTGTTACCTGCCCCTTGCCAATGGTACGATACACTGCCCTGTGCAGGGAGACAGGCTCAGAGCTGCAAGGTCGTCTCCCCCCTCCTCCCTCCCAGGCTCGCCGGGGATAGCTGGTGTTCGAACAGCACATCCTCGCCTCCCCTACCAATCTTGCTGGACCCGCTTCAAGCATCCACCTCCCCCATGTCAGAGGCCGCCACAGCCTGACTCTTTGAATTATAAGCTACCTGGTCCTAAATCCCACCGTCTCCCGGGCACCGGTTACATGCCCCCATGGCCCATTGGTATCCCCGTTCACCCCAAGTTAATGGCCCAGGAAGGGGGGCACCCACCCCTGTACCAGCAGATCGTAATACCATCCCTCACCGCACCCATCAGGACAGGACGATCAAGTAACCCCTCCTGTGACCCTGACCCCACACATGGACTCAAGGGATTAACATGTTTGAACCTAAGGTGTCCTTACAACAGATGTATTGGGGTACTTCCTATTATATATCAATGTCCCTGTCTCATTCTCGATCTGAGGTCAATGTATTACAAGAGTTACAAGACAACTGAAATTGTATAGCATGATGAATGAATGTAAATGTGTGGCCACAAGGGCAAAGTATCAGAGTGGCCACTTATCATCACTACAGGTCATGTCCGGCACAGCACTCCACCCCGATGATCCCAGCTGACCCATCCACCCCGCGTGGCACCGCACGGACCTCCGCCAATCCTGGAGCAGCAACTGATTACAATGTATACCATCTAGTCATCACCACCCAATCCCTAAGACTATGTGCCCCCTATAGCTTGTGTCATGCGTGACGTAGTTTTGTGATAAGTAGGACTGTCTTTGCTATTGTCAGACAGAGCGCTCTCGGAGTTTGCAGAGTCCTTTGCATGCCCTATATTGGTTTAGATAAAAACCCTTTTGATCTCACCCGCACTTGGTCTTGGTCTCATTCCCTCCTGGGGTGTGTCCGTTATTGCCTCTCACTAAGGGGGGTGCGTTCCTTGGGGACGCTTACATTCACAACCCAGGGAGGACCCTTAACCAGATAGACTCTTTGAACAGACAGGAAGATGGGTGGGACTTAGTTGCAGAAGGGAGTGTGCTCAGAGATCTTTCTGTTGAGAGAAGGGTTCAGGCATTTTAGTTCTGCGGTTCACCTTGTTCCAGTTTTAAACCCTTTACCTTTCCTGTTTTAATGCACTCTTGTTCTGACCTCACGCATACAGAAGATTCTTGGCAGGGAACCCAGGGTTGGTTAATTAAGGTAGGCTTAGCCTACACCAATCACTGTGGCCCACTTGGATTTAAAAGTCGGCCACACCCCTCTTTTGGCAGATCATCTGAAGACTTCAGCAGAAGTAAGAAAGAAGAACTCAACCTTGGACCCTGGCTGAGGGTACAGTCTGCCTTACATCTTCCGCCTGTGAAGAAAGACCAGGATATCCCAAGAGGGAAGCAAGATCCTTCCCCCTAAAGCTCTTCATGGGAACAGAGGGAGATACAGAACTCATAGGGCCCTCCTAGCGCTTCAGAACTGGTAACTGGTACTCAGCCAGCACACAGGTTGCCCTGCTAGGCTTTGCCTCAGCTTCCTGGATAGGAAGTGCCAGAATGTCTCTGAACCTAGGAGACGTGCCTTGATGAGCATCCACCAACGTCCGCCATAAAGGACATTTTTGAGCCAGTCGAGTTCCTCAATCTGTGACCGACGACAACACTGACCATTGTCAAGCTGCTGTCTCTTAAAGTCATCTGAGACATCTCGACCAGTGCTTCAGAACCGCCAGCCAGCACTAGACTATGATTCCTGACCCCAAGTCGCCATGTTGGCCAGCCTGCAGCCGTTAGTCCAGCTTTACTTGCTGAACCATCTTGCACCTGATACCCACAGCTGACTCCTCTCTTGAACACTGTAACAGAAGCCTGCAAAGGGCCCTGAAGCCGACTCGACCCTGTCAAGCACCAAGAACACCTACAGCACAAGATACATTTTTGTTCTGTCCCCCTGGTCCTTCCCAGAAGACCCCTTTTTTAAGACCTATTGCTCCCCTTGTGCTGAAGCCAGGAACCTTAACAAACCGTTGTGGTTTTAGAGGGCTAAAACTTATGCATTGATATAACTATCTGGCCATACCCTTCACCTTGTTTCTGTTCCCCTTCAGGCCTATTGCTGTGACCCCTAGTTAGTTTTGTATCACTTTCCACTCCTACTTCTCTTCACACAGGGCATAGCGGTTCCAGTGTCAATTAAAGGTTAATTACGGCTCAATGTTTCAGTCTCTAAAGAGCAAATCGCTGTAGGACGGTTGCCTTCTTAAAAGCTAAAACTGAAAGTAGGTGCTATAATTATGCTACTATGCAATCTTATGACATCACAGGGACCCTGCAATGGAACAAGGTTGACAATTACGCATCTACAAAGACACATCGTGGAGGCCTGTGTAATTGATGGTACTTAGATATGGTTGTTATACCACGCAAACCTCTCATTCCAGCTGGTACAAATAGGCCTTGCAAATTCAAAAGAAGACAGTTACCTATACGTTTAGCCTTTTCAATGACCATTAATAAGTCACAGGGACCTACGCCCCCTTCCTAGGAGTGATCTGTGGCATCCATAAATAAGTCACAGGGACCTATGCCCCCTTCCTGGAAGAGATCAGTGGTAATTCCCACATTTAAGAAGGTGGCAGAGGTCTGACCAATATTGACATTTAAGATATGCTAAAATGGCGTATCTTACGCCAGGAATGGCTAGTATCTTCTATTCCTGTAAATACAGGACCCAGCTTAGTAGCCTCCACACTATTCGTTTTCCCAAAGTAGTCTGTGGTATTGTTGCTTTTGCCCAAATCATTCACCGTACTATGCATGCTTTCTTCAGTAATGGCCTCCTCATTTGTAAGATGGATAATGGACTTGTCCTCCTGATGTGCTGGGCCTGAAGCTGGAGGCTTCCCTTTCGCAATGAGGTGCCCTTCCATTTTTGTTCCCTGCTCTCTGTTATTTAGCATTTTTGGTTCTTCATGTATATTGAGGCAGTCAATTAGGTTGGACAGGCTCTCTTCCAATATAGAAAGACTGTCCACGGGAGCATCGGCAATTCTGCCTTCTCTAAGCATTTTTTTCCGCAGGTATTAGCCTGCTTCACTTCCTTTAATCTACGGACACTTATTCACATCAGACACTGGGGCAGGTGAGTTATACAGAATTATAATGAAGAGAGAAGTCGTATAGTGAAGACAGCCCAGACCACGGTGAACAAGTATGTGTCTTTATTGACTTCTTATTGTGTAACAGGATACTTGGAAAGCACCCCCATACCAGCTTCTCTCTCCTGTTCTTCCACTCTCTCTAACTACCATCTCTGGAACACCTTTCCTGGACTCGTCTTACATCAGCTAGTGGATCTCTCACAGCCTTCCATTCCATACTGTGGCGTGCTGGAGAAAAGGAGTCGGACAAAGGGGTGGCTTAGTATGAATGCTTCTTTATTTAACAATAAGCAAAAAAGCCTAACTCTCCCTATTCTAAAGGGTATTCCCTACCTAACTAAGGGATACTGTGGTGCTTATCATTGGGGTGGTTGTCCAAATGAAACCGTCCTGTCCTCTGTCCAAAACTAACTAAATCTAGCCCTACCACAATATACACAAAAAGCACTAGAAGAATGACTCCCTTCTCCTGGTTCTTTGGTATCCACCTTGATGACTGTGTTTAAAAAGCAGAGTTCATGTTCCACAACAATATAGAATACCAGGAGGATGACTCCCTCCTCCTAGTCCAAACCTTAAATGTCTTGACAATATTCATGGCAAACTTTGCCCTAGTTTCTGAATCAACTTCCTCTTACTTGTACTTCTTTACAGGCTTCTGTTCTGGCTTCTGAGTTGACAAACTGTGTGATATAACCAGTAGAATAATTCCCCTCTCCGATTCACGTGGATGTCTGGTAACAGTTCTTATTAAGCTTTGAGCTTCTCTCCAGGCTTCTCTCAGGTTTAGTTTAAATATTTCACATCCTTCTAGTTTCTGCGGTACAATGACACTTTGACAAACTTAGTAACAGACCAGTGGAGTAACACAAAATGTGAGGGCCCCCCTGCGAGACCTCCCAATGGGGGCCCCCCTAAGCTCTGCCCAAACATAGGTATGCCCCGCCCACCCATTTAGACCACACCCACCACAACATGCCCGCCCATACACATTTGCTGCACTCGTATATTTATGCTCCACTCATAGCCATTAGTCCCACTCATACCTTGACAAGCATCTGCACTGAAGTACAGCATTCTCACTTTTATTTTTTAAACATTGCTACCAATTAATGGACAATTTATTGTATCTAATACATGGCACAGTCAGAATATAATGCAATACTTATGTTATCTTACGACACAAACAAACTAAGCAAATATACGTAAAGAAGTGATAAAGATAACAAGCCCCAAATCAGAGTATACTGATCGAAGTCAAATATAAAATGTGTTTCTGCTTGTAAGTCACACAATATAGTCATTGGGCCTCATTACGAGTCAGGCGTTAAGGGGTTAACGGCGCCGTAAGCGGCGCCGACCCTTAACGCCTGATTACAAGGTCCCTTAGCGCCATGGTGATTTTAATGCCTGCTTTTTGCAGGCGTTAAAATCCATGGCGCTAAGGGACCATGGTGGTAATTACGCCACCGTAATTTACGGTGGCGTAATTAGTGCCTTCCCCACTCCCATTATGCCCTATGGGGCAAAAATGGGAATGGGGAAGGGTAAAATGGGAAATGGGGATTTACCGCCCCACTCACCTTGGAATGGGGCGGTAAATCCGCCATCCACCATGGTGTAAACGTAGTTTACACCATTGTGGTAAGCGTACGACCCAGGCGGTAACTTACCGCCTGGGTCGTAATGAGGCCCATTATCCCAAATCAAGTATAGGAAATTTGGAATTACAGGTTTTCAAAAATAAAACAATCTTAATGACATATGTATATTCACATATAAATACAAAGAAAAGGCATGTGTGCATGCCAATAGACAGTGCATAAACATCAATGGGAAACAAAAAAGGCAATTGAGCAGGGTAAAGAAAGAGCAAAATTGTACTTTTGGCTGGAAATACCCAGGTCACCCTCCAGCAAAAATGGTGCTTATCTAGAGTTCCCTTCTCTGACTTCACACTTCCTTTTTCTCTGCTCTCACTTTCCTTTCATATCCCCCCCTCCCTGTCCAGATCCCTCGATGTGCTTTGAGGCATAAGGGATTTGCACGCAACTGATCACTTTTCAGTCTGCACCATCCATTAGTGGCTCTCATGCTACAGCCATGCTGTTGCTTTGTAGACAAGGCAGCAATGCTGAAAGGCTGTTCCCTTTTTTCTCCTATGCAAACCGTGCACCCCCGTTAGGCTCTGTGAGTCTAGTCCGAGGCTCCATCCCTCACACCCAGGCAACCTGCTTATTCCCTGTAGCGGGTGATAAGAAGAGAATGCCACCAAAATAAAAGGCACCCATACGAGGGATGAGTGTGCAAATCCGCTCCACCTTATCACACAGGAGGCTGTCCTGTACTATGATGGTGGTGCATGTGCACTTGTGCATGGCCCATGCCAGGCCGGACCCAGCAGGCAATATGTAGGATAACACACTTTGGTAGTCTCCAAAGCATGACAGCCCATGGGTAAGGCGTGGCTGTGATAGATTTACTATCAGCTATGAGCATAATCAATCCAGCCCGACCACCTCGTCCTGTACTCTGCCAATGGCGGCTTATAAGGGATGGCTCCTCCATGACATGCGCCCACTGACACATACTGAAATATCTAGAACACTGTCTATAACGGGCTTATTAATCATTTATTTAAATTTGTCTTTAGTGTGCACCAAAAACTTCAAATGCACTTTTCAGGTAGGGTCCCATAAGTTGTGGTGATGTGTAGGCGTTCAGGACCGATGAGGGAAGAGCATCCATTTTAAGGAAACAACTATCTTCTAGCAGCCTTTGATTCACCTTCCCCTCACCCAGTGTCCCCACAACCTCTTCTCCTGCGCTTCCCCCTCACCCCTTCTTTCTCCTTCTCACTCTGTCTCCCTCTTTCGCTCCCCACCCTGTCTCTCTCCCCCACCCCTTATCTCTCACTTTCCCTTTCTCTCTCACGTTCTTTCTAAGTCCCTCCCTGCAACATCAGGACAAGAGGGGCCTTTGTGGTGCACCTCGTCAGCCGGTTCGAAACCCCAGACCCAGAATAGATGTTCTAGTAGTCAACCCCACTAGAGGAATCAGGCCGGTAAATAAATAAAGAAACACGTCACATGTGCAAAACTAGCTGTCCCATGATTACATGATTGTCTTTTAAACTTTACCCTCTGCCACACATATATCTGCTTCATCAACCTGTGACTCATCCCCCATCCAAATACCCATATACGAGAATGTCATAAGGTTAAAAGAAAGAACATCTTGTCTTCTAGTAATGAACCAATTCTCATGTGTATACAATTGAGGAGATCACAGGCCTGGTTTACAAAAGCGTCTTCCCCGTCCCATTGAAGAACGCTTTGTAAATTAGGTCTCAGGTGTTCTATGAATATTATTTAAGTGTGTGTCCCTTGCTTGCAAAGCGTTTTTTTTCAGTGGGCGTTTTGGTTTGTGAATCAGGGCAGGGAAGGCCAACAATATTTCATACTCTGGGGGTACATGACCCTAAGTTAAGAATCGCAGACCCTTCAGGATATAGCAGCAAGAAATGTACATTTTTGCAGCACAAAAAGGGACATTTTACGGCACACTACTGCATTTTCTGCAGCAATTTTTAATGCAAAAATTATACATTGGCCCTCATTAGGACCCTGGCGGATTTTTTCCGCCATCGGCGGACTTTTCCGCCATGGCGTAAAGTCCATTTACGCCATGGCGGATGGTGGACTTACCGCCCCATTCCGAGGTCGGCGGGGCGGTAAGTCCCCATTGACCCATTTACCCTTCCCCATTCCCATTTCGGCCCCATAGGGTATAATGGGAGTGGGGAAGGAGTTAATTACGCCACCGTAAATTACGGTGGCGTAATTAACACCAAGGTCCCATAGCGCCATGGATTTTTACGCCCGCAAAAAGCGGGCGGAAAAATGACCATGGCGCTCTGGGAACTCGGAATTGGCGGTAAGGGGTCGGCGCAGCTAACGCTAGCGTAAACCCCTTACCGCCAGGGTCCTAATGAGGGCCATTGTGTACTATTTTCAGTCCAAAAAATAGATACATTTCAGTTTACCTGACTGTACATTGAAACAAGTATGAATTCAGCAGTAAGTGCTGCATAAAGCAGATGTGCACAAACGTTTACAGTGCGTAGAAGCTGAGAACTCCAGCATGGAGCATTATATAAATCATATCAGATGACACCAAGTTACAGCACCTAGAAGCTGCGCAATACAGCATGAAGCACTACATAAAGCATATGCTAACCATTTACAGCATGAGGAATTCAGCATGAAGTGCTACATAAAACAGATGTTTACAATTTACAGTGCTTATAAGCTGAGCACTCCAGCATGAACCGCTTTAAAAATCAGATCAGAGGACACCAATTTACAGTGCTTAGAAGACTTGGGTAGGGGGATGCACAAAGAGGTACCTACGCAATACAGCACCTGGAATGGGGCTAATAATGCAGGGCCTGGGGAAGTTAGGCTAGTGGTTCCACAATACAGGCACCTGGGGTCCACAATAGGTATTACCCAAATTGTTTGTTTACAATTGTTTGAATAAACAATTGACCGAATTTAAAGGGTCACAATTGACCTTTTCACAATTGACCGCATATATATATGTATATATATATATATATATATATATGATAGCGTTTACAAGAAAGAAAGAAGTGTTCACAAGTGATAAGTCAGCTTGTTATAGTCAGGTGTCTCCCTTCCCCATGTTTTGAGCAGGACTCCTGAGCGTAGCACACTCTCGAGCTTTCCCAGCATGAGACTACAGTTCTGTTCTCAAGTATCAGGCTCTTCGGTGGTTAAGTCCCTTTTCTACGAAAAAGTATCTTGCCTCCGAGGATCTTATGTGTTCAAAATAATATAACAAAAAGTTCCTTCGATATGTATGTTGGGTGATGGCTTTTCACACCAGATCTCCCTCTTCTGGGCTCAGACCCCTCTCGAATGGCAGCTTCCCTCTGTCGGGTTCTCTACAGCTTTTATTCACAAGATTTCAACTATTTTACATTCACCTCTGGGTCTCCCTTTTCCGGGCTCAGACACCTCTCGAATGTCAGCCTTCCTCAGTCGGGTTCACTATGGCTTTTATCCCAAAAGATTTCTCCTTTCACATTCACAAGTCTGAATGTCTTTTTAAACAAACAACTGTGCACATCCCTCCATCGGGTTCACTCTTGCCAACACAATGTTCATTGGGGCATCATGCTTTGCCCCCATTCTGTCGGCATCCTTCTTTTGGGTTCACTCTTGCCCAACATACTGTCCTTCTTTTTTAATTTTTTTTTATTTGTTTATAGTGCAAAAGTATGTTTACAAAATTACATAAAAGAATACATATCATACTTATTTCTTTAAAAAACAAACATCACCAATGCACAATCTTTCACCTAGAAAACAAGTCAGGAAGTATACAGAAAGTATACAATAAAACAATAACATATTCAACATGTAAAAAATGATGCGTGAAAAAACAATAGTTACACATAAGCAATATGAAAGAAAGATGTGAAGGTAAGATTATATAACTTTGTTCATATCTAAGTTCAAGAATGCAAGATACAATAATACAAAGGTACGAAATACAAGGAAATTACCAATGACCAAAATAGGATGAATCATTAATGCATCTTACTACAAAGTACATAATAAAATATAACATGCATACAATATAAATTAAAACATGATTTAGAACATCCATGTGAAAGTAATATTGTTCTAGACCATTCCTAAATGTAGTTCCTTCTTCTGTCTCACTATGCGTGATTCGTCTCACTTAGTGTCTCAATTACATGCCAGTCAAAGACTTTCGACTGTACCGGGGGTTTTGCTAGATACCTGTATGATCACTTTGAACTTTTCCTTGCAGTCCTCCTAGGGCCTCCTGGTATTGGTAGTTTCAACAATAGGGGAATCAACCAGAGTCTATCGAGGCAGTACCCACGTGGTGCAGGACCCCTCTGCAGCTGGTCATCCCCTTAGTTGGCCATCCACAACTTTCATTCTACAAAGTTCGGTTTCTTATCGGTTCTCCCTTTGACTCACCAGCTGTGATGAACTGCTTGACTCTTCTTGTTTCAAGTAGTCCAAAATAAAGCTATCAGAGCCGCCCTAAACTTTCTAACCACAAACACATCTCCCTCATCAGTAGGAAGATCCACTGGCTCCCTGTCCAGAACAGAATCAAATTCAAAATCCTCACGCTTACTCACAAATGTATGGCAAGCAAGGCACCATTATACCTCAGCAACCTTATCTGCAAAGCCCAATCCTACAGACCAACTCGCTCCCTGTACATCAATCTGCTCATCACCCCCAAGTAAAGAAGACAGAAAGCAGGAGGGTTAAGCTTCCCCACCATAGCTCCTAAACTATGGAATGCCCCCCACTCACCTCAGAAATGACACCTAAAAACCCTTCTCTTTAGGACAGATCTACCTTAGTAGCTTCAGAGACCTGTTTCAATGCCGCACCATTTGTGCATACAATTGTATATTGTGCATATGTAAATATATAATGTAATGTGTAAATATGTAATTACGTAACGATGATGCTTAGTTCCCTAAACCTGTAACCTTAAGTTTGTATCAGCTCCTAGTTGCCTTTGGGCTTTGAGCGCTTTATAAATAAATTAAATAAATAGGTCTAGAAACCATTGCATGACCCGAGGGTTGGAGTCTTTGCGTTGGCTATCCCCACTGCAAACTGGGTGAGTGATCTGTTATGAGTGTGAACTTTTGTCCTAATGGATAGTATCTAAGACATATAATTGCCCACTTGATTGCCAGTGCCTCTAGTTCACGTGGGAACAGCTTGTGACCAGTTAATGTTATGGGGTCTACCAATCCATCGCAAACCTGGAACAGGACGTCTCCTAACCCTGTAAAGGAGGTATCAGTCTGTAACACAAACTCCTTAGAGAAGTCAATTACCGTCAGGATTGGGTTCAGGCACAGAGTCTGTTTCAAGGTGTTATAACATATCTCATCCTCATCATTTAAATGAAGTTTCTGGGTTTCCACTCTCTTAAGTTTATCTGTTAGCCGGGCTGTTTTGTCCAAAAAGTTGGGGATAAACCTTCGGTAACATCCTATTAACATGAGAAAAGCTCTAAGATCTCTTGTAGTCTTGGGGGTTGGTGTATCTAAAACAGCTTTTAGTTTCTCATGTTGGGTCTGAACATTCCCATCACCTATGAAGAAGCCAAGTTATTTTATGGCTGACTGGACCAATCCTCATTTAGCTGGATTAGTAGTTAGGCCAGAGTTTCTGAGGACTTTCATGATGGTATAAAGATGGACGAGATGGTCCTCCCAAGTCTTACTATAAATGACAATATCATCAATATAAGCTTCACAGAAATCGGAATAGGGTTGTAGGATTTGATCCATGAGGCATTGGAAAGTGGCTGGCATGCTGTGTAAGCCAAAAGGAAGGACTCTGAACCGGAACAGTCCCAGAGGCACTGAAAACGCACCCCCCCATCTGGTCCATATACGGGGACCTACCTGCCAGCACCCACTGGCCAAATCTAGGGTAGACAGAAAGGTGGCTGCACCAAGTCCATCAATCAGGTCATTGATGCCTGGCATGGGACAGGCATCGAAGTCCGAAATGGCATCAACCCGACAAAATTTATGCAGAATTTCCAGGAGTGGTCAGGTCCAGTGACCAACACGATAGGAGAGGACCATGGACTTGAAGAAGGGTCAAAAAGATTGGCTTTTAACATTTCCATAACTTCTTCCATAACTATCTGAACACAGGCCTCTGGAAGTCCATACGGTTTCAAATGTGCCAATTTACCCTAAGATGCAGTAATACAGTGGTATGTGCCCTCCAATCCTCCTGGCCTCTTTGAGAACACACATCTAGATCTTCTTGCCGTTGGATAAACAGTTCGGGAGGAATTAAGTCAAAGTCATCTATTTCTTCGAGAACCAGACGGGCAAATACTTTGGCATGGGTAGCAGATGGGTTCTCCTTCCACTCTTTCAAGAGATCTACGTGATATAAATGGATCTTATGTTTTCTGTATGTCTGGGCCACTCCATAAGTACAGGTTCCTGTTTGTTCCACTATCTTAGAAGGTCTGTGCCACCCAGAAACAAGCCTGCCCTCCGAGGTTGGCAATAGGACCAGCACCCTCTGTCCCATGGAGAACTATCCCAAGTTCACTCGGCTGTCATAAGTGGACCCCCGTAGGCTCTGGGACCTTTCCATATGAGTACAAACCAAGTCTCAAACTAATCTCATATTCTGTGACACTCTGTCTGGTGGCGGTTTGCAAGATGGGAATGGGGGCCTCCTTTCATTCCTCCCAGGTTTCCCGGATCATGTCCAGGACATCTCGAGGCTCTCCACCATAGAGTAGTTCAAAAGGAGAGAAACCTGTGGAAGCCCGAGGGGCTATCCTCACTACAAACAGTGCCCACAGGATCATTTGGTCCAAGTCCCTCCTATCCTCATCCACCAACCTTTGTAAAATTAGCTTCAGGGTCTTATTTAATCTTTCCACCAAGCCATCAGTCTGGGGATGGTACACAGAAGCTTGCAAGGTGATAATATGGAGCAGCTCCTCGACCTCGGCCATAAACGTACTCATAAAATTCGAACCCCAGTCTGTAAGTATTTCCCAGGGAAAGCTGCCCCTGGAGAAACACAGAAGAAGGTGCTTAAGGATCTGCTGGGTTGTATTATTTAGCATCGGAAATGCCCCGGGTTCACTATTGCTTTATCCCAAAAGATTTCTCCTTAAGCATTCACAAGTCTTAATGTCTTTTTAAACAATCCACTGTGGACATGCCTCCGGCGGGATCACTGTTATCAACACAATGTTCATTGGGGATCATGCTTCACCCCTGTTCTGTCAGCATCCCTCCATCGGGTTAACTCTTGCCAAACACACAGTTCCTTCTCCTTTCTCACTATGTAGGATTTGTCTACCTAAGTGTCTCAATTGCGTGCCAGTCAAAGACTTTCAACTGTACAGGGGGTTTTGCTAGACACTTGTATGACCACTTTGACCTTTTCCTTGTAGCTCTCCTTGGGCCTTCTGGTAACGGTAGTTTCAACAATAGGGGAATCAACCAGAGTCTATCGAGTGAGCACCCACGTGGTGCCGGACCCCTCTGCAGCTGGTCTTCGCATTACTTGGCTATTTGCAATTATTGTTCAACACAATTAGGTTTCTTATTGGTTCTCCCTTTGACTCACTGGCTGTGATGAACTGCTTGGTTTTTCTTGTTTCTGGAGTCAAGGATGGTACCACTGTAGCAAGCGTCTCTCCCTTCCTTGATTATCAGTGTAGGAGGGCTCTGTGTACCGTTCACATCTGCTGCAAAACACACTGGCTATTGTTTGCGGTCTTAGAATTCCTTTCATGGAGGCTTCATGGGTCTGGGTCAAAAAGGACAAGATTGCTTCTCTCCTTGTAGCCCCTTCATTTCTCCCCGCTTTTCTCCTCCTCTTCAACCTCCACCCTGGGGTAGCTGTCTTGTTGTGCAGTTTGCCTTGCTCGTAGTGTGCTCTCATGCTTCACTATTATCCCTGTGAGGAAGTGAAAGGGCCGTCAGGTGTGTGTGGTTCTGGCCAATTGCCTGACCCTTTTGTAGGGACATGTCAAGTAAACGGCTCTCTTGTTAGTTTGTTGTCTTTCGTGGTCTAAGTAAGTGTTTGTGTTGGAAACAGAGGGTGAGGGGGTAAAGTTTCTAAGTATTCTACATGGTAGGATGGGGAAAAGTAGTAATAAGAAGGGGGATACCGCATTTCACCCATCGTTGTCCCACTTCCACTCCCTGAGTACCCCTCATCCAGGTGATCCTCCCACACTGGTCCACCCCCAGGAACTGGATCCAATAGCGATGGGCCTGTCCTGGCCACCTGGATGACAGATCCCAGGGACACCTTCAGGTTTCTCACATAGTGTACCTTTAATTTTAAACACTATTTCAGCACCTTAATGCCACAGTGGAGTAGTGTTTGGGCTTTGTTTCATAAAATTGCTAGACATTTAAACATCTTGGCCTCCTAAATTCTCAGTTAGCAAAGAGATACACATTTTTAAATCGCACAATCACATACTTTCAAGTTTGGCTGTTGGGCGTTTCACAACCGTATCTCCTGCTTAATATATTTACCACAATATGGATGTTTTCTGTGCTCATTAGGTGAGTTTAGTGTGAATAGATGAAATCTATAATGGACAAAATGTTTCTATTAGTTCTATGCCTATTTTGAAATAAAAAGAGATACTGATTACCTTAGCTGAAGAATTATAGCTTTTATTTTCATACTCCATTTTAATAAATGGATAGTTTTCATGTTGTTGAGGTTTAAATGGCTACATCCATACATGTATAAATGACTAAATATAGACTGAGCCGGCCATTGAGAAATAATGGGAAAAACAAGGTAGGTTTCATTATTCTTCTGGATTGATAGATTTGATTTGACATTATGTGGAAATCAGCAGATGCTGACATAGGACAGTACGGCCTTCCACACAAGAAGTTCCTATGAGCAGTCCCCGAGTGGGCAGATCAGAACTCTTCACCCACAAGACACAAGCAGATGGAGCCTTATAAATGACTATCTTGTAGTCATTGTACATTGACCAAAGGGTATATTACAGGCAGGCAGCCATGCACAAATGCCCCTGTCTCCTGGGTTATTCGTGATCGGCACAGGGCAGGGGTAGGATGGAATAGTTTGGTAGGAAATAGGCACATTCAGACAACTTCAGTGTGTAGAGTGCCCATCATGTCTGCATTGGAGCTGCGTCTATTCATTCATTCATTCATTCATTCATTCATTCGTTCGTTCGTTCGTTCGTTCGTTCGTTCGTTCGTTCATTCATTCATTCATGTATTTGAATCATTTCGTAGAAGCACCAGACACGAACACAATTCACATCACGGTGCATACTAAGAAAGATCAAACAGAAAGAAGGAGACAGGGGGAGTTAAAAAACAGTGAGCACAATTTACTATTCGTATCGATTCTTAGACCTCATTCCTAGGAATCGTAAAAATGCTTGTTTCGTTACAACATACATTTAGTTTCCCAAAACATTAACTAAAGTTTCTAGATCTTGAAGTGTTCTTCCTGGACTGTTGTTATACCTCCATGAAGGTACTTTTGGGAATATCGTTAAATGTTAAATGTTGTTATTCGTGGGGAAAACCATGGGGTATCAATAAGAAAATGGGTCTGGTGGTCAAGGATGCCCACAAGCTGTCCCTCCAAACCATTATATCCTATAAGATCAGGTATAGATGTCATACACCCTATAAACCAAAGCCACTACATAGGGGAAGGGATCCCTGGCATTCCCAAATAGACCCATTCCTACCTGAGGTAATAACCCACAAGCCACCCTACCATACCATTCATTCACAGGTTAGATTTTGCACAACATTTATATAGTTTAGGCCAGCCCAAAGGGATAAGGCATTTGCTGTACACCCTACATTTACCTTCCTTCTCAACAAGTGTCTTGGCTGTAGAAGAGACATGAAGGAATGCACATAATAATTAACAGATGGAGACTAAAAAAAACACATCCTGTTTAGCATGACCAGCAATAAGACCCACGGACTGAAGCAATCGCAAAGAGGTTTTACACTGCCCATGCAACTCCCTCGCATATGGTTGCTCTGGCCACCAAAAGCTTTAGCATAATACTCACCAAACCAAATGGCAATCATGACTTGATAATTACTCACTTTCGAAGGCAGGAAAAGTGCTGGGAGACTAAGCAAACACTTGTGCTTGACTTAAAAATTTTGGGTCAGGTTTTACTATCCTTGTTCATAGAGGGGAAATAGATAATGAGATAAAATGGTTGAAGCTGCTTGTGTAGTGCATGGGAGTACACAATTATAACTATCCAATTCCAGAGCTGGAACTGACAGAGGCTAGAGAGGCACTAATCAGTAATCTTATTGAGTGACAGCGTAAATATAGTAGATAGGAGTTCAGCTTAATGCACAGAGAGATGCCATCTGGGCTTCACGTCTGGTAGAGGATGGAGCAGAGGAACCAGAACGAGGGAAAGATGTAAGCAGAAGATCAGTGTGGATGAAGGCATTGAGAGTGTTTCCAGCCGAGCGGGTAGGACCAGAGGGGAGAATGGAGAGGGAGAACAAGGTGTAAAGTTCACGGAAGAGAGTGGTAGCCATGAAAGAGGCGTTGAGGTGAATGTTGAAGTCACAGAGTAGAAGAGGTTTAGAGGTAGATGACAGGAGAGAGGAGGAGAAATTGGCCCATCCTGAGAGGAACAGTCTGATGGAGCCAAGTGGTCAATAGATACTGGCAATGGTCAAGGAGGAGGTAGGAGAGATGACCAGCTTGCAGACCTGGCTCTCGAAGGAGGAGTTTGGCTGGGTGGGTATAAGGGAAGAAGGGACCCACTCAGGAAAAATCAGTACAACCCAACCACCATCACAATTGGGGCACGGCTTAGACAGGTTGGTTGAACAGGTCAATATAGGCCCTTTCTGCCAACAGTTTCTTTGGTTGGTGAAACCTCTTTTTTATTAAATTCTTCATTTTTATTGGTAGCCAATGATGCGATTTCAAAGCAGATGATATAGGGTTAAGTTTCTTTGGGTCAAACATTCGTCAGGCCCCCCTGTTTTGAATTAGCAGACAGTGCTGTATAAAGTAATTTGGGCAACCATTACAGCAGTCCAGTTTTCACAGAGAAATGTTTGATTTGTTATTTCATTGAATTACTGATTGAAGTAGAGAGTGTTATCAAATAATGTTCGAAGATTGTTTTATCTGGTAGTAAGAGTTGGATGTGAGGTTAGGGAATCTGGCCATTTGAATGGGATAGGCATGCTTGTTTTGATCCCAGAATGTTTTTTATACTTTTTCCTCCATCAACATTTCTATGTGGGTGTAATGTTAATGGCAGGTATAAAAGCCTTCCATGAATGTTACACCCCATTGCCATTCATTTGTATGGTGGATAGGAGGGGTGGAATGCAACTTTTGGTTTTGCCGCCCCCCTTCTGTCCCTCCAAACAAAATCCCCAGCATTTGTGCTGGCTTGCATTTTCATGCCAGTACAAATGCTGGGGATCCTTATGGAGCCAGCCGGCTTTATGCAATAGCATAAACCTGCGGGCTCCATAGGGATCCCATAAGTAAGCACTCCCTACCATGCTTGCATGACAGGTACCATTTACAATTACAAATAAATGATGCCTACCATGCGCAAATGGCAGTCAGCATTCAATTACAAAAATTGGGCGGCAAGGGCCTGAGTACCCCTGAGTGCAAAGGTACAAGGTCCCACCGTCAATTTACGATACTTTATAAAATGAGCTCCAGTTCGTTAGTCTTCCAAATTGGTATGGTGGATAAGCAATCAGCTATATTGTTGTTCTTGGCCAGGTTAAAATTAGTCTTGAAAAATAATTGAATTAAATCTAATTTAGCTGATAGTAATTAGTGTAGGTGTCTGAGATGGAGGCTACTGGATGCTTGAATGAGGAAACTTGTACTATTTCACACTGTAGCAATGCAGATTTGGATAGAAAGTAGCCAATTTAATCCTTTGAAGCCATATTTATTGTAAATGAGTCCATACAGTTTAATGTCTTGCCCCTTATATGTATAGTGCTGTTGCGTCTTACTAGAAGCATTTTTTAGTCCATTGTATCACAGACAGCTGGTAAAGATATAGGATAAGCTTGCTTGTCCTACAGCTCCTACAATAGATATTTTGATGTCGAGTAGTGATGTTTTTCGGTTCTCCATCGTGCACAGAAGCCTGTCTTTCTCTCTGTCATGAAAGAAGCCTAATGATGCTCAATGGTTTTTCATTTTTATCAGCGCTTGTTTTCTAGTCCTTATGCCAAAAGAGAAGGCCACTTTACCACCCACTAAGGGTCTGTAGGCCATTGGCCATGCCTTGGGCTCTGCAAAGCCACACAAAGTAGCCACTGGATGGGCCAGTTTAGGCCACTTTGATCAGGGTCTGACTACATGGTCTGACTACAGGCCATGAACCAGTCCCTGACAATTCAGGAGTCAAGTCCTGGTCCACAGGCCAGGGTGGAGACTACAAATACAGTTGCCATTTTTCACTGTTTTGGGATTATATTCCGGTTCTTTACGCCTTCTCTGAACATGCATTGTGTTGTGAGTCCCTCAGAGAACCTCAATATGCCCCTTGTCACTTGATTTGCAGTGCTGGTTCTGAAGGACCTCACAAAAGTCTGAAAACAACAACTATAGTATTTAAAAAAATTAATTCAACCCCCAAACAATCAGAATGGCTGGTTTTCAACTAGCTAGCCAGGCTAACCCTTAATAGTCCAGAAAACCTGGACTTGGGTCTCATGCACACCTAAACCCAAATATGACAATCAGTGGACCAACTAAACATATGGGTCTGCAAACTGTTTGGGCGTACCCAGCTATCACAAATTGATTTGTGCCTACTTTTGGACACTTCTAAAAGAATGCACTGAATAAATGTGCACCTAATATGGTACCGGCCACCTGCTCCTTATGAATGTTTGATGCAAATCTGTCCAGGAGTGTGGAGTCAATTTATCAAAATACCAAGGATGGCAGCTGTAACATCAGATACCTGATGACCTCACAGTAGATTGCATGAGAGGAAGTGAAGTCATAAGACCTTTGACCATGTAGCCATCACAGGAAGTGACAACAAAAAGGTAAACTTGGTAAACTGTGAAGATAATCTTGCATCACATCTAGATAGAATTGTAACGATAACCTTGTGTCACATATAGACAGAATTTTGGAGATAAGCATGCGTCACATCTAGATAGAAATGTGAAAATAATCTTGCTTCACATCTAGATAGAATTTTGGAGATTAGCATGCATCACATCTAGCTAGCATTTTAGAAATTAGCATGCGTCACATCTAGATAGAATTGTGAAGATTAGCATGAGTAACAGCTAGATAGATTTGGGAGGTTTAGCATGCGCCACATCTAAATTGTGATGTATTAACCAACCCTACTGAAAATCTCACCCCTCTGCATACACCTATCATACTCAAACCAGACACAACCATTCCTACAAGCAATGAAAATCGCACTCACTTCAGTACACCGCAACAACAAAACAAACCACACATTGTCTCGCACAACAGCACATGATGGCAACCTACTGAAAAGCTCACTTAAGCTCAGTGAACAGTGTTAACCAAACTGATGCTGTGAACAGCAAATCACAGCTCTCTTGCTCTTATCCCGCTCATCTCTACTAACCCACCCCACCCTCCTTTCCCTTTCAGATCCGCCAGACCACCAGGGGACCACTCCAGTGGTGATAATGTGCAGTGTAAATATCATTTAACAAAACATAACATCAATAAAAGAAATAATACTAAAGTGAAAAAAGGATGTTTTCGTTTTAATCACATACTATGGTGCTGTCCAATGGATAATGGGCACAATCATCATATGCCAGGAGAAAACACAACAGAACCATAATAGGGCAGTAGTACTGCTTTCTTACAATAATATAGCCTCATATGGCTAGGGACTGCTATCTTATATCTATCAAAGTCTCTCATGCCACATATAGTGATAATATATCAAATAGTGACTCACATGCCAGTCACTGCTATAATACACTAAGCAAAACCTAATATAATCAATTAGTACCTGGCAAAGAGTCACATGGTTTCTAAACACACACACCATTGGCTCCAGTGCGGATGTTACCTGACCAGGAATCCCTTACCTGCAGTGCCATTCGGCGCTGTTTTCAACGTTCCTTCCTCTTCCGTCCCCGGTGGTGGGGGGGCTGTGTGGCTCTGAGCTGCAACATGGCTGGAGGCCGCCATCTTCCCCCACCGGGGAAAGAGGTAAGTGTTGTCCGTCTCCCCCTCTGTCCTCCCCCATCCACAGAATTCCCTCCTTGCCCTCCCAACCCCACTTAACTTCTTTTCTGTCCATTTTGGGAGTGGACGTGCTGGGAACACTTCTGTCCCCAGCATGTCGGCTCCCGATCCGCAACAGGCCATCATGGAAAAGGAGAAGGGACTACACATAGTCCCCTCTCCCTTTCCATGGTGGCCATTTTGTTTGTTTACTTTTTCACACATATTTTCAACAGCCGGCATGGAAAGGGAAAACGGCAGGCATATTTTTGACATTTATTTTTTCTGTTCCGAAACGTTTGTGCGTTTTGGAACAGAAAAAAAATGCATTTAGAACCGCAGTTTTACAGGCCCGGCTTCTAATAGCAATAGGCCCCTTGCGGGGGACATTACCACTTGAGGTAATGCCCCAGGGCCGACAGTAACTATGGGCCCCGAGGCATTACCTGAAGTGGTAATGCCCCCCCTACGCGTGGCCTATTGCTTAAGTAGTGCCATCCTACGCCAGGTTAAGCCTCATATATCATGTATAGTCACCATATACAGGCACAAGTCCAAGAGCTGTGATCATTTGCAGCCACATTTGCCAAAGTACTGTCAGCTTAAGGCAGGTAAAGCCTGATGTGCTAGATACATGATTCAACTTTTGTATTTTATAGAGCATAGTTAACTAAATAACTTATAGGTGAACTCAATTTGAAAGGTTAACAAGGTCCTGTGACATTAAATTTGTGCAGGATCACACAAGTTGGCAAGTGAAGAAACCAGGACTTGTAGACTGGTGAACTGTTTCACTGTTTCCAGGTTACCTACTGGACCACATAACCTCACATCCCATCTTTAGTTTACCACAAGATTTCGGCACTGTGTTCTTCAATGTGCATAACCAGTTGTTTGTTATTAATACATCATAAAGCCTGAAACCACATTCTAAATCAGTTTCAACATAAATATAAAAGACATCTTTATCAAAAAATGTTGCATGAAACAACTTATTTATTGTGATGGGGTGCAGGATGAACACAGTTAATAGTGGCAAGCATTACATTCACTGAGTTATCTCAGCCCCTTTCTACATTCGGAATACAATGGTAACTTTCTGAATGTACACAATAACAAAGAAGTAAGTGCTTTGCACAGTGTACAAGTTTGGCATATAAGCCATAACACATCACCTGCATGACCAATAAACAATAAATACCTGGTGCTTTGAAACACAATTCTGTTGTATAAAGTGCCTTACAAATGACCAATAAACAAACAGCATGCCATGTGCACAGTAAATATATTCAAACAAACCCAGCTGATTACACAGCACTACTTCTGAAGGTGTGAGGTCAGAACCCTGTGCCTTGACCAGGACCTCCGATCTGCAGGATACAACCGTGCACCACGCTGCGCAGGAACAAAACAGGCGAGACTGAGTACGGTTCTCCACGTCTTTATTCAACGCCTACTGGTTACAGATTGCCTTTCCCCTTCCCATCTACGTCACTTCCCTCCCCAAGCCCGGGTCCCGCCCCTGCCCTCCCCGGACTAGAGCTCCCGACAGTACATCTACCCCGAATTTAAATGTCAACAGCAATATCAACAACGCAACTTTATCTCATTTCTTCAATGAATCTGCAGGGTTTTGGCTCGAGCCCTTTGTGGACGAGGGTTCCCTTGTTCGGGCCTCTCCCTCGGATCATCCGTCCCAGACACTCTCTTAAAGTGTGACGAGTTCCTGGTTACCTGACGCCAGTCCCCGTACACAGTGACAAGTGAGCCCTTCTTCCTGGTGATGATGAGAGGATCCTCATGAAAGAACATGTCCCCTTTGCTGGTCCTGCTTTGTTTCAAGACCACCACGTCCCCTAACTCTAGAGTGGATGGTCTTGCTTGCCTTCTTTGATCAGCGTAGGCCTTCATCTTTTCCTTTGATTGGAAGTCCCGATTTTTCAATTCTCGGTCTTCCTCCTGATGTTCAGCAGCCCCTTTGTGGTAAGGCAGTCCAGTGCGAACACTCCGTCCAAACATGACTTCAGCTGGGCACTTCCATGTTGAGCTGTGAGGGGTGCTCCTGTAATCCTTCAACAGTTGTTGAAGCACTTGCTCATAAAGTTGCCTTGTGAAATGGAACATTTGCAGTTTTCGCTTCAGGTTGGCCATAAATCTTTCAATCATGCCAAAATGGCATCACCTTCCTGCGTTTGAAGCCCATATATTCTGTGAAGTCGCTGAAGGCTTGGCTCATGAAAGGTGGCCGTTATCTGATTTGACCTGCAGGGGAACGGCATAAGCATTGAAAATCCTATCCAACACAGGAATGACATGGTGTGCCGTCGTGGATGAGATCACTTGTGCCTCTGGGTATCTGGAATATATCTGGAATATTCGTCCATCACTGCCACCACATATTCCCCTCCTTCGATCGGCCCAGAGAAATCTATGGCAACCTCTCCCACACTCCTTGAGGTAGTGGTGGCATGTTAAGTGGTTCAGGGTGTCTTGTAGGGGTGATGAGGCTGCACATGGGGCAGTCTCTTAGTAAGTCTTCCACCATTCCATCTAGTTGTGGAAACCACATCTTCTGGTAGAGCATTCTTTTTGTTGAAACTATCCCTCGGTGTCCCTCATGTGCAAGGTCTAGCACTCATCACCTGAGTTGATTCGGTATGATGATCTTGTTCCCCTTTAGGAGTAAATTCTCTTCTGACAGCTCTAGCTTGTCTCTAACCAGTAGTAGACCGTCCATGTGCTTCCTTGTTTTGTCCGATTCCCCTTTGCTTCTTTCTTTAACTGACCGCCATTTCTCTGTCTTCAGCCCCTACATTATTATCTGAATTGCACTGTCATCCTCCGCCACCTTTGCTAGCTCCAAGGGTTCTATGCCTTTCAGAATGGTCTACTGGATGAGGTATCTGATCAGCTACCTATGGTTCCGGTGTGCGTTCTTGTCTGGGGTGGCTTGAAAAGAGGTCAGCCGAGTTGGCCCCCTTCCCCGCTCTGTGGATGATGTTGAAAGAGTAGTCTTGTAGCAGCAGGCCCCATCGTGCAATGGGGGTGGCATTTTCACCTGCGGGTTGCCATAAAGGAATAGCAATGCTTGGTAGTCCATTATGATTTTGAAGTGTTTTACTTATAGGAACAAGTGGAAATGTTCACAGGCCCACACGACTGCCATGATTTCTTTTTCGGCTTGGGGATAGGCTTGTTCAGTTTGTGACAAGCGTCTGCTCGCATATGAGACGGTGTGTCTCTGTCCTGAGCCATCAGGGCTCTTCTGTGCTAATATAGCCCCCAGACCCACCGGGCTCGCTTCGTCCTTCAGTTCGGGCTCCCTGTCCATGTGAAAATAGGCCATGTCCTTTGCCATTGCTATCCTGTCACGAATGGCTGCGAAGCTTGCTTGGCACTCTGTTCACCATTCAAAAAGGAATATGTTGCTTAGTCAGTGCCCTCAAAGGCTCACTTATCGTCACAAAGTCCTTGATGTAATGAGCACAATAATTCACCAGGCCTGAGAACGAATGAAGTTCTGACACATTGGTTGGCGGTGTGTCTCGTTAATTGCATATACCTTCTCCTGGTCAGGCGTCATCGCATTCGTCGAGAAAATGTGACCAAAGAACCAGAGGGTATCTTTCCTGAATTCCTACTTCAGGCAATTTAATGTGAGATTGGCCACTACCAGGGCCATGCATACTCGCGCCAGTGTGTCATTGTGCCTTTCCGTTGTTTTGCCGAAGACCACAATGTTGCCACTGTAATTGATACAGTTCGGGATATTGTTGATCACATTGTTGATTTCCGCAAGGAAGATTTCGGCGGACGACTAGATGCCGAAGCTTAGCCTTTTTTACCTATATAATCCTAGATGGGTTACGAATGTTGTAATGTACCTGCTCTCTGGGATTAAGACCAGCTGATGGTACCCTTTATTCAAGTCCAGTTTCAAAAAGACTTTAGCGCTGTTTAGTAAATGAACCATGTCTGTGATGCAGGGGGCTAGATGACTCTCCCATTTGATGCCTTCATTGGGCCTTCTCATGTCCACACATACTCGGATGGTATCTGACCCTTTCATTGGACGGACACAATGAGCGACACCCATGGTGTGGGCCCAGATGCTGGTTCAATGATGTCTTGGCTTAACAGCTTATGTAGCCCTTCTTTCACTTGATGCAGGATATTCACCGGGATTCCCCGGTAATGCTGCACCACCAGTCATACTTCTGTGTCAAAGGGAAGCAAGATATGGTCGATTCCAGGGTTTGCCGATTCCTTTGAACAGATCTGGGTAGAGTTGTTCTATCTTGTCCACAGTATCAATTTATTTATGGACTATGAGCTTGTAGAGGATGTGAATTAGGCCATTTTCGATGGCTGTCTTGAAGCTCATGATGCACCTCGACTGTGTAGAGTGGTGATCACATGTACTGGTCTGACCATGGTTTGTGTTTTGTATCAACAGTGTGCTTCAAATTGACCCAAGCACTTAAACAGGATTTTTGAGCCATATGGGTAGATGTCTACTTCTGCTGGGAGTATGTGGCAATGATGGATACTCCTGGTCGCTGATGACATTGATTGCTCTGTACCTGTCTCGTTCAGCTGCATTAGAAGCGTGGGGCTATGCTTGGTTGCGTTCTGATTTCCTAGTTCACAGAGGTTTCCTTTTTCCTTTGCTGCCCTTCTGAGAAACTCTGTTCGGTGTCCGTCAGCGATTGTTCAACTAGTTAATGGACATGATGCCTCGAGCAGCGTTCCGGTCTTATCGAGGACATCCGGCATCACCTGCTTTCCCTCCCTTATCGCTCTTACTTCCTTTCTCTTAGGTGCCTCTCCTTACCTGATCCATGGTCTTTCCCCTCTCCTTCCTTTCCCCATTGTAAAGACTTCACAGCCGTGTGGGAGGTTTCAGTGAGCCTTCTGCACGATCTGCTGGATGTGCCTCCGTCGTTCTCCCGACCAAAACCTCTCGCGAGGCGGCACAGTGACTTGATGTGATTTTCTTCTTCGCAGTCTGAGCAACGTTGTCCAATTGAAGGGCACGAGCCTTCATGTGGGTACTCGTAGCCGCATCGATAACAGAAAGGTTCACCAGGTGCTCTGGAGGCTCCTGATAATTTGTGTATACTGTCAGATTGCGGTAGCTGACCTTTTTGGCTCCCACATGATTCTACTTGTGAATAGATAACCATTTCCGCCCTTGGCAGCATGAGTATTTCCTACAGGGACCTTGCCTTCTGTAGTAGTTTCCTCCTGAATGACTGCGACTCAAACCCGGTGATGATATGCGAGCGTAGTGCTTCAGTAATTTGCAAAATTGCAGTGTTTCATTTTGGTGTGTAGTCTCATCACAAAGGCATCCATCGTCTCCCCTTTTGCCTGCTTCGTGGTGTGAAAGAGATTCCTCTTGCAGCCCATGTTGGTGTGCGGCATGACATATGTGGCAAGAGCTGTCTTGAGGCCTTGGATCATGTCAATGGAGTCGGCCAAGAATTTATCAATTATGTCTCTGGTGGCTGGGCCTGCCCTTAGTATTAGGAGGCACTGTTGATGTGCATCTTCCACTGGACTAATTGTCCTACATACAGGTCAAAGTTTCAGACCCACCTGGCCCATCTTGACCCCATATTACTAGTGTCAGTGACATCGGGTAGTTGCACAGTCAGGGAGTCTGACACTTGCTGATGGCCCTTTTGTTGTGGAGATACTGGTACTGTGGCTGGGCTGTTCTGATCTGACATGTTGTGGGCAGACAACTGTGCGTCCCTCAATTGGTGTCTGGATTGTCCTGTGCAATGTGGGTAGTGCTCACTGGGTGTGGCCGCCTGAATAGGCAAGAGCACCGCTCCCCCTCCCCCGGGAACTTCTTGCACTTCCCACAGCTTCCTATGTGCTCCTCCACTGGATGCTTTCAGATGTTCTCCCTTCTTATTTCTTCGAGAGCTCCTCCTGGTAGCCAAAATGGCTGCCTCCTTGTGGCACGAGCACTGTTGCCTTGTGTGGATTACCATGTGGTCCCGTGCTCCCCAGAGCACTCCTCACTCACCACCGTGGCCCTAGGACTTCAAGTACCACCTCCAGGCAGGGTGCTGCCTTCCACAGCATGTCGGCACTGGCCGAGAGCTTTCCGCTTTGACCAGCGTGTGCAAGCAGGTTGCCGTGGTAATGGCTACACGCTCAGGCCGCAGTCCTCGTCACCAGTTGTAAGGTCGGGCCTCTGTGCCTTGACCAGGACCTCAGGTCAACAGGAAGCGAAACCAGGCGGGGACGGAGTACGATTCTCCACGTTTTTATTCAATGCCTACCCATTACAGACTGCTTTCCCCTACCCCTCCAGAAGGTGTAATGGCATAGTTTCCTTAGGCTAAGGGACAGAGCATGCACTCCTTGAGGAAAGTCTTCTGGGGTGGCTCGCACTATACCAGCAGTCATAACTTTGTGAAGGCTAATGGGACCAAACAAACGTAATGTACCAAAGCAAAGGCCAACGGTGTATTTTCACTGAGCAATCAATCACTCTGATGTCTAAGTTTGAGGGTATGTAGGTCCAGGGATTGTCTAGGGAGTGCCAAGAGTACCAAAGAGATTGGCAGTGGTAGGAGCTGGTATCCCTAGTTACGCTTAAATGACATACATCTTGCTTTGGGCTGTAGGTGTGAACACACATGTGTCTATTGGGTGTTAAAAGGAAAACATACCTTTTAGGAGCCGCCAATATTTTTGTCCTCCATGTACAAAGCTTTTGAGAGTTCAGTGTTTATTATTTTTGTTTTGAATGGATTTCTAAAATCCAACCAACGTGATAAGCCTGCCAAAAAGTGTTCTTACAATGTAAATATTAAGTGTTCTGGCAGTGTAAATTAACCATAACTACAGCATTGCGGTGTATATATGTGTATGTGTGTACATGTGATATACTCAATAATTTTAATGTTTTCCTAAATTGATATCTTATTTACAACCATTTGGATCAGCACAGTTGTAGTTATATTTGGCTTTCGTTAAGGCAAGGCATGCTTTCTAAGATTGCTTCTTTTCAATTGAATTCCTCTTCTATTCCTTAGTAATTCTTTCCTTCTCATCATCTTACTTCATATCGTACTTTTCATGTTATTCTTTTTTTATCGAAATCTCTCCATCCCTGGAACGTTGTCCCAGTCTCATTCTGTTTTTGTGATGTGTTCTTTTCTTGTTTCATGTAAGCCTCTTTTTGAACACAATCTGCCAGCCGAATGAGTCTTCCTTCTAATAAAGGCCATTGTGCATTCCATCTGCAGAGAGAAGGAGCTTGATTAGCAATGAAATCCTCTGTAAATACCAGCTGTAATCACATAACTTCTCACGGGCACACAGTTTGCATCTCCGGGCTTTAATTATAGATATTTCTTCTCTGTGTGATGCCAAGTCTCAACCACATGCTTCAGGGAACAACAAAGATGTAGAGTGCCTTTACTTTTAGTTTTATCAAGCCCAGTAAAGAATATTCTAACACTCTTTTCTAAATATTCTATCCAAAGATTGAGCAGCACCATGACAAGCTGTCATAAAGTGTTCAAAGTGGCATCCGCTTGTATGCTTTTCAAGTAAAAGCCAACATTCTTCCGGATGGTTTCACAAGAGGCGCACGAGTCTTTGCTTCTCCCACACTGTGCTGGACATTTGTTTTCATTACATCCACAGAATTGAGTTACTAACGCTTTATGGAATAATCTCAACACGGCTCTATGAGATCACCCAAACTGACAGAGGTTCAGAAAAGGTCTTTACAAGCAAGTCTTCATCCAGTCCACCCATCCCAACCCTCTAAGCATCTGAGCCCTGTCAACCACTGATTTCTGATCAGGTGCCATGGAAGCTCTACCACCATGAGACAATGACATTCATGACCCGGAGTCAGCATGCCCAATCTGACACTTGCCGGTCAGGCCAACCAAGATCTGTATCATCGGCCCACCAAACCTTTTGGGAGATGTCCTCTGAGGTAGCCAGAAGGGGATGAGTTAAGCACGTAAAAAAGGCCTGAAAAATAAAGTCAATTTTCTCTAATGATTTCTTCCACATCCTGCAGTCTGCCAGCACCTATAGAGGTGCAACATCGTATGTCTCTGCCAGGGGAGTGCCTTTATAAGCCATATTCCTAAGCTTGAAGTGCATATTGTACATAAAACTGCTGTCTTTACATGCCAGTTACCAGAAGTTCCTGTGTGTGCCAGTCCTGACACTTCAATCTTCATGGTGAGGATTGGTATAGGGAGATAGTGACATTCTACATGAGACAAGGCACAGCCTGGGATGGGCAAATTTCACATATGCGTTTTCAGAAATGTTCTTGCCATTACATCGTATTTCCCAATGTAGGAATCCTGATTGCACTGGAAAGGCTCAAACATATGTCATTTGTCTTTTAGATGGGCACAGTGTGGAGAGGTCCTTTTAGTATGCTATTCTTGCCCAACAAAACTGCTTTAATTTGACTCATATGATAAACTGGTTTCTACTTCACTTGGATGGTTTGAATATGGCTGAGGCCACCATAAGAAACCAGCAGAGTGTGTGTTATTTTTTGCCTTTTCAATATCATCTTCCCGCAATGCATCACCTTAATTGACACAACACGGGTCCCTGTTGCCGGTTGCGGCAGGGAGCCAAGCAAGGATTCAATGTAAACGTAAATGACATCCAAACCGTGCCTCTGACACAGGCAAGTTTGAAACACTGTGCCTCAATATCTGGATTCCCCTATAACATATACCCCTATTTTCCTGCCAACCCTCCTGTTTTGTATACCCCTCCTCCTATTTTAGACCCTTCTGTAGCACATTGTTAATCTATTTACACTATTGGTCATCAGAATGTATCTGCACCAAAAGCATAGTCCCCATCAACATTTATTTACTTGGAAGGGGACAAGGAATAGGTGATGAGATATGTGGTTCCTGAAGCAAAAAAAGGGAGAGTGTAGTGAAAAAGACTGAACTGTGTGGCACACAAGATGAGGAGGTCCAAATACACATGTCTGGTTCTAGGATCTCTGATTTAAGTCAGAGGGGGTATCTAGCCAGTAATGTGAGTCTTGTGTTTAAGTGAGACTCAAGTCACTCACTTGGCTGATGATCTGTCTGATGTTTCCGTGGCGGCACAGCAAACACCAGTGACACAAAGTGCAAGGTTGTGTGTGAACCAGGTTAAAAAGTATGACTGGAGAACACGTACAAATTCCACAGGATCAGTGGATCTTGACCAGCCAAAGCAGGCCACAGCAATTCTTAGCTGCATTTCTATCATTGCACAGATTGTACAAAATGTTTTTGGGAGAATATTACTGCCACTCCCATTATCTGCTCCTATGTTTGTTTGTCATCGTGTGTTGGGACATAGCTTATTAATTGGTGATTTGCATGTTGAACCTTGTATATTGCTTTTGAAAAAAACTCACTGTTAATCCATATGTCATCTAAACACAACAAATCATTAAAGGAATTTGGTCCTCAACTGGAGAATTTAAAATACCTTGATTTTTGTATGCAAAGAAAAGGTAAAGGCAAATTGACCCGGGCATTGATGTTGAAGCCCTGCATAATTTGACAGATAAAGAAGTTAAACAATTAAATTGGCTTATTAATTGCATTAGAGTACGATATGAGAAAGAACTGAGTTAATTAAAAATTCAAATACGTATCATGCTTTCATCACAGTTAACCCAGGACTCCAATGATAGCTCATTACAATAGACCAAATGCCTTTTCTATACCACCTGAACTACCTTGAATTGTTTCTGGCTTAATTCTGTTACATCGGGCTGGTCCTTAAACAACATAACATCAACTTTCTGACAGTTCTCTTTTGGGATTGTGCAAACAATTTTGCATTTTGTTTTTCTCCTGAATATGAAATGCTGAGGAAACATCTGTTGTTATCATTATTGAAATCAATGAACGCCAGACAAGGGCATCCAGCATTGCATTTGTTTGTTGCAAGACAATTGTTCTATGACTGCTTGGGTACCAAAGTAGTCTATGTTGCTTAGTCTATGTTGTTTTGGCACCCAAGCAATCTATGTTGCTTTGGTATCCAAGCAGTCTATGCTGCTTTGGTACCCAAGAAATCGATGTTGGTTTGGTAGCCAAGCAGTCGTTGGTTAGAAATAAGTGTTTGTTGGCTGAAGAGGATTCTCCATTCTAAAAGCTATTAAGCTATCTGTCTAGTACAATGCCTTGTTGGTACTGATACTTTTTTTAAGGTGGCTATCATTGCTTCAATAAATCTCAGGATGATGATATTACAATATTTAGTTTTAGCAATCTGCAAAGGAATAATTTTAAATAATGAGTACAGTTTTTCTCGACTTGCACCTTCCTCAAAATGTATTTTTCTTTTGCTTTGTTTTCATGACAAGAGACCAAAACATATGTATACTCTGGGCCAGATTATCAAAGATTTGCACTTGTGCAAAAAAGCAGAGCAAATTAGTTTAGCAGCAATTTTGCTGCTTTGTTATTAGGCGAAAAGGTTTAGCGCCAATTGGTATTATCTAAAATGTTTTCACCTGGGGAAAATTGGAGCAGGGTGTGCTATTATGTGTGCTCTGTGACATGAATAGAAAGGTATTAGCTACCTTTTGTTGTATGTTATGCAGGAAAAATATTATTAAACAAAAGCCTGATTCATTATGCCCATGTGCAAACGTTTTTAGATAAAATGGATTGTGACCACATCTGTTTGCTCCATTTTGTATTATCAAAGCATTTGCTCACTTTTTAGCGCCAGTGCACATCTGGCCCCACATTGCCATCGTTAAATGTATTTATATTCCAGTGACCGCCTACTTGATGATTAATTTGACAGAACAATTCAATTATATTGTTTCGACTTCATTAAACATTCTCGTATTAAATCCTTGTAAGGGATAGCACTGCTTGATAATAATTTTTGAGAATTTTTCCCAGTAGAAGATTATTTCAAAGATAGTGATTACATTAAATATACTCTATACACAAGTAACACTCCAACTCTTTCAGAACTTTAGAGAATTCTAAGAGAATTCTAATCTTCATTATAACCTATGGGATATGTGGAGGAATTTAAAGTTTTTCGTCTCTCAGTTTCTTCATTCTATGCTTCATGCCATACTCAACTTGCTTCTAAGCACTGTAACATCAGGTGTAATTATTACCCGCTTGTTGAATGGTCCTTCAAGTTCAATTTATTAGATCAGATTTCTCCACTAACCATAAATAAACATACAGTAGGAAGTGGGCCCGAGACGGTGAACACTCCTGCACTAAGCTCTAGTTAATCTGTATTGCTTTTATTCTGTATGTGAAGTCACAGGTGGTTGAGGTGAAGCCCACATCTCTTAGTATGGCAAAAGAAAAGGTCCTGGCTACCCTGCAAAGCTGTGTGTTTTTGGAAAAAAGTGGTTTCCACGCTAATTGTGGTTGGTACAGCATAGTTTGTATTACAGTGGTGGTCAGCATAAATGTGTTTCGACCTTGTGGGTCTTTACCAAGGCTAGGTTACAATGGTCTGGTGGTCCAGGTCGGGGTCCCCTTGTGGTTAAAACAGATATATGTATGGTCAGCTTGGTTCCTTCGATGGGCCTGTAGCTGTGCATTACAGTCCCTATAAGTCCACACTGAAATAAAACCTATGCTGTACCAACCGCAACTAGCATGGAAATCACGTTTTCCAAAAACACACACCTTTGCAAGGTAGCCAGGACCTTTTCTTTTGCCATACATAAACATACATTACACTTAATATGCATATACATCCACAGAATAAAAACAAAATATCCCCTCAAATCCCCCATTAGTGACAATAATACAAACATCATATTCATTTTGCACCCCCCTCAATGGAAACAGACAACAAAAAGGTAAGTTATAATCAACCTATTCTTGAATATATTTTGCACGGTGGAACAATGCAACCCTAACAAATTCACCTAAATCCTAAATTAAATCAGCTTCATTATAGTTCATATTGTACCGCAGTGCCACACCACAGTAGCTAATGTTAGTCCATATAAAATACGTTTTTAACAATTCCTTGTCCAGATCTGTAAGAAAACAATGTACAACCAGGGCGCCACTATTTGCCCCCAAAAGAGGTAAACACTTGAGAGAATGATTGGTTCATTCAAGGATGCTGCAAGGGCGACCTAACATAGTGCAGAATACCTTGGAAGCATCTTGGGCACATGGGGTGGCGCCATTCACTGGGCACCACCCATGTGGCGATTGTACTCTGTGCAGAAATATAGAGAAAATGTATGTTTTTGCGCATATTTCAGTTCGATGGAACCTTCATCATTTTACTAACTGCAACTCCACAAACGTATTATGAAGTGTCCATGCATCTTGTTCTACATTGGCATGAACACACGGAAGCTGGCTGTACGAATAATGAGCACCGCTCAAAAATCTGAACGGCTAATGTATCTGCACCTTTGGTTCACCATTTTATAGCAACTAACCACAGTGCTGATGACTTGAAATGGTTAATAATTGACCATCTCACGCCTGATTGCCATAATTATTCAGTGGCCAATCGGTTGCTTAAACTACAGCAGTCTTGGATACTTTGTTTACGTACACATGAAGTTGATTAAAATGAAGAGTTGCAATGGTATAAGCAACAACCATCAACGGGCCCCTATCGCAGGTGCCAGTTACAATTGGAGATGTTCTCTTTGAAATCACTCTGTTTGGATCATGCATTTTTTGCAACTCTTTCACTGCTGTATGTATGATTCTTCAGTTGGGTTTAGGGACACTGTGAGCATGTCCGGTCAACATTTACCTTCTGGTATACACAGTCAGTTGTTGTGCTAATACATTATAGAGTGTATTGCTACCTCACCATCAGGGTGAACACCCACAATGGATGTTGCATTGCTTCATTCAATAATATTGGCAATCACTTTTTAGCCTTCCGCCAAGATGGCCGCTGGACTTTTTGGCATTGACAATACACATCTCAAGTTGGAACACTGTTAGTGACTGCTCACACAGCAGTGGCACGATACATGAGAAAACACACGCGAGCGGATGGAAAACTTGAGGTAGGTAAGTCCAGGGTGTATAAAAGACCCAGGCTCTGCCAGGTGCCGGTAGTTGGTTAGTGGCAATTGCATGAATGTTATGTTGCATTCATTTGTGATTACAGTTCCAACGCTCTGGCTCTTTGAAACTCTCCATATGCAGTATGGTGTAGTGACGACTTGATGATTACAAGACAAGATTAACACCGTCTGCAGAATGTTTTCAAATCATAGGTAGGACTATACCAGGAAGTTTTCACAGTGGTTGGGCTGCCCTTAGCAAATAGGCTGTGCTGTTTTGACAATCCATGTCACTCTTGGGTCTCTGTTCTTTGGCGGGTGCCGACCGTTGGTTGCGTGGTCACCGCTAAGGTGATTTTTCTCAAGTGGACACTTGTCCAATATGGATTCGATTCAAGGTTAGCAATAAGCAATTGGTTTTTATCCCTTCTTTTCCTTGTGAG
This sequence comes from Ambystoma mexicanum, assembly GCF_040938575.1. Classification (NCBI taxonomy): domain Eukaryota; kingdom Metazoa; phylum Chordata; class Amphibia; order Caudata; family Ambystomatidae; genus Ambystoma; species Ambystoma mexicanum. The sequence continues at coordinate 374,148,840 of NC_090928.1, read as the reverse complement.
CACTTTGAATGTAAGTATATTAACCTAGACCCGTCGTTGTCTTTTTTTGCGGCAGCTGCACTGTAGATGACAAGATGTTCTCCCTTGTGTGCTTTGCAACTCTCTGTCCTGAAGAAGGCTGGGTCAGGTTGAAAGGAGGGACCCCAGAGTCGAAACTCAAGTTGACAAGGAAATTGCTATGCTTTGTAATTTGGTTGAATACACGGTCATAGCTAGCACAACTATTTGCAGCTTGCCTTTTTAAATGAACAAATCAATGTACCAAGTTCCATTGTAACCGGCATTAGGACACATGAATGTTCCTGTGTTGGTTTTTCAATTGTTTTGCATTGGTTGTAATGATTTAGTTGTGGTATGAGTGAGTGTGGTATGTTTGTGGTTGCTTATGGAATGCCTGAGCTGAGTGTGAGACCTGTTTGCACGTAGGGCGCATGCACGTGCGCCTTATTATTTGTGTTTGTAAGGTTTGTCATTTTCATCAACTGGAATGTTCATTAGGTCAGTTTGCGATTTTCCAATGTGGTGTTTGTATTTATGGATTTTTTGAGATTTGCAGATTTGATTTCAATACATTTTCAATGTATTCATACATGGGTTTTCTCCCCAGTCTTGCTTTGATAATTCTGGTGTAGTTAATTGTTCCTATGTGAAATCATCGAAGGAGCCTTTGTGTTTTTTTGTGTCTAAGTTGCCACTGGTCATTTACTTTGAATTATACTGTGGTTAGATCCCATGTTTGTGAGATAACAATGCTTTATAAGAGCCAGTACATTTTAACCAAGATTTGAAACTTTGTATTGCATTAATGTATTATATTTTCCGCACTATCATATCAAGGACTGACCAAGGAGACCCAGTGGAGCCAGGCTGGGAAATACAGTATTTGTCGGACATCCCTGTAGTAGAGGAGGCCATTACGAGGACCTGCTGAATGCAAAGCCATAGTGACCAAGATCAAACACTACATTGGTTTGAGAGCCTCCAATACTGCTTTAGCTTTTGCCTGCACGTGCTCTGCCCTAAGTTTTTCCTTGAACCTAAAGTCTGGCAGCAATGTGCCATCGTCAGGTTCTTCTAAGTTTGCCCACATTTCACCATACTCTACTTACGAGCAGCTCTCACATAAAGAACTGTCCTTCACAGGTCAGACTAAGGTCCTTCTTATGAGTTTGGTTTACTTATGGAAATACCACAGCATCAGTTTACAGTTACTGCATGTGGTAATCATTTGTTAAGTATGCAGTAATGGGAAGGGTCCTCATTTCCATTTTGGAGTTCAATTGAGCTCCGTTGAGGACATGTGATATTACCACATGAGCTAATACAGCAAGGGCAATACTCAATGAAGAAATGCGTGTGTGTGAAGTACATTTCCTCCACATAAAAGCAAGCAGTATTGAAGCATTGCAGTTATGAAACTCAAAATTTGGCAGAAAGGTAAAACATGCAATATTGGGAAATACTGCATGTTTTAACATGAATGTCAAATTGGTAACTCTTTTGGAAACCTTGCCCAGAGGCATGACACTGTGCTTCAAACAGCTAAATGCCCCTCGAGAAGCCCTTGCCCCTATGTTTTTTCTGACTATAGATTTATGTTACTAGTTATATATTTCTAACTGCCATAGGCTTCAATGAATGCCTTTTAACGACATTTTCGACATTCATTTTAGTACTCCCAGCCCCCTCCAAGAATTCATTTTTTGTGTGCCCTATCTTATAAATAGTATCACTGAATACTGGGCCCATGAGGTATCCAGCAGTTACATGCCTAAGCATTTCATAATAGTTACTAGTCAGACTTGAATATATCCCTTAATAAACATGTATTCCTGGGCCTAAGCCCTAAGTCTCTATTAAATGGGCTTCTTCTTTTTTATTGCTATTGCGATTGTAAATTCATACTGTCCCCCTGGAATTTCTAGCAATATAGTTGTTAATCATTTTGTCATTTCTGGTTTATTAAGCTGTGTATTGTTCTGACCAGTGCATTTACATACAATATGAAGTTCAACAAAACTGCTTTCAATATCAACCGACATTTTAACAAAAGAAAGGCACCACTTCTTTTACTACAGTGACAGTGTAATACAATGTATACTGTTCAGCAAAGACCAATAGAAACACAGGAAAAGGAAAGATTCAGAACAACACCACATGAAAAGCAAACAGGGAAACTCTAGAGGAAGATCTGAGGGGAACAAGGAAATATGAAACAAGGAAGCAAAGGTGAAACGGGAGGGTGCATAATGTGCAAGAGAGCCGACCTAGGCTGCACAAAGCACCACATTAAAAACAAACACTCGAGAGTGTTTTCTTTCCAAATGATCCAAATGATCCAAACCAGTAGAGGCCATTCAGACTAATGCAAATATTGTTGCAGCTTTCAAATGTAGTCGGTGCACCTAAACCAACAGGCTAAACTGATATATTCCAACCAGCCCCCTTACAGTGTTTAGCACATGCAAATGACCCTGAGTAACCATCGACAGGTATTGTTCCCCATCATTTGCTAAAGTTATCCACACACACATAAATAAATATCCAAACTCTTTTTCTAACTCAATATGGTGGAATAAAGTGTTTAAGATTAGTTACCTAAATACAGAGTTGGAAGAGCTCTACAAAAATGAGGATTTAACTTGTCAATTATGTGTTCTGGCTTGCTTGGCAATTCACAATTTGTAAAATATGCCACATTGAGCAAAAGGATCATGAAATGCTTACCCCAAATCACCTTGGCAGCAATTACTTGGATTTGGATTCTGCACTAAGAAATTATCACAATCTTAGCGTAAACACATTTTTTTCAACATGATAACTCAAGAGTGAGCACCAAGAGAGGATTATCTGCACGATAAAAAATAGGCGTCTGTCTTTTTTATTTTTTATTTATTTGTTTTTGGTTTATGAGACAACCTTTACAAAGAAAGAATATTGAAAGTTCACATTTCATACAAAAAGCAGTATTTCCTGCATATTTAAGAGTACAGAAAGTAAAAGAGTAAAGCAACAAGATAAAATAACAAGGTAAAATAAAGGCTCAGAAACCAGGGATTTAACTAAATAGACTGATCCCATTGACTGGAGGGTTCAAGAACATGGCTAGTCTGTTGATAATTCCTTAGGATAGTAAGCTTCTCCCGAATTTTTACTATCTCAGCAGTTAGCATGACTTCTTGGCCAGAGATCAGTCTGTCCCAAAATGCGTCCTGAACTAGGCTCTCCTCTCTAGTTACAAATCTCCCCAGTGATGATACCCTGATCGCCCATGTGCCTTCGCACTCCAGCAGCAGGTATTTGAGGGATTGTAAATTCGGAGAGGCACAGATCTTGCAAAGCTTATTGCCTTCTCACCCTGATTTCTTTGGTCCAGTATTTCACCCGTGTGGGCTATGTTCAGTCTAAGCCTGAGAAAATTGTTTCTGATTCTTTGGTCCGGGAATTTTTCCAGTTAGTGCGGGATGGTGCCGAGCTTTCTGTCTGCTGTCAGGAATAGGTTTGGGGGTTAAGCCTTCTGATTCCCTCGATCGTTTTAATCCAGCCCTCCGTTTCTAATATTTTTTTGACTTTCTTAGGATTTTGTATGAGAGTTTCTGTTGTTAATTCCAGCCTATGTAAAATGCAGCCAATCTTTTCTTCCAAGCCGAGGAGTTTTTTTGATTTTGACTTTTTTAAATGTTGGTTTACATCGAAAAAAAAAGGGTGGATACACTGGCTGTAATTATGTTACGATAGAGGGACAGTAGCTTCCACTCTGCGCGGCAACTCAAAGAGGTCAGACCTAACTCAAATCTCAGACTAGCGAGATGAGTGCACGATGGGAGATAAAGAGAAGATTTCCACAAAGAGCCCTCAACTTTGCTCCAGTCATAGTTCCACAAAAGAGGCTTTGCCTCAAGGCCGTAGAGAAATACCGGGACAACTTTGCCTATGTAGAACTTCTTGAGCGGAATTATAGAAAATTTGCAGAATCTTCCGTTCAGATTTTTCATTTGTGCAATAATTTTTGATTTCTTCCCCAGAATGGAGTGTATCACCTTGTTTGAGGTTGGGTGGGCAAGAATTTCATATCCCAGGTATGTTAACTCGTCCACCCGTGGGATTGCTTTGCTGTCCAAAACCCAGTTTCTTGAGGTCACCCTTTTTTTTGCATGTTTAAAAATGAGGACCTTAGATTTGGATGGGTTAATTATGAGGCCATTCAGTTTGGCATAATCGTTAAGTTTGGATAGGAGTTGTTGCAGCCCTATCGCTGAGCCATCCAGTAGCACCAAGTCATCCGCATAGGCTAACCAATGGAGTTTATTTCCATTAATTCTCGGGCAGATTAATGATGCAGAGGCTAGGAAGTTTCCAATGTCTGAAAGAAACAAATTAAAGAATAATGGTGCACCCAAGCAACCTTGTCGTACTCCCTTCAGGACTTGGATTGTTTCAGATAGATTGCCTGGTTCGTCCAATCTCACTCTGATGGTAATGTTCTTGTGGAGTTCTATGAGCATTGCAAGAAGAGGTGCCGGAATCCCCCAATTATTTAGTTTCTGCCAGAGGAGGGATCTGTCTACAAGGTCAAACGCTTTTGATAAATCGACCCACGCCCCGTATAGTGGAGTACCTTCTTTCTCATTTGAGCTTTCGCTCAACACGTTCAGGGTGAGTCCATTAAGACTGGTAGAAAGGCCTTTCCTGAAACCTGTCTGCTGAGGGGGAAGGATGTGTCTAGAGTCTACCGATAAAGTAAGTTCTTTCAATATTAATCTCATAAAGATTTTGCTGTCTATGTCCAAAAGGGCAATGGGTCGATAACACGCTGGGTTTCGCCTGTCACCCCCCTTAAAAAATGGAATAATATGTGCGCTCTTCCATGATGGTGGGAAGACTTTATTCTTAAGAATTTCTTGAAATAAATGGAAGAGTAATTTTGCCCATAACTTTGGTTGGTTTTTAAGCACCTGATAAGTGAAGCCATTCGGACCTGCTGCCTTAGAGACAGAGGAGGATGTAATAAGGTCCTCAATTTCTTCCTCTTAGAATGTCAGCGACCAGGTTATGTTTGGGTGAGGATGATCTCTGAGTTCAGTTGCTTCAAAGTTTTTGGACAAATATTCCACCCACTTGTGCTCAGGGACTAAATTGCAGAGTGAGCTATTTTGGCCGGTTTCCAGTTGGTTTAATGCCGCCCAAATGTTCCTGCAATTATTTGCATTGAGGAGGAAAACATTCTATCCCCGTCTTCTTGACGTTTTTGATGCTTGTGGTTCTTTGACCAATTCTGATATGTTTGTTTAGCCTTTTTGAGCTTTTGTATGCAGCTAGGCTGGTCTTCTGCTTCATTTTGTCTTATGTGGCGTAATGTTTGGCGCAGGATTCTCTTCTTGTTGAATGTTTCCTCATCGAAATTGTGAAGGTGCATCTGTTTCCCTGCAGTCTTTCCTTCACTTGGCTGGCAGGTGGACCACACACATTTCCCAAATTTTTCTGGGTGCATTTCAGTTGCCCATATAGCAGGAGGAACTGCCTCCAGAAGTTTGTTTAACTTATTTCCCCCATTTCTGTATTTGACCACTTTCAATTTACCTTTGTGACCCTCCAATTCCTGTGTGATATATAGGTTGGGGGCTCTCTGAATTTTGGGGAAGAGGAGTTCCAGCCTGGCGTGATCACTCCCCCTCCCCAATCCAGAGTAAGACTGGGACAAAGTAGGGTAAGAGATGATGAAATGAAGATGTAGTCTAAGGTTAATTGCAGAGCCCCTTGACGCCAGGTTGGTCCAGCCACTTCCACAGACCTACTTTTTTCATTCATCATGTCCAGATCCCATGACTGGAAAAAATCCCACCATTGCTTGCCTTTCTGTATAGTACTTTGTTTAGTTTGGCCAGACCTCACATTCCCTGAATTAATACAGTCAGTATTCAGGTCCCCTGCAAAGATGATCTGTGCTCCCTCATATTTGCTCTTAGCCGTTGACAGTAGGGAGTGTAGGGATTCTATGAAGTCTTGGAGTTTTGACCTAGCAGGGTTCCAGTAGACGTTAACCAGGATTAGGGTAACCCGAGAATCATTCGGTCCTATCTCTGCTTTGCAGGCTTGAATGCCCACCATGTTGTTGCATAATAGAACGATTTTTTTGACAGTAGAGTTTTTGGTTGCTATTAAAAGGCCTCCTGCTGGTCTCCCTTTAAGTTTTTGTGCGGCCTTAAGATTTTGTATTGTAAAGCCTTCTATTTCAATGGGATTAACCAGCCATGTTTCCTGAAGCAGCATGATGTCATTCTGTTGTAAAAGATCATTTTTCAGCTGCTTTTTCCTCAAGAAACTCGGCCCTCTGGTGTTCCAGGAAATTAATCCGAGACCACTTTGTCTAAAGACTGTTCTGCTCCTCGTCTAGTTTCAGGAAGATTTGTGTGACAATTTCTGGGATTTTTGCTAACAGGTCCTCCACTCCTGTCTGTTTAGGACCTGAGCGATTGCCATACCTTCCTTCCTCCTCTGATTCAAATACCCGAAGACCTTCTTTAGCTAGATCGTGTTTGTTAGTGATTAGGGCCTGTTGTGCCTTTAAAATAGGCGTCCATCTTTAAATTAAAAAACTACTTTCATAAGTGGTCAATCATTTGGAACAGAATTCTCAAAGAATCATCACATGTGGCCAGTAACAGCTGCCTCCTTTTCTAAATCTTTCATCACTCCTCCTGCACTCTAAAAACATTTTAAGGCACATTTTATCAAAATATCCCAGAATGTCAGAGATGTGGCAAAGAGCTGTGTAGTCTTCTGCTCGAATTGAAGCAATACTAGAAAAAACTTGCAGTCATTAATTACATATATATTCTAGAGGGAAGAGTCACATAAATGGCTTCTACTCCAATCAATTAGCCAGCAAAGCCCACAAAAGAAGAGTTTTGATATTCAGTAACTGTCCTATTCAGGAAACTACATCACACTGAAAGAACACAATCCTCTTTTACAGCCTTCTGGCTTTAATCAATATGCTTGACTCATGGATGATAAGAAACTATTAAAATAACCCTCAATCCTCATTGTCTTGATCTTAGCACACAGTCCTTTGGAATTCTGGAGCTTTGGTAATATCAGAGCTCCAAGGCAGAAAGTATCTCTTTAAAGAACAGTCATTTGGAAAACCGTGTCATGTAAGGTGGATGTGAAGCCAGGAGATGCAGGGTGCTTTGAATACAACCTCAAGACAAATGTAAACCTTGTACCATGTACCTGATTACACAGCTGGATGTTAAAGAGCCAGATACCCGGCAGGCCATGCATGTGGGAATTAGTCAAAGCTGGGAGCCATAGCAGAGTGATTTAAAATGGGCTGCAATGAAGACCAAAGGAGAAGGACTCAGAGCAAATAAACTATAATAAATCTGAGAAAGTGCTGTTTTGCTGTACATTAAACACTATTTTCATTCACTTAGTGGTAAATACCAATGAAAGGGAACTTGGCTAGTACACAACAATATGAATGGAGTGTTCTGCCATAGCTTTGAGACACAATACAATTGGGAAATATAAACAAAGGAGTGTGGTCAGAGCACAGACGTGCCAGAACACACTAACAACAAAGTGTCCCACAGTGTTGTAAATGAGGGGGAACAAAGCAAATTCCAGGGGCTACGGTCCACAGAAGCCCACGCCACAGCGCCAAAGCAATCAATCACCAATTACACTCCCCACACTCTGCGACAGAGGGCAGAATGGGAGGGTTGGGCCTCCAGAAATTGAAATGTTGCCCCTGTCTTTGCCTTCCACCTGGGCCAGCTAATATGCAGGAAGGCCCATGCCCTGTCTTTGTGCTGTCTTCCCCCTTTTCTTTAATCAACATTGCACTAGTTCAGGAGTCGTGGTGGCAGCTTAAAACTCAAATTGGCAGTGCCCGCTATGCCTGTGTCCCACTGACAGGGCCCCTTCTCACATGCAGCCCCCACTGGGTAGTGAGGGGTCTCGTATATTGTATCCTGTCTTGTTGGTGGGAACTCCCCACCCACAGGCTGATCTAATGCCTGCTGCAGGCCCCTGCTCCTCTTATTAAGAAAAGGCTGCATTCACTGCACGAGTTCCCGAAGAACCGGCGGGCACATCCATCGAGAGCTTGATGCATTCCTCGCCGCATCCACCAGAGGGTCTGCGTCCATTGTGGGCCAAGCCATCAGTCCACTGGCTGATCTGTATGGTGGATGATTCCTTCCCAGTCTGCTACAAGCTCCTCCTGGATACCAGTAACCGACGTCCACACCTCTGCTGTGCTGCTTCTCTGCTTTTTGATCCATCAGCACAGTGTTGTAGCCGACGAAGGTCCCTGTGTTTTCTGATGTCCCGGCACCTTAACGGTATGCGCTTAAGCGCTTATGCTCTTAATCTGCTTCATCTGTTGTGGCCCGGTAGGGATGGAGCTCAAATAAGCTGGGTGGCTCCACTCTGCATTCCAGTATGAATTGTGACACCATCTTAAAGGAGCAAGCAGGAATAAACCAAAACATGCAGAACATAGCCTCTCCTGACAAATGTCTTCTGCATTTCGAGATGGAATTATGGCAAGATGCCTTTCGCGTAGCAGGAGCAGGAGGTTCCATCCAGCATAAGGAACAAAATGTGCAAAAGGAACCCGCATTATTGCAGAGCCATGGAGCAAAGGGTCTGCACACCTTCCGCAGCCTCCCTAAACCCACAGGCAGCGGGCAAGAAGAGTCAAGTCAAACCGCAAGCACAGATGCAAAAAGATAGGAAACAGCCATGGCAAAATGGAAGGAACCTATTGGAAATAAAACCCAGCATGGTGTTGGAGAGGTGTATTTTTTTCTGTGTGTGTAATTATACTGTTGCACATAGAGGATGTATAGCTACGTGTAGTTTCATGGGAATATTTGATGAATATGTCGGAGTTCAGCAAACGCTGTGCACCACAGAACACAGCATTCATCAAAAGCTATTTGCGGCCAAAGAATCCTAATCTAAGGGAGGCTGCAGACAATTCACAGTCAGTCAAAGGGTGAGCAAACGCATGAACATAGTTGAGGGAAATGAAAAGCCTGACAGTGAGGTCTAAGCTGTGCTAACAGACAGCAACGAAGAAGCCTCAACAGTGTGTCAGAAAAAACAAGAAGTGTTATTAGTACAAAAGCATAAACCAGGAGGATAAGACTGCTGGCATACTCGAGGTAAACAACAAACCTAGAAAGTGAGATCAGGAGAAAAACAAATATAGACGTCAACCCAAATGTTGAGGCTGTGGCTGGGAACAGCACAGAAATGAGCAAAGTGAAACCCCAGTACAAATTGGAGTGATGAGAACACCCTTTGCATGCTTGTGTTGAAGGTGTTGTTGGCCCAAAATCCATATGTGTATGTGAATATGGCAATGCTGAAGAAGACTTTTAACTATCTTTGGCTCCATTGTGAAACCCATGGGACAGTGTAGAAGTCAATGGAAAACACCTGAAAATGCTAGTGTACTCAGGGTCCTGTTACAATAATAGATGAGACATTTGTTTATTGCGCTTTGTTGGATAAATGAGAAGACATAAGGAAAAGCCACTTCAAGGCTAGGGGATATAGAATAGGGTCCATAAACACCATTGCATGCAAGTGGGTAACTGCAGTTCATGGGGTGTGCAGTCATTTGCCCATTTACCAAAAAACTGGGGACCCGTGGTTCTGAGAGACAAGAAGGAGACATTACAATGAATTTGGCAACTTCATGAAGTGTGTTACATCTTTGTGGTGTTGCCAGAGAACCTGTAAGCATTTGACCACCGCAATGAAGAATTCTCTCAGGTGGTCATTGGCAATATCAGAATATAAAGGGTGTTAAATGAGGAATCATAATAAAGTGGGCTGCCAAAGCAATAATTTACAAATTCAGACTAGACCTGACAGGGATCAGAGATTAACTAAAATTGAAACTGGAGAAGCTTTGTAAATGTGAAATATTAGAACCCCTTCAAGTGTCAAAGTGTCTCTCCCCAGTGGTTGTTCCGCTGAATCTTAGTAAGGCTATCAGGATGTGTGTAGACCGCAATGGGCTAAACACTTGTATATGAGTGAACAGACACCCCTGGCCAAACACAAATGAGATACTAGCCACTATGAGACCAGCAACAATGTTTTGGACATTTTAAATGTTCTCAGATTATCATCAAATAGAGCGTGCGCGAAGACTTCGGACTCCTCACCCCTTTTGTCACCCCATTAGGTGTTTTTATATTATCACTGTGTGCCATTTGGTTTGTAATTCACAGATGTTATATTCCAGTGTTTTATGCAAGGGCTGTTTGGGGTCATGGATTGTTTTCATTCATGAACCATCTCCGGTTCCGGAAACACCTCAAAACCTTCCTCTTTGCTTCTGCTTTCTCTCCTCCCCTCCCTTGCTGGATTCCTGACTGAAATTGCACTTGTTACCTGGCCACACTTTTCTGATCTCCGTCCCAGGCCCCGTCAATTGCCCACCTGCACTGCCTCCCTGGCAACCCCTGCACTTGGGGACCGTTTTTCTGTATCCCTTCAATCCCCCTACCAGCACTTATGTCTGCACTTCCTTGCACTTGCCACTAACTGGATGTTTTATTTGTCTTATTTTATCTTATTTATTCCACTTTCCCATGTACTGCACTTTCCCCTCTCCCTTCCCCCCACACACTTGTCCCTTTTCCCCCCTTCCCATGCACGTGATTTGAATGACACCTGGCCTAGTAGGATCATTGTCTGTCCTCCCTTGTTCCCCCCCTTACCTTGTCGCGCCTTGAAACACTTGTATATAGGCGCGTTATAAATGCCATATCATATCATATCATTTGAGGATGATATCTTTGTGGCATGAGAACAACTTAAAAGAACATAATGAAAAGTTCAGGATTTTTTAACATAATCAGTGCAGCATACTTTACTTTACAAATCATAAAATGCTAGTTCTGCGTGAGTGAAGTCACCCATTTGGCCCACACCTCTTGCAAAAAGGGCAACAGACAAATGAAGGATCCAATAGACATTATTCTTTGAGTACCAGAACCACAAGAGAAGGACCAGCTTTGTTCCTTTTTTGACCCCATTGAATAGTCAACATATTTTTGAATGACGCATGAGATTTTAAAGGAAATTACCAAATTAACTTAGTCACAAGACTGTTGACTTAAGTATGAGACAAACAAAACACCCACAATGGGACCATTCAACATGTAGGTCAACATATTTACACCACTGATGTGAATGAAAAATAACTTGGAGGAGCTGTCACCGAAATAGAGAACCATCAAATGTTTACCATAGCTTTTTCTTTAAGAGCTTTAAAGGCACATATACATGTTAGTTGTCTGTATAAACGAATGCACTGGTGTTCTTCTATTTCTCATAAACACCTGATGGCCCAATGAGAAGGGACATAGTGCAGGGGAGGCACAACATGCTCTTTCCCAGCCAATAATGAGGAGGAATAGATGGGATGCTGCATGCAATATAGAGATGCATGCAACAGCTGCAAATGAATAAAGAAAGGTTGGGAATCTGTGAAACAAGAGATACCTGTATATACACAAATTATATCCGAGATTTTTTATGGTAATTGGGGAATAATTAAGAGGAAAGGTTGATTTCTCCTCTGGAGTTGAGAATGAAGGTCATGAGCAGGCCCATGATGGACATCTAGGTCACAGTATGGCCATGATAAGAGAATTACTGGTGACCAAGCATGTAATGCGACATGTAATCTGACAATGAAGCATTGCTAAGAGATTGGGGTCCCTGTGGACTGAGCAATAATACAGAAGAAACAATATGTCAGACCCTTCAAATGATGAATGTACCAAAATAAAACGAGGTGGTACTGATATGTTTGGGCCATTTGAAACACTTGGAGGTACAAAATACACATAACTGTACTGATTGACCATAGTACTGGTTAGAAAGGGGTGTAGGGATGAAAAGTGTTGACACCCAAAATACCATCACATTTCTGTTTTCTCTCTACACTTCCCTTCTTGCTGCTGCTATTTCTTCCTTTGGTATTTTGGATCACTTGTATGCTGGTGATACTCAGCTTTTTCTTTCCTTTTCTTCTTTTTCCTCTGAGATTCACCACACTCTTTCTGCTTGTCTTTCAGCCATTAAATCTTGGATGTCTTCTCACAATCTCACACTTAATGATGGGAAAACAGAGGTACTCTTTTTTCCCCCCTAATACTCTTCCCCCTTAACTTCCTCCATCCTTTATTTCCTTCCCCCTTTCCCAGCTTCCAATCTCTCTTACGGTTCACAATCTGAGGCTCTATCCTTCTCTCACCACATTTCTCTAACATTGCGTGCTTGCCGTTTTCATCTACACAATATCTGTAAAGCTTGCCCATTTCTTACCTTTCAAGCTTCAAAACTATTGATTTCTTCTTTGATTTTCTCCCGACTCTTCTACTGCTCCTCTGCCCTCTTTGGGCTTCAAACATCTCGTCTTGCTCCCCTAAAATCTGTCTTTACCTAATCTATTAATCTCATTTGTCTTCTTTCCTTCCGAGATTCTTTCTCATTGTCTCTTGCTACTCTTTTCTGGTTATTTTTCACTCTCAACTCAAGTTAAATGTTTTATAGCTCGCCTTCAAGTCCCTCTATGAACTTGCTCCTGACTATCTTATTCAGTCTTGGCATCCTTCCTCTCATTCTCTCCGCTCCTCTTACCAGTTTCTTTTGGTGGCACCTCACCCGCCATGCGCTCAATGTCGCTTTCATACATTCACTCTTTTAGCTCCTCTACACTGGAACACCCTTCCTTACTCTCTTCATTCTATTTCCGTCTATTCTCTAATCTGTAAGTCATTGAAGTCTCATTTTCTCCAACATGCCTGATTGATTGTTTTCTTATATTTATGTTTACCTATTTCATTGTACTGTTTTTGTTCTCTGTGCAGCGCCTTGGCTTAAGGAGCTATATAAAATATAAATAAATACAAACACAAATTTCTCACGTCCATATTTGGACGTGAGTGAATACCATATATTTTGGTGACTGATAATGAAATGCAATTCAGGTCTACAAAGAAGTAGAGTTTTTGAAGGATAACAGCATAACATATGTCGTACCTCCTTGGATCATCTATCAGTAATTGGCGTAGATAATAGAATGTGCAATTTTCTGAAGAACAGCATATAATTAGCACTAGCAAGCACAATAGACCAGGGGGGAGTGCGTTTGGAGATGTTAAATGCCTACAGGCTCCCCTGTCAAGGGTTGTGACCCATGTTGAATCCTTAGACTGGGTAGATGTGGGGATGAGCTGTCGCGCGCCCATTATTCTATCCCAGAACAAACTAAATTAATAGACTGGAAGGATGTGGGGATGAGCTGTCGCCGCCCACATTCACGCCAGAATCCAGGAGAACTGCGCAGTTGGCACAAGACCACTCCAAAGATACAACCTTCTTGTGGGGGGTTCCACATCACCACTCTACTGTAAGGATGCCATCAAAACAATGTTAAGCAAGGGTCCTATACTATCAAGCAAAAGACCACTCTATTGAAATGCAGTAATTCAAGACAGATCCCAAAAATGGATGCAATACCGGTACTCACCACTATCAGAAAGCCGGCGTTTTAAAAACCACCAGACTTTTGTGTAAAACTCAACAGAGGAACCCAAACCAGGCCAAGGAAAGACTTGCTAAGAGGTGGATACATTGTAAAACTATATTCTGAAATGACTTGAAGGAAGTAATTATTTAATGTATATGTAAAAATTGTAAGTTTTGATTTAAACTGGGAACTAAAGTGACATTTAGCTGAATTCTGCCTGACAACAACCCCCGACAGGAGTTGAAACTTGATCAAACTTCATTCCCAGGCCTGGCTGCCTCCTGCTTCCCCGCCAAAAGGAGATTACACCTCACTGATTAGATTAGGGGAGGGGCACCTGCAGGAGGTTGAACAAAGCCTTGTCCTGGACTCAGGCAAATGTTATATTGGGGGGGGGCGTAAAGTGGCTTCCTCTTGGGAGAAGTGGGAGGAGAAGTGCCTCTGGGAGCCAACCGAGCTGGAGGCGGGGACAGACAGAAGCTTCCCCCATGTGCTTTGGAACCCAACCACACCCATCTGGGCCAGAGCATCGTTTTAAAAAAGATAGATAATTCATAGTACGGACTTGTCAGAATTATATAAGTAATATCATTATTCTTGTGATTTTTCTGTGCACGTTTTAAGAGGTGTTAGGACCCTGTGGTGTATTCTGGGGGGTTGCTAGCGGAAAATAGGGTCTTACTCCAAATGTCTGCATGTTCAAAATCTGACACTTCATCAATTAATGTCCATACTCCTTGCTCACATGTGTGTAATTTTTGGTAAATGTCCGATATTGGTAAACCAGTCAAAAAGCGCAAAATGTTGTCATTTTTTAATGCAAGCCCCCAGGAAGATCAGAGGCGGGCAAGCATGGACCATAAGGAATATATAATGTGTACATGTAATTTCAACAAATTGTGTATCTGGGAAATATGTATTTGAATCAAATATAGATTTGTGGGCAAATTGACCAGGGGAGGATTCTAAGACCCATAAACAGACCTCATCATGATGACAATCCATTTCCTTCCCCCAATCATGAGAGAGGGGAGAATTGGGCCAATGACAAGTAGAGAGGGGCAGGCTCAGTTATGCCACACACACACCCACTTCCAAAACACATAAAAAGAGACTGCTGGGACAGGTAGACACATTCATTTTCCATTTCTGCAGAGCATTTTGACGGCCAACATCCCATCCAGACAGAGACCAGAACCAGAGACCCATAGACTACAGAAATTTGAACCTAGAAGGCACACTGCAAGCAAAAGTATTCTCAGCAGGCCTTCAGAATCCAGCAAACCTAATCAAACTATTCAACAGCCGGGCGAGCTGTTTGAATTCTTTGCCAAGAACTTTTGCCAGTACCCAGAAAGCAGTGTTGCATCCAGAATCCACTTGATCCGGACCGGAAAGCAGAGCAGTATCCAGAACCAGAGGCCACTGTATCCAGAGAGGCTAGACCAGCAGAGCAGAGCTGACCCAGACGCTGTGAGCAGAACCGGTGCCTGATTGACCCGCCGAGCAGAGAGAACCGCCACTGGACGTGTTGACCAGATCCGTGACGAGGCCTATTTCAAATTTATATTGTGAGTACCTAGCAGAACTGTGCAGAACCAATCTCTTAGTTAAAATAATCTAATCCAAACTATTTTAACCTAATTAGAACAGCCTTCTAGAAGTCATGTCATCTGTCATTTTTAAAGCTGCACAACTGTCACCTGTCATTTCTGCAGCTGCAAGCTGTCACGTGTCATTTTGAGTTTACTTTAAATCCGAACACCTACCTTCACAAAATCGTCCATATCTCTGGAACCGTTTGTCCTAGGAACGAGATTTAACTTTCCTCTGAAAGCTTAGAATCTAAGCTTGCCAACAAGCCTAGAACCAACTTACTAATCCTTCTAGTGCCTCCGTAATCACACTCAATGCACGTGACTAAATTTGCCACGATTTGATATTTTGCTCAATTTCAGCCACGTGTAAAAATATTTGTCCTTGCTTTGCATGCTGAAATTCGTGTGCAACCTGACAATCATTCATAGAGCATTGCTAAAGTGAGCCTAAACTAATATAAACTAGATATCACCCACCCTGAATCTCTAGAGGGAATTAAAAGCAATTTTAGCATTTTTCACTTCCTTGCCACCACATTACAAAGCACTCTTGCCCGTGTTCTAAAAAGCATACCTGTTGTCTAAGCTTGCTGGGGGGGAACTGAATTTCGTATTGTATTTGATTGCATTCCTGAGAACTGTGTGTGTTACTTCCATCTCCTTGCATTGCATATAGGGGGGGTGAATTGCCACCAGGGGAAAAGTGAACATATTATCTCTTGTGAAACCATATCAGTTTATTTTCTGTACTGCATTTATTCCACCATGCATTTCCTTGGAACCATAAAGCATTTCAGCTACCTCATCCTCTATATTACTTCTAAGTAACCAAATCAGTTTACCAGTAGAACATTATCCATTGTTGATCACGGTCATATTTTAAGTGTGATATCCAATATTAATTTATTATAAAAGTGTGATAGATATATATTGTTATATTTCTCAAATAAACCTTTTAAATTTGCAAAACAGACCTTCTTCTTGGCTCAGTGGGGTCAGGGGGATTCTAAGAGAGGGGTGTTATATAAGGGTTGTCATCCAGAGTACATGAACTGGACCTAAGAATATATCAATAAGGGTTTCCCTCAGCATCCCAGACTAGGCATTGACTTAGCTGTAGTATTGAAGTGAAGCCGCTTAACAAAGTGGGGGCTCGTAGCCGGAGATTCTGGGTTAGATCTATCACTTGTGCAGAATGATACAGTGTGCTAACTGACAGGAGATATACATCCGGTCGGATCACCACGCTGTGTTACGCTGTAAAGCACTCCTCAAAGGAACGCTTTATGGAAACGGTCTGTTTTGCAAAAATAAAATACAAACTTCTGTAAGTCAGGAAGGAACTCAAATTCCAGAATGACGACACTGGTAGACATCAAAATAGCCAGAGAGCACTTCTTACATAAGCTATTTGTGAGAGGTGAGTGGACTCATCAGGACCAAACGGTCTGGTTGCAGGCAATCGCGCAACAGGTCACTGAAACAGGGTCAGATAAATGGAGAGATCAGGGTCCCCTACATGTGGCCCTGAGTGAACTATATATGGCCCCTAAAGCCAAAGATGAACATAATAAGATTGCCAGGATAGCGGCATATGTGTACCTATATATGGGAGCCATACAGAATAAATGTGCTGAAGGCCAAGATCAGGCAAATAGGCAACAGATGGCGTTAGAGAAGGCCCAATCTGATCTGGACTCTTCTGAGCAGAGGCTGCTCAGGAGTCAGTAAAGGTCAGCAGACAGTACATCACTAAAATAAAGGAGGGTATGGATGTGCTGCAACAGGAAAAGGCGGACCAGGATACCAGATTTCTGGCCTTGCAAAAGGAAGGAGTACCAAGAAGGTTTGGACTCCCTACTGCAGAGCCAGAAAAAGCTGGAGCAACAGTTAGACTTCAATAGGGCATGTGCTGAGCAATTAGTCACCCTGCAAAGCCACCTAGATAGGGAGAAGGCAGAGAGCAATAAACTGATTTTGAAAGACCTGGATACCCAGGCAGAGTTTGACCAGGAGCGCCAGAAAGCTGGTGCCTTCCAAAGGCAAAGGGACGACCTGGCGGCACAGATGCAGGCTCTTAGTCAGGAAAGGGATACCTTAGGCCAGGAAGTCTGCCACTTAAAAAGGAAAATGGAAGAAAATCACCTGACCCTCCAGGGTCTGGTTGACCTCCAAAAAGAACACCAGAACTTGTTAGAGCACACCAGGAGGGTGGAGGATGCTCTGGCAAGAAAGGAGCAGGCCAATAGGGACACAGCTCAGGAGGTAACCCTCCTACAGCAAAGACTGCCCCAGTACTCCAGAACCAATCAGGAGGCACAGAGAGAGAATGAGGCTCTCTGCCAGCACAATGATAGGCTCCAGCAACAGGTAGCGATGCAGGAGAGACTGATAGAGTCTAGTAAGGCCTTAACTGAGGAACTGAAAGCGCAGGCTCTTGCATTGCAACAGGGAGCAGGGGCGGATAGAGATGAGGTTCGCTGGGAAAGAGAAACTCCTGAGCATAACCTCAGGAGCCCTAGTACCAGAGGCCTTCATCTCTCCCAGTCCCTGGACTCTGCCACCCCCGTGTCCCCTCACGCACATGAGCCCAGGGCCACGGGGATGGCAGATTACTATCCAGCTAGAAGTATGGGGCTCATAGGCCAGTACCTCCCAGGAATGGATGGGCGGGCATCCGGGTATGGGCACCCAAGCACAGTGCAATTTAGTGGGGAACCCCAGGAGAGTAGGCCCATTAAGGGCATCCTGAAAACCTCTGCCCAGTTAGGTCAGTGGGGGGGGGTACCCAACAAATCCTGGCAGCAAGGAGGGATCTGAAGACTCCTCTGAGCATTACAGGACACAGGAGACCAAGTCCCCACATTCTGCCAGCCATTCCCAGGCTCGCAGAATCCGGGAAAACCTGGAAGATCAGACGGGCACCTCTGGGAGCAGTGCTTCTAAGTCAGAGGATGAATGGACCAGGGTTACCCGAACCAAAAAGGCCAATAAGGCAAAAAAGGGCCTTGCTTAAGGACCCATTGAAACAAATAAAGGCAATAAGGAGTGTCATCACGCCTTATCATAAGTACGCCAAGTATTCTGTTTGGGTACACTTGGAGCTCTATGAGCAAATGATGGAGACTTTCCATTTGAAGGACAGCAGTAGCTGCATCCAGTACGTCAAATGGACCTTCTCACCAGAATACTCTAGTTTCTTTGCAGGGCTGGAGGATCAAAACCATTCAAGGTGGTCCACATACAGGAAGGCCATCTTGAAACATTTTTCTGTGCACAGAAATCCTCAAGAGGCTCGCAAGGCAGCCTACAATTTGCAATGTGGGGAGGATCAGGCCCCACAAGAGTTTGTGCAAGAATTAAAGCGTGCTTTTGCGCAGACCACCAGAAGCGTGTGCACGGATAGCAGAGAATTTATCAATACGTTTTTCCATGCCCTACCCAAATACATAATGACCCAGCTCGTCAGAGATTTTCATGAGAAAAGATCTTTAGACTTGGTCATTGAACAGGCTACCCGGATCTATGAGGTGCAGAAGCCCATGGAAAATAAAAATAATGCGCAAAAAAACCCCAAAACCAACAGCACCCCTGCTGCTGCCAAGGTGGCAGAGGTAAAGGTCACCCCCGTTTTGGATTTGGAGATGGTGGGGCCTAAAAACCTACCTGCACCTAATAATGCCAAGCCCAGAAGGCCCTCGGGCCAGTCACAGACAGGGAGCCAAGGAGGTAGTCCCACAAATGGGGTCACTCACTCCCCTGATTATGTCAGTCCCCGCTACAAGGGAAACCGACCCATCCTGGGTTATGTGTGGACTCCTCCAGCCCAAGGGGGGGGGATCCAGCCAAGTGCCTAACCTGGGGAACTTCCCTCCTAACTTCCCCCAGGAGGGCAGAAACTCACCAAATCCTGGGCAGAACTTTTTCCCTAGGTATCCACCCAATTTCCAACCCCAAAACCATCCATCCTTCTTTCCCCAATTCCCTGAGCCCAGACAACCTAATCCGGGAGAGGGGAGGACAAGGGTGGAGGGGTACCCAAATCTTCCCAACCAGGGGTACTACCAGAGAAGGGATAGCTACCCTTCCCGGGATCAGCTCAGGGGGAAAATAGAGCCCTGTATCAGCCTGAGCGGGTTTCACAACTTGAGCGCCAGGTCCAAAATATGGCACGGGATCTGGGTCACATACTGAGGGCTCAACAGAACCCTCAGATGAGCATGCCACCGCAGAATGCCCCAAACTCTGGACCTGGTGCTCCAGAACAATGACGGGGGCAGCACCCCGATATCCCACCGGTTCCCAGGGAAGAGGCACAAGGGATAGGGGTTGTAAAGCCTTGGAGGAAGCTTCCTTCCCAACTTGTAAACAGCCCCTGGAAAAACAGGAACCGGAAACAAAATCTCCTGCCCCTGAAAGCCTGCCTCCCAAGGAGCAGAGGGGGGGTAGGAGAAGCAAAGGACCCAAACAGACCCACTTTGTGGAGGAGGTACAGGTCTTCCAATTTGAGGGAGAGGGATCCTCAGAAGATCCTGGGAAAAGGATCTTCTCCTTCAGAGATGGGGGAATTCCTCCCAAGGAAAAATGGGCCCCAAGGGATGCCAATTCAGACTGGGGAGATGTGGAGACTGAGCTACCGCCGCCCATCATTTCATCCCAAAACCAACAATACCAAAATCCCATGGGTCAAACCCATCCTGATGACTGCCTCCAAAAAGGGGGGGGCGGCCCAGAACCCGAAACCATTTCCAGTTGCCAACTTTTTCTTTCAGATTCCCCAGGCTCTCCACAGAATTCTGCCCAAATCTCTTCGCTAGCAATGTCCAAAACCAGAAAGTTAGCCCACCAGTTGTCCAAAAATGTGCATTATCTGTGCCCCCTTGAGGAGAAGGAGGGAAGATATTATGCCCCGGTACAAGTGCAGGGGCAGGGTACAATTTCAGCACTGGTGGACACTGGATCCCAAGCTACCCTTCTGTCCAAAAGAGCCTTTGATGAACTAAATGCAGGAAGGGGGAGAATTACCGTATTCCTCTCAACTCTCTTCCTGGACAACTGCAGAACTTTGACGGGAAGGAAATTCCTGTCGAGGGGACTGCAGATTTGGACATCAAAATTGGGCGACACAAGGTGAAACACCCGGTCATAGTAGTGACTCCAGAGGGCACCCCTTGTTTACTAGGGAACGACCTCCTGAGAAGGTTGTCACCCCTAATAGATTGTGTAAACAAGGTCCTCTGGACCCAGACTAGCCAACCAATAAAATTAAAACAGAGTGTCAACCATGTTAGTTTAAATGGCACCTGCCACAGGGTTGAACAAAAATCTGACCAAGTAGAATTTCACTTCCAGAACAACCAAATTCCAGACGTGACAGTAATAGAGTAGGACAACAGACTGGTGATGGGGGGGTCCTCTCTATTTCTGAAAATCGACCTTCCTTCCAGTTTAAGGTGGTATTCCACACTAGAAGGAAATACTCTGAAATTCTTTACCAATACACAATCAGACACTCCAACTCCTATAGTCCAGAAAGATGTGAAATCAGCTCAGAGCCTGGCTGATATTCAGCAAATTGGAGGCCAGTTGTTCATCCCTGTTCAGTTAAATGATGGGAAGGACTCTGTTCTCGCTCGAGTGTGTGTGAACAACGGTAAGAGCTTCATCAGCGAAGCCATGTTCTGCCAACTCCCAAAAGATCCAGCCATTCCCACATTCAAACTGATAGACACATGGGAAATGGATCTGGAAACACCCAATTCCAAACATCTGCCAAGCAGGTGTATGCTCAAAATCTCCATTGGCAACAAGAGCATAGTCCATAATTGTTGGGTCGTGCGAGACGTTACTGCCGCCTTTTACTTAGGCAGTGACATTCTCAATCGCTTCGCCATTAGTTTGGACCTAATAAACTTCAAAGCTTGGTCCCGATTAGCAGATAATCCCATGGGCTTTGATGATCAAGAAAAAGCATTTAGGTCAGCTCAATTGCTACCTTATGCAGTTGAAATTCAGCTTAAAGAGGAAGTCCCCATCCCAGAAAGGGCCCGACAACTCTCCCTGTAAGTGAAAGTTAGAAGAGGACAAACATTGAAAAACCCTGATGCTTATATTCATCTAAATGCTTCTCTCCAACAGCAAGGGTTAGGGGTGAACCCAAAACCTTTAGTCAACATAGAACATGACACCATTCCAATAGAGGTGGATAACAGCGACTTACAGAGTATTACTCTAGCCGCAGGCACCATCATTGGAATGGCGGTTGATGACCGACATTTCTCCATTGATCTAGGAAATGAACTGTTAGGACCAATCCCCAAGGACTGTTTTGACAGTGACAGTGATGACAACACAACACCAGACAGGATTTTCACCCGGCATGGGGGGAACTTCCTGGTGTACACTTCTTGCCCTTATGGTAAGGAAGATGTGACTTGTGACTTCAGGAGGGATGAGGTGATTTTCCAGGTCCATGAGGGCTGCCTTTCCCACCTGAAGCCTCCAGTACAAATCAGCACTCTGACCAGGGACTTCTCCACCCAGCTGGAGGAGGCCGCTGAGATAGCCAAACCAGAAGTATTTCCCGGCTTCAGGCAGATGGTGGAAGAGAGGGTCAACCTAGCTGATGCCTGCGTGACTCTGGAACAGAAGCAAAAGTTGAAACAAGTTTTCTTGGACTTCCAAGATCTCTTTGCGGTAGACTCATATGACTGTGGTCGCACTGACATCCACACCACAACAATTCCCACGGACCCTGGAATGACTCCAGTGTTTGTGAAGCAATATCGCTTGCCTCTCGCATCCATGGAGTCCCTTACTGAAATAATTAAGAACCTTGAGTCCCGGGGAATAATCCGTCCAGTCCACAGCACTTTCAATAATCCGGTGCTGGGGATGTTGAAGCCAAACGGCCAGTGGAGACTATGCGCCGACCTTAGGGAGCTCAACAAACGGGTACATACTTCCCGATGGCCTCTGCCCTACATTGACCAAGGGCTGGCCCAGATTCAGGGGTCACAGGTATTCACTGCAATAGACCTGACCAATGGATACTGGACTGTGCCTGTCAGTAGGGAGGACCAATACAAACTGGCTTTTACCTTTGGGGGCCAGCAGTACACATGGACCCGGACTCTCTTCGGATACCTCAACTCCGGCAATGAATTCAACATTTTTCTACACAAGGCCATGCCCGACCTGGGTGCGAGGGGTAACCTGGCTTATGTAAATGATGTCCTCATCAAAAGTTCATCTGTGGAGGAACACATAGCGGAGATCCGTTATGTTCTGACACAGTTGAGGGCTGCCGGAGCAAAACTTTCCTTCCAGAAAGCACAGTGGTGAAGAACCTGTGTTAATTTCTTGGGGCATGAGATTACTCCTCAGGGTCTCTGTCCCCAAGAAAAGAAAGTGGAAGCACTTCAGAAGCTGAAAGACCCCACAACTCTGCAGGAACTAAGGAGCCTCCTTGGACTGACTAATTACAGCAGAAAGTTCATTGAAGGCTACGCAGAGATCACTAGACCCCTGATTCATCTCTTGAAGGGGGGGGTCAAGTGGGAATGGGGTCCATAACAATACGAGGCAGTAAGACAACTCAAGAGAAGCCTCTCACAAGCGCCTTGCCTAGTTTACCCTGTCAGAAACAAGGAGTTCTTCCTGGGGACAGAGTTCTCTAATACGTGTTTGACAGCAGTATTATACCAAAAGCATGACAAGGTCAATAAAGTAATCTCCTATGCGAGCAAAACTTTATCCTCTGTGGAGGAAAAATTCAACGATTGTGAGAAGGCACTCCTGGCAACGGTGTGGGCATTGAAGAATTACCGCCCGTTTATCCAGGGGAAACACATCATAGTGGAGACTCCACACCAGCCTCTGCAATATCTCCAGAGCGACAGAATCCGGGCCGGAAATGTGAGTAATTCCCGAATTACTTCCTGGATTCTGTCAATGCAAGGCTTTTCTGTGGAGGTCAGATATGGCCAAAACAAGAAGACTCCCCTCGCGCAAGGTCTGGCTGACTTGCATGATTGTGCCAGAGAAAACTGTCTCGAGGACGAAAGTCTAAAAATCAAGGACAACATGGAGGCATTCCTCAATTCCCCACACAAAGTCTTTGAAGAAGACAAGTGTGAGGGAATGCCCACTGTCTATGTGGATGGATGCTCTTACCATGTTGACAACAACGGGGAGAAAGAACTGGTGGCCGGCGTAGGGAATGCATGGGTGAAGGAGTTTCCAGAACCCTCCGCTGGATACAAAATTGGTCCCCAAAGTAGTCAGGTGCAGAATTGATGGCTGTGCATCAGGCCATCCTTACTGCTGTCCAACATCAACTCCACAAACTGGTCATAATCACAGATTTGGATTATGAACGGAACGGGTTCGTGGAGCACCTGGTTAATTGGAAAACCAGAGGCATGGTATGTGCTAATAACAAACCCCTGAAACATGGGAAGCTAATTCAAAATATTTATGATCTGGTCACATCGAATGGGATGACCATCTACTGGAAAAAGATCAAGGGTCATTCCAAAGTAGAGAGACCAGACAAAACTGGAAATGACTTAGCTGATCAGCTGGCCAAAACCGGGGCCATCCAAGGGGATCTAATAGAAATAGAGTCCTTGTTGGGGGAAATCCAAGTCACTGCTATCACTAGGTCCCAGACAAATGCTCACAATGATCTTTCAACTGCACAATGGAGTAAGGAGACCCTGATGCTGATTTAATTACAGCTCAGAAGGGGGATCCAATTATTGGTAAGTTTTACCAACACCTTGAGGACCCTGAAAACTTTCCCCTGGCGGATACCGATTACATTGGGAAAGAGGACCTAAGAGTGTGATGAAATGTCCAAAAATGTTCCGAATCCAAGACGGTTTGCTGCTAAGGAAATCCAAAGCTGGCCACGATCAGTGGGTGGTTCCTACCTCATTCCGAAGCCTGATGTTAAGTCACGCCCATGATGCGGCCACCGGCGGTCATAGGGGGTTTCACACAACACTGGAAATCTTAAGAGAGGTTGCATATTGGCCACACATGGGGCAGGACCTCGACCAATACTTGAAGGGGTGCCTTGTGTGTGCACAGTTTCAGCCATCATCCCTCACACACCGTGCGCCTCTCCAAAAGAGGGGGATGACACTGCCATGGTCAGATTTGCAAATCGACTTTGTAGGCCCTGTAATTCACTCGTCTAGAGCAAACAAGTACATGTTGACCGTTACATGCTTGTTTACCAAGTGGGTGGAATGTCTCCCGGCCCCAAACTGCAAGGCAGAAACAGCAGCTGCCCTGATGATTAACCACATCTTTTCCCGTTTTGGTCTACCTCAAAGGATTGAGTCAGACAGAGGTAGCCACTTCACCAGTGAAGTAATGATAAAGATGTGGGAGATACTGGGGGTTAAAAGGAAGCTACACATTGCTTTCAGGCCAGCTTCTTCTGGAGCAGTGGAGAGATACAACCGAACCATTGTGAGCATATTAAAAAGGTTTGTGGCAGATTCTGGGCCAAGTTGGGATATCTGATTACCTCTGGTCGTAATGGCCATCAGATCTACCCCTTCATCTGCAACTAAAATGTCACCATTTGAGGTGATGACCGGACGCAAGATGGTGCTTCCCCAGCATCTGCTCTACAGGACCCAAGAGCAGACACTGATAAATGCATCCACAACTCATGAGTATGTGGAGAATTTAAGGAAACACCTTCAGCATGCTTTTGCCTATGCTCAGCGGAATCTAGAAAGATCAGCTGATAGCATGAAAACCCACTATGACCTGAAGACCACCAGGAAGGAATATACTGTGGGGGACCGGGTCTATCTATACAATTTCCAAAGGAACCAGGCCAAACAGCGAAAATGTTTGCCTACATGGAAGGGACCGTTTGAAATTATAGACAAGATCTCCCCTGTAGCGTACAAGATCCACATCCCCAAAGGCAGTTTGGCAGAAGGGGAAGACAAGTGGGTACATATAAATCAGCTAAAGTGTTGCCATCCCAGGCACACGCTGCAGCAACTGGAGGAGTCCTCTGCAATACCAGAGGGGACCGCTCCAGATTAATTCAGTTTCAACCCTAAAATATCCCACATATAGTCTCTAAAATATTATGACGCTTGTAAGCCACTGTCTCTGAATTATATCTTGTTTTTCAAAATTGGAATGCTATGTCCATTAAAGTATAAAATGTATATGTCGCCCCACTATATCAATGGTGGGGGAGAAATGTCTATGAATAGGTATTTTCGCTTTCCTTTGTCATCCTAGGAGAAAGAAAACCTGGAGACTGACCAAGGAGGACGACCGGGGACCGGGAGCAGAGACCCGAGGGGCCCGGGGTACTGCCCAATATTCCCATCAGGACCGGTGAGGAGAACCGATCGATCCAACTGGGTGGAGGAAAAGATGCTGAACTGTGCCATCTAGAGAATTGGAAGAAGATAATGCGGACATACCAGCACAGGGCTCAAAACATCCTTGGCACCCGACTTCCCCTCGACTCGAATCAAAGCGCAGTCGGGTAGGGGGGTTTGTCAAGGGTTGTGACCCATGTTGAATCCTTAGACTGGGTAGATGTGGGGATGAGCTGTCGCCGCCCATTATTCTATCCCAGAACAAACTAAATCAATAGACTGGGTGGATGTGGGGATGAGCTGTCGCCGCCCACATTCACGCCAGAATCCAGGAGAACTGCGCAGTTGGCAAAGGCCACTCCAAAGATACAACCTTGTGGGGGGTTCCACATCACCACTCTACTGTAAGGATGCCATCAAAACAATGTTAAGCAAGAGTCCTATACTATCAAGCAAAAGACCACTCTATTGAAATGCAGTAATTTAAGACAGATCCCAAAAATGGATGCAATACCGGTACTCACCACTATCAGAAAGCCGGCGTTTTAAAAACCACCAGACTTTTGTGTAAAACTGAACAGAGGAACCCAAACCAGGCCAAGGAAAGACTTGCTAAGAGTTGGATACAATGTAAAACTATTTTCTGAAATGACTTGAAGGAAGTAATTATTTAATGTATATGTAAAAATTGTAAGTTTTGATTTAAACTGGGAACTAAAGTGACATTTAGCCGAATTCTGCTTGACAACAACCCCTGACAGGAGTTGAAACTTGATCAAAATGCATTCCCGGCCTGGCTGCCCCCTGCTTCCCCACCAAAAGGAGATTACACCTCTCTGATTAGATTAGGGGAGGGGCACCTGCAGGAGGTTGAACAAAGCCTTGTCCTGGACTCAGGCAAATGTTATATTGGGGGGGGTGTAAAGTGGCTTCCTCTTGGGAGAAGTGAGAGGAGAAGTGCCTCTGGGAGCCACCCGAGCTGGAGGCGGGGACAGACAGAAGCTTCCCCCATGTGCTTTGGAACCTAAACCACACCCATCTGGGCCAGAGCATAATTTTAAAAAAGATGGATAATTCATAGTACAGACTTGTCAGAATTATATAAGTAATATCATTATTCTTGTGATTTTTCTGTGCACGTTTTAAGAGGTGTTAGGACCCTGTGGTGTATTCTGGGGGGTTGCTAGCGGAAAATAGGGTCTTACTCCAAATGTCTGCATGTTCAAAATCTGACACTTCATCAATTAATGTCCATACTCCTTGCTCACATGTGTGTAATTTTTGGTAAATGTCCGATATTGGTAAACCAGTCAAAAAGCGCAAAATGTTGTCATTTTTTAATGCAAGCCGCCAGGAAGATCAGAGGAGGACAAGCATGGACCATAAGGAATATATAATGTGTAAATGTAATTTCAACAAATTGTGCATCTGTGAAATATGTATTTGAATCAAATATAGATTTGTGGGCAAATTGACCAGGGGAGGATCCTAAGACCCATAAACAGACCTCATCATGATGACAATCCATTTCCTTCCCCCAATCATGCGAGAGGGGAGAATTGGGCCAATGACAAGTAGAGAGGAGCAGGCTCAGTTATGCCACGCACACACCCACTTCCAAAACACATAAAAAGAGACTGCTGGGACAGGTAGACACATTCATTTTCCATTTCTGCGGAGCATTTTGACGGCCGACATCCCATCCAGACAGAGACCAGAACCAGAGACCCATAGACTACAGAACTTTGAACCTAGAAGGCCCACTGCAAGCAAAAGTATTCTCAGCAGACCTTCAGAATCCAGCAAACCTAATCAAACTATTCAACAGCCTGGCGAGCTGTTTGAATTCTTTGCCAAGAACTTTTGCCAGTACCCAGAAAGCAGTGTTGCATCCAGAATCCACTTGATCCGGACCGGAAACAGAGCAGTATCCAGAACCAGAGGCCGCTGTATCCAGAGAGGCTAGACCAGCAGAGCAGAGCTGACCCAGATGCTGTGAGCAGAACCGGTGCCTGATTGACCCGCCGAGCAGAGAGAACCGCCGCTGGACTTGTTGACCAGATCCGTGACGAGGCCTATTTCAAATTTATATTGTGAGTACCTAGCAGAACTGTGCAGAACCAATCTCTTAGTTAAAATAATCTAATCCAAACTATTTTAACCTAATTAGAACAGCCTCCTAGAAATCGTGTCATCTGTCATTTTTAAAGCTGCACAACTGTCACCTGTCAATTCTGTAGCTGCAAGCTGTCACCTGTCATTTTGAGTTTACTTTAAATCCGAAAAACTACCTTCACAAAATCGTCCGTATCTCTGGAACGAGATTTAACTTTCTTCTGAAAGCTTAGAATCTAAGATTGCCAACGAGCCTAGAACCGACTTCCTACTCCTTCTAGTGCCTTCGTAATCACGCTCAACGCACGTGACTAAATTTGCCGCGATTTGATATTTTGCTCAATTTCAGCCACGTGTAAAAATATTTGTCCTTGCTTTGCTTGCTGAAATTCGTGTGCAACCTGACAATCATTCATAGAGCATTGCTAAAGTGAGCCTGAACTAATATAAACTAGATATCACCCACCCTGAATCTCTAGAGGGAATTAAAAGCAATTTTAGCATTTTTCACTTCCTTGCTACCACATTACAAAGCACTCTTGCCCGTGTTCTAAAAAGCATACCTGTTGTCTAAGCTTGCTGGGGGGGAACTGAATTTCGTATTGTATTTGATTGCATTCCTGAGAACTGTGTGTGTTACTTCCATCTCCTTGCATTGCATATAGGGGGGGTGAATTGCCACCAGGGGAAAAGTGAACATATTATCTCTTGTGAAACCATATCAGTTTATTTTCTGTACTGCATTTATTCCACCTTGCATTTCCTTGGAACCATAAAGCATTTCAGCTACCTCATCCTCTATACTACTTCTACGTAACCAAATCAGTTTACCAGTAGAACATTATCCATTGTTGATCACGGTCATATTTTAAGTGTGATATCCAATATTAATTTATTATAAAAGTGTGATAGATATATATTGTTATATTTCTCAAATAAACCTTTTAAATTTGCAAAACAGACCTACTTCTTGGCTCAGTGGGGTCAGGGGGATTCTAAGAGAGGGGTGTTATATAAGGGTTGTCATCCAGAGTATATGAACTGGACCTAAAAATGTATCAATAAGGGTTTCCCTCAGCATCCCAGCCTAGGCATTGACTTAGCTGTAGTGTTGAAGTGAAGCCGCTTAACACCCCCTAATTTGAGCACAGGTATGGAAACCTTTGTGGCGAGATGTTGAAAGGCAGCCAACAGGTTAAACCCACCATTCAAGAAATGAAAGGGTGAATGTAGTCATGGATGCTGCTCTGGAGTACATGGGGGTGAAGCAAGCTTCATACAAGTTACAGCATGACGCATGAAGGAGAGCCATGGGCTTTATGGTCAAACAGGAGATTATATACAAGTCAAGGAACCCAGACATGTGCCCAATGAAATGTTGAGATCTGCATGCCCAGACTAGTGGCTGATAAGATGATGAACATGGTCACACGTGAAGGCAGAGAAGGGTGGTCCTGAAGTGATGTTACAAAGTACAAATCAAAGTGGTGGCAGATGGAAGGTTTAATGATTACAAGCACACCCAAGATACCATTGTACTACAGGGAAGCACCAAACGGAGGAGACCAACCTCTGAATATTGAGATTGTGTTAATTATTCAAAAACTTAATGATTTTCATTGCTTCTCCAGTCATTTTTCTGTCTTTCATTGTCTGTCACTGTAATAATTGTTGAAAGGGTAACAGTGGAGACTACTTGATCTTGCATACAGTCGTGTAGAATTCAGAAGCTTTGCTGACCACAGAGCTCCAGCTTAGAACCTTAGAACCTATCTCTCCAAAAAGCAGTCATTTGGAGAGATCTGTCCTACAAGCTGGATGTGAGGACAGGAGCTGGTGGGTGCTTTGACTAAAAACCGCAAGATAAACTTAAACCTTGTACAGTGCACTTCACTACACATTTCAACCACAATTAAGTGAAGCCTTATAATGAGGGATCTGGTACAACCCGTCAGGGCCAACTCATTGCAGCCATTGTCACACATTGTATTGTGCATTTGTATGGGGGAATCCCCAATACCAATCTTCCACGCCCTCTTCCCTAGCCCCAAACTACCCTTAGATATGTAAAAAAAATACCGTAACTCCACACTGCCGGTAAATGGCACAGACAAATGCAGCATAACAGCCACAAAGAGTTGCCCCCCTACTAATTGGGCCGGTATCATCACCGGTATCATCACCAAATCAGAAAAATTAAGAAACTATCACAGATACACACACACACAAGGGCTCACAAAATCTACTGGCCCACTGGCATTGGCCAGGAGATGTTATATAGGGCGAGTGCCATTTACATTGTACTCATCCTTGCTTTGACATTTACTGCATGTAAACTGTTTGCACCAACTGTGAACGGCTAGCCTTTGGATGGAAACATTGCACCAAATACAAAGTATGCTTAGGGTGAAATGCACCATTTTACAGAAACCACTGGTAAATATTGTGTCACCCAACACCATGGGGCGAGTGTATTCCTCTTAGTTTGAGTATGTAAACTAAGAAACTCCTCCATCAGGTCTAGTGGAATTTGCAAGGCCTGCACACAAATGCACAGAAAAACACACAGTTCACTGTTCTAACTAATAAACAACATGTGTTACAGTTACCAGCGTTTACTACACAACAAGCACAAAATCAGACATCAAAGTAACCTGCTTATAACACTGTGCCTTTCCCGGTCATCTTCTACCTCCTCAGACCTGGCTCATCAGCCAACTGTCTCTAGATGTTTCGATTACAAAGGTTTACTAGACTATCTTAGTTGATTGCCTTATCTTAAACCTATCAAAAACTGACCTGTAGATTACTATACTTTCCAAACTCATTCAAATTCATCTTTCCCTTTAATAATTTCCTTTCCTTTTCTGTGTTCCTTGTGTTGACATCTATGTGACAAATTCTATGCCAAGTCTTATTAGAAGATGACTCTGTCACCAGGAGACCAATTTTCTAACCATTGATATCAATTTAACACGCTAAAATAGCACCTTATTTTAATGACTTGTATGACAATGCAGAAAACAATGTAAGAGTGCTGTCCTGTGAAATTGAGTCACTGGCCAATAACATTGTAATATCACAAGGAAGAGATGAATTCATGCTCTGCAATCTTCTGTATAATGAACTCTGGGGTTATGTTTACTAATTCACACTTTCCTTAAATTTCAAAGAGACAGTGCTAGTGCATAATCATATCCGTCTCTGACATCTTGATATGGCTTGCAAATATATAATCAGTGTTATAAATAAATGCTCCTCTTGCTAGAGCGGTGTCATTTTATACCAATTTGGAAATAAAGGAGGATGACTCATTGGAGCAGACAGGTGTGAGCATGACTCAATTAGAAGTGCAATTCACCCTGCAGAGATTACAAACCTTACAGAGCTTAGTAAGAATAAACCATTTTTCAAAACCAATGATTTAAGTATTGCTCCAAAGTGAACATGGCATCACTTCCAAATGACATGACACCTTCTTGGAACTGCTCCTCAGGCAGGCCAGTGACATTCTGTGAATAAGTGATTCCAACATCTCTTTTCAGATTAGGCTAGTGGGAGTTGTTGCTCTCTGGTAGAATTCTTGCAGGTGTACATAGGTGGACCTTGGTGTCAATCAGCTGCGTCATGATACAGACCGAGTTCCTCATGGCAATAGCTCTGTTATAGTGTCTGAAATATGTTTAGAAGCTCAATGCATCTGTGCACGTTACACTGATAGTAATCAAATGTTGTTTTTAAAAGCTTTTTTTTGTTTCAATGATGCCAGGTACATTAATGATTTGTTTCATATTTGGGCTGCGTTCCATTTATTTTGCCATCATTGCTGTTATTTATGTGCTTTGTACGTTGATGTTCTTTTTATATGTTATAACTTGATTTTTCGTCTATGGCTAGAAATGAGGGTGGTTGGCGTATACAATAATGAGGCTCTCCTGCTACGACAACCAGCTGTTCCATGATGTGAAGAGTACCTTTTATTAGCACATTGACCTCATTGAAAGTTTGTCTGTATTGCTGCAGGAATTCCAGCAAACTCAGTTAGCGTTATTGCTGCTCATTGTGGTGGATTTAGAAAGCAAGGTAAGGGGTCATTGTGGTGGATTTACCATGAGTTGAAGCATGGTGGTAGTAATCCCCATTTGTGGAGACCAAAGAACACCTTAAAAGATTTGACAGATTTAGTGTGGCCAGGAAGTCTGCACACATTAAATCCTCCTATTTTCTGAGGGGAATTGAAGGATATGCTGCAGGTAAATCCACAACTTTACCTTCAAACTTTCAATTCGGTGCAGCAGGAAACGGGTGATAAAGTGGCAGAAAATCTGTTACCGCAATTTTTTCTTGCCATTTTCTCTTGAGAGTGGCCCCTGTTGTCCCAATAAGCGACCTACAGGTTCATTTATTTTCTGCTCCTCGCATAGGCAGGAAACGTTTTACTCACTCCCATCCACCAGCATTTTCATTCACGGGATTGGTAGGAACATCACCTTTGTTTTTACATTCCTTGGGTATCTCCTTCAAGCAGCCCTGGCATTTTTCACGGGAGGCGGTGGCAGGTGGAGTGCACAATTCCTTGGCAAGCAGATAGCCTGAATTTGTTAAGGTAGATTGAAATAGGCGTACAAGGAATGCCGTTTCTGGCAAGAAGCAGTGGTTGTGTGAGAAATGTCCAATGTTATAATCCAGGTGCTCCACAAAACTGAAGTCATTTGCATTTAGAACTCTTACAGTAGGGATTTTGTGGAGAAGTTTGAGTAGCTTTTAATGATTTATCCTCCTCTTCGTTAGATGTAATGGGTCAGTTCCAATCGTAAAGATCCTCGCGTCTAACATCTTCATATCACTCTCAGACTTCTTGATTTTCATCCTATCTGATGGTGTCTCCTGTGCCTGTGATCTTGCCACATACATGTTGTTGTGGTTTGGGTATTTTTGTCAGAGTTCTGCTCAAGCTGGCCCGCGAAGAGTCGCAGGAAGTTGAATTAGCATTGGCCCCAAATTTTTGTCCCATTCCACACTCTTTTACAAGCCGACCTGTCAGAGTTATGGCATTGATTTGAAGCCTTTTTTTACGCTGAGTCGTGCTCATTCTTGACTTCTTAGATTTAGGCTGGGAGACTGAAACATTGGTCAGGTTTAGTGGTTCATTCGGGGGCCCACATGCATGAGGGTTTGCAACTGTAACTGATGTCTCCCCATTGCGTTTTTGGCATTTAGCCAAGCGCCTCTTCTTTCGTGTTTGAAAAATAATTGAGCCAACCTTGCTTTCCTCTGCGGCGGCTTCTTCCTCCGAGCTGACACCAGTTATAGCAGCTGCTTGGCACAATCCCGTTCCATCCTCCCTCTTGTTAATTAGAGTTCTGTCTTTTGAATCAGATAGTATTTTATCTTGAAGGAGGCTTGTTTGGTGTGATATAGAGTCGCTCTGCAATCCTCTGTATAATGGACTCTGGGGTTATGTTTACTAATTCACACTTTTGCTAAATTTCAAAGAGACAGTGCAAGTGCATAATCATATCCCACTCCGACATCTTGATATGGCTTGCAAATATATAATCAGTGTTATAAATAAATGCTCCTCTTGCTAGATCGGTGTCATTTTATACACATTAGGAAATAAAGGAAGATGACTCATTGGAACAGACAGGTGTGAGCCTGACTCAATTAGAAGTGCAGTTTACCCTGCAGAGATTACAAACCTTACAGATTTTAGTAAGAATAAACCATTTTTCAAAACCATTTTATTTAAGTATTGCTCCAACGTGAACATGACATCACTTCCAAATGACATGACACTTTCCTGGAACTGCTCCTCAGGCAGGCAAGTGACATTCCGTGAATAAGTGATTCCAACATCTCTTTTTAGATTAGGCTAGTGGGGGGTGTTGCTCTCTGGTAGAATTCTTGCAGGTGTACATAGAACTTTGGTGACAATCAGCTGCTCCATGATACAGACCGAGGTTCTCATGGCAATAGCTCTGTTATAGTGTCTGCAATTCTTCTACAATAGAAGAATATGCTGGAGGCAAATCCACAACTTTACCTTTAAACTTTCAATTCGGTGCAGCAAGAAACTGGTGATAAAGTGGCAGAAAATCCGTTACCACCATTTTTTCTTGCCATTTTCTCTTGAGAGTGGCCCTTGGTGTCCCAACAAGCGACCTACAGGTTCATTGATGTTCTGGTCCTTGCATAGGCAGGAAACGTTTTAACCACTCCCATCCACGAGCATTTTCATTTAGGATATTGGCAGGAACATCACCTTTATTTATTTTTACATTCATTGGGTTTCTCCTTCAAGCTGCCCTGGCATTTTTCACGGCAAGCGGTGGCAGGGGGGGTGCACACTTCCCTGTGAAGCACATAGCCTGTATTTGTTAAGGTAGATTCATATAGGCGTACTAGGAATGCCGTTTCTGGCAAGAAGCAGTGGATTTGTGAGATATTTCCAATGTTATAATCCAGGTGCTCCACAAAATCGAAGTCGCTTCAATTTAGAACTCTTATAGTAGGGATTTTGTGGAGAAGTTTGAGTAGCTTTTAATGATTTATCCTCCTCTTCATTAGATCTAATGGGCCAGTTCCAATCGTAAAGATCCTCGCGTCTAAGATCTTCATATCACTCTCAGACTTCTTGATTTTCATCCTATCTGATGGTGTCTCCTGTGTCTGTCGTCTTGCAACATACATGTTGTCATGTTTGGGTATTTTTGTCAGAGTTCTGCTCAAGCTGGCCTGCGAAGAGTCGCAGGAGGTTGAATTAGCATTGCCCCCCACATTTTTGTCCCATTCCACACTCTTTTACAAGCCGACCTGTCAGAGTTATAGCATTACTTTGAAGCCTTTTTTTACGCTGAGTCGTGCTCATTCTTGACTTCTTAGATTTAGGCTGGGAGACTGAAACATTGGTCAGGTTTAGTGGTTCCTTCAGGGGCCCACATGCATGAGGGTTTGCAACTGTAACTGATGTCTCCCCATGGCGTTTTGGGCATTTAGCCAAGCGCCTCTTCTTTCCTGTCTGAAAAATAATTGACCCAACCTTGCTTTCCTCTGCGGCGGCTTCTTCCTCCAAGCTGACACCAGTTATAGCAGCTGCTTGGCACAATCCCGTTTCATCCTCCCTCTTGTTAATTAGAGTTCTGTCTTTTGAATCAGATAGTATTTTATCTTGAAGGAGGCTTGCTAGGTGTAATATAGAGTCGCACTGCAATTTAAGATCTTCACGTATTGTGCTGCATAGCTTCAATATTATTATAACAGCAAACTGTAGACTCCTAAACTCGAATTTGAATTGGAACTTGAGCCACTTATATTCCTATTGACCGTATGATTAGCTTGTGCGGCATCTCGAATAATACAGACCTCTTCTTACTCTGGGTATAGATTCGGGGTCGCAGAAATTCTTTGTGATTTCCCTTGAGCCATTTGTGGAGACAGGGCCGCACGCATCGGCCAAGTGTGGAGTCTGGTGTCTAATTTAAGTTCTTTTGTAATGATTGTGGCAGCGTAGAGCCTTTCAGGGAGTAAACAAGTTCCATCAATGAGTTATCAATATTGTCAATCTCAATTTCATAACAGGAGCGGTTTAAAATTTCCAGAGGTCACACCCCCTCTAGTTGTTTTTTCTTATCTCCCTCTTTATTGTTGGTTCCTCGATTACTATCTGCTCCTAGAAGAAAAAAGGCTGTTATTTTGCCTCATAGGTGACGCAAGCAAGCAGAACCTCCCATTTCTCCCCTCCTTGCATCCAACTCGAGGTCTCCTTCGGTCTCCATACTAGTTATGTCTAAACTTGTTAGTGTCACTTGTCTGTAGGGTTTAGCCTTCAATAGTTTGTAGATCTTGGTCTCATTTACCATTTTCCCAGGCATCTCTTCAGGATTTCTTAGCCAAATGTAACTTAAGGTAGGAATGCTTATCTGTGTGTGTTCCACTGGTGATCTCAAAGAAAAGTCAATCTAACTACAACAATAAGCAAGCAGCAACTTTCTTTGCTGGTTTATCTTGAAGTTTCATTAGCAAGCATGATATCTCTTCTGGGATGAAGTGAGGAGTAGCCGTGAAGCTACCAGTGCCTTGCCATTCCCCAACGGACCACAACAGACCACTTTTCCCCACTTGTGCCACGCACCATGCTCTGTACACTTCTGCTTATTTTAAAGGCTGCAGGCAAGCACGGCAGGTAGAGCACCTCCTCCGAGCATAGGCACTGAGAACAGACGCCAATGCAGTCTCCAAAGCACAACAGACCGCGTTGCCTCACTTGCGCTAAGCGCCACACTCTGTGCACTTCTGTTAATTTCAAAGGCTGCAAGCAAGCACGGTAGGTAGATAACCCTCTCCATGTATAGACACTGAAAGCAGACT
This sequence comes from Ambystoma mexicanum, assembly GCF_040938575.1. Lineage (NCBI taxonomy): Eukaryota > Metazoa > Chordata > Amphibia > Caudata > Ambystomatidae > Ambystoma > Ambystoma mexicanum. The sequence goes on along the minus strand of NC_090928.1, from coordinate 374,112,817 downwards.
ACAATGCAGTTTCTAATGCACAACAGACCACTTTGCCCCACTTGCGCTCCATACAGTGAATTCCTATCTCCATTATATCATTGGAGAACATGTTTGCTTACAAATAAGCGCATTTGCAAGATAGTGACATTGTGTGCCAGGAAGAAAGCAGCAGTGCCTGATCTAAGAAAAAGGGCACCAGGGGTATGTAAACGAGAGCCAGTGGCACTATTTCCTCTGTATGTTCTGATTAAATATGATGATAGATGTTGAGAACCTGGATTAATATACCTTTAGCAAATTGTCCGTTTGTTTTTGCCCTAATATTCAGAATCCAGGTACAGCCAAAAAGGATAAAAGATATTATACTTGCTTTAAAGGACAGTAATATCACTCTTTTTGTCAAGCTGACTATTCAATAACGACTCTAGTAACAATGCTCACTTGCCACTGAATGGATCTTGGCCTTTTTGGAAAATCTCTTCTTTAATACAGAATAGGACAGACACTGATCAAATACTGAATTCCAAGTATTGTCAGTTTTACACAAGGACCAACACATGGTAAAATGTCTTATATGGTAATGGATTATATCAACATTTGTCTAATACATTTGGTTGGTGTTTAGACTGAAACACGCGTGGACTACAATTTTGAAAGTCAACAATCACAAACCTTATGACGATGACCTCTCCAAATCTTGTCCTCTCCAATCACCCCCTCTAGCCTTTCATCCATTCGAACTTTATTAATTGCAATGTTTGTCAGTCTTGTGACAGAACATTCTTCATTTCTGTTAGTCAGGAGCATGTTGTTCGTTTTCTAGATTTGGGAATCACAGCTTCTCTGGTGCTGTTGATATATGTGTAGCCTTTGACATCTTCAGTTTTTGGGTTCCACTGTCTACACTCCATGAACTTGTAGTTAAGTTATTGAGCATTGCTCTCTTGGCTTGATATTGTATGTGGTTTTTCCATAGGGTCCTAAATTGACGCCAAACCCTTTTACAATATTTCTTAAACTACTCAACTTCTCTGTGCTTTATTCCATCAAGACGAGGGTGAGATAGTGATTTAGTGTGATAGATGTACAACCTCTGATGTCATGTTTTTCTGTGGGAGGCACGTGAAGAAAGAGAACAGTTTGGGTCAATACCAAAAGAAATTGGCTGGAGTTCTCCCTATCCCTGGCATATCCCGAGAGTATCTCATTGAATGAGGTCAATTTGTTCTAAAGAGGCACAGTTGTAAATGCAAATTTAAAAACTATGTTCATCTATTTCAGGTTGAGCATTTCTTTTCCATTCAATTTAGTGTTCCCAAATGTTCAGACTTAATCTTCAGTTATTGGCACAAGCCAGTTCCGAAAACCAACTTACACATGGGTTCAGGTCTACCAACCCACCAGCTAGTCTTTTTGCAAGCAGGCAGTATCAAACTCTGCACAAGCATCTGATCCCCGCCAATCAATACGTTTTATGGCAGGTCTCCCTTGCACTCTTGTGGTTTTTATCATCCTTTTTGTTGTTTGCTTCGAAGAATCCAAATCTGTTATGTAGTGATTTAGTGATAAAGTGAATGTATGCCAGAGCATGCTTGGGTTTGCTTGTGGTTTGTGCAGATGGCAAATGCTCTGACAGTTTGAGCTGTGTTGCTGCACTTGATGTGGGAGCTTGTTTTGCATTAACTTTTTCATCTTCTGTACGGCTTAATTTCCATAGAAACATTTGGGAAAGAATCATGCCTGGGCTGCAAATTTCACGGTTAATAGAGACAAAAGACCTGATTTACGGAGTGTTTTCCAATGTGGGTGTGCCATTATAAAATGCTCCTGTGAATCAGGCACAAAAAGAGTTATCTATTTTCATAAATTATAGGGTGAAATACGGTTTCATCACAATGTGAAGACTACTGTTGTATTAACCTCTTAAGTGCCAAAGACCAGTATGCTCGTACTTTTTGCATAGACTTGCATAATAGACTGCCACTTAAGTAATTTTAATATTTACATCCAGATGTGTGTAAGGAAATGCTGAACAATGTTTGCATAATTGCTTGTGATTTTCTAAATGTAACTGAATCCATACATTTTATGTAATGTAGTAGTCGTAAACTCAGAAGACTACACAAAAGAACACCTACGTCAAGTAAGAAACAATGAAAACTATCAAAAACTTTCAAAAACTTTCAAAAGATCCATATAAGAATTATAAAATCAAATATGACAAAAAACTAAACAACTGGTTCGAAGCAGGGTTGATTTCTTGGAATGATAAAAAATATTTAACAAAGGATTTTCCAACAATACCTATCATTTGTTTGTTTGTTTGTTTTTACTATTTGTAAGGCGCACCTCACCTGTGCGTAGCAGGGCGCAAGCAACAAGAGGAGTGTACAGCTTAGGTTACATAATACGCAGTAGATGGATCCCAATGGGTTACAGTGTTGGGAGCATCGAACATTTGGGTCAAGACAACAAAGTATATTTAACAAGTGAATATACATAATTTACAATGTATAGATAAATGTAAGCATAAAGGTGAGAAGATATGGGATTTATACACAATTTACAATGGGTGGCGCAGTGGATGTGGTTAAATATCTTATTGGGTATCATGTTCCTTGATCCAACGGATGGTTTTGGATCTGAATTGTGGGTAGGGAAGGTCTTCCCTTAGCGGTGGTGGTAGGGAATTCCAAAATTGTGCTGCTTTAACAGGAAAGCTATTCCCTCCAGCCATAGTACGTTTGAATCTTGGGACGGTGAGGAGATCTTGAATCTTGGGACGGTGAGATTCATTTCATTCCTAAATTACATAAATCTGCTACCCGACCACCTAGCAGGCCAATAGTTGCATCTATTGACTCCCTTTTGGAAAATACTTCCAAATACCTGGACAGATTCCTGTTTCCGTTTGTAGAAACCTTACCATCGTATACACGAGACACAACAGACTTCTTGATGCAGATAGATCAAATACCATGGAAATCTAGCTATCTGCTGATTACATTAGATGTTGTTTCATTATATACATGTATTGGACATGATGAAGGAATGGAAGCCATAAAAAGATTCTTATCCACAAGATCTCTAAGCTATATAGAACATTCTCTAATGCTGCTTGAAATGTTAACATTTTGTTTAACACACAATTCTTTTATGTTTGATGGGCAGTGCTACACCCAGATATGTGGTACAGCGATGGGCACAGCGGTAGCTCCCACATTTGCAAATCTATTCATGGGAGCACGGGAGGAGAAATTATTTGCTGAAGAGACAATGGAAATGTATACCAACAAAGTTATCCTTTGGCGTCGATATATTGATGATTTATTCATCTTATGGGAAGGTCCAGAGACAGAGCGGAAAGACTTCTTCCAAATCATCAAAACTTGCAGTGGAAGTCTAAAATTCACAGAACATCACAGTAAAATGGAAGTAATTTTTCTGGACATTATGGTGAGAATTGTAGATAACGAAATACAACCGAGGTATACAGGAAACCAACAAGTACAAATACAGTTCTACATGCAAAAAGTGCCCATCCTACTATTCTAAAGAACAGTATACCATATGGAGAGTTTTTTCGTACGAAAAGAAATTGTAGCGAGACCCCCATTTTTATACAAAATGCCAAGACGACAGCAAGTAGATTTCAAGCTCGAGGTTACAAAAGATCTGTCATTAACCAAGCTTATAATGAGTGCAACAAACAGATCAGGCAAGAACTTCTAACCAAAATAACAACGAAAAATGTGGAAACAAAGGCAAAACATACCAGTAAAGAACAAATTATCTGATTCATTACAACTTTTGACAACGGTGCCAAGGAGATCAAGAAAATATTGGCTAAACACTGGTATATCCTGAGGAAAGACAAAGACATCAGCTCAGTGATTAACGTTAATCCAAGTGTTACATTTAGGAAAGACAAGTCCCTACAATCCAAAATCTCTCCTAGTATGTTTCAATCTAAACCCAAAGAAAATTGGCTTCCAGAAAAACCAGTAGGATTTCTGAGATGCATTAAATGTAAAGCATGCAACAATATACTAACCCACGAACAGGGCAAAATGTCAAGATCACGAAAACTGTATGCTGCAGTACGAAATTTGTAATCTATGTAATCACCTGCAGCTGCAATCTCTGGTATATCGGAAGCACAAACTTGGAACTTAAGATCAGAATCTTGCAGCATCTTAGAGCAATTAAGAACTTGGATCCAACCTATCCTTTAGCAAAACATTTCTCTGACATACATGGAGGAGACATTCAGTCCCTCAAGTTCTTCGGCATAGATCATGTACAGCCACATGCAAGGGGAGGAAACAGAGAGCACAAATTGCGTCAACTGGAAAGTCGATATATAATTGACTACAACACCAAGTCCCCTGGTGGACACAACAAAGCCAAAGAATGATATACATGTATTGGGGAATTATATAATTAAAACAATGTCTCAGAGAAATCCTAAAGTTCTCAATTGGACACTGGAAAAAGGAAATAGAAGTTATGATTGAACCAGCATAAATGAGATAAGAACTTTATGGCAGAAACAAAACGTTGCTAACATTGGACAATAACCTAGTAGTCTCACTGAATAAGCACTTTTTTCTATGTGTGATTTTTCCTATACGTGAACATTTTAACGTTTGTTCAATTGTGTTTAATACAATTTTAATCACTTTCCCACATTTGCACATTTATATATGCAGGTTTTAGCACATCTTTTTTAATATGTCTTTTACTGACACCAGGCTGGTTTTAACATCGAACAACCAAGCAAAAATAAAGGGATAGACAAACAAAACTGTGTATAGCACAGCTAAACATCAGAATCTAAATAAACATGCTAGCCCTAATATATAGTCATTATATTAAATGGTTATATAGTCCATGTTGGATCTAAATAAGGAAATAGATAATATTAAGGCAAATATCAAAAGTGATCAAACAATACATGAGCACAACCAATGTTGTAATTTTTAAAGGCATTGGGCACTTCATCCAAAAAAAAAAGAAAAAAAAGGCACTGCACCGTAAAGCTGATATTGCACAATGGCACCAGGCACTTTATTTTTTAATGTATTGATATTCAAAGGCAGATGAATACAGCTTGCTTAATATAGGTCATAATTAAATATTTATCATACAGCTCACTTTGCCAAATATCTAAGATCACTTGATCTTTATTACCATCAGATCCAATATATGAAAATCCAACCAAGGGAATACACATCCATCTTGTGTGTTTTATTGATAAATGTTAGCACTTTATATTTAAGCAAATTTTGCACATAATAAATCAATTGTCTTTCCCTGTTGCCTCCTTTCTTCATTCTCTTTCCCAAGCACATGCACTTTTTGCAAATAAATAAATATATTAAAAAATCCACTTCGCATAAAAATATATAACTTTCCATTATGTTTAGGAAATAGGTAGTGAGTATACACTCACCAAATATGGCCACCATTAGAAGGCAAATAACATTGGTAAAAGCACAAGTCTAGTGGTTAAAAAAACATAGGAAAGAGGTTGAAGCCAAACAGGAAATGAAATAAAATACATTGCAAATATGGTGTCAGTTACAATCCAACGAAGCCAAGTTTGGAGTGAAACGCGTTATTGTGTTTTTTCACAGGTGTGCTTGAATGTCCACACCAAAGAATAAAGAACGTTTTTTCAAATGAATGACTGCGTGGCGTACCTTTCTTGAAAAGCGAGATGGAGGACTGCCGTTGTGAACTGCTGTTCTACAGTTCGTTTTTTGCCTTGGAGAGATATATATATATATATATATATATATATATGTTATATATGTATTTTCACATATTTGTATATCTTTTTTCTGTGTAATTGTGAAAGGTTTCATTTAATCCAAAGCACAAATACCCAAATAAATAAATAAACACATACATATTTCACTCAAACCAGAATATATGATCAGGTTTGAGCCTAGCATTAAGGTATGTGATTCTCCTTGTACATGATCCAACTCAATTTGAAGTAGTTCAGACCATGAGAATGTCTTGGGTTGAATCAAATTCAAATCAGTTTAACCTCAAAAAGGACCCAATACCATAATAATTTAGCATGAAACCAAATAAAACCAAACTAACAAAGTAAATGAAAAGAAATTAAATGAAAATGGAAAATAGAAAAAACGTGACAAAGATTGGTGGCAGGGTGACATCAACAAGTATCGTTAACTATCCCCACACCTCAAATCAGGGTTCTCGTTTTTTCAAATCATTTTGCGTTTAATTCCAAATGGTTCAAATAGTTTGGGCTGATTTGAACCCCTATTGTTTAGGTAGGTTCGAAGCAAACTCTTGCCAGATCCGCATCCATTGTGACTTTCCTTTTGAAGGTGGAATGTGTATGACGTCGCTGCCATTCATTTGAATATACATTAGGTATTGTATTTCATATAGTAAAATGGCGTTGCTTAATGTAGCTCCCAAGCGGTATAGACCACAGCCATGATTGGTTCAGGTATAAGTCAACAGATAAATATTATGTTTAACTGCGAGATACTACGAACTGTTTCTCACGCCCCCTTGTGTTTTCTTGAGTGCACTGCGCTTTCACTGTCACTGCTTATACTGCATCAGTCAAATACATATAATGATGACTCAGTAATACACAAGTATGTAAAATACCATGGACAGGTGCAGGCTTTTAAAGGCTAATTTACGGGAATCACACTGAAGTACATACGGTATCGCACATGATGCCATTGTGACGGCATGCACAATTCTGGAATTTGTGCAAGTTGATGTTTGCAGAGGTGGAATAAGAGGAGCAAGGCACTTTGCACTTGCCATAACTACAGCACTTAGGTCCCCCAATGATTCAGGAAGGAGGCTTGCACAGAGGAGGAGTCAATCACTGCAAGTGTAATGAAGTCCAAGCCAGCCCGTCCGTGCATACGTGTCAGGCATGCTCCCAACGTTTACATATTCATTGATGACAGTGCTTAGGTAAAATGGAGGGCTGGAGTCAGACCTCCATCCATTTGGGTGCTGGATGCACATTGGCAGTGATCGATGCCAGTGAAGCAAGCGTACACACTTATCCCATTCCGTCTTTGTATGAGCGTTTCCAACAAAGACCCCTGTTTGTACCGCATTACTTGGGGTTGGCGTGTGGCAGGGCAGGTCACCAGCAAGGGTACTACCGCAGGGAGAGGGGCATCCCAGGGGCTTCTCTTTGAGAAACAGGGGTGTGCTCTGGGAATTATCTGCAGACCCTGAAAACTTCAGATCCTGCAGGTAGCACGCAGCGGCCTATACAAACTGCCAAAGAGGTGGATCCGCTGCAGAATGTCCTGGGTTGGGGTTTGGCCCATCCCATTATTCCGCTATTTCTTTCTGAAGTCGGAGTGCATCCACTTTGACGTCAAAAAGAAATGTTCTAGTTCCGGTGCCGCGGGATGGGGACCTCCAGCTCCCTCCACTGCACTCCACTGCCACGCTTCCTGAAATCTGTCTGGCCTAGTGGAGCACAGGAGCTGGAGGCCTGGAGTCCCACGGCGAAGGCAGATTCGGGCAGCAGTTAAGGAAAGTGATCCATCTTTTTTGTAGGTTTGCATGCGTGCGTGGGTATTGGATGTTTATGATGTATGTTTGCAGTATGTATGCAAGGTTGTGTTATGTGTTATGTAATGTGTGTGTGTGTGAATGAGGGAGTGTGGGATGTATGGGTGGCTGGGTACAAATGAATGAGCAGGTGTATTGTATACGGGTGCCCCTGTCAATGAGCAAGTGAATGGTCTGAGTAGATGAGTGAATGAATGTTGTGTGAATGGGTGTGTGTTTGTGCTGTGCCGGCTGGGAGCTGGTTTGAGCAGGGGAGCAAGAGACTGGCGGGGAGGATCTCTCAGTACTGCAGCATTTTCCATTCATGATAAAGCAATATTATATGTGTTATTATGCACATTTTATGTATATTGTGGGCAAAGGCATCATGAAATTGCGTTGGGCAAAGCTCCTGTGCACTATTGGTACATCCATTGGGTTTTGGGATTTGAACTACCCGACAGAATCAGTTGCAAACTGCCTGACCTTTTACCCAGTTCTCACAGGAAGTGCGCTGTCTAATGCACCATTTTACCCCATTATTCCCAAAATGTTCTCAGGGGTGTGGGATTCCCCCTAAAGCCCTTTTGGTTGGTTTGAGATCCCTCGCTACGCTCGCTCACTCTTGCATATTTGAGGGAAATATTTACGCGCCTACAATAAAAACATTCACCAGCCGCTACTGGGTGGGTAGCCTGTGGGTGAATGGGTATGAATGTGTGGATGCAAGGCTGGGGCACAGGCCAGGGGAATTAGAGCATGGACATTCTCCTACATGTGTTACTGGTAATTCTGGGCATGGCTAACATGATGATAGTTATAACAGGGAGGAGGATTTGGGGCGGGGGATCTATTGCACAATGGGGGAGGCCGACCAGACATTTTCTTTCTGTAGCATGTGATTTTTTAACTGGCTATACTGGCATTTGGGTGCAGCAGATCTAACAATGACTTATGGTGGAATGGCACTTTGTACTGGGCATCTATGGTACAGTAAGCATGATAAGTGTTATTACGAGACTAGAAAGGCATTTTGTACTCACATAAGGGGCTTGGCCTATATGAAGTGTGTCTTAAATGGGATTTGCGGGGACACTGTGCAGTCAGCAAGTAAACTCTTTTTTTTTTTACTGTGGCATTGTATGTTTTACTGGTGTTAAGGGCAAAGTCAACACGATGAGTGTTTTAACCTTGTTGATCATGGGTGAAGGCATTTCTGCCGCCAAACAAGGACATGGTTCCTTATTGTATCATTTCATCTTTTCTGAAGTTAAGGGCAAAGTCAACTTTAAGAGTATTCTTACATGCTGGTGCAGGGATAAGGCAAGCAATTGTGCAGCATCAATAACATGTTTTCTTCCTTTGGCGGTAGGTTTTCACTGGCATTATGGGCAGAGCCAACAAGAGAATGTTTGTACAAGTGGACACTGGTAGATACAGGCAGAGCCAGCAAGAACAAGTTAGGAGCACTCATCCAAAATTTAAGTGCAGTTATCCCCGTTTTGGTCTGTGGAGATTTTAATTCCAGGATTGCGAATGATGTCCATTTTAGGGAGCAGGAATCAGAGTTTCTGCCCTCTCCTATTGAGAGTGGTATCCTCGGCCAGGCTTGTAAGCGTGGGCATAATTGGGCCAGTTTTCTTTATTCAACAGGATTTACCATGGTCAATGATGCCTATCTCTCATACACTCCAACACAATTCAGTAGAATTGGGAATAACTCCTGTAGTATATTAGATTATATCTTTGCTGCCAATTTCCCCACATTGATCTCTGATATGTGTGTCATCCATCGTGAGGAAAGCAACCACTATCCTCTTATTGCTTGTCTTGACTTGCATAGTTACCCTACTAGCCTTGCTCATTCTGGCTGGGGATTCGAGTGTTAATTCTTCATTGAATCGTATTTCTTGGAGTGGCAGCAAGCTGGGGGAAGTGTCACTTATGGCTGAGGTTTCTCTTGGCAAGTATAATAGAGATAGTATGGATGCGGACGTCAATCTTACCTTAGCCTCAACCAAGCAATCTATTATCGATTATGAAGCGTGCATGGAGAACATTATATCTAATACTTTTGTTAAGAGAGGAACACGCTTCTGTCTTGGTACTGGCCCCAAAACACTGCCTCGGCACATTTTCAATAAACAAACTAAAATTAAGAAATGGGACATGCTGAGAGAGTGCCCCATGGCCAATTCAGCATTTAATTCAGTTCAATGTGCCTTTCGAGCAAAAAACATAAAATCCCAATACTGTAAATGGTTAAGAAGGCACAAGCATCACCTTGAATGCACTCGCTGGAGGGCTCTAGTGCACTCGTCCCTCAATAATGACCCTACTATGTGCTGGAAGATCATAAAGGGCAGTAACTCGCTGAATAGAGACATCAATGGTGTTCCGGGACAGGTTTGGGCAAATCATGTACAACAGTCTCTTGGGGGGATGGGGCAACGCCATTCATGCCAGCCATGATAACTTCTGGGTGACTTTTTTCGAAAAGCCCTAATGACATCTGTAGCCTAATTACAGCCAGCAAGTCCTCTAGGGCCCCTGGCCCAGATGAGATCTGCATCTTGTTGATTAAGACGGACCCAGAACATTGGGTGACTGTACTTTGCTGGTTATTCTATTGGATTGGCATGACTCAATCCTTTCCCTTCTCATGGTGGGACAGTATAATTGTCCCTGTACTTACAAAAGAAAGTCATGCAACCCAGGTTATTACCGCTTATTGGCAATGTTAGACGCCCCGGCTAAAGTCTTCGACCTAGTGTTACTGAATGAGCTTGCGGAATGGGCAAAGTTAAATAATCTCATCCCATTGAACCAAACAGGATTACGGAAAGGCCTCAGTACCATGGCGGTCACTTTAGCCTTGGTTACCGTCATTCAGCAGGCCTCGATAGTACACAGGAGGCTGGTATATGCAGCATTTATTGACTTTGAGTTCCACATTTGACTCTGTGGATGTAGGTAGATTTGGCGAAAGCTCCTTAAATGGAACATTCCGCCTGACTTACTAAAAATGATCATCTCCATGCATGAGCAAACCAGGGTGAAGATTTCGCTACACCAACATGGTAGGCTGTCCAGTTGGATACCTACTCAGCAAGGGCTACAACAAGGTTGCATTCTTACACCAATGTTGTCCAAACCTTACATGTCTGACCTGGGTGAGCCTATTGTTAATCTATCTGCAATAGCCCCAAAATTAGGTGATGCTTCTCTACAAGGGATGGAATACACCGGTGACATAGTCCTGTTAGATCTAACCCTGGTGGCCTGCAATCAACCTTGAGCTGTCTGAAAGTGTTTTCTGACTTATATTCATTGGTAGTGAACATCACTAAAACCAAGGTTATGATTTTTATAGCTCCTTCCAAAAAGGCAGAAAGGGTGTTTGGGCATTTGGACGGGAAGGCAATTGAAGTGGTCTCTGGATATAAATACTTAGGTCTTAATGTGGACACCAAACTACGGGGCATGCAGCATCTGGATCAAGTCAATCTAGAAACTTCTCAGATTGCCAGTTGTATTAACTCTTATGCGCGCAAGGGTGGTGGCTACTCAGTTGGAATTTTGAATCAGTTATATCAAGTCAAAATTCTACCCATTATTATGTACAGGGCTGAATGTTTGGAAATTGATATCTTATCGGAAGTGATTCAATTGGAATGTATTCTTTTTAAGAGACTCATGATATTGCCTCGCCAAAAACCGATTGAACTTTGTCCTTTGAAGTAAAATATGGAAGCCTCTCACCTTTGACCATGTTCTGTTTTTTAGATGTCATTTACATTTTTGGGGTTTTACATTTCCTTCATTCTTTTATGAATTTTGTGTATGAATGTCATATTAAAAGTTGACTTCTGTTTAACTCTATAATACGGTAAATAAATAAATACATAAAAATGTTTTCTCATGGTACCAATACGGCGTGTAATAATATACTGGCCAAACACAACGTTTTCTGGTACATTTGGGTGTCAGGACTCAGGACCAAGGCACAGCCCTCTTGTTTCTATGCTACGTGAACGATTTAAGGGTTGAGGAAAGCATATAGTTACATCTTTCACTCAGTGCAGTGTGTGGCATGCTCCTGCAGCAGCATGATCATCATGCGCATTGTGCATGTTTGGTGGTCCAGGCCAACACAGTGTGGCGCGGCCCGTAACTGTGGCGCGTTGACGAGTTTGGGTGGGGCACCCTTAGCGTGGCTTGCAGGGGGGCCATAACATTTTGCATTCCATAACTGTATAATACTACTCATGTAAATATGGGGTCCTAAGCGCATGTATTGTTTTATTTCACTTGTGTGCGCACCGGGCACACTCAAGTGGAGAACACGTTTCCTAAATTAGGGTTGCCATGTTCATTGCCAGTAACTGGTAGCAAGAAAACACTCTCAAGGCTCGCATTAGACGTTCTCGTTATTTAGAGCAGTCACATGTGTAGCTCAGATTTTAGGCACACACAGAGTTTATATCAAGAAGCTCCCTCTGTGAATCACAATTTTATATTGTGAAATGTCAGTGTGTTCATGCAGGCGAATGTCTGCATTGTCAATGTTTGATTTGTATTAGAGAAATTGGTATGTTGCAATTGGAGTGGTACAATTTATAATCTTATGGCATAAGGTTATACCATATTAATGCACGTTCGGCTTTTGCACCGGTACATTGTTTCCCATTTTGTTCTTCTCATTGCATCTTTATGTTTGGTTCTGCCCATTGCCTTCCTCGCTGCACTTGGCTCGTGCACGCACAATAGGCCTCTCTCCTGTCGATAAAGTTTGGCTGCTTATGAGAGGCCGCCATGAGCTGCGTTAAAAGCCAATGGTCACGTCCGTAGGGAGCGTTTGGATGAATTGACCTATTTTTAGATATGTTCTATGTGCGACCTTTAACACCAAGCACCTTGAAGGACAGAACTAAGGAAGCAAAGGCCAGCAAAGGAAAGAGCCGAGACAGTGACCGCCCACGCGCCCGTTTAAGAGCGCCTTTACTTTAAACTCCAGAAACAGGCTCTGCGGAAAATCGCTTCCCAGCATCCCCCACCCACCCACATTCTCAGTCATGTCAGAAAATGTTTTATCTACCATTAGATATTTCCGTTGACTTACAGGAAATCATTTAACCGATCCCTTGGAATGCTGAAAACATTACTCACCAACAACACAACTGACTGCCCCGTTGTTTAGATTGTTTCCAATTTCTGATATAAATCCTATTTTTTGCTCTGCATAACTTCCTGAATAACATTCAGGGATGCATGTTACGATAAATCCCTTTGCATTGGCTGCTATTTTTTACCAGGGCAAAGGACAGTATTTTGCATGAAAAGAAGCAGATATTGTGACTGTCACTCTGGGGATGATTTTGGTTACCATGCTTTATATAAAAGGAGTGGTTTGTGGTGTGTCCTCTGCTTGACATGTTAGTGATGTAAGTAACATCTAAATGGCATGTTGCCTTTCTGTGTAGGTCTGCCATTTTGCTGTGTGGATGTGAAGATGTCCTGTGTATGGGGGACTGAGGACCTTTTTATGTATATACAGAAGGACTATCACTCACACGTTCAGGCAGTCATTAGTGTGAAATGTGCCCTTGTGCAGACGTTCAATTGAGGAATATGCTTGCTGCTCCAGGACAATTTTTATCCAAGTGCCTGCACTTACACTGCTGCAAAGGTTCTGTAATATAGCTGCTGATCTTATGTTCTGTTTAAGATCCATAGATCTGGTTCGCGGGGCTATTCAGGCGATTATGGGCTTGCAGACTGAGTGAACAGGATTTATCCATGACACCCGATACAGCCGAAAGGTTGTGTCTATAAAGCTAATATAGCTTGTGCCAATCTTGATAGTGTAAACTGTAAGTATATAGAAATCAAAGGTACATAAACTCGGATAGGTGATCATATGGAATTGACTACTAGCATTGTTGGAATGTAGGATTATAAAGAATTTGTGGGCTATCCGAACCAGTCTTCACACTGTATTAAGGCAATATGCCCAGAGACTGCGGGCCATTACTGCATAAAGTAATCCCCCAGGGGCCTATAGTTACAGGTTACATAGTCTGTTTTCTCTTTCCGTGGCGGCCATAGTAAACAAAGAAAATGGCTGCCAGGGAAAGGGCACAGAGACTACGCATAGTCTCTTCTCCCTTCCCATGGCGGCCATTCAAGTAAATTAAAAAAAAATGTAAACAGGAAAAAATGGCTACCATGGAACAGGGAGAAGGGAATATGTGTGGTCCCTTCTCCCTTCTCCCTTTCCATGGTGGCCTGAAAAAAAAAAGAACAACAAAGTCCATCGTGAAGGACGCGCAGCGACTTTGTGCAGGTTTACTGTAAGGTTCACAAATGCACCCATTGGTGCATTTGTTTGCTTGAAAATAACGCACACCTGGTACTAATGATTTGTATAGCCCACAGATTGCCCAATGAGAATTTCAAGTGAATTTTCCAAGCGTTATGAAGGATAGCTCAGGGGCAACACATTTGTCTTGGAAGCAAGATAACACGGCGCAACACAGGTGTGAATCCCTATCCTGCGCTTAGAAACCACTTGCTGATATTAAGAGTGTTATAAATGATCAATAAAATAAAAAATCCTGTATACTGTGCCTATCACAGCAGTAGTGTTTTTATTTCACTGAGGTTGGTCTGAGTGGGTAAGTAACAGACACATTGAGGATGATGGTTCTAGAAAATGTGCCCCTTCATGACCTTTAGGAGTCTGATTCTTTCCATTCATGATTTTTCTCAAGAAGCGCACATGTCTTTTTATCATTAATATTATTATTCTGGGATTTATTGAGTGAGGAGCAAGCTTCGGGCAACATCAGCACACTTTTGAAGTCATAGGGGGAAGAACACAGTGAGGGAAGCAGACATAAAAGGGAGTGGGGAGCAAACAATAGGGAGGGGTGGGGCTGTAAGAGATCTACACGCAACCAGGGGAGGACTCAGGGACAGCAGATCACTCAGTCTCATGTTAGGTGGTGAGTGGAGGATATGTGGACATAGGTAGGTGCTAGGGAAGAACCATTCCTTGAAGAGGAGGGTCTTGAGCTCATTTCTAAAATGTATTAGCAAGGGTGTGATTCCGGTGTTGACGGAAGGTGGTTCTAGAGCAGGGGTGTTTAAACTGTGGGTGTGCTCCCCACAGGGGGACCGCAACTGCATTCCCGGGGGCAGGGGTTCGGGGGGTGAGATGCCATGCTGAAATTAAAAAAAATATGTAATTTTTAAATGGATGGGGTGGCTCACAGGGTCAGACTGGAGCATAAAACTGTCTCGGGCACCAATGAAAAAGTGGCCCACAGTTGGAAGTGGCAATTCATTCTTTTAGTGACAGACTGTTTGAATAGTACCCATTGGGTGTTTTTTGTTGAAATGTAAGCAAATTGTGATATTTAAAGAATATCAAATTTAGCAACAATGGTCAAAACTACTAGCTGAAAATTGGCCCATTTTGACCCCAAAAAACTTGCCCTATTGCCCTACAGGTCAGTCTGAGCCTAGCGGCTCATCCATAATGGGTGAGCGGGTGTTAACGCAGTGGCCCCCTCACCTATTATGGAGGCCCTGAAGTGCCAGCCAAGTGAAACACTGAGCACTCCCGCAGCTGCTTTTTCCAGCTGAGGGAGTGCTCCGGGGCAGGCAGAATTGTCAAAGGGAAACACTGTTCCCTTTGATAGTTCAGTTCACAAGCCGCGCATACTCACTAAGCCACGGAAGGCTGGGAGCGTTTTGCTTCACCAGCCTTGCATAGATCATTGGAAATGCTGGCTGAGGAACTGCATGTTTGTATGTGCAAGGGGGAGCTCCAGCGCCTCCTCGCACATGCCGAGAGCCTGGAGAGGGGCATTCCAGCACTCATGCACAGGCCCCTGCATGCATGAGCAGTAACCAGGAAGCTCTTGCTTTCAGATTCCTGTTCATGATGCAGGAGGTGGAGCACTGTGGAGGAAACTTCAGGACCGAGGCAGAAGGTACGTTTATTTAAATATGTGTATGGATGCGTGTATGCTTGTGTTATGAGTGAGTGTATTGTGATGGGTGCTCCTGTGAATGATAGAGTGATTGCTGTGTTAATGTGTGTGTTTGTTTTGGTTCCTTGAGCTCATTTTGGCAAGTGGGGTGTATGGGTGAAGGAGGCTTGTTGCACAATCCCGCTACCCATCTGCCAAAATTAGCTCTCCTGGGGCACTGTCGATCCCAGGGGACAAGGATTGTATTTTTTTTAATAGACATCTATCATAGATGTCCAGTCAAAAATACCATGCTTACCCTCTGGGGCCCATCAGCACCTTGTATAAACACATAATCATGTTGATTGTGTTAGGCACTGTGGAGCCCAGGGAACAGGGATGGTATATTTTTACTGGACATCCATCATAGATGTCTAGCAAAAGATATCATGCCTACCCCCTATGCCCCCAAGCGCCAATTGCAAACTGTTTGGCTTTTTACCCAATTGATTTTAAAAGTATGCTCTAAAATGCAACATTTTAACCCATTATGTTAAAAAAATTCCCAGGGGGAAAACCCTCCTTGATTGGTTCGGGCTCCCTCGCTATGCTTGGTCACTATGCTCGGTCGCTATGGCATACCTGGGGGAAATATGTATGCCCCACTACTTAAATAATTCACCAGCCGACACTGAACCTGGGACTGTGCTGGGAACATGGTGGGGGTTTCCATGGACTATGGCGGGAGCAGCATGGGCAGGAGCCATGGGATAGTGGTGGGAGTAGGGTGAGAAGAAACCAGGGTCTGTGGTGGGGTGCGAGAGCCCAGGGACTGGGTAGGAGTGGGATGAAAGAGCCCAGAGACTTTGATGAGAGCAGGTGGGGGAGTCCAGGGTCTATACTGGGAGTAGGGTGTAGTGACAGTACACAATAGTTCATAGCCATTTGGACTTACTGTCAATTTGGCATTTGGGGGGGGGCATGAAAGCCTACCCACATTTTGCTGGGGGAGACCCAGCCCTAAAATGTTTGAAGACCAATGTTCTGGAGTCTGTGGACATAGACAGAGAAGGCCTGTCTTCTTGTCCTTTCCTTCCTGCACTGATGGCATTCAAGTCTGGCCATGTCCTTGCTTCTGATGGCTTGTAGGCCTTTGCAGATGCTAAGTTTCTAGCTGGGAGAATTCAGGACGTGCTTGCAGCGGGAGCCAGTGCAGTTTGTTGTGGGTCAAGGAGATGTGGTTGAATTTGTAGATTCCTTTGATGAGTCATTCTGCAGCATGTGGGTCACATGTTCAGCACTGGAAAAGATAACAACAACACAACAGCTCTTGTTGAATTAATTGGATTGCAGTGAGTGAGTGAGAGACAACACTTATATTCTGCCCACAACCATAAGGGGTAACTTGGTTCTATAGATCTGCTACTGCGTGCTGCTTGTGTTGTTTAAAACATGAGTGTCCCTACTGCCTCCTGATGTTCCCCAAAGACGTCAATGAGAGAAGTTCAAGTGGAAGCACACTCCTTAACAAAGAGCCAGTGCTCCATTCCACAACCTACCCTTCAAATTGCCCAGCAAACTCATAAGCTTTGGTAGAAAACCTCTCAACCAAAAGTACCCCGGGGACAAGCTAAAATGAATGGTTAATGTTATGGATCCCCAAACGCATTGCTAAAACCTCTCAGCCTCAAAGCCAATAGTGAAGCACCCACAGGTTCTCTACTCATGAATACCAGAGGCACTAGATATAAATTAAAGATGGTGGGTGGCAGAGTACCTTTGATAAGTGCCTCAATTTAACTGAATTTCACAGATGTGTTGATCCACCATTTCCAGCCCTGATAATGGCAAATAATGCTTTAACCCTATCTTACATTAGGGTCGCATTCCAAATGTGCCAACAACTTTCCTGTCACACTACATAGAAACACTTTTCGGAGTCATGTTTTATCATCTCCAACCCAAAGTGGGCCATTTTCCACCGTATTGAGGTCATTCAGATCAAGGGTAGGTTTGGGGAGAGGAGCCAACCTGAGGAACGGGCTTCTAGTCCCTTTACATCAGGGATCCCACTCCTTCATGGAGCCTGTTGGCCTATGGCTTAGCAAACATGTTTTCGCCAAAACTATGCAACCAAGTGGATTGTAACTCCGTTTCTTTACAGAGCTTCTCAGAGCACGTGGGGCTAATGTTCTTAAAATATGGGAACCTCCAATGCTAGGATTTTCATGCTTTCGGTCGCCTTGGAATACAATTTTACCCTTTCACAAAAAGACGTGGAAATGCAAGAGTACAATCTGCGAAAGCCACATTTACACTTTTCTTTGAGTCTCAGTTTTCAGAAAGATGCAAATGCCACCTGTAAATAACACTTCACAGGCGGCATTTATAACGAGATAGAAGAGGATTATGATGGGCTTGCCCACCCATTAAGATGCCACCAAAAATGCACTGAATGTGACTTGTACCAGATCCGGTGCTAAATTCAAGCGGATTCCATAGGAACACATTAGTTATACGCCAGCTTGAAAATGGTGCGCTGGCGTAAAATGGAGCGGTTGCCTTGGTTTCGCTGGCGGAATGGGAGTGTGAGGAGGAAATGGTTTTACTCTCCCAAATTCCGTTCTTTCTGCAAACATGTGGTACATTACCTGCAGTGGTATGCCATGGCCAAAACCACTTTACAACGTGGCTCACTACATCGCTCCACCCATTTTAAAATGACTCCACTGGTATTTTTGGGGAATTGGAGAACTGTTGCTCGGCTCCAAAAATATTGGGCCATCAGAGTTTTCAGTAATACTTTTTTTTTTAATGGAAGTCGAGGAACAGTCCAGGGACTTTTCTATATGGAAGGGTCCTAATGACAGATTCCATTTGCTCCTTAGTAAATAACTTCCTTAAAGTCAGGCGACAAAGGAGGCATTTCTAAATAGCTCAAAAATGCCCATTGCTTTGAACCAGTTATAGTCCACAAATTCCCACGCATTCAAACACTGGCAGAGCGCCAGCACCGACACTGGCAGTATTAGTGCAAGGGAGCCACCAAGGTGCACTGCATATTGATGGCCCCCTCCACTGCCCTGTCAGAATCTGCTCTGCATTCTTCTGCTCAATGTCTCTGTATGGGAACAGATTTTTTCAGAAAATAGGGGAAAGGCCTCCAGCTTTTCATGTTGAAGTCCAGGTAAGTTTGAACTCCCTCCCCACCACCCCAGGTTTAAGAGTCTAGCCATATTACTGATCTTAGTCTGTCTTGCTCTCCCCCGCCTCTCTAACCAAGTCACTCTAGCCTTATGGTATATTAATAAAAAAACAAATCTGCAGCCTGACCCCCTTATCGCCTCTGCTTTCAGCAGTTGAATGAAAATGTAGGAAAATGAGAAGGCGGCCTCAGTGGTGGGAGACTCACACCCCTCTTTGGCAGATAGTAATGGATTGTTGTCATGATCTGAGGATATATTAGTACAGGTTTATTGTGCATCATATATGCCTGCATTTGAGCTGACCAGTGTTTCGCACCGATGCATGCTTTATCAAGGCTTCATCTTTGCTTGGATTTGCTCTTCAGTAGACATCTGACATGGCACCTTGGCAAGGGTGCAGACAATGTATCAGCTGCTATGCTGGTGAATCAAATCTCTTCTCATCGGGCTCCCATTGATTTGACAAATGTGAGCTGCTTTCCATTTATGAGTAATAATCTCTGCCCAAGTACGTGTTTCCACTAACGTGTAATAATCCGTGCAGAAGTACTTCATTTTACTAAAGTTTAATAATCCCTGCACAATTATTCCTTTCCACTAAAGTGTAATAATCTCTGCCCAAGTACTTGTTTCTTCTAAAGTGTAATAATCCGTGCAGAAGTACTTCATTTTACTAAAGTTTAATAATCCCTGCACAAGTATTCCTTTCCACTAAAGTGTAATAATCTCTGCCCAAGTACTTGTTTCTTCTAAAGTGCAACAATCCGTGCATAAATTCTTCATTTTACTAAAGTTTACTAATCCCTGCACAAGTATTTCTTTCCACTAAAGTGTACTAATCTTTGTCCACTAATAATCGTTGGACAAGTACCGCTTTCTACTAAAGTGTAAAAATCCTTGCACAAGTACTTCTAGTGTAATAATCCCTGCTCGAGTACGTCTTTCCACTACGGCGCAATAAACCTTGCGCAAGTACTTCTTTCCACTAAAGTGTAATAATCCTTGCACAAGTACTGCTAGTGTAATAATCCCTGCTCGAGTACGTCTTTCTACTACGGTGCAATAAACCTTGCGCAAGTACTTCTTTCCACTAAAGTGTAATAATCTGTGCAGAAGTACTTCTTTCTACTAAAGTTTAGTAATCCCTGCACAAGTATTCCTTTCCACTAAAGTATAATAATCCCTGGCCGAGTATGTCGTTCCACTACGGTGCAATAAACCTTGCAAAACTACGTCTTTCTACGAATGGGCAATCATCCTTGCACAATTACTTTTAGTGTAATAATCCCTGCCCGAGTACGTCTTTCCACTACAGTGTAATAATAAACCTTGCACACGTTCCCATTTCATCTTGGGTTCTTTTGTTTTCTGTGAGTTTTTTATATGCTCAGCTGAATTCGTTGTGAAAAGGGAACGTGCGATGGGCCTGCATTCCAGAGCATTCATTCTAAAATAATGAAGCACTGGGCCTCTGTGGGGGTTCGGAGGGAGGGGGGGATGGAGAACCATGTGTTGAGTGTTTAATATTTATAGGCTGAGTGATTCAGCTGGGGCGCGGCTCGAGCCTCGAGCGCGAGATTGATCTGCTTGGCCATGCACTGGAGTCATTTGGGATCACTCTGATAATGGCCGCCATCTGCTTTCAGGCAACATCTGTGGGGCGCGAAGGATTCGCCAAATTCAAATGCAGGCAGATGCATGTAGAGCGGAAGCAAAACACCTTTGCAGCTGTGGATATAAGAGGATGCTACAGGCCAAAGGGTTTGTTAATGGCGATGCTTGTCGGGACGAATTGGACCTTGTACCGGCTGGTGGCTTTATTCGGGGGTCTCGGTTGTAAGTGGGTCACAAGGGTGCATGCGTGGAATGAGTTGAATGAAAATTCAAGTATGATATATGGCATTTATATGACCTGAGCTGAACATTATCATATGCCATTGTTAACAGATCGAGGTCACTGCAGATTGGTTTGTACCCGGAGACACTTGCATTGGCCCACTTCCGGGAAGGAAGCTCCCTGAGGGCCATTCCCACATACAGCTAAACTATATGAGGGGATGCTACAGCTGCTGCCTGGCAACGACTGTCATATATGGGCATGTGCTGGAGATTTGAATACCAGAGGAATCACATAAGTGTGTTTTTATTGCACACAAAATGTGGCCTTGTGTCAGTGTCGACACCACACATATTTTATTTAGACCTTCAAGCACATCTCAGTGTTACAGAAGGAGGCCCCTTTAAAAAAAAAAAAAACGTAATATACCAGCGTGAGTCCTCCAGCCAGGGTAGCCAACGGCACATGGAGGCGTGTTTTGTGGATGGACTAGTCCAGCTCAGTCTCCAGCCTTAGGAAGTCATATTAAAGCTGAACATTATGCTATATTAATACGAGGATTGTCAGTGTCATTTTTTAGTGGTGAGCAAATTAGGGCATAAAGAATGATGGGAATTTTACATCATTCAAAATATATGAATTTATTCATGCACTAAAATAAAGTCTTGAATCAGTGGTGGTAATTCTCATTAGAGAAAGTAGACTGCTAGGAGGTTTGATATCCAGGCTCTATGGAGATTTACCAATAGCAGCTGTTTGTAATCAAAACACTAGAGGAAGAAAGCATGGGTTGCCAGATGAAGGCACAGAGATTATAGCCACCAGCATGCCGTGCCTGCTTGTAACAGCCCACTGTCCAAGTTCAGGGTCAGAGCACAGCGGGGGTCACTTAAATTGTGCACTGGTGCATTTACCAGCCTGGTCGTCCCACATGCCCTGGTAACAATGCTTTTAGCATCTGCGATATTAAAGCACAAGTGCTAAGGGTGATTTAAAAAAACAAATTTCCTTTGATGTGACGATGCATGCAGTCCACCAAAAAATGTTAGCCCGATGAAACCAGACGTCCACTAGAAACGTCAAACGGGACTCTAAACAGAACCCATTTTCACTTTTTAAGGCAGCTGATGGCAGAACCCTTATGTGTAGGGTTTGGTAGAGATATACTGGACTGTAGCTAGAGATAGAAATGTCAAGGTAGGTGAAAGGAGCTAAAATGATGTTTGGAGGGAGAGTTTTAGAATGTGTGACTGGTTGGAAGATGCCCATGTCATGGTAAGGGTAATTTCAATATAATGGCAATGTCCCCATTCCTACTAGAAAGTCCTGATTAGATGATTTCTAATGGTCCATGTGGTTCTTATGTAGAGGAAGAAAGGAATGTGGCAGAGTGAAGTGATTTTTAACCATAAATAATCTATCCTGATTTACGTTTTGTTCAAGATTGAGGATACAGTTACAGTGGGGAGAACAGCTACTTGCCCATTGTTGTGTGAGGTGCATTTAAAGGCCCCAAACAGAAGTTCCTTTCACATGAACAGCAGGATTTTCAACACTGAACCAAAGAACGGCTTGGCCTATGTTTTCTTTTCAAGTAAAATTGGAGAGTCATGTGGAAAAGGGGCCTCGCTGTCATTACCAAAGGAAAAACATCATTTAAATTCACAAAAGAAGGAGGAATCAAAGATCCCTTTCACATGGAAAACATGATTATTAGAGAGTGACACAAAAACGGCTTGCAGAGGTGTGTTCAAATAAAAACAGTTTAAATGAGAAAATGCATCGCTGCAAACAGAAAAAATCTCCCACTACCAGTCTGGATGTTACATCTCACCTCTAATTATCAACTGCCATAAATGTCCTGCTAAAGGTGACGAAATTCAGTATTCTCCTGACCTGCTGGCTCTGAAGGCATTGACTGCAGGAGAAGTTCCCCTTGGCTGGAGCATGGGCAATATGTGTGAAAATGGGGGCCACAACTTCAAAGAGCCAGCTTCCAACACTAAGAGAATGATACAAAAAAACTGTGGGTACAAGCTGACCCAGTGAAAACAAATGGCCGGAAGGCAGGTGAATGGCCATTTTGTCCTACATAAAGATCTACAATTCATTTCAAAGGACTATTATCATTTAGATATTTTTCTCAGCAAACATAAGGCAGATTGATTTCATTTATGCACCTTTTATATGTAATTTCCAGGTAATTTTGGAGATATAAAATTCCTCCACCTGCGACTATCAGAAACTGTAAGGGCCAGTTAAACTAGGTTTCTGGCTGATCTGAACATGTTCCAAATGTGAGAATTGGTGAGCGGGAGGAGAATAAAATTAGGGCTATGGGTAATAATTTACATATTCATAATAATTATGCTTTTTATGGAAACGACAAAAGGTGCCACACGGCCATGCTTCATGGTACGGACCTGGTGGTCGGCTTATCTAATTTCCCATGATTAGCTGAATCAGAAAATATATATATTATGGCAGTTGCTAGTAAAATCATGAAGTTGTGATACATAACTGGGAATTGCCATATGTTTCTCCAGACCCCTAAACCAATCGTGAGTTGGAGGCTGGGTTTGGGAGGAAAGAGAAGGGTAACTGTCCAATGCTAGTTGTGTGAATTATTGCAAGGTACTTCCCCAAGATTGTAAAATTGGTGGGGTCATCGCTGCTATATAAGGGGGACTGCACTAGGAGGAGGGACACAGGAACAGATAGACAGAGAGGGCTGCTGAAACTTACCATCGGACAGCTGGAAGGAAACACCAGAGGAGATTGATTTGAATTGAATTTCCACAAACCAAGTGCCACTTAACAATGTTCGAGAAATATTTCCATCTACATTTCCCCTACTTAAAAATGTACACAGTGCTGCAATAAATACAAATATGCATTGCGCAGTGAGTGAAGTTCATAAAAAGAAGGGGAATGAGGGATGCTGAAGTGCTGATGGCAACCCAGGAAGGAAGTGCCAAGGAGTACCAAATTCGGAGGCCACTGCCTAAGTCCTTGGGCAGAGCAGTCCCAAGAGTGGGGTGCACAGCTGCCAGGCAGTGAGTCCACAAGGATAGTGCTGAAGAAAGGGTGGGGTTCTTGTTTCGACTTGGTATAGGACCTGCCACCTGTCTGGTTTATGAGGGACCAGGCCACCAGTTTCAGGGGTAGTAGCATGAGTCTATAGAGAGAGGGAAAGAGGAAGAGAAAAGCAAAGTATTGAGAAGTTTCCAGAACTTAGGGAAGACCGTCTCAAGTCTAAGAGGGGCAGGCAGCCTGTTCCAAAGAGAGGCACCAGCCAAACTGAGACCTGCCTCTCGCTCTCTGTTTCAACAAGCATTTAACAAACAGAGAATTCAAGTGTAGGAGAGGAGGGCTCTAGCAGGGGAGTATTTAGGGAGACAAAGCTGTAAAAAGCATGGTCCCAGGCCCCAAAAAGCACTCTGGATAATGCACAGTGCCTTCACTTTCATCGTTGCGGCCGCCAGAAGCCAGTGTAGAGATTTTAAGGCTGCAGAGAAACGATTCCTGGGCTTAAGGCCAAGAATAAGTCTTCCGGCCCTATTCTGGATTAGCTGAAGGGGTGTATGGAACAAAGGGGGAGGTTGAGGAAGAGGCTATTGCAGTAGTCCAGTCTAGAACCCTGGGAAACACTGCAATTGGAGAGTGAGGTGGTGGAGGTGAAATGGCCCCGTTGCAGCTGTGAAGGGCGATAAATGATGGAAGAGGTCATCCAGTCCAATGCCGGGTCCATAATGCCAAAGATATCATGGAGCCGATTAATAAGGATAGAATGGTTGACCGTCTCAAAGGCAAAGCAGAGTTCAACGGTCACTATCCTCAATTGTACTAAATGCATAAATACCATATGCACTTAATTTATATAATTCCACCATATTACAAATATGATATACTCCCCTTATAGTACCTATACTAACTATACACATATTCCTATAGTGCACATGGAAAGTGGCCAAATTCCTGGGGGCACGATCTACGGCCATGCCCCCAAGATTCTGGTCAACGGCCACAACCACCACAATATAATTAAACCATTTAGTATGTACACGACACCATGAAATAACAGTAAACACCCACCCCTCCCCCCAATCCCAATAATGTCCACAAACAGAATAATTTATGGAACATACCTCAGCGCCCAAAGAACATTTTTTCACCTATAAAAAGAGCAATATAATTTATTTATTAATTTATTTATTTATTTATTTATTTATTTATTTATTTATTTATTTATTTATTTTAGTATTTGTAGAGCGCACTACAGCCCAGAGGCAACGAGGCACTATAAGGAGATTTAAAGAAGGCTTGCTTGAGGGTTACAATAAGCAGCCCCATATGGTATACTTAGGTAGATTCAGTTACAGGGTTACAGACGATATACAGTCCTATTACATAGTTGCAGCGGGTATACAGTGAAGGTTACAGTTGGTTACTCATATACTTTCCTGGGTAGCACGAGGCATAACAGAGCGTGTGCTAGGTGATATAGTGGACATGTAGACCTAAGACGGAGGGGCTCTTTTATACAAAGAGCTGGGTTTTTAAGGCCTTGCGGAAGGCTGTGTGAGACTCAATTGATCTAATCTGAGCTGGGGGGTTGTTCCATAGGGTCGCCGCCATAGAGGGGAAGCTAGTTTCTCCTGCCCGCACTCTGCGCGTGTGCGGGACAGTGATGCGATTAGCATAGGCTACTCTAGACGGTCTGTTGATTGTTTGACTGGTAATCCTCTGTGTCAGATAGGGGGGGGGGCCTGATCATGCAGACATTTATGTGTAAGGGCCAAGGTTTTGAAGACCACCCTTTCCTTGATGGGGAGCCAGTGTACCTGCCTCCTGATCCCTGAGATGTGTTCCTTGCGAGAGGTGCCAGTAGCAGCTCTTAAGGCATTATCTTGTGCAATCTGGAGTTTGGTGAGGTTTTTTTGGGAGGTTCCAATGAACAGCGCATTGCAGTAGTCAAGTCTGGAGCCGAGGATGGCTCTGGCAATTGAGATGCAGTTTTGCTGAGATAGGAAGGGCCTGATGGCATTGATGAGTTTGGAGTGATATGCTGCGGAAGAGGCGACGGCATTGACCTGTCTGTCCATGGTGAGGCTGGGTTCTAGAGTGTTTTGATGGTTTGGGAGATTCTCATGGGGATATGGGAAGGATTGATAGTTGCCGTCAGGTTTACCCAGTGTAGATGGGGAGCCAGCAAGCAGTAGTTCGGTCTTATCAACTGTTTTTCCACTCCCTCACCCTTTCCAGGCCCTCATTCATCCACAAAATAACCCCAAATATATTTTCCAGACTTCTTTTCCTCACCGCACTGTCCGCGGACAAAGACCATGATCCGCCCATCCAATATGGCTACTGTTTCAAAAATGATGACCATCTCACATTTTGAAACATTCAGTGAGCCTGCACCTCTCTACAAAGTTTGGTGACCATTTGTCGAACAGCACCAAAGTTAGAAGCTGCCCAAAAAGCACTCTTTCTATAAATTGACCAACTTAACCAATAATAGTATTACCTTCATCATATAAACATCCCTGCCTCCCTCTTCCAATGATCACTTTATATAATTCGAAATTCTCACATTTATGTTTCTCATTCTGATACCATTCTGATACGCCATCACTTTGATAAATAAATATATTTTAATACTATAAATATATACTATATTATTCTGTGATACTTTCCTTATTTTAAACCCCAATTAATAGTGCGACTCTTCAGGGTCCATTTATGAAATAGGGTGTCCACATACACCAGGCTGTGTCCGCACACCTCCAGCCTCACATAACACAATTTGAATTAGTCCACGGACAGCGTGCCCATTTGCGGACATTCATGCGCATGCACCCGCTGTCTGCCACTCGACGGGGTCTGTGATAACCCACTGCCACAGACTTCCCCAGACGTCATCATGTAACCACGCCCATGCAGCATGATGGCATGTTTGCAGACAGTGTCCATCACTGCGGACAGTTTGAAACTGCATTTTTGGCCAATCTACAATACTTAAATTTCAAAGGTTACGCCAGCTGAGCTCCTAGATCCATTCTTACCTGATCTTACTTTTTACAACTTTCCAAGGCCTATTTTTGGCTTGGTAGTTGGCAGACGGTTCCTCTAAAGTTACCCACCCATTACTTTTTGTTATTCGTAATCTGGCACACCAGCAGACAGAATCTTCCACAAGAGCTACTTCCAAAAGACTTCCAGAAGTTTAACAATGGCATCTCTCATGGCCACCCCTCCTTCCCTGGGGCCACCACTGCCACAACCATCAAGTGGAAGGCCTGGATAGGGCAACAGGCGCGGTGATGTGGACGAGGATGACGAGGAACAGGAAGAGAAGGTAGAGCAAGTGCCTACCTCCAGGACCCGGAGAGAGTCATGGGTGTGGTGTTTTTTGCCACCATTGGGGGCTCAGGCTGCCCAGGTGAAATGCATTCAGTGCGGGCCGTACTTACTCTCAAACAACCTGAGCAGTACTCCTTTGGCGCCACCTCCATGTGCCACCACCCCAAATCCAACCACTCGGGTGCTCTGAGAAAGTCTGTTCCTTTGTCACGGAGAAGCAGTTAACTTCCTCTACCCCATCATCCTCAACCACTGCTCCTGCCACACAAGCTACTCCTGTGGGACAGATGATCCTGCCGGCTCCCTCGCATGCCATACAGGAGGCTGTCGATCCTTACCTTTTGAGTGTCACAGTTCACTGTATATACTGCAAAACACTGCACTGCAGGGGGGAGCAGTTTCAAAGTGCTTTCGAAGCCACGGTCAAGGAGCACGAGAAACACTGCCCCCTCCTTATATTTAAGGGCCACCCAAAATCTTTCCCTGTCACCCGCCTCTCCATATCTGTGGTTGCTACCCCTTCCGCCCTTTCCTCCTTTTCCTGCCTTTCCTCCCCCACTTTAAATCCTCACTGCTCCAACAAAAAAAAGATAATCCCAAAAAAACAGAAAAGCAAGAAAGACAAAAAAAAAGGTTCCTTTTGGAGATACCTTTCACAGTTAAAAAATAGAACTGAAAAAAATCAGAGGACCTTTTTCAGCCTGTAAGGTGCATGGACAATATTATAGTCCACCGACACCTGAAAACATCCAGGCATAAAGCAGAGGAATTAAAATCAATTAACTTGTTTTTTGTTAAAAAAAGGGTGGCTCATAAAATAACCTTTTTTTGTGTTCTAGCTTCTATATATTTTTTGGATTATTTGGATAACAAATGTTCTACTGAACCTAACTTTTTTTCCAAATGTTCACAAATAGTGCTTCTAATTTCTTTTTCTTTTTTTTCCTTTTCGCTTACTACAAGTACGAAAAATACTTCAATCCATATTTTATGTGTGCACAGAAACAGTTTCAATGCATTTTGAACATTTTCCAGAAAAATCTGATTGCCAACATCAGTCAAATGCACTTAATCTCTTCAATAAATGTTGGCAATATGAATCTTGATATTTTTATTATGAAAAGATGTAATTCCAAAATCTGGCAAAAAAACACATACTAATTTGTTTACATTGTGCCTTGCTTTCTCAATTTGTGGACAGAATAAATGAGAACGCTTCCACATTTGTCTTTCAGTTAGCCGAGAGAAAACAATCTTCAAATTTGGAAACAGTTCCATCATCTATGAAAATGTATCCTCCTTTGTAAACTGTAATGACATTCCAATGACAAAGCCCAAACTATTGCCTACACAGTGAACTACAATGATGCCCAGATGCTTCAAAGTAACCATACTCTCACAAAACGGGAGAAATTCCACCCACTTTATTCCTCGAACTCCAAACCAGGAAACCTCAAATTCTTCAAATCCAAGATTCCCAGGTAGTCCACACTTCTACCAGTAAACCTTAAATCAATGGACTCAAGAATCATCCACCAACTAGACACTCCGCTTCCTCAAAGCCATACCCATTGTCACTGCACACAACAAAGATAACTCATGCCACCTAGTCTTCTTGTACACCACACCCGCAAAACCAATAGTCCCCTTTCCATGCCTAAAACACACAGATTGCACGTACAGTGACCGCAGACTACCCCAGTGTCTGTGGTTGGCATGGCCACTTGAAGGGGGTGGGGACGTTTAAACTCAATTTAAATGGTGGCTCTTAAAATAGTCTTTTTTTATTTTCCCTTTTGTATGTCCTACACCTTCTAAGAATTGCTTTTGTATACACTACATATCTTCCCTTTTACCTTGTTCACATGAACTTTTTCAATGCATTTTTAACATTCCAGAGATAAAATCTGATTGCCAACATCAGTTAAATGCACTCCATCACGCCGGAAAGTATTTACAGCATCCAACTTGATATTTTCATTCTCAAAAGTTGTCATCACTAAACCATATTAAAACGCACATACACCTTTATTGACAAGGCGCATAGCTTCTTCCATTTGTGGACAGAAAAATGTGGACATTTCCATATTTGCCTTAGATTTATTTGAGAAAAAATTATCTTTGCAGCTGGAAACGGTTCCATTAGGCTTCCCAACATATCCTTTATGGCAAGCTACAAAGATACTGGACTTATATATCCCAAACTGTTGCCTTCACAATGCACAGTAATAATATCTGGACGTTTAAGATGAGCCATACTCTTACAGAATGGTCATAAGGTCGCCCAGTTTAACCCATAAACTGCATACCACAAAACATCTGCTTCTTCCAATCCAATAGTTGCAGAGATGCCACAAGATTCAGTGTAACCCTTCAATGAATGCATCCAACATTCTCCCACCATCCACACTTCTGCTTCTTCATAGCCATAGCTACAGACATCTTCACTGCACCTAACAAAGAAAACACATGCTACCCTCTCTTCCTGTACACCATAACCATAGAACCTGATTTGCTGATCCCCTGATGTACGCGGACCTCTACGACTGTCCACGGTCCCTGTAGTCCCCTTTCCATGCCTGACACCCTTAATGCACCTAGATGGCACACAATATTGTGTCGGTGGAAACAATAGCACAAGGCAGCCCTTCTACCTATACTGGCCACAACTGCCACAATAGAATTAAACCATGAACCGCCCCACTCACAATCACGTCATCGGATAGTAGAAATGACAGCAGACTTGGTGGCACCTGCACCCCTTTTTTTCACCTATAAGGATGGTTACATGTTAACTTTTTTCCACGCCCCCATCCTTCCCAGGCTCTCTTTCGCCCACAAAATAACCCCAAATGTAATTTATTTTTAAAAATGTCACTGCGCGGTGCGCAGACAACTGCGATCATCAGCAAATCCATTATGGTGAACGTTTCAAGAAATCTGACGCACCTCATGCTTTTCACCATACAATCAGAGTGCGTTATTTTTGACCGTGGACATCAAGACGCTCCCTGATTAGTACAGGGTGTATACAGACTCCGAATAAGGAAATTAGTCCACGGACCGGACCGAGATATCACAAATTTATTTTCACCTACTTTTTGGCCATTTAAAAAAAAACTACTGGACAGATTTACTCCATATAACTTTGCCAACCCTTGACAAAACTGCACCAAACTTTGCAGAATCATTCCGAGGGGGCATATACTTTTTCTGCAAAGTTTTGTGAGGATTTGTCTAGGGGAGCAATGTTTCTGTGAGTTGAGCAACTTAACCGTAGCTTCAGGGCTGATACTGCAGGCTCTGTAATGAAAATCACTGCCGTTGTTCTATATGGAGAAGAAATATGGGTTTAAAATATATTGCCAGCTCTGTATAAAATGAATAATATAAGTATTAAAAAGCTGTGAGTACTCCACAACGTCTACATGCAGAATTCATACGGCTGAGTATTGCATCCTTTGAATTAAGTTTTTGTTAGATTTTCATAGATTAAATTATACCATCAAATTGAAACATGCAACTCCAAATACATTTCTGTACTATATTCCAGAGGTGTATATGTCTAGTTTTTATAATGCTGTGATTGGGAAAGTAATACATGAAAGTGCTATTTGGACCAGAAATGGAAAGGTGGATGTTGAAGAAGAGAACATGGATACTCTCAAAACTGATATTTAACGTAAAGATATGACAACAGATTATGAATACAATGTGACTGCTCTTGCAACAAAGTCCTATTCTTAGGACAATCGTCCATTTGCTCCACAGTTCAACCGATTATCTAAATATGTGTCTGAGTTTCCTAATAATATGGATCGACTTGATTATAATAAATTGACATTTAGTGTACTACCTTCTTAAAACATTAATGGCATTTGTGTTAGTATCTTTCTGGGAGATGGAGCATCCATAGTGTGCCGATAAAACCCTATTTAAAGTGTTAAACATCCTTTATTGTACTTTTCAAATGTAAGTGTTTTGCATGTAAAATATTCTAGTAACAAATTAAATGTAAATGTGACTGAGAATCTTAGAATTAATAGTGTATTAAGTATGAGACACAATAAAGAACTGAACTTACTCAATATATATCCGGGAACAATGCTGGTCTTGCTTCCGAAATGGAGGATGAAGATTGGCATTTATTTTTAGACACTCAGCAGATAATCTACTTCCAGGAGACGTGGTCTGTGTCATAAAATATTAAGCATGGGCTTGTATATGTTCATGTGGCGGCAGTTCAGGGGCACAAGTGGTGAGTCAAAGCAAGCAATTGAAATGTATAATCTGGATTTGATGTGTTTAAATATTATCAACTAAATGAGTTCATGTTAGTTTTGTGCAAAATATATAAAAGGTTGCTAGGTAGCAGAAATCATTTTAAATTGGCAGAGTGCAGTTGGTGCAGTTGCCTTCACGGATTCGTAGCAGAAAGGTATCCCTTGATTGGTCTGCAGCAAGAAGGAAGTGAATAAAAGCACCGACCTGGCGTGCACGTAGTCTGATGAGTGCAGTTTCCTGCAGTTAGGCGTAGCGGGAGCAGCAACATTCTGTATGGTAAGAACATTACTTTTTATTCACTTCCTTGGTTCACTGATTGTAGGTCTGGTGTCCATGTATAATTTAAGAACCAAGAGTGTTGCTAGGGGTCTCCCTAGTAACCATGTGACTCTGACCATCTCTAACATCTTTTCTAGAAAATCCTCTAATACCGGGAATTCTTGACCTAATGTAAGCGATAATACAGCCTCTCACGTGCGCTCGCCTATTAACAGCAATAATTACATATTCGTCATTGATGCAGATGTAGCTCCTCCTTGTACTCCTCCAACTGCGATATCTCGCTCAGCTAATTAGGGTACTATAAGGATGCCATGCACGGAACTACCGCTTAACACCAGCTTATCTGCTAGGATTGCAGCGAAATTTAGGAAAAAGAATACCAACCTTATTAATAATCAAAACACCAATGATAAAGATTTAGAGCCAATTTTGGGAGAATCGTTGCCTACTGACCTTCTAGAAGCAGAACTGTGCATACTTCATAACCTATATTTGGCAGTAAGAAATGCTAATCCATTGGAATCTGTTATGACGAACCAAGAGATAGAGCCCTTTTGTTTCAACAAATACAAACCAGTTAGCATCTTGCAGTTGTTTGTCAATCACGCCTCCTTTTATCACAGACAATTCAGCAAAGTCTCTTTGTATTTATCTTCCTCTCCATTACATAATTCGCCCATGATTACATGTGGAAGTGCAGAGAGTCATCTCAGTTTGGATCCTGCTTCGATCTCTACACTAAATATGGTCCTTGCTTCGATGATTGATCTTTATGACAACATTAGGATGGAAACTAAACAGCATATGGAGATCCTGCAGACTATTGTTCATCTCCTTGAATCATGGTACCCTAGTGCAAACTCGAGGAAGAGCAACCCTGACGGAGTACACATCCTAGTCCGATGGAAGAGGATTCGCTCATATCTTAGGTGATTGTAACACCTAGAGAGATTACAGAACAGGTACCCATGGAGAATGACACTGAGCATTCAATTGATTCTTTTGTCTCCAGTAAAGAAGAGCGGAACATTACTCCAAACAAAAAGGTCAAGACAAAAACTAGAAATTGTAAAAAACAAGATTGAATCGCAAATCTTCAAGAACTTTTTTAAGAACACTAATCTCTCATCTTGAAGATTGTGGGACTCCTGACCAGAAACCAATGATTCAGAAACAAAACCACAGACTGTATAACAAATAAAATCAAAGAAATGAAATAAAGGCCTGCCCCTAAAAGTCCAGTGATGGAAACCTCAACTGACTTACTGGAAGGTGCCTTTGAGGAAACTGCAACAGATCTGATTAATGATTCTAACCATAGAATTTCAAGTTGGCGTTATTTTTGATTTGCAAGGCCCTTCAGAGACCAATTATTCACATAGCCAATATCCTTACATTTCTAACACGAAAGTACTGTGTTGAGTCAAACGGAGGCTGAAGATTTACAGGTCTGACACTCCAGGATAAGTAGGGACAGCAACGTATATAACATACAGGATAGGCTACTCCTTGAATGTATACTTCTTGAAAATCATAGACCTCTGCTTAATAGAACTAATATGTGAGCACTCTTCAACAAAATTCCAGCAAAGATGTTGAACTGATTGAATTTTCGGATGATACCCACTCTAACTTTGTGGCTCTTGGTATTCCATCAAGAGTCATTAGAGAAATGTTACTGTCAGAGGGTGAAAATATTATTGCGATGGGCTATGACATCACATCTTTGTGACTTGAAATTACATACATTTCTATTCAGCCTCCCTCTGGTAGATTTCAACCTTCTGATCCCACTGAAGATCTGACTATAACTTGTTGGAAAAGCACACAGTGCAATGGTCAAAACAGATCATGGAAATTTAACAATACAGCCTCAGATCATCTCATAGAGTGGTCTTGGCAGTCAGCATCTCTAATCAGATCTCCCCCTCCCAACCAAAAGCATTATTCCAGTCTTTAGCACTTTTTCAGATTTAACTATCACCTAATGGAACACATGAGAACATTGTTATCTTCTGAAAAAATATTTTATGGGATTCACTGAACAAAAGCTCTATCATTGCATTACAGGAAACATGGCTAACTCGACCAGTTTTTATAAATGTGTTAGCATTTCCTTTCAGTTTGCGATTCACAGCCTGAAAGGCCACCCTTCTGGTGGACATTTGACCGCTGTTAAAACTTGCTTGGCATGGTTTCTGTGCAGAACTCATTGTTTGCAGTATGGTTTGTTTGCCCCAGAATTCCATCGTATAGAGAAATTGGGTGTCTTTTATTTCTTAATCATTAATATATATTGGAAGCTTGCTCTTTTACTTGGGAAATAGCTGACATTTTGGAGAATTGGTCAATTGAATATGAGGGTGGCCGTGTCTTATGAGCTGGGGATTCAAAATCAGTATGCTATAGGTTTGATGTTGAGAATGCAGAAGATGTATATCTACATTCAGTATGTCCCAATTAGAATGGTTACACATATTTACACATGGTTACACATATGCTTCATTCTGAAAAGTGTTGGCGTTGTATAGACTCAACAGCAACATTAAGGGGCGACTTACAGTGCCATGACACATGGATTAGGGTTACAATTGCTAGCTGCATAGATTATATATTTGCTGGTTTAAATTGGTTTGTAAAATGCAATAACTTTTCTGTGGGATCCGCCATCTTTAGCTATCACAGCATCCTCTGTGCCTCCTTTGCATGCCCAATGAGTGAATTGATCGATGGAGGCCCTACCAACTTGCGCCTTAACTCGGCGGGAAATATAATTATTTGGAATCAAAGAAAAATAGCCTCTTTTAACACCTTTATTGTTGATTCGATCTCTAGTCTAGAAGAAAAGGAAAGTGACTGGTTACTTCCCCATATAACATCAATACTTTCCTAAGCAATAAGCTTAGTAACTTACATAATAAATGCATAATTAAAAAGAAGACTCATACTTAAGTATTTTATCCCCAGTTACAAAAAAGAAAAACGGACATGAGAAAAAAGATCTCACAAATTCGGAAGGTCTCTGAACCAATAAGCCAAAAACTTGAATTCATTAGACGAGAGTGACTAAGTTATAAGAATTGGCTCAAGCAGATAAACATCTAACGCTCCAGCAGGATGCTGAAGCTAAACTAAAAATATTATCTATGGAAGTAGAGAGGCAATTTTGGTCCTTAATCAATGGTTTAGAATGCCCTTTAGCAACTCAACAAATTAATCCCATCCTAGAATTTACCTTGCTAGACCATTGTTCCTCTCTTTAGACAAGGGGGACTGCACTCCTTGGATGTGAGTATTATATTCCTCGGGGGGAATGGGTCATGAACTTTGAGGAAGATGATATTCCACTTCTTATTTAAAAAAGCTAGTCATTCAAGTGCATCTGGCCCACATTTTTTATCAAACCAAATACTAAAACAGGCCTTGGAATTATGGATATGTATTTTGTATAACTTGTTCTCAAACATAATTCGTGAAAAAAAGGACTTTTATTTCTTGGAAGACACGTCCATTTATAAAAAATGGTAGCCGCTCTGATCGCTTGGATTACAGGCCATAACACTTCTTAACGTTGATAGTAAAATCTTCTTGGTTCTACTATTAGGCAAGATTGAAGAATGGGCCTCTAAGCTGGGACACATAAATAAGTTCCAGGGTGGTTTCCAGAAACACACGGGTGCCTCTACTAATAGGAACTATTTGAATCTACTTTTACTCAAAGTATGTGAAACCAATTCACTCCTGTTTACTTGGGCTTTGTCGATTTTAGTCCAGTGTTTGACTTTGTTAACCATAGCAAACTCTGGGGAAAGCTGGTGAAATGTGGTCTCGGCCCAGGCATCATAAGTATTTTGATCTAAATGCACACAGATTCTTTCATCATATTGCATTAAGATCAAAAAGGAAATCTCTTTAGGAGTTTTCCCGCTAACTCTCTACTTAGGTAGGTCTGCATATTAATATCTATTTGTCCGATTTGGGAAACCACCGAGAGCCTTTTGCTCCCCCACAATTTAACAACCAGCATTCTCTCTGGCTTGCAAATGCCAATGATGTTCTTTTATTTTATTTGTATTTTATTGTGCATTTGTAATGCACTTCATACAGCAGAATTGTGTTTCAAAGCGCCAACGCGTGTTTGGTTTTCTTGACCGAATGCAAGGTGGTTCGCAGCCGCTACTTGGAGCTTTAAATGATTACGCAATACTAAATGACCTCAAAATAAACAAAGTAAAGAAAAAGGTCATGAGAATTGCAGCGTCTAAAAAACAAATGAGATATATTATTGACAAAAACCCCCTGGACATTACACATTTTTTAAATATCTTAGTATTCCTTTATTTAACCGCCAGAACGAATAAAACAGAACTAAGTTCCTATTTGAGAACCAAAGTAGATACGATAAAGCCCAAGTTGAGCAAATTGAATACTAAATATGGGAGATTTTCCATTGTTCCAATGACTAATTACTGTAAGATGAAGGCGGTCCCTAAATTCATATATGGTATGGAGTCGGTTTTATGGTATGATTGAAACAAAATAGATTATTTAGAAGGTAGGTTATGCAAAAAAGTTTTACGTCTCCCTAATTGCGTACCTATTTCTGTGATACGTTTTGAATAACGTCTTATTTTCCGTAACAGCTTGTCTTCTTTGGAAATGCCTACTTTTGTATAGTAAGATCTATGCTCCTATAACGGCACTTTGTGTTTTGAACTTCAAACTATATTACTAAAAAATAGGAATGTTTATATAAAGACATGGTAAAGACATGGTAAACTAATTGTACTGAAGCTAACCTTTTAAGTACTCCAGACCAACTAGTAGGAACACCGGAAACAGTCAAACTTCATCTCTGGAAGTGGGATTGGGTGATCACTCAGGAGGCTTTAATGAAATACAAATTACATTGCCATCTTGAAAGAGAACACAAGATGGTGGGTCAGTTGCCTCCATATACACTGAAATGTCCTAATTGAGAATGGAGGCAACCATTTCCTAGATTCAGATTCAATCTGATACTATACACGTTGTGTCTGCCCCGAACTTACATGTTGTCGCCTGAAATATTTTGGTTATTTTGTAAATGATTTGGAAATTATTGACAGTGAATTATTCTGGCAACATTTCACCTGAGGATCCTCCATTCCCCTTACTATTGCTGTTTTAAGATGTTTAGAATGCTATTAACTGATTGATTTGTAATGAATACATGTGTATTGAGTATGTTTTTGTAAGAAATGTTGGATCATTGAAACGTTTGTTCGACTGTAATGTAAAAATTAAGAAATCTGTCCTATTTTGCTTAATGTTGTACTGTTCACAATCAACCAGAACACCGTATAAAACACATTATAAAAAATCAGTTGATGTACTGGATGATCTTTTAATGGAAATTCGATCATTGAACAGTGATTATTCAGTTATTGTTGCTAGGGATATAAATATGCAGTATGAACCTTTTCTTGCCCCTCATGGTACTCTACTGCAAGATGATAGTGTCTTGTGTTTCTCACCCCAAAAATGAATACACTCAGACGTAGAAATCCAGATGTCAATAAGGCAAGTAAGTTTCCACAACCGAGTTTGAGGACTGGTAATGGACGGTTGCCAGGTTGTTGCCTGAGCGCACCTAATGTTAGGCTATGAACAGTCTCCTCTCATATAGATTACATATTATTAGATATAGAGCATTGGCCAGAAACATTTACTTTAACTGTAGCTAGGCGAGCGTAGAGTGATCATGACCCAGTAATTCTGATAATTATTGAATTCTTGAGTAATTCTGATCATTATTGAATTCTTGAGTTTCAGATATCACATAAAGTCCACCATGAATATTGCTATTAGTTTAGTAACAACCAAAACGCCTTTAAAATGGAAAGGATACAACAATATACTGTACTCCTGAAGATTTATAAGGATCTCGTAACAATTTTGAAACTCTTCAAACTGCCCTAAACACAGATACCATCAAGATAGAACTCATTGAAAGTGCTCTATGTAAGGCAATTGTTCCTTATGTAATGGTTCATAGAAAATGTCCAACAACATTCTATAAGTGGCACAAGAATTGGTATGACTAGAAATCCAAAGAAGTGAAAACATTATCTTAATGAACTAGATCAGGCTGAAGTCATTGTAAAGTTATTTTCCAAGTTGAAGGACTTAATTTAAATTAAAATGTAAAAAGGAAGCAGCAATTAATAATATTTGCCATGCCCTTATAGAGCCTTCTAAATCAAAAGATAGTAAACACTTTCGGCAAACGTTTACCAGGGGTCTGAATCCACCACATTATTCTGAACCGATTAGGAATATTCAACCTTGTATCAAGATTTCTCACTTCAAGCATCTATATTCAGCAGATAATTCTGATGGGAGACATTACCTCTATATTCGTCTTCTTTTCTCTTACTTTTCTCAAGATGGGGGTGAACAAAGCATTAAATGATAGTCCAAGGTAAGAACACTGCCAAGGACAAAATCCAGACTGATATTTGTTATCTGACTCCCCTATTTGGACCCCTATACTAACAGCTTTACTTAATACAATGAATGCTTGCTGAGAGTATGGTCTCAATGTGCTAGCAGGAAGCTGAAATTATGCTGATCCATACAAAGGGAGATGTAGGCCTGCCAGAGAATAACAGGCCAATCTCACTGATACGGAAAGGTCATTTTATAAAGACTTGAGAAGTGTGCTTCTTATAATGATGTTAAAGCAGTGTTGCAGGGATGGTTTGGAAGGTGCCCTGGCACAAATGAACAGGGTTTAATTATATCTTCTCTTTTACAAAAGCTTGTGGTTACAAAAAGAACAACCCCATATTTTGTATTTCTTAATTTTAAAATTGCCTTTGACGGTGTATATAGAGAAAAACTTCTTTGAGAACTGGGAGCCACTTTGTAACTGAAAAAATAAACACAGGTTTTATTCATTCTAACGATGTGGCAAGTATTAGATATGGGCTAAGTTGTGAATGCTCAGACCATTTTAATGTGGATTTTGGAGTTAGACAATAGTTTGGCCGAGATAATTGAACATCTTAACTGGTATGCGCCACGGAAATTCCCAACACTTCTACATGCAAATGTTAATCGTGTTTATCTTTAGGACCCCTTTTGGGATATGGAAACAGCTGAAAATACCAAAGCAATTTTGGAAAGATTATTTTCTTAGCGTAAATACTACAAAAACGGTTTCAGTGGGATGCAATAAAACGAAACCTTTGAAATGTAATTTTAAACAGTAATCCTATTCAGCAAGTCCCTTTTTTATTATCTATGTCACTGTCTGGTATGTAGGTTAACCAGCATGTAACTGCAGAATGTTCCAGATTTGCTGATGTAAACAAGATGGTGAGAGGTCAGTATCCAGGGTGGTTCTCAGCTGCCCTTTGGGATTAGAATTGGAGGAGAGGTGAAGCCCCACAGTGGCTATCAAGGGAAAACCCCATGTAGGAAAATAATATTTCAGAAGTCATGGATGATGGAGTCTGAAGCAGCTTGAAGTAGAAGCACAGCGTCAATTGTTTTAGGATGGGAGGGTAGTAGAGATGACTAGGCGAGGAGCAGAGGGGACCAGAGGAAGTAAACAGAACAGGGAAGGCGAATAGAAGGAGTCAGGAGTCCAAGAAACAAGGGGTAGATGACAGGAAACAGTGGAGTGTCCTCATGGAAAAGTACTAACTTGTGCGTTGTGAGGTGCCGACTGGGTGGTTTGATCTTCCTTTATGGCGCTCCATTCCCAGTGAGAGTCACACACTGGAAAGAACAGCACCATTGTGGGATAACGTCACAGTATCTCGGCGTTGTATGTCATTCCTGTCTGCCATCTTGGGATGGGCATGTGGCAGGGACCCAACGTGGCGGCCATCTTTGGATATGTGAGTACGGCGTATCCAGACCCAAAGAGAACCGTACTTCCATCACACCCAGACAGCTCGTCCAAGAGGATGGAGGTTCATGACAATCTAAGAATTAGGCTAAATGGGAACAATTCCTGGTAGCTTCATGTAGAGCACTTCAAAGTTCCCTATGCACAAAGTATGATATCACTAGTTTCATTTGCCGCTAGATTTTAAAATAGCTGTACCTCACTTGCACTGGAAAAATATATAGCACAAGCACAGTCAACAGTCCTATTAGGGCCGAACTCTGGGGGCATCATTTACAGGCAGTTTTAACTTCTATAGAAAGAGATTTTTAAAAAATATGATTATTTTTGCCAAAACATGCATTAACCATTCCTGCCTTTTTGTTAACTAGGCCTACGCTCACTATACTATGGAGCCCAGCTCAGACCAGTCATGTTCTGGCTGCGTATCCATAGTTCAGGAGGACTGAAGATGTTCAAGAACATTATCTGGGATATAGTAGCTAACCCAGAAGACCAAGAGCGGGACTTTTTGAGGCATATAAATCTGGTGCATTCTTAATGCACAACCTAATGAGAATTATATAACGAATATTAGGATGGCCTACAAAGAATGGTCAATGGGGAACGTGCTGGCAAAAATGTCACTTAGCAACTGTAGGCCGGATTGTGTGTTGCTGAAAGATGGCTGCACCTTTGAACACTATCTGAATTGGATTAACTACTTGTATAGGTGCTTGCTGGTTTCAAAATGTAGGCTTAATATTTTATTATTTTTCTCTGTGGCAGGTCGGAAGAAGGATCCAGACTCATTTTGGACATGATGAACTCTGTTTAATGAAATTATATGAAAAGGCCTAACTTTCCATATTGCTAAAGGGTTCACCCTGCCTATATAAAGAAACTAAGGGTGCTCGTCTGTCATCAGGAAGTCCAAAAGTAAAATGTCTTCAGTCCAAACCTAACTCTACCTGACCCTACCACTAGTTTAACCAAGTTAACCTCAGCCAAGAGATGGTATTTCTTCCACTGGCCTTCCCGTAGTTTTTGATAGTCTCTATATGGAAATGTCTCTCTCTTATACTTGAGTATCTTTCTACAATCATCTTTGGTAAGCTCTGGATATCTCCTCCATGAGCTTTTGTAGCTCTTGTAAAACACCTCTGGACTTTGTGCTCCCTTTAAGCATATGCTGCTTACAGCTTGTTTTGAGATAATCTCTCACACTCTTTTCTTCAGTTAGGACTCTTTTACAGTCTCAATGCATCCTTGGCTACTTTGCATGAGACGTGATCCCCTATTATATTACACCACTCCTTGGTTCTTTCTTTATACTCTTTATTCTATCATCTGGTTCTCTTGATTGTCTTATATCATATTCCTTAGAAGCCATGCAGGGGCTTTGTTTTATCCATTCTTTTTCTCTTTGTTCATTATACCTTTAACCTTCTTCTGATGCTCCAGTCCCTCTTTACTCTTCTCGCAAGGTTATTTATTTCTTGCTTAATGAGCCTTTCACATTGGCAATCAGTCAACTTTATTTCTCATGTCTCGTCTTTATGACTGGGAAGAGTTGCACTCTTCAAATACTCTTGCACATCATCCTTACTCTTTTTCCATTCTCCCTTGTACCTTAATCTAGATAGGGGAACTTTGCAGTGCTCAGCATGCGCTTAAGTATTCTTCTCCTTTGTCACTTCTCTCTCGTTCTGGCTTTGCAGCGTCTCTTTTGTGGCTTCACCTTGGCTGCAGCCTTCTACGGACGTGAACCACAGGAAACTTCTCGTGCTCGCATCTGTGATGGTCTCAGCGTCATTCAGCAGGCATCTGACCCACCACGAGGCGATCGTGGTCACACCACCACCAGTTCTTGAATACTTTTGCTCAGCAGTGGTTTCCCAAGGTGTGATCACATCAGGGGGCTTCCCCTGCATACCATATGCTCTCTTCAACCACTCGTCTCAGTTAAATATACATCTCGTCTTAAAGGGACATTGTCTTTTCTTCATTCTGATAGATTCACTTCAGCATTGCCTGCAGCCAAATATAAATATTTTACATTTTTCTTCTCAGCAGACATTTCCATATACACTGATATGTTGGGAAATCTAGGGAGTTCCTCATAGGAATGGGAGTCCTTGCTCACTAAGGGAGATTCACTACCTATGAGGTCCCACCTCCCCATACTCCTAGGAAGGGTTTTGCAGTGGGGGTTCACCTCCATATCCTCAAAGAGGGTGGCTCCTCCTTGGGGAGAAGCAGCAGTCACCATTGATTTGTCACACCTCACATACCTGCAAATGGCAGGCGGGCAGTAGTGGTAACTGCCTTCTGTGCATTGCGGCAACAGAGACAGAGGTGCACTTTGTATTTTTCTGCCCTGCTTGTACCCATGCTAGAAAAAGGTGAATTCTCCAGATTAGACAAACGTGGGCATATGAAACACTCTTGAAGCCATTATGTTTCTGAAAACTACCAAATACTTCCACTGGTGATTGCTGTATCTGATTTCTTTAAAATGGCTTGATTTTTTAGATGTAAATTTGTGAAACAATTTTAATGAAATATTGTCATAGCATTGTATCGATTAATACTACTCTTAGAATTATGAATTCACGATTGTACTGTAAACCTTTATTCTTAGAGGATGTTTTATAATGTTATTAAATGTTTCTCTTTGCGTATTAGCTTTTTCATGGAAATGTGTGAACTTTCTGAATACAATCATTATTGATTGATTGAGTTTGTTAATACCAGGGCATGACCATTTCAATATTATGAATGCTGTACACTTGTTGTAGGAGATAGACTTTTGAATAAAGTAGAATTAATAATTTATATAACAGTACATTATTTTTTCATTGAAGTTAATTGTTTATTCACGTTCATATGATGTACGATGTGTATTAATAATTGTAATTTAGTTATTGCATTACTGTAAAAATGGTTATGTAATAATACAATTGTAATATTCTAAAATTAAAAGTCAAGAAAGTAACATCATACCTGCGCAGAGGTTGTTACCATCATTCTATTTTTATATTATGAAATTGGAGTTTTAATTTAATTCGCTAGACATTACCTCTTCTTAGTGAACACATTTTAGAAAGTGTACGCATTTTCAATGTGTTTGAATTTGCATATAGTAATTAAAACTCTAAATTGGATCATGAACTGCAGAGGGGGTGGGTGTTGAAAGTGAAGCTATTGAATTGGTATCTGCCCATCTGGCCGCCTCTGTTTCACAGGATTCCGTGAAGGGAAATTTCAACTATTGTTGTATTTTCGGGTGGTGGGATCAGGTAGTACTTTGAATGGGATTTTGAGGGTGGGGGGCCTCACTGAAAGGGGGGGGCATGGTGCCTTTCCCCATACAAATTGCAAACAATGTTTGTGAAATCTCGCCTGCGACCAGATGTACGAGATCCATTGGATTAGTGTCGAGGATGGACAGTGTTCATAAGTCATATGTCCAATTCGCTCGCAAGAGTAACGGGATGCCGAATGTGCAGATTTGCCGACAGCGGATGGTTTAAATGGACTGTCGGAGGGGAACTCTTTGCATTTCCGAGTAAGCGTGTAGACTGTTGTATTTATTTGATTGCTTTTTGCTCATGTAAAGAGTGATAGCAAATAGATGAGTGTGATTAAAGTGTTTTCATTTAGTTGTAGTAGTTGATCTGAAGAAGGGCTGCTTAGCAGAAGTGCTATCATCTAAATCGGAGATAGCACAAGTCTATGTTGGGCTTTGTAGTCCCATTGCAATACAAGATAAGAACATATTCAGTTTGAAGTTAATACAGTAATAGACTAAATCGACTTTGTAAAGAATATTGGCTTCGGTAGCCTTCTTGGAGAAATAAGGACTGTGTGTCCACTAGTACAAGTGTGTTGGACAAAGGTGCCGACCATGTGGGAGGAGTGAGGTGACCTTGCATTCTCCCAGCCCCAACTGACTCCAGGTCCTGGGCGCATCCCCAGACCAAGTGCCTTTCACCATGCATTGATTCTAGGAGACCACATACCTTTGGTGTATAACCATAGCCTGGCACTGAAACACTACACAGGAGCCAAAGACTAGCATTGCATTTCCTCCTAAGAGCCCAGCTATGGAGCCTCAGTAGTGCAAGGACAAACAACACCCGTGAGCCAAAATGATTGGTTCACTTAACCTGTCACCAATATGCTAACGTCCTAGTTCAAATATGCAAATTATGACAAAACCACATATATTAGGAACAAGGGGCTATTTTCTGCTTCCTCAATGCTGTTGTTCTCTCCATAGTGCCTGTAGAAATATATCTGCATCAATAAGTGGTGTTTTTGAAGCACCAATGATAAAAAAAGTAAAAAATAATGATAGGACAGATCAATGGATTTATATTTTATTTTGAAGTTGGTAACACACCAAATTTCAACAAAGCTTCTTCAATGATCGAGGAAGGTGATGTCTAGTAGGTAAGGGAACACACAATGCAATGAAACAAATTCCTTGACAGAGCTAAATAAACAGCAGTAAAGATGGGTTACAAAGCTGAGTGGCAGGAAGGTGGGATAAGTGTCTTAGGCTATACAGTAAACTTTGAAACACATTAAGCGCTTTGAAACACATTGTGTATAGGTGCTATATAAATAAATGATCATATCATTTCATATGTCATGGATGCAAATCCCATCTACGGTATAAGTTGACATCAGATTTAATCAGCACACAGGCGATTCTGTATGTTAGATCTATGTTCCTTAGCAGGAACCTGTGGAAAAGAAACCTCAAAGTGGGGTTC
The DNA here is from genome assembly GCF_040938575.1 of Ambystoma mexicanum. Lineage (NCBI taxonomy): Eukaryota > Metazoa > Chordata > Amphibia > Caudata > Ambystomatidae > Ambystoma > Ambystoma mexicanum. The sequence goes on along the minus strand of NC_090928.1, from coordinate 374,068,640 downwards.
ACAGAAAACTTTGAGATGTTGTTCCCTGCCAGTAACAAGGACCTTAGTTTTGTCCAAAGGCCTGTCTGCACAATTGCGCTTTAGGTTTTATTTCGAATCTCCTGAAATATACTTTTATTGTACATGTCCAGCAAAAGGTTATTGAAATGTTTGGATTCAAAGGCAGCAGGTGTTAGCCCCACTTTTCATTTCCTCTTGATGTTAGGGGCGCTCACTGAGTGGGGTCAGGTGGATCTAACATATATCTATTGTGGATGTCTTTTGAGGTCCTTAAAAGGAGTTAGCCGGGGGCTTTTATTGTTAGTTCTTTATGGAAAAATCAGAATGTTTGGTAAACAATTGTTTGTTCCATGAAGAGTCAATGAAGGACCCCGAGTGCAACGAAGTTTGGAATCCATGGTTTCAGAGGAAGCATCATTCGGGCTGCTTTGTTTTGCAACCGTTGCTGATGATGGATCAAGTCTTTATTGAGGCCCTTTTATGTAGAGTTGCAAGTGTATGGCCTTGTCAATACCAATATCTAGTTCACCTACATGTTCTGGAAATCTCCTGAATGTGTGTAGTTAGTAGTGGAATGTCATTGTTAAGTATATCTTTTGGAATAGGATTTAGTGAAGAACCCTTGGTGGTTGGCTAGCTGAAGTAGAGAGTCCTAGGATCTGATGTACCTGAAGGAGATGCTTTTGGTTTTGTCAGCATTCCGAAGCAATGATTGTATATTATCCTAATGTGTTGTCTTTGTAGAAAGTTTATGTTTGCATCTGTGGGAGAGCTGTTAAGAAGGATCAAATAATCATCATCATACCTATTAAAAGTGCTTGTGAATAATTCGATCCAGTCAGCCATGTGTCTGACATTCTCTTCCAGAATCCATCGAGAAATGATGGTCCTTGATGCACACCACAGGTCAGTTGACTTGTTGGTGATTTGAAATCTCCAATATTACTCTGGTTGGACGACTCCTATGGGCAGTCATCAACCAATACACATGTGACTCTATCAAGGCACATCTCATCCTGAAGTCTTTGGGTGTAGGTTATGTGCTTCGCTGGGTGTCATGAGTTGAGTGGTGGGATAGTTGCAATTGTTTTGACCAGAAAGGGAATGTTCGTAATTGTGTTAACATTGTCAGCACACAGGCGAACCAAACCAAGTCATTTTGAGGGTGTTGGACATTTTTCACTTGTCAATGGTGCTTCTTAAATCCCAGGGATTCATTTTTCGGCTATTTGCATTAGTTGCTTCACTAGGGATGCCTGGCAAGGGTGGGATTGTTCTGATGAGGACCTTAGGTTTCCTGAATACATTATATATTGTCTAATTGTTGTCGGTAAAAATGTTGAGGAATCTGATAGATGTAGTTTGGTCAGGGGTGCCTGGTGCATTACATCATGTTTGCAGTTTCAGATTATTTGAAATCCCCTTTACCTTTTCCTGGAAAGCTGATGGCAAATTAGTTGCCGAATATGCAGTGGGTAGTGGATTGAGGTGAGATTGCACTGGGTTTCTGAGTTCAGTGACAATTTTGAGGACTTCTGCTGATTTATTCTGGGCTGAAGTGATACGACTCACATATGTTATTTATTTATTTATTATTTACATTTGTATAGCACGCACAAACCCTGAGGCATCTGGGCGCTGTGAATAAGACTGGTGACAATCCAGGGACAAGAATGGTAGGTGCACAGGTGATACAGGTACAAGTAGGCTACAGGAACACAGATTTACGTTAGATAAACAGCCAGGTTTGAAGAGCTTCTCGGAATGCCCATCAGGATTGCTCTGCTCTTAGCACCTGTGGGGGGTCTGCAGGGAGTGGGGGGGGCGTTCCATTGCTTGACTGCAATGACTTGGAAACTGGATCCTCCTGCTTTGTTCTGTTTGTACTTAGGTTGGGGAAGTGTGTGGGTGCAGGGAGTCCTCGTCAGCCTGGTCGGCTGGATCATCATGATTTTCTTTTATAGTTAAGGTGGGGCAGTTTTAGAGATACACCTGTGAGTAATGGTAAGAGTTTTGAAGGCAATTCCTTCTCTGATCAGGAGCCAGTGCGCTGCTCTGCGGGCAGCAGTGATGTGTTCTGCTTTGGGGATGTTTAGGGCAGCTCGTAGGGTGTTATTTAGGATAATCTTAGGTTTTTTGAAGTTGTCAGCTGAGGTTCCAGCAAAGAAAACATTACAGTAGTCCAATCTCGCGCCAATTACTGCTCGGGCGAAGGTTAGGCAGCTTTCTGTGGAAAGGAATGGTCTAGTAGCATTTAGCAGTCTAGCAGCATTTAGCAGTTTGGATGAGTAGGCCACTGAGTAGGCTTTGGCATTTACTTGCCAGGTTAGTGATAGTGTTGTGTCCAGGTAAACACCTAGGGTCTTGACTGCAGGTGTGACTTTGATGACAGAGCCATCAATGTTGAAGGCTGCAAAGTCAGGATCTCGTTTTTTTTGCACCAACGAGGGCCCCACGAGAAGAAGTTCAGTATTCTCATCGTTAGGACAAAGGCTGTTGGTCGCCATTCAAGCCTGGATGGTGGCATAGGTGTAGTTCAGGGCAGCGGCGTCGAAGGTGTAGGTGTCAGAGAGGGGAGGAGGATCTGCGTATCATCGGCATAGTTGGTATATATTATGCCGAGGGATTCTAGGAGGTCGAAGAGTGGCTTTGTAAAAATGTTTTATAGCATCGGCGAGACACAGGATCCTTGAGGTACCCCACAGCTGATGTGGAGGGTGCAACACTGGCTTTTTCTGAGAGTACTTTCATAGTTCTACCTTCAAGGAAAGAAGCAATCCAGGCGGTCGCTTCTGGGGAGAAGAAGGCTACTTAGGTTAGGTGTTGTCAGAGTATATTATGAGCAACTAAGTTGAATGCAGCAGAGATGTCTAGGAGGAGCAGAAGGGCAGGTTTCCCCACGTCCCTAATCTCATCAATTTGTTTTTTCAGGTCAAGGAGTGCTGACTCTGGGCCATGTCGAGGGAGGAAGCCAGATTGGCAGACTTCTAATATGTGGTTATTTTCTAAGTGATGTTGGATTTCTACATATGCAGCTCTGTCAAGAACTTTTAATAGGAAGGGTGCTGCGGTGATGGGCCGGTAGTTGTTAGGAATCACTGGGTCAGGGATATATCTGTTTTAGGAGCGGAAAGACCAAAGCTTCTTTAAGGCAAGCAGGAACTGTGCCCATCATAAAGGAGGAGTTGATGAAGGCAGTGATGAATGGAGATAGCGTTTCCACACATTCTTTGGTAAGGGGTGCCGGACAGATGTCACCTTTACTTCTGGATGGCTTCAAGCCTATTAGAATGAGAGAGCAATAATGTTGTTGTTTCTAAGGACATCACACACTCTCATCTCTCCCCACAAACCTGTTCACCCTCCCTTGTAACAAGTGTGCAGGGAGACAGCTCTTACTCTAAGCCAGTGTATGCCACTACATCCAATTATATGATCTGATGTTGCCTTAACCTCTCATGGATTGCCTTGGATATTCTCTCAAGCACTCTTTTCTTTCATACTTCACTTTGTTATATTTTGCCATTGATATGTTTTCAGGTCAAGGAGGATACAATCCATAACATTTGTTTTGAGTTAGAGTTCACTTGGACAAGCCGATCCTAGATCAGTATGGCCTGCTCCACGAGGTAAAGGCGATTAAACTAATGTATTTCATTATTTGGTTCTATATCCTGTCGTGGGGAGGAAGGATAGCTCAGGGGCAACGCGTTTGTCATGGAAGCAAAAAAACGCAGCGCAACACAGGTTCCAATTCTGATTCCGCGCTTAGAAACCACTTGATATTATGCATGTTATAAAAGAACAATTATTTTTAAAAAGAATAGTTATAATTATGTATATACTCCATCGAAAAGTGCAAGGAACATCTAGCCTTGAGGTAGTCTCCTTCTACATGTTAATACTGGGTGCTCCACTGAAATGTAATCTGGTCTTTTGTAATTTTCGTCTGCCGTTAACATATACTTTGATATTTTAATTTTGAAGCACTCTGATGCCCTCTGTGCCTGGTCTACACTGTATAGACTTAAACAACAAACACATAAGTGCATACAAATCACTCTTTATGATATGATATGGCATTTATAACGCGCCTATACACAAGTGTTTCAAGTCGCGACGAGGCAAGGGAAGGGAACAAAGGGAGGACAGACAACGATCCTACTAGGCCAGATGTCATTCAGATCGTGCAAGTGCGTGGAAAGGGGGCAGGGACAGTGCAGTACATGGGAATGGATAAAACAATTAGTAAGTAACGCCCATGAGGTGGCAAGTGCATGGGTAAGTGCAGACATCAGGTGTCAAGGGCTGGTAAGGGAACTGTAGGGATACAGAAACAGTCCCAAGTGTGGGGGTTGCCAGGTGGGCAGTGCAGGTGTGTGATGGTGGCTGGGTAGGAAACCTGGGCCCTAGATCAGAGGGTGTCCAGGCAACCAGTGCAGTTCAGGTAACAGCAAGGAGGTCAGCAGAGGAGAGAAGGAGAAAAGGCAGAAGCAAAGAGAAGGGTTTTGAGGTGCTTCCGGAACCAGAGATGGTTCTCCTCGAGTTTAAGGGAGGCTGGGAGGCTGTTCCAGAGGGAGGCACCAGCTGAAGAAAGATCTACCACCAACTCGTTGCTTGGAGAAGCGGCTGACCCTAAGGGAGTTGGAGGCAGATGAGCGAAGAGCTTGAGGAGGAAGATTTTTAGGAAGAGAGAGTTGAAGGTATTGAGGCCCCAGACCCCAGAAGGCCTTGTGGATGATGCAGAGTGTTTTGAACTTAATCCTCGCAGCCACTGGGAGTAAGTGCAGAGATTTCAGTCCTGGAGAGATACGATCCCTGGGCTTGAGGCCAAGGACAAGTCTTGCAGTCCTGCTCTGGATGAGTTGCAGAGGGTGGAGAGTAGAAGCAGGCAGATTTAGAAAGACCTGGCGGAATGAAAGGCACCCGCGAGCACACCTCGGAGTTTGCCGGTCCAGTAACAACGGTACTGGCAAGCATACCAGTACCGTTGTTACCGGACCAAACCTCATAATGACGCCCATTGTCTCTTATTCGAGATAGTTTGCTACAGTTCAAAAGAATGTGTCATATTCCCCAATGTCAATAATACACAATTCTCTAGGACTTCTTTAGGTACAACTTACATTGGTATATTTGTCAGGATTAATTATTTGTGCTGCTGCTTCCATTTCCACAATCACACTTCTTCTGATGGTACTACAATTTAATATACCACCACAGTTTAAGTACTACTACTACAGCTCAGTACTTTGAATTATCAGGCAGGCTTTGACAAGACACTTCAACCTCTTCAGGTAAGCAAGGCACTCTTCCTTTTAATGACGTTCTCCAAAAGGGGCAGCCTCTTTGCCTCTCCTGTCTGTTTGCCACAATAATACTAACCTGGTCCTGCCCATAACACTCACTTCTCTCGTTGGCTTCCACAGTCTTTCGCATTACAGGTTATTTCTACTTCCAGTGTTTCTTTACAAGTAGTCAGTGCCCCTTCCCCAGTTTTACTCACACCTTTCTGCCAGTTATCAGCCCGAGTAATTACCCAGAATCATTGGTGCCACTCTCTCAGCTACAGGGAACAGTTGAAAACTTGTCTTTTAAGCCTCTTGGTTGTTAATAACTTCACAGTGCAGCTGGATGGCTCTTTGCTACTTAGAAAGGATGGTTTACCTATTGAAAGGGGGTACCTCTTGGCTTGGATGGTGCTTGTTCTTCTCTTTAACAGTTTAGACTCTACTTTGTAGAAAAGAAAAGAATGTCACTTCTAGATACAGTATAGGATTCAGCCTTTCAGTTGGAAACACAATTAGGCACACGCTACCTCTCTTTAAAGTAGATTTAAAAGGTTTAAAGATGAATAGAGAATTGTATTCCTGTGTAATGGCAAATGATACTTCTGACTTCCTTTGGGAATCACAATTAGGCACACGTGACCTCTTTTGATGTAGTTTTCAGCCTTTTTAAATTGTAACTCAGGTATTGTCAAGATAGGGTATTTGGAAATGGTTTAGAGAGTGTTCCCTCTTCATAATTAGGGAAATGCGACCACTCAGTGAGACAACACTCTAAATCATTCAACAATGGATTTGATCAACTTCAGCTTCTCACGCGAATGTTAGGTCTTCCACAGAATACGCAAGTGCTACATTTCCATTGTTAATATGACTTTGAATACAACAAACAGCTCTAACTTTCATAAAACTATACACATTCAGTCTTAAAACACTGTGCTTCAATCACTGGATTCTTTGACATTTGCTTTGTGAGCTGCACTGCTTTCCCGACTTCCTCTTAAACTTCTAATGCTTCTGGCTCTATGGGTACCCTCACCGTTCTCCTGGACGGATGTCTCTGGGAAGGCCGTTCCATTTGGGAGATCTTTTTTCTCCCGAGGACCTCAGCTTGCCTGTTGCTTCTGGCCTTAGTCTCCTGCCCGTTCACAGCTCTGCAATCATGGCAATCAGGCTCACATGGCGAAAACGTAATCTCCTGCACGTCTTCAGCTGCATGGTCTCTGCACTTCCGATTTTGGTAGAAGAGGACTCCCTCAGAGCCTGCAGGTGAAATCTGCTGTTTCCATGTTCCGGCATCCCTTTCCTTTTTCCACTTCTGTGTGTTTTGCCAGCCTCATGTTTTTCCTCGGCTTCTGCTGCTTCAGCCTGCCTTCCAGCTCTCGTTTCAGCTCCTTCCACTTCTTCCTTCCTGGGAGGGACTTTTATGCCTCCCAGATTCCGCAACAATCTTCAGGTGTGGGCTATTAGCCTTAATTGCCTGTCTACTGCAATGGCTACTAGGCTTAATTGCCTGACTGCTACATTTATATGCCTCTTTAGCCTTCTTCCTCGTCTCAGTACCTCTAGGATTCTGGAACTTGTAGTTACTTTCAGGTGTTTCCATTTCTGCAATATTTGCAAGGGTAGATTTAATCCCTTAAATGTTTTAATAGGGGGCTGTGAGAATTAGTGATTACAGAGGCAGGTCATTTCTTAAGACATTTCCAGATTCCTTGACACTGTACCCTTGGGAGTAAGGAGGGTGTTTGGCTTGGGATACAAAAAATGATCTTTCTTTTGGTACAGTTTGCTCTGATTTTATACCCTTAGGATTCATAACCTTAGATCTAATGTGAGGTTTAGAGACATTGAAATGACAATAAGCCATGACCTATTTAGGTACATTTGCAAGAGTCTTCCTGTCAGAGGAAAAATACTGTTTCTCATCCCACGGAAACTCCTCACTACCCTGGGCCCTGTCTCCTCCCAGGTGATCCTCCCGCAGTACACCACCCCCACTGTTGGGATCAGGAAGTGTCTTCCTCCCCCTGGCCACCTGTGAGGAGACTTTGGGCCGGGTTTCAGTGAGGGATCCATATGATTCTTCACAGGACCATTTGGACCCTATGGAAGATGACATGTTAGAGTTTCGAGCCAAAAGAAGTTTTGTGACTTTTATGCCTCGCATAAATATGCCTTCAGTGGACATCTTCCACAAGACCATTCTCAAAGATCTTGAAAGAATTTCTTTTAAACAACCTAGATTTGCCAATCTCAAGAGACATACACTTAGACTCATCAGAGCACTGTATTATGATACTAGCCTACCCATTGGTCCAGCAGACAAGGGAGGAGCTTTGGTGTTGATGAACACTACAGGTCATATTGAAGAATGTGAAAGACAACTGAATGGTCATAATGTGCAGAAGAACAAACATGGATAAATCCTAATTTGAAAATGTTCTTACTGGAAAACACTTCTGAAGATCCTTACATTTTATATGTTACCAAAAATTCATAAGCATCCCACTAATCCTCCTGGAAGACCCGTAGTAGCTGCCACTCATGGCACATTACATCATTTGGGTATTTATATTGACTTTTTAAACTACTAACACAAAAGACTGAGACATATGTCAAAAACACTTTTAATTTTTTACAGTTATTGAAAACCACAGATTTTCTGTCACAATACATCCTGTTCACTATTGATGTTAAGAGTTTTTTTCTACATCTCTTCTGCACAATTTAGGTATTGAGGAAGTATAATGATTTTTTTTGCCGGAGCGGCACTCTAAAGATTTTTTTCTTTTTGATTTGTTAACAACACAGCCTAGAGACATTGGGAACATCTATGGGGCCACAATGGCCCCCGAATATGCACATTTCTTCATGTGCAAATTTGAACATGACCATATACTTCACCATTCAGACTGGCACAATTACCTGAGATTCTGGGACAGAAATATTGATGACATTTTTGGAATATAGAATGGTACCTTAGAGTCACTTAATGACTTCTTGATGTCCATCAACAAAATCGACCCTAGAACACAGTTTACCGCAGAATTAGGCAAACCTAACGACCATTTTTTGGATGTAAAAATGTAACCAACAGACAATGGTTAGACTACAAACATTTCAGGGTTTAATCAGGAATCTTCCTTACAGTCAGCTACTAAGGATCAGAAGAATAGTGAGCATTGACGAAGAGTGTAAATGGCAATTGGAAATGATTACTAAGACATTCCTTGATTGTGGCTATAAGCAAGATGAAGTCAATAAATCCATGGACAAAAGACTTACATTGAAATAAGATAATCTACTGTATGGTGCCACTAAAAAGAAAACACAACCAGTATTGGTGTATGTTTCTAAGTATTCTATACAGAGTACGAGAATTCGATCCATCGTTAACAAACATTGGAATATCTTAACTTGTGGCACTAGAGTGAAACTCCTTTTTTCGAGAGCACCCAATGTTTGCCTATAACCATAGCCTAAACTTCAGAAATCAATTGGTAAACACATATCTCTCTAAACCATCACCCATACCCACACAGAAAACTGGTACTTATCCCTGCCTGCATTGCACTAACTGCAGGTGTGGGACTAAAGGCAATGTTGTATACCATCCTAAGTCTGGAGAAAGAATTGCCCTTCACAACTATGCAACATGTGACACTAGCAATGTCATCTGTACAATTAGATGCCCATGTGGCATTTATTATATAGGTCAATGCAAAATTACATTGGAATGAACACAGCTCCAACATAAGGACAAGAAAAACACAAATGCATCTGTGTCAAGGCATTAGATGGAAAAACAACACATCATCTCACAAATCCGATTTCAAATCCTCGAAAGAGGTGAAGAAGAATGGCCACAAGATACTCTTGTTAATTAACTGTATCGCAGAGAGACATACTGGATAGGCAAACTGAATGCGATAGCACCTGACGGAATGAATGAAAACTGCAACTTTGTATGCTTTCTATCACTATATAAGATGATTTTTATTGGAATCACAATCTAATATCACCTTGTGCTTTTGTTTGACTGCATATTCCTATGTAATACTTATAACAGATAATAGTGGTACAACAGTTGATATGAGATGGTCCACATGAGGTACAGGAATAGGAAAATGTTTCTTGAATGTGTATGTCCTGCAAGAAAGACTTATTGATCAGGGTTACCCTTGAATATAAAGTAAGGGCACACTCCTCAACTATCATTTTTGTGTTTGATCACTTTTACAGCAATTGGTAAGGCTATATTATGGTACAGAGAGCGACTGTGCTACTAGATCAGTGGGCATAGCTTGTGTGTTATAGGAATATAAATGAATATTCTATGTGATCACCCCCAAAGAATCTAACTAGGTTACCAGAAGTGCAGAGAGGTATGTTTGCCCTTAGTTTAGTGAATTTCCACTGTACATAAATGTCACATGTTAATTATTTTCCCTAAATGACAAGTGGTATTACAGAGACATACACATGTATCTGAAACCCACTGAGTCTAGACACAATTGAGGATCAACACTAATTTATCACCATGTTTTTTTAATAAAATGAACTGTTTATATTATGCTGCCACAATGCCGTCATGATGCGGATGACTTCGCACGCCCATTATGTCATCACTCGCATTGCCTCATCGTGCAAGAAACAGCCACGCAGTTTTCCACATCTTATTTTACGTAATGACCTAGGGGACAGGTAACTTCATATCTTTCTGATGTTTAGCTGGCAAGGAAGCAAATCATGACTGAGGTAAGACATATTCACATCGTGGTACGGGATAACGCCCCTTGCTTTGCTTTATCTAAGTGGCTACAACCACAATCATCTCTTTTTACCGTAGCAGTGAGAACTCACATCCTTGCTAAGTTTGAAGTAACACACAGTGATGCAGGTAAATAATGTTCCGGACTTTTGGGGCACAATTGGCATTTATTACACTGAGTAATTACACACTTTTGACACCTTTGGGTATGGGTTCAATGTACTTGTTATAGTTGTAGTTTAGATGCATAGAGAACATTTTTTACTTGGACACAGGTAAATACTGACCGAGATATGTACAATGAATTGGAACAGAATCAAGACATTTTCTAACTATTTCTTCTGATTCTTATTGTTTGTTGGATTTTATTTTGTAGTTTGTCTACACAATGCTGGGATTTACCTGATGGATGTGTTCTAATCTGTATATATATCCATGTATGTCTGTGTGAACAAGCACCAGGACCGCGTGAAACGCGTTACTTTAGCGGCCTCCCGCTTCGATGGCATTGAACCAATAAATAATGTTGTGTTCATTTATTGCTGACCACCTGTGATGCCTGCATTCAGTGGTCCTTTGGTGTGGTCTGGGCACTTTTCGTGTCCTTTGTTTCGTTTCATATATGCATGTATGGATTTATAGACTTAACTTGCGCTGATGACGGACATCGGTTCTGAGTGCCTTGGCAAAGGAAGTAGCCACTGTGTCTGCTTTCTCTGAATGGAATTTGTAAATTAAATATTGAACCACGCCATTATTAGGAGAATCCCCTTTTTGTAAAGGATTGAATGCTGAAGAGAAAAACATTATTACGGCTTCTTTTTAGCGATATATATGCCACCCCAGGTGCCTCGGGCTAACCTGTAGTGTTCCAATAAATATCTATATTCTTTATTAGCACCCTTCATGAATAGATTGGTGGTGCCCGCCTCCCCAGACCACTTTATACAGACGCACATACACCTTCCAGATATGCTTCTCAACACATACAAACTTACATTATTACACCTAACAGCCAACAAGAAATACATAAAAGAAATCCAAAGAGACACATAAGGACACACATGTACACTGTCCTCTAACAACAATTAGATGAAAATCACTGGTGGCAAATTGTTATGTGCGCTGTTAATCTTTTCCTTTTAATTCAGTAGGCAAAGCACCTGGAACTAAGAGCCTTCACTGTTGTTAATTGCTCATAGTGTCTGTTACCGCTGTGCATTTATCTTGGATATATTATTTAACTGCTAGTCCAATATATTCTGGGAAACCGGTGCTCTGTAGAAGGGTTTTTATATTTTCTCAAGCAGCATCCAAAGGACTGCGCCAGTGGCTCCAACAAAATAAACCGACTTTACTAACCATTTTCCCTTCTTGTTCCTCCTACTTAACTGCCACCACTACACCAGATCCTAGACTAGCCACACGCCACATAAACAAACAGAGAACCATTACTATGCCCACAACTAGAGTGAAGCACCCACGTAGTCCAGAAAACCATCAACAATGTGACTACACACCAAAACACCGGATTATCTTACAGCTACGACCACCTGTGACTCTGGATCCCTTATGAACACTATTTAACCAGTGCACACGAAGAAACCTTCATAAGCACACAGCATACTAACACCAACTACAACACCAACACAAACACTACCACACACCGGAGGCACGGAATCTTACCCATAACGCTACAATGCATGAGGCCTCTCACAAACTACCTCATGGAAAACAAAACTCATAGAAGCCAGTTCCTCCAGGTTCTGAATCTATTCTCTCACACTTTTCCCCACTAAGCCGCCAACTCCCTCTATTACAGAGCCATGTGACCACCTGGAGACTACCCTGGGTGGTAGCGTTGTGCGATACAAATCCACATAACATAGTGCATTTTTAACTCTTTTACTCTGGACTGAAGTGTTTTATGTGTGATCCTTAAACTGTCTTGACTTGGGAATATCTGATCTTTCGTTTTCCATTTGTGTCTAGTTAGAGAGCCTTTTCCTGTGACATAAGACAAAAAGTAATTCCTCCCTTATCAATAACCATCAGAAAAGGTAGGCTTCCATGAAAGTTAAGAGGTGTTAATGCCCATGCGGAGTGTGAGTACGGAAAGGAATCCGAATGCCGGATTCGTAAAAAGGGACACGTCTTAGGTCCTGCAGTTCTCTGGACAACCATTCAGAAAAGTGTCCACTTGGTAGTGGGGTCCATAAGGGTGACTCATACATCGGCCGAGAGCGAGCACTGGGGCACCCTCCATGACTGTGCATCACTAAGGGCCTCATTACACGGATGGTGGTGGGCCAAGGTGCTATTAGCACCTTGGTCCATGCCGGGAAAATACTGTCAACGCCTTGGTGGAAAGGGGAATTACCGCCCTATTCCAAGGTTGGTGGGGCGGTAATTCCCCCTTCCCCCATTGCCTTTCCCCATTCCCATTTTTACCCCATAGGGCTCTATGGGAATGGGGAAGGCACTAATTACGGTACCGCAAATTGCGGTACCATAATTAGCCCCCTGGTGCCTTTGTGGGTTGGTTTTTAACGCCTGCAAAAAGCAGGCGTTAAATTCCCCAACCCGCAAAGGGACCTCGTAGTAAGGCGGTAAGGGTTTACCAGTACCGGTAAGCCCTTACCGCCTACCGTGTAATGAGGCCCTAAGACTCAGCAGTACAGTACCCAGAATTACCTCCGAGTATAGAACTACCACAATTCTGGTCTTACTTATTCAGACCCTTTTTCTCCTTTCTCGAAATACTGTGTAAACCATTTTAGTATTTTGAACTGTCATGTACAGGATGAGTATGGGGCCCCCCTCCATTGTGAAGCCAGCGCCAGGTGCCAGTTGTAGCATAGGTGGCAGCCAGCTCCTCTGCGCACCGAGGACCATACTATTGTAAATCTTTTACATGAATAATTTTTCAATCATTACTGAGGTAGTCATTATTATTAGACTTGTTTTTATATCACTTCAAGCATTGTATTTTTAAAATGAGCAGTGAGACGATTATTTGGTTTTCTTGAGATTTCACATCTTGTCAAACGTAGCTAATATGTTTTATCGTTTGATGGAAGTGTCAACTAGCAAGCCTGCGGAAGCATGGTTTGACTGGTGGATAGCTGTGTGTGTGGGCTCTGTCACCACCACCAGCAGATTGTGAGATGCATGATCTATATACAATTACAAATGATGGAGAATAAATACAAATGTATAGATAGCCCTCCTGGCTTGGAAAGTGCCATATTTTCTGGGCCTATTGATTAAGCATGTCTATTAATGTTAAATTGCCTTTGGTGGTATGTACTGAACACTAAGCATGAGTGGGGCAGTTCAGGCAAAACTCAAACCTGTAAAATGTATTTTATTTTTATTTATTTTATTCATTTTTAAAGCGCACCACAGCCCGTTAGAGAGTACAGAGAATGCTTACAGAATACAGAATGCGTGCAAAATTTCAGGTATGGGTTATACATAGTTACATGGGAAGAGGAGAGGGGGGAGGGGTACGAGAGAGGAAGGCATATAAGTGGTTTTAGGTGAACAACCAAGTTTTGAGGGCTTTCCTAGAACGTATTGCTCGAACTGTATGACTTTTTTCTGAGGTTCGAGATGTGGGGGTCTACTTAAATCAAACTTGTGCCTATGTAAAGACGGGTTAGTGGAAACGCAGAACAATCGATGCCTGGCATTTGTATAGGTAGGAGGGACAAAGGTGTATTCTGGAAGGGATTTATAGGTTAGCGTAGAGCAGAAATAAATTGATAATAGGACCTAGTTGGTTTAGGATATTTGGGGTGGGCGTGTGGGCACATGATTTTTAGGTGGCAGTGAGAATTGTGGATGGAGGGCAGTACATGTGGGTACATGCATTTTGTGGCCATTGGAGAAGGCCAAAATACTGCAAACCCGTAGTGCATTTACTAGACGTAGAAGAAGGTAAATACTGAGAATGAACTTATGAATTGATGAGGTGTGCAAGGCAATCTAATGTGTCTATACCTTTAATTGTATTCTGGAAGAGGTTGCATATTAGAATGCCTGCCTCCCCTTTGACAGTGCCATTCTGATGAAATAGTACCACACTCATGACCGGGTGGGTGCTGATGTCATGGATGGGGTTATCTTATGACCAACTGTATACACATGGTATTTTTGTTTGCTTACACTAAATGTGTTACCTACCAGTCCCTAATAGAAGAACATCCTATACCTGTGTGGGTTGTCGGTCCCTAGGAAGGAGGTGATGCACCGCCTATCTAAAAGGGAAAGAGTCGAAGAACAGCCCCTAAATCTACAATGTTATTCACTAGATGTAATTCTTAATAAAAAGCAGAACAGTATCTCAATCAATAGAGCGACATTTCTAGGAGGAACTTTTTCAACATGGGCACCTGGGCCGTATATAGTTTAATCGACCTTCCAAGAAGTGTGGTGGCAATATGTTGTAGATCAGTTGCTTGGTTAAGGGAAACCATAAAAACCGTTTTCAAAAGGTACAGTAGTTAAAGAGAAATAGTGTTTAAAACAAATGGTAAGGGATTAAGTATTCACTTAGCTTCTATGTACCACTAATGGGTTATAATTGTTTAGACAACTTCATTAGTTAGTGGGGGGGCATAGAAAGTCTGTTCTCCATTGCAGTGACATCAGTTCGATCCTTATCCCACGTGCACTTGGGGATATCGTCTGTCCAGATGGTTGACCGGTTCGATGACTATCCAATGTGTGTCATCCTCTTCAGGACCAAGTTATTTAGTTGCGTCTGGATCAGATCGGCATTCCCGATGGATATGGAGGTTGGTCACCACATCTACCTAGGGAGGAATATTGAGAGCTAGTTTTGGTCTAGGTCCAGTAGGTAAATAATTGCTTTCGTATATGCACGTTGGCGTTAGTCTGAATTACTTAAATCAATATGCTAACAACCTATTTCCGGTTAAGAAGTGTTCCATCTACAGGCCCAAAGTATCCCTATGTCACCCAGGTGCTCTGTTTTCCAAAGAGTTCAATGCAATCTCAACTGTGGTTGAGTATTGCGTTCAACCTAGACTGATAACTTGTGTCTGGGTGATCTTTAGGCGGTCCCTGTCTCCAGTCGTTGGTAGAGATCCAAGGGATTTCTGTTACGGTCTTGGGTCTCCTAGGGTAGGAAACGATTACTCTTAGTCATATCCCACCCCAGTAGTCCTTTTAGTTTCATTTGTTTTCCTTCTCGGTCCCTGCTTCGCATCGTCAGTGGAGGCCTGCCTCTTAGTTTGCAGGAGCTACCCAATGATGTGCACTTGGACGAAAACTAGAGGTGTTTTAGTCCACAGCTGCTGGCCATTATGTAGTTCGTTTTTTATTATTACATTATGATGGTGGTTCGCGACAGGTGGTGCACCAGCTTGCCACTGGATGTTATGACAGGCATATCATGATTGGTAACTCACTGGTGCCATTGGTTTATTAGCATCCCTTACATTTATAAAGAAACATTTAAGTTATGTAGTTACAGTTTACTACCAAATAATTTCAGTGGGCATGCAACACAAAACTGTGTAAAGCCTGGGAGTAAGTGGTACAAACTCCTCCAATTACTCCACAAAATGGTACTACTAATAAAATAACATCTTTTCTCAATACCCTGACATCAAAAAGCTTTCCCTATATTCAACTGAAATTACCCCTTCATTGTTACCAATTGTTGTGAGTTTAAGTACGAGTTAAAATTACCTTATTTTTAGGTGATTAGGTTAGTTTGGCTAACAAGATTCAAGTAATTAAGAGTCATTTAATTAGCTTGCATGGAAGCCATTAGCACCCTCAGCATGGATACACTGGCAGCCTAACCCCCCTGTCAATGGACCTGTATGAACCCACACACGGGAGGGGCTCTGTGTTTACTTCCCTGGGGTATGCAAAGTGTACAAATATGTCAATTTCTGTTAGTGACGGATTTCAGTAGCATCATCATTATTGTGTACAAGCAAGCATGAAGGACACTGTGTTTTTACAGTGTACTGTGACTTTGTGTACTCTGCATAGGAAACACTTGTGTTATCAATGCAAATTGCCCTGCTGTTGAATTTCTGAGTTACTGATTTTTTATAATGCATTTTGTTGCTTGGTTTACACTGATGCAATGGTCCTCTCTGTAATAACTCTGAGCATGTTACTTTGAATCATCCTTTTACTTTGACTTTGTATGAATGAATACTCCGGTAGGGTCATTCTTGAAGAAGGGCACCTAATGAGGCGATATTCCCAGAGGTGGCGGGCCCACCCTGTAGGAAACAGCCTGCTGCCCTAGTTAAGTGCCTGATTGCTAGCATTACCACTGCAAATCACTTTTATGAAGCTTTTTCCACAATCTATCTTGTTTCCTGTGAAACACTTTCATGAAGTTGCAACCACAATCTATCTATGACAGCAATGCTCACTGTAAATAACGTTCATAATACTGGAGACTCAATCTATGTCAGTAATGGTCACTATGACAATGTTTCATAAAGCTCTACACAAAATCCATACCAGCAATGACCTCTGTAAATAACTTTCATGTAACGTAACCTGAACGTTTAGTGGTTTTTAGGGACAGAGTGATTGACAGGCCATCTAAACCTTGTGTGTCGGCCTGGTGTGTGATTGGAGGGCTGGCATAGACTAGCCCCATAGCCAATGTGTATATCTATAGGAGAGCCTGCACTTCCCACACATAAGTAGATTCTTACCTGATTTGTAGAGGATTGCCAGGAAGGTGTGCTGCTGCTTCTAATGATCAGGTCTGGTCACAATGGCTGGGTGCTGGCCTGTTTGTCCTTGCTTCCACTTGTTTCTTTGGCTGTTGGAATCCCTTTCTCTGCTTTTTCTCTTTATCCTCCTGCTCCACTTTATTGAGACCATTTATGGGTTGCTTCTTTATTGTTACCCTGCAAACTCCTTTGGGACTAAGCACCTCAACGTAAGGGAACCTCCCTAGCCTAGAAGTGTGTGTGGGGGGGGAGGTTGCCATCACTCCACCTCAGCTCTTTCCTGGGCTTTTCTAGGTCACCTCCATCCCTTCCTGCCCTTGTGGTACTGCTATTTGGTGGCTGGTTGCCCTGTCTCGCTCCTCTAGCTGCCTGGATACCTTTGGTCAGGTTGCACTGTCTACCTGGTGCCTTCTCCATAACTTCTTCTGCTTCTGGCTGGTGGGTTGCCCTCCTACAAACAGATTTGTCTTCTTATCCTATGTCTGGGGCATAACTGATCTGATATTGCACAGTTTCTCCAGCCATCTCCAAAACAAATCTTCAATGACTGATGATGTAAATATGTGTTCCTGGGTCATGGAGCCCAGCTATATTCTTCAGAATCATTTTCAGGTGGGTCGGCGAGTAGCGGGAGTTGGCCGGACAGCTTTACTGCATATCGGCCTTGACTTCTATTGGCCCTAATCCTGCTTGGCATTCATTCTTCTCTGGATGGCTCCCTGGGATTGGTGGCTTCTTTGCTCGGACCTGTGGGCTAGAACTCATACGTACCTTGCTTTACCCAGTGGTGTGCCTATGGATTTTGACCCATGTATTCATATGGTGAATCTTTCTACAAACATTTGAACTACTACAAAGGGACTAAAAGGGTATTTACCTGACATATGTCTTGGATCCCCCTTGGATACATGGAGTGTTTAACCAAAGACTGGATTGTTTGTATTTACATAGGATTTATCAGATAATTATATGTATTGCCTTTCAATCCCTTTTCATTGGATAAAATAGTGTAACAGTATCCACTTGTGTGTTTCTATTTAACTCTATGAGTGAATGGGGTCCTTTTGAGGCTCAGTAAAGTTGGATCCATGTATAATCACATTTTTGGTGGCCCCTGGGTATTGTTTAATAGTGTGTAAAACTTTTCCTCTCCCTAGATATATTGTCAATGTGGATTCTGAACATGGCCAGGTAATGTGTGTTGCTTATGTCTAAGGAAACATTTTTCTCCTGACCTGTTACTATTATAATAAGTAGGGCTGGCCGCCAGGGACATTTAGCTTTGGAAACAGAAAGGGTCTATGCTAGGCCCTTTTACTGTTTATATCTACACTGGGCATTTTTTCCGAGTTCGACAGTGCAGTACATTTTTGGCTATAAATCTGTGACCCCCACTTTTTTGTATGGTAACCAAATCACTGACAGTTTCACCGTACCACAGAATTCTAACTTTGGAGGTGAATTGTAGGATTTATCTCCAGCATATTGCTGGAGGTACAGCTTCCAGTTCACCTCCAGAAATTGCAGGATTTGCTACAACACAATTACCTCTACTTGTAAATCCTCCAAAATCCAGAGGGAGGCCTATGGAATCCAAAAATGCGGTCAACATGAGAAACAGTATAGTTTTACCGCACCACTCATTTCCATCTTTACAAAGGAAGTGGAGGATTTAGCTCCAGCATGCTGCAGGAGGTACATTCTCCACTTCTCCGAAACCTGAGGATTTTGTCAGATCAGAATTACTGCTCATGGTGAGTCTTCCAAAATCCACATGAAGTCCTATGGACTGCAATTCTTGGGGCTAACTACGTATGTCCTCAACCCACTTGAAATCATGTGGTAAATTAGTGTGATGAAGTGTGGTAATGGTAAGAGAGTTTGGTGGTAATTCCTCCAAAATTATCGTCAAACTCATAATAAGGCCTTTTTTTACTATGCGTTGTGCCCTAGACTCATAGAACATATATATGACCTTTTTGTGACTTTTGTGTAACTATGCAATAAAGTGTATTATTTCAATATACGTCTGTAGTGTAGTCTCCTAGGTTGCCAACGGAGACTAAATATGCCTGTGAACCAGCCTTCTCCCCTCCCATCAGTGAAGTCAGACTGCTCTGCAAATTATACTCAGTAAGTGAGTTTTGTCTATCTTTTGGTTGGAACCCTGTCTTACCTTTAGAATAGGTGGTTTCACACTCACCGGTGGACTCTGGAAACATATCTCCATTACATATTCCAGAAGTCAAATATGCAACTACTGACAGGGTAATTCATAGAATTTTGCACAAAAGTGGCGCACGCGGCTGGCGCACATTGTCCCCGTGCGATACACTGCGCCAGCCGCGTGCGATAAAATCAATTTCATCGCACAGCGTATTCATGGATTTTAGCCCCCAAAACCAGCCGTGGCACAGAGTGGCGCAGCGACCCTGCAGCAGCGCCAGTTACGCCCCCAAGAACGCCCTCGCGCAAGGAAAATCCACCAAAATCCCCAATTCATCGCAAATGTCTGCGCTAACCCTGGTCCAGTTTACAGGGCTGCCAAACTGCAAACGCCAAGCGGGGTCCGTGTATTACTGGGCTGCGCGGGAAGTTTCACACGCGATTGGCCCTGTGCGAGTGGGGTACGTGTATAACTGGGGAGCGCGGGAAGTTTCACACGCGATTTCAGCAGGGTACGTGTATTACTGGGGTGCGCGGGAAGTTTCACACGCGATTTCAGCAGGGTACGTGTATTACTGTGGTGTGCGGGAAGTTTTATACGCGATTGGCCCTGTGTGAGCGGGGTACGTGTATTACTGGGGTGCGCGGGAAGTTTCACACGCGATTGGCTCTTGTGCGAGCAAGGTACGTGTATTACTGGGGTGCGCGGGAAGTTTCACACGTGATTGGCCCTGTGCGAGCGGGGCACGTGTATTACTGGGGTGCGCGGGAAGTCTCACACGCGATTGGCCCTGTGCGAGCGGGGTACGTGTATTACTGGGGTGCGCGGGAAGTTTCACACGCAAATTCAGCAGGGTACGTGTATTTCAGGGGTGCACGGGAAGTTCCACACGCGATTGTCCTGGGTACGTGTATTACAGGGGTGCGCGGGAAGCATCACACGCAAATTCAGCAGGGAACGTGTATTTCAGGGGTGCGCGGGAAGTTTCACACGCGATTCCATCAGGGCACGTGTATTTCAGGGGTGCGCGGGAAGTTTCACACGCGAATTCAGCAGGGTATGTGTATTTCAGGGGTGCGCGGGAAGTTTCACATGCGATTGTCCTGGGTACGTGTATTACAGGGGTGCGCGGGAAGTATCACACGCAAATTCAGCAGGGTACATGTATTTCAGGGATGCGCGGGAAGTTTCACACGTGATTCCATCAGGGCACGTGTATTTCAGGGGTGCGCGTGAAGTTTCACACGTGAATTCAGCAGGGTACGTGTCTTTCAGGGGTGCGTGGGAAGTTCCACACGCGATTGTCCTGGGTACGTGTGTTCCAGGGGTGCGCGGGAAGTCTCACACGCAAATTCAGCAGGGTACGTGTATGTCAGGGGTGCGCGGGGAGTACTACACGTGATGTGGCCGTGTGGGTCCTCCCAGGTGTTCCCTCTACACCCTCCACCATGCCCCCACACATGTCTCCCAGCACCCCCACCCCCCAGAATCCAGGGGCACCCTCCACCAGGCCCCCTCACATGTCTCTCAGCACCCCCACCCCCCAGCAGTGCAGGGCACCCTCCACCATGCCCCCACACATGTCTCCCAGCACCCCCACCCCCCAGCACAGTGGGGCAACTGCCAGCAGGCCCCCACTCATGTCCAACTCATGTCCCCCGGCACCCCCATCCCCCAGCATTCAGGGGCACCCTCCACCAGGCCCCCACTCATGTCCAACTCATGTCCCCCTGCACCCCCACACCCCAGCAGTGCAGGGCACCCTCCACCATGCCCCCACACATATCTCCCAGCACCCCCACCCCCTCAGCATCCAGGAGCACCCTCCATCAGGCCCCCACACATGTCTCCCAGCACCGCCACCCCCCAGCAGTGCAGGGCACCCTCCACCATGCCCCCACACATGCCTCCCAGCACCCCCACCCCCCAGCACAGTGGGGCACCTGCCAGCAGGGCCCCACTCATGTCCAACTCATGTCCCCCTGCACCCCCACCCCCCAGCATTCAGGGGCACCATCCACCAGGCCCCCACTCATGTCCACCTCATGTCCCCCTGCACCTCCACACCCCAGTAGTCAGGGCACCGTCCAACAGGCCCCCACTCATGTCTCCCAGCACCCCCACCCCCCAGCAGTGCAGGGCACCCCCCACCATGCCCCCACACATGTCTCACAGCACCCCCACCCCCCAGCATCCAGGGGCACACTCCACCAGGCCCCCACACATGTCTCCCAGCACCCCCACCCCCCAGCAGTGCAGGGCACCCTCCACCAGGCCCCCACACATGTCTCCCAGCACCCCCACCCCCCAGCATCCAGGGGCACCGTCCACCAGGCCCCCACTCATGTCCCCCTGAACCCCCACCCCTCAGCAGTCCGGGGTACCCTCCACCAGGCCCCCACTTATGTCTCCAAGCACCCCACCCCCCAGCAGTGCAGGGCACCCTCCACCATGCCCCCACACATGACTCCCAGCACCCCTACCCCCCAGCATCCAGGGGCGGCACCCTCCACCAGGCCCCGACTCATGTGCCCCAGCCAACACGTCATCACAATCTAGATCCCTGGCCCTTATGGGCTGCCTCCACATGTCAAACACCCACACAAGTATTGCATCCACCCACTTAGAAATGGCAATTACATGATACAACCCCAATGGCAAGTATGTAAATGAACATATGTCTCTCACATACACACAATGGGTGTCAGTGAATGTCAAAACCCATATCATGATATGCATGAAACCAATGAGATGATACTACACATTGAAGTTTGATGAAGAAAATGTATTAAAAGAAACATAAATGGAATCAAAAATAAACAAACGACAATGGGAATTAAAAACCAAAAGCAGCATGTCCGTAAAATAAAGTAAAGCCACAAATCATAATCCAAAGGAAAGGTGTCCAAAGTCACAGTTCAAAAAAGTAAATCCAATGGAAAATCCAAACCGAAAACCATTGCTCCATGGGTAAATTCCAAATAAAAAAATAAAATCCAACACTCAACTATATACAGATAAACAATCCAGGGTCCATGATCCCAACAGAAGAAATGAAAACTATCTAATAATGCTACCTAATAAAAAAACTATATACAAAAATGCGGTCCATTGTCCAAAAGGTCCAAAAAAAAATAAAAAGCAAAGGAAACCTAACACTAACTACATAACTATTTACAAGGGCAGCGGGCTAGTCCGACGGCTCACTGGTTGTTGTCATGGGCCAGGGCATCATCGAACTCCTGTTCAATGGCTTGGAGGCAGGCATGTTCCCTGGCCCCGAGGTCTCGCAGGGATAATGCAGTGTCCAGCTCCAACTCCCTGCGAATACCCTCGAGGCACTCAGCCCGCCTCAGCGCCCTCCGCATGGAGTTCTCCGCCCTGACCATTGTGAGCCGTTCCTCCTCTGCCCGCTGCCGCTCCGCACCTATCTGCTGGCCCAACCGCTCCCACACGGAAGACACTCCCATTCCAGGGTTCTCCTGCCCTCCGGCCGATGCCTGCACCCCTGATGTTGATGGCCCCGAGCCATGATGCCTCCCACGTCGAGCCTGCCGCTGCCTCCATCGCAACTGCCTGTGCCAGCATGACGGCATCCAGGCTGATGGAATCCACCAATGCCGTCGTGCATGTGCCCTGCCCTATTATGCCGTCACATCCTCCATCTGCTGGGGTCCAGTTGCTGGTGTGTCCACCCCTGCTGGACCTCTGACTCCCGACTGTGGCAGGGTTGGGATCCCCACCGAGTTGGCTGTGTTGGTCGGGGCAGGTCCACAGGGGGCCCTGGTGGCATCTGGGCCAGAAGATGGCATGGAGAACGACTGGCGCATAGCCTCCACAGAGGAGGAGAGGGTCGCCAGAGTGCCCGACACATGTATGAAACCCCGACCATGGCCACTCACAACTGGGCCACAATGGCACGGTGCTCTTCGTGATGACGTGCGTGCTCCCCCCGGGAAGCATGCACCTCATCACGAATGACACCCGTGCGCAACGCGACACCAATCAGGACCTTCTCCATACGGCCAGGGGTCCCCTCGTCCACAGGTGGAGGGGAGCCAGATGACATGGACATCCCCCCTACCTGCGGACGGGCCTGGGATGGGGCATCCCTGCTGGTGCATGGTGGTGCAGTCACAGTGTCAGGGACAGTGACATGCACAGGCACCTCCACGGCGACCTGTGCTGCCTCCTGCCCCTGTCCCTGGACTGCTCCACTTGCACCAGCAGGGATGCCCCCACCAGGCCCCATGTGCGGCTCAGTAGCGGCCTCCTCCTCCTCTGTGGAAACCACCAACCTGGATGGCTCCACCCCGTCTTCCGCCGTTGCAAGCCCCTGTGGGGGCTCACCCACCCCTTCCGCTGCAGCCGTGGGGGCATCCCCGCCGCTTTGCTCCACAGCGCCGTCTCCGCCCTCTTCTTCACTTTGCGCTGTGTAGAGGGAGACATAGAACACAAGCATCAGGGTACTGTACAATGGTCCCCTAGACAGGAAGCAATAGCAGATGAGTGGCACTGTCAAAGATCCCTTCCATCATGTCCCTCCACAACACATGGGTCAGTGCAGGCAAAACACATGCAGTAACAGGCATGACGCATGCTATGGACATTAGCAAACATGTCCAAGGGACTCTTGAAACATACAATGTTGTTTATGAACTCACATGCATCATGGGTCATGCCTATCACATGCACACACTTCACCGTACTTTCATCCATCTGGACTCGTACGCCCCAGACACAGTGGATGCAAGGATAACTAGGCTGCGTCAGTGATTCTGAACATTGTCACAGACATGTGTCATGCATCCATGGCATTCACAAGTCACAGACACGCAGGTCAGACACACAGACATGGACACCATACATGCACATGGCATCAGCACCCATCCCTCACCCCCACCCATGTCCAGGAACAGAGACTGGCATGCTCTCATGTGTCCATTCCGCATAGGGCTCCCCATGTTGCATTTAAACACATACACCAACCGTGTGCTTCACACATTACTGTTCTCAAATGCATGACCATGATGTCCCTGCACACACACACGCGTACATGGCCTATGTCACACATACAGGCAAGTATCAGACAACCAGCACACTGCAACATGCCCTGTCTCACACAGCAATGCTTGGCCACTTACCATCGACTCCAGACGGGTCTGCCTCTCAAAGACCTGGATGTGGAGCACTGGGGATATGCGTTCCAGGACCCTCATCTGATCTTCCGACAAGTGGCCCCGGCGCCCCTTAGCATCCGCTACCTTCAAGAGGCGCCAGGCCTTGTTGAGGGTCCTGGACCTGAAGTCCTCCCAGCGCTTCTTGACATGATGGAATAGTCGGACTGCCACCCCCTCCGCGTTGATGGCAGTCACGATGTCCGTCCAGATCCGAGTCCGTCCTTCCTTGTCGGCACGTGATATTCCGAAGAGGGCATCATAATGCCCCAGGACAAGCTCCACCAGGACACCAACTTCCTTCTGACTGAAGCTAGTGGCCCTATGCCCCTCTGGCTGGGGGTCGCCAGTGGTCTCGGATGGTGTTTGCCCCGACATGGCGACCCCCGAGGCAGGCGTGGGTGGGCACCTGGGTCCTGGGGCTGGGCTGTGGAGCGATGGTATCCCAGTCGGGAGTCTTCTGTTCCAGCAGGTGTGGACACAGCAACTGGACCCCTGCAGATGGCTGATGTGCAGGCACCAAATGGCAGGGCACGGTGGCAGCAGGCAGGCAGGCAGGCAGCAGCAGATGGCTCGTGGGAGGCTGCTCGGGGCTCTGGGGGTCAGTAATCCGGCCTTTTGGGCAGGAGCGTGGTCTTCCGTCTGCTTACGCGTGGCCAGCTTGATACGGAGTGATTTGGCACGTGAAAATTCTGCACGTCAGCATGTAATTCGAGGAAAGGCCCTTAGCGCGTAAGCGCGTCAGCACGCATACGCGATTCCATTGGACCAAAGGCCCTTAGCGTGTAAGCGTGCCTGTGACGTATCGCCCACAGGCATTGCCCTAGCAGGGCTTGAAGATCCCACGCGGATTTCCATTGCTCAGTACGTGCCTTTCGTGGGGTGCAGTGCGTGTGTTATGCAGGCATTGGGGTTCATACGCCATTACTTCACAGCGGGTGGGTGTTGGCTACGCGTTCTTCTACACGCAAGGCAGACAGTGAATAGTACCCTGCTCCCCCAGGCCCGATCGCATGTTAAACACCCCGCGAGCCCCTGAAATACACGTACCACGCTCCCCCGTGCCCGATCGCGTGTTAAACTTCCTGCGCACCCACGAAATACACGCACACGCTATTATTCACACAGCGGGTGTCCGTGTTTGTCGCGTACCCCTTTGCATGTCATTTAGGGGTGCGTGGGAAGTTTCACACATGAATTCAGCAGGGTACGTGTCTTTCAGGGGTGGGCGGGAAGTTCCACACACGATTGTCCTGGGTACGTGTATTACAGGGGTGCGTGGGAAGTACCGCACGCAAATTCAGCAGGGTACGTGTATTTCAGGGGTGTGCGGGAAGTTTCACACGCGATTCCATCAGGGCACGCGTATTTCAGGGGTGCGCGTGAAGTTTCACACACGAATTCAGCAAGGTACGTGTCTTTCAGGGGTGCGCGGGAAGTTCCACACACGATTGTCCTGGGTACGTGTGTTCCAGGGGTGCGCGGGAAGTCTCACACGCAAATTCAGCAGGGTACGTGTATTTCAGGGGTGCGTGGGGAGTACTACACGTGATTTGGCCATGTGGGTCCTCCCAGGTGTTCCCTCTACACCCTCGACGGCCCCTGCAGGCAGCCCACACCACAGGGGACTACCCTGCACTACTGCTCATGTCCTGCAGGCAGCCCATCCACCATGGGCATGCCCCCCAGCCAAGCCATATGTCACCCTGCACTGCTGATCAACAACGCATGTCTCCCAGCACCCCCACACCCCAGCACTGTGGGACACCTGCCAGCAGGCCCCCACTCATGTCCCCCTGCACCACCCCCAACCCCCAGCATCCAGGGGCACCCTCCACCATGCCCCCACTCATTTCTCCCAGCACCCCCACCCCCCAGCACTGTGGGGCACCCTCCACCAGGCCCCCACTCATGTGTCCCAGCACCCCCACCCCCCAGCACTGTGGGGCACCCTCCACCAGGCCCCCACTCATGTCTCCCAGCACCCCAAACCCCCAGCACTGTGGGGCAGCGTCCACCAGGCCCCCACTTATGTCTCCCAGCACCCCCACCCCCAAGCAGTGCAGGGCACCTGCCAGCAGGCCCCCACTCATGTCCCCCTGAACCCCCACCCCCCAGCAGTGCAGGGCACCTGCCAGCAGGCCCCCATACATGTCCCCCAACACCTCATGACGATCCATAATCATGGCCCCCATGCTCACTCAATACACTGCCTACGCCACCCCAGTCCAAACACACCACCAGGTATGACATCCACCCGACAAAGAAATCACCAGCACATGATGCATCCCAAATGGCTAGTCTGCACATCAACACATATCCGTCAAACCCACACAATGACAGCATGTTAATGATAGAACACACATTGTGACATGCATGAAACCAAAGAGAGAATACCACACATTGAAGTACAAAATTATAATGTATTAAACAGAAAAGCAAGGCAATGAAATGGAACAGAAGAAAATGGAAATAATAAATGAAATCCAGCATGTCTAATAAATGAAAAAGATGCATGAAAGCCAAATGAAAGGCAATCCAAAAGGAAGTCTCCAAAGTGTCAGTCTGAGAAAATAAATCCAATGCTCCAAAATAAGAAAAAACCATTGATCCATGTGAAAAAAAAAATCTAAAATCCAAATCCATTGTCAAACTATGTACAAGGTGAACATCCAGGGTCCATGTGCCCAATCCTTTAATTGAAACCTATAAAATAAAATACTACCTAATGAAGAACTATATACAAGAAGTTGGGGCATTGCCCAAGCGCCCCAAAACAAAACAAAACAAAACCGAAAGGAAACTTAACACTAAAGAACTATTTACAAGGGCAGCGGGCTAGTCGGACAGCTCACTTCTGGATGTTCCGGGCCAGGGCATCATCGAACTCCTGCTCAATGTCCCGGAGGCGGTCCTCCTCCATGGTCCCGAGGGTCCGCAGGGCCGACGACATGTTCTCCTCCAACTTCCTGCGGATTGCCTCGAGGCACTCGGCCCGCCTCAGGGCCCTCCGCATGGAGTTCTCCGCCCTGACCATTGTGAGCCGTGCCTCTTCCGCCTGCTGCCGCTCTGCATCTATGGCGTGGCCCAACCGCTGCCACACGGAAGACACTTCCCGTCCTGGGTCCTCCTGCCCTCCGGCCGATGCCTGCCCCTCCGATGTCGAAGGCCCCGAGCCATCAAGGCTCCCACCTCGTTGCTGCTGCTGCTGTGCCTGTGCCCGTGCCCTGGCTCCTGCTGCCTGCACATCCTCCACCGGCCGGGGTGCAGTCGTTGATGTGGCCACCCCTGCTGGACGTCCGAATCCCGACTGTGACAGGGATGGGTCCTCCACCAGCCTGGCCGCACCGTCAGAGGCAGCTCCACAGGGCACCAGGGTGACAAATGGGTGGAAAGATGGCACAGAGGACAACTGGCGCATAGGGTGTTCAGTTGAGGAGGGGGTCAGAACAAGCTCCAGCAAACGGAGGAATCCTGCCTGGGTGACCTGTCTCAGTAGGCCGACGCGGTCAACGAGCCATTCGAGATGACGTGCATTCTCCTCATGAAAAGACTGCAGGTCACCTCGCATGGCCCGTTGACGCAACGCCACACCAGTCAGGACAGGCTCAACCCGTACCTGGATAGCCATGTCCGCAGGCAGAGGAAGGCCAGTTGTTGTAAGCTCATCCCCTGCCTGAAAACGGGTCTGGACGTAGGCAACCCTGCTGGTGCAAGATGATGCAGTGACAGGATCAGGGACAGGATTGCACACAGGCACCTCTGCGGCGGCCTGTGCTGCCTCCTGTCCCTGGTCCTGCACTGCACCACTAGCACCAGTGGAATCCCCACCTCCAGACCCCGTCTCTGTCGCTTGCACGGCGTCCTCCACCACCAAACCCCCCACCAACCTGGATGACTCTGTGCCATCTTTCCCCGTTGGGCCCTGTGGGGTCCCAGCTGCCCCTTCTGCTGCCGAGGAGTCCAACTCCGACCTCCGCCTCTTGGACCTCCCCCCGGCAGCTGCAGCCTGGGACACAGCACCGGACTCCTCACTTCCCGACGAGATGACAACCTGGGAGGGGAGCCAGGCCTTGCGTCTCCGGCTGGCGGTGCAATCCCTGCCGCTGTGCTCCACAGCACCTTCTCCGCCCTCTTCATCAGTTGACGCTGCAGATAGAGAGAAATAAAACACAGGCATCAGTGCACTCTAAAATGGACACATACACACATGACAGTTGTACATGAGTGGCATTTGGAAACCTCAGACATGGCATCACATTCACCAACACACATGTCATTTCAACTCGCACACATGAGCCATACACAGCCATATTGCAACAGCCAGCACCATCCATACACATACAACAGCATGAGCAGGCAAAGGTGAGCCAGACATCACATGCAACACAGGGAGTGCACTACACATGCACACACACCACCACACTTGCATGCATGGGTACACCTCTGCCAACTATTGCAGTCTTCAGATTGGCATCCATGTCACATCTGCCAATCAGGCTTCCACATCCCGCTGTCACATGCATCCATGTTGCATCACTGTTGCCCCCTTGTCAAATACACACACATGCACATGTACACAGAGCTGATACATGCAGTTGAAACCAACATCCAGGTGTGACATCACGAACATGCCTGCTTACATACACATTCATCCAAACATGTGTGCCCACACATCTGCATTTGGCATGCAAGCCTACACACACAAGCACCATCCATGTCTCACACATGAGAGCCCTCGCATGTGTTAGCCTCACAGCCCTGTACACCCCCCCATACTTGGCCCCATAAAAACACATGTGCAACCTGCACACTACTGGCACACCACCACACGCACAGCTTACAATCATGATGCATGTACACTTACCGCTCGACTCCAGACGGGCCTGCCTCTCAAGGACCTGGACGTGGAGCGCTGGGGATATGCATTCCAGGACCCTCATCTGATCGTCCGACAAGTGGCCCCGGCGCCCCTTAGCATCCGCTGCCTTCAAGAGGTGCCGGGCCTTGTTGAGGGTCCTGGACCTGATGTCCTCCCAGCGCTTCTTGACATGATGGAATAGTCAGACTGCCACCCCCTCCGCGTTGATGGCAGTCACGATGTCCGTCCAGATCCGAGTCCGTCCTTCCTTGTCGGCGCGCAAACTTCCGAAGAGGGCATCATACTGCCCCAGGACTTGCTCCACCAGGACACCAACTTCGGTGGCAGTGAAGCTGGTGCCCCTCTGCCTCTCTGGCCGGGGGTTGCCAGTGGTGCCAGATGTTGCAGTGCCCGAAATGACAACCCCCGAGGCAGGAGTGGATGGGCAACTGGGTCCTGGGGCTGGTCTGTGGAGCGATGGAATCCCAGTCGGGAGTCTTCGGTTCCAGCAGGGGTGGTCACAGCAACAGCACCCCTGG
This sequence comes from Ambystoma mexicanum, assembly GCF_040938575.1. NCBI lineage: Eukaryota > Metazoa > Chordata > Amphibia > Caudata > Ambystomatidae > Ambystoma > Ambystoma mexicanum. The sequence goes on along the minus strand of NC_090928.1, from coordinate 374,039,094 downwards.
CTGATGTGCAGGCAGAAAATGGCAGGGCACGTGGGCAGTAGGCAATCAGGCAGCAGCAGATGGCAGGTGGGAGCGTGCTCGGGGCTCTGGGGGGGAGTAATTCGGCCTTCTGGGCAGGAGCATGGTCTTCTTTGTGCTTACGCGTGGCCAGCTTGATACGGAGTGATTTGGCACGTGAAAATCAAGCACGTCTGCATGTAATTCGAGGAAAGGGTCTTAGCGCTTAAGCGCGTCAGCACACGTACGCAAATTCATTGTCCCAAAGGCCCCTAGCGTGTAGGCGCGTCTATGATGTTACGCGCACGTGCGTTTTCCATGGCGCGTAGAAAAAATAAGCACGTCAGAGTGTCATAGCGTGCAATTGGTGGAAAGGGCCTCAGCGCGTATGCGCGTCTGTGACATGCGTGCGCGGGCATTTCCCTATGACTGCACGTCAGAGTGTCAGCTCGTCTAATTGGAGGATAGGGCCTCGCTACATGCGGAAGTGACGCTGGACGTGTGGGCATGTTTAAAAGGTACGTGTAGAACGCCATTTCCTTGTACGTGCTTTTCGTGGAGAGCGAGTGGGTGAAATCTCTACTTCTTGTCGGTTCACACGTGATTTACTTCACGGCGTTCCAAGTTCGTACTCCCTGTTACCTCTGACAGCTTTTTCTCTTTTTGTCTTTTTCCTGGGCCTGTTTCCTCAAACAGCGTTCACTTCTCCTGTTGTCCTGTCTCCTCAGACAGCATACAATTCTTCTTTTGGCGGGGGTGTTGCCAACGCGCACACGCGCATATTTTTCACACGATTTTTCCTGGCAGACGGTGAGTCGCGCACGCATTTAACATCTGTGCTTGCCCCGTGTGTTGCCTACCCCTTCAGAGGTCAGGCTAGGCTGCGTGTGACACGCATACATTCATTTTTGTGTTTCTGGGTGCCACAGCGTAGTGCAGTTTTATTTTTCCACGCACGTGGTCTAGGAGGGGTTGCATGGACATTATCTCCCTTTTTTGGGGTGCCTGTGCGTTGCGTGACCCGTCATCTTCCCCCAAGGGTCACATACAGCCTTGCTAGGGCACTAGGGTACGAATTCCATCTAGTACCCTACCCCTTTGACCCCCAATTGCCCAGGACAATAGTTTACTGCAACTCCCATATGCACAACAACATCAGGGCCATGGTTGGGAGGCGAGCACGCGGTAAGGGTGGCAAAGGTGGCTGTGGTGGATACGGTAGGGGACGTGGCCGGGACTTGCAGGGTGCCCCTAGCCCCCCATGTGTGGGTGACCAGTCAGGGACACCCATGCCCCCCCCCCGGGTGAGGGTAACGTGGCTGACACCATCCCTGCTCAGCCCTTGTTGGACGAGCCCATTGTGGCACCAGACCTGGCACAGGGTGACTCCATGGCTGACTTCCAGGTCAGCAGGTCTAGGCCACGTGTGGCGGTGCACGTTGGTGTCACCAGGCCACGTGGATCAGGGGCAGCTATGTCATCTGCTGCCCCGAGTAGGCAGGGTGGGGAGGCTGCAGGGGCAGCTGCGGCTCCATCCACCCCAGCTCTGAGTCTCCCAGCCAGGACAGTGTCGGTCCCAGTCCATCCTGCTGACGTTCCCCCTGACTACATCACACTTCAGCTAATGCCTGCACCAAGTCCCATGGTGAGTGTTCATTCCCACACTCCTAGTCCACAGTCCACCGGTGCTCCTGCCCCTAGTGTCCAGAGTGGCATAGGACACTCAGGATCCCCACCACCTTCCAAGCGGAAGAGGAAGAGTGCTTGTCCAGTACAGGCTGATGCCCCAGACACGGCTACACAGTCCGGCCCACCAAGGAAGCCCAGCTTCAATCAGGCCGAACTTGATGCACTTGTGGAGTATGTGTCCGCACATGACAGCGAAATGGTGATTATTGCAGGATGCAAGACCACACCTGCACAACGTTAGGCACACTGGCAGACCATCGCGGACATCATAAGTGCCCTTGGATTCGTGAGGCGCACAGCCAATGATTGCTAAAAGTGCTGGAATGACCTGAAGCGCAGGGCAAAGAAAAAGCTGACCTCAAGTCATGCCGCAACTCTAGTGACTGGAGGTGGGTCTCCAGCAGAGGACATAGAACTCACTCCACATGAGTATGTTGCAGGGACCTACGTCACAGAGGAACAGATCCAAGGCGTGGGAGACCTGCCAGATTACGAGGCATTGTCCGGTGAGTGCACATGCATGTGTGTGTCATCCATGTGCATGGTGTGTGTGTGTGAGGGCTTCTGATTGAGTGCCAGGTGAGGGTGTGTGTGCCTGAGTGGTTTGGGTCACCCATGTGCTTCATCCAATACATTCTGTGCCCCAGGATTTGGGAATTGCAGTATCCCTTCTGGCAACAGTAGACATTCAGCCCAACCTCACGCCAGTTGCCCTTGAAGTGTCATCTTGCCACAACATAGTTGCATATTATTCTGTGTTCATTCAGGCTGATTGTTTGCATTCCACCACTTTCACTAGGCATTTCTCAGTCCTATTGTCACATGTGTGACATGGCTATGGTACATGGCATCTGTGTGATGGAATGTGTCATGTATGTGTATTGGACATGCCAATCACAGGCCAATGTGTGATGGCACTGCTAGCCAGCATGCAGCAAATGTGTTGGTCTTCCATCTTGGTGTCATCAATGTGTGCCATTTGCCTCCCCTTCATACGTAGTGACGGTGCATGCATGGGAGGTTTATAGTCATGTGGGACATGTGTCAATGAAGTACTGTTTCTGTTGCTTCTCAGCCCTAATTGTGTGCCATGGTGCTAATGCCTGTTCCCATTTCTTTTCTTTCATGTCTTTGCAGGGGATGACGCACTTGATACTGCTGGGGTTGTGGAGATGGTGCAGACCCAGGAGGGGTCTCAGGCCCGACAGGGCACCAGTGAGGGACGTGGTGTGGTGGTGGATGAGAACCCACACTTGCTGCAAACCATCATCTCAAGGGGTGTCTCTGGGTGCACCTCCCCCGAGCTCTATTCAGGTGTTGATTCGGATGATGAGACCTATGTGCGGTCTCAGGTAAGTGTTTCTGGGAGGGATTCTGTACTGTCTAACCCACCTGCACCAGGCGTAGAACCCTCAATGGGGATGTCAGTGTTGGTAGGTCCGCCTTTGGTGGTTACGGATGCAGGGTCACACTCCGCAACATCTGATCCTGTTCCTGGGCCAGCAGATCAGAGGGGGAATACAGTCCTGCAGCCTCAGGCAGTGCCGGCACAGCAAGGCGCAGTTCGCCTTGCCCCAGACAGGTGTAGTGCCCGCCGACGCGGTGGCCGTACGCCACCTGGCAATACCGCATGGGAGCAATCCATATACGGTATGGCAAACCAACAGGCAGCATCATCTGAGATGATGGCTCAGGCCATGGACCGGGTGGCCACTTTCATTGTCCCCCAAGAAAGGCTGATGGAACAACCACAGCAGGCAACAGATTCCATTTGCCAGTCACACAGGGAGGACATGTTGGCGTCCAACAGGGACAGGCGGGCGGCACTGGAGACTCTGCTGGAAGCCATTTCTATTGAGTCCCAGGGCCACAGGGAAGCTCTGAGGATGGAACTCCGTCAGCTCAGGGTGACTCTTGTTGAGCTTGAGGCTTCAACTGACACGAGGACAGAACAGCAGCTGGAGAGGCTCACACGTACACTCTCAGATGAGATGCAGGCAACTAGGGAGGAGGTCCGGGCATCCCGTGAGTTGTTGCATGGGGACCTCCGCACGATTATCCTCCAGAACCAGACCTTCCACACCCACATGCTTGCTGCCATGGAGGACCAGACTAGGGCTTTGCGTGGGCTGCCTCCCATAGTGCCACCACCTCCTGATGCAGCTGCAGAGGGTGAGGAGAGCGACAGCAGCGAATGTCTCACCATAGGGTAGCCGTGCAGGCCATGAGCCCATGGAGGTGTTTTTTTCCCGCAAGATCCACACAGGTGGGTTTTGGTGTGCACCCTGTCATCGGACCTCCTGGGTGGCCTCCCCCACATCACCTGGCCCATTCATGGCCATTTTTGATTTTTGATTTTTGATTTTATTGACAGTGTGTTGCCTTGTGTGGCTCCCGTGGGCATACGCTGTATTGTGGCTGGGCACATGCAGGCTTGTCCTGAATTTGGGTTAGATGCTTGGGTTTGTGTGACACACACCCCTTCTGCTTCCCGTTTCAATGGGCTTGCAAAGGGTGTGCCCAAGTGACATTGATTTACACAGTGACGTTGGACTCCCATTTGATGTGTGGGCAGTCTGTAGTCAATACTGTGTATACATTCCTAGTGCATATTGTTGTTGTATTGTACACTGCATGGTGTATTGATATGTGCCTCTGCATCCATCTCATCCTCCTAATTTGCAGGTCCATTTCTCATGTCTTCACAAGGCGGCCTACTTTGGAAATGGAGTCCATGTTGTAAGCAGTGCACCTACACTTTTGCGTGGCGCTAACACTGTACAGTTGGAAGTGTTGGAAGTGCTGGCATTATCAGGTAGTGAGACTACCAATTTTTTAAATCCGTACTGTCATGTTTATGGTAGGTTGGAGGTTGTGTAGGTCATTAGTATTATTGGTAAATATTTGGTAATGTGTGTTGTTGGTCCTGCATTACTGTAAGCATTTCATGTGTGGCCAGTTTCCATTAGGGACACTGTAGTTTGTGACACTTGTGTCATGTTGTGGGGATTAATTTGTTTGCGCTCACATAGCATTACATGCCATGGTGTGTTGTGTGGCGGTGCCGGGGAGGGGTTGGGTGACATGGCACTGTTCTCATGTTGTATTTAGCAAGTGGGTATTCATTTTTTCTGCATAGAAGTGTTTATTTTGATGACACTGCATTGGCAGTGTTTGTGTAGGTAGGGATGCACACATTGTGACACTTCCAGGTGAAAAATCTCAGGCTGCTATGGTTCTGACAGTTGACTGTCCCTTAATTCATCAGAATTGTCAGATTGAGTCATCATTGGTTGTCAGATGGTATGTGCCAGGGCTGTGTGCACTCCACAGGGGTGTGATTTCTATGTGAAGTAATAAGCCACCAGCTGCGTACGGGCTGCCTCACCCCACGCCCTTTCCCCTCCTATGCGCAGCGGGCGTGCAAGTGGTTGGGGATATGGGGGCACCACCATGTCCACAGCCAGGCCCCGGCGTGTTGCAACATTGTGCAGGACACATGCTGCCACTATGATCCTGCACACTACTGGGGGAGCGTATAACAGCAGCCCGCCAGAACGGTCAAGGGAGCGAAAGCGTGACTTGAGCACTCCGAATGTGCGCTCCACTATGCCCCGGGTTGCAATATGGGTTGTGTTGTATCTTACCTCAGGAGACGTGATGGGGTTCCGAATTGGCGTCATCATGTGGGTGCTCAGAGGGTAGGCACTGTCCCCTGGGGAGGTGGTGATGGGGATCATTAGTGGGGTAGTGACATTACTCTGTATCTGTCATGCATGCGTGTGCTGTGGCATTTATACTCACCAAGCAGCCATGCATCGCCATGCCGCCCAGCTTCCATGTCCCGGTTTAGGGTTGACATCCTGTAAATGAAGCTGTCGTGGGTGGACCCTGGATAGTTGGCATATACTGAGGTGATGATTCCCTTGGCATCACATACTACCTGGAAGTTGATGGAATGCCAGTGCTTGATGTTTCGATAGATGTGCTCAGATGCCCTGGGGGAACGTAGAGCCACATGGGTGCAATCAATGGCACCTAGCACTTTGAGGAATTGTGCCACCCTGTAGAATTCCTGGCTGACAGCCTGCCTTTCTGCAGGTGTTCTGGGCAGGTATATGTGCCTGCGGACTGATGGGCGTGCAGTGATGATGGCCAAGACCTGGTGTAGGCACTGTGACTGCGTGGCCTGTGACACCCCCCCACTATGGCACTTGTCTGCTGAAATGATCCGGTAGCCAAGAAGTGCAGTACATTGAGGACCTTCTCCAGGGGGCTCAGTGCTTGGGAGCACAGGGTGGGTGATATGAGGTCATCCTCCCACTCACTGACCAGGTCAAGTATTATGTGAGGTGGAAACCTGTACCTCCCATACACCTGGTCATCAGGCATACCAAAAAGGCTGGTTCTGGGTGTGAAGATTCTGGTCCTGACTATCCTCCTCCTCCTCCTGCGGTATCCCACGGCCACTGCTGCTAGGAACGGTATATTCATCCTGGCGTCTGAGCTTGTTTGTTGTTTGCGCACACTTTTATGCTGTGCGTGACGTGCGCCTGCTTCATGCTGGCGTACGTGTTTCCGGATTGGACCTTTTTTTGGCGCGTTGTAGGCGACCGTGTAAATCTTCCCGCCCACCCCAGGAATACACGTAACACGCTCTCCCAGGCCCAGTCGCGAGTGAATATTCCCGCCCACCCCAGGAAAAAACGTAACACGCTCTCCCAGGCCCAGTCGCGTGTGGAAGTTCACGCGAACCCGTATTACACGTACCCTGCTGATATCGCGTGTGGCAGTTAACGCGAACCCCATAATACAGGTACCCTGCTGATATTGCGTGTGGAAGTTAAGGCGAACACCGTATTACACGTACCCTGCTGATATCGCGTGTGGAAGTTCACGCGAACCCCGTAATACACGTACCCTGCTGATATCGTGTGTGGAAGTTCACGTGGACCCATAATACACGTACTCTGATGAAATCGCGTGTAAGACCACCCGTGCACCCCTGAAATACACGTACCCAGGCAAATCGCACTGCTGGGGGGTGGGGGTGCAGGGAGACATGAGTGGTGGGGGCCTAGTGGAGGGGGGTGGGGGTGCAAGGGGATATGAGTTGGACATGAGTGGGGCCTGGTGGAGGGTGCCCCTGGATGCTGGGGGTTGGGGGTGCAGGGAGACATGAGTGGGGGCCTGGTGGAGGGTGGCCCTGGATGCGGGGGGTGCTGGGGGACATGAGTTGGACATGAGTGGGGCCTGGTGGAGGGTGCCGCTGGATGCTGGGGGGTGGGGGTGCAGGGGGACATGAGTTGGACATGAGTGGGGCCTGTTGGAGGGTGCCCCTGGATGCTAGGGGGTGGGGGTGCTGGGAGACATGAATGGGGGCCTGGTGGAGGGTGCCCCTGACTGCTGGGGGGTGGGAGACATGAATGGGGGCCTGGTGGGGGGTGACCCTGGATGCTGGGGGGTGGGGGTGCAGGGAGACATGAGTGAGGGCCTGGTGGAGGGTGCCCCTGGATGCTGGGGGGTGGGGGTGCGGAGACATGAGTGGGGGCCTGGTGGAGGGTGCCCCTGGATGCTGGGGGGTGGGGGTGCAGGGGGACATGAGTTGGACATGAGTGGGGCCTGGTGGAGGGTGCCCCTGGATGCTGGGGGGTGGGGGTGCAGGGGGACATGAGTTGGACATGAGTGGGGCCTGGTGGATGGTGCCCCTGACTGCTGGGGCGTGGGGGTGCAGGAGGACATGAGTTGGACATGAGTGGGGCCTGGTGGAGGGTGCCCCTGGATGCTGGGGTGTGGGGGTGCTGGGAGACATGAGTGGGGGCCTGGTGGAGGGTGCCCCTGGATGCTGGGGGGGTGGGGGTGCTGGGAGATATGAGTGGGGGCCTGGTGGAGGGTGCCCTTGACTGCTGGGGGGTGGGAGACATGAGTGGTGGCCTGGTGGGGGTTACCCCTGGATGCTGAGGCGTGGGGGTGCAGGGAGACATGAGTGGGGGCCTGGTGGAGGGTGCCCCTGATGCTAGGGGGTGGGGGTGCTGGAGACATGAGTGGGGGCCTGGTGGAGGGTGCCCCTGGATGCTGGGGTGTGGGGATACATGGGGACATGAGTTGGACATGAGTGGGGGCCTGGTGGAGGGTGCCCCTGGATGCTGGGGGGGTGCAGGGAGACATGAGTGGGGGCCTAGTGGAGGGTGCCCCTGGATGCTGGGGGATGGGGGTGCTGGGAGACATGAGTGGGGGCCTGGTGGAGGGTGCCCCTGGTTGCTGGGGGGTGGGGGTGCAGGGGGACATGAGTTGGAAATGAGTGGGGCCTGGTGGAGGGTGCCCCTGACTGCAGGGGGGTGGGGGTGCAGGGGGACATGAGTTGGACATGAGTGGGGGCCTGGTGGAGGGTGCCCCTGGATGCTGGGGGGTGGGGGTGCAGGGAGACATGAGTGGGGGCCTGGTGGAGGGTGCCCCTGGATGCTGGGGGTGCTGGGATACATGAGTGGGGGCCTGGTGGAGAGTGCCCCTGGATGCTGGGGGATGGGGGTGCTGGGAGACATGAGTGGGGGCCTGGTGGATGGTGCCCCTGAATGCTCGGGTGCGGGGGTGCAGGGGGACATGTGTTGGACATGAGTGGGGCCTGGTGGAGGGTGCCGCTGGATGCTGGGGGTGGGGGTGGTGGGAGACATGAGTGGGGGCCTGGTGGAGGGTGCCCCTGGATGCTGGGGGGTAGGGGTGCTGGGAGACATGAGTGGGGGCCTGGTGGAGGGAGCCCCTGGATGCTGGGGGGTGGGAGACATGAGTGGGGCCTGGTGGGGGATGCCCCTGGGGGCTGGGGGTGCAGGGAGACATGAGTGCGGGTCTGGTGGAGGGTGCCCCTGGATGCTGGGGGCTGGGGGTGCTGGAGACATGAGTTGGACATGAGTGGGGCCTGGTGGATCGTGCCCCTGGATGCTGGGGTGTGGGGGTACAGGGGGACATGAGTTGGACATGAGTGGGGGCCTGGTGGAGGGTGCCCCTGGATGCTGGGGGGTGGGGGTGCTGGGAGACATGAGTGGGGGCCTGGTGGAGGGTGCCCCTGGATGCTGGGGGGTGGGAGACATGAGTGGGGGCCTGGTGGAGGGTGCCCCTGGATGCTGGGGCGTGGGGGTGCAGGGAGACATGAGTGGGGCCTGGTGGAGGGTGCCCCTGGATGCTGGGGGGTGGGGGAGCTGGAGACATGAGTGGGGGCCTGGTGGAGGGTGCCCCTGGATGCTGGGGGGTGGGGGTGCAGGGGGACATGAATTGGACATGAGTGGGGCCTGGTGGAGAGTGCCCCTGGATGCTGGGGGGTGGGGGTGCAGGGGGACATGAATTGGACATGAGTGGGGCCTGGTGGAGAGTGCCCCTGGATGCTGGGGGGTGGGGGTGCAGGCGGACATGAGTTGGACATGAGTGGGGCCTGGTGGAGGGTGCCCCTGACTGCTGGGGGGTGGGGGTGCAGGGGGACATGAGTTGGACATGAGTGGGGGCCTGGTGGAGGGTACCCCTGGAGGCTGGGGGGTGGGGGTGCAGGGAGACATGAGTGGGGGCCTGGTGGAGGGTGCCACTGGATGCTGGGGGATGGGGGTGCTGGGAGACATGAGTGGGGGCCTGGTGGATGGTGCCCCTGACTGCTCGGGTGCGGGGGTGCAGGGGGACATGTGTTGGACATGAGTGGGGCCTGGTGGAGGGTGCCGCTGGATGCTGGGGGTGGGGGTGGTTGGAGACATGAGTGGGGGCCTGGTGGAGGGTGCCCCTGGATGCTGGGGGGTAGGGGTGCTGGGAGACATGAGTGGGGGCCTGGTGGAGGGTGCCCCTGACTGCTGGGGGGTGGGAGACATGAGTGGGGCCTGGTGGGGGATGCCCCTGGGGGCTGGGGGTGCAGGGAGACATGAGTGCGGGTCTGGTGGAGGGTGCCCCTGGATGCTGGGGGGTGGGGGTGCTGGAGACATGAGTTGGACATAAGTGGGGCCTGGTGGATCGTGCCCCTGGATGCTGGGGTGTGGGGGTATAGGGGGACATGAGTTGGACATGAGTGGGGGCCTGGTGGAGGGTGCCCCTGGATGCTGGGGGGTGGGGGTGCTGGGAGACATGAGTGGGGGCCTGGTGGAGGGTACCCCTGGATGCTGGGGGTTGGGAGACATGAGTGGGGGCCTGGTGGAGGGTGCCCCTGGATGCTGGGGCGTGGGGATGCAGGGAGACATGAGTGGGGCCTGGTGGAGGGTGCCCCTGGATGCTGGGGGGTGGGGGAGCTGGAGACATGAGTGGGGGCCTGGTGGAGGGTGCCCCTGGATGCTGGGGGGTGGGGGTGCAGGGGGACATGAATTGGACATGAGTGGGGCCTGGTGGAGAGTGCCCCTGGATGCTGGGGGGTGGGGGTGCAGGGGGACATGAGTTGGACATGAGTGGGGCCTGGTGGAGGGTGCCCCTGACTGCTGGGGGGTGGGGGTGCAGGGGGACATGAGTTGGACATGAGTGGGGGCCTGGTGGAGGGTACCCCTGGAGGCTGGGGGTGGGGGTGCAGGGAGACATGAGTGGGGGCCTGGTGGAGGGTGCCACTGGATGCTTGGGGGTGGGGGTGCTGGGAGACATGAGTGGGGGCCTGGTGGAGGGTGCCCCTGGATGCTGGGGGGTGGGGGTGCTGGAGATATGTGTGGGGGCCTGGTGGAGGGTGCCCCTGACTGCTGGGGGGTGGGAGACATGAGTGGGGGCCTGGTGGGGGGTGCCCCTGGTTGCTGGGGGGTGGGGGTGCAGGGAGACATGAGTGGGGGCCTGGTGGAGGGTGCCCCTGGATGCTGGGGGGTGGGGTGCTGGAGAAATGAGTGGGGGCCTGGTAGAGGGTGCCCCTGGATGCTGGGGGGTGGGGGTGCAGGGGGACATGAGTTGGACATGAGTGGGGCCTGGTGGAGAGTGCCCCTGGATGTTGGGGGGTGGGGGTGCAGGGGGACATGAGTTGGACATGAGTGGGGCCTGGTGGAGGGTGCCCCTGACGGCTGGGGGGTGGGGGTGCAGGGGACATGAGTTGGACATGAGTGGGGCCTGGTGGAGGGTGCCCCTGGATGGTGGGGGGGTGCAGGGAGACATGAGTGGGGCCTGGTGGAGGGTGCCCCTGGATGCTGGGGGTGGGGTGCTGGAGACATGAGTGGGGGCCTGGTGGAGGGTGCCCCTGGAAGCTGGGGGTGGGGGTGCAGGGGGACATGAGTTGGACATGAGTGGGGCCTGGTGGAGGGTGCCCCTGGATGCTGGGGGGTGGTGGTGCAGGGGGACATGAGTTGGACATGAGTGGGGCCTGGTGGAGGGTGCCCCTGACTGCTGGGGGGTGGGGGTGCAGGGGGACATGAGTTGGACATGAGTGGGGGGTGGAGGGAGGGTGCCCCTGGATGCTGAGGGGTGGGGGTGCAGGGAGACATGGGTGGGGGCCTGGTGGAGGGTGCCCCTGGATGCTGGGGGGTGGGGGTGCTGGGAGACATGAGTGGGGGCCTGGTGAAGGGTGCCCCTGGATGCTGGGGGGTGGGGGTGCAGGGGGACATGAGTTGGACATGAGTGGGGCCTGGTGGAGGGTGCCCCTGACTGCTGGGGGTGGGGGTGCAGGGGGACATGAGTTGGACATGAATGGGGGCCTGGTGGAGGGTGCCCCTGGATGCTGGGGGGTGGGGGTGCAGGGAGACATGAGTGGGGGCCTGGTGGAGGGTGCCCCTGGATGCTGGGGTGTGGGGGTGGTGGGAGACATGAGTGAGGGCCTGGTGGAGGGTGCCCTTGGATGCTGGGGGATGGGGGTGCTGGGAGACATGAGTGGGGGCCTGGTGGACGGTGCCCCTGACTGCTGGGGTGTGGGGGTGCAGGGGGACATGAGTTGGACATGAGTGGGGCCTGGTGGAGGGTGCCCCTGGATGCTGGGGGGTGGGGGTGCAGGGGGACATGAGTTGGACATGAGTGGGGCCTGTTGGAGGGTGCCCCTGGATTCTGGGGGGTGGGGGTGCAGGGGGACATGAGTTGGACATGAGTGGGGCCTGGTGGAGGGTGCCCCTGGATGCTGGGGGGTGGGAGTGCAGGAGGACATGTGTTGGACATGAGTGGGGCTTGGTGGAGGGTGCCCCTGGATGCTGGGGGGTAGGGGTGCTGGGAGACATGAGTGGGGGCCTGGTGGAGGGAGCCCCTGGATGCTGGGGGGTGGGAGACATGAGTGGGGCCTGGTGGGGGATGCCCCTGGGGGCTGGGGGTGCAGGGAGACATGAGTGCGGGTCTGGTGGGGGTTCCCCTGGATGCTGGGGGCTGGGGGTGCTGGAGACATGAGTTGGACATGAGTGGGGCCTGGTGGATCGTGCCCCTGGATGCTGGGGTGTGGGGGTACAGGGGGACATGAGTTGGACATGAGTGGGGGCCTGGTGGAGGGTGCCCCTGGATGCTGGGGGGTGGGGGTGCTGGGAGACATGAGTGGGGGCCTGGTGGAGGGTGCCCCTGGATGCTGGGGGGTGGGAGACATGAGTGGGGGCCTGGTGGAGGGTGCCCCTGGATGCTGGGGCGTGGGGGTGCAGGGAGACATGAGTGGGGCCTGGTGGAGGGTGCCCCTGGATGCTGGGGGGTGGGGGAGCTGGAGACATGAGTGGGGGCCTGGTGGAGGGTGCCCCTGGATGCTGGGGGGTGGGGGTGCAGGGGGACATGAATTGGACATGAGTGGGGCCTGGTGGAGAGTGCCCCTGGATGCTGGGGGGTGGGGGTGCAGGGGGACATGAATTGGACATGAGTGGGGCCTGGTGGAGAGTGCCCCTGGATGCTGGGGGGTGGGGGTGCAGGCGGACATGAGTTGGACATGAGTGGGGCCTGGTGGAGGGTGCCCCTGACTGCTGGGGGGTGGGGGTGCAGGGGGACATGAGTTGGACATGAGTGGGGGCCTGGTGGAGGGTACCCCTGGAGGCTGGGGGGTGGGGGTGCAGGGAGACATGAGTGGGGGCCTGGTGGAGGGTGCCACTGGATGCTGGGGGATGGGGGTGCTGGGAGACATGAGTGGGGGCCTGGTGGATGGTGCCCCTGACTGCTCGGGTGCGGGGGTGCAGGGGGACATGTGTTGGACATGAGTGGGGCCTGGTGGAGGGTGCCGCTGGATGCTGGGGGTGGGGGTGGTTGGAGACATGAGTGGGGGCCTGGTGGAGGGTGCCCCTGGATGCTGGGGGGTAGGGGTGCTGGGAGACATGAGTGGGGGCCTGGTGGAGGGTGCCCCTGACTGCTGGGGGGTGGGAGACATGAGTGGGGCCTGGTGGGGGATGCCCCTGGGGGCTGGGGGTGCAGGGAGACATGAGTGCGGGTCTGGTGGAGGGTGCCCCTGGATGCTGGGGGGTGGGGGTGCTGGAGACATGAGTTGGACATAAGTGGGGCCTGGTGGATCGTGCCCCTGGATGCTGGGGTGTGGGGGTACAGGGGGACATGAGTTGGACATGAGTGGGGGCCTGGTGGAGGGTGCCCCTGGATGCTGGGGGGTGGGGGTGCTGGGAGACATGAGTGGGGGCCTGGTGGAGGGTGCCCCTGGATGCTGGGGGTTGGGAGACATGAGTGGGGGCCTGGTGGAGGGTGCCCCTGGATGCTGGGGCGTGGGGATGCAGGGAGACATGAGTGGGGCCTGGTGGAGGGTGCCCCTGGATGCTGGGGGGTGGGGGAGCTGGAGACATGAGTGGGGGCCTGGTGGAGGGTGCCCCTGGATGCTGGGGGGTGGGGGTGCAGGGGGACATGAATTGGACATGAGTGGGGCCTGGTGGAGAGTGCCCCTGGATGCTGGGGGGTGGGGGTGCAGGGGGACATGAGTTGGACATGAGTGGGGCCTGGTGGAGGGTGCCCCTGACTGCTGGGGGGTGGGGGTGCAGGGGGACATGAGTTGGACATGAGTGGGGGCCTGGTGGAGGGTACCCCTGGAGGCTGGGGGTGGGGGTGCAGGGAGACATGAGTGGGGGCCTGGTGGAGGGTGCCACTGGATGCTTGGGGGTGGGGGTGCTGGGAGACATGAGTGGGGGCCTGGTGGAGGGTGCCCCTGGATGCTGGGGGGTGGGGGTGCTGGAGATATGTGTGGGGGCCTGGTGGAGGGTGCCCCTGACTGCTGGGGGGTGGGAGACATGAGTGGGGGCCTGGTGGGGGGTGCCCCTGGTTGCTGGGGGGTGGGGGTGCAGGGAGACATGAGTGGGGGCCTGGTGGAGGGTGCCCCTGGATGCTGGGGGGTGGGGTGCTGGAGAAATGAGTGGGGGCCTGGTAGAGGGTGCCCCTGGATGCTGGGGGGTGGGGGTGCAGGGGGACATGAGTTGGACATGAGTGGGGCCTGGTGGAGAGTGCCCCTGGATGTTGGGGGGTGGGGGTGCAGGGGGACATGAGTTGGACATGAGTGGGGCCTGGTGGAGGGTGCCCCTGACGGCTGGGGGGTGGGGGTGCAGGGGACATGAGTTGGACATGAGTGGGGCCTGGTGGAGGGTGCCCCTGGATGGTGGGGGGGTGCAGGGAGACATGAGTGGGGCCTGGTGGAGGGTGCCCCTGGATGCTGGGGGGTGGGGGTGTTGGGAGACATGAGTGGGGGCCTGGTGGAGGGTGCCCCTGGATGCTGAGGGGTGGGGGTGCAGGGGGGCATGAGTTGGACATGAGTGGGGCCTGGTGGAGGGTGCCCCTGACTGCTGGGGGGTGGGGTGCAGGGGGACATGAGTTGGACATGAGTGGGGGCCTGGTGGAGGGTGCCCCTGGATGCTGGGTGTGGGGGTGCAGGGAGACATGAGTGGGGGCCTGGTGGAGGGTGTCCCTGGATGCTGGGGGGTGGGGGTGCAGGGGGACATGAGTTGGACATGAGTGGGGCCTGGTGGATCGTGCCCCTGGATGCTGGGGTGTGGGGGTGCAGGGGGACATAAGTTGGACATGAGTGGGGCCTGGTGGAGGGTGCCCCTGACTGCTGGGGGATGGGGGTGCAGGGGGACATGAGTTGGACAAGAGTGGGGGCCTGGTGGAGGGTGCCCCTGGATGCTGGGGGGTGGAGGTGCTGGGAGACATGAGTGGGGGCCTGGTGGAGGGTGCCCCTGACTGCTGGGGGGTGGGAGATATGAGTGGGGGCCTGGTGGGGGGTCCCCCTTGATGCTGGGGGGTGGGGGTGCAGGGAGTCATGAGTGGGGGCCTGGTGGAGGGTGCCCCTGGATGCTGGGGGGTGGGGTGCTGGAGACATGAGTGGGGGCCTGGTGGAGGGTGCCCCTGGAAGCTGGGGGTGGGGGTGCAGGGGGACATGAGTTGGACATGAGTGGGGCCTGGTGGAGGGTGCCCCTGGATGCTGGGGGGTGGTGGTGCAGGGGGACATGAGTTGGACATGAGTGGGGCCTGGTGGAGGGTGCCCCTGACTGCTGGGGGGTGGGGGTGCAGGGGACATGAGTTGGACATGAGTGGGGGGTGGAGGGAGGGTGCCCCTGGATGCTGAGGGGTGGGGGTGCAGGGAGACATGGGTGGGGGCCTGGTGGAGGGTGCCCCTGGATGCTGGGGGGTGGGGGTGCTGGGATACATGAGTGGGGGCCTGGTGAAGGGTGCCCCTGGATGCTGGGGGGTGGGGGTGCAGGGGGACATGAGTTGGACATGAGTGGGGCCTGGTGGAGGGTGCCCCTGACTGCTGGGGGTGGGGGTGCAGGGGGACATGAGTTGGACATGAATGGGGGCCTGGTGGAGGGTGCCCCTGGATGCTGGGGGGTGGGGGTGCAGGGAGACATGAGTGGGGGCCTGGTGGAGGGTGCCCCTGGATGCTGGGGTGTGGGGGTGGTGGGAGACATGAGTGAGGGCCTGGTGGAGGGTGCCCTTGGATGCTGGGGGATGGGGGTGCTGGGAGACATGAGTGGGGGCCTGGTGGACGGTGCCCCTGACTGCTGGGGTGTGGGGGTACAGGGGGACATGAGTTGGACATGAGTGGGGCCTGGTGGAGGGTGCCCCTGGATGCTGGGGGGTGGGGGTGCAGGGGGACATGAGTTGGACATGAGTGGGGCCTGTTGGAGGGTGCCCCTGGATGCTGGGGGGTGGGGGTGCAGGGGGACATGAGTTGGACATGAGTGGGGCCTGGTGGAGGGTGCCCCTGGATGCTGGGGGGTGGGAGTGCAGGAGGACATGTGTTGGACATGAGTGGGGCTTGGTGGAGGGTGCCCCTGACTGCTGGGGGGTGGGGGTGCAGGGGGACATGAGTTGGACATGAGTGGGGCCTGGTGGAGGGTGCCCCTGGATGCTAGGGGTGAGGGTGCTCAGTGACATGAGTGGGGGCCTAGTGGAGGGTGCCCCTGGATGCTGGGGGGTGGGGGTGCTGGGAGACATGAGTGGGGGCCTGGTGGAGGGTGCCCCTGACTGCTGGGGTTGGGAGACATGAGGGGGGGCCTGGTGGGGGGTGCCCCTGGATGCTGGGAGGTGGGGGTGCAG
The DNA here is from genome assembly GCF_040938575.1 of Ambystoma mexicanum. Lineage (NCBI taxonomy): Eukaryota > Metazoa > Chordata > Amphibia > Caudata > Ambystomatidae > Ambystoma > Ambystoma mexicanum. The sequence continues at coordinate 374,023,002 of NC_090928.1, read as the reverse complement.
GGAGACATGAGTGTGGCCTGGTGGAGGGTGCCCCTGGATGCTGGGGGGTGGGGGTGCTGGAGACATGAGTGGGGGCCTGGTGGAGGGTGCCCCTGGATGCTGGGGGGTGGGGGTGCAGGGGGACATGAGTTGGACATGAGTGGGGCCTGGTGGATCGTGCCCCTGGATGCTGGGGGGTGGGGGTGAAGTGGGACATGAGTTGGACATGAGTGGGGCCTGGTGGAGGGTGCCCCTGACTGCTGGGGGGTGGGGGTGCAGGGGGACATGAGTTGGACATGAATGGGGGCCTGGTGAAGGGTGCCCCTGGATGCTGGGGGGGTGCAGGGAGACATGAGTGGAGGCCTGGTGGAGGGTGCCCCTGGATGCTGGGGGGTAGGGGTGCTCGGAGACATGAGTGGGGGCCTGGTGGAGGGTGCCCCTGGATGCTGGAGGGTGGGGTGCAGGGGGACATGAGTTGGACATGAGTGGGGCCTGGTGGAGGGTGTCCTTGACTGCTAGGGGGTAAGGGTGCTGGCAGACATGAGTGGGGGCCTGGTGGAGGGTGCCCCTGGATGCTGGGGGGTGGGGGTGCAGGGAGGCATGAGTGGGGGCCTGGTGGACGGTGCCCCTGGACGCTGGGGGGTGTGGGTGCTGGGAGAAATGAGTGGGGGCCTGGTGGAGGGTGCCCCTGGATGCTGGGGGGTGGGGGTGGGAGACATGAGTGAGGCTTGGTGGAGGGTGCCCCTGGATGCTGGGAGGTGGGGGTGCTGGGAGACATGAGTGGGGGCCTGGTGGACGGTGCCCCTGACTGCTGGGGTGTGGGGGTGCAGGGGGACATGAGTTGGACATGGGTGGGGCCTGATGGAGGGTGCCCCTGGATGCTGGGGGGTGGGGGTGCAGGGGGACATGAGTTGGACATGAGTGGGGCCTGGTGGAGGGTGCCCCTGGATGCTGGGGGGTGGGGGTGCAGGGGGACATGAGTTGGGCATGAGTGGGGCCTGGTGGAGGGTGCCCCTGACTGCTGGGTGGTGGGGGTACAGTGGGACATGAGTTGGACATGAGTGGGGGCCAGGTGGAGGGTGCCCCTGGATGCTGGGGGGGGTGCAGGGAGACATGAGTGGGGGCCTGGTGGAGGGTGCCCCTGGATGCTGGGGGGTGGGGGTGCAGGCGGACATGAGTTGGACATGAGTGGGGCCTGGTGGAGGGTGCCCCTGACTGCTGGGGGGTGGGGTGCAGGGGGACATGAGTGGGGGCCTGGTGGAGGGTCCCCCTGGATGCTGGGGGGTGGGGGTGCTGGTAGACATGAGTGGGGGCCTGGTAGAGGGTTCCCTTGGATGCTGGGGGTGGGGGTGCTGGGAGACATGAGTGGGGGCCTGGTGGAGGGTGCCCCTGGATGCTGGGGGGTGTGGGTGCTGGGAGACATGAGTGGGGGCCTGGTGGAGGGTGCCCCTGACTGCTGGGGGGTGGGAGACATGAATGGGGGCCTGGTGGGGGGTGCCCCTGGATGCTGGGGGGTGGGGGTGCAGGGAGACATGAGTGGGGGCCTGGTGGAGGGTGCTCCTGGATTCTGGGGGGTGGGGGTGCTGGAGACATGAGTGGGGGCCTGGTGGAGGGTGCCCCTGGATGCTGGGGGGTGGGGGTGCAGGGGGACATGAGTTGGACATGAGTGGGGCCTGGTGGAGTGTACCCCTGGATGCTGGGGGGTGGGGGTGCAGGGGGACATGAGTTGGACATGATTGGGGCCTGGTGGAGGGTGCCCCTGGATGCTGGGGGGTGGGAGACATGAATGGGGGCCTGGTGTGGGGTGCCCCTGGATGCTGGGGGGTGGGGGTGCAGGGAGACATGAGTGAGGGCCTGGTGGAGGGTGCCCCTGGATGCTGGGGGGTGGGGGTGCTGGAGACATGAGTGGGGGCCTGGTGGAGGGTGCCCCTGGATGCTGGGGGGTGGGGGTGCAGGGGGACATGAGTTGGACATGAGTGGGGCCTGGTGGACGGTGCCCCTGGATGCGGGGGGGTGGGGGTGCAGGGGGAGATGAGTTGGACATGAGTGGGGCCTGGTGGATGGTGCCCCTGACTGCTGGGGGTGTGGGTGCAGGGGGACATGAGGTGGACATGAGTGGGGCCTGGTGGAGGGTGCCCCTGGATGCTGGGGGGTGGGGGTGCTTGGAGACATGAGTGGGGGCCTGGTGAAGGGTGCCCCTGGATGCTGGGGGGTGGGGGTGCTTGGGAGATATGAGTGGGGGCCTGGTGGAGGGTGCCCCTGACTGCTGGGGGGTGGGAGACATGAGTGGGGGCCTGGTGGGGGTTGCCCCTGGATGCTGAGGCTTGGGGGTGCAGGGGGACATGAGTTGGACATGATTGGGGCCTAGTGGAGGGTGCCTCTGGATGCTGGGGGGTGGGAGACATGAATGGGGGCCTGGTGTGGGGTGCCCCTGGATGCTGGGGGGTGGGGGTGCAGGGAGACATGAGTGAGGGCCTGGTGGAGGGTGCCCCTGGATGCTGGGGGTGGGGGTGCTGGAGACATGAGTGGGGGCCTGGTGGAGGGTGCCCCTGGGGGCTGGGGGTGCAGGGAGACATGAGTGCGGGTCTGGTGGAGGGTGCCCCTGGATGCTGGGGGGTGGGGGTGCTGGAGACATGAGTTGGACATGAGTGGGGCCTGGTGGATCGTGCCCCTGGATGCTGGGGTGTGGGGGTACAGGGGGAGATGAGTTGGACATGAGTGGGGCCTGGTGGATGGTGCCCCTGACTGCTGGGGGTGTGGGTGCAGGGGGACATGAGGTGGACATGAGTGGGGCCTGGTGGAGGGTGCCCCTGGATGCTGGGGGGTGGGGGTGCTTGGAGACATGAGTGGGGGCCTGGTGGAGGGTGCCCCTGGATGCTGGGGGGTGGGGGTGCTTGGGAGATATGAGTGGGGGCCTGGTGGAGGGTGCCCCTGACTGCTGGGGGGTGGGAGACATGAGTGGGGGCCTGGTGGGGGTTGCCCCTGGATGCTGGGGCTTGGGGGTGCAGGGAGACATGAGTGAGGGCCTGGTGGAGGGTGCCCCTGGGGGCTGGGGGTGCAGGGAGACATGAGTGCGGGTCTGGTGGAGGGTGCCCCTGGATGCTGGGGGGTGGGGGTGCTGGAGACATGAGTTGGACATGAGTGGGGCCTGGTGGATCGTGCCCCTGGATGCTGGGGTGTGGGGGTACAGGGGGACATGAGTTGGACATGAGTGGGGGCCTGGTGGAGGGTGCCCCTGGATGCTGGGGGGTGGGGGTGCAGGGAGACATGAGTGGGGGCCTGGTGGAGGGTGCCCCTGGATGCTGGGGGTGCTGGGAGACATGAGTGGGGGCCTGGTGGAGGGTGCCCCTGGATGCTGGGGGATGGGGGTGCTGGGAGACATGAGTGGGGGCCTGGTGGATGGTGCCCCTGACTGCTCGGGTGCGGGGGTGCAGGGGGACATGTGTTGGACATGAGTGGGGCCTGGTGGAGGGTGCCGCTGGATGCTGGGGGTGGGGGTGGTGGGAGACATGAGTGGGGGCCTGGTGGAGGGTGCCCCTGGATGCTGGGGGGTAGGGGTGCTGGGAGACATGAGTGGGGGCCTGGTGGAGGGTGCCCCTGGATGCTGGGGGGTGGGAGACATGAGTGGGGCCTGGTGGAGGGTGCCCCTGGATGCTGGGGGGTAGGGGTGCTGGGAGACATGAGTGGGGGCCTGGTGGAGAGTGCCCCTGGATGCTGGGGGGTGGGGGTGCAGGGGGACATGAGTTGGACATGAGTGGGGCCTGGTGGAGGGTGCCCCTGACTGCTGGGGGGTGGGGGTGCAGGGGGACATGAGTTGGAAATGAGTGGGGGCCTGGTGGAGGGTACCCCTGGAGGCTGGGGGGTGGGGGTGCAGGGAGACATGAGTGGGGGCCTGGTGGAGGGTGCCACTGGATGCTGGGGGATGGGGGTGCTGGGAGACATGAGTGGGGGCCTGGTGGATGGTGCCCCTGACTGCTGGGGGGTGGGAGACATGAGTGGGGCCTGGTGTGGGATGCCCCTGGGGGCTGGGGGTGCAGGGAGACATGAGTGCGGGTCTGGTGGAGGGTGCCCCTGGATGCTGGGGGGTGGGGGTGCTGGAGACATGAGTTGGACATGAGTGGGGCCTGGTGGATCGTGCCCCTGGATGCTGGGGTGTGGGGGTACAGGGGGACATGAGTTGGACATGAGTGGGGGCCTGGTGGAGGGTGCCCCTGGATGCTGGGGGGTGGGGGTGCTGGGAGACATGAGTGGGGGCCTGGTGGAGGGTGCCCCTGGATGCTGGGGGTTGGGAGACATGAGTGGGGGCCTGGTGGAGGGTGCCCCTGGATGCTGGGGCGTGGGGGTGCAGGGAGACATGAGTGCGGCCTGGTGGAGGGTGCCCCTGGATGCTGGGGGGTGGGGGAGCTGGAGACATGAGTGGGGGCCTGGTGGAGGGTGCCCCTGGTTGCTGGGGGGTGGGGGTGCAGGGGGACATGAATTGGACATGAGTGGGGCCTGGTGGAGAGTGCCCCTGGATGCTGGGGGGTGGGGGTGCAGGGGGACATGAGTTGGACATGAGTGGGGCCTGGTGGAGGGTGCCCCTGACTGCTGGGGGGTGGGGGTGCAGGGGGACATGAGTGGGGGCCTGGTGGAGGGTGCCACTGGATGCTTGGGGGTGGGGGTGCTGGGAGACATGAGTGGGGGCCTGGTGGAGGGTACCCCTGGAGGCTGGGGGGTGGGGGTGCAGGGAGACATGAGTGGGGGCCTGGTGGAGGGTGCCACTGGATGCTTGGGGGTGGGGGTGCTGGGAGACATGAGTGGGGGCCTGGTGGAGGGTGCCCCTGGATGCTGGGGGGTGGGGGTGCTGGAGATATGTGTGGGGGCCTGGTGGAGGGTGCCCCTGACTGCTGGGGGGTGGGAGACATGAGTGGGGGCCTGGTGGGGGGTGCCCCTGGTTGCTGGGGGGTGGGGGTGCAGGGAGACATGAGTGGGGGCCTGGTGGAGGGTGCCCCTGGATGCTGGGGGGTGGGGTGCTGGAGAAATGAGTGGGGGCCTGGTAGAGGGTGCCCCTGGATGCTGGGGGGTGGGGGTGCAGGGGGACATGAGTTGGACATGAGTGGGGCCTGGTGGAGAGTGCCCCTGGATGCTGGGGGGTGGGGGTGCAGGGGGACATGAGTTGGACATGAGTGGGGCCTGGTGGAGGGTGCCCCTGACGGCTGGGGGGTGGGGGTGCAGGGGACATGAGTTGGACATGAGTGGGGCCTGGTGGAGGGTGCCCCTGGATGGTGGGGGGGGTGCAGGGAGACATGAGTGGGGCCTGGTAGAGGGTGCCCCTGGATGCTGGGGGGTGGGGGTTTTGGGAGACATGAGTGGGGGCCTGGTGGAGGGTGCCCCTGGATGCTGAGGGGTGGGGGTGCAGAGGGGCATGAGTTGGACATGAGTGGGGCCTGGTGGAGGGTGCCCCTGACTGCTGGGGGGTGGGGTGCAGGGGGACATGAGTTGGACATGAGTGGGGGCCTGGTGGAGGGTGCCCCTGGATGCTGGGTGTGGGGGTGCAGGGAGACATGAGTGGGGGCCTGGTGGAGGGTGTCCCTGGATGCTGGGGGGTGGGGGGTGCAGGGGGACATGAGTTGGACATGAGTGGGGCCTGGTGGATCGTGCCCCTGGATGCTGGAGGGTGGGGGTGCAGGGGGACATAAGTTGGACATGAGTGGGGCCTGGTGGAGGGGGACCCTGACTGCTGGGGGATGGGGGTGCAGGGGGACATGAGTTGGACAAGAGTGGGGGCCTGGCGGAGGGTGCCCCTGGATGCTGGGGGGTGGAGGTGCTGGGAGACATGAGTGGGGGCCTGGTGGAGGGTGCCCCTGACTGCTGGGGGGTGGGAGACATGAGTGGGGGCCTGGTGGGGGGTCCCCCTTGATGCTGGGGGGTGGGGGTGCAGGGAGTCATGAGGGGGGGCCTGGTGGAGGGTGCCCCTGGATGCTGGGGGGTGGGGGTGCTGGAGACATGAGTGGGGGCCTGGTGGAGGGTGCCCCTGGAAGCTGGGGGGTGGGGGTGCAGGGGGACATGAGTTGGACATGAGTGGGGCCTGGTGGAGGGTGCCCCTGGATGCTGGGGGGTGGTGGTGCAGGGGGACATGAGTTGGACATGAGTGGGGCCTGGTGGAGGGTGCCCCTCACTGCTGGGGGGTGGGGGTGCAGGGGACATGAGTTGGACATGAGTGGGGGGTGGAGGGAGGGTGCCCCTGGATGCTGGGGGGTGGGGGTGCAGGGAGACATGGGTGGGGGCCTGGTGGAGGGTGCCCCTGGATGCTGGGGGGTGGGGGTGCTGGGAGACATGAGTGGGGGCCTGGTGAAGGGTGCCCCTGGATGCTGGGGGGTGGGAGTGCAGGGGGACATGAGTTGGACATGAGTGGGGCCTGGTGGAGGGTGCCCCTGACTGCTGGGGGGTGGGGGTGCAGGGGGTGCAGGGAGACATGAGTGGGGGCCTGGTGGAGGGTGCCCCTGGATGCTGGGGGGTAGGGGTGCTCGGAGACATGAGTGGGGGCCTGGTGGAGGGTGCCCCTGGATGCTGGAGGGTGGGGTGCAGGGGGACATGAGTTGGACATGAGTGGGGCCTGGTGGAGGGTGTCCTTGACTGCTAGGGGGTAAGGGTGCTGGCAGACATGAGTGGGGGCCTGGTGGAGGGTGCCCCTGGATGCTGGGGGGTGGGGGTGCAGGGAGGCATGAGTGGGGGCCTGGTGGACGGTGCCCCTGGACGCTGGGGGGTGTGGGTGCTGGGAGAAATGAGTGGGGGCCTGGTGGAGGGTGCCCCTGGATGCTGGGGGGTGGGGGTGGGAGACATGAGTGAGGCTTGGTGGAGGGTGCCCCTGGATGCTGGGAGGTGGGGGTGCTGGGAGACATGAGTGGGGGCCTGGTGGACGGTGCCCCTGACTGCTGGGGTGTGGGGGTGCAGGGGGACATGAGTTGGACATGGGTGGGGCCTGATGGAGGGTGCCCCTGGATGCTGGGGGGTGGGGGTGCAGGGGGACATGAGTTGGACATGAGTGGGGCCTGGTGGAGGGTGCCCCTGGATGCTGGGGGGTGGGGGTGCAGGGGGACATGAGTTGGGCATGAGTGGGGCCTGGTGGAGGGTGCCCCTGACTGCTGGGTGGTGGGGGTACAGGGGGACATGAGTTGGACATGAGTGGGGGCCTGGTGGAGGGTGCCCCTGGATGCTGGGGGGGGGGGTGCAGGGAGACATGAGTGGGGGCCTGGTGGAGGGTGCCCCTGGATGCTGGGGGGTGGGGGTGCAGGCGGACATGAGTTGGACATGAGTGGGGCCTGGTGGAGGGTGCCCCTGACTGCTGGGGGGTGGGGTGCAGGGGGACATGAGTGGGGGCCTGGTGGAGGGTCCCCCTGGATGCTGGGGGGTGGGGGTGCTGGGAGACATGAGTGGGGGCCTGGTGGAGGGTGCCCTTGGATGCTGGGGATGGGGGTGCTGGGAGACATGAGTGGGGGCCTGGTGGAGGGTGCCCCTGGATGCTGGGGGGTGTGGGTGCTGGGAGACATGAGTGGGGGCCTGGTGGAGGGTGCCCCTGACTGCTGGGGGGTGGGAGACATGAATGGGGGCCTGGTGGGGGGTGCCCCTGGATGCTGGGGGGTGGGGGTGCAGGGAGACATGAGTGGGGGCCTGGTGGATGGTGCTCCTGGATTCTGGGGGGTGGGGGTGCTGGAGACATGAGTGGGGGCCTGGTGGAGGGTGCCCCTGGATGCTGGGGGGTGGGGGTGCAGGGGGACATGAGTTGGACATGAGTGGGGCCTGGTGGAGTGTACCCCTGGATGCTGGGGGGTGGGCTTGCAGGGGGACATGAGTTGGACATGATTGGGGCCTGGTGGAGGGTGCCCCTGGATGCTGGGGGGTGGGGGTGCAGGGAGACATGAGTGAGGGCCTGGTGGAGGGTGCCCCTGGATGCTGGGGGGTGGGGGTGCTGGAGACATGAGTGGCGGCCTGGTGGAGGGTGCCCCTGGATGCTGGGGGGTGGGGGTGCAGGGGGACATGAGTTGGACATGAGTGGGGCCTGGTGGACGGTGCCCCTGGATGCGGGGGGGTGGGGGTGCAGGGGGAGATGAGTTGGACATGAGTGGGGCCTGGTGGATGGTGCCCCTGACTGCTGGGGGTGTGGGTGCAGGGGGACATGAGGTGGACATGAGTGGGGCCTGGTGGAGGGTGCCCCTGGATGCTGGGGGGTGGGGGTGCTTGGAGACATGAGTGGGGGCCTGGTGGAGGGTGCCCCTGGATGCTGGGGGGTGGGGGTGCTTGGGAGATATGAGTGGGGGCCTGGTGGAGGGTGCCCCTGACTGCTGGGTGGTGGGAGACATGAGTGGGGGCCTGGTGGGGGTTGCCCCTGGATGCTGGGGCTTGGGGGTGCAGGGGGACATGAGTTGGACATGATTGGGGCCTGGTGGAGGGTGCCTCTGGATGCTGGGGGGTGGGAGACATGAATGGGGGCCTGGTGTGGGGTGCCCCTGGATGCTGGGGGGTGGGGGTGCAGGGAGACATGAGTGAGGGCCTGGTGGAGGGTGCCCCTGGATGCTGGGGGGTGGGGGTGCTGGAGACATGAGTGGGGGCCTGGTGGAGGGTGCCCCTGGGGGCTGGGGGTGCAGGGAGACATGAGTGCGGGTCTGGTGGAGGGTGCCCCTGGATGCTGGGGGGTGGGGGTGCTGGAGACATGAGTTGGACATGAGTGGGGCCTGGTGGATCGTGCCCCTGGATGCTGGGGTGTGGGGGTACAGGGGGACATGAGTTTGACATGAGTGGGGGCCTGGTGGAGGGTTCCCCTGGATGCTGGGGGGTGGGGGTGCAGGGAGACATGAGTGGGGGCCTGGTGGAGGGTGCCCCTGGATGCTGGGGGTGCTGGGAGACATGAGTGGGGGCCTGGTGGAGGGTGCCCCTGGATGCTGGGGGATGGGGGTGCTGGGAGACATGAGTGGGGGCCTGGTGGATGGTGCCCCTGACTGCTCGGGTGCGGGGGTGCAGGGGGACATGTGTTGGACATGAGTGGGGCCTGGTGGAGGGTGCCGCTGGATGCTGGGGGTGGGGGTGGTGGGAGACATGAGTGGGGGCCTCGTGGAGGGTGCCCCTGGATGCTGGGGGGTAGGGGTGCTGGGAGACATGAGTGGGGGCCTGGTGGAGGGTGCCCCTGGATGCTGGGGGGTGGGAGACATGAGTGGGGCCTGGTGGGGGATGCCCCTGGGGGCTGGGGGTGCAGGGAGACATGAGTGCGGGTCTGGTGGAGGGTGCCCCTGGATGCTGGGGGGTGGGGGTGCTGGAGACATGAGTTGGACATGAGTGGGGCCTGGTGGATCGTGCCCCTGGATGCTGGGGTGTGGGGGTACAGGGGGACATGAGTTGGACATGAGTGGGGGCCTGGTGGAGGGTGCCCCTGGATGCTGGGGGGTGGGGGTGCTGGGAGACATGAGTGGGGGCCTGGTGGAGGGTGCCCCTGGATGCTGGGGGGTGGGAGACATGAGTGGGATCCTGGTGGAGGGTGCCCCTGGATGCTGGGGCGTGGGGGTGCAGGGAGACATGAGTGGGGCCTGGTGGAGGGTGCCCCTGGATGCTGGGGGTGGGGGAGCTGGAGACATGAGTGGGGGCCTGGTGGAGGGTGCCCCTGGATGCTGGGGGGTGGGGGTGCAGGGGGACATGAATTGAACATGAGTGGGGCCTGGTGGAGAGTGCCCCTGGATGCTGGGGGGTGGGGGTGCAGGGGGACATGAATTGGACATGAGTGGGGCCTGGTGGAGAGTGCCCCTGGATGCTGGGGGGTGGGGGTGCAGGGGGACATGAGTTGGACATGAGTGGGGCCTGGTGGAGGGTGCCCCTGACTGCTGGGGGGTGGGGGTGCAGGGGGACATGAGTTGGACATGAGTGCGGGCCTGGTGGAGGGTACCCCTGGAGGCTGGGGGGTGGGGGTGCAGGGAGACATGAGTGGGGGCCTGGTGGAGGGTGCCACTGGATGCTGGGGGATGGGGGTGCTGGGAGACATGAGTGGGGGCCTGGTGGATGGTGCCCCTGACTGCTCGGGTGCGGGGGTGCAGGGGGACATGTGTTGGACATGAGTGGGGCCTGGTGGAGGGTGCCGCTGGATGCTGGGGGTGGGGGTGGTGGGAGACATGAGTGGGGGCCTGGTGGAGGGTGCCCCTGGATGCTGGGGGGTAGGGGTGCTGGGAGACATGAGTGGGGGCCTGGTGGAGGGTGCCCCTGACTGCTGGGGGGTGGGAGACATGAGTGGGGGTCTGGTGGAGGGTGCCCCTGGATGCTGGGGGGTGGGGGTGCTGGAGACATGAGTTGGACATGAGTGGGGCCTGGTGGATCGTGCCCCTGGATGCTGGGGTGTGGGGGTACAGGGGGACATGAGTTGGACATGAGTGGGGGCCTGGTGGAGGGTGCCCCTGGATGCTGGGGGGTGGGGGTGCTGGGAGACATGAGTGGGGGCCTGGTGGAGGGTGCCCCTGGATGCTGGGGGTTGGGAGACATGAGTGGGGGCCTGGTGGAGAGTGCCCCTGGATGCTGGGGCGTGGGGGTGCAGGGAGACATGAGTGGGGCCTGGTGGAGGGTGCCCCTGGATGCTGGGGGGTGGGGGAGCTGGAGACATGAGTGGGGGCCTGGTGGAGGGTGCCCCTGGATGCTGGGGGGTGGGGGTGCAGGGGGACATGAATTGGACATGAGTGGGGCCTGGTGGAGAGTGCCCCTGGATGCTGGGGGGTGGGGGTGCAGGGGGACATGAGTTGGACATGAGTGGGGCCTGGTGGAGGGTGCCCCTGACTGCTGGGGGGGTGGGGGTGCAGGGGGACATGAGTTGGACATGAGTGGGGGCCTGGTGGAGGGTACCCCTGGAGGCTGGGGGGTGGGGGTGCAGGGAGACATGAGTGGGGGCCTGGTGGAGGGTGCCACTGGATGCTTGGGGGTGGGGGTGCTGGGAGACATGAGTGGGGGCCTGGTGGAGGGTGCCCCTGGATGCTGGGGGGTGGGGGTGCTGGAGATATGTGTGGGGGCCTGGTGGAGGGTGCCCCTGACTGCTGGGGGGTGGGAGACATGAGTGGGGGCCTGGTGGGGGGTGCCCCTGGTTGCTGGGCGGTGGGGGTGCAGGGAGACATGAGTGGGGGCCTGGTGGAGGGTGCCCCTGGATGCTGGGGGGTGGGGTGCTGGAGAAATGAGTGGGGGCCTGGTAGAGGGTGCCCCTGGATGCTGGGGGGTGGGGGTGCAGGGGGACATGAGTTGGACATGAGTGGGGCCTGGTGGAGAGTGCCCCTGGATGCTGGGGGGTGGGGGTGCAGGGGGACATGAGTTGGACATGAGTGGGGCCTGGTGGAGGGTGCCCCTGACGGCTGGGGGGTGGGGATGCAGGGGACATGAGTTGGACATGAGTGGGGCCTGGTGGAGGGTGCCCCTGGATGGTGGGGGGGGTGCAGGGAGACATGAGTGGGGCCTGGTGGAGGGTGCCCCTGGATGCTGGGGGGTGGGGGTGTTGGGAGACATGAGTGGGGGCCTGGTGGAGGGTGCCCCTGGATGCTGAGGGGTGGGGGTGCAGGGGGGCATGAGTTGGACATGAGTGGGGCCTGGTGGAGGGTGCCCCTGACTCCTGGGGGGTGGGGTGCAGGGGGACATGAGTTGGACATGAGTGGGGGCCTGGTGGAGGGTGCCCCTGGATGCTGGGTGTGGGGGTGCAGGGAGACATGAGTGGGGGCCTGGTGAGGGTGTCCCTAGATGCTGGGGGGTGGGGGTGCAGGGGGACATGAGTTGGACATGAGTGGGGCCTGGTGGATCGTGCCCCTGGATGCTGGGGGGTGGGGGTGCAGGGGGACATAAGTTGGACATGAGTGGGGCCTGGTGGAGGGTGCCCCTGACTGCTGGGGGATGGGGGTGCAGGGGGACATGAGTTGGACAAGAGTGGGGGCCTGGTGGAGGGTGCCCCTGGATGCTGGGGGGTGGAGGTGCTGGGAGACATGAGTGGGGGCCTGGTGGAGGGTGCCCCTGACTGCTGGGGGGTGGGAGACATGAGTGGGGGCCTGGTGGGGGGTCCCCCTTGATGCTGGGGGGTGGGGGTGCAGGGAGTCATGAGTGGGGGCCTGGTGGAGGGTGCCCCTGGATGCTGGGGGGTGGGGGTGCTGGAGACATGAGTGGGGGCCTGGTGGAGGGTGCCCCTGGAAGCTGGGGGGTGGGGGTGCAGGGGGACATGAGTTGGACATGAGTGGGGCCTGGTGGAGGGTGCCCCTGGATGCTGGGGGGTGGTGGTGCAGGGGGACATGAGTTGGACATGAGTGGGGCCTGGTGGAGGGTGCCCCTGACTGCTGGGGGGTGGGGGTGCAGGGGACATGAGTTGGACATGAGTGGGGGGTGGAGGGAGGGTGCCCCTGGATGCTGGGGGGTGGGGGTGCAGGGAGACATGGGTGGGGGCCTGGTGGAGGGTGCCCCTGGATGCTGGGGGGTGGGGGTGCTGGGAGACATGAGTGGGGGCCTGGTGAAGGGTGCCCCTGGATGCTGGGGGGTGGGAGTGCAGGGGGACATGAGTTGGACATGAGTGGGGCCCGGTGGAGGGTGCCCCTGACTGCTGGGGGGTGGGGGTGCAGGGGGACATGAGTTGGACATGAATGGGGGCCTGGTGGAGGGTGCCCCTGGATGCTGGGGGGTGGGGGTGCAGGGAGACATGAGTGGGGGCCTGGTGGAGGGTGCCCCTGGATGCTGGGGTGAGGGGGTGGTGGGAGACATGAGTGAGGGCCTGGTGGAGGGTGCCCCTGGATGCTGGGGGATGGGGGTGCTGGGAGACATGAGTGGGGGCCTGGTGGACGGTGCCCCTGACTGCTGGGGTGTGGGGGTGCAGGGGGACATGAGTTGGACATGAGTGGGGCCTGGTGGAGGGTGCCCCTGGATGCTGGGGGGTGGGGGTGCAGGGGGACATGAGTTGGACATGAGTGGGTCCTGTTGGAGGGTGCCCCTGGATGCTGGGGGGTGGGGGTGCAGGGGGACATGAGTTGGACATGAGTGGGGCCTGGTGGAGGGTGCCCCTGGATGCTGCGGGTGGGAGTGCAGGAGGACATGTGTTGGACATGAGTGGGGCCTGGTGGAGGGTGCCCCTGACTGCTGGGGGGTGGGGGTGCAGGGGGACATGAGTTGGACATGAGTGGGGCCTGGTGGAGGGTGCCCCTGGATGCTAGGGGTGGGGGTGCTGGGAGACATGAGTGGGGGCCTAGTGGAGGGTGCCCCTGGATGCTGGGGGGTGGGGGTGCTGGGAGACATGAGTGGGGGCCTGGTGGAGGGTGCCCCTGACTGCTGGGGTTGGGAGACATGAGTGGGGGCCTGGTGGGGGGTGCCCCTGGATGCTGGGAGGTGGGGGTGCAGGGAGACATGAGTGCGGGCCTGGTGGAGGGTGCCCCTGGATGCTGGGGGGTGGGGGTGCTGGAGACATGAGTGGGGGCCTGGTGGAGGGTGCCCCTGGATGCTGGGGGGTGGGGGTGCAGGGGGACATGAGTTGGACATGAGTGGGGCCTGGTGGATCGTGCCCCTGAATGCTGGGGGGTGGGGGTGAAGGGGGACATGAGTTGGACATGAGTGGGGCCTGGTGGAGGGTGCCCCTGACTGCTGGGGGGTGGGGGTGCAGGGGGACATGAGTTGGACATGAATGGGGGCCTGGTGAAGGGTGCCCCTGGATGCTGGGGGGGTGCAGGGAGACATGAGTGGGGGCCTGGTGGAGGGTGCCCCTGGATGCTGGGGGGTAGGGGTGCTCGGAGACATGAGTGGGGGCCTGGTGGAGGGTGCCCCTGGATGCTGGAGGGTGGGGTGCAGGGGGACATGAGTTGGACATGAGTGGGGCCTGGTGGAGGGTGTCCTTGACTGCTAGGGGGTAAGGGTGCTGGCAGACATGAGTGGGGGCCTGGTGGAGGGTGCCCCTGGATGCTGGGGGGTGTGGGTGCTGGGAGAAATGAGTGGGGGCCTGGTGGAAGGTGCCCCTGGATGCTGGGGGGTGGGGGTGGGAGACATGAGTGAGGCTTGGTGGAGGGTGCCCCTGGATGCTGGGAGGTAGGGGTGCTGGGAGACATGAGTGGGGGCCTGGTGGACGGTGCCCCTGACTGCTGGGGTTTGGGGGTGCAGGGGGACATGAGTTGGACATGGGTGGGGCCTGATGGAGGGTGCCCCTGGATGCTGGGGGGTGGGGGTGCAGGGGGACATGAGTTGGACATGAGTGGGGCCTGGTGGAGGGTGCCCCTGGATGCTGGGGGGTGGGGGTGCAGGGGGACATGAGTTGGGCATGAGTGGGGCCTGGTGGAGGGTGCCCCTGACTGCTGGGTGGTGGGGGTACAGGGGGACATGAGTTGGACATGAGTGGGGGCCTGGTGGAGGGTGCCCCTGGATGCTGGGGGGGGGTGCAGGGAGACATGAGTGGGGGCCTGGTGGAGGGTGCCCCTGGATGCTGGGGGGTGGGGGTGCAGGCGGACATGAGTTGGACATGAGTGGGGCCTGGTGGAGGGTGCCCCTGACTGCTGGGGGGTGGGGTGCTGGGGGACATGAGTGGGGCCCTGGTGGAGGGTCCCCCTGGATGCTGGGGGGTGGGGGTGCTGGGAGACATGAGTGGGGGCCTGGTGGAGGGTGCCCTTGGATGCTGGGGGTGGGGGTGCTGGGAGACATGAGTGGGGGCCTGGTGGAGGGTGCCCCTGTATGCTGGGGGGTGTGGGTGCTGGGAGACATGAGTGGGGGCCTGGTGGAGGGTGCCCCTGACTGCTGGGGAGTGGGAGACATGAATGGGGGCCTGGTGGGGGGTGCCCCTGGATGCTGGGGGGTGGGGGTGCAGGGAGACATGAGTGGGGGCCTGGTGGAGGGTGCTCCTGGATTCTGGGGGGTGGGGGTGCTGGAGACATGAGTGGGGGCCTGGTGGAGGGTGCCCCTGGATGCTGGGGGGTGGGGGTGCAGGGGGACATGAGTTGGACATGAGTGGGGCCTGGTGGAGTGTACCCCTGGATGCTGGGGGGTGGGGGTGCAGGGGGACATGAGTTGGACATGATTGGGGCCTGGTGGAGGGTGCCCCTGGATGCTGGGGGGTGGGAGACATGAATGGGGGCCTGGTGTGGGGTGCATCTGGATGCTGGGGGGTGGGGGTGCAGGGAGACATGAGTGAGGGCCTGGTGGAGGGTGCCCCTGGATGCTGGGGGGTGGGGGTGCTGGAGACATGAGTGGGGGCCTGGTGGAGGGTGCCCCTGGATGCTGGGGGGTGGGGGTGCAGGGGGACATGAGTTGGACATGAGTGGGGCCTGGTAGACGGTGCCCCTGGATGCGGGGGGGTGGGGGTGCAGGGGGAGATGAGTTGGACATGAGTGGGGCCTGGTGGATGGTGCCCCTGACTGCTGGGGGTGTGGGTGCAGGGGGACATGAGGTGGACATGAGTGGGGCCTGGTGGAGGGTGCCCCTGGATGCTGGGGGGTGGGGGTGCTTGGAGACATGAGTGGGGGCCTGGTGGAGGGTGCCCCTGGATGCTGGGGGGTGGGGGTGCTTGGGAGATATGAGTGGGGGCCTGGTGGAGGGTGCCCCTGACTGCTGGGGGGTGGGAGACATGAGTGGGGGCCTGGTGGGGGTTGCCCCTGGATGCTGGGGCTTGGGGGTGCAGGGGGACATGAGTTGGACATGATTGGGGCCTGGTGGAGGGTGCCTCTGGATGCTGGGGGGTGGGAGACATGAATGGGGGCCTGGTGTGGGGTGCCCCTGGATGCTGGGGGGTGGGGGTGCAGGGAGACATGAGTGAGGGCCTGGTGGAGGGTGCCCCTGGATGCTGGGGGGTGGGGGTGCTGGAGACATGAGTGGGGGCCTGGTGGAGGGTGCCCCTGGATGCTGGGGGGTGGGGGTGCAGGGGGACATGAGTTGGACATGAGTGGGGCCTGGTGGACGGTGCCCCTGGATGCGAGGGGGGTGGGGGTGCAGGGGGAGATGAGTTGGACATGAGTGGGGCCTGGTGGATGGTGCCCCTGACTGCTGGGGGTGTGGGTGCAGGGGGACATGAGGTGGACATGAGTGGGGCCTGGTGGAGGGTGCCCCTGGATGCTGGGGGGTGGGGGTGCTTGGAGACATGAGTGGGGGCCTGGTGGAGGGTGCCCCTGGATGCTGGGGGGGTGGGGGTGCTGGGAGATATGAGTGGGGGCCTGGTGGAGGGTGCCCCTGACTGCTGGGGGGTGGGAGACATGAGTGGGGGCCTGGTGGGGGTTGCCCCTGGATGCTGGGGCTTGGGGGTGCAGGGAGACATGAGTGGGGGCCTGGTCGAGGGTGCCCCTGGATGCTAGGAGGCGGGGGTGCTGGAGACATGAGTGGGGGCCTGGTGGAGGGTGCCCCTGGATGCTGGGGGGTGGGGGTGCAGGGAGACATGAGTGAGGGCCTGGTGGAGGGTGCCCCTGGATGCTGGGGGGTGGGGGTGCTGGAGACATGAGTGGGGGCCTGGTGGAGGGTGCCCCTGGATGCTGGGGGGTGGGGGTGCAGGGGGACATGAGTTGGACATGAGTGGGGCCTGGTAGACGGTGCCCCTGGATGCGGGGGGGTGGGGGTGCAGGGGGAGATGAGTTGGACATGAGTGGGGCCTGGTGGATGGTGCCCCTGACTGCTGGGGGTGTGGGTGCAGGGGGACATGAGGTGGACATGAGTGGGGCCTGGTGGAGGGTGCCCCTGGATGCTGGGGGGTGGGGGTGCTTGGAGACATGAGTGGGGGCCTGGTGGAGGGTGCCCCTGGATGCTGGGGGGTGGGGGTGCTTGGGAGATATGAGTGGGGGCCTGGTGGAGGGTGCCCCTGACTGCTGGGGGGTGGGAGACATGAGTGGGGGCCTGGTGGGGGTTGCCCCTGGATGCTGGGGCTTGGGGGTGCAGGGGGACATGAGTTGGACATGATTGGGGCCTGGTGGAGGGTGCCTCTGGATGCTGGGGGGTGGGAGACATGAATGGGGGCCTGGTGTGGGGTGCCCCTGGATGCTGGGGGGTGGGGGTGCAGGGAGACATGAGTGAGGGCCTGGTGGAGGGTGCCCCTGGATGCTGGGGGGTGGGGGTGCTGGAGACATGAGTGGGGGCCTGGTGGAGGGTGCCCCTGGATGCTGGGGGGTGGGGGTGCAGGGGGACATGAGTTGGACATGAGTGGGGCCTGGTGGACGGTGCCCCTGGATGCGAGGGGGGTGGGGGTGCAGGGGGAGATGAGTTGGACATGAGTGGGGCCTGGTGGATGGTGCCCCTGACTGCTGGGGGTGTGGGTGCAGGGGGACATGAGGTGGACATGAGTGGGGCCTGGTGGAGGGTGCCCCTGGATGCTGGGGGGTGGGGGTGCTTGGAGACATGAGTGGGGGCCTGGTGGAGGGTGCCCCTGGATGCTGGGGGGGTGGGGGTGCTGGGAGATATGAGTGGGGGCCTGGTGGAGGGTGCCCCTGACTGCTGGGGGGTGGGAGACATGAGTGGGGGCCTGGTGGGGGTTGCCCCTGGATGCTGGGGCTTGGGGGTGCAGGGAGACATGAGTGGGGGCCTGGTCGAGGGTGCCCCTGGATGCTAGGAGGCGGGGGTGCTGGAGACATGAGTGGGGGCCTGGTGGAGGGTGCCCCTGGATGCTGGGGGGTGGGGGTGCAGGGGGACATGAGTTGGACATGAGTGGGGCCTGGTGGAGAGTGCCCCTGGATGCTGGGGGTTGGGGGTGCAGGGGGACTTGAGTCGGACATGAGTGGGGCCTGGTGGAGGGTGCCCCTGACTGCTGGGGGGTGGGGGTGCAGGGGACATGAGTTGGACATGAGTGGGGGCCTGGTGGAGGGTGCCCCTGGATGCTGGGGGGGGTGCAGGGAGACATGAGTGGGGGCCTGGTGGAGGGTTCCCCTGGATGCTGGGGTGTGATGGTGCAGGGGGACATGAGTTGGACATGAGTGGGGCCTGGTGGAGGGTGCCCCTGACTGCTGGGGGGTGGGGGTGCAGGGGACATGAGTTGGACATGAGTGGGGGCCTGGTGGAGAGTGCCCCTGGATGCTGGGGGGGGTGCAGGGAGACATGAGTGGGGGCCTGGTGGAGGGTGCCCCTGGATGCTGTGGGGTGGGGGTGTTGGGAGACATGTGTGGGGGCCTGGTGGAGGGTGCCCCTGGATGCTGGGGGGTGGGGGTGCAGGGGGACATGGTTGGACATGATTGGGGACCTGGTGGAGGGTGCCCCTGGATGCTGGGGGGTGGGGGTGCAGGGAGACATGAGTGGGGGCCTGGTGGAGGGTGCCCCTGGATGCTGGGGGGTGGGGGTGCTGGAGACATGAGAGGGGGCCTGGTGGAGGGTGCCCCTGGATGCTGGGGGATGGGGGTGCAGGGGGACATGAGTTGGACATGAGTGGGGCCTGGTGGATCGTGCCCCTGGATGCTGGGGGGTGGGGGTGCAGGGGGACATGAGTTGGACATGAGTGGGGCCTGGTGGAGGGTGCCCCTGACTGCTGGGGGGTGGGGTGCAAGGGGACATGAGTTGGACATGAGTGGGGGCCTGGTGAAGGGTGCCCCTGGATGCTGGGGGGGTGCAGGGAGACATGAGTGGGGGCCTGGTGGAGGGTGCCCCTGGATGCTGGGGGGTGGGGGTGCTGGGAGACATGAGTGGGGGCCTGGTGGAGGGTGCCCCTGGATGCTGGAGGGTGGGGGTGCAGGGGGACATGAGTTGGACATGAGTGGGGCCTGGTGGAGGTTGCCCCTGACTGCTGGGGGGTGGGGGTGCTGGGAGACATGAGTGGGGGCCTGGTGGAGGGTGCCCCTGGATGCTGGGGGGTAGGGGTGCTGGGAGACATGAGTGGGGGCCTGGTGGACGGTGCCCCTGACTGCTGGGGTGTGGGGGTGCAGGGGGACATGAGTTGGACATGGGTGGGGCCTGATGGAGGGTGCCCCTGGATGCTGGGGGGTGGGGGTGCAGGGGGACATGAGTTGGACATGAGTGGGGGCCTGGTGGAGGGGGCCCCTGGATGCTGGGGGGTTGGGGTGCTGGGAGACATGAGTGGGGGCCTGGTGGAGGGTGCCCCTGGATGCTGGAGGGTGGGGGTGCAGGGGGACATGAGTTGGACATGAGTGGGGCCTGGTGAGGTTGCCCCTGACTGCTGGGGGTGGGGGTGCTGGGAGACATGAGTGGGGGCCTGGTGGAGGGTGCCCCTGGATGCTGGGGGGTGGGGGTGCAGGGAGACATGAGTGGGGGCCTGGTGGAGGGTGCCCCTGGATGCAGGGGGGTGGGGGTGCTGGGAGACATGAGTAGGGGCCTGGTGGAGGGTGCCCCTGGATGCTGGGGGGTGGGGGTGCAGGGGGACATGAGTTGGACATGAGTGGGGCCTGGTGGAGGGTGCCCCTGACTGCTGGGGGGTGGGGGTTCAGGGGGACATGAGTTGGACATGAGTGGGGGCCTGGTGGAGGGTGCCCCTGGATGCTGGTGGGTGGGGGCGCAGGGAGACATGAGTGGGGGCCTGGTGGAGGGTGCCCCTGGATGCTGGGGGGTGGAGGTGCTGGGAGACATGATGGGGGCCTGGTGGAGGGTGCCCCTGGATGCTGGGGGGTGGGGTGCTGGGAGACATGAGTGGGGGCCTGGTGGAGGGTGCCCTTGGATGCTGGGGGGTGGGGGTGCTGGGAGACATAAGTGGGGGCCTGGTGGAGGGTGCCCCTGGATGCTGGGGGGTGTGGGTGCTGGGAGACATGAGTGGGGGCCTGGTGGAGGGTGTCCCTGACTGCTGGGGGGTGGGAGACATGAATGGGGGCCTGGTGGGGGGTGCCTCTGGATGCTGGGGGGTGGGGGGCAGGGAGACATGAGTGGGGGCCTGGTGGAGGGTGCCCCTGGATGCTGGGGGGTGGGGGTGCTGGAGACATGAGTGGGGGCCTGGTGGAGGGTGCCCCTGGATGCTGGGGGGTGGGGGTGCAGGGGGGCATGAGTTGGACATGAGTGGGGCCTGGTGGAGGGTACCCCTGGATGCTGGGGGGTGGGGGAGCAGGGGGACATGAGTTGGACATGAGTGGGGCCTGGTGGAGGGTGCCCCTGACTGCTGGGGGGTGGGGGTGCAGGGGGACATGATTTGGACATGAGTGGGGCCTGGTGGAGGGTGCCCCTGGATGCTGGGGGATGGGGGTGCTGGGAGACATGAGCGGGGGCCTGGTGGAGGGTGCCCCTGGTTGCTGGGGGGTGGGGGTGCTGGGAGACATGAATGGGGGCCTGGTGGAGGGTGCCCCTGACTGCTGGGGGGTGGGAGACATGAGTGGGGGCCTGGTGGGGGGTGCACCTGGATGCTGGGGGGGTGGGGGTGCTGGGAGACATGAGTGGGGGCCTGGTGGAGGGTGCCCCTGGATGCTGGGGGGTGGGGGTGCTGGGAGACATGCGTTGGTGGGCAGTAGTGCAAGGTGACATGTGGGTTGGGTGCGGGGCATGGACAAGGTGGATGGGCTGCCTGCGGGACATGTGCAGGGGGGCACGGTAGTCCCCTGTGGTGTGGGCCGCCTGCAGGGGCCATTGAGGGTGTAGAGGGTACAGCTGGGAGGACCCACACGGCCAATTCACGTGTAGGACTCCCCGGCACCCCCTAAATACACGTAGGCTGCTGGATTTGCGTGTGGAATTTCCCGCGCACCATGTACCCTGCTGGAATCGCGTGTGGAACTTCACGCGCACACCGAAATACACGCACCCTTCAAATTTGCATGTGAAACTTCCCGCGCACCTTGGAATAAACGTACCCTGCTGAAATCGCGTGTGAAACTTCACGCGCACCCCGAAATACACGTACCACGGACAATCGCGTGTGGAACTTCCCGCGCACCCCGAAATACACGTACCCAGGCCAATCGCATGAGGAACTTCCCGCGCACCCCAAAATACACGCACACGCTATTTTTCACACAGCGTGTGTCCGTGTTTGTCGGTACACCTTTGCACCTCATTTGTCCTAGCGGGCCACAGTATGGATCATTCATCATAGCTGTATATAGGTGCTTTTTGTAAGCACACATTTTGGCGGACATTTATTTCAGGCGCAGGGACTGTAAGCGATATTCAATCAACACTACAGCTAAGTCAATGCCTAGTCTGGGATGCTGAGGAAAACCCTTATTGATGTATTTTTATATCCAGTTCAGTATTCTGGATGACAACCCTTGTATAACACCCCCCTCTTAGAATCCCCCTGACCCCACTGAGCCAAGAAGTAGGTTTGTTTTGCAAATTAAAAGGTTTATTTGAAAATTTAAACAATATATATATCACACTTCTATAAATAAATTGATAATGGATATTACACTTGTGAATATGAGCAGTAATCAGCAAGAGGTAACTATGAATAGGAACAGAAGAACAAGGTGGGAAAGAATGCTTTACATGGTTCAAGGAAACGCAAGGTGGAATATAATGCAGTACAGAAATAACTTATTATGATTTTAGCAAAAGGTAATATGATCACTTTTTCTTTTGATAATTCACTCCCCCCCTATGCAATACCAGAAATGGAAGGAGAGCACACAGTCTTCAAGAATCCCAACAAATCACACTTTATAATGCAATACACAGTTCCAGTTCTTCCAGCAAGCTTAAAGAAAACAGGGATGAGTTTTAAACACAGGCGAATTACTTTAATGTGGTTTGCGAGGAAGTGAAAAGGTGCTAAAATTGCTTTTAATTCCCTCTAGAGGTTCAGGGTGAGTGAGAGATGCTTGTTGGTATTAGTTCAGGCTCACTTTAGCAATGCCCTATGAATTATTACCTGGTTGCAAACGAATTTTAGCAAAGAGAAGCAAAAAGCTGCTGATTTCTACAGATGAAGAAATCGGGACAAATCGCAAATCGCGGTAAATTTCGCGAGTGCGTGTCTCGCGATTACGGGAAAAGTATAGAGAATAGGAAGTCGGTTCTAGGTTCGGTGGAAAGCCTAGATTCTAAGCTTCCAGATGAAAGTTAAATTTCGTTCCTAACGGTTCCAGAGATATGGACGATTAAATAAAGGTAGTTTTTCGGATTTAAAGTAAACTCAAAATGACAGGTGACAGCTTGCGGCTGCAGAATTGACAGGTGACAGTTGTGCAGCTTTAAAAATGACAGATGACACGATTTCTAGGAGGCAGTGCTACTTAGGTTAAAATAGTATGGATTAGATTATTTTAACTAAGAGATTGGTTCTGCACAGTTCTGCTAGGTACTCACAATATAAATTTGAACTAGGCCTCGTCAAGAATGATTCACATTAGTACTATTAAAATAAAAGGAAGATTAGATGTATTGATATTTTTGGCTATAATCACACAATATAGGTTTCCACACATAGTTGTGAACTTCCATTTGATGTAAATTTTCTTTGGGATGAATGCATGATTTCAGGACTAGAAGAATAACATGTAGATGCATCGATGCATTTAATTGTTCACATTATTATATTACCTGAAGTGGCGCAGGATTGGCTCTGCTCATTAAATTACTCTGTTCATGAACTCATTGAGGCCAACATTAATCACACGAAGTGTCAAGCTGATATGTCTATAATGCCCCACTTAGCCCAAAGGTTGTGTTGATCAAAATAATAGTGTGAGTAATTTATCTTCCAGAAAGGAAAATCTAATGCTGGCTGCACAGCAGAGTTTAACAGTTGAGAAAACAATCTGCCAACTCTCTATGACATTGATATAAGGAGTAAAGTTGAACATGTGTCATCAAAGTGTGACAGTTGTAATTAGGTCGTTGACAAGACAATTTTAGATTGCCAGAGAAGACTGGTTTGCTGGAAATATTATTGCTGTAAAAAATGATCTGATATATAAATATATCACAGATATAATCCCCTAACATTGAACACAAAGTTAAAATTCATAAGAAAACAATTTAAAAAAAGACACGTGACCCGTGTTTCCTGCTACAGCATTGCTCAATGCTTTGGTTTGATAATATCAGTTTGTCTCCAAGCCTGAGAACTCACTATCAGTTCTTGCTTGTGTTAGCCTATCCACTCTCAAAACCTAGAGATGGATTTGAATACAGTTATTATTATGTTGGGTTGTTCACCAATTATGAATTCTTGTTAGTCAATTTGTTTCCAAGTAATATTGTTTAATTGGAGGCTCCAAATAGCGTGCTTAACAGCGTTCAGTTCCACTGCATGTTTGCGCCTGCAACTTTGGGGCTCATTTTGAGCCGGGCATACCGTTATTCAAAAGCTTAAAAGTCCTGTGTAGGACTTTTACACTTTAATTAATGGTGTGACTCATTTTCCTCAATTTGTATGATGGATAGAAGGGGTGGAACATAACTTACGTTTTCGCTTCTCCCTTCTTCTCCGACATTCAAATACTACCGCATTCATGCCGGCGCAAATGCTGGGGATCCCTATGAGTTCCGCCAGCTTTTTGCACGGCATATAACAGGCAGACTCCATAGGAATCCATTGTAAATGCCACCTGCCATGTTATGTTATGTTATGTTATGTTATGTTATGTTATTTTGCATTTATATAGCGCCTTATATACCATTGGTATGGTCTGAAGGCGCTGGTAGGTTGAACGCCCTTGGGAACCGAAGTTCGGGTCAGTAGAGAGAGTTGAGAGAGTCCAAAGGTGCGTGTGCACACCAAGTATGTGTGCAGCTGGTGCGGAATTCGTGTATTAGCTGCTTCATAGCGGTAGGTGTGGTGGTTGAGAGATCAGGAGTATGTGCTCGCTCTGGCAGTATTTATCCAGACCGAGTGTGGCTGCATTAGGCCTGAGGAGAAACGCCTGGCTGGGGGGGTGTAACCAGCAGTGTTTACATAGAGTGATGGGGAGTGAGCGGGAGATGTTGATATGAGAACAGTTATACCGAATGGTGTCATAGTATCCCTGTATTCTAGTTGAGTGGTGGTGTAAAGAAGAGAGTAAGCATGGGGTGTGGTATGATGGGATATATGCTCTTTCGAATGTTCCCAGTATTCCAAGGTGTATTATGTACGTTACGCAATTCTATGCGATCAAGTCGGTTGAGTGCACTTTTATTCGTTTCAGGCATTTGAGATCAGGCGTTTCACTCATCCACTCTGTACGCTCATCTGCTCCACACACTCATCGGGTCCACACACTCATCAGCTCCACACACGCATCCGCTCCACACACGCATCCGCTCCACACACGCATCCGCTCCACACACACACATCCGCTCCACCCACACACATCCGCTTCACACACACATCCACTCCACACACTCAGCTGCTCCACACACTCAGCCGCTCCACACACTCAGCCGCTCCACACATTCAGCCAGTCCGCACACTCAGCCGGTCCGCACACTCATCCGGTCCGCACACTCATCCGGTCCACACACTCATCCGGTCTACACACTCATGCAAACATGGCAGGCAGGGTTTACACAATGTGCAAGGCAGAGTGCAAAAGGGCAGGGAAAAATGCAGCATACATGCTTGTACAACACCTTTTGCACTCCCCTTTTGCACTCCGATGTGCAAATTATGAAAATGTGACACCATCCTTGCAGCGCAGCAAAGTGAGTAGAGAGAGTGTTTGGTTTAACACTTTGCGGCAGTCCTTGGAGTTGAAGGAACTATTCACAATCATACAGCGATGCGAGAAGGAAGTTATTCCTGTGACACCTTCATCACTCATGAAATCTGCCCCCAGTGTGCAGAGCAGCGGAGTGAGCAGAGTGTTTGGTTTGGCAGTTTGAGGCAGTTAGCGGGGAAAGCGATACCTCTGCCACTCCTTCCTCCCGGATAGAGCGTTTGCAGTGTTCTTTTGGCATTTGCTGCTATTTATTGTGAGTAGTTTGTTTTATTATTCAACTACAACCATAGTGGCTAAATAGTATGCCTGTCAGCACAAAACAGAACTTACTTAGAAGCTCTGCATGCAGAGAAGCTGCAAAACCCTAATCTTCTGGAATAGGGATTAACAAAGCAAAATATCCTTCTACAAATACAAATACAATACAGAAGTAATTTCTACTCAAAATGTGGATATGAGAAAAGTTCACGTCGGTGTGAATCATGCTGGGTAATTAACAGCTTTTTTTCAGTAAGCAAGGTTGCTGTGGGGACTAGCGGGTTGTCATCTAATCAGGAGCGTATTACTACGTCGTCGCCAATAGCTTGCAAATTTGTTATTTCTTCAGTCTCACCACCCATTGATAACAATCACTCATTATTAAACCTATGTTACACTTTGCAAAGAGAATCTATGGGTGGTCAAGAAACTACAATTGATGACTGCACCTCACAGGTTTCATCTTATGATAATGCAATAGTCTCAGATGAAGGTAGAGCTTTGAAATCTCCCAAGCTAGCTAAGATTGCGGAAAGTGTTAGGAATCATACTGAATCTGCAAATTTGCTGAACAATTCAATTTCCCTTGAGGAGGAAATAATTGGGTTATCTGCCACCTTTAAAGTACTTTTTGAACTTTGTTCTAAAATTGCAGGCGAGCCAAAAGAATTGTTGAATGTCACATAGTGGACATCATCCTGTTTAATAGTGACTTGCATTCGGAGGGGGAGCTTATCAGCATTTGACATACCACGACTCAAAACACTCAATCGGTATCCACAATGCAAGGGGAGGATCTGGTTATATTAGATACCATTGTAAATGAAACAGCCACGCAAAATAGCCAATTGAGTGAAAAGCCCTCATTAGCCATAACGACCATCGAAGCAACAGGAGTTCCTCATAAGCCGCAAAATAAAACCGGTGAAGAAAAAGTCTTCAAAGGTGAAGGAAATGACAAAGACAAAGAACTAATAAATTAAACAATACATCTACCGTTTGCCGCTCATTAAATCTGGGGATAAACAGCATTGTAAAGTATATTAAAGGAGCTTAAAACCGAGCGTAGCGAATAGTCCACTTTGAGTGACCATACAGGACTGTGTACAAAGGAAAAAAGGATAAGTGAAAAGGAGAAATTTGGCCCAATGGATCAATGGCCTTCTAAGGTAGAAGCCCCGCTGCAACCCTGCGCCACTCCCGGTTTTGCGCAAAATGCTTTGCGACCTCACCGCTCCCCCTCTAGGCCTGCCTAACGTGGTCCCAGTAAGCGGCGACTGAAACGTATTCAACCCTCCCGAACACTGACATCTGATAATCATGTTTTACACTAACGTCTGTTTACCGTTCTCAACATGACCACTTTTCAATGCACTCTTTCAATGCTACTGTACTGATATTACACAATTGCTATTCTAAGTAATTGGTTAAACGTTCACTGCACTACTGCACTACTGCTTCGCCTCTCTCTTCAAGTGATGCAGCCTGCCTAGTCTATGTACATGTCCCAATTTTATCCCTAGTTTGTTCATATGCTTGCTTACATGCCTGAAGTAGCCACCCGCACCATGCAGTGAGGCTTTACCAGTCTTTGTACTCACACCTTTTGTGTCTAATATGCTTGTTTTCCCACCTGAAGTAGCCCCCTGCACCATTATGTGCGGCTTTACCAGTTTGTGTACTCTCACCTTTTTTTATCTACTATGCTTGTTTGCACACCTGAAGTAGCCACACGCACCATGAGGTGAGGCTGTTCAAAGTGTACGGGTGCCAACTACCATCACTTTAATATATATGCGTCCTCTTGCACTTAATGAACAGTACTATGTACTTTCTGTAACTATCTCCCAGATGCCTGAGGGTTAGGTGAGCTGAAATAAGTAAATAAATAAATAAATAAATAAATCCCTTAGAAGGGACACTGTGATTGATGAAGCAATTGAGAATATATCTCAAATGAGTGTCAATCAATCATGGGAACGTTCTATGTTAAAGAGCCATGATCTTGAGACACTGTGGAACCCAGTCTGTGATTCAGTCTAAACCTACACAGGGAAAAGACATATTTGGCCTTAAGGCAAAATTGAATAAACTTAACTTTTCCAAAATAAAATATATTGGAACCCCTGGCAACAGCGATAAGTCCATGCTTCAATAGGAGTTGTGTGCTGCAGAATACGCAAAGTATTCCTTAATTGTCTGTGATAGCAACAAACAGCATCTCTTTTATTGAGCTCCCTGAATCAGCAACTGTGCCAAATTGAGCAATGTTCATTTCACAAATCCCATTTTTGTGGAGCATGTGTTATTACATACAGTAAAATTAGCCAAAAATGTCTTTGAGATAAATCCTTTTCAGACTATTGGAGCTGATCTGGAAGCTGATTCTGCTTGGAACCTAAAAACCGGAATAATTTGGAAATGGTAAAATCAGATATTTGAAGAGAGATTCGACAATTAGAATCTAAATTAGAAGCATTCAAATCAGCTGTAAATCAGGTAACCCAGAGAGAAATGAGGCCTAATCACAACTAAATGTTGGATAATTGTTTGGCTACTGTTTCCGCTGATGAGATTGATATATGATATGATATGATAGGTTATTTATAACACGCTTAATACCCAGAGGTTTGTTATCATGGAATCCTCTTGGTTATTGTTCATTTGTGTATTTGGAAGGTTGTGAGTTTTTGCACACCTCTGATATATTTTGACTCCAAGAAACGTGGTTAATGCAACATTGTTATATAGAGGGTTTTGTCTCAATACAGAGAATAGGTATGGAAAAGTCCCTAGGTAGACCCTCTGGTGGCCTTTTAACTGGAGTAAGGGCTTATATGAATCCAACAGATTATATGCCACATTGGCATATTAAAGATGCCCTGTCAATTATAATAACTAGCCTGGGAATTGAACGATGTTGGAAATTCCTTGTGAAAATCAATATGATCCTCCTGGAGGGTGGGGGAATCTTCACTAAATCAATTCAAAGTTATATAGATAAGAGTTTTAAACACTGGATTAACAGTGATAATGGCCAGTTTTATTTAATTGTTGGAGATTTTAATTCAACCTTTTGCGAGCCTAGCTTTAACTATCCAGATAAATCTGGGAGCACTTTTGTTAAGGGTGTTCCCTGGTCAATATTTCTGGATGAATGCAATATGGATTTTATAAACTCTGTAGATACAACTGATGAAAATAGGATAGAACCCTTTACTTGGAAAAGAGGAGATTCAAAATCTCGCTAAATTATATATTTGTATCCCAATCACTTGGAAATGTGCTTTCTGAAAACTCTCCAGTTTTTAAGAGTGTAAGTGATCCTGCCATACTTAAAACTAAATTAAATGCTGCAAATGTTTTTTGGCAGAATATACTCATAGGCTATATGGATTGTAATGTACAAAGGAACCGAATGATGTGGTCTTGTAAAAATGTAAAATTGTTTAATACTCTAATCCTGCAGTATCGTAATGAATAATATTGCTAAGGAAGTGATACAAATTAGCCGTAATATGATCTCGATTTTTGTTAATACAGCTTGTCTAATTTATGATAATGATATTGCTGACTGAAGAAAATTACATCAGGCCCAAATTAGGAAAATCAGGAAAGATTTGGCATATGACGGTGTAGCTAGAATAAAGGATATTAATAACCAAAACACCAAATATAAAAACTGGGTGAGAATATATGCTCACTGGAACATCCTTTATGAAGCATTACAATCTAGGGATAATAAAAACGTTTTGGTTGTATGTGAATACATTTATGTTGAGTAATACCATCAATACCAACCCTATTGCAGGAAAAAAGATTATGAGCTGACTAAATCAAGATATGATCATAGATGGTTCACTAATGATGATGATGACATTTTAAGAATAATACTTCGATTGAAATTTTCAAGAGCTCCAGTACCAGACTGTTTACCTAACGTGGCCATTAAGAAACAGCCTGCATTGTGGGCAAAGATATTACATAGTCTATTCTTGGATGCAGCTTCAACAGGAAGAATACCTCAGTAATGGAAAAAAAGCAGTCATTGTACCCATTTTCAAAAAAGGAGTTTGAAATGGTCCTCATAATTATAGATTATTGAAACTCACTGATGGTATATCTAAGATGTTCAAGTCTACTGTACTTGAAGTACTAAACAAATGTGTCAATGAGTGTAATATCCTTTCTTTTTAACAGACTGTATTTGGTAGAGGAATGGGGACACTGTACACTATATTTGTCCTCATGTACTTGATCAGATCGACGTTGGCTAAGAAGGGGAGAAAGTTATATTATGTGTTTTGTTCATTACACCAAAGCTGTTGCCTCTTTGTTCCAATGCCTTCTATGGTATACATTGTCTAAGCTTGGGTGTGATTATTCAATACTGGAAATTATCAAACAATTATATCAAGAGATTTCATTTAGCATCAGACTAGATAGTAACAGTACTGAGTTAGAGACTAATTACGCTGTAAAGCAGGGGTGTATTTTAGCAACCCTGCTTTACAATCTATTTGTTTCGGATATGCACCATTGCTTAGATCAGTGTCGAAATGCTACCCCTAGTATTGACCATAATCCTTTAGCTTGGCTTGGCTTGCACATGCGGATGATACTTTGTTATTAGATAAGACAGCAATTGGCCTGCCACACAGCATCTGGGCATTGGATAATTACTCTAAAATCAACGGTTTGACTATAAACCTCCAAAAGACAAAAATGATGATCATAAATGAGAATATGAAAAAATCTGTGAAGTTTAATTGGAAACTTAATTGTACTCCCATTGAGGTCATTCAGACATACGTTGATCTTGGAATACCAAAACATGCCTATTAAGCATTGATGCATTACAGGATTATGTCTTAACAAAGAACTTGTAGAAGATGCTGTCAGAAACCTGAAGTTGCTCTCAGGTGTACTCCCAGGGATCTTCTGTTCAGGTGGCCGGGGAAATGGGCCAACACTTTCGGATCCCGACCCTATGGGTGGAGAATCAAGTGAGGATCACCTGAGTGGAGGGTCCTTGGGGATTGGAGGGAGGGTACCAGAAGGCGAGACATGGTATCCCCCCTTTCCTAATACTGAACTACCCTCCCCTCCCTTAGCATTTATGGGCTGTTGTCATTCTCATTCTATCATCCCCTGTCATTTGCCTTTAGGTACTGAAAAGAAGAAGAGGCAACTAGGAGCCGTGCAGATTTCCTATTGCCAATGACACTCTGGTACTGTGATGAAGAATAGAGGTCAGGCATGTCACAAAAATGGGCTTGAACAAGGTCAGGCAATTGGGAATGCCTTCTTTCACCTGCAGCCCATTATTAATGAAAAACAGTACACAAAGGGGAAGTCAGGAATTCCTAATGAGAGGTGTGGAAGGTGCCAGAGGTGCAGGTGGTGCAGGTGCAGAATGAGACGAGAACCAAGAAGTTTCTGTGCTGAGGGCCAGGAAGCTGAGACACTGAGACGCCCAACGAAGATCCCGGGAGTCCTGCTGAGCGGACCGAGCAGGACTGGGAGCCTGTGTGGAGAAAGGCAGAGAGCAGGCGCCACTGAAGAGCAGAGGCAGAGCCTAGCGTGAAGGCCGGCATACCCAGAAGGAAGCAGCTGGAAAAGTGCCAAGTTGCTTCTCCCGTGCAGAGAGAAACTGCCAAGTGTAGCACGATGTAGCCGGTAAGGCTCTCAAAAAGTCTGGGAACTCTGGGGTGCTCCGAGGGGCTGTTGAACCAACGCAATTGAACTATGCAAATATTGAATATTGAACTTAAAGAAAGGGGCTGCTGAGCCCATACAGTAAAACTTGTGAATATTGAATGCCAAACTTAATGAAAGGGGACTGTGGAGCCCACACAAGTAAAAGCTGAATCTACTGAATACTGAATTGGTTTGAAAGCTGTTATTTGAGCACAGAAAGTAAAGCTATATATATATCAGTGAAAAAACTTTGTTAAAGGGACGTTATGGTTCCAAGTAAAACCGAAAAACCCTTGAAATTCGCCAGTTATGGTAAGCTAAGCAACCATAGCTCGCACCACCACCGTGCACTGCTAAGACTAACACCCAGGACATCAAAGATGACATCACAAATGTCATTGATGACATCATTGATGATATCACATGTCTGTCTCACTATTTTTTCTTTTGCTGACATATCTAGGCCACCTGGTTTTCTTCAGTAACAGTTAGAAACTAAGAATTTTATTTTATTTGTAGACATATCCTTCTAGTAGGTTCTTACAGTAATTCCCTTAGAGTACAGTCACATCATATGAAACATATACATATGGGAAAACACAAGCTTGAAAAACAGCAATCCTTTTGTGCATAAAGATAATCACTAGACTTATGAGCACTTTCTGATAGTTCTGTTGTTTTTTTTTTATGGCTGTACTTTCCCTGTATATGGTCATATTTGTATACATTGTACTCACACTACTTTCCTTAGGGTCCAATCACATCAAGTGATACATATACATAGGGTAAATAGCAGCTTTGAAACAGAGCAATCATTTATTTGTATGAAACTAATCAGTTAAGTTATGAATTGTTTCTGCTACTACTTGTGCTTTTTTGCTAACTTCACTTTCCCTGTATATACCCATATTGGTATGTGTTCTTGTGTCTTTGTGTTTTGTCTATAGTAATGCAATTATGTAATACATGGGTTTTATTAGCTACTTATTACATATTTCACAGTACACAAAAATCTCTTAAGAAAACAATTATCATTTCATTATTCAACATATTAACATTACGAATATCATACCTTCATCTTGTAAGCTGCACACAATGTTATGTTTCTGTATGAGTAGCTTAGTATACTAGATAGAACCCCATAATAGGATGCTATTTATATCAATGCATCGTTCAATGCACTTATTAGGGTATATTTCTTGCAATGATTCTTGACACTTTTTTCGCAACATAATAAGAATCCCTTCTACACATATTTCATAAGAAGCACATACACATGTGATGTCATCAGTGATGTCATCAATGACATTTGTGATGTCATCTTTGATGTCCTGAGTGTTAGTCTTAGCAGTGCACGGTGGTGGCGCGAGTTATGGTTGCTTAGCTTACCATAACTGGCGAATTTCAAGGGT
Source organism: Ambystoma mexicanum (assembly GCF_040938575.1). NCBI lineage: Eukaryota > Metazoa > Chordata > Amphibia > Caudata > Ambystomatidae > Ambystoma > Ambystoma mexicanum. The sequence continues at coordinate 373,991,174 of NC_090928.1, read as the reverse complement.
TTTTCGGTTTTAATTGGAACCATAACGTCCCTTTAGCAAAGTTTTTTCACTGAATTTCATAGGTTTTTAGTAGTCCAACTTAACCATAACGTCCCTTTAACAAAGTTTTTTTCACTGAATTTCATAGGTTTTTAGTAGCGCAACTTAACCATAACGTCCCTTTAACAAAGTTTTTTCACTGAATTTCATAGTTTTATAGTAGCAAAACTTAACAATAATGACTTTGACTTTATATACATGTCATATGGAACTGACTAGATCTCCTCTTATGAACGTGATGTCCGCGAACTTATTTAATGTTCGCGGACATGTTCGGAGAACAGTACCACTACCTAAAAACTGTGGGGGGGGGGGGTGGTGGGGTATGTTTGATTGTTATATCATAATATAGGAACATTTAACAAATTCAAAAAGCAGCACACAAACACATTATATATAGTAATACATAAGAAATGTAACCCATATATGTAACACACTAACCATTCATTTAAATACAATATGTTCTGAAATGGAATATACTACAAGAACATAAATTGGCTTCCAACATAATTACCTCACAGACACAACAGAACTGAGAACAAGACCAGACCCACTGAATACATAGGACTTATTTTACCAGAAATAGTAAGTGTACTTCATTTTACTCATATATTTATAAACTTTCTGTATTAGATTAAAAAATATATTATCTTTTTTTTTTCTCACAGAAATGTCTAGTACTCTGGAATGGCTAGAGGACAATTTCCCACATGAAGAAATGTCACAAGATAGTGAAACTAATGGTAAACACTTTATAATATAAACCATTTAAATATTATTATTTTGTATACATTTAACATATATATATTTTTTTTGTACAGAGCATAACAAAATAGAAACTACCTCTGAAGAAGCTGTTAGGGAAAACACGCTTGACAACATAAAAGAAAAAATTGATTTACTGTTGACCAATTTTAATAATTTGAAAACCTTTGTTGAAGATCATTTTAAAACAAAAACGTCATACCATTGCCCCACATGTGCTTGTCCCTCCTCACCATATCCCAGTCAATTATCCCCAAACCCTCTCCATAATCCAAAACATTTTGATGAGATTTCCATCCCTTCTTCACCTAATACCAATCATGTTGAAACCCCAAATTCTCCTGTTTTTGTTTCTGTTTCTGCCTCACCTTCTCTGTCATAAATTATTAATATATGTTAAATAAAGTTTAATTTTTATATTGTATTGTGAATAGTTTCCGTTTTTTAAAAAAAAAACAATAAAAGTGTCCGCGGACAGTGCGAGTGTTCTGAAATGTTCATACATAAACGAAAATGGAGGTGTCCTGAAGAACACCACACCTGTTCGTACTGTTCACTAGCAAGTTGAAACTGTTCTAAGAACACACGTGGTGTCCGGAAATGTTCGTAAAGAAACAAAAATTAAAGTGTTCTAAAGAACACTATATCTATCCGTAATGTTCGCTATCAACTTAAAACTGTCCTAAGAACACAATTGGTGTCCTGAAATGTTCGTAAATAAACGAAAATTATATGTCCTGAACAACAGTACAACTGTTCGTAGTGTTCGCTAGCAACATGAAACTGTACTAAGAACACACGCGGTGTCCTGAATTGTTCGTAAACAAACAAAAATTAAAGTGTCCTAAAGAACACTATACCTGTCCGGTACTGTTCGCTAGCAAGTTCAAACTGTTCTAAGAACGCTATTGGTGTCCTGAAATTTTCGTACTTAAACGAAAATGGAGGTGTCCTGAAGAACACTATACCTGTTTGTAGTGTTCGCTACCCAATTGAAACTGTTCTAAGAACACAATTGGTGTCCTGAAATGTTCATACATAAACTAAATTACACGTGTCCTGAAGAACACTATATCTGTCCTTACTGTTCGCTACGAAGTTTAAACTGTTCTAAGAACACACGCGGTGTCCTGAAATGTTCGTTTCACGTGTGACGCACTTTTAATTACTTCAGAACCCGAACAGTGTCCGTAGGACATCAATGTGCATGCGCTAACCAATCTCCGTGCACTTGGTGTCCTGCAGACAGGCGCTTCCTTCGCGGACCAGTTCGCAAACGGATCATATGACCGCGCCCACGCTCATCGTGTGTCCTGAAATGCGGACACTGTTCGTGTCCCCGAACAATTTAAAAGTACATTTTCAGTTGATCCATGATATTTTTCAATAAAATCTCACCATGGCACAAGACCCACATAGCAATCTTGAGGTTCTATATACCTTTTGAAACTTTCCGATCCTTTTTTTGTGTTCGATCTGTCCGCGGACAGTGCGCATGTCCGCGGACCGCGCACAAGCACCCCTATAAAAGACCACGCGCCCAAGAGCTTATTCCCATTGTGTTTCTGGCTATTCTTCAGAACACATTGATTTTTGCTGCCACCTGCAGACTACACCATCATCGAGATGGCATCCTTGGCTGCTGAACTGCCACTTGGTGCTGCACCTGCTTCAGCACCACCCCCACCCCCTCCACCACCACCACCTCCCCAAGGGCCTGAAGAGGGGAACAGGAGTGAGGATGCAGAGGAGGAAGAAGAGGATGATGAGAATGAGGTAGAGGAAATCCCTACTACCCGCACTAGGCGTGAGTCTTGGGTGTGGCGGTTATTTACCATTCATGGGAATGGTCCTAAGGCTCGTGCGAACCGTGTTACCTGCAATGAGTGCAAAATGATACTCAGTCGCGGGAAGCATGGTAAGTACAGCTTTGGGACCACTACTATGAAGCGACACCTGAGGTCATTTCACTCTGGGGCTATTCGCAGGGTTGTACCTTGTGAAGAACGTAGCAGGTTGATTTCCTCTGCTTCATCCTGTGTTTCTGATCCTGTCACCACAAGGACCACCTCTGTGGGACAGCGTCTTTCTCAAGCTGCCTCACAGGCCATACAGAATGCTGATGACCCTTACCTTTCGAGGGTCACAGTTGTATGTATGTACTGTGACACAGTACTCTGCAGGGGGGAGCGACTTCAGAGTGCTTTTGAGACTATCGTCTCAGAGCACGAGAAGACCTGCTCACTACCCAAATAAAACCCACTCTACATCTTCCTCTCTCAGCTCGCCGTTTCTTATCCCTGTGGTTGGTGTCCCCCCCTTTACCCTCCTTTACCCTCCTCTCTTAGTGTGTCGTGTCTGAAAAACCCAAAAAAATACAAAATTACAAAAATAAAAAAAAAATAAGGCTCTTTTCAGAGCCACCTTTCCCAGTTAAAAAATAGAAGTGAAAATAAATGAAGCAGTGCTCTTTGTATTTTTTAGAAGTCCGCGGACAGTTCGCGAACATTAAAAAAATTGGGTTGCTACTCCATCACAAACACTGTAATTTTCTCTGGAAAGAAGTGGTGGCTCTGAAAAGAGCCTTTGGGTGGTGTTTGTAAGTGAAAAATTGTAAATGCTTAACATCTACTTCAAAATTATTGTTGTAATTCCAAAAAAGGTTGCAATGCATTTTGTACATTTCTCAGAAAAATCTGATTGCCAGCATGAGTAAGATGGACATCTCTGCAAAAAATGTATGTACTACAAAACATAATATTTTCATTGTGAAAAGAAGACATGCCAAAATCTCTTAGAAAGCCACAAACAGCCTTATTAACATTGCGCCTTGCTTTTTCCATTTGTGGACCAAATGAAGAAGAACGAAGCCACATTTGTCTCTGCGCAATCCGTGAAAATATCACTTGAGAATTAGGAAACATGTCCATAACCTTCCTAAATCCTTCTTTCATAGCAAATTGCAAAAAAATTCCAGTCACATGTCCTAAACTGTTCCCTCCACAATGAATTACAATTATGTCTGGATGTTGCTCTATCTCCAAAGTAGCACAGAGAGGTAGCAAGTCCAACCACTTCATTCCACGTACTCCATGCCAGTGTACTTCCACATGTGGGAGTCCAAGATCTACAGCTACTCCACAGCTTTCTGCATGCACCTTCAACCAATGTATCCACGAATCTCCTAAAATCCAAACAATCTGTTTTCTGAAACACACAGCCATAGCTATCTTTTGTTCTCTCAGCAAAAAGAGTATCTGAGAAAATCTCTCCTGGCACAACACAACCACCAAACTTTCCTGACCAATCCCTTTCAGTGCTTATTCTCATTTGCATGACTTCTGAACCCAAAATTCCCCAGATGTAACTCCTGATGTCCGCAAACTACCGCCATGTCCGCGGACATATCGTAACATGAACAGCCCTTCTACCATTTCCACTACACTCTCTCTGCCATTCCCTCATTGGATGTACCTCAAAAATCACATGACCATGCACCAATCACATTCAAGACCTCTACATCTAACTGCATCATCATAGATCAGCACTGCAAATGTACTCTGAATCTCTCTGAGTACAAGTGTCATATCATTGGCAAGCAGCATCTACCAGAAATACTGTACAAGTCTTCAAGATTTCTACTTGCAGCTCCATGCATATCCATATGCATGAACACAAACTTCAGGTATGCATATTTTCTGTATAGTAGATGAACACATTTTCAAACAGACTTTTACCTTGTAAAATCTGTAAAATGAATTTACTGTACTTTTTTCAATTTCCTAAAATCAACTATCACTTATAAACCTTTATACTTTTTACTTTCTTTATACACACACACTCAAATCATGTTAAACTAACATTTTTTAAATGAAATATATAGACTACATATATTCAAACAAAATTGCATGCAAACACAATCTATGTTTAAACCTTTATAAAAATACTTATACAATTTCATATTTTAAGTTTTTATTTATATATTTACTTAATTACTTTAAATTAGACATGACATTGAGGCGCTATTACCTAGAACAGTTTACTTACAGAAATAGTGGTATTCGCTAATATATTATAAATTTCACAAGACATAGTAAAGATATTTTTTTTTTGCTACAGTTAGTCATTCAATACAATTTGTTCATTAAGAACATATCATATGTACTGAACTGATGCAATGTATCTTATGTAAATAAATTAGTTTAATGGTTTTACAGAAAGCACTGAGGATTTCAATTAAAAAAATCAATATCTAAATTAAAAACAGTGCTATATACAAACAAAGTTACTAATTTGAAGCTTTTACAATTGCAGTGAAGACCAGTTTTCTGAAAAGAAGCAGCCGAATTCGAAGAAGAAAGAAAAACTAAGAAGTTACCTGTTCATTTTTTTTAAAAGTAAGTAAAATATCACCATAATATTTATATTATTAATCAAATATACTATAACATTAATACGAGCTATTTTGGTTTCTTAAAATAGAGATTTTGTACCATTTTGTCCAAAAGTTTCCATGTCTTAAACAGCGATTTACAGCCAGAACGGCCCACAAATTTCTATTTTTGGAACCCATAAATTAGCCAACTGAACCACTACAATTTTCATATTATAGAACAAACAACTGTTTAATTGTATACATTAGATTTACTATTTGTACTTTTCCACACCACTAGCTTACTTTTTTTTGTCATCTGAGCCCCAGTTTAGTAACACATAAATTCAAGAATACCTATCCCTACTAGTTTTAGTTCCCAATGCACAATCACACACCATTACATATATCTTTATCATCCTACTCAAACACTCATGCACACAGCACACATACATTCCAGAACACCCCAACCCATATCTTCTTTATTTTTTTCAACAGACCCTAATGAATGCCTACCAAAAGACAACTCCGTAGAAAGCAACGCAAAATTAGAGCAAATGAAAATAAAGGTGTCCAACATAAGCATCCATCTCTAGCAGAATTTGTAAAAAAAAGTTGAAACAAAACAACTAATACAATCATTTAGTGAAACACAAGAAGTTTCAAGTACAACATCTTCGCTTCCTCTATCAAAATGTAAAACAAACCAAAAAACAATTAACAGAAAATCAGCTATCAGTACAGATAAAACTAATTCTTCAAATTTTAATATAGTGCAAAGTAAGCATACCAAGAAAAGTATTTTAGCCAAAATATACCGTCACAAAGTCCTTCAAAATCTTATAAAAACAGGAGAGAAATCAGGTTCAAAGCTTAAAACCTATCGTAGGAAATTAATCTTAGAAGCATTGATGGACAGTGCAATTCTTCTCAAAAGAAATGTATTTATTTTACTGTTAAACAAAATGAAACCACTAACAAAACTAATAACTAAATTACAAAAAAGACTTCTCAATAAGCGAAATGTCAACAGAAAGAACTTCTTAAGTATCTGCAGAGGTGAATGGAATCACACTACGAGCACAGAACCATATTTTAATGAAGAAGCGTACAAACAAAAGCAAACGAATACAATTGCCATAAATAGCAGTGGTCGAGGTTATGAAAAAGTGAATAATACCATAATGGAACAAGAAGTACTCCTTACAAAAATATGCCCTGAAAACTTAGAATTACCCCTCCATTCAACTGAATCAGAACGTCTAGTGTACAAATGGCCATGCACGTCAATGTGTAACATTCCCAAACAATGTTTCAAATCTTTACACCAATTCCTCAATAAATATGTAAAAAGCAAAGACAAAATCAAAATGAAATTACTGCAAAATATAGATACCTGTCCAGTGCGCAAGTACACAGGACTACAAGGATATTCATTGTCCTGCATTAAAGGACCTACTTGTAAAACCACATTCCATGATATCAAAAGGATATCAACACATCATTCAACTATAAGAAATCTAGTCTATAAACTTTACTATGCTAAAAGTCCTGCTTTAGCACTAGCAAAGTTAAATAACATCCTTCTACATGGTACAGCAAAAGACTTACTTGAAGAAATTCACTATATCCAGAAAAAATATTTTGGAAGTGAAAGCCATTTACAGAATGAAATATCTTTAAACCAATTAAGCAACAATTCTACACATGGCAACCTTTTGCTAAACACATACAAAAAAGAAATACTAAAATTTAAAAGTACATCAGCTGAAGTACCAAACCATGTATGTGTATGTTGCCGTATAATTTTTTATAAAAATAACACAAAAACTGTGGACCTATCATACAAAATAGAAGACAATGAAGATTCTAAATGGTTTGAATTAGCTCTCTACCTTCTAGCAGAAAACAAATATGAAATAACTGAGCCCTTAATACTTTGCAGTTATTGCACTACAAAACTTGACAACAACCAAACTTCTTCACATTCTATCACCAATAATTTGGAATTATATCCAGTACCAAAACCTCTGCAACAACTTAATTTATATGAGAGCATCATAATTCAAACAGTACACCCATTTCAAGCAATAATACGCCTTCAACCAAAAACAGCAAAATTACCTCCCTCTGAATTGGTAAAAGGCATTTGTGGAAAAGTAGTTTATTTACCATTAAATCTAAAAGAAAATGTGCATACTCTAGGAGTGCAACGTCCAATGCAGCAATCTTTAATTATATTAGTAAATGGAGTACCTACAAAAGACAAAAAAATATGGCAACAGCTGGTAGATTTAGATAAAGTTAGACAAGCCTTCCAATATCTTAAAGAGAATAATGAATATTACAAAGAAATGAATATTGAAGAAAACTTGAAAGATACAACTGAAATAATTCAAGAAACACAAGAAGCTGGTCAATTTGAGCTACTAGATCCTGCTACAATATCAAATACTTTAGACCATTTTACAATTCATCCTTTGCACTGTAATGACACCGTACAAGATGTACTAGAAACTTACCAAATGCATCAAACAAAAGGATCGCCAATCAGTATATGGGAAAAAAGTATAAAAGCACGTGCTTTTCCTCTACTCTTTCCTACTGGCAAAGGAGGAAGGTATGATGATAGACCTATTCAAATATCAGCTTCAGAATACCGCTCATTACGGATGTATTCTGAAGATCCCAGATTTAGACAAAATGTGGAATACATATTCCACCTACTCTTTGAAAGTGAACTAGCAACTTTATGTTACGGAGTTGCACACATATTAAAATCAGGATCACACTTTCAAAATATGACAGCTACACAATTATTAGAGAAAGTGCAACAAAAGGATGAGGTTTTACAATCAAATATTACAAATCTATTAGCAAATATGCGTGGTACTAAAGAGTACTGGTTTCGACGTCATGAAGATGTACGTTGTATGATCAGAAACCTTGGCCCACCCACTTGGTTTGCAACATTAAGTTGTGCAGAATATGCATGGGAAGATTTACATGATTTCCTACGCATATCAAAAAAAAACAAAACAAACTTAGATATTCTAACACCTGGAGAACTTTGTTCTTTGGATCCTGTTAATGTTTCAAGATATTTTCACCATCGCTTCATTGCTATGCTACATTTTATTTGTAATAAAACTGTTCCTCCCCTTGGAGAAGTGCAACACTTCTTTTGGAGAAAAGAATACCAAGCCAGAGGAGCACCACATATCCACATGCTTTTATGGATTAAAGATGCTCCTAAATTTGGTCAAGACAGTGATGCCACTGTTTTACAGTTTATTGAAAAATATGTCACTTGTGAAATTCCATCAGAAGCCACAAATAGTGATCTTCGTGCACAAATTTTACAATTTCAAAGACACAAATGTGGAAAATATTGTCGTCGCAAATACAAAAACAAAGGCAAATACTACACCAAATGCCGATTTGGTTTCCCATGACCAGTTACAAATACAGGTCAAGTAAACAACCTCATGTCTTCAGTTAGACATAGTGTTAAAGGTAAGTCACCTAAAAATACATATTACATAAAAAGAAAAGAAGAAGAAAAATATATCAATGATTATAATGCAATCATTGCCCACTTATGGAATGCAAACATAGATGTGCAGTACATTTCAGACAATTCTACTGCAGTTGCACGATATGTCACAGCATATTTAACTAAAGCAGAAAAGACAGAGCTCCAAGACCTCTGGAATGACCTGTCATCAGATAAAACAGTATCTCAGAAATTATGCAGGTTGGGCATAAAAATGCTCACCCATAGAGAATGTGGATCTTATGAAGCAGCTGGTCGTTTAACTGGTACTTCATTGTATAGTAAATCTGAAAATATAGTATGGCTAAGTCTTTGTCCAGCTAAATCTAGAAAAAGAGTTCTAAAATCATATGAAGATATAGAAACAATAGCCAAACATGATCCCAACAGCCAAGACATTTTAAAAAACAATGTATTGGACACATACTACCCAAACAGAAGTAATACTTTGGAAAACATGTGTCTATACCAAATAGCCCAAAACTACACATACAAAAATAATATGAAACCTGATGAAAAAAAAGGTAAATATAGAGTGACAGACTGTGAAGGCAGCTTAGTTAAACTCACTAAACCAAATTTAATTAATCATATCAAATTGTCATTGAAGACTCCTCAACATAAAGAAGTATATTACATGTCCCTGCTACAACTCTTCAAACCATGGAGAAAAGAAGAACAATTACTAGATAACTATGACTCATATGGGGATGCTTTCAAAGCAAATGAAAGCACTATAACTGATGTAAACTTTACACAGTACAAAACAATGTTGCACAATGAACAGCAACATGAAGAAGAACTCCAAGCCCAACTAGATAAGGATACTCCTGACAGTAGTCAACCTTCTGTAACAGGAAGCCAAGAACCACTGGGAGAACCACTAATAACAAATGAGGCAGAATTAGCTATGATAGAAGTAGAAAACACCATGTGTCAGTATGAAGATAAGGAAGACTTAACTATACTACAATCAAAACTAAATAATGAGCAAAGTAGCATTTTTCAAGAAGTAACAAAACAAATTGCACATGGTGTAAAACATGAAAATAAAGAATGTTCCTGCCATAATTATAAACCTATACTACTGTACGTCAGTGGTGAAGCTGGTTCTGGCAAAACATTCCTAATCAAAATCATTAGTAAGTTCCTTCAACAATTGACAAACAACAAACTGTCAGCTGTTGTCACTGCCCCCACAGGTTTAGCTGCCTACAACATAGGTGGCGTTACATTACACCGATTACTACTATTGCCATTAGAACACCAGAACAAATTAGACTATTACAAACTTTCTGCAGAAGCTGCAATGGAATTACGCAGAGTATTGAAACAAATGGAAATGCTACTAATAGATGAAGTGAGCATGGTCTCCAACCTGATGTTAGCTTTGATTCACCTCAGATTACAAGAAGTACTCAAAACAGACTATGAAGAGCTCTTTGCAGGAAAACACATTATTGTTTTAGGAGATCTGCTTCAATTAACACCAGTAAAAGGTGAACCTATTATTAAAACATTAGGGCACAAACTCTGCCGTAAAACTGTTGGAAGCATTGGGAATGTCAACCTTTGGCAACATTTCCAATACAGAGAATTAACAGAAAACATGTGCCAATCTGCAGATCTAACTTATGCCAACATTTTAAAAAGTTTGAGAGTTGGTATAGTTTCTAAAGAAGCAGAAGCAACATTGAAAACCCGGCACATTAATGCACTTTATGGCGATAATGCATGTGCTACAAATGTTATGGAACAATTAGCCCACAAAAATGTCAATTGTATGGCCTTAATGCCAACTCTTGCAAGCTGTCTCAAATTCAATGAAATAATGTTAAGTAAAGAAATGCAACCAATAATGGAAATTAGCGCCACAGACAAACTAGATGTACATGGTATGACACTACCCATGTGTGACCAAGCCACAACAAGACTAAATAATTTAGAAAAATCAATCTCAAACACAGCAGGCTTAGAAAAGATCTTAAAATGATCCCTAAATTGCAGAGTAATGCTTAAACGTAACTTTGACGTGGACCAAGGACTAGTTAATGGAGCACTGGGTACAGTTGTTGGCTTTCAAACATACCCACGTGACAACAAAATTCAGTTTGTCAATATACTCTTTGACAAACTTTCAGAAGTAAAACGGATAGGACGCTCAACAGCTAGATTCCTTCTCTTCAAAGATATGTATGTACGCAGAGAACAATTTTCTCTAACTCTTGCATACGCAGTCACGATTCATAAATCACAAGGTCTTACCCTAGACAAAGCAATGATAGATATTGGTAACACAGTCTTTAAAGAAGGCATGAGCTACGTAGCACTATCACGCTTACGTACACTTGACGGTCTATTTCTAATCAACTTTGATGCAAGTAAAGTAAACGCTGATATTCCTTGCATTTTAGAATATAATAGACTTCGCTCACTATACACTCCCCATCTAAACACATATTCTGTTCCACAAAAACTAAAATGTTGTAAAAGAAAACTAAATCAAACAGAAATGCAACAGGACGTCACTGCAAATCCTCCAAAGAGAGTAAAAGAAACTAATACTTCATCAAGTACCACAAACAAAAAAGAATCAATTAGAGAACGTAAACCAGGTACTTCTTTAAAGAAGGAAGACAAACTCCAAAAAAAGCAGTTAGATACAGAACTACCTGGACCATTTAAATTCTCAAATATAGTTGGTGTAAGTTGCTATGCAAATGTAGCAATGAATATTCTATTTCAATTACCACCAATTGTTGACAACATTTACTTACACAGTACAGACCCTTTGTGTTTGCAAATGTTAGTACTTCACAGAAATGCAGCAAACAATCCTGACAACACATATAGTGTTTTTGGAGTAAGACGACAATTGGACTACTGTGCTGGAATGTTGAAATTCACTATAAACTCACAGGAAGATCCACAAGAATTTCTAATGTACTTACTATTAGTACTGGAAAACAAAAACATACCTATAAATGAAATCTTCCTGATTTCATACATGTGGAAACATACATGCACTTTGTGCAACAATGTGACACAAGAAGAAATTCCCAATGAACGCTTCAAATATATATCAATACCAAATTGTGAATCCATTCCATTTCAGCAACTTGTACAAAATGCAAACCATGGTAGATTATGCTCTACCTGCAATTCAGATAATCGCTCCACATTAGTAATACAAACACATAGTAAATACGTAATACTAATGCTTCTAAGTTACAATGCAGATGGTTCCAAAAACAACTGCAAGCTGACTGGATTCACACATAGTCAAATATCACTTGGTAAGAAAACCTTCACAACAATAGGTATAATCTACCCCGCAGGAGCCACAAACAATTCAGGGCACTACACGGCATATATAAAAAAGAAATGTGGATGGTTTGAATGTAATGATAGTACCATTACTCTAAAGCAGAGATTACCAGCAAATCTTACAAATGCTTATTTGATGTTCTTAAAACCAAAATTTGATAAATAAACTGTATTTAAACCTTTAAGTAAATTTGTGTTAAAAAAATATAAACTGTTAGAATACTCCAAAAGCTATCTAACTGCTCAAAGATTCTACAACAACTAATCAGATAAATGAATACCACTAAATTAGACCAAAAAGTACAGCTAGAATACGCCAATTGGTATCTAACTGTCCCAAAATTATAAATTTGTGTTAAAATAATAAAAACTGTTAGAATACTCCAAAAGCTATCTAACAGCTCAAAGATTCTACAACAACTAATCAGATAAATGAATATCACTAAATTAGGCCAAAAAATACACATTTAGAATATGCCAATTGGTATCTAACTGTCCCAAAATTTAACAATATCCAAATAGATAAATCAAAACCACTAAAATATATTAAATAAATAGACAGTTGGAATACACCAATTGGTATCTAACTGCTCCAAAATTGTATAATATCAAAACAAATGAAGAATCTGTTACTGCTCCAAAAAAAATACAAAAAAGCAAAGTATAAAGCATTAGCCAGAAACAAAAAGTGAAGATTGAAAACAAACAAATAAACTGTAGCATAACAGAAAAAGGTTTTTTTTTTAATCCAACATGGATTTTTTTTTCTCCCACAGACCCAATGATTTTAACAACAAATACAGAAACTGAGCAAATTGCACAGTACTCTGATTTGTACTCTACTAAATATGAGGGTTGAAAAAAATAAAAGTATATTGCTTATACAATGTAATAAGTCATTACAAAATACTAATACTAACATGCTATTTTCTTTTATCACAGAAATGAAGAAGAAAAACATGGACTCCCATTACTAGACCAAACAGTAAGTATACAATAATAAGGACAACCATAGCAGCATATCACATCCATAGTATCTAATACCTTTGTTCCTTATACATTTGTTTTTCACCCAAAGTTATAAGCAAATATGAATGTGATATGCTGCGGTGGTTGTTGCCAGGGCATAGAGTCTTGGGTGCATGGCCAAATGGCCATGCACCCAAGACTCTATGCCCTGGCAACAACCACCGCAGCATATCACATCCATAGAGTCAAACATTTCACCTATGATCTATGGGAAACTTTTAATGAGCGCGAACAATGTGAGTGTTCTTAGAACACTTTGAACTTGCCAGCGAACAATACGGACACCGTTTTCAGGACACCCCCTACGAACATTTCAGAACAACGCGATAGTTCTTAGAACACTTTCAACTTAACAACGAACAATACGGACAGCGTCCTAAGGACACCCCCTGCGAACATTCCAGGACACCGGGAGTGTTCTCAAAAACGTCTTCAGAACACCCCCATTTTGTTTATTTGCGAACATTTCAGGACACCGCGGGTGTTCTTAGAACACATTCATCTTGACAGAGAACAATACGGACAGCGTCCTCAGGACACCCGCTACAAACACTCCCCGGACACGGCGAGTGTTCTTAGAAGCGTCTTCAGAACACCACCATCTTGTTTATTTGCGAACATTTCAGGACACCGCGAGTGTTCTTAGGACACATTCAACTTGACAGAGAACAATACGGACAGCATCCGTAGGACACCCCCTACGAACATTCCAGGACACCGGGAGTGTTCTTAGAAGCTTCTTCAGAACACCACAATCTTGTTTATTTGCAAACATTTCAGGACACCGCGAGTGTTCTTAGGACACATTCAACTTGACAGAGAACAATACGGACAGCGTCCTCAGGACACCTCCTACGAACACTCCCCGGACACCGCGAGTGTTCTTAGAAGCGTCTTCAGAACACCACCATCTTGTTTATTTGCGAACATTTCAGGACACCGCGAGTGTTCTTAGGACACATTCAACTTGACAGAGAACAATACGGACAGCATCCTCAGGACACCCCCTACGAACACTCCCCGGACACCGCGAGTGTTCTTAGAAGCATCTTCAGAACACCAGCATTTTGTTTATTTGCGAACATTTCAGGACACCGCGGGTGTTCTTAGAACACATTCAACTTGACAGAGAACAATACGGACAGCGTCCTCAGGACACCCCCTACGAACATTCCAGGACACAGGGAGTGTTCTTAGAAGCGTCTTCAGAACACCACCATCTTGTTTATTTGCAAACATTTCAGGACACCACGAGTGATCTTAGGAAGGACACATTCAACTTGACAGAGAACAATACGGACAGCGTCCTCAGGACACCCCCTACGAACACTCCCCGGACACCGCGAGTGTTCTTAGAAGCGTCTTCAGAACACCCCCATTTTGTTTATTTGAGAACATTTCAGGACACCGCGGGTGTTCTTAGAACACATTCAACTTGACAGAGAACAATACGGACAGCGTCCTCAGGACACCCCCTACGAACATTCCAGGACACCGGGAGTGTTCTTAGAAGCTTCTTCAGAACACCACCATCTTGTTTATTTGCGAACATTTCAGGACACCGCGAGTGTTCTTAGGACACATTCAACTTGACAGAGGACAATACGGACAGCGTCCTCAGGACACCCCCTACGAACACTCCCCGGACACCGCGAGTGTTCTTAGAAGCGTCTTCAGAACACCCCCATTTTGTTTATTTGCGAACATTTCAGGACACCGCGGGTGTTCTTAAAACACATTCAACTTGACGGAGAACAATACGGACAGCGTCCTCAGGACACCCCCTACGAAAATTTCAAGACACCGGGAGTGTTCTCAAAAACGTCTTCAGCACACCCCCATTTTGTTTATTTGCGAACATTTCAGGACACCGCGGGTGTTCTTAGAACACATTCAACTTGACAGAGAACAATACGGACAGCGTCCTCAGGACACCCCCTACGAACATTTCAGGACACCGGGAGTGTTCTCAAAAACGTCTTCAGAAAACCCCCATTTTGTTTATTTGCGAACATTTCAGGACACCGCGGGTGTTCTTAGAACACATTGAACTTGACAGAGAACAATACGGACAGCGTCCTCAGCACACCCCCTACGACCACTCCCCAGACACCGCGAGTGTTCTTAGAACAGTTTCACTTTGCTTGCGAACAAAACGGACACATATTGAGTCCTTAGAACACCCCCCAGTCAGTTTATTTAGAACATTTCAGAACACCCGTGATATCCACAAAAAATCGAACACAAAAAGAACGTCTAACACATAAAAAACACAACTTTCATCCTATCTCATACACTCCCACCCTCCCTAAACACTCCTACACACCAACACACTCTACAAAATACACATTTTGAACAAAGTTTCACCGCGCTGTCCGCAGACGTCCGCGAATCCAAGATGGTAGGCGCTACCAAAAAATCTGACGCGCTTCACGCTCCACGGAGTCCAATAAGCGAACACGCTGCATGTCCGCGAACATCACGCAAGGCGATTGGCCAATCAGGACACTGTCCGCGGAGCGAACAGGGAAGTGTGTCTGCGAACGGAACACAGATATCACTAATTTTTTTTGACCTACTTTTTGGTCATTTAAAAAAAAACTACTGGACGGATTTTCACCAAATTTGCAAAAGCACGCTTTCGGGACCAAGCCGCTGCTCCTGGTCCAAATTTGGTTGAAATCCGTCCAGCGGTTTGGGCTGTAGACGCGAGCAAATTTTTTTTCCCATTCAGTCTATGGGAAAAAAAAAAGTTTTGGGACCCCCCCTATAACTTTGCCCCCCTGGACGAATCCTCACCAAACTTTGCAAACAAATTCAGAGTGACCCAACTACTTTTTTTGCAAAGTTTGGTGAGGATCCGTCCAGGGAGAGCGAAGTTATAAGCCACCCAAAAAGTGCTCTTCCTATGGAAACAGCAACTTAACCATAACTACATGGCCACTACCGTGGCCATGTAATATTGAATATTGAACAAAAGGAAAAGCATGGTTCGAGTGAAACCAAGTGAATGTTGCAATGCTGGAGATATAAAATGACAAGAAAGTTGCTACTTGCACACAATTACAACGTGTTAATAACTACAAGAACAGTCGGGGAAAATGAATTGTCTGATTATCAGAAAATCACTTTGGAAGACATATGAAAGTCCTACAATGAAATGAAAGCATTGTCTTAAGAACTATTGAGCATCCATTTTGGGAAATATTGGTTACGTGACCTGTGATGGGTTTGGATTGGGTGAAGGATTGGGAAAAAGGTTAGTTATTCAACATTTAACATCCAAGATTAAATTCTCTGAATATTTCAATCAGGCTTTCTGTATCCCAAAAAAATGTGTTGATATTTAAAAGTGAAATGATTTGCGATTTTATATTACGTCTTAGACTTGCTGCCCACATTAGAGATTCTGGGTGCATGGACAGGTGGTACTTATTTGTTGCGACTTTGCAGACTATGCAATAATAAAATAGAAACCATCAGGCATGTTCTAACTGGCTGCCTAGAGTTACATGTTAATTACATAGCTGGATATAGTTCCTTTGTTCAATGATGGGTTATCTTGATTCTGATCAATTTTGGAGTACTATTTTTTGCGAGGATCCATGGTGACTGCAGCATTTTATATATGGAAAATATGTTTAAAATGTACTCAGAATTTGAGAGATTGGCTCATTTTATTTGTATTAATGGATTTCAATTTTAAACTTTGTATTGTATTTTTTTATGTATTGTTGTTGAAAGTAGTAACTATATACCATGATATTGTAAAATGTGATCACTTGTATAATATTTGTGTAATATTTGTTTGTATAATGTGTGATATATGTCTAAGGTTTGTAGAAAACCAAGGTACACATTATTTTAAAAAAAGAAAATTAAAACAATTAGGAAAAATGCGAGCAGGATATCCGGCTACATCACAGTATAAATATACCAGGTCACGCCGCCAAATTACGCAGAGCTGTGAAATGAGCTTCTTTGTGTTCAATATTAGTGCATTATATCTGGGATACCAATTCATTGCAACTGGCGCACAGAGATGTTGCAGGTTTAACTTAGCTCCTTGCATCAGTGAGGGCAATAACCTGCAGGTTTGTCCTTTCTGAATAAGATATATGCAGGTCAACCCTATGTTTTACAATTCAGCTTCAGTTTCACAAGGCAGATTACTCCAGAGAATTTAAAAGCAGAACAGGTTTTAACAACATGTGTGACGTGTTGGGGAATATCCAAACTAAGAATTTCTGAATTTGTGGCAGGTGTAAGCTGTACCGCCAGTTAGCATGGATACATGTGGCTGTGCAAACATTCGCAGATGTAAGATGTACATTTTTCACAGCAAAATGGCCACACTTATAATAGGCTTGTAGTGCAACCACCCCAATGCCACTAACACTTTGCTACTTGATGGAAGGAGGAGGAATCAGCATTAGTTAGTTTAAATTCCACAGTGACTTCAGAAATTTTACCACCCTTCCAGCAATTAATTCCACGGCAAATTATTACTGACGTAAAATCAATGAAAACAGTGCTGTCAGATTCGTTTATTTGATAAATGTGTATACTAATTTGTATTTTTAATAAGTCTCAGAAGGTGTCATATCAGTGTCCATGAGCACTGAGAACCCATGTGTGTTTTGTAGGTGGAGGTGAAGGTAAATAATTAAGAACCCCACATGCACTTGGCCTAGGAAAAGACAAAAGTACAGAGACTCCTATGTCCATTTTGCAGGCAGAGGGGAAGGAAAAATACTTAGAATCCCACATACCATTACTAGACATAGGTAAAGGCCAAGGCACTGAGAACTACACATGCCTTTACTTGATAAAGGAGAAGGGCAAAGTACTGAAAACTACACATGCCTTTACTTGATATAGGAGAAGGGCAAAGCACTGAGAACTACACATGCCTTTTCTTGATATAGGAGAAGGGCAAAGCACTGAGAACTACACATGCCTTTTCTTGATATAGGAGAAGGGCAAAGCACTGAGAACTACACATGCCTTTACTTGATATAGGAGAAGGGCAAAGCACTGAGAATCCTGCGTATGTTTACTAGGTGATGAGTACCCTATGCACACATTGCATCTGACAAAGAAGCTCAAAAGAATTCAGAACACCACATGCATGTTTTTGGATATAGAAGAAGGCCAACGCACTGAGAAGATAGGAAAATGCAAAAGCACTGACAATGCAATGTGCATTTGGTAGGAGAAGTACCCCACATGCATTTACTAGTCATAGGGGCGAGGACAAAGCACAGAGAACCCCAAGTGCATTTGCAAGGCATAGGAGAAGGCTAAATCCCCGGGAAGCCCACATTCCTAGACTAAGAATAGGAGTGGGTCAAAGCACTGAGAAACCCACATGCATTTATTGAAGAAAAGTGCCAATTAAAATTACGTGGAAGAATCAACCGAGGGTGGGAAGAGATTAGGGAAGGAATGCATGTGAGATATTTTTCACCTGCTGCAGAAACACGTGTGTGGATTTGAGGAGGCTGGATAGTATGTGGGTCTCTGTGCTGGCTGCCAGTCAAGCAGTATCTGCATATGTCTTCCTCTGCAAAGAACAGTGAAAAATGTCCCAAAAGAATCTGGTGCATCGAGAAGAAATGCATTTGCGCATGCAGCACTTTTGGGCGTGCATCAGGTTCTGGAGAATGGAGATTAGAAGCAGGAGGAAGTTGAGCTGCAATCAAAAGAGGAGGAAGAAGGTATGACATCAACTCAGCAAAACAAAAAAAAAGAGCAATCCATGGATGACGAAGAAGAGGTGTGCCCCAAAAAGTCCCTACTTCTGATTTCCTTGAAGACAGATGACAATGATTAAGCTACATTCATTGATTCAAGATTTAGATGCAGGAACCTCTACTTTGAAGATTCCACAGATAGCGAGGGAGAGCAAGAGATGGAAGAAGAGGGTTCAGGCATTGATGAACCCATGGAAGGGTCAAGTGCAAGCATTGTTTCAGTGTTCAGTCATTTACAAAAATTGTCAGAAACAACACATACTTGTCAAAGTAGAACTTTGCTGTCAGTCACATCAACAGCAACCACACAGCATACAGTGCAAGTAGACCGGGCTGACCACAAGAAGGAGGGTGGCCCATCTCAACCATTTCAGAATAATCAGGTGTGTACAGTTATTTTAAATCAGAAAAGCAACAAGCTAATCTTGCCATATGCCATTCATGTAAGAACAGTATTTTGCAAGGGAGCTGCTTACTGATTTGGGCACCAGTTCCCTGTGGGCCTACATGAGACATCATCATCTGCATGCATGGCAAAAGAAAAGAGGCAGAGGGCAGCCTCCCATCACCCCTCAACTGCATCCAATATGTATGTTTGCACCACCATCTTGCACCAATACACCAGAGAATCTTGCTGATTCAGATTTTCATGAGCACTGTAAAACACAAAGTTTTCCTGCAGATCACGTGGCATACAGAAAGCATATTATTTTCCCCTGAATGTACCAGTACACTTTTGCTGCAGCTTTTCAGTGTATTATAACATATCACAAAATGCATGAAAAGCTCTATTCACTGACTACTTTTGAGTAATGCTGGCAATAGATGTAATACCCAATGGTTTTGTTGAAAACCCTGAATCGAGACGGGTCCTTGGCTTCATTTATTCTGATTGGGAAATTCCAAATTGGCCCTACTTCATGTGAACTTTTGTAGTGCAGCTCTAAAACCATGTTGTGGTAGCAGCGGGAATAGATCTGGATGACGGAGGGTAAGAAAGTTCACATAATAATGAACTTATGGACTAGTGCTCAAAGCCTATATGTATAGATGTCATGGCCATCACTGGTAACTAAGTCACCTTCCCATGTACCTGTGGACGGCAAAGCCCAGGAGAGCAGCTACAAAATGTCATTCATCAGCACAGTACCTTGTTTATGGAAGGGATTGGCAGCAGGCCCCACAGGTGGAGTTGACCTCTGAGGGAAGTAAAGAAATTAGTGGCACATTGAGTCATTCCTCATGGTTTACAAATGGGCTTTTTCACAGTTGGCAACAGATCTAATGTTGCCACCCAGATGAAACCATGCACATGTTCTACTTTTCTGATGTCCTCCATCTTGTGGTCACTCACTCCATAAGCCAGTGCAATGCATGTGGGTTCTCCCAAGGTTCCAGACTCTCCCCAATCATCTTTAACATCTATATGTAACGTCCCCAAAATTGCCATTCTTCTATAGGCTGATGAAACCCAACTATACCTCAAGGGCAAAGGCCTCCAGGACATTGCCCTCCTCCATGAGTGCATGGTCACCATCCAAACCTGGATTATTTTGAACACCTACCTTAAGATTAACCCCACCAATACCAAAGTCATCCTCATATGTCCCCCTGCCGAACAGAATTGTCTAGAAAATATGCAACTTGGAGGACTCATCCCGCAATTGTTAGACTCAGCCAAATACCTAGGCTTCCCTGTCAACAGCAGCTGTTTCTTCCAAAAGCACATAGGCTATAAAATCCAAATGTCCCGGCTACAGATTGCCACTCTCCATAAAATCAAATGCTTCTTCCCCGTATAATTTCCGCATGGTGGTTCATGCTCAAATGCTTTGCCATACTGACAGGGAAAATTCCCTCTTTACCAGGCTCCTAGCCATGGATAGGACCTTCACTAGGCCCAACAATCCACAGCCTGCTTCCTTACAGGCACCCACAAATGCATCCACATCTGTCCTTCCCTGGATGAGCTTCACTGGCTTCCCCTCCACACCAGAATCATACTAGAGACTGCTTGCATCATCTACACAACACTCTTGAACAGCACAACAACATACCTGGTGGCTAAAACCCACACCTCTGGAGGCTCTCACGCCACCCATAGCAAATCAATCAATACCCTGGAGTCAAACATAGCCCACAAAGAGAGGACCCACAAACGGTCCTTCTCCTGCCACGCTATGACCTGCTGAAACTCTATCCCACTACAGGCTCGGAATGCCCCCACCATCCTCCAATTTGGCAAAACACTAAAAACATGGCCCTTCCACAATTACCTTCTGCACAATAAAATCCACGCTTTTCTGCCCTTCCACCAACAGTACTCAGCTACTGTCCAAAATGACATATCCAATGCTGACTTGCACGTGTTGTACACCGGTCTGCTGCTCTCGAGCATGGTTTGGGCTATAAACGATAAAGTGAAATAAAATAAATGCAGAGACCAACTTCTACAATAGTCAGAGCTGGCAGATGGATGGTGCTGCTACTGGTGTACATGTTGGAATTAGAATGATCGAACATAATGTGTTAACAAGAACTGTCTGGCAATGCAGAAGCAGGGCAACTGGCTATGAATCCACCCATTGTTGGAATGAAGCTGATCAAAGAGCATATTATTTAACGCAGGATTTAATGTTAAGGTGGTAACTTTTAAACAGCAGGTTAGTGTGAGGATGGGTTACAATTCAGGGGAATGTCTTTTGCGAGACGGATGCTAGACACGTGTAAGGATACACTTAAGAGAGTTTTAAAAATCCAGCTGGAACAAAAACAGACAGAGCCAAAACTCATAGTACAACTCAGTGCTGGAGTCCACCACTGTGAAGAAATATATCGGACATCGCACACTCATTCTCCACAACTCCTGCCATTAGTTCAGGCAGGACCAAAGGGACCTTTCGGAGAGTGGAAAAATATCAGAGAATGTTGGATATACTCTGCCTCGTTTCTGAACCATTGCAGACTAGATAACACATAACAGGCGTATTTGTAAAGCTCACGTTCACCCCTTAGGGGGCATCTTGGTGCTAATAACAGATGTTTATTGTTACCCAACTTAATGGTACTCATCTTTATCGACCTTGGAAGGATGCAGGGCTGAGTGGACCTGCCAGGATTTGAACCTGTGACCATGAGGTCAAACACAGGTCTCTGTAGTGGATGCATTAGTCCACTGAGCCACACACCCAGCTGAAGCCAGTGTTCTATCCACATGCCAGTTGGGTAGTGTTGATGATTTGCTGCAATGCTGGCCTGGTAAGCAGCCAATGGGGCCATGTGTACTCATTCCATTAAATGTGCAAAGCCAAAGGTTCTACAGCTAGCGCGCAGAGTGAACCGGTTTTAAGCACTGCTAGGGCTGTTGTCTCGGACCACAGGAGATGCCCCAATGGCCCACAAGAAAGATATCTTTCTTTTATTAACTTTGTTAAAAAAATGAACAAGAATCTTATCACCAAAGACTGCAGACATGGACGTCATTTTAGGTCACCAGTGGTTATCGCTGGCTCTGCATCTGCTGCTCCTGTCTTAATCTTGCAGCTCCAGGTTCGAATGTTTCAGTGGCAGCGCTAAAGAAAGAAAGAAAACACATTCTCAAAGAACTGCTGTTAACTTATTGAGTTAAGTTAACCTGCAGCAACACAGGTCCCTGATTAGGAAATCATTATTTTGTGTAGCAACAATTCTCCAGATGTGGCCTACAAAATATTGACTTTCAGCTTGATGGTTATAGAAATAGGCAGCAGTATAAAATAAAATAATGCTGAACTACATGTTTTTGGGATACTGTCATATTTAGGAGAATGCTAACAACTAATGAGTCCTGCTGCTGGCATATTCCTTTTCATATTCTAAGCAGGTTTTTGCAGAGCCTGTAGGTATTTTTTGAATGCAAACACCTGTAAATGACTTGCATACGGTACCACACAACTTTGTGGTTGCATTGTGAGCAGCATGCCAGTTCTGCATTGAATTCCTTGTTTGAAATGTCTGGCTCTTTCATTCCTTTAGTGCAGTTGCTGCATGAAGGGTTTCTATCTGCTTTCAGTAAATCCTCTTACCCGTGCAGGCTTCTAATGACGGCGGGCAATGGCTAAAACAAACAACTCCAACTAATTTGGATTCACTTGCACTTCCTTTTGGATCTGTAACACTAGGATTGTGTCACCTATTCTTTTAATTTGTAACTATTGTGCACACTGTAAGCATTGATTTCTGTTCCTGTCAGGCCGTATTTTACATTTTACATGTATGTAACTACTGTGGTTTACATAAGCATATGTAGCCAGATACCTTTGGGTTAGGCGCGCTCTATAAATAAATCAACTAAAATGAACTAAACTTGTAACCCTGCATAGACAACAGCAGAGGACGGTGCAGCAAAAATGGGGGTGGTGATCACTTGATCATAGACCTCTATATAATTGCATTGCACATCCTCTGTCATTCTGCATTTACTGCCCTAAGCATCTTTTTGTTTGCAAAATATATTTCTTGCACATGTTGGGGAAACATGCAAGATGGCAACATCTGTCAAACCACATGGTCGCATATTTTAGCCATAAAATGCTGCATCAAAAAAAGTCACTGTATTCTCATTTTATTTACAATAATTGGACAAGCATTGCAAATTCAGAGCCTTGTTAGGCTCGGGCAATATGGGACGTACAAGATAGATTAGTAATTGTCTTGTCTGACATTGATACATTGTTACTGGTTGTAAACCTGCTGCTCTTCCCCACTGTTGTGGTCCACTGCTAGATTCTGTTTCCTTGTCCCTGGATCCTTGCAGAGCTGTGTTTTCTGCTCTGTTCAGAAACCTTATACTATATCTGTAAGTGTGGCTACCCTGGGCTGTACAGTAATATGATGATGCAGATTAAGTGTGGAATGCATTTAGAAAGGAGGGGTGTGCTGGGGAAGCGTAAGGAGGCTGAATGCCCTTAATTCACTCCTTCGTGCTTGTTGTTGTCCTGACGACTCTGTGGCGACGGTTGCGTACACTAGCAGTACTTGGGCACTTGAGGCAGCACTTGACATGTAATTGCAGCACCTGGACCATGATTCAAAGGATTGGGCGTGTCCCAGTCAAACTGCGCTGCAAGTGGGGAAGTATTGGACAATGCTGAGAGTTGCACCAGAGACAAATGCTGTGTCTCCCTAGCACACACTGAACAATTGCGTAAGGTGTGAGCACTCTGTCACACCAGGCGCATCACAAAGCAAAAAATGAAAACTCACATTCGTAGGTGAATAGTTGCATTTGGTGTTTATATTGAATCCATGAAAAGAAAATTAATATGCTGCTTTACAACATAATCCTTGAGTTAGTGTGATTGTGAGTGCACACAGTAATGTAATGTAACAGATACATGGCTTAAAAGGGTAAGCCCTGACAACCGAAATGGGTACACTACAAGGTGTGTCCTGAACAATAATGTTAGGAAATGGGGTTTTCAGAGTAGTCTATGGCAAAGTAATGAGCCCAGCCGACACGTGTTTCGAGTGACTGCTCTTCCCCTGGGATTTATATTTTAATCACACCATAAATATATAAAGCCACAATTTCAAAGGAAATTATAAGCACACTTTAAAAATTACAGTGTAATTTACCATTTACCATGTAGCAACAGGACCGAAAACAAACAAAAACATGAAGCGAGAGATAGAGGCAAAACAAAATGGTTTGCTGTTAATAACAATGTAACAATGTAAAAAAAAGAACTCTCGAAAGATTATGCTCAAAGCAGTGACATGATCGTGTTCATTGAACTAAGTGGTCAAGTGACTATTGGATTAATTACTATTTGTCTGTAAGTCAAAATTGCTGGTGGACCCTTGAGCTTGATGAATCCCACATGTAGTTAGGCTAGGGCCATACGGTGGAATGTATTGGTGCACAATATGGTACTCCTGATTTGAGGGCAGGGAAACCATCTTGAATATAATTATTCATGCATCTGAAGTGCATGGTATGTTAGTGAAGTGAGCAATAGACGGAAAGGTTGTTCGATGCGAAAAAGCTCCTCACCTGAATTGTTGGATATTTTCCCAACCTGTGTCCGAGAAAGCATGTTGTAAAGAATGTTTTGACCAATTGCCAATGATACGTAATGAAAAACATACTCACGGATAGCGTTAGTGCAGCTTTAGCATGGGTGTAGGAGGAAGCCTGTTGGGCATCCAGCGAAAGGCTGCTGGCAGAGTCAGTAGCCTGCAAAAGATGAGGCATGTGCATCGTTATACACGCAGCTAAAACTGTCATTTTGGACAGTGGCATTTTAAGTATTTCATGTTTTAATATTTTAATAATAATAGTGGTTCATAGAATGAAATGAAATTATAGTTTATTTATATCGCGCTCTGTACTCAAGTGTTTCTGAGCGCGACCAGGCAAAAGGGAGGGGAACAAGGGAGAACAAAAAGAAAACAGCGATCTTACTAGGCCCAGTGACATTTAAGAAAGCGCAAGTGCATGGAAGGGGGAAAAAGGGGGAAAGTGCAAAACAGAGGAGAGAACAGACTAAATAATAAATTAAATAAATATATGAATAAATAAGGGCAATAAACCATGGTAGTGCGGCCAGCAAGTGGCAGGTGAAAGATAGATAAGGGATATCTGATAAGTTCAGGAGAAAAAGTGGGAGGGGGACTGTATGGGTACAGATACAGAACCCCAGTGCAAGGGGTGGCCCGGAGGCAGTGCAGGAGGGTGGCAGTGTGAGCAGGTACCTGGGCCCAAGTAACAGAGGGTGGCGAGGTGCATGATGCCAAGAGAAGAACCAGATCAACTGGGGAGAAAGGGGGGGGGGGGAGGCAGAGGCAAAGAGGAAGGTCTTGAGGTGCTTCCAGAACCAGAGATGGTTTTCAAATAACATGGAGTTAATTTATGGGTGCTGTGGAGGCCTGTGTTGGACATCAGCACTCTGGAGGCCCAGTGTCTCTGGGGGATTGGGCCTGCTATGGACATTCAGCAGACGCCATGGTGCTATGGGACACCATACCCACGACCATGCGTACCTCTGCCACCCTACTGGCACAAGGGTTCCACAGCATCATGGCATGCAGGCATGTGCTTCCACAGTGTGGGCCTGCAGGCCTACATGAATGAGACACGCACTCAGTTGTTCCTCTTTGGGAGTCTGCAGCAGCCGTTCTGGTGCACGTGTCTGCATAGGCTCCTTTTATTAGCTTGACACAGTCATGACACAGTCATGGCCCATTTTAAAAGGGCAATACACAGGGGAGGGACTCCTTACCTTAAATCGGAAACACACTTGGGAGTGTCACACACAACAATCCTCCTTTTCCATAGCAAACAAATAAATGTTACTAAAACATAAACAATCCCCTCCCACTGTTACAGAACATCACTTAGATTACTTCAGAATTATAGGATCAAAAACAAATAGGATATGCCACTGCTACACACATGGGGCTCACATAGTTATAGACATACAACACATATCAGGTGACAGTCGCGGTTGGCGAACCACCAGTAGAAATGTTGGCAGTTCGATCACGTACTTTAAAAAAACGTTATTAGCCTTGGGCCAGTGGAACTTCCACACCACTGAATGACGCCAGTGCTAGATGCTGGCACCATTTAAAGCATGCCTACAAACGTACCGGAATACAGCTCCTCATACATTTAACTGGGATCACTTTGAACACATACTTTCCATGCAAGCATTTAAACACATGGTTAGTGCATCCACTCTGAGCACTTGCAGGCTTGCAGGAGACCAGTTCACTTTGATCCAGAGTCTGTTCAGGAGAGTCATTCCCACGAGTCCAGAATGCAGTTAGGGCAACACTAGTGGCAGGATGTTGGGTACTCACCAATTTCTTCAATCCAACAACCATGACTTGTTTACTTGCAAAGCATGCTGTGCAGGTGTGGGGCACACCCTGCTGCATAAGGGATCCTACCACCGGTTGTATCGAGTGTCCTTATTTGTTTGCTGCAGTCCTCAGCCTGCGAACACACGTGGCTTTCATTACAGTAGGCATCCATATATGTTTTGTTTACTCCGCTCCCATCCGGAGCACACTGTTGACACTCCATCTCTTGGTGTCATGCTTGCCATGTCACCACCCATCGGCCCAGGACATTACTCCCTCACACTCGACACGCCCCGGTGACAGGCGCACACTATCTGCAAAAAAGGGCTGGCAAAGGGAGAGAGTCAAATGCCATTGGAACTGTTCATTGGAGGCTTGGCACTTCGTACAACTGTCTATGGCATAATGAACATAAGGGCCCCTTTGGGTACCTGACATCCCAGAAATACCACAGGCCGGCAAAGGCCTGACTGTTGGCTAGGTCAAACTTGAGGAGGTACAACAGCAGTCACAACAGGACTGTTTACCGGAAATGGAAGCATTTGACAAATGACTGGCATAGTTGCAATCCCACTGGGCGTGGAACCTGTCGATGAGAGCAAAACTGGAGATGACAGCGGTAAATGGCTGCCACGGAATTGGGACATAACATGGTCTGTGAAGCCAAAAAGATATGTTGTGTCCATTTTGTCTTTTCTTACTCTTCAGGCGCTTTGTGATTTTCACTTGTTGATCTCATTGGTAACCCTGTTGCTTGGGCCATGACACTTTCTTGATGTTTCTTCCTTAAGTTGTTTCGTTTTCTTCATGAAAATGCCTTGGTTGCTGGACCTACAAGCTTCATTTGTCACCTCAGTGTTCCAACTATACAGCCGCGCAACGGCTGTGTGTCGGATCACAATGGTCACTCGAGCGTTTGATTCCTTGGCTACCACAGGGTCTATCTGGATTGTCGGTCATTCAGTATCTGGCTTGGAAAACAAAGCATTGTGTCCTAGATTGCTGTCTTGCGACAGGGGGAACCGCATGAGACATCTCAAAATCCGATGGGCTGTAAGCAGGAGTCAGGTAAAATGGTGGTATATTGCAAAATTCTGTTACACTTGGCAGCAGATAATGCTCCATCTCTTCCGACACATCATATGCTGGAGTAATAGGCCTGGGTTCGATGTACTTCTTGAAATCTGATTTCCAAATGTAGCCCTTGGACATAAATGCTTCCATGGACTCAAAATCACTTTCTTTTCTGCTGCTGTTCCACAAACACCCACTCGTCAGGCACGGAGACAAAGGTAAACATGTCTTTGTGGTGGTCTCACAGGGATGTTGTTGTGATGGGCTTCTTTTCACTAGCTACTGCTGCAGCTGTTCTTTCGCTTCATTCAAATACAGCCTGCTGTGTCCCATTCCATTCCAGACAAGTCACTGCCAATGGACCCGGGACTCTCACCTTACCTGCTCTGACCCAGAGCACCTTTCACTTTCGCTCTGACCTGGAGCTGTGTGTTTCACCGCTGGCGGCCCGGTCTTGTGAGAGCTGGGGCTGGCGGCACAACCGAGTGCT
The DNA here is from genome assembly GCF_040938575.1 of Ambystoma mexicanum. Classification (NCBI taxonomy): domain Eukaryota; kingdom Metazoa; phylum Chordata; class Amphibia; order Caudata; family Ambystomatidae; genus Ambystoma; species Ambystoma mexicanum. The sequence goes on along the minus strand of NC_090928.1, from coordinate 373,962,918 downwards.
GACCGCATCTTTGCTGGAGGCGGGCAGCTTGTGTCCTTTATTTCACCGCCCGGCCTGGGACATCTCTCACCCTCCTGACATGTTCCAGTATCGGGAGCACACTGACAGTTGGGGGTTAGAGGGCTAGCGGGCACTCACCTCTTCCTTGTTCCCCTTGTGGGCAGCACAACGCTTCCTGCCGGCCGGAGGTCCATTTGTTCTTGTGGCCATCCCCTTCTTGCAGCTGGTCCATTTTTCCTTGCGGCTGCAGCCGTTGCATTCCATTGTTGCAGGGGGGCAATCGGGCCCTCACCCTCCCTTGTGGGGAAGGCAGGTACTCCCACCTCTCTTCTTCTGCAGCAGATGCTGCATACAATGGTCCGGACAACCCGTGCCAGCAATGCTACTTCTGGTGAGATGGGGGCAGGTACCCCACTGCCTCTGCTCCGCACCGGAGCACACATTGATTAGGTTCTATAACAGTGAATGCCACAGGGGGTGGCTGCAGGCAAACTCCCACCCCAGCTTCATGAGCACCCTGCTCATAGGGGCCACGGCTGGTGGAGACCTACTGGCAGGGCTTTCTCGTGATCTTTCCTCGCCATCCCGACCGGAAGCGACACTGCTCCTCCCTGCCAGAGCTGCAAGTATGCGTGAGCAATCCAAAGCTGCTATATGGCAATGCCAAAGGGTTGTGGGCTGCCCCTCTCTCTGGCCGCATGAGCACCCTCTCCACAGAGGGCCGCAACCAGGGACGGGTCCACCAGCTAGGGGCTGGGGATTCAACACCTCATTTCTCTCGCAACGATATATGTTGCATGCCGCATTCTCTCCCCCTGCGGGGGACAACTGCTCTCCTCCTTTCCCACATGGCGATGACTGCCATCTTCCTCATTCATTCCCCCAGGGGGGCAGCTCCCTTCTTCCTCCTTCTTAGATAAAAAGAAAGGAAGAAAGAACACACACCTAGAAAACACGGGGACAGGAAGCCCTGCAGCCTTCTTCCTTGTTGCCAATGCTGTGGGGGCCTGCTATGGACATCCAGCAATGAGTATGTTTTGTTGTTCAAATCAGTCTTTTGAGCAGCAATCAGCCTCTGAGAACGATTTTCTTGGACCCCTTATAGTTGGTGCTGACCACTGGTTTGCACTGAGAAGACACTGCACATCCAGGTGATCTAATTCTCCTCAAGCCTCTTGGATTCAGGTAAAAAGTTATCCATTCTGTTCTGGCTCACTTGGGAAATTATTTCTTGCCCCAGTTATTTTCCCTTCTGAAAATCGTGGTCAATGGGAAGCAAGAACATTATGCAGTCCTTTTTTTGCACTCATCGAAAGATCACTTTTTATACTAGGCCAAACCCCACCCACTAACACCATTGGACACCACCACTTTGATTGGACAGGCTCTGTGATTGGTTTCCTTCATTATCTCACACCCACAGGGGGGCTCCTGCTTGCTTCCTTTGGCCATTTGAACTTGCTGTGTCATAAGAGCGATGTGTCCGCTGCAACATCCCCCATCCCCAGGAGGGAGAACATTTACTCAACTGAAATATGAATTTTTAACATAAATATGTTGGGACTGGCCATGTGGATGCTTTTTCTGTGAGCTCCTACTCTGTGGTTGGTTAATGGCATTGGGGCGGTGACTTCTACTGGGTTTGGAATGTAATGAAGGATTGGAAAAGGCTCTGCAGATGCCTCTGCAAGGATTTTGCTACAATATTAAATTCCTTAAATATATGTAGTGCTAGGAGACAGGATGAAGTGCTCAACAAGATGGCCAGCATGGCTGTGTTGGACCAGTGTTTATCCATGTGCCTTCTTTGTAAGGCACACGCAAGCATGGGTCTCAGGGATACAGGCTCCCAGAGTAGGGGGCTGCAGTCTCAGCTAGGTTCCCTCAGGTGAACCTTGGGTGTGATCTCCTCCAGGGTGCTATGGTTGCTCACGTTGGGTGGTGGGTGTTTGTCTCGTGGCGGGCCGGGCGCCATGGGACGGGATGGGGTGGGATACAGGCCTCTGTGTTGGGGTGAATTTAAAGGTGATAGAAGGAGGGCATATCTCAGGATCTCCCGTGCATGGAGGACCGCTTGCAAGGAGCGGCATTGAGGAACAACTAAGAGTATGGGAGATATGCTGCGGGAGCCTTGATTATGACTTTGGTGGGGATTGCTTAACTTGTCATTGGGATGTGATTGTGGTGGCACCTACACAGTGCCTACATTTCACAGCTAGTAGAATGTAACAATATTTTGTGGCTTTTATTTTCTGGCGCTTCAGTGCGGGCCAAGACATATAGCAATTGCTTAAAACACAAGAGCCTAAACAGCATCGTTCGTCACTCCCACTAAATTAAGAGACATGATAAAACAAAAGGCTGGCGGGTCTTAAAACGTTTTGGGTTAGAGTGAGACAATGTTTTTCCTGTAGGTGAACATAGCTGCTCCTTTTGAAGTGGAGGTACAGCACCAGTCTTTGACAAACATATGTTTAATAGGCTGCTTGCCTACTAAACAGGAAAAAAGGGTTGCAAACATGGAGGAACAGTTTAAAAGCCTGTTGAAGGGAATGTGCAAGGAGGTTGCTGATTTTCAAACTGTCCTCAGCTCTCTTGTAAATACAGTGGACATGAATGAAAACCAGTTAAGGGCAAGCTACCAGTACTGAAGATTCTAAGACCAAAATCACAGAGCTTGATTAGATTATGCAGTCTTTGGAGTTAAAATGTGAAGATCTTGAAAATCATTCTAGGTTGAACAATATTAGAATCCAAAATTTAAAATAAGGTTCTGAGCCTGAGGATCTTTTGGATCGTGTTCAAACCACCTTTAAGGACAATTTGGACTCGCCCTTTATAAATGTAGATGCCGCTGAACAGCTACATGGGGTGGGAGGCCTCAGCCAGAATTCAAAAGACAGGGCCAAAGATGTTCTTGTTAAGTCATCCTCTTACAGGCAAAGGGACATTTATTTAAATTAGGCAAGTCAAGAAGGTGTACTTTTTTGATGACTTAGAACTACAGTTATATCAAGCCCCTTAACCCTCTATTTTTTTTTTAAAATCTCTCCAGGCTACAAGAAAGGAGCTTAATAAAAGGCTAATAAAATAGAAATGGCTTCACTCTTTTGGCCTGCACTTTAAATTAAAAGGGTAAACATGTAGAGGTGCTACAGTGGAAGAATGATGCAGCATGTTGGCCATTGATCCAATTGTCCCTCATAGATCTCTTTCTACTTCTTAACCTACAAGCCCCTCAACATTGGCAATGGAAAAAGGCAACCTCCACTCCATGAGATTGAGACCACACTGGGATGTAAAACTGGCACCTCTATGGACAGCTTAGATCGTGAAAGGTGCCTACATTATTGTTTCATAATATTACAAATGAATCACGTCTGTCTTATCTTTAGCAAAGGTTCACATTGTTATTTGCTCATTGAAATGTTTAATATTGGCCCTCAAGTCTGGTGTTCGGTGCCGGTGAGGGGATTGGTTATGTTTCGTTATAGGTGGTTATGTCTCACAGGTTTTTATTTCTGTGGAGGGGTTTCCTCCTGTTGCTGCTAGTTACTTATTACCTTGTGAGGACTTTCTGTTTCTGCATCCTTATTTTACTCTCCAAACCTTCAAATATCTTGTCTTGGGGTTGGGCTGATTTACTTTAGATGAAAGCAGAAATTTCCAACATGTTCTTGCTGATATTGATATATTATTTTGTAGCAGGGGAACACCATGTGTCACAGTTCTGCTTGCTTTATAGGTAGGAGCTCCCACCTGGGCTAAATGCGAGCTGGTTGATAACTCTAGAGAATGGTTAGGATTTTGACATAAACGTTAAAGTATTGAACCCTTCAATCAAGTAGAGTCTCTTGTTAGAGAACATAGGTGCTTCTTCGCTGCAGGACACATACCTTCCCAGGCACCATGGTAGGTTTAGGCATACATCTTTCCCCCAGATATTACACTCCTTGACAGACACTAAAACTGCTGTAGTACTCATGGCCTTCCACCCCAATGTTCCCATTACAATTACGATTGTTAAAACGATTTTGCCGTGGTACACAGGTCTTTGTGAGGGAGGCATGCGGTGAAGAGATGCAATGTTTGCTTCCCTTTATGTGCTGAATACCTAACAAGAAGGGTATCCACTTGAAGTCTTGCTTAGGAGTTCTGCTTTTGGCAGTCCTGATATAGTACTAATAAGGAATTCAGCTCCATTTGCTGCATTGAACTGAATAGAACTAAAATGAGTCCCTGTCAAGCCTTTTCAAGGAAACTGCAAAGTAAGACTAGTGAAATGGATCTGAGGGACTCTTGGAGAATATCTCCTGAAACAGCTAAGGATTTCCCATTTTTTTCTCATGTCCCTTGGTGTAAATTTACAAGGGTAAATTTAATGTTTCTTGATGGGGAATATTGACTACTTCTGAGATAGATTCTGTGGGTGTCTCTGAATGTGTATACTGAATTATAGGTTTTGTCACGTATCAGAGTGAGCAGCAACCTGCTCTTTAGAGACCAGAATTTTCATGGCCCTTGTTTACTGTCAGAATTAAGCTCAATTTAGATATTTCATCCAATGTTACACAGTGTCAGATGCCTGAAGGGATTCTTTGAAAGATGTGATAAGTGGTTATGTAATGTTGATGGTGGTTGCCCACATTCGAGAGGTACAATTATTGTCGGAGTTAAAGAGGTGTGAAATGGTACACAAACTGAATGGATCTTCTGCTGCTTTTGAAAAACTCAAAGCAGTTAGGGGTAAATGTAACATCTTGTCTCATAAAAGGTTCAGTTATATGTACTCCAATTGAGAAAGCCATACACTGGGAAATCTAACAAGGGAGAAAAGCTCATTCCCAACCTTTTGAGGTGGTGTGGGCTTCAAATACCATTTGGGACTTATGGGGAGGGATATCTTGTCTTTCCATTGAAAGCCATACCATTGAATACCATACCATCGAAAATCATTCATTGAATTGCCTTTCCATCGAAAAGCATATTTATTGAATCATTTTCGATGGTTCATTTCGATGGATAGGGTTAGGGGTTAGGGTTGGGGCTAGGGTTAGATTTAGGGTTAGATTAAGGGTTAGATTAGGGTTAGGGTTGGTGTTTTTATTTTCGATGCATCTTTTTCGATGCATTGGCATTTCGATGCATCATTTTTGATGCAATGACTATAAACCATGGGGAGGCGATTAAGTACTTTCCTCAGATGATGCTGTCAAGCAGGACATCTTTAAGAATGTGAGAAATTGTATAGTGCTGGACATTTATCCAATACAACCCAAGCTTTGTACCTGTGGCCTGTTCACATAAATAATGTTACAGATTTGGGCCTGTGGTGTTGCAGACACCAAGGAAAACAGGGAACCTTATGCATTTCTGAAAATAAATCACTGATGGAAATCCAAAGAGGTCTCCCTTGTGTGTGTCACTCTACAATGTATTACCATGAATGCCCAGCAAAGGCCAAAATGTAGGGAGAAAAACACAATTCTGAGACATTTGTGACCAGGAAACCACCAAAAATGCCAGATACAAATTTCGCAGGTCAAGCTTTCCATAAAATCATTAAAGAAAAATAAGATGCCATGCTGGGTGGGAATACAGGTTTTTTATATAAATCCTATACTTACAAGCTGTTGGCAGCAGTCACTGCATTGTGTATAACTCCTTTGGGAAGATTGATTTGAATACTGACACTAGGCTTCAGTCAAGGATCACTATTATACCAAAACAAGGGAAAGATACTACTTACTGTGGATCTTATTGGCCCATTGCCCTTATTAAAATAGATGCTGTGATATGTCTGAAGATTCTTTAAACTTGTTTCAGATCCCATTCTTCTCCAGTTAATTCACAATGGCCAAGCTGCTTTTTTCTCACAGAGGTAAACAGATACCGGAGAGCCAGCCCCAGTGAGGTGCTCCAGCAGGACCGCGTGATTCCTTGCATCAAAGGCAGAGGAGAGGTTGAGTAGAATCAGAGCTCCCACGCCACCCTGGTCCTGCAGCCATGCAAGATTGTCAACCACAGAGACCAACACTTTTTCAGTGCTGCAGCCTGGCAAAAATCAGACAGAGGGATCAAAGAAGGAAGAACCCTTCCAAAACGAGCAAAGACAAGGAACCACTAAGGATTCCAAGAGCTTCATCGGGAAGGAAGGTAAAGAAATGGGGTGGAAGTGGACCGCACAGAAGGATCAAGGCATGGTTTCTTCAAGAGTGGAATGACCAGAGCATGCTTCAGAATGGCAGGGATGTGGCCAGAGCTAAATGAGAGATTGACAGCCTGTGTAATCAAAGGAGTGATTAAAGGCATAGCTATCTTAAACACAGAAAGAGGCCTAGAATCAGCCGGGGAGGCGGATTTAACCTTGACAGTGGTTGTAATGATTTTGTGAGGGGAGAAAACGGGAAAGGAGGTGGCTTAAATAGGGACCATGCAAGAAAGCTCATCAGTCTGATGCCCAATTTAATCTGTAAAATACAGGGACAGGTAATCAGACAAAGATTGAGAAGGCACAATAGCCTCAGGGGAGAGAAAAGCGAGAGAGTGCACAACTCTAAACAGTTATCTGGGTTGATGAAGGGAACCTTCATTAAACCCGTTGCATGCAATGGGCACAATTAGCTTCATGAATGGCTTTATGATAAAGGAACAAGATTTGACGTAGAAACAGTTTAGCCTCGGGACCATAAGTGGACTGCCATTTCCATTCAGCCTTTCTCCAAACAGAGATCCTGAAGGTGGTCATTAAACCAAGGATCTGACAAGCGGGCCCTGGGTTTACCTGGGTGAAGCAGGCAACTGCTTGAAGATTTCTCAAAGTATGCCATTTATTTATCATAGAAAATATGTCAAAATACGTCATGTCAATACTCTGTTAAGGAATGAATGCCCTACCTAACCAAAGATAAGGGAATACACTATAACACAAGATAACTGGCCCTCACTCTAAACAACAAATACAGAAAGAAAAGATATAGAAATTCTATAACATAAACAACATTCACAGTTCTTCAATGACCTTCCAATGTCATGAGTCTTTCCCCTTCCCCAGGATTCAAAGTCACTTCTCCAAATGTTCAACCAAAGAAGGAATTGTCTTGAATCGGTTCTTGAGTCAAAATAAAAATTAATTAACCACATTTCCACTGGCAAAAATCTTCTCTATTGGGTGAAATATCCACTTTTCACTTCCAGCCAAAATCGCCCCAATGGTAATACTGGCCACGATGATTTGGTACCTCTTTAAGATGATTTGCCAGAGTTCAAAAGAAAATGTAATATCCACACTGCCAATGATACACAGTTGTTGATTAACAGTTAGGATTACAGTTTTAGCATTCTCAATGGAATGTTTGTCAGGATCACTTCTTAGTGCTGCTACTTCTACTTCAACATTTACAGTTCAACTTGCTTCATCATACGAGAACAATAACCTTTGTTCCACAGTATTCAACTGTGTTTGGACAACTGCAAAGTTGCATCTACTAACAATCAGACACACCACTACAGCTTCAGTATTTTGGACTACTACCAAAGCTTAAATGAATTGTACTTTTAGACAAACGTCGACAAGATATGTTATGTTATGTTATTTTGCACTTATATAGCGCCTTATATACCAGTGGTATGGTCTGAAGGCGCTGGTAGGTTGAACGCCCTTGGGAACCGAAGTTCTCGTCAGTAGAGGGAGAAGAGAGAGTCCAAAGGTGCGTGTGCGCATCTGGTATGTGTGCAGCTGGTGCGAAATTCCTGTGGTAGCTGCTTCCTAGCGGTAGGTGTGGTGGCTGATCGGTCAGGAGTATTTGTTCGATCTGGCCGTAATTATCCAGATAGAGAGTGGTAGCGTTCGGCCTGGGGAGAACGCCTGGCTGGGGGTGCGAGACCAGCAATGATTACTAAGAGTGATGGGGAGTGAGCGGCAGATGTTGATATTAGAACACTTATACTGGATGGTGTTATAGTATCTCTGTGTTCTAGTTGAGTGGTGATGTAAGGAGAGAGTAAGCGTGGGGTGTGATATGAGGTATGCTCTTTTAAAGGATCCATGCATTCCAAGGCATAATACGGACGTCTTGCAATTCTGCAATTTGTCCTCTCTCCACACTCATCAGCTCTCCACACTCCTCCACTCTACACACTCCTCTGCTCTTCACACTCATCCCCTCTTCATACTCATCCGCTCTTCACACTCATCTGCATTTCGCACTCATCCGCATTTCGCACTCATCCGCTCTCCATACACATTCACTCACCACACTCATCTGCTCTCCACACTCATCCGCTCTTCACACTCATCCGCTTTTCACACTCATCCGCTCTTCATACTCATCTGCATTTCGCACTCATCGGTATTTCGCACTCGTACACTTCTAATGCAAATGGTCACTGCTTCTAAATGCAGTTCGGTACACTTCTAAATTCAGCTTTCTCAGAGAGGCTATTGGGCGCAACTTCTAAATGCAATTGTGTACACTTCTAAATTCCACTTTCTCAGAGAGGCTATTGGATGCAATTTCTAAATGCGATTGGGTACACTTCTAATGCAAATGGTCACAGCTTCTAAATGCAATTGGGTACACTTCTAAATTCTACTTTCTCAGAGAGGCTATTGGGCACAATTTCTAAATGCAATTGGATACACTTCTAATGCAAATGGTCACAGCTTCTAAATGCAATTGGGTACGCTTCTAAATTTCACTTTCTCAGAGAGGCTATTGGGCGCAATTTCTAAATGCAATTGGGTACACTTCTAATGCAAATGGTCACAGCTTCTAAATGCAATTGGGTACACTTCTAATGTAAATGGTCACACCATCTAAATGCAATTGGGTATACTTCTAATGCAAATGGTCACACCATCTAAATGCAATTGGGTATACTTCTAATGCAAATGGTCACAGCTTCTAAATGCAATTGGGTACGCTTCTAAATTCCACTTTCTCAGAGAGGCTATTGGGTGCAGCTTCTAAATGCAATTGGGTACACTTCTAAATTCCACTTACTCAGAGAGGCTATTGGATGCAATTTCCAAATGCAATTGGGTACACTTCTAATGCTAATGGTCACAACTTCTAAATGCAATTGGGTACACTTCTAGATTCCACTTTCTCAGAGAGGCACTTGGGTACACTTCTAAATTCCCCTTTCTCAGACAGGCAATTGGGTACGTTTCTAAATTCTACTTTCTCAGAGAGGCTATTGGGTGCAGCTTCTAAATGCAATTGGGTACACTTCTAAATTCCACTTACTCAGAGAGGCTATTGGGTGCAATTTCCAAATGCAATTGGGTACACTTCTAATGCTAATGGTCACAACTTCTAAATGCAATTGGGTACACTTCTAGATTCCACTTTCTCAGCGAGGCTATTGGGCGCAATTTCTAAATGCAATTGGGTACACTTCTAATGCAAATGGTCACAGCTTCTAAATGCAATTGGGTATACTTCTAATGCAAATGGTCGCAGCTTTTAAATGCAATTGGGTACAGGTCTAAATTCCACTTTCTCATAGAGGCTATTGGGTGCAATTTCTAAATGCAATTGGGTACACTTCTAAATTCCACTTACTCAGAGAGTCTATTGGGTGCAATTTCTATATGCAGTTGGGTACACTTCTAATGTAAATGGTCACAGCTTCTAAATGCAATTGGGTACCCACTTTTAAATGCAATTGGGTACACTTCTAAATTCCACTTTCTCAGAGAGGCTATTGGGTGCAATTTCTAAATGCAAATGGTCACAGCTTCTAAATGCAATTGGGTACACTTCTAATGCAAATGGTCACACCTTCTAAATGCAATTGGGTAGACTTCTAAATTCCACTTTCTCAGAGAGGCTATTGGGTGCAATTTCTAAATGCAAATGGTCACAGCTTCTAAATGCAGTTGGGGCAAATGGTCACAGCTTCTAAATGCAATTGGGTACACTTCTAGTGCAAATGGTCACAACTTCTAAATGCAGTTGGGTACACTTCTAATGCAAATGGTCACAGCTTCTAAAAGCAATTGGGTACACTTCTAGTGCAAATGGTCACAGCTTCTAAATGCAATTGGGTACGTTTCTAAATTCCACTTTCTCAGAGAGGCTATTGGGCGCAGTTCTAAATGCAATTGGGTACACTTCTAAATTCCACTTACTCAGAGAGGATGTTGGGTGCAATTTCTAAATGCAATTGGGTACACTTCTAATGCTAATGGTCACAGCTTCTAAATGCAATTGGGTACACTTCTAGATTCCACTTTCTCAGAGAGGCACTTGGGTACATTTCTAAATTCCACTTTCTCAGAGAGGCAATTGGGTACGTTTCTAAATTCCACTTTCTCAGAGAGGCTATTGGGCGCAGCTTCTAAATGCAGTTCGGTACACTTCTAAATTCAGCTTTCTCAGAGAGGCTATTGGGCGCAACTTCTAAATGCAATTGTGTACACTTCTAAATTCCACTTTCTCAGAGAGGCTATTGGATGCAATTTCTAAATGCGATTGGGTACACTTCTAATGCAAATGGTCACAGCTTCTAAATGCAATTGGGTACACTTCTAAATTCTACTTTCTCAGAGAGGCTATTGGGCACAATTTCTAAATGCAATTGGATACACTTCTAATGCAAATGGTCACAGCTTCTAAATGCAATTGGGTACGCTTCTAAATTTCACTTTCTCAGAGAGGCTATTGGGCGCAATTTCTAAATGCAATTGGGTACACTTCTAATGCAAATGGTCACAGCTTCTAAATGCAATTGGGTACACTTCTAATGTAAATGGTCACACCATCTAAATGCAATTGGGTATACTTCTAATGCAAATGGTCACACCATCTAAATGCAATTGGGTATACTTCTAATGCAAATGGTCACAGCTTCTAAATGCAATTGGGTACGCTTCTAAATTCCACTTTCTCAGAGAGGCTATTGGGTGCAGCTTCTAAATGCAATTGGGTACACTTCTAAATTCCACTTACTCAGAGAGGCTATTGGATGCAATTTCCAAATGCAATTGGGTACACTTCTAATGCTAATGGTCACAACTTCTAAATGCAATTGGGTACACTTCTAGATTCCACTTTCTCAGAGAGGCACTTGGGTACACTTCTAAATTCCCCTTTCTCAGACAGGCAATTGGGTACGTTTCTAAATTCTACTTTCTCAGAGAGGCTATTGGGCGCAGCTTCTAAATGCAATTGGGTACACTTCTAAATTCCACTTACTCAGAGAGGCTATTGGGTGCAATTTCCAAATGCAATTGGGTACACTTCTAATGCTAATGGTCACAACTTCTAAATGCAATTGGGTACACTTCTAGATTCCACTTTCTCAGCGAGGCTATTGGGCGCAATTTCTAAATGCAATTGGGTACACTTCTAATGCAAATGGTCACAGCTTCTAAATGCAATTGGGTATACTTCTAATGCAAATGGTCGCAGCTTTTAAATGCAATTGGGTACAGGTCTAAATTCCACTTTCTCATAGAGGCTATTGGGTGCAATTTCTAAATGCAATTGGGTACACTTCTAAATTCCACTTACTCAGAGAGTCTATTGGGTGCAATTTCTAAATGCAGTTGGGTACACTTCTAATGTAAATGGTCACAGCTTCTAAATGCAATTGGGTACCCACTTTTAAATGCAATTGGGTACACTTCTAAATTCCACTTTCTCAGAGAGGCTATTGGGTGCAATTTCTAAATGCAAATGGTCACAGCTTCTAAATGCAATTGGGTACACTTCTAATGCAAATGGTCACACCTTCTAAATGCAATTGGGTAGACTTCTAAATTCCACTTTCTCAGAGAGGCTATTGGGTGCAATTTCTAAATGCAAATGGTCACAGCTTCTAAATGCAGTTGGGGCAAATGGTCACAGCTTCTAAATGCAATTGGGTACACTTCTAGTGCAAATGGTCACAACTTCTAAATGCAGTTGGGTACACTTCTAATGCAAATGGTCACAGCTTCTAAAAGCAATTGGGTACACTTCTAGTGCAAATGGTCACAGCTTCTAAATGCAATTGGGTACGTTTCTAAATTCCACTTTCTCAGAGAGGCTATTGGGCGCAGCTTCTAAATGCAATTGGGTACACTTCTAAATTCCACTTACTCAGAGAGGATGTTGGGTGCAATTTCTAAATGCAATTGGGTACACTTCTAATGCTAATGGTCACAGCTTCTAAATGCAATTGGGTACACTTCTAGATTCCACTTTCTCAGAGAGGCACTTGGGTACATTTCTAAATTCCACTTTCTCAGAGAGGCAATTGGGTACGTTTCTAAATTCCACTTTCTCAGAGAGGCTATTGGGCGCAGCTTTTAAATGCAATAGGGTACACTTCTAAATTCCACTTACTCAGAGAGGATGTTGGGTGCAATTTCTAAATGCAATTGGGTACACTTCTAATGCTAATGGTCACAGCTTCTAAATGCAATTGGGTACACTTCTAGATTCCACTTTCTCAGCGAAGCTATTGGGCGCAATTTCTAAATGCAATTGGGTACACTTCTAATGCAAATGGTCACAGCTTCTAAATGCAATTGGGTATACTTCTAATGCAAAAGGTCACAGCGTTTAAATGCAATTGGGTACACTTCTAATGCAAATGATCACAGCTTCTAAATGCAATTGGGTACCCACTTTTAAATGCAATTGGGTACACTTCTAAATTCCACTTTCTCAGAGAGGTTATTGGGCGCAATTTCTAAATGCAAATGGTCACAGCTTCTAAATGCAATTGGGTACACTTCTAAATTCCACTTTCTCAGAGAGGCTATTGGGCGCAATTTCTAAATGCAAATGGTCACAGCTTCTAAATGCAGTTGGGTACACTTCTAAATTCCATTTTCTCAGCGAGGCTATTGGGCGCAATTTCTAAATGCAATTGGGTACACTTCTAATGTAAATGGTCACAGCTTCTAAAAGCAATTGGGTACCCACTTTTAAATGCAATTGGGTACACTTCTAAATTCCACTTTCTCAGAGAGGCTATTGGGTGCAATTTCTAAATGCAAATGGTCACAGCTTCTAAATGCAATTGGGTACACTTCTAATGCAAATGGTCACAGCTTCTAAATGCAATTGGGTAGACTTCTAAATTCCACTTTCTCAGAGAGGCTATTGGGCGCAATTTCTAAATGCAAATGGTCACAGCTTCTAAATGCAGTTGGGGCAAATGGTCACAGCTTCTAAATGCAATTGGGTACACTTCTAGTGCAAATGGTCACAGCTTCTAAATGCAATTGGGTACGCTTCTAAATTCCACTTTCTCAGAGAGGCACTTGGGTACATTTCTAAATTCCACTTTCTCAGAGAGGCTATTGGGCGCAACTTCTAAATGCAATTGGGTACACTTCTAAATTCCACTTACTCAGAGAGGATGTTGGGTGCAATTTCTAAATGTAATTGGGTACACTTCTAATGCTAATGGTCACAGCTTCTAAATGCAATTGGGTACACTTCTAGATTCCACTTTCTCAGCGAAGCTATTGGGCGCAATTTCTAAATGCAATTGGGTACACTTCTAATGCAAATGGTCACAGCTTTTAAATGCAATTGGGTACACTTCTAATGCAAATGATCACAGCTTCTAAATGCAATTGGGTACCCACTTTTAAATGCAATTGGGTACACTTCTAAATTCCACTTTCTCAGAGAGGTTATTGGGCGCAATTTCTAAATGCAAATGGTCACAGCTTTTAAATGCAATTGGGTACACTTCCAAATTCCACTTTCTCAGAGAGGCTATTGGGCGCAATTTCTAAATGCAAATGGTCACAGCTTCTAAATGCAGTTGGGTACACTTCTAAATTCCATTTTCTCAGAGAGGCTATTGGGTGCAATTCTAAATGCAAATGGTCACAGCTTCTAAATACAATTGGGTACACTTCTAATGCAAATGGTCACAGCTTCTAAATGCAATTGGGTACCCACTTTTAAATGCAATTGGGTACACCTCCAAATTCAACTTTCTCAGAGAGGCTATTGGGCGCAATTTCTAAATGCAAATGGTCACAGCTTCTAAATGCAGATGGGTACACTTCTATCGCAAATGGTGCAGTTTCAATGGTGGCTATTGAGCACACTTCAAAATGTGGCTTTCCAAAGACAGGTTATTGTGCGCACTTCAAGATGTAATTTTTAAGGGAGGCTATTGGGCGCACATTTAAATGTACTCATACATGTATAGATTCGAGGTTCCAAGTGTAAGTATGCTACAGCAATGATTGTAAAACAGTGTTAATGCTTTGTTAGATGCATGGTTGGGTAGTACGGCGTGAAGTGGTTGCCTCAGGCCCTGCCCTTCCCACACTTACTTATTGTTGGCTTCTTGCTTCTCCTGCGGATACCTGCAGATACGGTTGGGAGCTGTCTCTGTATGAGCTGTCCTTTGTCCCAGGGTCCTTAGTCGCAGGGGGCTGCTAGGCAGGGGGCTGCCCTGGGAGGGTCTGTAATGGCTGGTGACTCAGGGCCTGCTAGCCAATCAGGGCACGGCCTAGAGAGCGCTGGCGACTCAATCAATCAGGGGAGGTGGGCGGGCTGGGAGGCGGGAGGGAGGGAACAAGGAAGTGGGGAGAGGGATCGAGCACGAAAGGACTGGGCTCCAACACACGGCCAAAAAACAAAATTAAAGCCTATATGCTGTAGAATACGTCAACCTCCTTAGGTAAGCAAGGCACTCTTACTCTGAGTAACTTTCTACAAAGGGGCATCCTCTTTGCTTCTCTTGTCTATCTTGTCTATCTGCCTCAATATCAACCTGCGTTTGCCTTCAAGACTCACTTGTGTCTGGCTTCCACAGTCTTGGGCACTACAGTTTGTGTCTGCTTCAGAATAGTCTTTACAAGCAGCCAGTTTCTCTTCCCCAACTTTATCTGCACCTTTTGGCCAGTTATCAGCCCAATCAATTACCCAGAAGCCTTGGTGCCACACTCTTAGCTTTAGGTAATGCTTACACACTGTGGTTTTAGGCTAATTAAATGTTAGTAATTATACAGTACAGCTGGATTGTTCTTTAACTCGGAGAAAGGTTGATTTCACTGTAAGTATGGGGCACATCTTGGCATGGATAATGCTTGTTCTCTTCTTCAACAGTTTATAGACTTCAACTTCTTAAAATTGGAAGGTATGGTGCATTAGTATACTATAGAATTCAGTCTTTCTGTAGGAAACACAATTATGCGCATGCAACCTCTTCGTCATATAGTTTTCAAGATTTAAAGATTGGTGCAAGATTGTTTTCATGGACGAAAGTGAAAGAAAGGGTTCAACCTTTCTGTAGGAATCACAATTAGGCTCACGCAAACACCCTTTGATGTACTTTTCATTACTTTAAAGGTTTATACAATTGTATTGTCATTGCTAAGTATTTGGTAATGGTCTCCCCAGTGTTCACTCCCTTAATTGGAGACACACAACCTCTCCTTTAGGTAAAACAGTCTCTTTAATAATTGAACAATGGGTTTTAGTAGCGTTAGCTTTATACCCAAGTAAAAGGAACTTCCAGATTACACGCGAGTGCTATATTTCTATTGTGCTGACATTTTTAGATTCAACAAACACGTTCACTCACTTTAATTCTCACACAAGTCATCACAGAGATGGATACTGTTACTGTCAATGCTTGTGCAAGGTTTTAGAAAGCCATACTTCACTCACCGGCTTCTCTGTCACTTGCTCCGCAGGTCGCACTGGTTTCCCGACTTCTATTGAAATTTCTGCTGTCTATGGCTTTGTTAGGACCCACACCCTTCCTCCGTGAAGATGTCTATGATCTGACCACAGGTATTTGGAGCCCCTCTCACTTCTTATACCCAAGGTTTGAGAATTAATCCTCGGCTCAGTGTCCAGAACAGTCTTTGCAGAGCAACCCCAGCAATTAGGCTCACATGTGGAAAACCAGCTCTCCTTCACGTCTTCCACTGTGTAGCCTCTGCACTTCAGTGGTTGAGGGGACAGGACTCTCTCTGAACATGCAGGTGAAATCTTATGTCTCCTCGTTGAGGCGTCCCTTCTACTTTTGCTTCGTCCACAGCCTAATCCCTTCTTCTTTCTGTTACTACTGCTGTGGCTTGCACTCCATTCACAGTTCCAGCTCCCTCCACTCCTTCTAATTGCCTGCACCTGAGGGGGCCTTGAATACCTCCCAGGTTCCTTCAGGTGTGGGCTGTTAGTCTCAGTTGTCTGATTTGTGCATCTATATGCCTCTTCAGTCCTCTTCCTCATTCCAGTACTTCTGGGATTCTGGGACGTGTAGTCTCCTTTGATTGCTAGTTGATTCAACTTCTGCAGTTTGGCAAACATCCATCAAAAGTGTGGGATTATGGGGGAAGTTAGAAGGGATGTTTTCCTAGTCTTTCTGGTCTGTTCCCCTCTCATGTGATCCTCCCGCAGTACACTACCCCCAGGGTTGGGATCAGGAAGTGTCTGCCTTTCCCTGGCCACATGAGGAGGGTCCCAGAGCAGGTGTCTGGGAGAAATCATCCCTGATTCATCACAGCACCCACAAATTGACAAAACGGAGCTGGAGAACAGAAACCAACACTAGAAAGGAATCACAGAACTTAGAATCAAAACCAGGAGGGCAGTAAAAATGCAAGATATGGACAGACATAGTTGGAGAAAGAATAAAACGTGCAATATGTGCCTCCATTTTAATATCATGACCAAGGGGCAACAAAATGCCTGTGTACCTAGAAATAAACCTAGAACCTAGAAATAAAACGAACAGCAACCCAACCCCCAGGGTGTACAGCGCCCGATCTGCACAGAGAATATTAAACCTGCAGGTAAAAGTTGAACCACAGATGGGCCAGATGAATCACAAAGCCAAGTCTCTGTGAGACAAGTACAATATGGAAGATTCTTATCCAAAAGGTCTTGCAATGTGTAGAGTGAGCTACAAGCATTAAATAAGGGATATTTTAGGTTAACATGCAACTAAGGCATGGAGGTCAAACCAGACTCTGCGCCCAGCATGGAGCAAAGAGGAAATTTGATAAGAGTGGGAGCGAGCTGCAATAGCATCCCCTGAGACAGACGCCATCAACCAACAGCATCAGTCTTTAACCAAAGGTCCTGTCCCAGCTCCCCAGCCGAGCCACGGACGAGCACTTACAAGCTTGCCTTTAGCGCAGCTTCGATCCGCCTATCGTGTGCGTCCGCTCCCCCTGGCACATAAGTGCCTCCAATCACGTGGGTGGGAGTGGCGTGTAGGTAGCAAGTAAGGAAACAAGACTTCCAAGAATAAACACATAGGATTAATTAAAAATGCTTTTTTTAAAGTACACAATAGATTGCACAAATAAATGGAATTGTCAGGAGGCTAAACGATCTGCCTAAAATCAGTTAAGTTGAAAAGAATAATTTACAGTACAAACAACGGCGTGCTAAATGAGGTAGCCTCCCGGAGTGCTGAACCGTGTCCGCTCCCCTCCTATCCCCCCCGTGTACATAAAATACTTTGTCCTATCTTTCTTTCTCTGATGCACCCTTTCTCTCAGATGGTTAGATAGCTCAGCATGCCATATGCTTATTGTTAAGAGTTGTCTTCAGCCTACAGATAACCTCTTTGTCAGTATCAAATGATTTATTTCAGGACTGCCCATAAACTCATACATATGATACACATCTTTCATACATAAACGTATTACGGTCATTATAAAAGTCAATGAGAAGAATATTAAACAATTTACATTAAAACATATTCCAATTACGTATCATGTGTGTCATATGGTTACTGGCAGTGTTCCCTATCACATCATTCATCACTGCATACAATTATATTATTGTCATGATATAAGGGCATTTAAGGGTCAAACACATTTGGTGAATTACATTGTGCCAATACATTGATAAGTGGCCTAGACATTTTTTTAATAAAACCTAGCATATTAGATAGCCTTGAGGTGAATGGTAATACGTGCCGCGGCACTAAGTGAGTGTACAGAATGTCCTGGAGGAAATCACACCGTTGTTTACGTGGAGTCACGTAAGAAGAACAAGGGGTGAGTTTTGTTTCAGCAGACAGCCCAACCTAATATCACCTGGACATTTTTATCCTTTGACCACTTACAAAAATATACTGCCAAAATAATATACATACACCACGTACACGGTATAACATTCAAATAGTTAACATGTATAATCTGCAAACGCTGTTCTAGTTAAACAGCACTAAACATGTGTTCGAGAGAGCATGTTCTACCGCATCTCTCAGGTGTCCTACAGTCATTAATCTCACAATTGGCCTAATCCTCTCCCTAGGATTGTACTAGATGGGGCAGAAGAATAGAAAATGGCTGATATGTTCATCCCTGGAAACCCAGAAGGGGCATTTGAGTGATGCCTCTATAATTAGGATTCTCCAAAGCAAACAGGCCCTTCCAGAGGGCTGACATCCCCCTGATACATGTTGACAAATCAGAACATGACATTTTCTTAGCATCTGAAGTGGTCAGAACATCACCTAATGCTTTATAACAATGTATCAATCGGAGATTAATCCAAATTACACATGAAAGTCATTAGTGACCTAGTCTCAGCCAATTCAAATGTTTGGAAAGCAGTCAATAAATACGATTTCTTTCAATAAGACACTCCAACCTAACTTACCAAAACAAATTGAAAGCTAAAACACAGAACAATGCTTTCACTTTGGTAAAGAAAGCATGCTCACTTTAACATTGCACATTAAAGCAAGCTCCTGTTAACACCCTTTCAGTTCAACCAAGTTTCCAGTTAAAATGCTTACCTTATAAAGACAACCTAAGCATTTAAATATTACAAAACATTAATTTCATTTACTAGCACGTTTATTATGTACCTTACTCTTTATTAAACTAGCATCACCACCACAACCCCAAAACCATTATTGCTAATAGCTCGATGTTCTAATAGCCTTTAGGCCATCGGGAGCTGTCATTATCTCTTGGGATAATGACTCTTCGCCACGGGAGGGAGCACTATGTGTTAATCTTAAGGGCCTGGTTAGTCTTTTGTTTTTCGTATGTTTAAGGCTGATAATGTTTGAGTGGCGCCATATGTCTGTACCATAAGATGCAGCTGTCAAAGCCTACCCTTTATGCCCACTATGTCTCCGGAGGATAGCTCAAGGGCAACGTGCTCGTCTTGGAAGCAAGATGTCACAGGTTTGATCCCCAGGTCAGTGCTTAGCAACCTCGGGGTATTAAGAACATTATAAATAACCAATCATAACAGATCACTATGGCTTGTGAACACATTCTGCCATGAAAATGCTTTACAAAAAAAAACTAGCAACAGCCTCTCCTCTTCTGGCAAGCAATGCAACAATTGTATCAAGTTGCAGATGCCACAGGGCAATCCCATATAGTCAAAGCTCTCCGTGCATTTAACTAAGTCCCCATGTAGACTGTCGTTTAGGCAGCATATTTTGGGGAGACTTGCAGATAACACTCCTTAACTTTAGTTTTCTTAATATTAATAGTGAGGCAGCCAGCTACAAATTGGACAACAGACAAACAGGTGTAGTTAGTCGTCATAGAATGGAGGGAGCTTAGAAATTAGTACTGCATCGTCTGCAAAAAATAGTATTCCCAATGTCCTGCTTCCGAGTCTAGGTGCGGCCATCTTCAGATCCAGCAAGTTAGCTTTTAGATCATTAATAGTTATAAAAAGGTGTGGCTAGCACGCCCCCCTATCTCGTTCAGATATCATCATCAGGTCCAATGTCAGCAGGACCAAGTCAAACTTTCATCTTTTTGAAGTGGGTAAATTAAGTGCCATTTAATTGAATACAAGTAACCGCGCTATTTACAGATCTGCACCAACTCACCGCATGGGACGTTTTACAAAATTTACTGTGGCCCTTTTATGGGGGTCAGCCTCGATTCCTACTGTTCTACTTCCCCACCTACCGCCTTAACCCTACAACTGCACCATCCCCTCTTTTCCCACCCGCTGTCCCTCTACCTGCCCCACATCTGCTACATGAAAATGCAGCAAAGCATACCGTGGTAAAATGTGGTAACAGCAATGCTGGGATAGAGGATGCAATTACTTACAGTGCCACAACACTGGGGGGGGGGCAGTCGTAAAAACACATGTTCCTTCTGATTATTGCTCCATCCTTGTTGCTATCTCTCTTGTTTTACTCTTCCTGCTTCATCATCATTTCCTTCATTTATTTATAAACCCCCTTTACTATCTGTTTCTTTTAACAAACTTTCCTTTCTTTCAAATGTATTTCTTCCCTCTCATAATATTTTGAATACGCTCTGCATTTGCATTTCTTATAGTGTTTTCTCTCTCCTTTTGATAGTTCCTGTTCTATGTGTCCCGATAACAATCAACCTTTTCTGCATGGAATAAATCCTAGTAACCTAACACAAGATCACATAAAATAGCTTAACTTCTCTCCTCTATTTTTTAGCTTTACTCTTTTCCCTCTCTCCCTCCTGTGGCTTCTGTGTTCTCTCCACTTTTTTTCCTTTTATGGTCCCTCTGCCTTCCCCTTCTTTTTGTCCCTTCTAGATCTGTTTATCTCATCATTTTCTCTCTTCCCCCTTTCTCTCTCTTGCTGTTTCTTTCTCTCTATCTTTCTCCCTCTCTCTCTTTTTTTGGTACCCACCTTTTACTTCACCCAGAAAACTTTGTCAGCACTTACTGTGTCTGCATTCACTTCACCGGACAATTACTTTGTCAGGAATTGACTTCTTCACGCCCTTACTTCGTTTGCATCTTCACACGATGAAGGTGGCAAAGGATGTTGTAAAGGTTAGCTTAAAGTTAGGGCTGTGCTTCAGGGACGTCAGGGGGGAAGAAAATGGGGCAATTGCAATTAGTCATTGTAATGGTTTATTTATAACACGCTTAATACCCAGAGGTTTCTAAGCATGGACCCAGGGATGGAACTTGTTTTACTCCGCGTCGTCTTGCTTCCAAGGCGAGCGCAATGCCGCTGAGCTATCCTCCCCGAGACAAAGTCGGAAAAGTCTCCCCCCTGTAATGGCGAAGTAAATGCCAGGAGAAGTGAAAGATGGGAGAAGGAAATAGGAAGGGTGATGTGAAAGCGACAAAGTGAATGTATGGCGAAGGGAATTTAGGTGAGGTAAAGACATACATGCTGTCTCTTCGCCATCACCATAGCCTGCTGCAGGCCCGTATTTTCTGTTGTTTTTTTAGGACATCATAACTTTGGGCCGGCAAGAACAGTTCAAAGACTTAACGAGAAAGAAGTGCTCAATTCTGCCTGCAACTTTGCTGGGAATAGTAAATTCAGGCAAGGGGGACAAGATGGTCTGAAGATCCGTTGGTGGCCGGTGGGTTGCATAACGAGCAACCCTGGTATGCATGGGGTTTATTCCGTTTTTGGTCTGTTTTAGTGAAAACATGTGTCCTACATGTGGCCCCCTCCGTCGTGGCTACATTTTTGTAAAGTACTGTAACTCCCACTCCTCATTACGGTAAGTTAATACTGCTCAAGAAATAGTGTTGACCTTTGGGGGGTGATTGTGTGCTAGATTACACATTTTTAGAACAAACTGTTCCGTGTTTCAAGTCCATTTCTTGGAAATAGGCTCCACAAAACTGTCTTTCTTTGTGCTGCATCCGCTAGTCCACATACACGATTCATCTATTTTTCGGCAGCCACAATACATCCTGTTTTGAATACAGAAGAAGGAGAATCCAATTAGCAAAGCCAGTAATTAGGTTCTCCCTTGCAAATCAGGCAACGAATCAAATCCGCGCTGCATGTCATTTCGGCGGCAGCCTTCCACGGCACAGACTTGGAGCCCTTTATGCCGGCTGGTGCAATGTCAACTGAGGAAAACAAGAAAAGTATTCGGTGCATTTTCAAATGTAATTACCTCCCAGCGTTATACATTATGCAGATACCTCTTCACCCATTCATCACCCACAACCCCCCACCAGTTATTCCTGGGCACCATGGCCACATGTTCCCATGGAGCTCCCATTCTCTCCCACTCACCGAAAGTTGCAACATAAATGAGCACATCCAACATGCATTACGTGTCTTTCGACAGACATGACAACTTTTATATATTTCAATGTTCTACAAACCACCCCAATAAAACGAATAACATGCTACTAACCGTGTTCACCTTTCACCTTTTCACCCTAAAACAAGAAAAACAAATGGCGTTACTACTAATCTTTTATTTTAAAAAGCAAAATACATGGGACAAGTACTTTAAATCAGAATTGTTTGCCAATCTGGCACTCTTCATCAGGGGCTATTACATGAAGATCTGATTAGTAGAAGCAATTACAGTACCCAATAACCTTTCTGACATATGTTTTTGCAAGAAGAAATGGTTATTAAATGGTCCTAATGTGTCCATTAATTAGACAACAAGCAACTTAGTTTAAATTCACTAAATATGCCTCATACTGAATTTTTTCAAACAGAAATTACTGTACAAGGCCCATTAATGTCACACAAATGTACATTGTGTTATAAATGGGTAAAACCCTACTAAACACAAAGTCTATCTCCACCAGTAGGGAAAATAATGTATTTGTAACAAGGAGAAATGACAGGGAAAATAACTAATTATTATGGACCTCAAAGAACCTACCTAAACTTCATGATGTTCCGGCAACACAGTCTAGAAAAAATTGGACTGTATGCTGATGAAATATAAAAATAAAGTCGATTTATTACAAAATGTACCACAAATGGTTAAAACATCAATAGACCCACAAACACCAAACACAGTGGAAGGATATTAACAAATAACCTAATACCTAGACCTATCGTCTAAACAAACTTCTTACGTAATTGCACAAAACACAACAAGACTCAAAAATAAAACAATAAACATTCTACATGTGTTTAAAAAAAGAAATTCCCAACATGTTTCTGTTCATCAACGACTCAAACGGTTGAACATTCATCAGGGGAAAGCTTCTGTAAATACGCTGTAGATTGCTTCAACACTGTGCACAATGGGTCAGTTTTCACATCTCAAAAATGGATGTAATCTAAAATACAAAAATGAAGGGAAGTTATAGTGAGGGAGGGGTCTGTAGATACCAAATATACCTACATACTTCAGAAGAAATACTGAGGCATGGAGTAACACAGGCAAGATAAACCAAATAAAATCTGCCCTTCTATTAGTTCTAAAAATCAACTAAACAATTACCTTAACTGTATAATTGCTAGTACAGTGTGCCACTAATCACAGCTACACGACACACCAATCAATGGGTGCATCTATTGTTTCAAAAAGCGCAAGTAAATTGCCGTAAAACTTGATCCGGGGCGCTGTAGAGTCAAGACAAAAGACAAAAACACACTCACCAAATGTACTTAAATAAGGAAGTATAGCCATCGAAACATCAAATGAAAAAACAAAGGCGAATCACCTCTATTACCTTTAGTCAAAAACCAGGTTAAATCCGGAAGTCGAATCTCAAGAAAAGGATCAACAACACTATTTCAATCCGATCTTCAAAGTGTTAATATCCACACTACCTAAAAAACAACAACAGAACAATTATAGACTAACGGTGTATCACTACATGTTCGACCGTACCGGTGTGATTCCAAAACCCGTACTACATGATCTTATCACTTAATAAAACAGAGCCAAAACACTGACTACATATCAAAGGCTTGTTAGTCTGCAGTACTCAACTCCTTTTCCATAGTACCCGGACCTTCTACATTTCACCACTGTGTATATCTAAAGCTTACTATATATACACACAAACGTTTACTATACATAAAGGTAATGTGACTCAAAACACAGGTACTACCGAAACCTACACAGAGTGACACGGCTACACATCCGACTTACCCAAACAATTGGTAAGAGCTCCTCAGTCCACTCGATCTAAACACCTAGGTGTGGACTGACCGCAACCACTGGCCGGTAATTGACATGGAAAACAGACTGACCCTTTTATAAAATGGATCAATGATCATAGAAACAGGACTACCCGCACAACATGGCCGGTAAATGACATCAAAGCCGGAATGTCCCCTGTAGTGAGTTGGAACAATGATCATAGAAAAAGGACTGCAACCCAAACATAAAGTAGCACAGGGTTTAAGGCAGGTAGGCTGTACTTAAAGGGGAAGCAGCCTCAAAAGCAAACGGTCCGTCTATGCCCCAAGGGAGCATAGGAATGCCCATGGTACAAGTATGGAAACAGCCTACAGTATCCAACAAACATAGTGATATTGTTCCTACACGCTTATATTTACAACAAAAATGTTCTAATACCTCGAATCTTTTTGTAAACTTTTCATTCATTAATAAAACATTTTTAGGACACAAACATGTAATTCAAGACATATCTTTCAACTTAAAGAAACATTATGTTGAAGAACCTTTTAGAGAGATAAATATTTTCTACAACGATTAACAATCAGTTTATACAATCTAAATTTGTTCATACTGTATAGATGTAACGGCATAGAAGCATCAAGCAAGCAGCTGTTGATCGTTGCTTAGGATCACTATGTCTCAGATAAAACTCACACAGTGCCAATCAATTGCTTCATTTAAACCCACTCCGTGGCTCTGTAGTTTGAAAATCATCTTTTGTTCAAAATTGAGCAACTTGCGATCAATCTCTTGTTTATTAATGCCACTTATTTTTTTCAAGATGAACCACCTGAAATCAGTATGAGAAAGTCCTTTCTCCAAAAAATGTTTCACCAAAGGAGCTGTAATTACATTGTTTTTAATACAACTACGATGTTCAATCATTCTTATACGACACATTCTGTTAGTTTTGCCCACATACTGTAAACCACAAGGGCACCTGATCAAATAAACGACATTTTGGGTGTTACAATTCGTTAATTCATTGAAATTCCAAACAAGATCTGGCAATATCTGAAAACTCTTTTTCTCTTCGGTCTGTGCACACATACTACACTTCCCACATGGAAAGTGACCTTTAACTTCAGGTAAACCCCACAAAGTGCTCACTCGTACTTGTTTCCCCTGAGTTTTAGTTATATCATTACGAACCAACATATTGCGTAGGCTCTGACTCTTTTTGAAAGCAACTAAGGGTGGTAAAACCTTCTTACCATGGTATGCTTTCTTCCAAGCTTTATTCACAATTGTTTTTATTTTATACGAGAGATTTGAATACGTGTTAACAAACACAGTACCAATCTCTCTTTTTTCTTTCAAAGTTTTTTCCAAAAGAGCTTCCCGATTGTTGTTGTAAGCCCTTTTTGAAGCCAATTTGATCACACGTGGGGGATATCCCTTGGCTAATAACTTTTGAGTCAAGATGTTAGCACTTTTGCTATAGTCCTCCTTACTGCTACTGTTCCTCTTCAGCCTAAGAAACTGTCCAAAAGGTAGATTCATTTTCATGTGTTTAGCATGATGGCTGTTGAAATTGAGAAGGGCATTTTTGTCAGTAATCTTACTGTAAGGTTTAACCTTCAAAGAGCCCATGGAGTGGAAAATAGTAATATCCAAGAAGTTGATTTCACTTGCACTAATACATTTAGTGAACTTCAAAAAACGATTTTGCAAATTCAACCATACTACAAAATCATTGGCTTCCTCCACCGAACCATCCCACACGATAAACACATCGTCAATATATCGCAACCACTTCCTCAGATGTTGAAGAAAGGGATTAGTGGCCGGATATATGACAGATTTTTCAAAGAACTCCACATATAAGTTCGCTAAGTTGGGAGCCATGGCTGCACCCATGGCAGTACCCTCAACTTGTTGGAAAAACTTGCCTTGAAATTGGAAGACATTTTTTGTAAGCTAATCAGTAATGATTGACCATTGTGCTCAATATGCAGAGTTACCTTAGAGACACAACTGATGCCATTGTGAAGATAGAGGGACTGCCCTTTGTATATGGTCAATCATTACTGATTAGCTTAGACATCCAATCGTTATACACCATGATCCCCCAAAAGGCGACACTGGAGGTTGTAGAAGACATTTTGGTTGGCAGAACAGATGGGCATCCTGTCAGTGATGGGTTCATTTTATGGTGCACTGAATTTGCACTTACAAAAAATTTCTTCCAATTTCAAGGCAAGTTTTTCCAACAAGTTGAGGGTACTGCCATGGGTGCAGCCATGGCTCCCAACTTAGCGAACTTATATGTGGAGTTCTTTGAAAAATCTGTCATATATCCGGCCACTAATCCCTTTCTTCAACATCTGAGGAAGTGGTTGCGATATATTGACGATGTGTTTATCGTGTGGGATGGTTCGGTGGAGGAAGCCAATGATTTTGTAGTATGGTTGAATTTGCAAAATCGTTTTTTGAAGTTCACTAAATGTATTAGTGCAAGTGAAATCAACTTCTTGGATATTACTATTTTCCACTCCATGGGCTCTTTGAAGGTTAAACCTTACAGTAAGATTACTGACAAAAATGCCCTTCTCAATTTCAACAGCCATCATGCTAAACACATGAAAATGAATCTACCTTTTGGACAGTTTCTTAGGCTGAAGAGGAACAGTAGCAGTAAGGAGGACTATAGCAAAAGTGCTAACATCTTGACTCAAAAGTTATTAGCCAAGGGATATCCCCCACGTGTGATCAAATTGGCTTCAAAAAGGGCTTACAACAACAATCGGGAAGCTCTTTTGGAAAAAACTTTGAAAGAAAAAAGAGAGATTGGTACTGTGTTTGTTAACACGTATTCAAATCTCTCGTATAAAATAAAAACAATTGTGAATAAAGCTTGGAAGAAAGCATACCATGGTAAGAAGGTTTTACCACCCTTAGTTGCTTTCAAAAAGAGTCAGAGCCTACGCAATATGTTGGTTCGTAATGATATAACTAAAACTCAGGGGAAACAAGTACGAGTGAGCACTTTGTGGGGTTTACCTGAAGTTAAAGGTCACTTTCCATGTGGGAAGTGTAGTATGTGTGCACAGACCGAAGAGAAAAAGAGTTTTCAGATATTGCCAGATCTTGTTTGGAATTTCAATGAATTAACGAATTGTAACACCCAAAATGTTGTTTATTTGATCAGGTGCCCTTGTGGTTTACAGTATGTGGGCAAAACTAACAGAATGGGCCTCATTCCGAGTATGGCGTTAAGGGATAGCGGCCACCGCTAACGAGAGCGGTGGCGGTAATCCCTTACCGCCATACTCCGAGTTCCCTTAGCGCCATGGTGCTTTTAACACCTGCTTTTAGCAGGCGTTAAATACCATGGCGCTAAGGGACCTTGATGTTAATTACGCCACCGTAATTTACGGTGGCGTAATTGACGCCTTCCCCACTCCCATTATGCCCTATGGGGCAAGAATGGGAATGGGGAAGGGTAAATGGGGATTGGGGAATTACCGCCCCGCCAACCTTGGAATGGGGCGGTAATTCCGCCAACCACCAAGGCGCTGCCGGTCCGGGTACGGCGTCAACCAAGGCGTTAATAGCGCCATTGGTTAGCGCCGTACTCGGAATGAGGCCCAATGTGTCGTATAAGAATGATTGAACATCGTAGTTGTATTAAAAACAAGGTAATTACAGCTCCTTTGGTGAAACATTTTTTGGAGAAAGGACATTCTCATACTGATTTCAGGTGGTTCATCTTGAAAAAAATAAGTGGCATTAATAAACAAGAGATTGATCGCAAGTTGCTCAATTTTGAACAAAAGATGATTTTCAAACTACAGAGCCACGGAGTGGGTTTAAATGAAGCAATTGATTGGCACTGTGTGAGTTTTATCTGAGACATAGTGATCCTAAGCAACGATCAACAGCTGCTTGCTTGATGCTTCTATGCCATTACATCTATACAGTATGAACAAATTTAGATTGTATAAACTGATTGTTAATCGTTGTAGAAAATATTTATCTCTCTAAAAGGTTCTTCAACATAATGTTTCTTTAAGTTGAAAGATATGTCTTGAATTACATGTTTGTGTCCTAAAAATGTTTTATTAATGAATGAAAAGTTTACAAAAAGATTCGAGGTATTAGAACATTTTTGTTGTAAATATAAGCGTGTAGGAACAATATCACTATGTTTGTTGGATACTGTAGGCTGTTTCCATACTTGTACCATGGGCATTCCTATGCTCCCTTGGGGCATAGACGGACCGTTTGCTTTTGAGGCTGCTTCCCCTTTAAGTACAGCCTACCTGCCTTAAACCCTGTGCTACTTTATGTTTGGGTTGCAGTCCTTTTTCTATGATCATTGTTCCAACTCACTACAGGGGACATTCCGGCTTTGATGTCATTTACCGGCCATGTTGTGCGGGTAGTCCTGTTTCTATGATCATTGATCCATTTTATAAAAGGGTCAGTCTGTTTTCCATGTCAATTACCGGCCAGTGGTTGCGGTCAGTCCACACCTAGGTGTTTAGATCGAGTGGACTGAGGAGCTCTTACCAATTGTTTGGGTAAGTCGGATGTGTAGCCGTGTCACTCTGTGTAGGTTTCGGTAGTACCTGTGTTTTGAGTCACATTACCTTTATGTATAGTAAACGTTTGTGTGTATATATAGTAAGCTTTAGATATACACAGTGGTGAAATGTAGAAGGTCCGGGTACTATGGAAAAGGAGTTGAGTACTGCAGACTAACAAGCCTTTGATATGTAGTCAGTGTTTTGGCTCTGTTTTATTAAGTGATAAGATCATGTAGTACGGGTTTTGGAATCACACCGGTACGGTCGAACATGTAGTGATACACCGTTAGTCTATAATTGTTCTGTTGTTGTTTTTTAGGTAGTGTGGATATTAACACTTTGAAGATCGGATTGAAATAGTGTTGTTGATCCTTTTCTTGAGATTCGACTTCCGGATTTAACCTGGTTTTTGACTAAAGGTAATAGAGGTGATTCGCCTTTGTTTTTTCATTTGATGTTTCGATGGCTATACGTCCTTATTTAAGTACATTTGGTGAGTGTGTTTTTGTCTTTTGTCTTGACTCTACAGCGCCCCGGATCAAGTTTTACGGCAATTTACTTGCGCTTTTTGAAACAATAGATGCACCCATTGATTGGTGTGTCGTGTAGCTGTGATTAGTGGCACACTGTACTAGCAATTATACAGTTAAGGTAATTGTTTAGTTGATTTTTAGAACTAATAGAAGGGCAGATTTTATTTGGTTTATCTTGCCTGTGTTACTCCATGCCTCAGTATTTCTTCTGAAGTATGTAGGTATATTTGGTATCTACAGACCCCTCCCTCACTATAACTTCCCTTCATTTTTGTATTTTAGATTACATCCATTTTTGAGATGTGAAAACTGACCCATTGTGCACAGTGTTGAAGCAATCTACAGCGTATTTACAGAAGCTTTCCCCTGATGAATGTTCAACCGTTTGAGTCGTTGATGAACAGAAACATGTTGGGAATTTCTTTTTTTAAACACATGTAGAATGTTTATTGTTTTATTTTTGAGTCTTGTTGTGTTTTGTGCAATTACGTAAGAAGTTTGTTTAGACGATAGGTCTAGGTATTAGGTTATTTGTTAATATCCTTCCACTGTGTTTGGTGTTTGTGGGTCTATTGATGTTTTAACCATTTGTGGTACATTTTGTAATAAATCGACTTTATTTTTATATTTCATCAGCATACAGTCCAATTTTTTCTAGACTGTGTTGCCGGAACATCATGAAGTTTAGGTAGGTTCTTTGAGGTCCATAATAATTAGTTATTTTCCCTGTCATTTCTCCTTGTTACAAATACACAAATGTACATAACATATACTGGTCACGCTACAGGCGCGTATCCATCCCTCCACCCACAAAAGGCCTGAAAAAGGGCCATTCTCACCTATAATTTAGTTGGGAGTAGGTTTTTTGTTTTCATGCCATGTGACTAGCCAAAACTGAAAACCTTTATGGACATACTTGTGCCCACTCGGTGTTTATGTTTCTGTTGCTTTTGTGAACAATCCCTTCTTCTGCTTTGTTGTTTGCGTCAGGCCTAATAGAACTGTGACTAACTGGAACTAAGCAAGCACCTTCTCAATGCCAGAACCTGTGAAAGGCTGTTGGAAAACCCAGCATCTCTGACCTCTCTGGTGCAGACACTGTGTTCATGGGAAAGTACTAACATCTGCACACAAGACATGCATTGTATGTTGTCTTTCCATGGCATGTTATCGTTCATATCATTTCCCCATTCATGCTTTCACAAGGTGCTTGGTGCCAGCGGCACACCATCCCATTCTTGATCGCTGTCAAAGGGAAAGGGAGTGTGTACACGCAGTGGAACTTTGCAGTGATTGAGAAATCCATGAATACCAAAAGTGACACCATAGCTGCTCCTCGTCCCTTATTGAAATTGTTTAAGACACTCTTTGTAGTGGTTAACAACACTTTTCTAAAGGGTTGGGGCTATAAATTAGAAGTTAGGGAGTTCCTTTGTCTCAGAATAGGGACAAATAGGAAAATCCCTCTTTCTGTGTCTTGAACCCATCCCCGACCCCCGCTCTCAACACTCTCTTGTCAAAAGTGAAGAGCATTGTATTTGCACATACAACAAGCTGGAAGGTACAATATACATTTGATGGGGCAATAACATATTTTGAAGCCATTCCTACCCATGAACAGCTAAGGGTACTTGGCGATTCTGTTTTTCAGATAAAAAAAGAAGTAGTACACTTGTCAAGTCAGCACCAGCTTCGATATAAGTTTCTAATGCCTGCATTTTCAGACTACATAAAGGCCAGTAGTGTCAAGTGACCCATTAATCCCCACTCAGTAACTTGATGAGTCCAGATGGCCAGAATAGCCTGCCTGTAAAGGAAGAGGAAGTAGTCACGGCCCAGCGTAGCCTGCCTGCAAAGGAAGAGGTAGTAGTCACGGCCCAGCGTAGCCTGCCTGTAAAGGAAGAGGAAGAAGTCACAGCCCAGCATAGCCAGCCTGTAAAGGAAGAGGAAGTAGTCATGGCGTAGCCTGCCTGTAAAGGAAGAGGAAGAAGTCACGGCCCAGCGTAGCCTGCCTGTAAAGGAAGAGGAAGAAGTCACGGCCCAGCGTAGCCTGCCTGTAAAGGAAGAGGAAGAAGTCACAGCCCAGCATAGCCAGCCTGTAAAGGAAGAGGAAGTAGTCATGGCGTAGCCTGCCTGTAAAGGAAGAGGAAGTAGTCACGGCCCAGCGAAGCCTGCCTGTAAAGGAAGAGGTAGTAGTCACAGCCCAGCGTAGCCTGCCTGTAAAGGAAGAGGTAGTAGTCACAGCCCAGCGTAGCCTGCCTGTAAAGGAAGAGGTAGTAGTCACAGCCCAGCGTAGCCTGCCTGTAAAGGAAGAGGAAGAAGTCACAGCCCAGCATAGCCAGCCTGTAAAGGAAGAGGTAGTAGTCACAGCCCAGCGTAGCCTGCCTGTAAAGGAAGAGGAAGTAGTCACGGCCCAGCGTAGCCTGCCTGTAAAGGAAGAAGAAGAAGTCACAGCCCAGCATAGCCAGCCTGTAAAGGAAGAGGAAGTAGTCATGGCGTAGCCTGCCTGTAAAGGAAGAGGAAGAAGTCATGGCCCAGCATAGCCAGTAGTCCCTCCTGTGAACCATTGTTGCTAGCATTGATACAATGGGTAAAAGAGGGACCAGTCCACTGCAAGAAGTGATTGGTTTATCAAAATTGGTTAATTTAGCCTGTCAGTCGATCAAAATTGATTTATCATAGCAACAACTGATTGATTGTTGGCCAAGTGAGGTGGAGTGAACAGTGTACTATCACAGGCTTGGTAATTAGGAACACATTGTCCATACAGTCATTAATTAAATAAACAGTGGGATGGGAAACTCAGAGGAATGTTTTACGGTATTACAGGGATTAGGAGGTGAGCCTGCAGATCCATAGACACTGATTATAAGAATGATGGGGATCTGAAGAGCACATATGAGGTGCTCCCACTAGATGGATGAGGAGCATGGGAGTTGGAGTGAGGGTATGGATGTTGAGGAAGTGAGTGGAATGAAAGTAAAAATGGGTCTTGAAGACCTTTAATGTGACTTGGAATTTATATGGTGCGGGTGCTGATAAGAACACAGTCAACTAAATGGTCTCTATGTGCAAAGAATGCTTTGGACAGAACAGCATGTAAAACTAGGGCTCAATTTAAGAGGTACATCTTTAGTGCCTTTCTTTACATTGATAGTCAGGAAAGTAAGTACATGCGAAGAGGAGCATTATTGTAAAGCCACAGAACCTGCTATGCCCTCTGATCCTACATATGGAGAAAGGGACTGCAAGAAAAGAGGTCGCCCAAAATACTTGGGTAGTTTGTCAATCAACTAAGCTCGGGCAAACATGTGAATGCATTTAAAAACCAAGCAGCATGCTTGTGGGATGTTTCACCCACGCATCCAAGCCCTGCTACATCATTGTGCATTACTGGCAGCGGAAACATCATAATGGCCGCCGGAAAGCATGCTGCTCGCAGAAACCATCCAAAAATGCACAGTAGAAAATCTGAAGAATAGGCTGCCACTCACTTTTGCCTATATTAGTGAGCACAGGAGGTCACTGCCTAAAACCACCATTGGGCTACACACACAGTAGCCTGAAACCATTTGGGAATAGCAATACTGATTGCTAAAAGCAACCCAGAGCTGTGGGGAATTTATCATTTTATGTCAAAAATTGCTAAAATTTGGGCTCACCAAAACCACTAAAAAGAGCCCACCTCCTTGTTGGGGGGGTCAACACCATTCTCCCGCAAGAATCTACATGAATCTGAGGTCCACAGAAGTGCATCCATATTTGAACAAAGTATATTTTGAGGATTGCTTACTGGTAAGGCAGCTGTTAAAAATGGGTGCAATACCGGTGCTTGCCACTGACGGGCACTGGTGATCTAAATTCCATCAGGAGACCTGTATTTCTGAAGCTAAACTGTACCCAGAGTTAGCTGAGACTACAAAGGCTGGCTGTCCCCGGAAGTCTTAACACCTAGTCTTCTCAGCAGCAAGGCAGGAAATCACATGGTTATGTTAATCAGATCGAGAGTGGCACCATGGACTGATGCCCTGCTAGCAGGAAAAACAGTACAAAGGATTCCTTCAGCTGAATAGGGTATGCTGATTTTGGGTGTGAACTGTCAACACTGCTCTGGGGGAAGGCAAGACATTTGCCCTCTGAGCCAAGCCAAGTTTCTAGGGGCATGGACAAACCAATGGGTGTACTGAATTGAGAGCAAATGTATGTTTTATAAGAATACTGATAACGAATTACACCAAGCGGACAAAAATGTACAATTGGGAGATTCTTAATATGAAAATTGTACTCACAATTTGAGACTAAGCTGGACGCTGTGGGATGTTCTGAGACCAAACCCCATAATTATTAATATTGTCACTGCTGTGTTTATGCTAGAAACCTAAGAACTTACTGTCATATGCGCAGGGAGGGTGTGTACCTTTGTGTAAGGTTTGGGGCAAACCCAATATTGCAAAACCCATGAAAATCGCAAATAAGTTGTCAGTTTGAACCCAGGCTCTTAGAAAGAGCAGGGCTGAACAGAGACCTGTCTTAATTAATTTGTGAAGTGTACATGTAATTTCAACAACTTTTGTATCTGGGAAGCATGTTTGGTTATTAAAAATTGTTTTCTAAGTAAATGCAAGGGGGGATTGTTCTTTCAGCCAAGCCATACACATAGCATCACTCTGACTCATTCTGACTCACTACTCCGTTCTCCAGTCAGGTCACAGTAAATCCTTTAACCTATCAGCACCCTCAGAGGGTTGGGCATAGAAAGTCAACCTTCCCACCCACTTTCAAAAGACATAAAAAGAGCCACTGAGACCCAGAGAGGGACATTCATTTTCCACTCTTCAATCAATTTCTGCACAGCACTTTGCCGGACGACTTCAAACCCAGATAGATCCAGAGACCAGACTCTAGAACCCAGCTCTAGAACCTTAAGCAGGGGCCTAACCCAAAAGCTGAACTCTTTTCAGCAGGCCTCAGAATCCAGCAACCTAACCAAACTATTCAACAGCCGGGCGAGCTGTTTGATTCTGGCTAGAACCATATCCAGACCCAGAAAGCAGAGATGTATCCAGACCCAGAAAGCAGAGCAGAGCAGAACCAGCGCCAGAGACCGTCCCGTGGCGAGAGAACGGCAGCCCAAACCTGTCCAGATCTGTGACGAGGTCCATTCCCTTCCAAAACTAGGAGTGAGTATCTAGAACTGTCCAGAACCCATCTCTTAGTTTAAAGTAATCTTATTCAAACCATTTCAACCTGTCCAGAAC
Source organism: Ambystoma mexicanum (assembly GCF_040938575.1). NCBI lineage: Eukaryota > Metazoa > Chordata > Amphibia > Caudata > Ambystomatidae > Ambystoma > Ambystoma mexicanum. The sequence goes on along the minus strand of NC_090928.1, from coordinate 373,928,771 downwards.
TGCATAGAAATCGTGTGTCCATTCTGTGATTTCCAACCTGGAAAAGTGTCATCTGTCATTCTGAAATCTTGACTTCATTTCTGAAAATCTATCTCCACAAAAACGTCTGTGTCTTTTGAACCGCACTGTCATTTTAAAGCTAAGAACCTAAGCTTTCCAACAGACCCAATAGGACCTTCCAACTCCTTATAGTTTTTCCGTAATCGCGATCTACGCACTCGGAAAAAGTGCCACGAATTGAAAGTTGGCTCAATTTCACCACTTATAAAAATAGCTGCTTCTTGCTTTCCACTCTGAAATTCGTTTTCACTCTGATAAATCATTCATGAATCATTGCTAGTGCTGACCTGAACTAATTCAAAGTATCTGTCACCTACCCTGAATCTCCTATAGGGAATTAAAATAATTTTTAGCATATTTTTCACTTCATTGCAAATCACCATTAAAAGTATTTTTACCTGTTTAAATCATCCCTGTTTTCTCTAAGCGTGCTGGGGGGAACTGGAATTTGAACTGCATTTGATTGTATTCCTGAAAACTGTGTGCTCTTCTTTCCATCTTTTTCTATTGCATAAGGGGGGGAGTGAATTGTCACAGGGGAAAAAGTGATCACCTTATCTGCTGTTGAAACCATATCAGTTTATTTCTGTGCTGCATTCTTTCCATCATTGCTTTTCATTGAAACCATACAAAGTATTCTCTGCTACCTTATCCTTTCTATACCAACTCCTAAGTAATTAAAGAATTGTGCTACTGTAATATTATCCACTGTTGATCACTGTCATATTCATAAGCGTGCTATCAAATATTAATTTATTCATAAAGGTGATATATATATATATATATATATATATATATATATACATATATATATATATATATATATATAGTTTAATTTTTCCAATAAACCTTTTAATTTGCAAAACAAACCTACTTCTTGGCTCAGTGAGGTTAGGGGGATTCAAAGAGATGGGCGTTATATAAGGGTTTATCATCCAGAACTTGATATAAAAATATATGAATAAGGGCTTCCATTGGGCATCCCAGACTAAGCATTGACTTAGTTGGAGTGCTAGATTGAAGTCACTTACAAAGTGGGTGCTCGTCCGGGATGTCTGGATTAGATCTACCACTTGTGAAGCTTAATACAGTGTGCTAACTGACAGGATACAAAAATCCTGTTGGATCACCACGCTGTGTTACGCTGTAAAAGCACTCCTCAAAGGAATGCTCTAAGGAAACGGTCTGTTTTGCAAAATAAAATACTAACTTCTGTAAGTCAGGAAGGAAATCAATTTCCGCAATGACGACACTGGTAGACATCAAAATAGAGAGAGAGCACCTCTTACATAAGCTATTTGTGAGAGGTGAGTGGACTCAGCAGGACCAGACGGTGTGGTTGCAGGCAATCGCACCCCAGATCACTGAAACAGGGTCAGATATATGGAGAGATCAGGGTCCCTTACATGTGTCCCTGAGTGAGCTATATATGGCCCCTAAAGCCAAGGATGAGCACGACAAGATTGCCAGGATAGCGGCATATTTATATTTATATGTGGGAGCCATAAAGGACAAAAGTGCTGAAGGCCAAGATCTGGCAAATAGGCAACTGATGGCATTAGAGAAGGCCTAATCTTCTGAGCAGAGGCTGCACAGGAGCCAGGAGTCCGAAAATGATAGTAGACAGTGGCCCTCATTAGGACCCTGGCGGAGAGGGGTTTACGCCAGCGTAATGCATGGCGTACCTCTCCGCCAGACTACGACATTCCGTAGCGCCATGGAGATTTCTACGCCTGCTTTTTGCAGGCGGAAAAATCCATGGCGCTACGGGACTTGTTGTTAATTACGCCACCGTAATTTACGGTGGCGTAATTAACGCCTTCCCCACTTCCATTATACCCTATGGGGCAAAAATGGGAATGGGGAAGGGTAAATGGGGATTGGGGACTTACCGCCCCGCCAACCTCGGAATGGGGCGGTAAGTCCGCCAACCCCCATGGCGGTGTTGGCAGCTCTGCGCCATGGTCCATGGTGCAAATTGCACCATGGACCTCCGCCAGGGTCCTAATGAGGGCCAGTATCTCATTAAAATAAAAGAGGATATGGGTATCCTGCAACAGTAAAAGGCAGACCAGGATACCAGATTGCTGGCCTTGCAGAAGGAGTACCAAGAAGGTTTGGACTCCCTACTGCAGAGCCAGAAAAAGCTGGAGCAACAACTGGACTTCAACGGGGCATGCACAGAGCAGGTAGTCACCCTGCAAAGCCACCTAGATAGGGAAAAGGCAGAGAGCAATAAACTGATTTTGAAAGACCTGGATACCCAGGCAGAGTTTGATGAGGAGCGCCAGAGAGCGGGTGCCCTTCAAAGGCAGAGGGACGACCTGGCGGTACAGAGACAGGCTCTTACACAGGAAAGGGATACCTTAGGCCAGGAAGTCTGCCAATTAAAAGGGAAGTTGGAGGAAAATGACCTGGCCCTCCAGGGACTGGGTGAACTCCAAAAAGAGCACCAGAACGTGTTGGAGCACACCAAGAGGGTGGAAGATGCTCTGGCAAGAAAGGAGCAGGCCAGTAGGGACGGTACCCAGGAGGTAACCCTCCAGCAGCAAAGACTGGCCCACTACTCCAAGACTAACCAGGAAGTACAGAGAGAGAATGAGGCTCTCTGCCAGCACAATGATAGGCTCCAGCAGCAGGTAGCCATGCAGGATAGACTGATAGAGTTTAGTAAGGCCTTGATTGAGGAACTGAAAGCACAGGCTCTTGCATGGCAACAGGGAGCAGGGGCTGATAGAGATGAGGTTCGCTGGGAAAGGAAAACACCTGAGCATAATCTCAGGAGCCCTAGTACCAGAGGCCTTCACCTCTCCCAGTCCCTGGACTCTGCCACCCCCAAGCCCCCTGGCGCACATGAGCCCAGGACCACGCGGATGGCAGATTACTATCCGGCTAGAAGTATGGGGCTCATAGGCCAGTACCTCCCAGGCATGGATGGGAGGGCGTCTGGGTATGGGCACCCAAGTACAGTGCAATTTAGTGGGGAACCCCAGGAGAGTAGGCCCACTAAGGGCATCCTAAAAACCTCTGCCCAGTTAGGTCAGTGAGGGGGGTACCCATCAAATACTGGCAGCAAGGAGGGATCTGAAGATTCCTCTGAGCATCATAGGACACAGGAAACCAGGTCTCCACATTCTGACAGCCATTCCCAGGCTTGCAGAGTCCGGGAAAACCTGGAAGATCAGACGGGCACCTCTGGGAGCAGTGCTTCTGAGTCAGAGGATGAATGGACCAGGGTTACCCGAACCAAGAAGGCCAATAAGGCAAAAAGGGCCTTGCTTAAGGACCCCTTAAAACAGATCAAAGCAATAAGGAGCGTCATCACTCCTTATCATAAGAACTCCAAGTATTCTGTTTGGGAACACTTGGAGCTCTTTGAGCAAATGATGGAGACTTTCCATTTGAAAGACAGCAGTAGCTGCATTCAGTACGTAAAATGGACATTCTCCCCAGAATACTCCAGTTTCTTTGCGGGGCTGGAGGACCAAAACCATTCAAGATGGTTCACATATAGGGCGGCCATCTTGAAACATTTTTTCTGTCACCGGAATCCCCAAGAGGCTCGCAAGGCAGCCTACAATTTGCAATGTGTGGAGGATCAGGCCCCACAAGAATTCGTGCAGGAATTGAAGCGTGCCTTTGCGCAGACTACCAAAAGGGTGCGCACGGACAGCAAAGAATTTGTTAACACTTTTTTCCATGCCTTGCCCAAATACATCATGACCCAGCTAGTGAGAGATTTTCATGAGAAAAGGTTGCTAGACTGGGTCATTGAACAGGCCACCCAAATCTATGAGGTGCAGAAGCCCATAGAAAATAAAAGTAATGCTCAGAAAAACCCCAAACCGACCAGCACCCCTACTGCTGCCAAGGTGGCAGAGGTAAAGGTTGCCCCCATTTTAGATTTGGAAATGGGGACCTAAAAACTTGCCTGCACAGAATAACTCCAAGCCAAGAAGGCCCTCGGGCCAGTCACAGACAAGGAGTCAAGGAGGTAGTCCCACAAATGGGATCCCTCACTCCCCTGATTATGTAAGTCCCCGCTACAAGGGAAACCGACCCATCCTGGGTTATGTGTGGACTCCTCCAGCCCAAGGGGGGAGATCCAGCCAAGCACCTAACCCAGGGAACTTCCCTCCTAACTTCCCACAGGAGAGCAGAAATTCCCCAAATCCTGGGCAGAACTTTTTCCCCAGGTATCCACCCAATTTCCAACCCCAAAATCATCCATCCTTCTTTCCCCACTTCCCTGAGCCCAGACCACCTAATCCGGGAGAGGGGAGGCCAAGGGTGGAGGGGTACCCAAATCCTCCCAACCCAGGGTATTACCAGAGAAGGGATAGCTACCCTTCCCGGGATCAGCCCAGGGGAGAAAACAGAACCCCGTATCAGCCTGAGCGGGTTTCACAGTTAGAGCGCCAGGTCCAAAACATGGCACAGGAGCTGGGTTGTGTGCTAAGGGCTCAGCAGAACCCACAGATGGGCATGCCGGCGTAGAATGCACCAAACTCTGGGCCTGGTGCTCCAGAACAATGACGGGGGCAGAACCCCGATAACCCACCAGTTCCCAGGGAGGAGGCACACGGGGAAGGGGGGTGTAAAGCCTTGGAGGAAGCTTCCTTCCCCACTTGTAAACAGCCCCTGGAAACCCAGGAACCGGAAACAAAATCTCCTACCCCTGAAGGTCTGCCACCCAAGGAGCAGAGAGGAGGTAGGAGAAACAAATGACCCAAACAGACTTTGAGGAGGAGGTATAGATCTACCAATTTGAGGGAGAGGGATCCTCAGAGGATCCTGGGAAAAGGATCTTCTCCTTCAGAGATGGGGGAACTCCTCCCAAGGAAAAATGGGTCCCAAGGGATTCACAGACAGACTGGGTAGATGTGGGGACTGAGCTAGTGCCGCCCATCATCTCATCCCAGAACCAACAGCATCAAAATCCCCTGGGTAAAACCCATTCTGGTGACTGCCTCCAAAAACGGGGGGCGGCCCAGGACCGGAACCAGGGGAACCCAAAACATCTCCCATTTCTAGTTGCCAACTTTTTCTTTCAGATTCCCAAGACTCTCCACAGAATTCTGCCCAAATCTCATCTCTTTGCATGTCCAAAACCAGAAAACTGGCCCACCATTTGTCAAAAAATGTGCATTATCTGTGCCCCCTTGAGGAGAAGGATGGAAGATACTATGCCTCGGTACAAGTACAGGGGCAGGGTACAATTTTGGCACTGGTGGACACTGGATCCCAAGCTACCCTTCTGTCCAGAAGGGCCTTTGATGAACTAAATGCAGGAAGGGGGGAGAATTACCAAATTCCTCTCACCTCTCTTCCTGGACAACTTGAGGGCCTTGTCGATATACTCCTTCAAGACTGCATCCTCCTGTTGAGTGAGTGAGTACACACGACCTGTTGCTGTCTTGGCACCAGTAACCAGTTCGATAGGACAATCGTATTGTCTATGTGGTGGTAACAGTTCTGCCCTGCCCTTGTCGAATACATCTGCAAAACCGATATATTCCTTAGGCACCCAAATTTCCCTTCGGAACAAGTGCACCTATTCTTGGAACCCCGTCGAGGAAAGCCAGGACAGGTGTGTGTACCACATTTGATTCCAGGAAACATTTCTCGTTACAATAATCAGGGATATTGAATGTGACCGGTCACCCAATCTATGACAGGATTGTGTAACATAAGCCAAGACAGACCCAGTATCAACGGAAATTGGGGTTCAGCGATCACGTCAAAAACCAGGTTTTCAGTGTGACCATCAGGTAAGGCCACCCTAATGAGTATGGTTTCTTCTGTTACCAAACCAGAAGATAAGGCTGAACCATCAACAGTATTGACTCATTCTGGAACTGGGAATAGCTGATTGATTGGCAAAGGTAACATCAATGTAGCTATTGGATGCGCCAGAATCTACCATAGCCTTGGTTTGAACGGTGATGCCATTGAAATTCAAAGACACAGCTACTGCTATGGAAGAGGCCAAATACAAGGTGGAGTCCGGTTTGGTACTCGACAGAGGGACCACTACTATTGCCAAGCTTTGGAGTTTCCTGTCCTTTTAACTGGCTTCTTGGGGCATGAAACCAGTAAATGTTCAGCAGAACCACAGTACATGCACAAATTGTTTTTGCAGCGATTCTCACGCTTCGCAGCAGATAAGCAACCACGAATAGCTCCAATTTGCATTGGTTCGGGTTCGCTGGAAGCAGACTGGGGTGCTTCGGGACGACCGGGTGCTTGCAAGAAGGGTTTCTTTTCCCCTTTTGTAGCGGATCTCCGTACATCAATTTAAAGGACAAGGTATAGTAGTTCTGTGAACCCTGCAGGAACAACGGGGACCATTGACAAAGCTTCTTTCAACTCCTCTGACAGTCCTTTGTAAAAGACTGCAGTCTTTTTGTCTTCCGGCCATTGTGTTTCCGCAGTAAGCTGCTTGAAACGAGTGAGATAAGTCAGCAAGGGCTGATTACCTTGCTGTAAATTTAACAGTTCTAGATCTGTTGCCTGGGTTGCGTATCGCATATCGAATACTTTACTCATTTTGAATAACAGCTCATCGCAATCATATAACAAGGGGCTGTTAGACTCCAGTAAAGGGTTTGCCCATGCTGCAGCAGTGTCCCCTAGATGTGACAGTACAAATGCAGCCTTTGTAGTCAAGTCTGGAAAGGAACTGGGTCTGCATAAGAAGTGGAGGCGACACTGATTCACAAAAGTGCAATACATTTTGGGGTCTTCCGTGAACCTCTCTGGTAGAGCCAAGGGGAACTGAGTTGGCATCAGCACCTGCACTGGTTCCCTTTGAGGCGCTATGATACCTGAACCAGAGGCAACCGGATCTGGGTTCATCACCCCTCGAGGGGATGCATGCATGGCTCTTGTAACACATCCATGCGATGGCGCAAAGTATCCTGGGCCGTAATCATTTCCTGTCTCAAATCTGCCTCTAGCTGAGTGAGTACAGTCAAGGGGTCAGAGCCCTCCATTTTTTATGGCTTCTGATTCTGTTATAAACCAGAATTTACCACTAGTACACCAATTAAAGGATACAGGTAGGTATTCAAAAAGGATACATTTGGAGTCGTCCCTGAATAACTTGAGGTAGAACGGCGTCCATCAGCATTAGACCTTCCAACTAATGTCACTCTCTGGCTAGTTAGTCTGACAGCCAAAGAGAGTAATTAGTCTAAAGGGCGTTGTAAGGAACACTACCCACCAGACTGTTGAAAAGAAATAAGAATGACTTTAGAAACTAAACCATTAATAAGAAACAACTATTAGTCTTTCTAAAGTACACTAACCTGTTGAATAGGACAGTCACCCACAGACTCCAAAGATTTCCAAGAAACAACGACTGGGAAGGGAGTTAGTAAGGGAACTAACCCGAACGGAATGAGGGCAACACTAGAGTCAGGTTGGTGCACACAGGGTAGCGTCCATTAAGTCCAGTGCACTGAATCCTGAATGGAAATCCAAAGGAGAGTTGGAAAATGGTGTTTATTAGTGATTAGCTTCCAGGTAAATGCCCTTGTGGAAATCGTGAGAAAGAAAGTCCGATTGACAGGGATTGGCAGCAGTTCTTGGACAAGAAGAGTAAAAGAATTGCAGCAGAAGATGGTAAGGAGCACTAAGGACCGAAATGGGAGATTGGACTGGGAATGATAGCAGAACAAGGTAATAGAAAGGCAAGCAAAAACAAAGTTGCCGAGTGAAAACCCAGCCGACTGCTCTGGGCGGAACTGGAACAGCTGAAGGACAGTAATAGGCACTGCAGAGGAGCGAGGAATTGGGCTGGAGTTACAGATGACTAACTCTAAGCTCCAGCTGCTCCAGGTGGCACTTAAACAGCTGACCAAATGGTACGAAGCATCGCAGAGGAACGCAATGCAAGGCTGGAGTTTAAAGATGACTGACTCCGAGTTCAGGCTACTCCGGGTGGCACTGGAACAGCTGACAAGATAAAATTAAGCACCTCAGAGGAATGCGGTGTAAGGCTGGAGTTTCTAGTGAAAAAACTCTGAGCTCCGGAACACAGGTAACAGGATACGATCAGAAGCACCGTTCCTCTAAACACTCCGAGTTATATACTTGTCACGTGACCACTCACGTACTATGCGGAACCACATCAAGTGACAAGACCCGTGAACGAATAAACGCGCATGCAGGGTGAAGATGAACGTTCAATTGCAGGTAGAAATGGAACGTTTGCAATGCGCTGTGCTTTAGGGGTGAAAATGAAGTCTAGTGAAAACGTTTCCCCCGGAAGTTTCCCAAACAGCCTCCAATGAGTGTAAAAAAGCCTGGCTGTTCTATGGGCTGCGTGGGCAGGAGACATTAGCTGTTTGGTTCTCTGAGTGGGAGCCGACATTCTGGGATTGACTGGGCTGACAGTCATGAAAAGCGGACAGGGAGCAGACAGGGGCCTTAGAAGTGGACCTTTGCTGAGAGGGCCGGCTGAAGCCTGCCGGTCCCTGATTGGATGGCAGAAAACACTCAGCAACCAATTGGAGTGCAGCACAGGGAGAGGTGGTCAGCACAGCCTGCCTACACAACAAAGAAAACCACGGTGGCCATCTTGAAAGGCCAAAAAAACAGTCAAATAAGCAGGCAATAGCAGAATAAAACTTGTTCTTTCAAAATAGCAAGGCAGCTCCAGCTTCAATAGCTAAAAAAATGCAGCACGACGAAAATGCCAAATAATACAGTCCTTACCAACAATTTTATGCAAATTCCGTTTTTTTTTCTCGTTTTGTTTTCTTTTTCTTCTCTTTTTTTCCAATTTCAATTTTTCAGGTTCAATAATTTCCCTGGAGGTGCAGTAATGCACAGAAAGTGCACCTACCTAATGGAATGGTCAGCAGCCAGGCGCAAACTCCACATGTGCAGGAAAACAACAGATGGCCAGGAGGGTGAAAACAGGACCTCACTCTCAGTGAGAAGCAGATGAAAGAACACATTGCAGGCACATGCTAGGTAGAAATCGGCAGCTGCAAACATAGGCTAGATCAATGTAAACTGTTGCAGGCACACGCTAGGTAGAAATCGGCAGTTACAAACATAGGCTTGGTCAATGTAAGCTATTGCAGGCACATGTTAGATTGAAATAGGCAGTTACAAACCTAGGCTAGGTCAATGTAGGCTAATGCGAGTGTAGACTAGATTAGGCCAGGTTATTGCAAGCATCAGGTGGCTAAGTGTTACGCTCACCTGGCTCCCACAGGGCCGTCGGTCGGACCCGGAAAGCTGCGGTCTCCACCCACGTGATGCGTAGTGCAGCGATGACTGACTGGATCTGCCCTCCTAATCTTGTCTGCTTAACCCGTAGAAATATTCTCCTGCAAGTGGAGAGATGGATTTAGCCACTTGTGGATTCAAGTGATGGCACCCCCACAGTCCTCCCCAACTAATCACCTCCAAAATGCCCTCACAGCAATCTCACCTTATATTCTTGAAAGATGAGCTCTCCATCCTGCGTGGATTTGCAGGGGCGTGTCGATTCCAGTTACCTCACTGGTTTGAAGGCTCGGGAGAGTTCCGGAGAGTATTGACTCTGAGGTTCCTGGTGAGGACCAGTAAGTATTAAGTTCATAGAGTTCAATATGTCCGATGATCACTCTTGTTCCCCCCTTCCTTTCTTGTCTTGCAGCTGGCTCGTGAAAAGATGCTCTTGTGGCAGCTGGTGGTGCTCAGGTAAGAGTCTGTGTCACCCGGCGCTGTCCGGTAAATGTTGCACGAGGAAAACGTGTTGTTTTGTCTCTCTTTGCAGATACGGCACGTGAAAATATGGAGAGTCACAAAAGGATGCCTCCGGTGGTAAATCAGGTAAGTCTATGGTGGTAAGAATTATATTTGTTGGTTCCCTCGGCTCACCTTGTGGTTTTCTTTTGTCTCCTAGGTGCCGAAGTTTGGCGAACAAATGATGGAGGCAGCGCCGACCCGAAGGATGCTGTGAAGACTGGTGAGTATGGCGCGGCGCTGCAGCTGGAGGTGCGGCGCGTGCAGAAATGATGTTCTTTACAGGTCTGGAGACAAGATGGATCCAGAATCAGGTGTGGAATAGAAATAACTTCGTTTTCTAACCTTGTCCCTTTCTTTCCTCTTTGTTTTAGGAGCTCCGGATTCGAGGCGGGCGTGGCAGAAGACTGGATGCAGGATGCAGGCACGGTGAGTGTTACGCTGCTGGATGCAGAATAACGCAAAGCGTGTGTTGCTGGTTGGGTGTGGTTTAAATAGCCTCAAAAGTATTCCCAGGTAAGAAGTCCCTAGAACCACACCCAAATAGTCCCTGTAGAAAAATAGTCCCTTTCAGGCTTCATGTTGGATTGAAGTCATTTGCAGCATGGTCTGCCTGAGGTAAGTAATGACGTTGAGCCTGGCACCTTAGGCGCCAGGACTGATTCCTACTGTGAGCCTGGCGCCTAAGGCGCCAGGACTGAAACCAGATAGCCCCTAGCCGGGGCTGTTGAGGTTTTACTAAATGTCTAGATGCCTGCTCCCGGGGCTGATGGGCTTGGTCCGGATGCCTGGGGGTAGGCATCATGACACTAAGTGAACACAATTAGAAGTCCGGATTGGTAGGCGATACACACGGTGTGGGAAATGATATAAGGCATTGGCGGCACATTAGACCAGCACAATGGTAAAGTGAAGGCGGAAGCACAGACTGAGATAGGATAGGTTGAAACAGGATCAGGCTGCGAAATTAGTTAAGTACAGTTTTTAGACAATACAGTGGTGTACAAAGTAAATGCTACGAGCCGTCTGGGCTATTTCTTTATGGGCTATAGCAGTGAGCCGACAGAATGTTGCTGTGTGCGCATACAATGAGGAGAAGTTCATGCATGCATGCTAATCCAATCATGGATCGCGAGGCTATGTTTCGTGCCCAAGTTGTTTTGGATCTGGTTCAAATCCATCCAACGGTTTGGGCTGTGCGCTTTGGCAAAAATTGACCTTGTTCAACCTTGTTTGTCCATGAAAGAATGAATGGGAAGTAGGCTGCACTTTTGGAAATAATTCTTTTTTGACCCTTAATAAGTATGGGGAGGCCCATGAGTCCTTAATCACTTTCGAAATTTCTGTCAAATCTGTTACTCAATACAAAAGTTATTAACAATAGAATGTTGAGGGGTTTCTATTGGAGTCCGACACACCTCAATTATAGGGCGGCTGTCGCCATCCCATGATTTGTCCATGTTATTTATTATGATTTGTGTACTATTTAAGTGATTGCTATAAACAAGTGAATTGTTGAAAGCCAAAGATGAGGTTGAGGAGAGGAAAAGAGAAGAAAGCATATGGGTAATGATGACTTACCAGGTCCATGGATGTGTGAAGAGCAGTTTACTTCAATTAGCAAAACACCAACTCATCATTCTTTGCACTGTTTTCTAAAATCGGATGGTCTTTTCCATCCGAAGTTGTAAAAGGAACTGTACCAGAGAACAATTCTACCAAATACAGCCGGGAAGATGTATTCAAGGGCTGGAGTTGCAGATCACTCTCCAATTCCGTCTTCTTCAATGTGCCTAATCGGCCATATTGGATGTTTCTCCAAGGGACTCAGCCCGCCTTTTCCCCTACACATGGTATTGCCCCACCTATAACTTTCCTATATCGATCCCATTGAGAATCAAAAACTCATTATGTGATATACATTTCTGTGATGCCACTGTTGTCACCACATATGCAACTTAGAGGGCACTTCAAATTTTTGATGCCCAGGGCACTGTCAATCCTAAAACTGGCCCTCTCTCCAACCCTGTCTGCCGTTTAAAAGAATGTGTTTGAAAAATGCTCTTTTTTTAATAGGGAAGTCTAGCTCAGACACTATTGAGTGGGATGTAAGAAAGTTCTGTCTCTGCTTCTCTGTATTGTACAGTATTTTCTTTTAATAAAGATGATGTGTTCATAAAAATAATGAGAAGGAGAAGAAATATGGAATAAGATATTTAAGAGTGATTTCATTGTGTCTATATAGCTTGGAACATGCCTTATTCACAACAAAGCTTCACAGCAAAGCTCTTTGGCTTTGTATTTGCCTTCTGCCTGTTTCTGTCACTTTCTGCCCTGGCCAGCACACCACTTTCAACAACACCTGTCACACTCACTCACACCCTGTTGCCCACCAAACAACCCCATAAACGCATGTGCCTCATGCATCATAGGACCACATGCTCACAGTCTTCTCTTCAGCTCTGCCCAGCATCCCATCCTACACCCCCTTCTATTCCTCCCAGCCCTCTCCTCCCACTCCTAGCCCTGTCCTGACTCACTTCACCTGCCCACTAAAACTCCCAACTCTTAACAGCATTCCACATATGCCCCCCAGAAAACTACTGTGTGCCTACCAATGCTCACCTCTTCTTCATCTCCCCCAACTACTCACCTCCCCTCTTCCAGCACAACTGCTCACCCCTCTGACCTCCAGCAGACAATCCTCCCTCCCTGTCACCCTTCTCTGACACCCCCCTTGGCAACCACTCCTCCCATTGCCCAATCTTTCGCTACACCAGAGACCACACCAGCTACCCTGCATACTCATTAACACCAGATCTGTCTCCAAAAATAAACACAACATTTTTTACCTTATTTCCTATGAAAATCCTGACATCCTAATCATCAGATAAGCCTGGTTCACCAATGACTATGAACCCATTGCACATGAGGCTTTCCCCCCTGACTACTACCTGATCATACAAAATAGGTCCAGCAGAATGGGAGGACTAGCCACCCTACACAAACAACATCTCTCAGTCGTATCAACTGAGAATCAACCCTGTAACACTGAATACGAATAGTTACTAGCAAAGACCCGCCTCCACCCCTCGTTCACCCACAGCTTCCTACTCTCAAATAGGCGTCCTGGCTATAATAGAAACTTCAATGACTCCATCAGTGACTCCCTTTAAGGCCCCCTAATCCAGCATCCATCCCTCACTATATTGGGAGACTTCAACATCTGGTTTGACATCCCCACCAACCCTTCTGATGTGAGTTCCATCCCTTCCCCAGGGATACTGCGAATTGTGTACGCCCTCTATGCATAATATGTATAACATCCATGCTATCCAATGCACTGAACGTATACCTACTGTAACTAAGTCTCCTACAAGTAACAATGCCCCCGGGCTGTCTGTGTGCTATATAAATGTAAAAAATAAAAAAAATAAAAAAATAAATGACCCGTTACACACCGACAACTTGGAAGCTCCCAGCTTGACACAGCTGATATCCCTCCCAACTCACATCACAGGGCACACCCTCGATGCCTTATTTAGCACATCGGACCTAAACTCCACCATCCTTCATCACCCTCTAATCTAGTAGGATCACTAAGCTACATTCTTCTCTCTCGTGCATCCTTTCCTCTCCCCTCTCCGTTGCCTTTGCAAGATTGAATAGAGCCTACCTGACCAAAATCAAAAAATAATTAAAAAAAAACGTCTTTGGAAACCAAATCTGTAACTCCAATAACCTGAGCAGGGAACTCCACAAAATCATTGCTGAATTCAAGACTCTGAGCTGCTTTACTCCTCCCTCATCATACTCCCAATCTTTCTGCGACACACTATCTGATCACTTTCACAGCATTGCTATTGGTTGACACAGCTCCATCCTCTCCAAACTTGCTTTGGTCGTCCTGACTTCCGCCAGCCCCTTAACCAGTCCTAACCCTGCCCTGCCCACTTGGCCAGTCCTCTCCTCTTTCACACATATTTCCCACCCTGAATTCTTCAAACTCCTAGAACTAAGCCAGCCCTCAGGTTCCCCTGTGGATCCCTGTCCTGCTTCACTTCTTAAAAACATCCTAACCAAAACCTGTGCAGGCAACATTGCTTGGGTCATTATTAACAATTCTCTAACATCAGGTTTCTTCCGGAGGCCTTCAAAACTCTTACGTCAAGCCCCTTCTCAAAAAAACCTCTCTTGGCCCCCTGCTTCCTTCAAACTACCACCCTATCTCTAACACCTGCCACATTGCCAAACTCCTAGACCACACTGCTTACAAGCATCTCTGCCTCTTTTCAGAAACCAACAGGATCTTTGACCTAGCCCAATCGGGCTTCAGACCCCTTTGAGGAACCAAATCCTGTCTTGTGTCCAACTGGAATGATCTAAAAATATCAGCAGACTTGGAAGGAAGGGCTGCACTCATCCTCCTCGATCTATCTGCTGCTTTTTATACCATTGACCATGCAATACTCGCCTCCCCTCTTCCAGCACAACTGCTCACCCCTCTGACCTCCAGCAGACAATCCTCCCTCCCTGTCACCCTTCTCTGACACCCTCCTTGGCAACCACTCCTCCCATTGCCCAATCTTTCGCTACACCAGAGACCACACCAGCTACCCTGCATACTCATTAACACCAGATCTGTCTCCAAAAATAAACACATTTTTTACCTTATTTCCTATGAAAATCCTGACATCCTGATCATCAGATAAGCCTGGTTTACCAATGACTATGAACCCATTGCACATGAGGCTTTCCCCCTGACTACTACCTGATCATACAAAATAGGTCCAGTAGAATATATAAGCGATATTCAATCAACACTACAGCTAAGTCAATGCCTAGTCTGGGATGCTCAGGAAAACCCTTATTGATGTATTTTTATATCCAGTTCAGTACTCTGGATGACAACCTTTGTATAACACCCCCCTCTTAGAATCCCCCTGACCCCACTGAGCCAAGAAGTAGGTTTGTTTTGCAAATTTAAAAGGTTTACTTGGACAATTCAACAATATATATCTATCACACTTTATAAATAAATTGATAACTGATATCACACTTCAGAATATGACTGTGATCAACAATGGATAATGTTACAGGGGTACACTGATTTGGTTACTTAGGAGTAGTGTAGAGGATGAGGTAGCTGAAAATGCTTGATGGTTTCAAGGAAATGCAAGGTGGAATAAATGCAGTACAGAAAATAAACTGATATGGTTTCACAAGAGATAATATGTTCACTTTTCCCCTGGTGGCAATTCACCCCCCCTATATGCAATGCAAGGAGATGGAAGCAACACACACAGTCTTCAGTAATACAATCAAATACAATACGGAACTCAGTTCCCCCCCAGCAAGCTTAGAGAAAACAGGGATGAGTTTTAAACACAGGCAAATTACTTTAATGTGGTTTGCAAGGAAGTGAAAAGGTGCTAAAATTGCTTTTAATTCCCTCTAGAGGTTCAGGGTGAGTGAGAGATGCTTGTTGGTATTAGTTCAGGATCACTTTAGCAATGCTTTATGAGTTATTACCAGGTTGCAAACGGATTTTTAACAAAGGAAAGAATGGAGCAGCTATTTTGACAAGTGGAGAAATTGAGCCAAAATCGCAAATCGCGGTAAATTTCGCGAGTGCGTAAATCGCAATTGCGGAAAAAGTATAGGGAGTAGGAAGTCGGTTCTAGGTTCTGGAAAGCCTAGAATCACAGCTTTAAAATGAAAGTTAAATTTCGTTCCTAGCCCAAACGGTTCCAGAGATACGGACGATTTAATAAAGGCAGATTTTCGGATTTAAAGTAAAACTCAAAATGACAGGTGACAGTTTGCAGCTTTAGAATGACAGATGACAGGATTACTAGGAGGCAGTTCTACTTAGGTTAAAATAGTTTGGATTAGATTATTTTAACTAAGAGATTGGGTTCTGCACAGTTCTGGTGGATACTCACTCCTAAATTTGAAATGAATGGGCCTCGTCACGGATCTGGTCAACTGGACTGGACTTCGGTTCTCTCTGCTCGGCGGGTCAATCAGGCACCGGTTCTGCTCACAGCGATCCGGATCTCTGGTTCTGCTCACAGCGGTCTGGGTCTGGTCTGCGGTTCCGGCACAAGTTCTTGGCAAAAGAATTCAGACAGCTCGCCCGGCTGTGGAATAGTTTGCAAATGATTTTAAGGATGTTGAGGCCTGCTGAGAAGAGTTCTCAGTTTGTGGGTTTAGGCCCTTGCTTTAAGTTCTGAAGTAAATTTCTGGTCTCTGAAGATTGATGGATGTGAAGTCTGGAGTCTCCCGGCAGAGCGTCCAGCAGAAAATGGAATTGAATGTCCCTACCTGTCCCAGCAGTCTCTTTTTATGTGTTTTAAAAAGTGGGTGGAGAGGCTAGCATCCCTAAGCCTGCCGCTCTCTTGATTTGATAGGTCAATAGATTCTTTGGTCCCTGATTTGGGAAGGGATGGTGTGTCAGAGTGATGTCATTTTTATGACCTGCAGAAATGACACTCCCCTGGTCAATGTGCACACAAATCTATTCCTTATCCAAATACATATTTCCCAGGTACACAGTTGTTTGACATCACATACACACATCACATATTACTAAAGATAGTCCCTTTCCCGACTCTGGCGTTTCTAGGAGCTTGCATTCAAAAATGGCAACTTATTTTCGATTTTAGTGGGTTGTACCATATGGGATTTTCATCAAAAATTATACAAAGGTACATTTCCCTTCCACATATATCCCAGTAACTTTCCATGTCTCTAGCTTACATACATTGTCTATAATATTCATAATTAGCGGGGTTTTGCCCCAGAACATGGTACAAATTGGAGTTTGGACTCAAATCGTGAGGGCATTTTTCAAACTAAGACTCTCAGAGTTGTACATTCCTGTCATTTGGTTACAATAAATTATCACTGTTTCTATAAACTATATATTTGTTGCAATTCAACTCCCCAAAGTGTTTGGGTCCGCCTCCAGGAGTCTGGGTGGGTCAGTGATCACATGTCTCTCCTTGCTGGCAGAGGGCTGTTGACAGGAAACACTCAAAATTAACATACCCCATTCAATAGAAAGAGCCTTTTTTGTGGGCTCCAGCAGGCTGCCTGGAAGTCTCTCCTCAATCAATCAACAGGGTCATGTGATATCCTGCCTCCTGGTGTGGGAATCTCTGAGATGTTAAGGTTTCCCAGCCTCTTGGCCTCTGGGAACAGCAGGTGGCTAAGGTTTCCAATTAACCAACAAGCTTTGAAGTCCCTGCCCCTCTTGCAACTCCTAAATACAGTTTCCCTGTCAGAGTTTAGACCGCTAGCGCCACCTTGGGGAATTTGTCGGTACTGCATCCATTTTTGAGTTGTCTTGAATTACTGCATTTCAATAGAGTGGTCTTTTGCTTGATAGTATAGGACCCTTGCTTAACATTGTTTTGATGGCATCCTTACAGTAGAGTGGTGATGTGGAACCCCCACAAGAAGGTTGTATCTTTGGAGTGGTCTCGTGCCAACTGCGCAGTTCTCCTATTCTGGCGTGAATTTGGGCGGCGATGGCTCATCCCCACATCCACCCAGTCTATTGATTTAGTTTGTTCTGGGATAGAATAAAGGGCGGCGACAGCTCATCCCCACATCTACCCGGTCTATTGATTCAACATGGGTCAAAACCCTTGACAAATCCCCCCGCCCGACTGCTCTTTGATTCAAGTCGAGGGGAAGTCGGGTGCAAAGGAGGTTTTGAGCCCTTGCGCTGGTATGTCCGCATTATCTTCTTCCAATTCTGTAGATGGCATAGTTCAGCATCTTTTCCTCCACCCAGTTGGATCGATCGGTTCTCCTCGCCGGTCCTGATGGGAATATTGGGCGGTACCCCGGGCCCCTCGGGTCTCTGCTCCCGGTCCTCGGATCGTCCTCCTTGGCCAGTCTCCAGGTTTTCTTTCTCCTAGGACGACAAAGGAAAGCGGCAATACCTATTCATAGACATTTCTTCCCCACCATTGACATAGTGGGGTGGCATATACATTTTATAGTCAAAACATTTGCGTTCTTATTTTAACAAAAAACAAGATACAATTATAAGACATTTTTTTTCCAAATCATAATATTTTAGAGACTATATGTGGGATATTTTAGGGTTGGAATTGAATTACTCTGGAGCAGTCCCCTCTGGTATTGCAGAGGACTCCTCCAGTTGTTGCACAGTGTGCCTGGGATGGCAACACTTTAGCTGATTTATATGGACCCACTTATCTTCCCCCTCTGCCAAACTGCCTTTGGGGATGCAGATCTTATAGGCAACAGGGGAGATCTTGTCTATAATTTCAAACGGTCCCTTCCATGTAGGCAAGAATTTTCACTGTTTGGCCTGATTCCTTTGGAAATTGTATAGATAGACCCGATCACCCACCTTATATTCCTTTCGGGTAGTTTTGAAATCATAGTGGGTCTTCATACTCTCGGCTGATCTTTCTAGATTCCGCTGAGCATAGGCAAAAGCATGTTGAAGGTGTTTCCTTAAATTCTCCACATACTCATGAGTTGTGGAGGCATTTATCAGTGTCTGCTCTTGGATCCTGTAGAGCAAATGCTGGGGAAGCACCATCTTGCGTCCAGTCATCAACTCAAATGGTGACATTTTAGTTGCAGATAAAGGGGTAGATCTGATGGCCATTAGGACCAGAGATAATCGGATATCCCAACTTGGCCCAGAATCAGCCACAAACTTTTTTAATATGCTCACAATTGTTCGGTTGTATCTCTCCACTGCTCCAGAAGAAGCTGGCCTGTAAGCAATGTGTAGCTTCCTTTTGACCCCCAGTATCTCCCACATCTTTGTCATTACTTCACTGGTGAAGTGGCTACCCCTGTCTGACTCAATCCTTTGAGGTAGACCAAAACGGGAAAAGATGTGCTTAATCATCAGGGCAGCTGCTGTTTCTGCCTTGCAGTTTGGGGCTGGGAGCCATTCCACCCACTTGGTAAACAAGCATGTAACGGTCAACATGTACTTGTTTCCTCTAGACGAGCGAATTACAGGGCCTACAAAGTCGATTTGCAAATCTGACCATGGCAGTGTCATCCCCCTCTTTTGGAGAGGCGCACGGTGTGTGAGGGATGATGGCTGAAATTGTGCACACACAAAACACCCCTTCAAGTATTGGTCGAGGTCCTGCCCCATGTGTGGCCAGTATGCAACCTCTCTTAAGATTTCCAGTGTTGTGTGAAACCCCCTATGACCGGCGGTGGCCGCATCATGGGCGTGACTTAACATCAGGCTTCGGAATGAGGTAGGGACCACCCACTGATCATGGCCAGCTTGGGATTTCCTTACCAACAAACCGTCTTGGATTCGGAACCTTTTTGGACATTTCATCAACACTCTTAGGTCCTCTTTCCCAATGTAATCGGTATTCGTCAGGGGAAAGTTCTCAGGGTCCTCAATGTGTTGGTAAAACTTACCAATTATTGGATCCCCCTTCTGAGCTGTAATCAAATCAGCATCAGGGGTCTCCTTACTCCTTTGTGCAGTTGAAAGATCATTGTGAGCATTCGTCTGGGACCTAGTGCTAGCAGTGACCTGGATTTCCCCCAACAGGGACTCTATTTCTATTAGATCATCTTGGATGGCCCCGGTTTTGGCCAGCTGATCAGCTAAGTCATTTCCAGTTTTGTCTGGTCCCTCTACTTTGGAATGACCCTTGATCTTTTTCCAGTAGATGGTCATCCCATTCGATGTGACCAGATCATCAATATTTTGGATTAGCTTCCCATGTTTCAGGGGTTTGTTATTAGCACATAACATGCCTCTGGTTTTCCAATTAACCAGGTGCTCCACGAACCCGTTCCGTACATAATCCGAATCTGTGATTATGACCAGTTCGTGGAGTTGATGTTGGACAGCAGTGAGGATGGCCTGATGCACAGCCATCAATTCTGCCACCTGACTACTTCGGGGACCAATTTTGTATCCAGCGGAGGGTTCTGGGGACTCATTCGCCCATGCATTCCCTACGCCGGCCACCAGTTCTTTCTCCCCGTTGTTGTCAACATGGTACGAGCATCCATCCACATAGACAGTGGGCATTCCCTCACACTTGTCTTCTTCAAAGACTTTGTGTGGGGAATTAAGGTATACCTCCATGTTGTTCTTGATTTTTAGACTTTCGTCCTCGAGACAGTTTTCTCTGGCACAATCATGCAAGTCAGCCAGACCTTGCGCGAGGGGACTCTTCTTGTTTTGGCCATATCTGACCTCTACAGGAAAGCCTTGCATTGACAGAATCCAGGAAGTAATCCGGGAATTACTCACATTTCCGGCCCGGATTCTGTCACTTTGGAGATATTACAGAGGCTGGTGTGGAGTCTCCACTATGATGTGTTCCCCCTGGATAAACGGGCAGTAATTCTTCAATGCCCACACTGTTGCCAGGAGTGACTTCTCACAATCGTTGAATTTTTCCTCCACAGAGGATAAAGTTTTGCTCGCATAGGAGATTACTTTATTGACCTTGTCATGCTTTTGGTATAATACTGCCATCAAGCACGTATTAGAGAACCCTGTCTCCAGGAAGAACTCCTTGTTTCTGACAGGGTAAGCTAGGCAATGCGCTTGTGAGGTGCTTCTTTCGAGTTGTCTTACTGCCTCGGATTGTTCTGGACCCCATTCCCACTTGACCCCCCCTCCTTCAAGAGATGAATCAGGGGTCTGGTGATCTCTGCGTAGCCCTCAATGAACTTTCTGCTGTAATTAGTCAGTCCAAGGAGGCTCCTTAGTTCCCGCAGAGTTGTGGGAGCCTTCAGTTTCTGGAGTGCTTCCACTTTCTTCTCCTGGGGACAGAGACGCTGAGGAGTAATCTCATGCCCCAAGAAATTAACACGGGTTCTACACCACTGTGCTTTCTGAAAGGAAAGTTTTGCTCCGGCGGCCCTCAACTGCGTCAGAACATAACAGATCTCCGCTATGTGTTCCTCCACAGATTAACTTTTAATGAGGACATCATCTACATAAGCCAGGTTACCCCTCGCACCTAGGTCGGGCATGGCCTTATGTAAGAAAATGTTGAATTCATTGCCGGAGTTGAGGTATCGGAAGGGAGTCCGGGTCCATGTGTACTGCTGGCCCCCAAAGGTAAAAGCCAGTTTGTATTGGTCCTCCCTACTGACAGGCACGGTCCAGTATCCATTGGTCAGGTCTATTGCAGTGAATACTTGTGACCCCTGGATCTGGGCCAGCCCTTGGTCAATGTAGGGAAGAGGCCATCGGGAAGTATGGACCCGTTTGTTGAGCTCCCTAAGGTCGGCGCATAGTCTCCACTGGCCGTTTGGCTTCAATATTCCCAGCACCGGATTATTGAAGGTGCTGTGTACTGGACGGATTATTCCCCGGGACTCAAGGTTCTTAATTATTTCAGTAAGGGACTCCATGGATGCGAGAGGCAAACGATATTGCTTCACAAACACTGGAGTCATTCCAGGGTCCGTGGGAATTGTTGTGGTGTGGATGTCGGTGCGACCACAGTCATATGAGTCTACCGCAAAGAGATCTTGAAAATCCAAGAAAACTTGTTTCAACTTTTGCTTCTGTTTCAGAGTCACACAGGCATCAGCTAGGTTGACTCTCTCTTCCACCATCTGCCTGAAGCCTGGAAAGACTTCTGGTTTTGCTATCTCAGCAGCCCCCTCCAGCTGGGTGGAGAAGTCCCTGGTCAGAGTGCTGATTTGGACCGGAGGCTTCAGGTGGGCAAGGCAGCCCTCATGGACCTGGAAAATCACCTCATCCCCTCTGAAGTCACAAGTCACATCTTCCTTAACATAAGGGCAAGAAGTGTACACCAGAAACTTCCCCCCATGCCGGGTGAAAATCCTGTCTGGTGTCGTATTGTCCTCACTGTCACTGTCAAAACAGTCCTTGGGGATCGGTCCTAACAGTTCATTTCCTAAATCAATGGAGAAATGTCAGTCATCAACCGCCATTCCAATAATGGTGCCTGCGGCTAGAGTAATGCTCTTTAAGTCGCTGTTATCCACCTCTATTGGAATGCTGTCATGTTCTATTTTGACTAATGGTGTTGGGTTTACCCCTAACCCTTGCTGTTGGAGAGAAGCATTTAGATGAATATAAGCATCAGGGTTTTTCAATTTTTGTCCTCTTTTAACTTTCACTTCCAGGGAGAATTGTCGGGTCCTTTCTGGGATGGTGACTTCCTCTTGAATCTGAATTTCAACTGCATAAGGTAGCAATTGAGCTGACCTAAATGCTTTTTCTGAATCATCAAAGCCCATGGGATTATCCGCTAATCGAGACCAAGCTTTGAAGTTTATTAGGTCCAAACTAATGGCAAAGCGATTGAGAATGTCACTGCCTAAGTAAAAGGCGGCAGTTACGTCTCGCACGACCCAACAATTATGGACTATGCTCTTGTTGCCAATGGAGATTTTGAGCATACACCTGCTTGGCAGGAGATGTTTTGAATTGGGTACTTCCAGGTCCATTTCCCATTTGTCTATCAGTTTGAATGTGGGAATGGCTGGATCTTTTGGGAGTTGGCGAAACATGGCTTCGCTGATGAAGCTCTTACCGTTGTTCACGCACACTCGGGCGAGAACAGAGTCCTTCCCCTCATTCAACTGAACAGGGATGAACAACTGATCTCCAATTTGCTGAATATCAGCCAGGCTCTGAGCTGATTTCACATCTTTCTGGACTATAGGAGTGGGAGTGTCTGATTGTGGATTGGTAAAGAATTTCAAAGTGTTTCCTTCCAGTGTGGAATACCACCTTAAACTGGAAGGAAGGTTGATTTTCAGAAATAGAGAGGACCCCCCACCACCAGTCTGTTGTCCTACTGCTATTACTGTCACGTCTGGAATTTGGTTGTTCTGGAAGTGAAATTCTACTTGGTCAGATTTTTGTTCAACCATGTGGCAGGTGCCGTTTAAACTAACATGGTTGACACTCTGTTTTAATTTTATTGGTCGGCTAGTCTGGGTCCAGAGGACCTTGTTTACGCAATCTATTAGGGGTGACAAACTTCTCAGCAGGTCGTTCCCTAGTAAACAAGGGGTGCCCTCTGGAGTCACTACTATGACCGGGTGTTTCACCTTGTGTCGCCCAATTTTGATGTCCAAATCTGCAGTCCCCTCGACAGGAATTTCCTTCCCGTCAAAGTTCTGCAGTTGTCCAGGAAGAGAGGTGAGAGGAATACAGTAATTCTCCCCCCTTCCTGCATTTAGTTCATCAAAGGCCCTTTTGGACAAAAGAGTAGCTTGGGATCCAGTGTCCATCAGTGCCGAAATTGTACCCTGCCCCTGTACTTGTTCCGGGGCATAATATCTTCCCTCCTTCTCCTCAAGGGGGCACAGATAATGCACATTTTTGGACAACTGGTGGGCTAACTTTCTGGTTTTGGACATTGCTAGCGAAGAGATTTGGGCAGAATTCTGTGGAGAGCCTGGGGAATCTGAAAGAAAAAGTTGGCAACTGGAAATGGTTTCGGGATCTGGGCCGCCCCCCCCTTTTTGGAGGCAGTCATCAGGATGGGTTTGACCCTTGGGATTTTGGTATTGTCGGTTCTGGGATGAGATGATGGGCGGCGGTAGCTCAGTCTCCACATCTCCCCAGTCTGAATTGGCATCCCTGGGGACCCTTTCTTCCTTGGGAGGAGTTCCCCCATCTCTGAAGGAGAAGATCCTTTTCCAAGGATCTTCTGAGGATCCCTCTCCACAAAGTGGGTCTGTTTGGGTCCTTTGTTTCTCCTACCCCCCCTCTGCTCCTTGGGAGGCAGGCTTTCAGGGGCAGCAGATTTTGTTCCCGGTTCCTGGTTTTCCAGGGGCTGTTTACAAGTTGGGAAGGAAGCTACCTCCAAGGCTTTACACCCCCCTTCCCCTTGTGCCTCCTCCCTGGGAACCGGTGGGTTATCGGGGTGCTGCCCCCGTCATTGTTCTGGAGCACCAGGTCCAGAGTTTGGGGCATTCTGCGGTGGCATGCTCATCTGAGGGTTCTGTTGAGCCCTCAGTATGTGACCCAGATCCCGTGCCATATTTTGGACCTGGCGCTCAAGTTGTGAAACCCGCTCAGGCTGATACGGGGCTCTATTTTCTCCCCTGGGCTGATCCTGGGAAGCGTAGCTATCCCTTCTCTGGTAGTACCCCTGGTTGGGAAGATTTTGGTACCCCTCCACCCTTGGCCTCCCCTCTCCCGGATTAGGTTGTCTGGGCTCAGGGAATTGGGGAAAGAAGGATGGATGATTTTGGGGCTGGAAATTGGGTGGATAACTGGGGAAAAAGTTCTGCCCAGGATTTGGTGAATTTCTGCCCTCATGGGGGAAGTTAGGAGGGAAGTTCCCCGGGTCAGGTGCTTGGCTGGAACCCCCCCTTGGGCTGGAGGAGTCCACACATAACCCAGGATTGGTTGGTTTCCCTTGTAGCGGGGAATTACATAGTCAGAGGAGCGGGGGACCCCATTTGTGGGACTACCTCCTCGACTCCCTGTCTGTGACTGGCCCGAGGGCCTTCTGGGCTGTGAATTATTTGGTGCAGGCAGGTTTTTAGGCCCCCCATCTCCAAATCTAAAACGGGGGCAACCTTCACCTCTGCCACCTTGGCAGCAGCAGGGGTGCTGTTGGTTTTGGGGTTTTTCGGCGCATTATTTTTATTTCGATGGGCTTCTGCACCTCATAGATCCGGGTAGCCTGTTGAATGACCCAGTCTAAAGATTTTTTCTCATGAAAATCTCTCACGAGCTGGGTCATTATGTATTTGGGTAAGGCATGGAAAAACGTATTGATAAATTCTCTGCTATCCGTGCGCACCCTTCTGGTGGTCTGCGCAAAAGCACGCTTTAATTCTTGCACAAACTCTTGTGGGGCCTGATCCTCCCCACATTGCAAATTGTAGGCTGCCTTGCGAGCCTCTTGAGGATTTCTGTGCACAGAAAAATGTTTCAAGATGGCCGCCCTGTATGTGGACCACCTTGAATGGTTTTGATCCTCCAGCACTGCAAAGAAACTGGAGTATTCTGGTGAGAAGGTCCATTAGACGTACTGGATGCAGCTACTGCTGTCCTTCAAATGGAAAGTCTCCATCATTTGTTCATAGAGCTCCAAGTGTTCCCAAACAGAATACTTGGCGTTCTTATGATAAGGCGTGATGACACTCCTTATTGCCTTTATTTGTTTCAATGGGTCCTTAAGCAAGGCCCTTTTTGCCTTATTGGCCTTTTTGGTTCGGGTAACCCTGGTCCATTCATCCTCTGACTCAGAAGCACTGCTCCCAGAGGTGCCCGTCTGATCTTCCAGGTTTTCCCGGATTCTGCGAGCCTGGGAATGGCTGGCAGAATGTGGAGACCTGGTCTCCTGTGTCCTGTAATGCACAGAGGAGTCTTCAGATCCCTCCTTGCCGCCAGGATTTGATGGGTACCCCCCCACTGACCTAACTGGGCAGAGGTTTTCAGGATGCCCTTAATGGGGCTCCTCTACTGGGGTTCCCCACTAAATTGCACTGTGCTTGGGTGCCCATACCCGGATGCCCGCCTATCCATTCCTGGGAGGTACTGGCCTATGAGCCCCATACTTCTAGCTGGATAGTAATCTGCCATCCCCGTGGCCCTGGCTCATGTGCGCGAGGGGACATGGGGGTGGCAGAGTCCAGGGACTGGGAGAGATGAAGGCCTCTGGTACTAGGGCTCCTGAGGTTATGCTCAGGAGTTTCTCTTTCCCAGCGAACCTCATCTCTATCCGCCCCTGCTTCCTGTTGCAAAGCAAGAGCCTGCGCTTTCAGTTCCTCAGTTAAGGCCTTACTAGACTCTATCAGTCTCTCCTGCATCGCTACCTGTTGCTGGAGCCTATCATTGTGTTGGCAGAGAGCGTCATTCTCTCTCTGTGCCTCCTGATTGGTCCTGGAGTACTCGGCCAGTCTCTGCTGCAGGAGGGTTACCTCCTCAGTCCCATCCCTACTGCCCTGCTCCTTTCTTGCCAGAGCCTCCTCCACCCTCCTGGTGTGATCTAGCAAGCCCTGATGCTCTTTTTGGAGGTCACCCAGCCCCTGGAGGGCCAAGTGATTTTCTTCAATTTTTCTTTTTAAATGGCAGACTTCCTGGCCTAAGGTATCCCTTTCCTGACCAAGAGCCTGCCTTTGTGATGCCAGGTCATCCCTCTGCCTTTGAAAGGCACCAGCTTTCTGGCGTTCTTCATCAAACTCTGCCTGGGTAGACCTATGTCTTTCAAAATCAATTTATTGCTTTCCTCTTTCTCTCTGTCTAGTTGGATTTGCAGGGTGGCTACCTGCTCTGTGCATGCCCTGTTGAAATTGATCTGTTGCTCCAGTTTTTTCTGGCTCTGCAGTAAGGAGTCCAAACTGTCTTGGTGCTCCTTCTGCAAAGTCAGAATTCTGGTATCCTGGTCTGTCTTTTCCTGTTGCAGTATATCCATGTCCTCTTTTATTTTAATGATATACTGCCTACTATCATTTTCTGACTCCTGGCTCCTCTGCAGCCTCTGCTCAGAAGAGACCAGGTCAGATTGGGCCTTTTCTAACGCCATCTGTTGCCTATTTGCCAGATCTTGGCCTTCAGCACATTTGTCCTGCATGGCTCCCATATATAGTTACAAATATGCCGCTATCCTGGCAATCTTATTGTGTTCATCTTTGGCCTTAGAAGCCATATATAATTCACTCAGGGCCACATGTAATGGACCCTGATCTCTCCATGTATCTGACCCTGTTTCAGTGACATGTTGCGCGATTGCCTGCAACCAGACCGTTTGGTCCTGATGAGTCCACTCACCTCTCACAAATAGCTTATGTAAGAAGTGCTCTCTGGCTATTTTCATATCTACCAAGGTCGTCATTTTGGAATTTGAGTTCCTTCCTGACTTACAGAAGTTTGTATTTTATTTTGCAAAACAGACCGTTTCCTTAGAGCGTTCCTTTGAGGGATGCTTCCACAGTGTAAAACAGCGTGGTGATCTAACCGGATATGTGTATCTGGTCAGTTGGCACACTATATTAATCTGCACAAGTGGTAAAACTAACCCAGGAAATCCCGGCTCCGAGCCCCCGCTCACCTGACTCCCATGGAGGTGCTGGCCTGGTTCGCGCTGCCGTGACCTCTTCTATGGTGATGCGCAGGGTTCGGAAGACGGACTGGACCGGGCCCCCAAATCTGGCTTGTCTGGCTCGCAGAAGTATCCTTCTGTAGGCGAAAATAGGGGATTAACTGTCTGCGGGGTAATGCAATCAGCCTCCCACTTTCCCCTCTCACCCTCCTCGAAACCCTTCTGTGATTCCTCGTAGCGTCTCACCTTAGGGTCTGGAAGGACGAGCTCTCCATCCTGCTTCTGATGCAGGGGCGCGTTGGTATCCAGTTACTTCACTGGATTTTCGGATTGGTGAGAACCAAACTTGCTTGGCTTCCAGGTAAGTTTTTTGATAAGAGGTTCCCCCTGTGTCCATGCATTAATGTACTAATGCTAGTGTCTTTTTCCCCATAGGGGACGGGGTACGGAATGCCAGGGAACAGGCACCGACCCGAGATGAGAGGTGAAATCCTTGTAGAAATCAGGTAAGTCTTTAATGAGCGTTTTTTGGTAATGTCTTTTCATTCGCTCATTAACGCTGATGTCTCTTTTTCCCCTTAAGGGCCGGGGTACGGAAATGCCAGGATGCGGCGCGGACCCGAAATGAAGAGGGAATGAATCAACAGGTAAGTCTTAACATGGAGATTTAGATTTCCTTATTCCCTTCTCTCTCTCACCTTTTGTTCTGGTCTTTTTCTCCCTAGGCGCTGGGGCGTGACTGCAAATCCGGATGATCGCTGCTGAACATGGAGGCGCCCTGTAAAGGTGAGTGGAATGCGGCGCTGCAGCGATCGACGCGATGAGCTTTTAAATAAAAGTCTTCATTTTCAGGATTGTTGGCGAGATGTCTCCGGGATGTGGATTTAGCAGGTAAAGTCCTTACCTTCTTCTGTTCTCTTCTTCTCTTCCTTTGCAGGTGATCCAGGATGCTGGCAGGCGTGGCAGAAGTCAGGATGCAGGAGCAGACACGGTGAGCGTCCAGCTGCTAGATGCAGAACAACGCAAAGCATGTGTGGCTGTTCGGGTGGGGTTTAAATAGCCTTGGAAGAAGTTCCAGGTATGTATCCTTCCTCCAATCAGGTATGTATCCTTCCACGACCACGCCCGGATGGTAAATTAGTCCCACAGGTAAAGTAGTTCCTTTCAGGCCTCAAGGAGGCCGGGATCCTGCAGCATGGTCTGCATCAGCTAAGTGCACGCAAGCACTCCCATAATGAGCCTGGCGCCTATGGGGCCAGGACTGATGTCTTTTATGAGCCTGGCGCCATAGGTGCCAGGACACTGTCCAAAGGGCCCCTATATGGGGTTGCTGGGTCCTTCCTTGGGGACTGGATATCCGCTTTCGGGGATGCAGGGCTTGAACCGCCTCTCCAGGAGCGGGCATCATGACAGTCTAGGATGCTGAGGAAAACGCTTATTGATGTATTTTTATAACCAGTTCAGTACTCTGGATGACAACCCTTGTATAACACCCCCCTCTTAGAATCCCCCTGACTCCACTGAGCCAAGAAGTAGGTTTGTTTTGCAAATTTAAAAGGTTTACTTGGACAATTCAACAATATATATCTATCACACTTTATAAATAAATTGATAACTGATATCACACTTCAGAATATGACTGTGATCAACAATGGATAATGTTACAGCGGTACACTGATTTGGTTACTTAGGAGTAGTGTAGAGGATGAGGTAGCTGAAAATGCTTGATGGTTTCAAGGAAATGCAAGGTGGAATAAATGCAGTACAGAAAATAAACTGATATGGTTTCACAAGAGATAATATGTTCACTTTTCCCCTGGTGGCAATTCACCCCCCCTATATGCAATGCAAGGAGATGGAAGTAACACACACAGTCTTCAGGAATAAAATCAAATACAATACGGAACTCAGTTCCCCCCCAGCAAGCTTAAAGAAAACAGGGATGAGTTTTAAACACAGGCGAATTACTTTAATGTGGTTTGCAAGGAAGTGAAAAGGTGCTAAAATTGCTTTTAATTCCCTCTAGAGGTTCAGGGTGAGTGAGAGATGCTTGTTGGTTTTAATTCAGGCTCACTTTAGCAATGCTCTATGAGTTATTACCAGGTTGCAAACGGATTTTTAACAAAGGAAAGAATGGAGCAGCTATTTTGACAAGTGGAGAAATTGAGCCAAAATCGCAAATCGCGGTAAATTTCGCGAGTGCGTAAATCGCGACTGCGGAAAAAGTATAGGGAGTAGTAAGTTCTAGGTTCGTTGGAAAGCCTAGAATCACAGCTTTAAAATGAAAGTTAAATTTCGTTCCTAGCCCAAACGGTTCCAGAGATACGGACGATTTAATAAAGGTAGATTTTCAGATTTAAAGTAAAACTCAAAATGACAGGTGACAGTTTGCAGCGTTAGGATGACAGACGACAGCTCGCAGCTTTAGAATGACAGATGACAGGATTACTAGGAGGCAGTTCTACTTAGGTTAAAATAGTTTGGATTAGATTATTTTAACTAAGAGATTGGGTTCTGCACAGTTCTGGCGGATACTCACTCCTAGATTTGAAATGAATGGGCCTCATCACGGATCTGGTCAACTGGACTGGACTTCGGTTCTCTCTGCTCGGCGGGTCAATCATTCACCGGTTCTGCTCACAGCGATCCGGATCTCTGGTTCTGCTCACAGCGGTCTTGGTCTGGTCTGCGGTTCCGGCACAAGTTCTTGGCAAAAGAATTCAGACAGCTCGCCCGGCTGTGGAATAGTTTGCAAATGATTTTAAGGATGCTGAGGCCCGCTGAGAAGAGTTCTCAGTTTGTGAGTTTAGGCCCTTGCTTTAAGTTCTGAAGTAAATTTCTGGTCTCTGAAGATTGATGGATGTGAAGTCTGGAGTCTCCCGGCAGAGCGTCCCGCAGAAAATGGAATTGAATGTCCCTACCTGTCCCAGCAGTCTCTTTTTATGTGTTTTAAAAAGTGGGTGGAGAGGCTAGCATCCCTAAGCCTGCCCCTCTCTTGATTTGATAGGTCAATAGATTCTTTGGTCCCTGATTTGGGAAGGGATGGTGTGTCAGAGTGATGTCATTTTTATGACCTGCAGAAATGACACTCCCCTGGTCAATGTGCACACAAATCTATTCCTGATCCAAATACATATTTCCCAGGTACACAGTTGTTTGACATCACATACACACATCACATATTACTAAAAATAGTCCCTGTCCCGACTCTGGCGTTTCTAGGAGCTTGCATTCAAAAATGGCAACTTATTTTCGATTTTAGTGGGTTGTGCCATATGGGATTTTCATCAAAAATTATACAAAGGTACATTTCCCTTCCACATATATCCCAGTAACTTTCCATGTCTCTAGCTTACATACATTGTCTACAATATTCATAATTAGCGGGGGTTTGCCCCAGAACATGGTACAAATTGGAGTTTGGACTCCAATCGCGAGGGCATTTTTCAAACTAAGACTCTCAAAGTTGTACATTCCTGTCATTTGGTTACAATAAATTATCACTGTTTCTATAAACTATATATTTGTTGCAATTCAACTCCCCAAAGTGTTTGGGTCCGCCTCCAAGAGTCTGGGTGGGTCAGTGATCACATGTCTCTCCTTGCTGGCAGAGGGCTGTTGACAGGAAACATTCAAAATTAACATACCCCATTCAACAGAAAGAGCCTTTTGTGTGGGCTCCAGCAGGCTGCCTGGAAGTCTCTCCTCAATCAATTAACAGGGTCATGTGATACCCTGCCTCCTGGTGTGGGAATCTCTGAGGTGTTAAGGTTTCCCAGCCTCTTGGCCTCTGGGAACATCAGGTGGCTAAGGTTTCCAATTAACCAATAAGCTTTGAAGTCCCTGCCCCTCTTGCAACTCCTAAATACAGTTTCCCTGTCAGAGTTTAGACCGCTAGCGCCACCTTGGGGAATTTGTCGGTACTGCATCCATTTTTGAGTTGTCTTGAATTACTGCATTTCAATAGAGTGGTCTTTTGCTTGATAGTATAGGACCCTTGCTTAACATTGTTTTGATGGCATCCTTACAGTAGAGTGGTGATGTGGAACCCCCCACAAGAAGGTTGTATCTTTGGAGTGGTCTCGTGCCAACTGCGCAGTTCTCCTATTCTGGCGTGAATGTGGGCGGCGATGGCTCATCCCCACATCCACCCAGTCTATTGATTTAGTTTGTTCTGGGATAGAATAATGGGCGGCGACAGCTCATCCCCACATCTACCCAGTCTATTGATTTAACATGGGTCAAAACCCTTGACAAATGGGAGGACTAGCCACCCTACACAAACAACACCTCTCAGTCGTATCAACTGAGAATCAACCCTGTAACACTGAATACGAATAGTTACTAGCAAAGACCCGCCTCCACCCCTCATTCACCCACAGCTTCTTACTCCCAAATAGGCCTTCTGGCTATAATAGAAACTTCAATGACTCCATCAGTGACTCCCTTTCAGGCCCCCTAATCCAGCATCCATCCCTCACTATATTGGGAAACTTCAACATCTGGTTTGACATCCCCACCAACCCTTCTGATGTGAGTTCCATCCCTTCCCCAGGGATACTGCGAATTGTGTGCGCCTTCTATGCATAATATGTATAACATCCATGCTATCCAATGCACTGAACGTATACCTACTGTAACTAAGTCTCCTACAAGTAACAATGCCCCCGGGCTGTCTGTGCGCTATATAAATGTAAAAAAATAAAAAAAGAAAAAAATAAATGACCCGTTACTCACCGACAACTTGGAAGCTCCCAGCTTGACACAGCTGATATCCCTGCCAACTCACATCACAGGGCACACCCTCAATGCCTTATTTAGCACATCGGACCTAAACTCCACCATCCTTCATCACCCTCTAATCTAGTAGGATCACTAGGCTACATTCTTCTCTCTCGTGCATCCTTACCTCTCCCCTCTCCGTTGCCTTTGCAAGATTGAATAGAGCCTACCTGACCAAAATCAAAAAATAATTAAAAAAAAACGTCTTTGGAAACCAAATCTGTACCTCCAATAACCTGAGCAGGGAACTCCACAAAATCATTGCTGAATTCAAGACTCTGAGCTGCTTTACTCCTCCCTCATCATACTCCCAATCTTTCTGTGACACACTATCTGATCACTTTCACAGCATTGCTATTGGTTGACACAGCTCCATCCTCTCCAAACTTGCTTTGGTCGTCCTGACTTCCGCTACCCAGTCCTAACCCTGCCCTGCCCACTCGGCCAGTCCTCTCCTCTTTCACACATATTTCCCACCCTGAATTCTTCAAACTCCTAGAACTAAGCCAGCCCTCGGGTTCCCCTGTGGATCCCTGTCCTGCTTCACTTCTTAAAAACATCCTAACCAAAACCTGTGCAGGCAACATTGCTTGGGTCATTAATAACAATTCTCTATCATCAGGTTTCTTCCGGAGGCCTTCAAAACTCTTATGTCAAGCCCCTTCTCAAAAAAACCTCTCTTGGCCCCCTGCTTCCTTCAAACTACCACCCTATCTCTAACACCTGCCACATTGCCAAACTCCTGGACCACACTGCTTACAAGCAACTCTGCCTCTTCTCAGAAACCAACAGGATCTTTGACCTAGCCCAATCGGGCTTCAGACCCCTTCGAGGAACCAAATCCTGTCTTGTGTCCAACTGGAATGATCTAAAAATATCAGCAGACTTGGAAGGAAGGGCTGCACTCATCCTCCTCGATCTATCTGCTGCTTTTTATACCATTGACCATGCAATACTCGTGGACAGGCTCTACACACTAGGCATCAGAGACTCCGCTCAAAAATGGATCTTGTCATTCCTTTGTAATTAGTCACAAATCATGCTCCTCTGCCTTTCTCCTCCACCCCTCATGCTGTTGCAAAAGTCTCTGAGAGCCTCCCTGTCACCTCTTCTCTTCAGTCTCTATCTTAGCCCACTGCCCGCATTCATCCGCTCTCATAACCTTTCATGCTATATCTATGCAGATGACACCCAGATCATTTTCAAGATCCCTAAGACACCAGCCTCCCCATGACCCAGCCTGTCCTCCTGCCTCTCTGCAATCGACCCCTGGATGATGGCCAACCACCTTCTCATCAACCCTGGCAAAACTGAAATCCTAATATGTCACAAAACTGCTCTAATTTCCCAACCAATAGCCTGGCCACAATCTCTAGGAGCCCCGCTTGCAGCATTCACGTCTGTAAAAAATCTGGGATGCACACAGGACTCAGACCTATCACTCCCCCAACACGTAAACTCAGTGTCCGGACCGGAACCTGACACTTCCACGTATGGATCCTAAGTCGAATCTTCCCTTATCTGCCCTATCGACACAGAGTCTATGCAACACTTGCCATTTTCCTCTCCCATCTAGACTATGCCAACTCCCTCTATCTAGGCATCCCAGTACATCAGGTCAACAATTCCAAAACTCTGCAGCCAGACTCCTCCTAGCCTTCTTACCCAGAGAACATATCACCTCTGCCCTCAGAGTACTACACTGGCTCCTTGTGAGCCAACGGTCCATGTTTAAAGCCATGTGTATCACACACTGTGCCCTCCATAATATTGGACCAGAGTTCCTCCAGGACAAGATTACTCGCTACCAACCCACCAGAAACCTCTGATCAGGCTATGCTCTCCTTCTTGCAATCCCCCCTCACAACTCCACCAGAATGGTAGAATCCACCTTCTCTATCCAAGCCCCCTCCATCTAGAGCTCCCTTCCAATACACATCCACAGAAACAAAGACCACCTCTCCTTCAGAAAGGACCTCAAAACCTGGCTATTTCCTGCAGCATTCTGAAATGTCCCTCCCTCATCTCCATCTCCACAGCATCATTCATCCAGCCACAGCCGCTCACTAATCCAAACCTCTCCTTTTACAAGGTGTAGCCTAACACAGATCAGTCCAGTCATCTCCATCCACCTAGCAACACCATTGCAAAACTCCAATTATTTACATGATCTGACACCACCTGGCGATGCCGGCCATAATCGCGGTGGCCCAATCCTCACAAAACTAGCAACCACAGACCACTAATAACACAACTCACATGAGTCATCCACAGACTATTGACAGGTCCATGAGCCCTCTAGAAGCTGTTAAGACCTAATGCAATGCCCCAATCAGGAACATGGCCACTCTCCACTATGCAGAAACTGGCTATAATCACAGCGGCCCGGCCTAGGGTCACCCACATCCCACTAAATACACAATGCACAACATCCATCTACAGACTATAAACTACCGATATGCCCATGAGTAACATAGGCATATAAACGAACACACTGCAATCGCACACAGTCCCGGTCGCCTCAGCACCCTTCCACATGCCTGACCTTTTAATAGACTTATTGTAGCACAGCAAGCCCGCCTAACTGCTTGTCTCAGCCTAAACTCACACCCATTCTAAGCCTTTAGACATCTTTTCCTTACGTTGAACCCGGTATTAGGATAGCATGTCCTATGCACTTACTTCTATCATTACACCCAGATGACCTATCATTTTAGCCCGCCTACTACACTTATATGTATGAGGATTGCCATCAAATTGCAACTAAAAATAAGCGGATAGCCTTGATATCGCACCTAGAAGACAGTAAGGCAACCCGTCTATCACGCTTAGAAGATGCATTATGATAGCCTGTTCACGATGCTTAGAAGACCTATTATGGCACATAAACTAATAAGCCTAGAGGACTCTCTCAACCTGACAACCTGATCAAAGAGTGGTGTCAATGACAAATCGCCAGCCGAGCCTCAAGGTACGCATAAACCTACCACTTTGGTGTACATCTGCTGGAGGCATGGCTACCCACACACATGCATCAAAAGGCAGCAGTGACCTACGACAAATGTGTTTTAGCTGGGCAGATAACATTTTCACATCCTTACTCGAGATTATTAAGTCTCAACTCGTCTGCCATCAGAATACAGCAACAACCTACGACAAAAATGTGTTCCAGCTGGACACATAAAGACTCTCCTGAACTCCCTCAGCACCCGTCCACATGCTTGAGCTCTTGGGTTGCTCACTAGAACCTGTCCAGCTCACCTAATTCCTCATCTGGCCCAAATGCATACACACATTCTAAGCCGTCTCTGAGAATGTTCCCATACTCTGGACTGTGGTCCCCAAAGGGCATTCCCACCACAAGCACGTTGAGACCATACTAATGGGGAAAAACGCTATATAAATGACTATTACTATTACTATGTATGCTTAATTGGCACACCCCTATAAGAGAAAACGCTATTGCCACCTGTAAGGGTACCCCAAGTAACCACACAAACTAGTAGGTCAAGTGTATTCCCAGATCACCCTCTATTTTTTTTCACACCTTTTATTCTTGCTTTTTTCTTCTCCATGCCTTTCACGCGTCTTCCAGGTGAAAGGCAGCCAGTGTGAGGGCTTTGAAAACATCACTATGGAACTAACAATTGGCATTCGGGAGGCAGAGAGACACAACATTAACCCATTATGTATGATGTATAATATACAATACATCAGGGAAAGCATATAGAAAAAGGAACGGTGGTTTGGATGTTTAATACATCACATAAATACGTGTTTCTACATCAGATCAGAATTTTAATTTGAAGTTTTAAATTGTAAAACAAGACCATTACTCTATGTAATAAAGTCGATGTTGGAAATGATCAGCACTTGCAGAGTCATTACCTATGCTTACATTGGGTCAGAATCAATTAGGATGTTGGTACTAGCTTCCCAAGCGGAAAATGCTTAATTAGAGATGACTTTCAGCATGGAAAGTGCAATTTCACTGATCCCTCTGGATCAATACGAGGAAAAGTAGCCAGAGGAAACTGGAAGAAAGGCTGTGATCAATTAGAGGGAAAAGAACAAAGTTATGGATTCATGTCAATCCCTCCGACTCTTAATCAGCGGGCCTTGCTGCTATTGTATTCAATGTATGGCCTGAAAGACCTTCTACATTACATTCAGAGGAGGCCATCTCAGATAGTTTCACTAGGAAGATGCACTTACGGATGCTTTATCCTTTCGTAGACTATTGCTGCAGAGCGTTTATTGTCAAGGCGTTGTGTGAGATGACCCTGGTGGCAACGGCCCGTCTCCTTGAGCTTTTATGAAGGTAGGACGTCTACTGGCAGGGTCAGCCCACGGCAGCCATTAACAGCATTAGCACCTGGCAGGAGCCAGTCACTAGGCGTAGTAGGCGGATTGCAAAAATGTAAGAACTGCAACCAAGCGCGAATGAAGGGAGTATCAACGGCAGTAACTGCATGTGATCAGCGTTGGCAGTGGCAGAAATGAAAAGGGGCTCCAGGGCATTAGAACCATGCTGCCACGGCCCCACCCACTCGCATCCATGATGCATGAGAAACATTGCAGAGAGGGACATTGTGGGAAAATGGCGGCCAAAACAGAATGCAGGAGAGCGGCCTCAATTACATTCACCCTGATTG
The DNA here is from genome assembly GCF_040938575.1 of Ambystoma mexicanum. NCBI lineage: Eukaryota > Metazoa > Chordata > Amphibia > Caudata > Ambystomatidae > Ambystoma > Ambystoma mexicanum. The sequence goes on along the minus strand of NC_090928.1, from coordinate 373,892,491 downwards.
GCAGGGAGAGGCTCCAAGAGTGCTAATGCTATCAATTTCACATGAAAGATGTATTGTTAGAATTTAGGCTAGAACAATGTTCCATACAATGCTGACTTAGAGATTGTGAACGAATTTACTGACTTCTGTAACAGAGAGCATGGAGGCTTTTTATTCTATATGGGTTATGGTGCATATGGGTTACCAATTAGCCAGCAGAGGCCCTCATAGGATTGCCGGCATCCAGCGGGAAATTCCAGTGGGATACCGCCAAACCTGCATTACCATCACCGCTGCCCGAGATCCCAGTATTACCAGGATATTACAGGCGGCGGCGAGCCGTCAAATTCCAATTCCCATGGAATCCAATAGGACCCCATGGGATGGTATTGCTGGAATTACTGGCACTGATAGTTCCAGTGCAAGTGATTCTGGCAAATATTTTAAGTGTGCCGGTCTGCAAAAGAATGCCAGACCCGGAACTGCCAGCATTTTTTCTGGACCAGCAGACTTGTAATGAGGTCCAATGTGTTTGATTAATTTTCTTTTTTTATTGGCAGAAGACTAATGGTGGATAGCAGGAGGGTTTAGGCTCTGCTTGTGGTGATGATATGAGTGATTCCATCTGTACTCGATTTCCCCCATGAAGATGTTTCCAATTTTTTGGTAGTTTATCCACTTTGCATAGGTCCCCAGTGGATACTTCAGACCTAAACAGTCATCCCTCCACTTCATGTCTTTTATAATGGGCAATCCCTGACTTGGGCACATTGCCCGATTTCTGAGAGGACTGTGGCACTGCGGACCAATCTATGTAATGTATACCTGACACATTTCACAACATAAAAGTCACATTTACAAATTACATTTCATTGGACTGACAGGCCTGAAGTGGTTGGCCTGCGGGGTTGGTTAAAGAGGCCTGCGGTTATAACAAAGTCTGGAAAGGATGTGGCATCGTTCCCCCTGGCCTACACTGCATGTACTTCTAAGCACAAAGAGGACTCCACCACTGTAACAAGCCCATAGGCTAGGACTTTAACAAACTTAAATAATGATTCCATTAAAATGAAGAGAGGTTCACATTTTTTTGTGTTGAAGAATTGTTGAATTAGGATGATAACAATGAATTTACAGTCAAATAGGTTCTACTTTGATCCTAAAGTATAATTTTCTAAGGTCCTAACTTGCTGCCTATCTTATTCAGCCAGCCATTTGAATACTATAATTAGATAAGAGTAGCTGTCATAATTGTTAATTCACACCTTTGATATGTCAGGACCAGGAAGCTCCTTCCCTAGGAGAAAGCCATATAAGGGGTAGAAGGACCATCAAAGGAGAGTTGAAGGTAAAGGGGACTATGCCTAGCAGTGGTTGTCTCCCTATGCATAGGCAAGCCATATCACCTTGCCTTTAAGGATAGGTGGTTGAGAAGCGCCACTGAATGTGAGCGCTTTCCAGCAGCTAAAGCTCCCAGCTATCTTGAATTAGGGGTGGGGACTGTATTTCCAAAAAGAGGAAGTGATGTCAACATCTCTACCTTGCATCCGCCAACTGACCTGTATACATGATTCATCTTTGTTGATCTCTGCTCCCCCTTCATCCTTCCCCTCGTTTTCTCATTCCTCCTCAAATTAAGCTCTTGGTACCTCTGGTGGGGGAGAGAGCGGGGATGCACAATACGTCACTTTCTGGATAAGCCTCACTGCTTTTAAACCAAGAATGCTTCCAAACATCCCCAATGTCAGAGATGGTCGATTAGAACTGGGGAAGGCTATCTTAGTCTCTCGAGAATCTTCAAGTTATTTGGTCAGCGAAGGACACTGTTGGTGGCAGGAGCCGCTATATTAAAAACGATTCTAGATATACTTCACAAAAGCTTACAATAGGGGCTATCTCCTGATCTTGGGACACCACTGACATGTAAGATATCTGGGGGAGGGCACACCTCTGGGTCAGATATCACTGGATTGAAAGCAGCTGACTAATCAGCCTCCTCTGCAATAATCGTCCTCTTTGGCACTGAAATGAAAATGTGAGGAATTTCACAGAGAAGATGCAATCATTGAGAGGGAGCCCAGAAACATTGTACTACTAAAAATGGTATCTTGTTTGCATGGGATTCCAGCAAGACATCTCAGGTTAGGCAAGAACTGCATTTGGAACCTTAAGAATGTATTTAAAGGAAGCACACTACCTGATCCATCAATATATGGCAGTTCTAAAAGACAACTGGGCCGGGATTTACTTTCTGTCCTGCAGTGTTATGTCTCAGATGCGTGAAGGATTTAGGACACATTGAGGGTCATTCCGAGTATGGCGGTAGGGTGTTAACGGCACCGTTAGGGATGCCGGTGCCGTTAACTCCTACCACCACATTCCGAGGACCCTTAACGGGTCCCACCAGGACCGGCTGGTCTGACCAGCCGTCCTTAGCGGGACCCGTAAAGGGACCATGGAGCTAAGAATGGGCCCGCTATTTGCGGGCCCGTTATTAGCTCCTTCCCCATTCCCATTGAGCCCAGAAGGGGCTCAAATGGGAATGGGGAATCGTTTTCGAAATGGGGACTTACTGGGTCCGCATAGGTCAGAATGTCCCAGTAAGCCCCCATTCCGACTGACCGGACCCGGACCCGAGTTTGGAGGCAGCCATGGCGCTAATAGCACCATGGCTGCCTCCAAACTCGTAATGACCCCCATTATCAAAAAAACTGGTGGACAAGAGCAACAACAGATTTTATGTCTTTGGAGTGCAACAGAAATCCTGGCCAGAGGCCCAGCAGAAAGTGTCCCTTAATCCCTACCACATTCCACTCCCTCCTGCCAAATTGTGAATGCATGGCACTACTGAATGAAACACATCCAGCGTAGTGTGCCCATAAGCAGACCGTCATTTACAGTGGGCTGAATTCTGTGTGCCCTGTTGTGTTAACAGTGATCACAGTCTAAGCAGCAGCAAAAACACTGGGAGTATACCTTGACACTGCTGTGTCCAGGGACAGACAAGTCAGTTATATCACCTCATCAGCAGCACTCTCAACCAAAATCATCAACGCTGTCAAACCTCACCTCTCTCCCAGCAACTGCCTCAACATTACAAGAGCTACTATAGGTGCAAAGCTGGACTACTGCAATGTCCTCCTCGTAGGCACGTCCTCCAAGAACATCAACAAACTACAAGTCACACAAAACAATGCACTTAGAGCTGCCTCAGCATCTCTAGGAGAGAGCACATCCCCCAAGATAGGAAGGACGTACATTGGCTTCCAATCAGAGAACGGATACTCTTCAAAACTCTCACAATCACGCATAGATGCCTGTCCCAATCTGCCACCACATACCTAGCAGAACGTATACACCAAGTCCAATCCCTCAAACATGTTCGTGAAATATACTCACACCAACTCACAGTCCCCGCATTCAAGAGAGTTAAAGCTGGGGGGTCCAGTTTCGAAGTCCTAGCACCCACAGCTTGGAACTCGCTACCTCTCAACCTAAGAAAAGAGCCCTCCCTCACGGCCTTTAGAAAAGCACTGAAAACTAACCTGTTCAAGTAAACTGTACACTGTTGATACCATGTTACGTAATAAGACTTAAACTGCAACCTTATATTACTGTACTCAATAATGTATACTATGCCTAAGTGAATATTCTGTAACCGCGCCATGATCCCCCAGGGCCGCTGTGCGTGTTATAAATGCAAATAAATAAATAAAATAAAATAAACTATGACTGAAAATATTGGACGCTCCTCTTCCTTTAACTGTGATCATGATGATAGACCATACTCCCTGTTGATGATGTCATGGGGGAATTTGTCGATAAGTGTGGCGCATGTAACTTTCTAAAAAGCAGCACTGGTAAAGGCTGAGTTATTGCTTACCTCCTTGCTCCTCAGTACATGTATTCAGTAGTACTTCGGCCGGTCTTTGTGATGAGGATGATACAAGATGAGCAGAAATGCACATTTCATTCGAAAGTCTTATGGATCAGTCATTCTTTTAGTGTCTTTAACGCAAAATGATTACAGAGCAACTCTGGTTATATCCCAAGTTAATAAAAAGTGCCTTGCTAGAATGTATAAAAGAAGATACATCACAGAGAATTGTGTGACAAGGGGCGCATTTCTAATTGAATTCATGAAATAATGTATACGAAAGGTCAGGAATTATATACTACGAAGTACACTCATTGTCTTTTTAGAATTGCACATACAGAGAACTGCAATCCACTGAAGGCACACCAAGAACATTATTTGGACTGGTAAATTCTTCTAATTTTGACAAAGATACACCCCAATTCTCTCAGTTTTCTATTTATGCTCTCCAAATAATCCTCTATTGGACATTAGTTCACCCAGTTCCCAGCAGTCAGCTTTTTTTCTAACCTTCAAGGCCAGACCTCTTTGCAAACAGTTTTGAATGATGTTATATGTCACACTTATGATAATTAGTTTAGGAGTTTATTAAACAGGAAAACACATTGTGAGCCTCATTCTGATCTCAATTCCCTTCCGCTGATCATTAACTGTTGAGGAATTCAAAAATTAATGTGTATAGGACCAGTGGTGGCACTCTCAGTCGAAAGTTGTACCCATGCTCGCCTCCCTTTTTTCAAAACACTCCCTTTCCTTGTTTTCAACATTCATTTGAAAACAATCCTTATTCCCGAAATCATGGAGTCCATAAAACAATTACAACACCCTTATGCTTGAAAATGTCTAACCTGCACAAAAGACAACGAGACATCTCTGTGTATTGCCCTACTTGTCTTCACTCACAGAAGAGTTTCACAGAAGCATCTTCTGAATAAAATGTGTAAGTGTATATGCATTATTATCTCACTGTTTTCATGTCAACTTAGACACATCGCAAAGTTTTCATGTCAACTTAGACACATCGAAGACTAGCTAGAGAAATAAAATCAGGCTTTTGTGGTGCAGGCATTTACTGTGGGGTATACACATCATGAAGAGCTTTGGGGGGCTAATGGCTCCTTCCCAGTCAGCTGTGACTTGTCAGAAGAAGGAGCCATTAGCAATCTCCATTTCACACGTGTGTCTGCCACAGCCCAGTAATACAAGACAAGACTTGAAAAAAATGTGCACACAAAAAAACCTTTATCAATATTTCACGGAGGCAAACTTCCATGTTTAACACTTCAAAAAGCATCCTTTTCCTTGTTTTCAGAAACGAGGATGCCCACCATATAACAGTTTAAGTGCCATCACCAGGTGTATAGGTCTCTGTTGCCTTCTTCCAGTTGTAGTAAAACAATGGGCCTCATTATAAGTGTGGCAGACCCGAATTATGGGTGCCGGTCGTAGCGTACCAACACCCATTTCCGGACAGCCACACTACAACTCTGCAGCCGGGGGACGTTGCGCCCAGCAGGTCTGACCTTCCTTGCGTAACGGTACCCACCTGCAAAATTTTCACAGAAGCTAAGGACCCGTTAGCAATGGTGGCAGTGCATCCGTGTCCCCATTACGTGTTCCGTGTCCCCATTCCCATGAAGTCCTATGGTGCTCCTTGGGAATGGGGACTAACATTTTCTGGCGCCTGACTTCCCTATCCACCGGGACTTGTAATGTCTCTGTGTTACCGGGAAGTTAGGTGCCGGAAAAGTGTTACGAATCCGGCGGCAACCCGCCGGAAGCACCAACAGGGTTACCGCTGGACACGTATTGAGGCCCACTTTATAAGGGATCCAATAAACGTTTATGGAGATCTCGGGTTTTGGTTATAAATTATTTCATAAACAGACTATTGTGCTCATTATGGGGTTGCCTGTAAAACCCACCGGTGCCACCGGGACATCACAAGTGGTGGCGGTAACGTTTATTCCCCGGAAATGGGGTCACTGAAGCACTGGCACCATTGCTAATGGTGCCAGTGCTTCAGTGAGGGAAATGACGGTAGGGGCCTGAGAACCCAGCAGGTCAGGCCTGCCGGGTGTTCCATGACCCCTACCGGCAGTCTCGTGGTATGGAATGAGGCCCTATGTTGTTATACTTTTTGCAAACAACTTACCTTCTTGCCGAGTCTAACATATCTCTCTCAAAACCCTGACCCCGTTTCTTTATACCAAGCTAACCTGTGCTTGGTATACTGTGGTCATTCTTAGTCATCCTTAGTCATTTTCTTATTTGATTATGATAAACTAACTGCAAGATGTACAATCCTTTAATTAGAAGGAACAATGCTTAGAGAACATTAAAAAACAGCTCTCATACCAACAGACTAAGGGACAATCAAATGTCTAAGCTACAAATCGTTCTGTTGCCTGTCTCTAGAAACACGCTGGCCAAAAAAGTGTTCTTTTGCATCTCACAATTCTCTCTCCCACTTCCTTCTGAGAATTGGGTGTATGCATCTGTGCTGGGCCTGTTTAATGCTACTCCTTGTAACTGGTTGTGTCATGTTGTGGTGGTGGTAGTAATGTTCATATCTAGGACGCTCTTTGCTCTTAATGTGTTTTTCTCATATCCAGCAAATATCAGCAGCTTTGCTGGAATGTGGCTGTGAGTGATGGGTGAGTGAGGGGTTCTTTCCCCATGCTATTCTCCAACGCCTGCGCGGGAAGCAAAGGGAAATTTCCCTTTGCAGGGCAACGCGTTTTCATTCAGCAAATCTCTTGCTGGCTCAATTTTGGTGGCGACTCTTACAACTATGGGTTACAGAAGAGTATCCGTGTTGCCGTGAGGGACATTAGCAACTTCGTATATTTAAAAAAAAATTCCTATGCTAGGCCTGGCACTTAAGGTACTAGATCAGGTTGTGCGTGGCATTGTAAAACCGAAAGTTCTATACTTCAAGTATGAGTCTCTCACTGCACTTTTTACAAATGTCCCGTCTGTTTCATGACTTACCTTGACCAGCCCGGACTTTAGTGCTCAACAGGGGCTCAAATGATCTGTACATTTTAAGGAAATCTAATCATGATTGCTGGAGATGTCATCCAGATGTTTGTCTCTCACAGCAGCTCACCTAGGGATCCAGACCACAGACCACAGACTCATTCACGGCAGGAGGATTTTATGATGATGACACGCTGTACAGAGGAACTCTGCACAAAAGGTCATTATTTAAGGTCATGCTGGACAAACATCGTCTCTCCTTTCTCTTTAAAAATAAAAAATATTTTATTTTATTTTTATTTTATTTTGTTTTATTACATGCCAAAAAATAAGCTGGCAGCAGTGCGTGGGAACACAAAACATAGGTCACACTAAACATTACAATAACGACAAGCTTTTTTTCGAAAAGATATCAAATTCCCTTCTAATCGTTAATTTGAAGGGAGTCCATTCCAAGCGTATGCTGTAAAAGAGAAGGATTTTCAGTCGTTTAAGGCGTGGGCAAAGTAGTAACATAGAGTTACTAGAAAGCACATTTTTTGCCGGTTGGTAAGTAATTAATGTTTTCTTTAAATATTCAGGGGCTGTACCATAGACTGCCTTGTGAACACAAATAGCCATTTTGAATTGAAATTGAATTCTGGCTCTTTGGGGAGCCAGTGAAGAGACTTGCAAAGTGGCATGATGTGCTCACCAACTGCATTATTTTGTGCCACTTAGAGGCCATGCAAATTCTTTTTTGAGGCGCCTCCAAAAGGAATAGTCCATCCTTGATAAGACAGTGGCCCTGGCCAAGGTTTCACAATTCTTCTCTGAGGTCAATGGTCTGATTTTTCTCAGGAGTTTCAAATGATAATGCGTGCTACGTATGATGTTATTTACTTGTGCATCAGGACTGACATTACAGTCCAGAAAAGTACCTAAGGTTTAGATCTTAATCTCAGTATTGATCACACGTCCATCTAACAAGAAAGAATTGTACCTAGGGTCCAATTTAGCTCTTTGCAGCGGTGAGCCAAAAAGTCCAATTTCAGACTTAGCATCATTGAGGCACATCCAGTGCGCCACCATCCATTGTTTCACAATTTTAAAAGTGTCATTTAATCTAGCAGAGTCATGTTCATAGTTACCTTCCAATTTCAGTAACAGGTGAGTTTCATCAGCATAGTTGGTGAAACAAATATATGACTCCTCCAACAAATCACACAGAGGTTTCATGCACAGATTAAAAAGAGCAGGAGAGAAACAGGCCCCCGGTTGTACTCCGAAAGAGATGGGGCATATTCTGACAGCGCCTCCCCCCATTGAAGAGCAGAGACCCTATTACATAGAAAGGAATCTACTTTATAGCATTTGGTGAGCATTTGCCTGTTTTATGCAAAAATGTCAAGAGAATGTCATGATCCATCAAATTGAAAGCTGCTGAGATAGATCTACATATTTTTAGAATCTTGCACAACATTAAGAAGCTCACATTCAGAGGGTAAAATTAGAAGAAAGGCCTTTTCCGGCTACACACCCTGTCTCCGGGAAGAAGTTACCAATGCAGATACATTCAATTAATGACCTGAAGACCCTCCACCTCAAAGAACATCTCACTGATCGCTCCACAGAACCCTAATTCACTCCCTCTCCATCCCAGCTATCTGTTACCCTTAAACCTTTATTGGCAACCCCTTAGGTAAGCCCACTCTGTATGCTATTTTGATTCCTCTCACTTTAAAAATGCCATACATATATTGGCCATATGATGCAAACCCCAGTCTACATCAATATATCTGTTTGAACCGCACACACGTCTGTTGAGATATGAACTACAGGGCCTCTATGAAGCATGTACCAACATGTATTGCATTTTCTGATGTAGATTCCTATTCCAGAATCATTCGCTGTACGCAAGTAACTTGAAGAAGGATTATGCATGTGCAGCACTCCATTTTCATATTGTGATCTTTACTTTCACAGATGAAGGAACTCGGTGTCATCCTGTACAACTGCAGCTGCCTGGTCCTAGATTTACAAAGAATATTCGCCTTATACAGCTCACTGAAATACAAAGACAACATTCCCCAGATGTGGTCGCGAAGACTTTACGGTCTGTTTGGCACAGACACAGCGTTGAAGCTGCAACTGAACGAAACAGAAGCTAATGTGTTTGTATCGGTAAGTAGATCCAAATATGAGCATTGTATGGCTTATCATGTTAAATAATGATAGAGAAGGTTGTATGGTGGGCCCACAATTACCAGACAACTCGAAGCTAATGGTTTTCTTCCAGTAATTGCTCTGCCAAGAATGGTTCGAATTTCTCAACTTCCAATTATTAGAGCTCCTTTTAGTATCTCAGGGTACTGATTTAAGGGAATAGGCCGTAATGGGTCTACGTCTATTCGAAGACACCTTTCCAAACGTGTGCGCTTTGTTTGTGCACTTTTGGTCGACATGATTTCAACCAGTGTTTTTAAATGGGTGGTTCACCCTCTGTCCCCGTGCTAGCCCACACATGCAACCCCCCACCCGGCCAGTCCCCACCCCGCAAATCCCGCACATCTTGCGCCCGCCCTGGGCTGATCCCTGCCCTGATGTAAACTATCTTTTCGCAACTCGTTCGCGTGGACAGCCTTACATCGTAGACAGTCACTCAGTTTACCGTTTTCCCTTCTTCGCACCTAAGCACACCCGATGCTGCCCCCGCATCTTGCACTGGGTGTCTACCGGTCTGCACACTTCCTCAATACAAGTCAGTCAACCTTGCACTGATACTCACCTGATTTGTCCAGCAGCCTCGTGCTGTGTTATAATTGAACTCGTTCACAACTCACCGGACTCGAGCAGCAGCCTAGCGCTGTATATGCAACTCCAACTTCAACTCTACTTGCAGCTATGTTTTGATGTTCATTCGACAAGCAGCCTCCTGCTGTCCGTATAACTTAACCTGCTCTGCAACCTACTGGATTGTGTGGCAGCCCTGTGCTGTTTGTTTATCTTGAACCTGACTATAGCATACCTGACTTGGTTCCATGTAATAATGTCCCTGCAAAAATGTCTCCTGACAAAAAAGTTGCAGTTATTTGCAGATAAATTATTACATTGAACACGAGGGGAGCAGGGGACATCCCCGCAACCCATCCCCATACATAACGTCACCATATATAAAGTCGCCAATGGCTTTTCCCAGCGACATTATGAATGAGGACATTATGTATGGGGACATTATGTATGGGGACATTATTACCTGATACCCCTGACTTGTGCTGCAGCATTGCACTGGATGCTTAGCTTCACCTGTGTGTAATACACATGATTTGGCCTGCAGCCCTGTGCAGTCTTGCAACCCTCCTATCTTGACCCTTCAGCATTTTGCTGCTTATATATTACACTACAGCTTTCTGCGGCAAGTGCAGCATTTTGGACTCAGCCTACTACCATAATTGTAACATGTCTGTAACACACCATACCTTTGTCTCTTTGCCTAATGCTAACCTGTTACATACATGCAATGACTGTACTCTGCCTTCCTTCTTTGCTACTCCTACTTTGTCATTCTTGTTTGCTTAAATACCCGAAATAGCCCACCATACAATGCAGCGATGCTTTGCCAGAATGTGCACTCACACCTACTGTGTCACTCATGCTGGCTTACATACCTGAAGTAGCCTGCCATACCATGCAGCGATGCTTTGCCAGAATGTGTACTCACACCTATTGTGTCACTCATGTTGACTTACATAACTGAAGTAGCCTGCCGTACCAAGTGGCGATGCTTTGCCAGAATGTGTACTCACACCTATTTTGTCACTCATGTTGGCTTACACACCAGAAGTAGCCTGCCGTAACCATGCAACAATGCTTTGCCAGAATGAGCACTCACACCTATTGTGTCACTCATGTTGGCTTACACACCAGAAGTAACCATGCACGATGCTTTGCCAGAATGTGCACTCACACCTATTGTGTCAATCATGTTTGCTTAAGTACCTGAAATAGCCTGACGTAGCATGCAGCAATGCTTTGCCAGAATGTGTGCTCACACATATTGTGTCACTCATGTTGGCTTACACACCAGAAGTAGCCTGCCGTAACCATGCGACAATGCTTTGCCAGAATGTGCATTCACATCTATTGTGTCACTCATGTTGGCTTGAATACCTGAAGTAGCACCCTTACCATGCGGCGATGTTTTGCCAGAATGTGCACTCACACCTATTGTGTCACTCATGTTGGCTTATATACCAGAAGTAGCCTGCCGTAACCATGCGACAATGCTTTGCCAGAATGTGCACTCACACCTATTGTGTCACTCATGTTGGCTTAAATACCTGAAGTAGCCCCCGTACCATGCAGCGATGTTTTGCCAGAATGTGCACTCACACCTATTTTGTCACTCATGTTGGCTTAAATACCTGAAGTAGCCCCCGTACCATGCGGCGATGTTTTGCCAGAAAGTGCACTCACACCTATTGTGTCACTCATGTTGACTTACATAACTGAAGTAGCCTGCCGTACCAAGTGGCGATGCTTTGCCAGAATGTGTACTCACACCTATTGTGTCACTTATGTTGGCTTACACACCAGAAGTAGCCTGCCGTAACCATGCAACGATGCTTTGCCAGAATGTGCACTCACACCTATTGTGTCACTCATGTTGGCTTACACACCAGAAGTAACCATGCGACGATGCTTTGCCAGAATGTGCACTCACACCTATTGTGTCACTCATGTTTGCGTAAGTACATGAAATAGCCTGCCGTAGCATGCAGCAATGCTTTGCCAGAATGTGTGCACACACATATTGTGTCACTCATGTTGGCTTACACACCAGAAGTAGCCTGCCATAACCATGCAATGATGCTTTGCCAGAATGTGCACTCACACCTATTGTGTCACTCATGTTAGCTTGAATACCTGAAGTAGCACCCTTACCATGCGGCAATGTTTTGCCAGAATGTGCACTCACACCTATTGTGTCACTCATGTTGGCTTATACATCAGAAGCAGCCTGCCGTAACCATGCGACAATGCTTTGCCAGAATGTGCACTCACACCTATTGTGTCACTCGTGGCTTATATACCAGAAGTAGCCTGCCGTAACCATGCGACAATGCTTTTTCAGAATGTTCACTCACACCTATTTTGTCACTCATGTTTGCTTGCATACATGAAGCAGCCCCTAGTACCATGAGGCAGGACTTCACCAGAGTGTGTCCTCTAGAAACTCCAATGTTTGTGACCCTTTGCGTAGTCTCGCACCTGGTGGATTATGCTTTTGCACTTACTGTATGTTCGGATTCACTGCTATCTACTGTTTTTGTCTGCTGTTTCAGCGCATGCACAAATGCTGTGATAGCTTTGGGTCTGGGCGCTATGCAAATGTAATAAATTAATTAATACATACTTTTGTGTAGTTACAGGCAATTAGCACCTGGGATGGAATGTGGAATACCTGTAAGCCAATCAGGAACATATGCTTCTGTGCATTATTTACCATTATGTTCCAGTTCCTGCAGCTCAATCCAGTGCCACCGTGGTCCAAACTTGCATTCCCTTTCAGTGATCCACTGATCCTCTCCCGTCCTCTCTTTTTGACTCCTGCCCTTTCAGACTTTGAGGTGTCATCCTACCCCTCCATATTACTGACCGATCCCTCCCTCCAATTCTGTATCTCTAGCCAGAACAAAATAAAAATGAAAAATGGACTATCATCCACTGGCTGCTGACTGTTCTTTGCTCAGCTGCCATTCCTGAACTATTTTGCTTACTTTTTCATTCACCAACAAATGAAGACCTACCAGGGGAACTCAGTCTGGCTTCTGAGTTCTAATAGCCTTATTGAACTGCAGCCTTAGGGCTGTGGGAGAATCTTACGGTCCCTTAGCTCTCTTTATGTATGCTCAATTATCTTGGGCCCAAAAAGTCAGGATTCCAGGCTCATATGATCCTGCATTGCCCACAGCATCAAGCAATAATGTTTAAGTATTTATAGATTCAAGGAAAAAACTTTAGTTGCAAGGATGTTAAGGTGATGACTTAAATTCAGACAATGGGCCTCATTACACGGACGGCGGTAAGGGTTAACGGTCACCGTTAATGGCAACGGTGACCGTTAACCCTTACCGCCGTACTACGAGGTCCCTTTGCGGGTTGGTGATTTAACGCCTGCTTTTTGCAGGCGTTAAAAACCAACCCGCTAAGGGACCTCGGAGCTAATTACGGCACCGCAAAATTGCGGTGCCGTAATTAGCGCCTTCCCCATTCCCATAGAGCCCTATGGGGCAGAAATGGAAATGGGGAAGGGCAATGGCGGAAGGGGGATTTACCGCCCCTCCAACCTTGGAATGGGGCGGTAAATCCCCTTTCCGCCAAGGCGGTGCCGGTATTTTACCGGAATGAGCCATGGCGCTAATAGCGCCATGGCTCACCGCCTTCCGTGTAATGAGGCCCATAGTCACCTCAACTTCGCGCCCCCAGCTGCGCAGCCTACGACCACAATGCTGACCTCACAGATGACCCCACTGATGGCATCACTGATGACATCACTAGTTACATCACTAATGATGTCATCTATGACATCACTGGTGTCATCGCAAATAACATTGTATATGACATCAATTATTATTTTATCAATGTCATCAGACATAACATCACTCTAGGTATTTGCCTTAAGTTTCTACATATGTGATATTAGCACTTTAGAATAGTTCATAGCAACGAGTACTTTGTTTAAAACAGTAAACAGCTACACATGCATCATATCACAACTTTTACCAAGATTTATGAAAAAAGTGTAGAACTAAATAGAAAGAGACACATGTTGAACTTAATTATTTACTACTTTTTAAAATAAACATATGTACATTCTCAACTGTTTTATTGTAAGATACATTTGTATACCTATCATTTTCTAAATGACATGAGAAGTGCTTTAAAATAAGAAACAACTTTGTTAGGATACATTTTAAGATTTCCATACATGGGTATTGAAAAAAAGCAAATATTACTCTATATTTATATATGCATGGAAAATAAATGAATTTTTTAAATTCAACATTTGCTTGTAAACATGTACATAGATGTATATTTCTTTCTGTGTATCTTTTGTAAGTAATTAAATTGTTAAAATTCAAATAAAACGCGTTCTGTACCAAGTAAAAGTAATCTTTAAATCTTTAAGTAAGCTTTAAATAGTATACAATGTTTTAACACATTGACATTTGTTCATGTCATTAGTGATGTCATCAGTTATGTCATCAGTCATGTCATTTTTGACGTCATAATTGTGGTCATAGGCTGTGCAACAGGGGGCACAGAGTTAAGGTGGCTTTAGCTGAATTTCACGTTTTTGTTGCATTAAGTTCACCTTAACGTCCGTGCAACTAATGATTTTTCCTTGAATTTTAAAGGATTTGTTATAATGTATTTAATGTATTGCTCACCTTAACGTCCCTGCAACTAAAACATGTTCCTTGAATTTCAAGGGTTTTGTTATTCCATAGATATTTTGCACATATGGCCAGTGGCCATGGCCCACTACCATACCACTACCCCTGACCTTCGGCCATGGCCAGAGGGCACGGCCTATAGCCGTGCCCACTGTCCATTTTACAGCTCTACCAAAACACTAGCCATGGCTTTCAGCCATGGCCAGTGGGCACAGCCTGCCCACTATCCATTTTAGAGCACTATCAGACCACTAGCCACGTCCTTCATCCATGGACGGTGGGCACGGCCACTCTATATTTTAAAACACTTGTAACCCATTACTCAAAGACATTCATCAAGGGTGCGCTGTCTGTAAACTGTGGATTGCAACATTGTGGAAGAATGAGAGCATTTTTGTTTTTAATTGTTTGAATTATACCCAAAGTGCGTTCCGGGCAGGAACACTACATCTCCCATTAACCCTAAGCACACACCAGACCGGTGACCAGGTCCACCAGCGCCAGTGCACCTGGGACAAGCCATTCTTCACCGGTCATCGTCCAGCTTCAGCAGCTCCCCGGGAAATGCTGGTCTACTACATTGTGTAAATCCCAATTTATTAGCCCTTTATTTCTGATTTGTATTCTCGGAAAATACATTCCTCTTTTTCTGTCTCCATCTAATTATTGTGTGCTGCTTCATCTCTGTGTCTGTGGGATGCTGCTAGACGTACACTAGAATTTAAAGGACCAGCAATCTACATTATTCTGCGGCACACCCTGTTGGGTAATCATGGGCCACTCTTCAGAAATGGCATCACGACTGGCCATTATTAACAAATATCTTCTACTTAAAATGGACGGGGCATCCACCCCCTCTGCAAACATGCATGGGCACAGATATGTGATCAAATAGTGACTCTCAGCACCTTGATACCCTCTTGAATCCACAGTAACCTAATACTGCCGATCTACTCAAGACAAGCGGCTAAGCTAATAGAGATTCAATTCTTTATGAGCCCCAAACTAAGGCACACTTAAACCCCCAAATCAACACCAATCTCAATGAAATGCTAATTCTACAATCTCAGGCTGTTCCCTTAATCTAATTGATGGTCAGGACCTAATAAATGCCCTACTCAATACGAGGTCCTTAAGCAAACATGCACTCGAAATCTTTGACTACCTCTCCCTTCATGACCTTGTCATTCTATGCCTTACAGAAAAATGGCTAACACAAACAATTGGCCTGATGATTTACATGGCTATGCCAGATGTCTATTTTATTATCTGTAAATACCACTCCCTGGGCCATGGGGGCGGGGGGAGTCGCCGCCATTATAAAAAATTGTTTCAAGTTACGTTTTTTGAGAGACCGAGTGAGTGCCTGAAAATAGTGAGATATTACATTTAAATTGTACCACAACTCCTTGTAGCTGTTTCAACCTCTTTGTGGTTTACCGCCCTCCAGGCCAAATGGCTAACTTTAATGAGGATTCGACTCAACTCCTTAAAACCATAGATGGTCCAAATTGCTCTACCTTAGCAGAAGGAGACTTCAATAGATGGCTCCATGACCCAAGGGACAACGAAGCAGCCACCCTGGAGGATGCACTCCTGGAAATAAACTTTAAGATTGAGAACAGTGAACCTACGGCCAAATCAGGTAACATTCTTGACTGGGTAATTTCTAGAAACTTGAACGTAAAAATAAAGTACACCTCCCCATGCATATGGTCCAACCACTGTGCAACTAATTTTACAATTCCCTTTGAGGATATTCCTAAAAAAACCTCCTAATCCCATCAAGGTGGTGTATAATCGCAACTTTAAAAACATCAAAAACATCCATCTGCAGAGATGTCTTCATGACATTATGTCTACCACGGAAAGTCTGGATTCCCTTGAATTCCTAGTGGAGACATTTAATAATGCCCTGATTGAAATGCAAGACAGAACTGCCCCCATTAAGAAGAAACTGGTGAGGAAAATACCAATCACAAAAAATGGTACACGCCAGACTTATCCATTTAAAAATAAAAAACAGAAAAGGAGTGTAGAACAAATTTGCTTAAACCACCCCACAGCCACAAATATGGCAAAATAGAATGCCTTTCAGCTGAATTATAAAACCCAAATTACCGCAGCCAAAAAGAACTTCAACAAAAAAATATCAGGGGCCATAAATGACTCTAAAAAGCTCTTTCAGATCCTGAAACTTCTTGAAATTCCTAAGGCATTAGCCCATCCCATCTGCCCCACAGATGAGAACTACGAGGAGATCCAGCAGGCTTTTGGAAATAAATTGAGGATTGCCTATGACAACATTGAAAATGTGCTGCAAACCAGCTCTGGAACCCAAAATTAGACCAGGCACTACAAACAGAACACGGAATGAGAACAGGCACACCGAGCACTCTACACACACACCATAGCGACCTACCCCAGTATTAAAATTGGGCACCATGGAAAACAACAACTCCTACAGTCAAATAGCTCAATGCACACTCTCTCCAAAGACAGGGAGAACTGCTCCAGCACACATACCAGGTGCTAAGAACCCAAGGCAGCAATAAACGTGTGACCACAGGTGCACCAAACTACCCGCATGCACCTATACACCACACTCACACCCTAAACACTTGCTATGGTGTGTGTGTAGAGTGCTCGGTGTGCCTGTTCTCATTCCGTGTTCTGTTTGTAGTGCATGGTCTAGTGCCGGGGTAGGACTTTGTGTTTTGTGTTGTATCTCAGGAGATGTTTATCTGTGGTTTCATAGTGCCTGGTTTGGTCGCAGGGTAGGTCGCTATGGTGTTTTTGGTCTCAGTTGTGCATTATTCCTGGGTGCGTGGTTGGAGTTGATGTAGTATTTATGGTGTGGTGTTATGGTCATTAGTGTCTGATGATTAACCAGGGTAGGTCACTATTGGCATTGGTGGTGTGGTCATTAGTGCCTGATGTGTTATCAGGGTAGGTCACTATTGGCATTGGTGTTGTGGTCATTAGTGCTTGATCTGTTATCAGGGTAGGTCACCAGGCATCCCTGGTATCTCCCAATTATTGTATGGTATACACAGCTAGACATGTGTACTATAATATATTTACAAAGAATGATGTTCTGCAATAGGTCAGAAAGTCGTCTTCACCTCTACTTCCACTTTTCTAAGTGTCTAGGCTTGCTTCCTCTGGTTTTGTCTCGGTCTTGGCTTCTCCTCATGAGAGAGTCTTTCTGTTTATAATTCTAAGAGTTCTATTGATAATGACTTGCACCACTGTGGCACTGCATCTGTGTGTTAGAACCATAATTCCCAGCACTGAGTTTGTACCCAGTGCCACTGTGTTATTCTTACTGGAAACCCAGTTCATAACATTCAGTTATCTTGTCTCTTTGAGAAAAATATCAGCACCATTTGAGCTATTGTGACAGAAGGTTAGGCCACACTTTCCAGCATTTAACTCTTTTTTAAATAATTGTCCAGCTTACCTGGTTCATATGCACTGCTCAGTGTGACTGCATACTGGAGCGTTAGAATCACAACTCCCAAAATATGACCTGCTGAGTCATCCTTTGATTGTTAGTGCACCTGTGCTTTGGTTATGGGGAATCCGAACCACAACCACCGGCATTCAACTTGCATTTGCTTCTTTTTTACTTTTCAGTGACATTATGTTATGGATTTAGGGACTCAGAACTACAACTTCAGGCATGCTACTAATCTTGCCTCTCTGTCACTTGTCAGCACCATTGCACTATGCTCTTGGAGTGCCAGAACCACAACTCCCAACATGTAATTCTTCTTGATTTTCTATCACTTTTCAGCACCACTATGATATGCTCTTGGAGGATAAGAACCACAGCTCCCAACATGTCAGTCCTATTGGTTCTCTTATGCTGGCCAGCAGCACCATGCTATGCTCCTGGAAAGTCAACAACATAACTTCAAACATGGAATCCTTCTTGGTCCCCTGTCACTTGTCAGCAGCATTGTGCTAGAGTTTTCTAGTGTTCTTCCCAATTACATAACCAGTGTGCTTTGAACGAGGAATTTTTGAAACACTACTCCCAACATGCCTCTCTTCTCTTCAGTTTGTTTCCTCATTTCCTGCCCGGGGTCAACTTCCACCACTTAAGACACATCTCCAACTTTTCATTTCTCCATCAATACCCTTTTGCTCACTAACCTATATTATCTGATTCTCATGCTTGATTCTCTAGAGTATATCTATGCCACTCACCCATTTTGCATCTGAAGTACTTCAGGAATGTGTCCTATTCTTTGCTCCCAGCTACTAGCTGTATTTCCTCTCTTTGCAACAGTCGTCACAACCTCCGACTCGTTTGTTGGCACCTCCTATTTTTGGGAAAATTCTCTGGTTCCTTCCTTATGTGGCACTTATCAGTGCAAGTAGTTCAGTGTGCAGCTGTCCCATAAAAATGCTATCTATTGGGCTGTCAGTACCGTGCTCTTTTCCGAGAGCATCAGTTGCTCGTTGCTCTCTCAGCGATGCTTTGCTCTCAATGGTCATGAACCTATGACCTTCTTCTGCTGCGAACCTCTTCCTCTAAGTCTGGCTTCAGCATCATCTAGGTCTCTGACACCAATGCCAACTTCAGCTCCCTGTGACTGACCTTTCTGGCCTTCATCTATTTCTTCAACCTACTGCTTTGTTAGCCAGTCACATGATCCTAAAGAGGGGGAAAAGGCTTGTCTCCTCTATATCTCAGAGAGGTTAATGGGGCTGCGCTGCTTCCCAGGCTAGTCCTGAGAACTTACAAAAAGACACCCGAGTTGAGAATGGAGCCATATTTGAACCATTTCCTGGGCATTGTCTGGATATGTGTTTGATCCCTAAGCCTAATTCTGCAAGGTACCAATGCCCTTGCAAGTAACACAAGATTTACTAAATCGTTTCCCTGCAATCATGTGTATTGTTTTGGTTTTCCATTGAAAGTTTGTAGCACTAATTACCAAGGTCTAGGCCATGCTTCAGTGTCTAAGACCTGCCAGTCTAAGCCTTTGTACACCCAGAAAAACAAGGCGCTCAGTGAGGGCTCAAGGCTGTTACCACTGAATCCTGTCAACGACCTATGTAGTTAAGGCAATTAGCATCCCCTCCACCACAGGGCCGACATCACAGGTTTTGATGTTGGAATTTCTTTAATTCTTTGCATGTCTTGTATGTGCAAATCTCCCATTAAAAAACTATGAAGAACAAGTTTTGTTTTTTGTCTAGGCATGGGATGGGTATTTTCCAGATACACAGCCTCATTACGAGGACGGCTTTTTTCTGTCATCCTCGTAACACTGAATCCGCCACCTGATATCCCAGTGCAACTGGGACATTACAAGTCCCGGCGGACCGGTATATCAGGCAGCGGATTCGGAAAGTCCACATTCCTGTGGAGTCCGGAATGGGTTCAAGGAAGCACTGGCACCAGCGGTGCCGGTGCTTCTGTGAAACCTCTGCCGTCCAGAGGCGTTGTCAGGTAGACCTGCTTGGCGTAACGGCTCCCGCCTGCAGAGTCTGAGTGTGGCGGTCCGGGAAAGACTGGTGCTACGTTGCTACCAGCACCCTTATTTCCAGACTGCCACCCTCATAATGAGGCCCACTGTCACCATGACACTACCTGGCCATAACATGGCAACAGCTGGAAAATGGTTTTGGTAACTGGGCATAATATGGCAGTGCCAGGCAAATTCCTATCCGATGTCTATGCACGAGCCAAAACTGTTGACTATGCCAATTCTCTTTTAACATGAAATATCAATATAAGGAACAGATGCAAGGATGCCCTTATTGCTTAAAAATCAAGTGACTAAAGGCACACGTGGTTAAGAAATTTGTATTAGTGCAGTAGCTAGTTTATGGTTTCAACTAAGCCTTTACCTTTCAGAAGACTGTGCACAATGCACAGAGGTAGCCCAAACAGAACTCAGGGTACAGAGCAGAACCGTTCAAAACTGAACTACCAACACTTGCACACAAACTTGGAAAAAAATCTACAGCATGAATATTCTCAAGATTCTAGTAGCCATGCACAAGAAAGACATCAAGGCTAGTTTTTTTCATTTTGGATTCTGAGACTTGTAGTTTTTTGTTTTTCTCATTTGAAATGTAGAACATTCAAATGCCGGTAGCCGGCAGGTTACCAGCAACTCTGTAATACTGTTACCACAGCCTGACATGCTGGTGCTAGTGGGATATCACAAGTGGCGGATGTACAGTAAATCCCCATTCCCATGGAGTCCAGTAGGACTCCATGGGAATGGCGACAGCGAAGCACCAGCACCGTTGTCAACGGTGTCAGTGCTTCAGTCAAAAACATGCCGGTAGGGGCTTGAACTCCCAGCAGGTCAGGCCTGTCAGTAGTTCAGTGCCTCTACTGGCATACTTATAGTAGCTACCGGTACCTTTATTTCCAGACCGCCAAACTTGTAATAAGGGCCTAATATTCTGAACAAGTCCCAGAAATTCACAGGAAAAAGCGGACTGGCTGAACGAATGGACACAGGAAACTTGACTGTTCTGCATTTGCATGACCATTTATGGCAATTCACAAAGTCCATTTTGTTATGGCCCTGAATTCTGATGGAAGTGCCATGCTATGGCGATCAAAGAATAAGAGTTTGTTTCCACAGCGATTTTGGTATGAATAATTATTTTCATGTAATTTAAAACTAAAGTGATCTGGAACGAGAGCAGCACAAAACGGTAATTAAACCCATTATAGAACTAGAGATATTAGATCCACATTTGTAGCAGTAGACCGAAGGAGTGAGATAAACACCTCCATCCCACATGCA
Source organism: Ambystoma mexicanum (assembly GCF_040938575.1). Classification (NCBI taxonomy): domain Eukaryota; kingdom Metazoa; phylum Chordata; class Amphibia; order Caudata; family Ambystomatidae; genus Ambystoma; species Ambystoma mexicanum. The sequence continues at coordinate 373,871,429 of NC_090928.1, read as the reverse complement.
TGCTTCTGCCTCTCCCTAATGTTTTCCTGTTTTGCCCAAATGTGGCCCCCATAGGGCTCAATGGGAATGGGGAGGGAGCTAATACCGGGCCCGCTATTAACAGGCTCGTTATTAACTGGCCCGGTATTAGCTCCCTGGTCCTTTAGCGGCTCCCACTATGGGCGGCTGGTAAAACCAGCTACCTTTAGCGGGACCCGCTAAGGGACCTCGTAATGCAGCGGTAAGGGGTTAACGGCACCAGCATCCTTACCGGCACCGTTAACCCCTTACCGCCGACCTTGTAATGAGACCCAATATCTTACACACTCCCATGGATGCGGACAGCAGTATTCGCTTTGGCTGCGGCCAATTTAGGCCCACTGTCCCAAAATCCATCACTGTTCTCTGGGAGACATAGGTTGGTGCAGACACTCTGACCTTACTGCTACTGAGCCCATTTTAAGGCCACTTGATGAGCCGGATCACAGCATCAAGGCATATCACTGTCCATGGGGCATTGGGGAACACACATAAAAGTGTAAACACTTTTACCTTTGACCACATTCAGGCAAAGCCATGCCTGTGTTAACGGGGGCCACCTCTGCTCTGTGGTACCGTTCCTTGGATGGCAGTAGTCCCTGCTGCTGGAGTGGCAGCAAGATATTGGAGCTGGCTGGAGGCAGCGACCAGCGTTAGGCAATGCGGGCCCCTGGTAGAACTCTCCGCTGGAGAACAGTGATAAATAAGAGGGGAACACCCGTTCCTGGTCCAGTCTGCACAGCCAGGCAGCTAGGATAGGTAAGGTCGATAGACGATGGTGCTCCGAGCTCTCGGCAGCATTGTCCTGCATCGGGCAGGAACTCATTGGTGTGGCCAATGGTTGTCAGGCATGTCTTGGCAGTTGTGGATCTTGTGCGAATGCTGTAGTTGCAGCGGTTAGTACTGCACCTTTTTTCCCTACCCCAGGTAGGATTACACTGCCCATCATCTCGGTGGCGGTCCTCGCCACACCTTTCTCCACCGGGTATGAGCAGTAACTTTACTGCAGCAGCGGTCTGTGCTGCACCTCTCTGCCCCAGGCAGGAGCATGACATTGCAGCGAAATGGCAGCAGTCCTCACCACGCCTCTCTCCCCCAGGCGGGAGTGTGGTCCGTCTTTTTTTTCCACTCAGTGCAGTCATCAAGCATGCGCAGAGACCTCCTGCAGCACGCATCCTGTACACAGCGGGCCTCGCCTGAGGAACCAGCAGTCGTCAGGTAGTTCCTGACACAGTATGGGATTGCCCCTGAAACACACCATGCCAAGCCTACCACGCGCACTGAGAACTCCGGATGTGCTTGTCCGTAGAGACCTCACCGGCGGTGCAAGCGGTCTTTGGAGATGACCTAATGTCCTTCATCTTTTCCGTTATGTAGCACGCTGCAGGGACTCCTACAGCGTGAGCATGCCTGCTGTGGGACCTCGTTGGGAGGACCAATGGTTGTTAGCCGGACCCGATGAGCTAGAGCACCCTGCAATGCAGGCGCACAAGGTGGCACTCCTAGCTCGGCAGCTCAATGGGTTTGTTCGTTGACCTCGTCTCCAGTTGTTATATTGCCGGGTGACTGGCAATCAAAGTGACAGCTCTGCAGACCGGCCTCTGCCTGTCTACGCAACTCTGGTGCGCACTGCCATAACACACTGCAGGCAGGAGTCATGATGGTATGAGACTGGTGGACGGGCGCCCCTTTTATTGACTTGATGACACGTGTCCCACGTGTCATCTTACACGTGACTTTCACACGAGCCCAGGAAGGGCTTACGTCACAACACAGGGTGCATGTGTCACTACTGTTGCTTTCCTGGCAGAGATATGCTAAGTGGTTCTTCTCCTGTCTAGCAGAGGCACACTCATGTCACAGCGTGCCTGACAGGATAGTGTTTCACAGTCTGGAAGAGGTTTTTGGGGTGACAATCACAGTATGAGCATGGGTTACTTGCAGCAATTAACAGCCAGCGATCACGCAGAGTTCCATCTCTGCTAGGAATAGTCCTATTTTTTTCTTTGCATTCTGGTACTTTGTAATTGCCTTTACAATTATAAAGCTAGGACTACAAGTACTGGAAATCAAATGAGGTCTGGGCGAGCTGTCCACTGCTGACATGATGGGGTGGTCTGATGCTCGGAATTACCTACCCAATTTCATCATTTGTTGTGAGCCATTCTGCTACTGGTTTGCATTTGCTGGGAGTCGCCGAAGTCTGTTAGCCCCAATTACAAACCAGCAGCAGAATGGCTCAAAACAACTTGGATATCAAACAGCCACTTTACACTGGATGAATTCAAATCTAATGCGTGACCATCAGCCAACCTAAAATGCATGGGAAAAATGGCAAGTGATAAAATTGGGTAGGTATTGGTATATATGTAGGGATTGCACTAAATCCCTACATATAGGGAGGATGTCAGAAAGTATGTATCCTGTATTATGATCTGTTCGAGTATGCTATGCCAATTGTATTGTACATCCTGTATTGTATGTAACGAAGCCTGCCACAAGTAACAGCACCGCAATGCCCCTGGGCTGTATGTGTGCTATAAAAATGGAAAAATAAATAAAATAAATAGGCAATTTCGAGCATCAGATTGCATGAAGCATGGGATTAAGGATAGGGGGAGATTGCAAAAGAATAAATGTCAATAAACTGCCAGTGGTTTCACAGTGCTTCACAGGTTACCTGTGAACAGTCACCCAATCGGCCTTTTCCCGATTGCATTCTAATAAGCAAAGTGCTAAAAAAACACATCTTGCTAACCCTTCAGTACTTCAGCTCCACAACATCACTGCAGCTCCTCTGAAACCACAGCAAACACAGCACAGCCCAGACTGCTCCCTGGTATCAGAGTGAGCATGTGTAGCTTCCCATCCAATCAGTGGTTTCAGATAACGTGCATCTTTCATTACATTGGGCCTCATTACGGGGTTGGAGGTAGCCATGGCGCTATTAGCGCCATGGCTGCCTCCAAACTCGTTCCGACTCCGCCCTGGTGAATGGAGCAATTACCGGTCCATTCCAAGATTTGCGGGACCGGTAATTCCCCATTCACCAGGGCCCTTCCCTATTCCCATTTGAGCCCCCTTAGGGCTCAATGGGAATGGGGAAGGCGCTAATAACGGTACCGCAATTTGCTCCAAAGTCCCTTTGGAGGACCCACAAAGGGAACTTGTAGTAGGGCCGTAAGGGATTACCGGCACCCGTGCCCTTACCGGTGCCGGTAATCCCTTACCGCCCACCTCGTAATGAGGCCCATTGAGACTAATCTGTCAGCCCTGTGCACTTGATGGTAACAGAGACACCATCTTTGAAGGGGGTGACATGTCTCAATGTCAAACGCCCCTCAGCATTAAAACCATACATTCAAACTGTATTGTATTGAATTATAGTTTTAAAAAAATGTTTTACATCACTTAATCAAACATCTTGGATGATTTTGAGGTACATCCTTGGTTATTTTAATATGACTTGCTTTATTTATATATATTTTAAATAAATATACACTCTTCTGTGATTATTTTGTTGCTATCACCTAGAATACCATTTGCAGCTTTTGGTTCCGATTACATTGAAAGATGACAAACATGATACTGACAGTGGAGTACATGCTTTTCTTTCCAAAGCTTAAAATCGTTGTCATATGTTTTATCGGTGGCCGCAGCATCACCTCCGCAGTGCAGGCTGAACCCATTAACATTTCATAAATCTCACCAATTCTAAGCTTCAGCATGCAGGCTGATTTTCATATCAGGTAAACAGTTGAATGGAGATGTGCCAATTTGCGGTAGCGCTCGAGCCAAGAAGCCCTGAAACAATGAACTTATAGTATGGCCACTAGCTGCTGCATGGTAGTGGAACTAGTGGGAACCTCAAACCCACTCCACATAGACAACAAAAAACAAAAGGGGTTCAGTTCCAATTGTTGATTGCGCTGCTACATCCAGAATTTGAAGAGTTCTATTAATATACACGAGAATTAGAGTCCATAAATCAGCTGACATCATACAAGTGTTTTTCCAAATACTTCTTCTATTGAAGTTTTTCTGTCAAAAGTTGCCAGAGTGATATGCCAACACATGTTTTGACCTTCAGCGGTCTTTCTCAAGGAAAAACATCCAATGCTCCAGCCACTTATTAAAAAGGCGCTTCCTGCACTGTGCTGAAGTAATAAAATCGGAAATTAAGACAAAATTATATGGGAAACTCTATATATGAATTCTGAAATTTCAAAGTGGTGTTGCGAACAGGCATAGGACCGACAGACCGGCCAGCACCGGGCTCCACCATTACCTTACCGATAGTTATGGTAAGCCTCTGGTCTTTTCTTCTCTTTATGTTGCTCCAACGATGATGTGGTCCTGAATGCGTATACTCATTCCGTTTCGGGCTCTTTTGGTAATGTATTGATTTGCATACTGTTTTTTAAATATGTTTGATGTGACCCCGGCATCTATTCCCTTGTACACATATGGATTGGTACCAATATATTGACTGGACTTTTGTGTTTTATGAATGTTGTACATGATGTTTTTTTACTTTATTTGCTGTGAATGATAAAACAAAGTTTTGCCTTGAGGAAGACTGCTGAAGGTCGAAACACGTGTTGGCATATCACTCTGGCAACTTTTGACAGAAAAACTTCAATACAAGAAGTATTTGGAAAAACACTTGTGTGATGTCAGCTGATTTATGGACTCTAATTCTCATGTATATTAATAAAACTCTTCAAATGTTGGATCTAGCAGCGCAATCAACAAGTGGAACTGAACCCCTTTTGTTTTTTGATATTCATATCAAGCACAAAATACAGGTAAACAAGCACAGACTCCAGACTCAATCACAGATTGATATCACTAGCATACTGCACATCCAATCTGGTACTGCTTACATCACAAAACACTAAACCAACACTTACAAGTAAGTACATGGACATTTTTGTAGACATTTTTGATCAAAAGTTATCTTTGACAGTAAGTTGTTTATTTTTAATACAAAATAAATAAACATATATTGCATAATTTAAAAGAACCAGTATATATATTTCTGAAAGCAAAAACCTAGTAAAATAACTTTTTAGAAACATTAATATATAGCAGCCACCATTTTGGGTGCCAAATTCAGCAGACAATACAAATGCAAGGAAAGAGTGCAAAAGGGGTGTGGTTTCGGGTGGGAATGGGTGGAAAATCATATAGATTTCACTTACAAATGGCATTAAATGGGTGGACACATAGCCAAACACCACTAACAGCCTATGTACCCATCCTCGTATGTCATCTCCATTGAAAAGCATTACAGACCCTCATTCAAAGCTCCAATTTGAAGCTCTTATTTTAATGACAATTATTTCAGCTTAAAGATAGTTCTTTCAGTGCCACACTGGGGAAACAGAAAGGGAACATTGGCCCCTTTCTATTCGCAGGGTGGGCAGTGAGCCGATGCGAAGAGAAGCCAGGGCAAAATGCAGCAAGGAGCCAGTCTGTGTGTTAATAGTATGTTGGGGGTAGGAGGTGTAGAAGGAGCATCTTTCAAGGTGTCAAGTGGACTATAGGGCCCAGGGGGAAATGGGGCACCAGCTAACGAAAAGAACATGGTGGCTTGGGAATTGGCACAGGAGGATGGAAACAAAAGCAGGTTTATCCCAAAAGACATAGGGCCTCATTACGAGGTTGCTGGTAGAACCCACCGGTAGCCGGCAGGTTACCAGCAACTCTGTAATACTGTTACCACAGCCTGACATGCTGGTGCTAGTGGGATATCACAAATGGCGGATGTACAGTAAATCCCCATTCCCATGGAGTCCAATAGGACTCCATGGGAATGGCGACAGCGAAGCACCAGCACCGTTGTCAACGGTGTCAGTGCTTCAGTCAAAAACATGCCGGTAGGGGCTTGAACTCCCAGCAGGTCAGGCCTGTCAGTAGTTCAGTGCCTCTACTGGCATACTTATAGTAGCTACCGGTACCTTTATTTCCAGACCGCCAAACTTGTAATAAGGGGCTAATATTCTGAATTCCTCACCTACTGTTTGGCTCAGGCCACTCGTCCGGGTTCTAATATGTTATATTATTACTGTCAATATTTGATTACATATGTGTGATTGGTTGACTAGACTGCATCTTATTAATGTCACTCAATAACAGTTAAACCCAAGGCAGCATGTTAACAACTGCCTTGTGAATTAAGCAAAGTATTTTTAACACAACCACTTGCATCTTTTTTATGTGGGCCTGTTTTGCGATTTTGGTGAGAGAGAGGTCAGCCAGTGAGTACAAAGGATTAGGCATACTGTGGGATGTTTTTCAACCCACTAATCCAGGCCCTGCAGCATTACCGTGCACTGCTTGCATCAGGAACATCAAAATGGCAGCTGGACAGCATTATGCATGCTAAAATCACCCAGAAGTGCGCAGGAAAAATCAGAAAAATAGGCCGCAATGCACTTTTGCCTATGTCAATGGTAACACAGGAGACCACTGCCAAAAGCCATCATTTGGCTTCCCACAGAGCAAAATGATTGCAAAAGAAACAAGGAGCTGTGTGGAAATCCGTTTTTCTTGGTTGTCAAATTTGCAAAAATCATGGCTCACAAACCACCCAAAAGATCCAACCTCCTTGTTGGGTGTTGAACATCATTCTACTTCAAGAATCCACATAAATATAATGTCAGCAGAAGTATATTTTATCAGAACAAAATCCACCTTTAAGATGCTTGCTGGAAAGAAATATGTCAAAAATGGGTGCAATACCGTTACTCGCCTCTGTCAGACGCTGGCAATCTCTAAACCTGTCAGGTGAAACTTATGTCTCAAAAGCTAAATATGCCAAATAAGGGACTTCCATAAAATGCAATATAAGGTGCCACACATTGATTTTCATGTTGAAAAAGACTGGAATTGAAGATATGTTTGCTTATTTTTAAATTTGTAACTTACATTTTTCACAAGGAACAATGTCACAATGTACTGTAGGTAAGCTGATTCAGCTAAACTTCAAAGAGGTTTTCCCCCACTGAGAAAACACCATCTTGTTCCTTCCCGCCAAAAGGAGAGGAACTCTCAGCTGGATGCTAATGAGAAGGGGAGGAGACTGGCTCTGCTGCTCTGGGAATGAGACAATGGGTTTCTTGAACTGAAAAGAAAATGCTAATTTGGGTGTGACAGAAACCAAGCCCAGGCAGGAACAAGCTCTTGTTACTCTCTGGCTCAGCCAAGCCTTGGAGGCGGGCCAGACTGAAAATGTGGATTTGAAACTGGAGTAAATATATGTTTAAGAAAAAGACTTATAACAAATTGTACTGAACTGGTAAAAATATGGAATTTAGAGGTTATGAAAATGAAAAGGTCGCTCACAGTTTAAAACTAATCTGTAATCGGTGCGATGTTCTGAGACTGTCCACGAAAATGTTTATATTGTAACCATTGTGATTATGCTATGAAGATGAAAATGTACAGAAGTATGCCCAGATGGTATGTGCATGTATGTGTAAAAAATTGTACAGATCCGAAAATGTGTAACCAAACAAAAGCGCGAAAAACTGTCATTTGTAAACCAAAACTCGTAGGAATATGAGGCTTGGACAGAAACGTACCTTAGTCAATCGGTCATGTAAATATGTATTATTAACAAGTTGTGCATATTGGAAATATGTTTTTTGGGACAAATAGATTTCCTGGGTAAGAACAAAGGGGAGGTTCTTCCCTAGATTTTAAATGGCAGTATCACTATGACACATCATGACACTCTGTTCCTTCTCCAATCAGAAGAGGGGGAATTCTCTGATCTATCAGATCCTTAGAGGGTTGGGCATAGTATGATCAGCCTCCCACCCCTTTGGAAGATGGATAAATAGAGACTGTTGAGGACCCTGTGAGACAGACATTCACTCATCACTGATCTACCAGCGAAGCGCTCTGCAGGAAGAATCCAGACTCCAGACTCCAGAACCAGACTCCAGAACCCTGAAGCAGAGGCCAACCCAAAAAGCTGAACCCTTTTCAGCAGGCCTTTAAAAATCTTGCAGCCTGATTTTAACCCCTAAACTTCCACGGGCCTAACCAATTTAATAGCCTGGTTGTGCTGTGTCGGCTGCCTCTAGCCAAGAACCCTTGTTAGAACCCAAGATCTAGATCAGTCCAGCAGAGCTGTAACCCAGAACCCGTAAGATCCAGTCCAAGAGGCCGTGCAGACCAGAGTGCCTTGCTGAGAGCAGAACCCAGCGCCTAATACCTGTCCGGTGGCAAGCGAATTCCAGCCAAACCTTTGACCAGATCTTTGACGGGCCCATTCCATTCCAAAGCCATAGTAGTGAGTATTTAGTATAGAACTGTCCATAGTCATCTCTTACTTTAAAGTAATCCCATTCAATCCATTTCCACCTATCCAGAACAGCATTTTAGAATCTTGTGTCCATCCTGAATCCTTCTCATTATATAGTCTTGTGATAACAGTAGCGATAAATTATCTTTGCGCTAAATATATTTTCTGAAGAAAGTCAAATGTCCTGGCGGACAAAAGTCGGAGCGGAGGCGCCGCTGCTCTGGTGGCTGGCTGTTGGGTATCTTGCATCTTCATAGCCCCTTAGTATAAGCCTATCCTTGTTGGTAAATCTTCAAAAGTGCAATCCCATTTGTAAAATCTTGACCCTTTTTTGAGAAAAATCGACCTTCACTAAAACCTCTGTAACTTTTGAACCGTACGTCCTAGAAACAAAATGTAAATGCCATTTTGAAGCTCCTCAGCTTTCAAACGGACACAAAACATACCTTATAATTTTTCCGTAATCGCATTTCTCGCGCACTAAAATGTTTGCCGCAATTTTGCATTTGCCTCAATTTCACTCCATATAAAAATAGCTATCTCTTGTAGTCAACTTCTGAATTTCGTTTTCAATCTAATAATCATTCAACAATCATTGCTAGTTTACCTGAACCAATCCAAAGCCACTCTCACTATTTCTGAATCCTATTTAGTGAATTAAAATCATTTTTAGCATGTTCCCCTTCATTTCAAACCACAATTCACATCACTTGACCTGTTTAAAATCATTACTGGTCTCTCTAATCTTGCTGGGGGGAATCGGGATTGAAACTGCAATTGTTGATTCTTATTCCTGAAACCTCTGTGCCCCCATTCCATCTCTTCATATTGCATATTGGGGGAGTGAGCAGTAACGGGGGAAAGAGTGATCACATTGTCTTTGATTGAAGTCATATCAAGTTTTATTTCTGTGTTGCATTCTTTCCTATCACTGCATTTCCTTGAACCCATACAAAGTTATTCTCTGATACATTCCTCTTCTTATTCCTACTCCTAATTGATTAAAGAGATTGTTGATATTGTCATATTACCCATTGCGGATCATTGTAGAAATATTCATAAGGGTGTTATTCAGATATCGTTCATATTCATAAAAGTTTGATATATATATTGTTCAATTCTTCAAATAAATCTTTTAACTTTGCAAAACAAACCTATTTCTTGGTTCAGTGAGACCGGGGGGATTCAAAGAGAGAGGCATTATACAAGGGTACATTATCCAGAAATAAAAAACCTTTTGACATAAAAATATATAAATAAGGGTTTCCATTGGGCATCCATACTAGGCATTGACTTAGTTGGAGTGCTGGGTTGAAACCACTTACAATACTTCCTTAAAAGAAGAAACTGAGAATGGCTAAGACTAGAGGTTGAAATAAAAGATTGCATTGTTTCTGATATTGGACATTTCTGGCTCCTCTCATATAAACTGTCTTGTGGCCTGTGTGAGATATGTTTTGATTTATAATTTGAGATATGATTCTGAGTCAACTATATTTGGTGGGTAAATTTCACACAGAAGCCCATTATCCATATATGCAATAGGCAAATGGGACATTATCAGGTAAATAAAGTGTTTCTAGTGACACTTTAAAATGAGTGAAATTAGTAAGTAGGGAAATACATCCATTTGCGTGTATTGAAGTCTACCTCTCTGTCTGTTCCTTTATTGCTTAAATGTAGTTACACAATGTTATTTGACTTCATATTGTATACAGTGTATTCATGGGTGGGCATTCTGCAGCTCTGACATTCACATCGAATGATCAGACTCCTTAACAGCCCGGTTAGCTCTTTGCTTAACTTGTTCCCGCTCCATGTACTCGCTCTAGTTCCTTATGACGACCGAAATCGGATGACCTGGTGACTGAGTGGGACATGAGTCAAAAACTGCTCCTCCCACCATATCGTACCACACAATACCATACCACCATAACATACTGTACAATATATGCCGTACGGTATCCTACCCTACCATGACATGCCATACCATACAATACCTTGCCAATTCAAACTCTAAAATGAAGACCACGCTGCATGTCTCTGCGAGCAGCGAGTGCAGGCAGCAGAGCATAGATGATATGACAATGTCTTCTAAAATGCATTTCATGACACTATTGTTAATGTTGGCTATTAGGTATGACTTAAAAAAACACCTACAAGTCAAAACTATTGCATTGGAGTACAACTAGAAAGGAGATGGCATGTGTGTGTGTGTTTTTGGGTTATTTATCCACCCATTCATTATAATGTATCCACCCATTCTACTGCCTATTTGCACCTACTTGCCTGCACACCGTATTTTTAGCTACCAATGTGATTTTGAATCTAGGTGACCTCTATTGCCTATTTGCACCTACTTGCCTGTACACTGTATTTTTAGCTACCAATGTGATTTTGAATCTAGGTGACCCCTGCTGCCTATTTGCACCTACTTGCCTGCACTCTGTATTTTTAGCTACTAATGTGATTTTGAACCTAGGTGACCCTACTGCCCACTTATCTTCACATTGTATTAAGACTGTGGAACCTAGCTCATGCATCTTATCTGATGTGGAACTTGGCCCTCTTGTGCATTAAACTTGTTAGTGAGTATTGTGCGAACCCTAATGACTGTAACCCTAGCTAGTGACCTTTACACCCGCTTGATGCCCCTCTACTATCTCAACACTGGTACATTGTTACCGGGCCTACCCTCCCAAAGGCTCTTGCTTTCCTTACTGAGTGTACCCCTCTTACTGTGGGCATCTACCGGGGTGCTATACCTATCATCAGCCAGCCTAGCTATACCTAGTGCTTTATGCACTGGAACCATGGCCCCTACCTACAAACTTTCAGACACCTACCAGAGCACTGAGCCACATCATCCTAATATCTAACTCAAAGCCCCTGCCTTATGGCTCCACCACTTCACCAAAAAACCTACTCCTAACCAACCATGCAATACCTTTCTTAGAAACAAAAGGTTCTAGATTTATGGGTACAAAGGGACACCCTCCATACCCAAGCGCATACTCGAAACCACTGATGCCTAGCTTGACCTCCCAGTCCCCTTACTCACCCACTCCTCAGTGCCCCCAGACTAACCTTGCATCACCAAGTAACGTTGGTCTGATCAAGGCGGCTCTTGTCAATGCAAGGTCCCTAGCAGCTCATGCTCTGGACATTGCTGATCTCATTAAGACCCAGGAGCTCGACTTCATTGCCATTACTGAGACTTGGCTAAACCCTGCCTCGGGCCCGGCACTCTCCTTGGCTATCCCCCCAGAGTTTTCCATTACTAGGTGTGACCGCACCTCTAGATGCGATGGAATTGCATTCATCCATAAAAATGCATTAGGGCTCAGTACCCTACCGACCTCTAACCTGGAATCTGCTGAGCTACTCTCGGTCAAACTTCCTCTAATGGCCAACCAAACGGCCACCATTCATCTAATCTACAGACTCCCTGGTCCCCCTACAACATTTGTAGACGACATCACCTCCTTAGTACTCGACAAAGCGAAAACAAACTCTCAAACTATCATCCTTGGGGACCTCAACCTAGGCTATCTAGACCCAAATGACCCTGTGGCACTTGACTTTGCCAACACCCTTACTGATCTAGGCTTTTCACACCATATACAAGAACCTACCCACATCAAAGGGCAGTCTTTAGATTGGCTAAGCGACACCAACTGCAACATAAGCATACTCTCTAATTCACCTTGGGCCTGGTCTGATCACCACATCATCACCTTCAACATTGAAGCAGCTCCTCTTCCCACGCCTCCCGTCGCTCCAGCTATCCCTACCAGAAATAAAAAGAACATAACCACTGAAAAGTTACTCCCTTCCTACCCTTAATAATGCCACTGACTCTTGCGCAGACCCTACCATCCAAGCTGACACATATAACCAGACTGTGCTTTCAGCCATAAACTCCATCGCCCAGCTCAAACTTAGGAGACCCAAACAACATGCACACCTCAACTCGTGGTTCATACCACATCTCAGAGTGCTACGGAAAGAGAAACGCAGCGCGGAGTCACGCTGGAAAAGTCACCCTTCTGATGCCCACAAGGATAGACTTTTCTTAGCCACCCTCAACTTTAAAGAGGGTATACTCCAGGCGAAAAAAGAATCTTACAATAAACGCATCATGTCAGCCCAATCTAATACTAAGGAATTATTCAAAATTCTTAAGGAACTTGAGACACCTGCAGCCCCCCCCTGACTCTTGCGCCAAAGACAGTAACTGGTGCACTAATATACAAACAGAACTCCTGGGCAAAATTGCCACCCTCCAAACGAAAATTAGAGACAAACAAAAATCCCTACAATCAAACCAACCTCTGACCGCTTTGACATATAGTACCTACCAAGCCAACCTGACCTATAAACCATTTTCCTTCTCCCCTCTTACCACTCTTGAAGTAGAAGGAATCATAAATAACCTCAAGCCTTCCAACTTCCAAGGTGGCCCTTGCCCGGCGCCTATTATCAAGGAAGTCTCACATGACCTTGCCCCCTTTATCACAGCCTTCATAAATGCCTCCTTCAAAACGGGTATTGTCCCTGACAACCTCAAGGACGCCTGGGTGATCCCACTACTCAAAAAAACAACCCTCGACCCCAACATCCCAACTAACTTTAGACCAATCACGACGGTCCCGTTCCTGCTCAAGATCCTTGATCGTGCAGCCTACCTGCAGATCCAAGACTACCTTGAATCCAACAATCTCCTGGGGCTAAAACAATCAGGCTTCCACCCCAAACATGGTACTGAAGCAGCTCTGATTGATCTGAAAACCCATATGGAGACTCTAAAGGACAATGGGAAGCTAGCGCTACTCCTTCTCCTTGATCTCTCCACGGCATTCGATTTGGTTAACCACCAAATACTTTGCCAGCATCTTAAATCGGCGGCCCACTTTTCAGACTTCGCTAATGTCTGGATTCACTCATTCCTTAGTAACAGGTCCATGCGGGTCTTCTCACCCACAGCGTCGGCAGACCCCTCGCCCATTCACTGTGGAGTTCCTCAAGGCTCATGTGTATCGCCCACGCTTTACAATGTGTTTACCAAACCCCTGTTCGATGTGCTCAACTATCTGGGTGTCTCCTACACCAACTACGCGGATGACACCCAGATACTCATTCTCATCACTGGTGACTATACAGCCGACAGCAAATCCTTGAACAATGTCTATCTGGTCATTCAGGCCTGGATGGCGCAACATGAACTTTGCCTCAACGATGACAAGACAGAGCTCCTTTTACTAGGATCTTCCCAGCGTCTTAACAAACTTGACCAAGTCTACAAGTCTTTCATCATTGATGTTAATGACATTAAGGTTTCCAAATACACCAAAACTCTAGGTGTCTATCTGGGCTCCACTCTCTCCCTAAACAGACAAACTAATGCAGTAAGGTCGGCATCGGCCTATACATGCAAACTCATCACCGCCTGCAGACCCTTTCTGAACCCTCATAACTGTATCACACTCGCAAGAACACTCATTATGTCCAAAATCGATTACTGCAGCTCCCTCTATTTAGGGACCAGCCAGTCTAACCTCAATGAACTGCAAACTATCCAGAACAATGTCATTAGGGTAGCTCTTAATATCCCCAGACGATCACACATCTCCAACGTCAGATCTGATCTACGCATGCTTCCGGTAAAGCAAAGAATTGCTTTGAAAACTCTAGCATTGACCCACAAATGTCTGGACAATAATGCCCCACCTTACCTCTCCTCTCGCCTTACACTCCACACTCCCTCACGACCTACCAGATCAGCTCAAACTCACAGCCTAATCCTGGCCAGATTTAAACTCCAAAAAGTGGGTGTTAGCAGCTTCCCTGTCCTAGCCTCAAAACTCTGGAATACACTGCCTATTTCCATCAGAACCGAGCCGTTATTCCTAACTTTTAAGAATAATACCAAATCCTGGCTGTTCACGCAGGTTCTATGAGGCTCCTCTCACCTAAGTTCTGCTACCATTCTGTAATTTATGCCAATGATGTATATATGTATTTTCTTGTATTTTGTATTGTAACCTGAAAATTCGTAACTTGCATTTCTTGTATTTATTGTAACTTGCATCTAAGAATATGCGCCCGGTTGCCCTTGGCCCTGGCTGCGCTTTATAAATAAACTAAACTTCAAACTTCAAATTGCATTGGTAGTGCCTATGACCATTTTCACCTACCACCGACCTCTTCCCACCCAAAACACTTCCTCCTGGGATCTCTTTGAGTAAATTCTATTAAACAGTAAGATCAAATGTTGGTCTGCCAGTGCTATTTCTAAGGAGCGTGCTGAGAGTTAAATGCCTCATTACAGCTGTAAATGTGCTACTGGTGCAATACAAAGGTCTTAACTAAGTTTGCTTTCAGCCGCTTGATTTATGTATTTTACTTGCCTTCAAGGTTTGGTAAAAGCAAGCATTGTCAAAGCCAACAGTTTTAACTTGTGTAACGATATTAGGCATTTGCCAGGTACTGCTATCTTGTGACTGGGTAATCATGTCTTTTTCCAGCTGCTGCCATCTTATGGCCAGTTTTGTACCACTATGGCAGTGCCTGGCAAACACCTATCCCATCCCTACACAAAAGCCCAAACTGTTGGCAATGCTGGTTATATACATTCCTTGTCTGAGAGGGTTGGTGCTTTGGTTATCTGTTTAACTGGCCATTGAAAGGTTTCACTCACTTGCAGGGTCTGTTCACTAATTCAGTGACTCTTCACGCTGCTATTATATGACTGCAGTGATGCCAACATGCAAGGGGGCCTGTTGCAGTGTAATGTCCATGTATGTTTTCAACGCTGATCCTATGTGAATGGTGTATTTATCTATTAGCACAGTCAATATTGTCTTACTTAGTTAAACAGCTCAAGTGATAGGAATCCGAAGAAATAATCGACTATAAAATAACAAGAAATTACCACATTTTTTCTACAGACCAATTGCGAATTGTGGGGACATTTTTGTATAATATGGGTGTGGGGTAAGGCTAATAGTTAAGGTAAGGGGCTGGGGATTGGTGGGTCTCCCCCGTATTAAGTAAAACAAACAAATCGGTCATTTCTCCCATTTGTTTATTTCTCGGTAACCCCAAGTGATACAGGGCCTGATTCATTGAATTTTTAGTGTGGTGCAAAGTGACTTTGCACTGCCACCAAACACCCTCATTCCCGGAGCAGTGCACAGTGTTTCTGCAGTGCAAAGTGTGAGACAAGCATGGTATCAAGAGAGACACAGACACAATTGCAACAGTTTGAAAACCTGTATTTAAACTTGTCAGGATGGGTGAAATGCCTAAATGCCCCTATCGTTATAATGTGATTTCCCTGTCTAAATAAGCTAAGGAATGCCTAAGTTAGTAAGCTCAAACCTGTGCTTGCCCTCACAACTAATACTAAAACTATAGTGAAGGGATGGCTCAACTTAAATGTAGTAAACATGAAGTTTGGAGCAATCCCCGGCTCCCTCCCCCAAGTCGGAAAACAGTTATTTTCACAAGTTCTAGCCAGACTTATACCTTCTGCTGGCTCAGCCTCTGCTTCCAATCCATATGGACTTTTAATAATTAAGTTCAGTTCAACACACAATTTCACAGGAAGTTCAGGGTTCTCCTCCCCAAACAACAGACACCAGTTCATGAAAAGCCATAGCTGGTTAAAGTTCACAACTCATAAAGTTCACAAAAATCAGTACTGGAGTATGTACATCAAACTCAGGGTTCCCTTCCCCAAGTTTAACAAAGTTCTCCTACACAGCACAGCACTCACAGGTTCTTCTCACCTGATGGTTCTTTCAATGGAGCCCCGCCTTTTGTTGTGGTGCAGTTGCAGACTGCACTGTCCACCCATTACAGGTCGCACAACGAGTGGCTCTTTTATGCTTTTCACAGTGTCGGGCCTTAGGACTTTCCTCAATGTGCTAGGGCTTCCAGGTATAGGCACAGTTTTAGACCATATGGTCCACCCATTGAAGGTCACACAACCAGTCATCCCAGCTCTGCCCTTAGCTTCCTCTTTCTCTTGGCAGGTCAGTTTACGTTCACGTGTTCTGGGCACTTCTCTGGTCCACTTCTTTCTCTTGACAATTCAGTTCACTTTCACGTATTCTGGGTTCTTCTCTGGCCCCCTCTAATACTTTAGTATTGTCACCTCCTTTCAAGGTTCTGTTTGCATCACTGTTTTCTCCTATGGCTTCTTTCCCTTTGACCCATAATTCTTTTTTGGCTCATGTGCCTAATTCTGGCTTCTTTAATGTTTGTTAAGCACTTTTTGTGCTTTTGCTCCCACTTCGCCAGCTTCCCACAGCTGTTTCTTCCCTTTTCATTCAGCGACCTCAAGAGTTCTATTGTGCTACAGCATTTGTCTTGTTTGTCAATTACCAATTAGGCATTTTGTTGGCTCCTGTTCTTCTATGTCTTTAAGAGTATGCTGTACGTGATCACTCTGCTACTCTGTATCAATGCAGATTAGGTGCGCGTCAGGTTTCCTTCATACTTTGAAACTTAAAGGCGGTATCATATGAGCTCCTGGTGCTCTCGTCCTTCTACGCTGAAGGCAGGGTTCTTCCACCTGCCCATTGGACTTCCCTGGACTGGTGCTTCCAGCCAGGGTAACAAACAGCCTCTAGCCACAAGAAAAGAGACCGCCCACTCATGTGGCTCCCTTTGATCCTTCTCTCCAGCTCCCTGGAGACACAGCTCCCTAGCTACATTAATGCCATCTGCCTTTTCGCACAGACCTCCAGTGATTCGGTGCTCCATTTTCATTGGGACACTCATAGACTGGAATGGCCTTCCCGCTGCTCCTTGTGCTCTCTGTGCTGATGCTTGGACTTCTATAAACCTGTACCCTATTAAGGGTTCTCAGGTGTATCTCCTTTGATTGGCTTGCCTGACCCCAATCAAGCCGATCACTGGGACATGCCTGACCTTTAAACCCTCTAGGCTTCCTCTTCTTTGTCCCACCACCATAATGGTTTCTTTCACAGGTAATCTTCCTCACTCGAAGACGCCTCTTCCTCTTACCAGTACTTTCTATATTGTCAAGGGGTAAGGTACAGTAACAGTAGCCTACAAAGGCACAGGGGGGCAGTATGGATTGTTGTCAGGACCAGAGGAATACCATGTCTCGCCGCTAAATACTCTCATCATCTTCTTAGAACCATGTGGGGTCAAATGGGAGTTGTTGATGTGGGTTTTATAAAACAAAGTGTCTGTCCCTTGTGATTTTTCGTCCCCTTTTCTACTCTCATAACATTTTCTGAGATAGATAGTACACCTTGTTCCCCAGTGTTGTGATCTGCTCCCAATAGTCTACAAACCTGTGGGAGGGAAGTTTATGCAGGGTTAACAATAACCCATGAATGCAGAGGGTAGGTGGGGTAGGCCATCACTATGATGTATAGAATACTGTGTTTCTGCTAGGCCATAAAGACCGCATACGGAAACCAAGGCACAATAACCATATACAACAGTGACACGTCAGACACGACGTTCATTTTCCAAACAAGTCTGGTTTATTTCAAAGTATTCTCAGTCGTCTGACTGGGTCTCAACGCCTCACGACGTGTGTTCCCAGACCTCGTGAGACACGAGAGAGTGAGCAGCGCTCAAGCAGTAATATATATACATTAGCCATAATCTTTCTTAAGGCAATTCGATCCGCCCACATACAAGTCATACAGGCTAGGGTTCAGTGATTGACAATTATGACATTTATGACACGTTATGACAAGTCTTCATTCAGTCTAAACATAGTTATTCTAGCAAAGGGAGCAAACACAGCTTTCTGTTATGGGGAACATGGAGCTCTGGCTCGGCAAGGATATCATGTTCTTAGCAGGGAAACATTCCTTACTACGTTATCTGTGTGTCTCGGTTTGTGAGCTAAGGGTCAGATAGTTCTGAAGCAGAAAATACCACTCTCCGTGAAGGAGAACCGCTAAAAGAATATAATTAATGTTTAACTGCTTTTTACAACAGCGTTTGCAAGACAAGCCAGCACCTAGACTATTGATTAGATGCGGCTTCTGCTCGACTTCAAGGAATTAGTGAGAGATAACAACAATGTATTTCTGCACAGTTTGGCATTCCTCTCTGTGTTAGTATTTCAGCATTCAGACCGTGGCCTAGCACTGTGTGTGAGTTCAAAGCATAGAATACATTTTGCAAAGCGTTTTGACAGAAAGGAAAAAAAGCAAATGGCCGACATTTCACAAAATGGACACTGTTTGGTTACATGTCACGATTCTAGGATTGCGATGTTTGTCACATGATGCAATTGGTTTCTGGCCAACATACAATACATACTATAGGGTTGTTTCTGGTCTAACATTTCGCCCAAAGGCATTCTTCTCCCGACCCCCAAGGACACCCCTTCAGGGGATCCTCCCTCACTTGTCCACCCCCAGGGTCAGGATCCACAGGCGATGGCCCTTTCCTGGCCACCTGGGCAAAGGATCCAAGGGGAGAAAATGTGAGCACGCCCTCAGGTTTCTCACAAAAGTGACTTTGCACTGCAAAAATACACTTTGCACCGCTCTGGGAATCAGGGTGTTTGTTGGTAGTGCAAAGTCACTTTGCACTGCGCTAAAAATTCCATGAATCAGGCCCATAGTGTCTTGCCGTCTCACATTACATTTGACGTTAACCCTAACAAGGTTTTCAGACACGTGCTTTTCAAATATTTATACAAAATATGTTTAAATGCACTTCTTAAAGTTACTAGGCTCTGTTATTAGGAATAGCATATGCACATATGAAAGGAAACCTCCAAAAAGTCCCAAAAAATAAAAAGACTGAATGGGAGATTTGGCCGAATTTCGGCCGTCCGAAAATTCCGAACAGCCGAAAAGTTTGCCCTAATCCCCCATTTGGTGGCAAGGGCTCCAGGGGCTGCAGCCCCCCCCCCCGCATCCATGTTCACTATATTGTGAGTGGGGGTTGCGAATGTGTCCCCTGCAGCCGGTCCCCTAAAAAGTTAAAAAAAAAAGTTAAAAAAAAATAATAATCAAAAAGGAAACGACCCATCGGTGCCGGTTCCCCATCACGGAAGTGAAAGCGAACAGGCGTCGTAGGGACACAGTGAGTCGGCGGCACACAGCGAAGTGTGCTGCTGCAAGGTCAGTAGGGGAGTGGGGGCAAGGGCAAAGGCTGAAATGTTCAGTGGAGAGAAGAGAGAGCGGCACTTAGCCCACCCCAGATAGTAAAGAGCCTTGGGATTTGGCTTGACTCTGACATTAGCTTTTACTCACAAAATATCTTGGTAAGTGGCAAGCTCTAGGCTTTAATACACAGAGTCCCTGTGGTGACAATGGAGGCGGCCATGTCTGTGAGTGTGTTGTCTTGTGCAATGCAGGGATGTATGGGGAGTTAGCATATGACTGAAGAAATAGACTCCTCACATGAAGTGTTGATGCACACATGTTGTTACTCCCCTTCCCATATCTGCACCAGCAGAACGTGGGTGTAATGCCCCGAGAAAGCCCTTGTCTGCTAGCGATATCAGGTGGGCTATTTCCCGCCACATTGTCCTGCCTTTGGAATGAGGCTGTCAGTTGCAAACCCTAAACTCCAGCATAGACTTGTCAAAAGAATGCTTTATTTCATTATATCGGGAGACATTGGGCCTGATTTACAAAGCATTTTTCAATGGGATTGCGCCATTGTTAAATGAAAGCAGGCCCATTAACAATTCTTCATATTTTTTCACATTCCAAACAGGATTTTGAATCTGCATTGTAAATACAATAAGATGTTCTTAGTTCTGTGTACCAGTCAGTATGTCATTTCTCTGATGTGAATTGCACACATGTCCAATGTCATTATACAATGATTAGCAGAAGATGCAGTAGCAGGCAATATCATATAGATATAGCTTCTTTAAGTAGACAGCAGCTCATGCCCGTCCCTTGCCAATTCCTTCCAAATTGTGAACAGTGCTGGGGAGCTTTTTTTACTAATATTTGAACTGCACTGATTGGATAGAAGCCTTGGATGCCTAAATTGAAACCCTGAAGTGCAACCCGCTTGCAATCATGAAGAAAATCAAGAGGGAAGAATGGATAGAGACTCAGGACCTAAAATCGCAGTATAAACTGTCCATAAACTGTCCGATTAAGGAATGTATGTTAAATCAACTCCCTTCTTACCTCCAGTTGTTCGCTTGTCCAAAATAGCACGATCTATTCCTGCGTTTCAGGCTAAACTTGTTTCTAACTCGCGAGGTGTTGGGACACCCGAAACAACTGAGTGTTCTGCCAAACACTGGTCGCTTCTGCAAAAATAGTCTCCAGCAGGAATCTTTATACCTATTGTGATGGTTTGTGAAGCGCTGACAGTTACAAGAAGCAAATATCGCGAGCTGTTACCTCCGACTGCTATCCTGCTAATTTTGATGCAAAGAGGAACTCACTTATACTTGGGGAAGAAAAGACTGTAATATTTGCAGTTTTACCGTTTTGGACTGAAATTTCAACCTCAAAAGACTTTTAGCGATTCTTTTATCTATCATCAGTTCTTTTCTTCTATGGCTTTGGATTTCTTTTTCTCGTTTTCCGTTTTCCTTCTTTTTCTGATTTTTTTCTGATTTTTTTTTCTCTTTCTTTCTTACCAAGCCTAAATTGATAATGTTTTGAAGGGATATGTAATAATGAAAAGTTTGTAATAAACTAAGTCATTTAATTAAAAATTAAAAAAGGATTCTCATGGATTGGGGTATAAAAGTACTGAATTACTCAAGTCCTTCAAAAGGGCCCTGTTTAACACCAGGATTGATGTTTTCTTTTTTATCTTCGCAGAACTCTCCCAAATCATTTTGCCCTACAGACAGAGTGACAGACGTAGATGCTATCTACAGTGTGATCGATGATGCACAGCGTTTTATATATGTATCTGTTATGGATTACCTGCCACTTGTTGTCAGCAAAAATATCACAAGGTGTGTAATGGTTTCAGCATTTGCATGAAGATTAGACCATGTTACACTTTGCATGCCAAAATGCATTTTCGATATCACTCATGCCTTTATCAGGGATAGAAAAAGATGTCTCATTGTCAGATGCTTCAGATGTATTATAAAATAACATGTCATGAAATGTGCAGAGCATACGAAAATAAAGACAACACATAAGTCAAAATGTAGTTACAAGAAGTATAGCCATAGTATTCAGGTGCCACATTATCTCTTTTGGAGTAGCTGGTCTTCTTGTGTGTCTAATATAATGAAATATTCAAATTTTTTGTTTACTTATTCACCTTCAATCACTTTTGAATTTGCACTTCTTGTAACAGAAACTGAATTGTAATAGCTATAATAACTCTGCAAATGATAGGATTGGTTTTAGGATTTCCAAAAAATGTAATAACATCCATACCTCGTCGCACTAAGGCTGGATATGTTCGAAGTATGTATACAAAAACAGCATGCAGAAATGCTTGCAACATAGAATGTGTTGTGCAAACTTTGTGTCTCATTTTTAAGGTATAGTCTCTTTTTAGTTCAACTGAAAAAGTTCTGGAACTGCAGCAAGTCCATTCATTCCCTGTTAGACTTAGGAAATGTCAATTTGTTCCAGGATGTTTTCATTCCAATGGTTCTTTGTCCTTGCCCTTGGTTGCCGATCTGGTCAGCATGTGAAGAACTTCTTCTCTTGCTTCACTGTCAGCGGGTGCCGGAAGGGTCAGATCTTTCCTTTGTAGAGCTTTATGTCATTCAGGTATAGCCAGGCAATACTCCCTTGGATCTTAACAGTGGTGGGGGTGACCCCCTCTAATAGGTATGGTCCTCAAAGCGGGGCTTGTTCCACATTCTAACAAAGCTCTTTACGAGCACTTCATACCCTGCATACAAACTAGGCTGTTTGAATGAGTCAATAAAATAAGTTGGTTGGCTGTCTTCCTCAATCTTTTTTGACCCTTCCCTCTGATTGTTGATATGCTGGGAAATAAAATAAACACTAGCGGTCATATTTGTTAAATAGTCATGCATCTCATCACCTAATGTTTTTGCTACACTGTGTGGATCAGTTTTTATTTGAGTGGGAGGAGCATGAGGTACTCTCCTGTGGCGTCCAGTCACCAACTCATGAGGACTTAGGTGGTGTTTTGAACCAGGCTGGTTTCTCAGGGCAAATAAAGTAAGAGGTAGGAAGTGCAGCAATCCCTTCTTCAGGATCATTTTAATCTTTGCAATCCTTTCCTTGAGAACTCTGTTTAATCTCTCACAGACACCATTCACCTGTGTTTGATTGGCTGAGGAAAACATGTGTTTTATGCCTATTAGAAGAACTATCTGTTCAAACACCTTGTTTACAAAATGGCCTTTGCACACACCCCACCTAGCAAACACCTCACGCATGAAAAACTTTGCAGTGCATGTGGCATTGGGTGCGTGCATGGACCTGCCTCGATCCATCTGGAAAAGGGGCATACCATAACCAGCATGTACCTATAACCGTTACATACTTGTAACATATCCATAACCTATATGAGAGGAGCCTAGGGATTGCCCCTGTCACTGTTCAAAAGGTGTGCCTTGCTGTACATTCATGGCACACAATGCAATTTCCATTAAACTGTGCAACATGTTCTAATACATTTTATATGAACCAGTCTTCTGCGATCATTGCATCAAGACTCCCTCTGGTGGTGTGCATGGGGTACTGAATCTGCTCCAGCGCCATCTTCAATAATGCTAGAGGCATAACTGGCTTTCCAGTGATTTCCTGTCTCCACAAAGCCTCAGTGGGGGATAAAGGACACCCTGTCCCTTCCATAAACCCTGCTCTTCCTGTAGAGCTCGACCTTGCAGCTCAATTAACTGTACGATGGATAACATATTAAATCCTTCCTGCATTACCATACATCGTTCTGATCCTTGCTTAACATCTTCTAATCCAAAATAAGAAACATTTGAGAAATATGCTGCTCTTTTGTCCTCTATATCCGCGGCTTTGTTACGGCGAGAAATAAAACCTGCCCGTTTTAGTATGGGCTGTGCATTTCACCACAGTGATAGCCAATGGGAGCTTTAGTACTTTAATGAGCCTGCCCAATAAGGACGCATGTTGTACAGGAGTGCCATCTGCATGGAGGAAATCCCTCCTTTTCCAATGTGACAACCCTGCGTGTACGGTTGTCGTCAAATAGGTGGAGTCAGAATACACTGTTACTTCCTCATCTTCAAATGTCTGAAGCGCAGTGAGAAGCACCACTAATTCTGAAGCCTGCACTGAACAATATGAAGGCAATCTTACTTCAAATTCACCATTCTTTTTTTAATTTCACTACTGCTGTCCCAGTATGCCTTTCACCAGTTGTTTGATACATTTTGAAGAACCGTCAATAAAGAGAATTTCCTCACCTCCAAGAGCAGTTTATCTAGCATGGGGAATATCATCATAGAATTCAGTACACATTGTGCAGTCATGTATATAGTCATCCTTTTCTACTGGTTCTGCTATGAATGTCACTGCATTCACTATTCTACATCTAACAACTTTAATTGCTGGTTTTGAAATAATCACTTCATTTCCAGACACCCTTTGTGTACTCAGTGTAATTTGGGGTTTCTCCAAAATGGCAAACAGGGAGTGCTAGACAAATAATGTCATTGAACGTCCCATTGTAATACTGGTAGCTTAGTCAATTGTGAAAGCAGCAGCTGCTAATGCTTGTTTGCAAGGATAATGTCCTTTTGTTATGGGGTCTAGAATCCCACTATAATAGGCTAATGGTTTATGTCCATGTCCTAATGTAGTCTTCTGTGTAAGTACTGCTGTCATAACATCTCCATTTCAATGTGAGAATAAGTAAAATTCATCATTATAGTCTGGTATTTCTAACACAGGGGCTGTGCAAATCGCCATTTTTAGTTCTTTGAATCCTTCAGTCATGTCATCTGTCCATGTTATCCCACTTTTACCCGTCTGTGCTTCCTTGAGTCCTTTTAAAAGTGGTTGAATATATGTACTGTAATCAAAAGCCCAGGCTTACAATAATTACATAGGCCTAAGAATTGTTGCATTTCCCTCACTGTCTCAGGTTTTGGAGTTTTCATGATTGCTTCTGCTGTTTTAGATTTCACTTTTCTTTGCTCTTGAGAGATGAGCTGTCCTATGTACAGGACCTCTTTCTGACAATATAGTAGCTTTTATTTGTCTACATTGTAGCCTTTTTATGCTAGTATTGTCATTACTCAAACTGAATCTTCCCTGCATCTTTCCTCTGTCTCACTGCCCACTAATGTATCATTGACATGCTGAATTTTGTGCTCTAGAGCTATACATTGCCTAGGTCCATCTGAAGCACTCTATTAAAGATTGATGAGGACTAACAGTACCCCTGAGGCAGCCTAGTGTGTTTTAGTTGCTGATTTCTATACAAAAATGAAGTCAAATCCTGTGAGTCTTCATGAAGGGGAATTGAAAAGAAGGCATTCTTTAAATCTAGAACTTTAAAATATTTGACTTTTGTTGGAAAGTTACATAATATTGTAGCAGGGTTCGGAACCAGAGGAAGCTCTGCTTCAGAAATATTGTTTAAGTGGTGGAGATCCTGGATAAACCACCATTCCGTCCCACCCCCATTGATTTCTTCACTGGGTACACAGCCATGTGACATGGGGACTCTGATGGCACCAATATTACCTGCTTTATTAAAGTGGAAATGGTTTCAAATATGCTTTCAGCAGCTTCTCTGGACATGGGGTACTGTTTTACTTGTGGTAAATTGCTCCTGGTTTAAGTTTTATTTTAACTGATCCTGCTCCACTCAATAGACCCACGTGATATGGACTGTTGGTCCATAAGGTGAATGACACCTTTTCTGAATCTTTCTGGAAAAATTATGGTTTCTTTCTTACCAATACCTTTCTCTTTGGTATTTCTCTGTTCTCAATTTTCATCCAATATGTGAGACTTATGAAAAATACTAATTCATTGTCCGAATATTCATCTTTAAACAAGTCTTCGTCTGTCAAATCTTTCAGTCAGTATCCTTCCTGAAGGGCTATAACTGTTCTCCAGGCTCTTCCCTAATCATCTGTCGCATGAACAACCAGCCTTTCTTGATTTACTGTGCTGCCTCTTGCTCTATGGGAATGACCTGTCCCTCTTCATCATCCACACGTATCTCTGTTCTAAACAAAAATGAATCAGACATTTTCTACATATTCCCTGTCAGTTTAGGAAGCCATGTCAACAAAATATTGACTCCATACAAAAATATTTCTGGATCTAAAGGAACCCCTTGTAATCCCTTTTGGCCTGTGAAAGTTAATATGAACTCTCTCACATTCATATAATGTATCCCTGGAGTTGAACACACTATTCCTTTGTCAGTGAAAGATATTGTCATGTTTAATTTTGTCATCAAGTCACATCCTAATATGTTAACTGGTGTCTGCTGAGGATATAATAGTGGCACAGACATGTCATGTTCAGCTATAGAAAGTGGTAATTTGTCAGAAAATGGAATCAAACTTGTGGCCCAGAGAATCCCTGTTGATTCATGGTGATTCCAGACATTGGGTATTTTCCCTCTTGAATACAGGAACAAGTTTCTTCTGTAACCACGAGGAACGAAAATGTCTTGCATCCTATTGTTACCCTGACCCTTGGTCCCTCTTGTGGGTCTGGTGTCATGGACAGTACTGAACACATCAAGTCGCTCTGTGGGCTGTTCTATTTTGGATATAAATTCATCCCTGTAGCCGTAAAAGGATTCCCTCCCACTACTGTCACACTCCCTATCCTGGGTGTGGATGTTTGGGGAGTTCCTGTATTCTCCTTCCATTGTGGCACCATTGCTTGTTTCATCAGTGCATACTATGGTTGCTGTGTCTGTACTTATTGTGCTGGCATAGGTGCTTGCCCTTGTGGCAGATTTGTTTCCTGTGGGACCTGCTGCGCTTGTTGTGTTTGTGGCACACCTGTCTGATCTTGGGCATAATATTCCTTTGGTTCTGTGTTATACTGCAGAAAATCGCTCATGCCCCCTCTTAGAGCGTCCCAGTTCTGTTGCATGCCTCCTCCTCTGCTTCTACATGTTCGGTTGTATGTCCTGTCCTCCCAAAATTCCAACACGGTTGTGGCTGTCTCCCATTAAATTCTCCTCCCTCTGAGGGTTTTGAAATCTGTCTCATCCTCTTGGTCCATTCCCTCTACCTCGTGGCCAAAGGCTGTACCCACTCTGATCCATAGGGTGCACTCCATTGCTTTGCTGCGCTGACTGTACTTCTTGTGTGGCCACGCCTTCAACACTTGTCAAAACTGCTCATTCTATAGCGATTTTTGAAAAAAAAATCTGAACTAATTTCGCTTCTGACTGCTTTCTATTCTCGGCTTTCTTCTTATTTTTCTCTCATCACAATCCACACTGGTGTATGATAGTCAACTGTATTCCTGGACATGGCTTTGCTTCCATCCCTACCTGTTTCTTCATCTGCAGTTGCACCGGCTCAGGTAGTCCTGACATAAAATATGATAAAATAATGCCACTGTTTTATGCCACAGTTCTCTCATCTCGAGATGCCAGCATTCCTGATTCTCCTGAATAAAAGCAAAAGAATCTTCGTCCTCTCCTGTTTTCCTAGTCATGATTGCACCCATGTCTGATGTGTCAGGATATTGTACTCTAAGCGCTCTCCATTAGTCTGCTCTGCAATTATTAAATGGTGTTCCATCATGTGTCGTGTTTTGTGCTGTTAGACTTGCATATTCTGCTTGTCTCCAAATGTCTTAAGTGCTCTCCCCTATGTTAGCTGCCAGTGGGCCTTTTATGTCAACCACTCCTAACATCATTCCTGCTGTCATTTTCTCTAGCTCATAAATCCATTTTCCTGCACCTGCAGTCAAACTAAGTAATTTACATTTCAGATTTTCCTTGTCCATATGTGGAATATATTGCGGTCGTCCTTTCTCTAATAACAGGAATTGTGTACATCCTCGTCCAAAATCATATCGACCTACACTTTACGTCTTCCATGTGGGGCTAGTTCTGGCCATTCGTCTTCTTCCTAGCAGTGATCTTAACCTGCTCACATATGGTGGGGACAAATCTCCTGTACTACGCAACCGTGCTGGTAGTCGTGAAGAATTTGGTGTAGGATTTGATGTTTTTTCTTCAGGGTCTTCTAAATTGGACCATTTTACCCGTCTCTCTCAGTTCGGATTTATCAAAAAACCACATGCACCTTTTTTCGTGCTTTTTTATTCTCCTCCCTCTCTTTGTCTGACATCATTATACCCCAACTGGTATGGCTATTATCCCTTTCCTCATCATCAAGATCTAGTCCACTTAGGTACAGCGTTCTATGCTAGTCCATCAATAATGTATTATCCACTCTATCTCCTGTTTCTTTCAGTGGAGATCCCACAATGCTCCCCATAGCCTTCTAACCACTCCTCTCTCATTTGCCTAAATAAATCCACAATCCTTTTCCCTATGCCTTCTGCCTCATGCTCATCTGCCCTTGTCTGTACTCTCAGTATCTTTTGAAGCATCCTGGAGATTTTTTGATCCTCTTTCTTCTTCCCATTGCTCTCGTGCTTCAATGGGTATCATGCTTCTATTAACAATACGATCTATTGTGTCATCTTTGTGTCTCCTACTCCTTCTCATTGCGTCTTCCCTTCTCCTCATCTCTCTATTCTCATCTTCCTCTTGCCTTCTTTGCAACCAACATTCTTTCAATCTGTTAGCTTCTGTTTCCTCACATTTCTTCCTATCTATTATCTCTTTCTTCTATTCTTCATACCTTCTCTGTTCTTCCTTTGTTTCCTATCTTTTTCTTTCTCTTCTTTGCATGCCCTTCCTCATTCCTTTTCCTTCTTTTCCCTCTCTTTGATTTATTTTATTTTTATTTTTTTATTTATTTGAATTTGTAAAGTATGCTAGAGCCCAAGGACATAGAGGCGCTTTAACATCGCCATTGCCTTTTCCATCTAATTTCAATAGTATCTGTCCTCCCATCCACTCGATTGGTACTATTGTCATTCCACTTGCTTTGTCTTTCTCTCTTTTTTGTCTTTTGGCTTCCTCCTCTATTTCTATCTGCCTGTCTTTTCTGTCATTACGCTCTTTATGTTTATTGCTTGTGAACATATATTTATGTTCTTCATTCTTCCTTTCATCTATGCTGTCCTCACTATTGTAAGCCGGAGGTGCATATGTTGGATTAACATACCCCGCCACTGCTTTTCATTAATTTAGATGATAGATTCCCTGTTTGTCTTCTGCTGTGCTATAATTTTTAGGAGGAGAAAGAGGAGCTCAGGGCATTACATCATCCTCCTTAAGCTAATTAAGCATCCACTCCTTCTCGGGCGGATAGGTATATCTTGCATAGTTCTAAAACAGCTAACCTTTTCTGTATATGTAGCATGCAAGCATGTTGTCATGTGTCGCAGTACTGTTTTTGATAACAAACCTTCTTGAGGCCACAGCATAAGTGTTTTATTAGTCATGCCTTTTACCCACTCAGCGTGGTACAGTCTAATTTTAGGTGTGTATCTTGGTAGTGTCCTGCATAGATGTAACAGGAGAGTGTTCCCCATATTGAGAAGTCATTTTTGACTGTCACTACTAAAAAGGTTTTTTTGTTTATTACTTATTTAATTGATCACACTTTAACAATCACTTTGGCCAGCACCATCAATTGCCACCCATATATCAAAAAACAATTTCCCCAAACAATTTCCAAATTTCTACAACAACATCCATTGTATCTCATCATTTATAGTTTTTATCAATTCGTACTATCCTGTTATTGTTATTGATAATATATTAAGAATCTTATTTTATTTGATATTTTCCTCAAACACTACTCTCCTAGGTTTGATTGATGCCAATCACTTGCTTTCCTAGGATGTAATATTTTTTTCAAATTGTATTGCTATCATTGTTATAGTTTTTAGCCTTCAATCTATTTCATCACCACTCATATAAAACCTGTCAATATATTGTCTACACTGATTTTTTTTTAAAAAACCAACCATACAATCATCTTGTCTTATTCTACTGATAGACGTATCTCATCTCTATTTTACTCCATTTTGCAGTGTGTCGCGCACCCTTCCTTGGCTGTAGCCGCAGGAATCCCTTAAATAATACCCAGTTCCAGAGTTTGGTGTGGTCCCTTCTCCCTTGAGGACAGATATCGAGGTTTCTCCTTTTCCCTAATAAATCCAGTTACGCTCCACCGTTATATAATTGCATGCAATACACCCCTCTCCGTTTATTTGCCACTTTTCAATGCTTCTTCTTGCATCTGTTTTTCAGCTCATGGCCTTCGGTATCGACTCTTCCCTAATCGACCACTTACGGGAATTTCTTCAAAAGGGCACCTGCCAACCGTCTCAGGTCACACGTGTTGTAGCACAGCTCTCTGCAGTCTTTCGGCTGATGGTTGAAGACGTCGAGAATTCGAGGTTCTGGATCTGAACCATCCACACCGATACCAAATTGTGCTCTAGCACCGTTGGGCGTTATTATAAGCAGATTGGGGTTACCATAATAAATGATCTCAGACACAAATAACCGGACAGGCTCAAAGAATATGGCAAAATACTACTTTATTTTCAGCTCAATAAAGTAGGGAAACCTTGCGAACAACAAATCGCACTACACACACTCTCAACTATTTTTCAGTTACACAAAGGCTTTATAACTCGATGTGCAGCAGCTCCGACATCATTTTACGTAGCAAATAATAAAACCTATTGGGTGGAGGGATTGGTTAGGGGAACATATCTACTTAAAATTTCTATAAGTGTTAGTAACATGATTAGCAGCCCCACATCTAGTAGGCATGCCTTGAACTTCCCTCTACCTATGTGAGATACAGATTATAGCAGCATAACAGTAGGGGATTGGCCTCTGCAACAATGTATACACACCATTGCATAGGCCTTTTGATTGGTTGGCATTCTCTCCCAACTATGGCCATTCGGCTTGTTAGCAGCACATAAGCAAAATGAAACCCAGGTGCAGAGAACAACATCAGACTACTGCCCATTTGCCAATTAGTCTACCATCTCTCATCAGCCAAGTCTTCTCCTTTGTACTTGACCTTCCATGATGTTCTCTTCCTTGGAACTTTAAGGGGAGTTAAGGTACATCGTTATCTTCATCTGGAGCACTTGAATAGGCCTTGTTTTCTGGCCTTACACCACAAGTTAGGAGACCATGATTTTGTCCATATCACCTTTCCATTTACTGTTATTTGATTTAATTATGTCGAGTGTCATTACCCTCTTCGGCCTCTGAAGACTCGGTTGGTCCGTCTCACATATGCTTTAGGCATCTTTATTCATTAATATTTGGCATTCACAAACGTTGGCTCATTACTTAATCTAAGAGAAATATGTCCTGCGTATATTGCTTATCCTTGTTGACTCCCTTTGTACCCTTCAATTGCTTCTTGCTGTGGCATCCTCGATCTCTAGCCAACAGCTATTCTTTGTTCATGCACAAATTTGTATTTCCAGCATCTGTCAGCTCTGCACGCCCTGGTCTCTTTCCTTCAAGATTTTGCTTACTATTATTCAAAGCCGACGTTCATCTTTTCAACATGGCCGCTTCTCCCATGTTATGTTTCCTACTGCAGCAAGCTTCTATGTGACTCATCTACTTTGAGTTTCTGCATATATACATTCACTACTCATCTGGTTACTTATCTTCTTCGTATATATGGTTTCTCCTCACTTATAAGTATGTTTACTTTAATTCTTCAGTTATATCTTCATTCTTTATGTATTCTAATATCGTTTCAGTGCATCATCATCTCTTCTCCTTATGACATCACTTTGCACCTGTCAGATGTTTTGTACAGCTCTTTAATATTTAACTGTGTCTGCAAATCACTTGCTATAACCTCAGTTTCAGGGTACTTTCGGTATGGTTGTCTGAGTACATAACATCTCTCATACACTCGATGCAGTATTGGAATTATACCTGGTGTCATGCACTGTGTCTTCTGATTCTTCACCCAGTATGTCAGAGGTGAGGGGGCGGGTTCTACTAATGATGTATGCATCTGCTTCCCTACAATCCAGGTATTAAACTGACTTGCAATCTTAACCTTTGAGTCCAAGCAAGTGATGGTGATACTATGACATATGGGGACCTATTAGTGAATGGGAGTTGGGGTAATACAAGACACTTGTGGGGGATACAACAGTGTCTTCTTCTGTGAGACCTAAGTATGTGGATGTTTGAAAGAGTGCTGAGGGCAACTGAGAGACTGTATGACAGTAACCTTTTCAGCGAATCCTCTTTGAGATAAGTATTCAGGCAAAGGTATGCTCAGAAAAGGAAATATAGATGTTTGTCGGAAAGGATCAACAATGAGCTGAAACTGAGGTTGCACAACTGGGAAGTGAAATGGGAACACGATCAATAGAGAAAGGGAGTGGACCAACATTTATTCTAGTATTTCCTAACACTGTAGAGGTGTGCAGGTGCAAGCGATGCAGCAAACTACAGTGTATTAAAACTGTATTGGACAACTGGTAGAATGTACAAGAGAGGGCTGTTAGAGAATGCAGTTTGTAACTGTAAAATGGATAGGGGGTCTGTGATACACAGGTGTGAAAGAGGCTTGACATGATCCTTTGTTGCACAGTGGGACTGCACAGTGTACTCCTGAGATACTCAGCAAGGTTATGTAAGGGGTTTTGTCTTTGGGCTATTACCTAACTTGGTGGTATTTTAGTATCATGGTAAATTAGCGGTATCTTAGTGATGGGGTAAATTAGTGATGAGCATATTCATAACACTGCCCTATATGATAAGACAAACCTTCCGCTTTTTATAACTACGCTCTGTTCTAAGGTTGACTGTAAGCATGTATATTCAGGCCTAATACATTTAGCAGAAACAGAATATTACCATAGGTTGTGCTGATGACTTATTTCCGACGTCAGCTTATCATATAGAACGGCCCTGTTCCGGTTCAGTATGCACAGCTGAACACATTCACACAAATACACTAGCTTTCTTGCTTGTTTTTATATTTCTCCCTTTTGATTCTTACTTTACCTCTGGCAGTAAATACTTTTTACCACTGTGGTGTAGGCACTAGGGTACTTCCTAATTACCTTCTCCCACCTAAAGAATAAATGCCAGAGACATGAAAAAAAATGGTTGCACCAACTTTGTTTTCATTACTGTAATTATTATTGGAGATCGTGTCACTTATAAAAAGGAAACAAGAATATTACATTTCATAATAATACATCTGTTGACTCTTACCAAAGCATCGACACCACCGTGGATATCTAAGAGACAAAAATATAAACATGCATTGCACAAATCTTTTTCATTTTCCGTTAGTTCACAGTATGCGAAAGAAAACCAAACAATGATTCAGTTGAAGCTAATGGTCTATTTCTGTCCATCTGGCTACAAATATAATTCTCTCTCATTCAGCACTCTCCTCAGATTTACAGCCCCTTACATGGTATTCTGAAGTTTCTGTGCTTTATCTGTATGGCCCCTCTCTCACTCCTATTTATCTGCGATGAATTGTTACAAGCTCTGCACCGCCAGTTGGCGCCCCCAAAAACGGCCTTGGATTCCCGGCAGTCTTCAATGCCAGGTCAGCACAGACTCTGCACTCTCTCCCTTTCGGCAGCCAGCAGCAAGAAGTAGAAGAAGAGCCCACACCCTTCAGCTCACCCCTATTTATCTCCCCTGCCTGTCAGTCAAAACTAAATCTGCCCTCTTTCTGACGTATTCAGTAATTTCTAGACTTCTGTTCCCTCTGTTCAATCACCTACGAGAGTTTGCATGTATCTCTCCTTGCTTCCTGCACAAACAGAGAACTCTCTGAATGCAAAAATAGAGCCCATTCATTTTTTTCAGTGCACATTCTTTTCCATGGAATGAAAAGAGAGAAAAAAGAATAAAGCAGAATTTCCATCCGTACACACTTACATTGCATTGCAATGTTAATCAGGATAACTAATTAGTCACTGGGGTATCATTTAATAAAGGTAGTGTGTTAATTAATCTGGGTTATTTTCTTCAATGCAACATTACACAGATGGTAATTCATATATAATCATTTTATCCATGTGATCAGTGCACTCTGAACCTGCTGTTTTTTTTGTAATCATTTTGTTTAACCATTGCAGGCCTAGTTCACTGCCATAATGACTCAATGTGGCATTCTACCTGCACTACATAATTCACTGTCTCCATTCGACTCTCATCTACACTAACCCCACTGAAAAGGCTGTCCTGTAATCACTATTCTGCACCCATTTTACTGGCTGCTTTTATTGAAATCACTGTTATAGGCTCTATACTGGACAACTGTGAGAATGTACAAGAGAGGGCTGTTAGAGAATGCAATTTGTAACTGTAAAATGGGTAGGGGGTCTGTGATACACAGGTGTAAGAGAGGCTTGACATGATCCTTTGTTGCACGGTGGGCCTGGGCAGTGTACTCCTGATATACTCAGCAAGGTTAGATCGGCTAGAAGGCTGTAAGGAGCTATGGATACTGAGTGTGCTGACTTGTACTAAGTAGGAGCTATTAAGGAACTGAAAGCCTAGGTACACACTTTCCATAGAATGATAGCTTGAGGACATCGCAGCTCTGTTGGCTTTCGAAAGATGTGTCCCTCAAGTCGAGTCACAACTTGGGTCCCAGGCATGTTATTTAGAATGATTTTGTGGAAATGTAAGCACAATGGCTGAATTGGCCAGATGTTCAATGACACGTTGTACCCCCTTCACTCTATCCTAGCACATTTCTCCCTCACACTTCCTATACCTGGAAAAATGGGCACTATGCTGTGTAAGTGTCACTCCCAAAAGTGATGGCACCTTTGCCATGAATATGTGAGCGATTGACTTGTGTTGCACTACACGTCTATGTAGATGAGCGGTAGGATGATAAAGTATAGGAACTGTTTGGGTGATTATTATGTTGAGTTTTCACTAATAACAACTGTTGAATGTAACTGAGAGCACAGTCAGCAGCTGGGTAGGGCACATGGACCGATGTAAAGTAACACCACAGCCGAGTCCTGCTTCCTTGCCCACAGTGTTGACGCCAGTCATCTTAGTGTTCCATGATGGGTAGTCTCTGGTCTGTGGGTGACACACTCTGCAGTGAAACATGTCAAGACTGCCAGAGTCAACAGTTTTTAGCTGCTGATTTATAACTGCTGACTTGTAACAAACGCACAGGGGCACCAATTAGCCTGATAGACCTCTTGGCTCCTTGACTACAAAAAAGTGAAAGGCTGAAATTGAGTGCATTTTGAGGAGTGTGTGGTTCTATAATGTTCTCCATCATTCCTCTCCAAGGCTGCATGCACACTTTATGAAGCTGCCAATCTTCTCCGAGAGATTTGTAAAGTAGTTAAGTATTCAATATGAGGCAATCGTGAACATCAAACATAAGATAAAATAGTTCACAGCTGAAGGTGGCTCAGGTTGGTGGCCAGCAACAGAACATTGCAGACCACTGCTGCTTGTTTCATTCATCCAAATCCGGCTAGATGCTAGATGCTGCAGAGACAATGTCATCCCTCCTTCCCTTGCACACAGCATCCAGCTAGGATTACTTGGGTATTCTTTTCGTTAATTTGTATTGCATTTTACGCCTAGCAGGTAGTTAGGAGCCTTGTTAATGCAGGCATCAGGGAACACAAAGCTGAGGATGGCAGTAGCAGGCATGATGTATGGAGCTGTTGTATGGGATATAATGCCCAGCAGTGACAGCAGCCAAAAACAATATCCAGCACCAAATTGCACTCCGGTCGGTAGGTGCGACCCGCACCACCACACCCACCATGTTGCTCTCCAAAGAGCTGATAGTGTGATTGTCCTTGATGTAGACAATATCGCTATTATGTTCATTTTTTCTCGGCCTGCATGTGGCTTAATCAACAGGTTGCCTTCTTTGGCGAAGCCATAGAAGTGTAACTGTTTTTCACTGGCTGGCTGAAGGAGCTGATCTCACCCTGCAGGGCTGCTTCACTGTTTTTTTTTTTAACAGGTAAGGACACGTTTCCATCCCTTGTCCCTCACCTTCCCACACAGCCTGCCAATAGGACAGTGCTGCAGGGTATGGCAGAGGCAATATGTGGGACTTCCAGTCCCTCATGCCACCTTTACATCTTCCACAGCTTTCTATTTGCTACGGATAGAGGAGGAGAGGGGCAGGGGCTGTAAACAACAGGTGGCTCTCTGAAACTCAAGTTTGCTTTCTGTTCCTGGTGCTGCCCCTGCGATTCCTGACTCCAGGGGTAGCAAAAGCAGAACACAGGGGTGTGGCTATTACCCCGGGTGACCTCCGAAAGTCCTTCCTGACAGTCTATAAAACTGCCACCCTATGCCTAATGCAAAAGCCAGAATGCTGCCCACTAAGGGCAAAATGTTGTTCGGAAGAGCGCTGGAGTTGCCGAGCGATTAAAATGGTAAGCATCTTACTCACTCTGACTCCATTTGTAGTGCATGGACACATAGAAAATGCTAATTGACAAAGCCAATAGTTTGGCCGTTTGGTGGTATGTATTGCGTGTTAAATTACCTA
Source organism: Ambystoma mexicanum (assembly GCF_040938575.1). Classification (NCBI taxonomy): domain Eukaryota; kingdom Metazoa; phylum Chordata; class Amphibia; order Caudata; family Ambystomatidae; genus Ambystoma; species Ambystoma mexicanum. The sequence continues at coordinate 373,835,532 of NC_090928.1, read as the reverse complement.
AAAATGGACGTTCAATATAAAAAGAGTTGTTGATTCACTTAATGGGTGTCAAAATAAAGGTTTGGTAAATTATAGTAAAAGCAGCCATTATGTTTCTGGAATCACACCATAATATGGAGCTACTTTAATGGGCAAAAATCAGCTAAGGTGGTGCCTAGTGTGGTGCCCCTCTAAGAGAGACACGCGACGGAGTGACGCAACTCTGTTGCATGTGCAATACAATAAATGGGGCGCGTCGCGTGCACTCGGCAGAGCACGCATGTAGCCTGGGCGGGAAGCAGTGTCTTCGGTGCCATCTTTGGGGCGGGGCGGGCTCAGGGTGCAGCGGGCCTCATACAAGGAGGTTGTTCCCACATTGGCGATGACGAGGTTGTCCATGCCTGCACGGACCCACTGGGCTAGGCGGTGGTGAGATCTGAGCTAAGGCTCGAGGGGAGATCATTCACTGGCCGCATGTTTACCATATTACTCCTATTTTTATGCTTTCATTACGAGTGGAGCAGCTTGAGCATTGCTTTACACACGTCCCACGTGCCTGTTTGAGGCACCCACATGGCGAACCCCGACTGAATCTATCTAGACTTTCTCCCCTCCTTTTTTTTATCTTAATTATCCGTAAATTATATTGCTCTATCTCTTATCTATTTCTCTCATGCCTTTTAAGATATTGCATTTTCGTTTAAATTGACCATTTTAAAATGGCCGATCTCCGATCTGGATTTTCAAGTCCTCTTTCTATTTTTACTTTCTGGACTTTGATGAGACTCCATAGGGCTTGTGTCGTTTCCATGGTTTCAATGGAAAGATGCGGACCCGTGGAGTAGACCCTGTTTAGAACGGTCCCCCCGCACTTCAGGTAAGCGCCTGCAGGTTCACTTTATCCCCCTGGTAGGGATAATTAGATAAAATGTAGCTTATTTGTAAATCGTGCCCTCTCTTTTTTCTACTTTACAGCTGTAAAGACACGCAGACCGGCGTACCTATGTTCGCCTGACTGATCGTTTTTTTAGCCAGACCGCTGACCTTGATTTGCCTTAATCATCCTGCTGTTCATTTCACATTACCAAGGTATTTTTTATGGCGATGTTACATTTAACCATTCCAGATCATTTTGATTCAGATTATTGCTTACAACCCGATCCGACTTTTATCTTTACATTAATTCATACTCGGAGGCTGGATTTTCGAGTGCTGCCGCTTCACGCAGGCAGGAAACTGAGACTTGCGGTCTCTATCTACTACTTTGACATTATCACCCCGCCTTCTACAAGTATATAGGCACACACTAGGTATGTCATTTTAATTATTTTTCATTTCTCTATATCAGCTATTATCTTTATTAATCTAATTGAATGCCCCTACCTTTCTTAGGACTTGTATCCCTTGATTTTACAGGAATTATGCACATATGCTCCTAATATTGAGGATTTCAACTTCGGTGGCTCATTGAAACGCTTGGCACATTTTCTCACCTTTCTCTGCACCTCGAGTTTTGGATTATATATCCCCATTGGTAATTATACTTTCTCATATTGCCTCCCGTTTTGAAATTAGCGCTTGTCATTGACTCATTGAACAGATTAACTCAATCTGTGACTCTAATAGTAGCAATATGGCCCTATTTTTATCAGGCCCACAGAGTGGCAATTATCCGGTTTTCATGCATATATACGAGCATTGATGCTCCGGTTAGTTAAAGGATGTACAACCCCTAATGGATAATAACATACATGAAAATTAAGTGAATCTGTGTCCCTTTATCGGAGGCTATGAGGAATTGTTTAAGCTCAATATGGCAAACAGATATTCAAATTGAACAGGTAGAATATGCTCTGCATAGATTATAGTCTGTGTCAACTAAATAAGTATCTGAACAATTGTCTTTTCTTTGCATTAAGACTCCAATTCTGGCCATATAAAGAAGAGTAAATCATCCTCGAAACACGTCGCCAATTGAATTGGACTTCACTATTTCTTCAAATTTGTTGTGATCTATTGGTGCTATTTTTGCTTCTTTATTTAGTGAATATATTTTTGAAAGAATTGAATTACATTGCTTTGATATAAATACTTTTGGTCTTATAGAACTTTGTTGACATTTCTCACAAATAATTTCCACATTAGCTCCTTACACCCTGTTTGGGTTTTAAAATAACAGTAGTGGACTTGGTCCACACATTTGAAAGTGTGCAGGGGACAGGAGGATTGCCAGGTTGAATCCTCTTCTTTCTTGAAGATCAGAGCCCTGGCTAGTGTAAGGCAGCTATTCATCGACAAGAAAGTTTTGCTGGCATTGATTAGTTTGTTGGTGTATGCTGTGGTAGAGACTTTAGTATCGACTTGTTTTTGAGGGAGCAGGTAGAATCCAAGTAGAAGCCTAAAGTTTTAACCTCATTGGCGACTTTGATGATATTCCCATCAATGTTGAAGGTTTTGTAGCAAGTGTCAAGTTTGTTCAGGTGAACTTGAGAGCCAACGATCACAGGTTCTGTCTTGTCATCATTTAGACAGAGGCTGTGGAGCGGCCATCCATGCCTTTATTTCAAGGTATATATCATTTAGCATTTTGGAATGTTTGTCATAGCATCCAGAGAGTGTAATGAGGACCTGAGTTTCATCCGCGTAGTTTGTGTAGGTGACACCAAGGTTATCAAGACGATCAAAGAGGAGCTTAGTGAAGATATTGTAAAGCCTGTGTGAAACACAGGACCCCTGTGGGACTCCACAGTGGATAGGGACTGGTTCAGCAGACACTGTAGGTGCGAAGACCCTAGTTGCTCTATTTGAGAGAAAAGATTGTATCCAACTGGCGGCGTTCGGAGAGAATGCTGCGGCAGTGGTCATATGTTTTGTTAGGATTTTATGGTCGACGAGATCAAATGCCGCGGATAGGTCCAGCAGCAGAAGGATAGCCAAATTGCCCTTGTCTTTGACTTCATCCATTTGGATTTTTATATCCAAGAGGGCAGTTTCTGTGCTATGCCTGTGTCTGAAGCCGGACTGTTGCAAACCGAGACGGTTGTTATCTTCCAAATGTTTCTGAATTTGAAGATAGGCTGCTCTATCTAGTATTTTTAGGAGGAATAGGACTGTTGTTATGGGTATGTAATTGGTAGGTATGTATGGGTCTAGATTGTTTTTTTAGGAGAGGCTTGACCCATGCCTCTTTAAGATTGTTTGGGACTGAGCAGCTTTTAAAGGATGAACTAATCAAGGCAGTGATGAATGGAGCTATATCGTTTGCTAATAACTGAGGCTGGGCAGATGTCGCCCTGGCATCTTGAGGGTTTGAGCCCCATCATGATATTTTCCACTTCTTTAGTAGTGACTGGGGAGAAGTAGAAAGGCCGGCACAGAGGAGATTGAGGGTCAGGCAGTTTGCGTGATTGGGCACTTGGTGGTAGGCTGTTTCTTTTAGTCTCAATTTTTACTTGTAGTAAAGCTATTTTGTCTTTTGTCTGATAAGGTTTTCTGGATATTAGCACACCATGCCTCATCCATGATGCAGACTTCTGTGGGCGCAGCAGGAGATGCCAATTCTCTTAGACTAGAGAAGATCTCTTTAGTGCCAGATTTTACATTCTGAATTCTGGCATTATAGATCTCTTTTTTAATATTGATAATGGCGACTTTATAAGTAGTAGCGGCAGTAGATAACTTTTCCTTGTTTGGGGTTGAGCGAGTATTTCTCCAGTTAGCTTCAGATGATCTTTTGCCATCACGGAGTGCTTTTAGGTCAGCTGTGAACCATTTATTTAAATGGGCTGCAGGTTTAGCCTTTCTTAGTTTAAGTGGGGCAATTTTATTTAAGGCTTGTTCTATTGTATTATTGTACAGGTGAACCACTGAGGATGGGTCCTCATCTGAGTTATAAGGTAGGTCAGTAATAGGCTGTAGTAAAGGTAATAAGTTCTCTAAGGTCATATTGCGATTTTATTCTGGACAGGGATTGTGGGGCAATGGCAGTGTTAGTGTTAATGTGGGCTCCCTTCTGTATGGTTAAGGATTGTAGTGGAGCAGTTTAGGTCTGCCAGCCAATCCCGTGTTCTGCCCTTGATATGGGTAGGTTCATTAATACGTTTTTTAAAGGTGAGCCGAGTAATGGAGTTATCTAGGGTGGTGGCATTGGGGTCATTTGGGTAATGAAGGCCTAGGTTTAGATCTCCCAGCAATATTATTTGCGAGCCTGCTTTGGTATTTTGGCTCAGAAGATGGGTAATGTCTTCCTCGAACGAGGTGATGGCCCCAGGGGGTTGGTAGATAAGGTGAAGTAAAAGGATACAGGTGGCGAAAGAGGGATTTCAGCTGAAGAGAAGCATGCATTTGAGAATTCTCTAAGGTTCAAGTATGATTTGGCTATAAAGGCCCCTCTGCCACCTTTACCAGTTCCTCTATCTGTTCGGATGATTGTGTAGTTATCTGGGATAGCTAGTGATAAAGTAGAACCTGCCGCAGGGTATAGCCAGGTTTCTGTTATAGCAAGGAAGTCTAACTTGTTAGTGGTAATGAGGTTGGCGATGTCAAGGGCGTGGGCAACCATAGAGCATGCATTAATGAGAGTTCCTTTGATAGTTGGTATGTCTATATCTGGAGCAGGTAGTGGAGTAGAGTGTGCAAGAGAACAAACGTTTTTATTTAAGTTGCTAGGCACAGTAGGAGGGGTTGTGGTCTGGGAGTTGCTTGTCCTGTTAGCGACAGGTGGAGCGGGTGGTTTGCTTAACATCTTTTTACAGGGGAGGCGAGAACCTAATCTTGCGTTCTTCAGGCTGAGTGGACACGGAAGGGGAAGCAAAGAGGTGGATCCATTGAGCAGCGGTGATGGGGCAGTTAGCACTAGTGGTTAGAGATATATTCAGGCCAACAGGGTGAGGGTGAAGCTGGAAGGCCGGTACGAACTTTGTAGGTGCTATGGTATGAAACAGAGGTAAGAGGGTAGCCATAGTGAGTGTTACTCTCCGTAAGGAGGAAGGGGGAGGCCTATGTTAGAGTTCAGGTTCGTTAGCTGTAGCACGGTTCAATGTGCAGTAGGGAACTAGGTACAGTACGATAGGCACGATACAGCACTATGGGATACTCAGTGAGATGCTGGGCGTAACACGGTAGGCAAGATGCAAAACTGTAGAATTTACAGTGAGATGCTGGGCAAAATGGTATGGGCTAAATGCAAAATGGTAAAGTTTACAGTAAAATGCTATGCATAACACAGTAGACTAGATACAAAACTATAGAATTTACAATAAAATGCCGGGCGTAACGCAATGGGCTAAATGCTGGTCCAGAACAAATTACGTTTTTTGAAATTATGCCACTCATTGATCCTATTTATTTAACGTTTCAATGTCGTGACAATCCATAATGAAGAACATTCACTAAATGCAAATTAGTATTGCAAGGAGATATTACAGTTAGTAGGACAGGATCACTAATCCAGAGCTTGTAATGTTGTACAGAAGCATGGCAATAAACGAGTAACGCAAGCAGCCTACTGAGGAAGTTGCAAAGCAGTAAGCAAATGCATGGGGTGCAGTTAGACACAATAGGCTAGTTACATTAAACTATGATATAGAAAAGAAAACTATACAAGTTTTGTGATCATGGTTTAGCAAGGACTCAGCAGTGGCTAAAGCGGTGTCATGCGGAAGGCTCGCGACCTGTTGCAGAAAAGTAAAAAAGGACACGTTGTAAGTGATTTCAACCCGACACTCCACCTAAGTCAGTGCCTAGCGTGTGATGCACAACTGGAGCCCTTAATTATTTATTTATGTCTATAAGTTAGTTTATTTCTGAATGATATACCCTTATATTACATCCCTCTCTTTGAATCCCCCCGGTCACACTGAACCAGGAAGCAGGCTGTTTTGCAAAGTTAAAAGGATTTATTTTATGTATTTCACAATATTTATATATCACACTATTTAATATTTATACAAGGATCATCAATGGGGTGATGTCACAACACCTCTCTTTAATCACACAGAGTAATGATAGGAAAAATAATGCAGCATAGAAAAATACTTTGTGTGGGTTCAATCAAAATGCAATGTGATTACTCTTTCCCCCTGCACACTGCTCAATCCCCCCAATATGCAGTATAAAGAGATGGAAGGAGAGAAAACAGGTTTCAGGAATACACACTCAACAAATACAGTATCAATCCCAATTTCCCCCCAGCAAACACAGAGAAAAACAGGAATGATTGCAACTTGTCAAAATGGTTTTGAATGTGGCTATGAATGAATGGGAAAACACTGAAAATGGATTTAATTCACTAAAATAGTTTCAATACTAGTAGGAGCCGCTTTGTATGGTATCCGATAAACACTAGCAATGATTAGTGAATAACTAGCCGGTTGTTCACTTAATTCTGAGATCGGATGCAAGGAACAGCTATTTCACACATGATGGACCTGAGCCAAACAAAAAATTTGCGGCAAACTTTTCCGCGCGCTGTAAGCGTGATTGCGGAAAAACTATAAGGAGTTGGGATGCGGTTTTGGATTCTAGCATACACGGTGAAGAAGTTATGAAGGTTTTTGTGGAGGTCGTTTTTTTCAGAAAGAGTCAAAATAGCAAAATAAAGATGCGCTTTTTAAAATTAACAAACACCATTTCTTTACACTAGGGTAGACTATGAAGCCGCAAACTAGACGACAGCGCGGCCACCAGCCCAGGATATCACTGGTTGATTTGGCCTGCTGAGACGCACGCCTTTCTTCAGAAAATATATTAGCGCAAAGATGATTTTAACACTACTATTACCAAAGGACTATAGATATGAGAGGAAGATTCAGGTAAGACAAAAGATTTTCTACAATGCAGTTCTGGATATAATAGAATGGGTTTGGATAGGATTACTTATGGTTAAGATATTTGCTAGGGACAATCCTATGCTATAGATACTCACTACCACTGTTTGGAATGGACCCGTCAGGGATCTGGTCAGGGAGACTTTCTGGACAGGAATTCAGCTAGCGCACCGGTCTGGACTCAAGACGCTCTGGTTCTGCACTCAACACGGCACTCTGGACACTGCACGGCACTCTGGACTGGATCTGACGGGTTGGTTCTGTTTCGCAGATATCTGGCCACAGCTCTGCTCTACTGGGTTGGATCTCTGGATTCTGCAAGAATTCTTAGCAAGAAAGCAGCAACAGCACAGCCAGGCTGTTCTTTTTGGTTTCCCTTGGAGGTCTGGGGTAAAATCTGGTTTCAGGATTTATTAAAGGCCAAGCTGAGAATGGTTCAGTTTTGGAAAGGGGCCTTTCTGCTTTCAAAATTCTGGAGTCTGCAGTCTGGAGACATGGATATGGATTTCTCTTGCAAAGTGCTCCACCAGCAATCGGATGGTGGGTGAATGGGTGTCTCTAGGTCCTAAACTGTCTCTATTTCTGTATTTTCTAAAAGGGTGGGTATGCTGAATTATACTAAGCACACCCCTAGGGATTCTATTGGTTAGGGCATTTCCTTTCCCCTGATTTGAGAAGGAAACAGAGTGTCATGATGATGCTGTATTTATGATCCAGGGAGAACATCCCCCTGGTTTCTGCACATGAAATCTATTTTTCATAAAATAAATATTTGCAATTTTACAAACTTGCTAGCAATAGCATATTAATATCACAGATTTGGTGGAGCAAATATTCATCCCAGCCCCGTCTCGGTGAGAGCTTGGGTTCAGATTTGGCAATTTTCGCATTTCTGGTCTGGTACCCAATGTCAGATTTGTCCACATTTTTTACACATATGTGCGCATGACATCTGGGCATAATCATGTGAAGTTTCATGTTTCTGGCATCACCACAATTGCTACAAAACCACAAATTCTGTAGTCATGTCCCTGAACATAGCACAGAGTTCTGAGTAGTTTTAAAACGTGACCAGAATTTTCATATTACCAATACTGTATTTTACACATTTTTTACAATTTTGCACAGTCCTCTGTCAGTCCTTTCCAAAAATATACTTTCTTGTGCTTTAAGAATACACATAACTGTCTGTCCCACCCCCAAAGTTTTGGTGGGTCAAGAGCAATCCCCGCCCCTTTCCTCTAGCAGGGGTTTCTGTTGACACTCGCATCTGCATATTATTTTCAGCCAAGGGAGTCCTTTGTCTCTTGCAGGAGCAGCAGAGCAAAATCCCCTCCCCTCTTAATTAACATCTGACTGGGAGTTCCTGGCCTTTGATAAGAAGCAGGAGAGATGCCTTTTGTTGGAGCAAACTGTGGAATTTGCTTTGAAGTTCTTTGGCTTGCATCAGATTTACTTTAAACCCCAACTTGTTTAAATTTGTCTTTGATAAAATAAACTTACATTTCAAAATAGGCAAACAGATCTCTAATTCCAGTCTTTTTAAAACATAGAGATTAAATAGTGGCAACCTATATTGCTTTTGATGGCAAGTCACTTAATTTCAACCATTTGATTTGAACTGCACAAGTTTAAGCTTCCAGTGTAATTAAATGACAGCTTTTATACAGGCGGCTGACGGTACTGCGCCCATATTTTACAGATTTTCACAGACAAACACACTTTTTAATGTGGATATTTTTATGATGGATTCTGCTTCTCCTGACATTGTGTGCTTATGTGGATTCCTTAAATAAGGTGATGGTAAACACCCAGCAAGGATGTTGGATATTTCCTGATGTTTTGAACCATTATTTTGTAATTTCAGCAACCAAGGAAAAACAGATTTCAGAGCACTTCTGGGTTTCCTTGCAATGAAGCACTGCCTTTCATGTAGTTTCCATTTTCCCTCTGTGGGCAGCCCAATGACAGGTTTTAGCAGTGTGGTCTCCTGTTCCACCACTGACACAGGCAAAGTAGATTGGAAGCCAACTTTTCCGGTTTCACTGCGAAACTTTCCGAGGTTTTAGCGCGCATAGGGCTTTTTGCAGCCATTTTGCTGGTTCTGGTGCCACCAGCACACTGTGGTGTCGCAGGGCAGAGCCTAGTGGGTCAATGCATCCCACAACGTGGTCGGTAATGGATGTCGAAGGCTTAGATATTCTTGTGACTAAGGGGCACCGGTAAATAACGGTTAGCCGTATAAATGGCTTTGCTTAGAAGTAGTTGCTAGGAAAGGTATTGTAAACAACAGGTATGATGAAGTTACAAGGAGAAATGTCTTATAATCAGTTATAAAATAGGTGGTTGCCGACCAGAGGTGATAAAACAGAAGGCAGCCTCCTGAAAGTCTGGTTTGAGTGGCAATGCTTACCGACTAGGTGAGGGAGTCAGCTGCATTGAATCAACACTGACACAATAGGCGTGACGGATATCGTTTTTAGAAGAGGAGATAGACAGTGGTGATGTTGTGGCACAAGAGAGGGTCCTGAGTTGGGCAGCGTTTCCAGGCATCGGCATCCGGCATCCCTTGACAAGCTCAGGACAGGTGCCTTATCTGGGTGACTTTGCTGGGGCCGGCTTGCGCCTGCCAGAGATCTGAATTGGCTGATAAGCTGATGCAGCAGCCAATGAGCAGCATTAAGGCATAGTCAAGGAAATTTTGTAGCACCACATGCAGAATGGCTTAGGTGCAGATGCACGTGGAATCCAGATGAGAATCTGTGCGACGTTGCTCGACGTAGTGCACAGATTAAGATGACTGAATTAAGAAGGAATCTCAGCACTGGAAATATTGAGTTACGCAGCGCTACTTTCCATCAGGGAAAGTCGTGCAGCTTACGTCCAGGCTGTTGGGATCAGCTGGAGTATGGAAGAGCTGCTCCTGCAGCAGAGGTGGCAGCGAGGTGAGCCCTCCTGGGCATTCGGCAGCAATGGAAAGTGAGGAAGGAGGCTCCGGACCGGTGCCTTATCTGGGTGCCTTATCTGGGTGCCTATGCTGGGGCCGGCATGGTAGTGCAGCCAACAAGAGCAAGTGCTGGGTTAAGGCAGCAGACAGGGTATGTCTGATAAGTGCTGGAAGAAAACGGGGGGACTGTATAGGTACAGATATAGACCTCAATGCAGGGGGTGACCCGGAGGCAGTGCGGGAGAGTGGCACGTGAGCTGGTACCCGGGCACGGAAGACAGAGGGTAGGCCAGGTGCATGGTGCCAAGACAGAACAGATCAGCAGGGGAGAGGGAGGGCAAAAGCAGAAGCAAGGAGGATGGTCTTCAGGTGCTGATGGAACTGGAGATGGATCTCCTCAACTTTCAGAGTGACAGGGAGGCTGAAGACAGAGATCTGAGATCTCTCCTGCTGAGATCGACCCCCAGCTTGTTTCTTTGAAAAACAACTGACCCTGAGGGAGATAGAGGTACAGGAGCAAAGAGCTCTAGAAGGGAGGTATTTGCGGAGGGATAGCTGAAGGTATTTTGGACCCAGGGGGTGGAGAGTAGAGGCGGGTAAATTTAGAAGGAGGCTATTACAATAGTCCAATGTAGAGAGAACCAATTCTTGGGAGACAAGAAGCTTCTGGGGGAACGAGAGGAAAGGCAGAGTACCTCTGAGGAGGTGAAGTAGGACATTTGAATTTTTAGAGACATCAGAGATGTGGGCGGAGAAGGAAAGTGTGGAGTCAAAGATGACCCCCAGGTTCTTAGCCTCACAGGTGGGGGTAGGAAGAGGGCCAAGGGAGGCCGGCCAGATAGTGAGGGGAAAGGATGGTGAAGGTGTGCCAATGAGGTGGATCTTCGTCTTGCTGGCATTCAGACAAGGATTGTTGGCAGCACACCAATCTTGAATGGCAGTTTAGGCAATCAGAGATGAGAGAAGGCAAGGAGGTGGCCTAGGGCAGCCTAAAAATGAGTTGAGTGTCATCAGCCTAGCACTAGATATTGGAACAGAAAAGGGCAATGCAGTGGGCAAGAGTTGCCAGGTATTGGTTGAAAAGCTAGGGTGAGAGGTTAGACCCCTGGGGAACACCACGGGTAGAGAGGGAGGTAGATGATAGGAAGGACCCAAGTTGGACCTGGGAGGGTCGATCAGAGAGGAAAGAGGTCAGCCAGGCCAGAACTGATCAGTGATACACAGGTTATCACAGAGTCGGTTGAGCAGGATACTATGGTTGACCTTGTCGAAGGCAGAAGAGAGATTGAGAAGGATGAGGACAGAAGGAATGTTAGAGTCAAGGTTGGAGAACAGATCTTCACGGACATTCAGGAGAGCAGTTTCCTTGCTTCTGGCAGCTCTGCAGGCAGACTGGTGGTCGTGGAGACAGCCAACAGAATTGGAATGAAGATTAAGCTGAGAGATGGCCAGCTTTTTCAGGAGTTTGCCCAGAAAAGGAGTAATGGAAATTTGGCGATAGTTTGCCCAACAAGAAGGATCAGCAGTAGGTTTCTTGAGAAGAGGATGCACAAGGGAGTGCTTCAGAGGGGAGGGCAAGTATCCTGAGGAAAAGGATTGGTCGCAGAAATCGGCAAGGGCTGGAGAGAGGGTGTCAACGTGGTCCTTAATGGTTTTAGAGGATCAGGGATAAACCTGTTTTGACAATGCTTTCATAGATCAGATTAGTCTAGCTACAAGAACTAGAAGCCCTAGGAAAGGGTGGCACGAGGTGGCAGAGTGGTCCTATAAAGAAAAGGTCAAACCCTTTATGCAATCGAAAATCTCTGACCCGTGGCAAGAGGAAAGCTAGGGGAAGGGAACCTAGCATTCCGAGAAGGTTGTGAACTGTAAATTGTGGCAAGTGTGACCCCAACGGTGGGATGCTGAGAGAAATCCAGGGGAGGAAAAACCTGGCTTTCTGATGCAATTGAGCAATGCATGAATTGTGTTGGGGATACATGAATTGTGTTATAGTAGGGCCGTAGTGAATCCAACGGAGGGAGGCCCAAACTCTCAAGAGGATACGAGCCCGGCGGAGGGAGATCTGAGGGGCGAAGAGCAATCGCCCACGGTATGAGAGTACCGAAGTAACTTTTTGTTTATCTGTTTAATTTCTTTGAATCAGCCAGCCTTCTAAGGCAAGAGACATTTATAAGAAGGAGACTTAGCCTCTGTAGGATTTTGATATTGCTGAACTGAATTGTGAACCTCGTGCTGACAAGGGCAAGGAGTCTGCTGTCCTTGAGAGTCCCGCCTTGTCCCCAGCTTCAAACGTGGGGGAAGGGAGACCCTGCCTTATCATCCTGACTTTCATTTTGTGGACACTTCTTTCTTTTGTGGTGAACATTATCCCACACTCTTTTTATAATTTAGTAGTAAGGATTGGCAATAGGTTTTTTAGTATAGGCCCTTTTTTTATTTGACAAGATGCCACTAGGACTGCCTTATTATTATTTGATGGTTGTAGCTCTTAGATTTAGGTTTAGATTAGGTGTTTATCTCACCCATTATAAAGTTCAATAAACACCCTTGAACTGTGATCACTTATGTCTGTCTTTTGAATGTTGCCACCATGACTTCCTTACACCACACACACTTGGGTGAATGTGTTCAGCTGGAATGTTTATCCCTCACCTGAATGAGGTGAGAGGTCCTTATTACTTCTGTGATCCTGAAAGACGGTTTTGCGACACTCCTGCTTTTAGACTGTGTTTCTCTGTGCTGGGTGCTGCTGGAGGAATAATCAAAGGAGGACACTGTGGTGCTTCCCACGTCTACTTTAGGGTGCCCTATTTATTTTCACTGATCCTCTGCCCACTGTGGAGTTTGAGCTTGCTAGATTAGATGAGCGTGTAGCAGCTTGTGGTGGAGGACACTCCAGGTTGTTGCAGGGACGTCATTTCACCAAATTGCCAGGGGTAGCGGAAGTGATATCACACAACCGTTGACCCCCTGGTGACATCACAGGAAGTGATGTCATTTGACCCCACCCAAAGTGATATTGCAGGAAGCAATGGAACACAACCTTACACCCATTGACAAAACAGGAAGTGGCATCACATAGCATTGTACACTACAAAAAATATGGTTACGATATCACTTTAATGTGTTGTACATTTCATTCAAGAATGGATCGCCATATGTATCGTTAAGATCATTGTGTATAGGTACATATTACCAAATTACTGTGAATGCAAGCAGACGTCCATGACCAAATGATAATGATTTGTTATTATATAGCACTTACGCTTAAGCTCTTATATAGAAAAAATATACACCCAATATCACCCAACCTGTGTTGGTACTCATTTATCGACCTTAGAAGGATGAAAGGCTGAGTTGAAGTGTTTAAGAACAGACTAAATTAGTGACTCAGCCCCTGAAGTGTGCCTGAAATAAACCTTTAATGAGTCTAGCAATTATTGTATAGATTTCCAGAAAGACACATTATTTGGTATTCCTATTCTTTCTTATTTAGGGTCAGTGCTGAAAGTGTTAGTCTTGTGGCACTCCTGTTATTATCTTTCTTCTTTTTTTTAAGGGGCCTGAACAAGAAAGCCAGCCACGCCAGAAGTAAACAGCCACATGGTACTGGCAACAGCCCAGGAGCTTGCATTAAAAAACAAAACAAAAAATGTTTTTTTTCTTTTTTTTAGAGGTTGCAAGGGAGACCACAGAGGTCGCAAGGGAGACCTCAGAGGTCACAGTTGCGACCTCTGGCGACCCCTAAATGACATCCATGGGTGGTTGGTGTTTTCTTTTCCTCTGGTTCCTGTGTGGGTTGCGCCCCCTAGTCAAAAGGGGTGCTCGTACGCTCACCAACATGGTGGATTACATGAATGCAGGAGGTGCTCCGGGCAGGTCTGTGCAGGCTGTACACGGGGGAGCATGAATCACGCGACAATGGGGTTCTTTAGCCCCAATGCCTAAATTTAATGTTTCAGGTGCACCATCCAGCCTAGGCCCCAGGTGAAAATCATGGCTTGACCACACGTACATGTATTTTAAGGCCACGGGTTAGACTGATGATGAAAGCAAAGTGGCCACCCTCCTATATCCGGCCGATCCAGTGGTGCATCAGATTTTTCAGTTGTTGCAACCTGTGGATGAGTTGAATGCTGAAGCAAAAAATCACTGTGTGAACACTTCATGCACCTCACCAACATGGACCATGAAAGGTTTGTGATGTGCAGTGCGAGGCAGAAAGATGACAAGTCCTTCAATGTTTTTAATGGCCATCTCCGGTGCATGGTGGAGACCTGCGCATAGGACAATGAGCAGTGCATGATTTGCAACCAACTAATCCAGGGATGTACGTCTGGCAAGCTACACCATCAGTTACTGCACGAACCAGGTCTCACATTGACTCAAATCCTTGAACTCGGACGATCCCACGTGGTGACGGAAACACGTGCTTCCAAAATGGACACTGTTGCACGCTCGCTCAAAATTCACGATGTCTGTGCCATAAGTCGTGGACAAGGGGCAAGAAAAGCCCGACGGCCCACAGTGCAGCCAAGGGAGAGAAGCAACAGGTCACCAGAGTCATGTTTCAAGTTTGGGTATGACCTTCCACACCCTACGGATTGCCCGGTGAAGGGGAAAGCCTGTGGGAGGTGCGCGAATGTAGACCACTATGCACGCATGTGCAGGGCTCCTCTGCTGCTGGTCATCCAGAAAGGTCCTATCCGTGCTGGATTTTTCATGCAGCAGCGCCTGCCAAATGTGGCCCTCATTGATCACAGGAAGGAATAGGCCGGGAAATGGAAGATGAAGAGGATGAAGAGAACATTGTTTTTATCTCAAGAGTGAGCGTTCTGAAGGCACAGGCCAGGAGACAGTCAAAGTGCTTGGTGCGAGTGGATGGATCACCTGTGCCAGTGTTGGTGGATATGGGCACCTCGGTCAATGTCATGACGTGGGTGCATTCTGATTCCTTGACAGACCCCCCCCAGCACTTCAGCGTCCGAAGGCGCACATCTTCGCGTTTGGGGGTGATCAACCTATCCCGCTAGTGGGGGTGTTTGCATCGCAGGTGAAACATGCCAGCAGTCTGATCAGGGCCAGGTTTTATGTGACTGATGTGAGCACCAGCACACTACTGACCTGTGCTGCGGTGGAAGCACTGGAAATTGTGAGCTTTGCTTACAGCGTGTATGTGGTAGATGTGCAACAGTTCCTCAGTAAGTTTGCAGAGGTGTTTTTCGCCATTGGTCAGATGGTCGGGTGCCAGTGAGATTGCACATTGACGAGTTCATCCGACCTGTCACCCTGAAACATCAGAGAGTCCCGTTTCATCTAAGGGACCTGGTGGACAAAGAGCTGGAGAATCTCATGAATCTGGACATCATCGAGAAGGTCCAAGGCCTGACACCCTCAGTGTCGCCCATCATTATTTCACAAAACCCCAAACAGCCTGACTGTAAGGATATGCGTTGATATGCAGCTGTCCAACAAGGCTATGAAGAGGGAGAGACACCTTAACCCAGCGATCGATTACATCATTGCTGAGCTGCGGGTGCACTGTTCTTCTCCAAACTGGACTTGAGGGCTGGATACCACCAAGTTGTTCTACACCCCGAGTCCGAGTACATCACCACCTTCACAACCTATCGAGGGCTGTACAGGTACAAGTGCCTCAGCTTCGGGGTGTTGTCGGCTGCTGTAGTGATCCAGAACATAATCAGGGGTGCACTAGAGGACATGGATGGTGTCTTAAACATCAGCAATGACATCCTAGTGTTTGCAAGGTCAGAGGTGGAGCACATGGCACATTTGGTCAAGATGCTTGAACGCATCTAGGCACTGGGCCTAAAGCTCCACAGAGAAATGTGCGAGTTTCTTGAGACTAGCATTTAATTATTTGGCTTTGTGTTCAAGGAAGGCGGTGTGTCGCCCGATCCCCACAAGGTCAAGGATATCATGGAGGCCAGATTCACAGAGAATGTGACAGAGGTACGCATTTTTGTGGGAATGGTAATCAACTGTGGCCGTTTCATAAGGGACCTTGCCACCCGATCTGAGCCCCTGAGGAGCCGCACAAGAAAGGATGCTAGCTGGCAGTGGGCCACCCAGGAACAAGCAGCGTTTGTGGATGTGAAGATGGCCTCATGATTGAGGACACAATGTCATTCTTCGATCCCTCTCTCCCATCAGAGGTGACAGTAGACGCCAACCCATTTGGCATGGAAACGGTCCTGACACAGATGGACGCCAAGGGTGAGGTAAGGCCCTTTGCGTTTGCCAGCTGTGCCCTGTCTTCGATGGAGCAGAGATACTCCCAGATTGAGCGTGAGGCCCTCGTGGTGTTGTGGGGGTGCAAGCATTTTTTGCTGTATGTGTTGGGCAGACCGGTGACGGTCATGATGGATCACAAGCCCTTGTTGCCTATCATGGCAGGTTCATCATCTAAGCCATGAACCCGGATAGCGCGATGGATGCTGGTGCTGTTGGCGTATGGTGTGCCGCTGGTGTATAGGCCAGGTTCAAACAATGCAGCTGACTATTTGTCATGACACCCCCAGGACAAGGAGGAGGATCGAGAGACCATTGTGAGGAGGCTGATGAGCATGTTCAAATCATTGTCGAGTCCGCTACTTCGAACTTAATGCCTATTCAGGAGCCGGAGAAGGCGTCAGAGGACGATGATTGTTTCCGACTTCTCTGAGGGGCATTGCAGAGAGGGGGATGGAAGTCGATATTGGAGGGCCTGGGGAAGATGACTCGAAAGGCCTGGGAAGCGTTGGAACAGCTGTGGAGGGTCTGTGATGAGCTGGCATTCGCTGACTCAGGGCTGCTACTGCTAGGGGGCAGAATGGTCATACCTGCTAGCAAGGTTCAGCAAGTGATTGAGCTGGTGCACCATAGCCATCAAGGAAGGGCCAAGACCAAAGCCTGTCTTAGGCTAAAAGTTTGGTTTCCTGATCTGGAGAGGAAAGTCGAAGAGTTTGTAGCGGGCTGTGTGTTGTCCCAGGCGGCAGCCCCAGTGCAGAAGGAAGCCCCATCGAATCCATGCCACCAGCAAGGCAACCGTTGGAGGCCATGCATGTGGATTTTGGGTCTGCTGGGAGAGACATTCACTTTCTGGTGGTGGTGGACCAGTGGTCGAGGTATCCGGAGTTGGAATTCCTTGACAATGTGGCAATGTCATTAGAAAAGATCTGCGCAATCCATGTTCTCCCTCAGGTGTTGCGCTCTGACAATGGACCACCATTCCAAGGGGAAAGCATCGTCCAACTCATGAGGGAATAGTCACCATTCTAAAATTACTCCGGTCTGGCCGAGAGCCAATGGGGAGGCAGAACCGTTCACGAGGACCCTTAAGAAGGTGTTCCAGATCACTCATGGCCAAGGACAGTTTCTCAGGAGGGCCCTCTATCCGTTCCTGATGGAGTTTCAGTTGACCCCCGACTGTTCTACAGGGGTGGATCCAGGGTAAGTAATGTGTAAGAGATGTCCAAGAGGCCTCCTGCCAGAAACCGGGGACCGGGAGCCGGTTGTGACTGATGATGACCAAGTGGAGGATGAGAGGAAATCCAGAAATGAGAGCAAGAACACTAAAAGAGGGATCCGACCATAGCCGTTGGCCCCTCGCGATGAGCTGATTGTGAGAAACCGGCACCTCCAATGGAAACTGCCTCTGCCGTATGAGCCTAACCCCATGGATGTGATAGCAGTAAAGGCGTCGATGGTGACTGCGTCGGACAGGAGTGCCAGGATCACAAGAAATCCATGTTTCTTCAAGAAGCTGGGAGAAAGCACTTGGCCGGAGGTGTCTCTTGGAAGTGGGTGTGCAGAAGAGTCCGACAAAAGTGGATGGTCTGACTGTTCTCAGGTTCCACTGGCCCAAGGGGATGTAGGTGAGGAGAGGCCTAGCTGGGAGGGGGACCGGCAATGATGATCTCTACTTTTGGAATAAATACATCTCTGCACGTCTTGTATTAATAATTCAGGTCAGCACACCTTTCACCTACCAGCTTGCATGCTTACATGATGATGGTGGAGCATGATCAAGAGTGACAATTCTTTAGAAAATGTGCATTGCGCCTGATGGCCCAAACACGTGTCGACCATTACGAGACTGTACTGAATGTCTTTGTTTTTTTCCCATCTCCAAGCATTAAGAACTGTTATGAGTGGAATGACTACCTGACAATCATAAAGACATAAGTGAATAGGGTCAATCCTACCAAACCATCAAACCCAATGCTCTATATTAGTAAATTATAGAGGGTACACCTTCACTGTTTTAATAAATGTTTTTAGTTGACGGTAGAGAAGTCATTTGTCTCATTTTTACACGCAAACACAGAACATCCCTATTGGGTACACAAGTACAAAAAATACATGATTGTATAACATTTAGAAAGTCAAGACAAATGTGGCTTGCATATCGTTACAAACACAGTGAACAATATGTTTCCTACTGTCGCGTTGAAACGCAACAGGGGTCCAAACAGAAATTACAAAGTATCAAGTATCACAAATATAAACAGTGTGCTATGTGAACACTGGAACTGGAGTTTTAAGAGTCTACACAGATGTGTTTTGGGCCCTATCGGGCTCAAATATAAACCCCTCTTGGGCGGGCCTTCGTAAGGACATTTATTGTTTTTTAATTGAAATCAGTAAGGCTACCACCCTAGCGATTCTACAAACCTAGGCACTTACAATTCATTTTTTTTTGTTTTGTAGGCCACACACTCCAATGCTCCAGTCCACTTGTCCTGATGAAGGCTCACCCAAGAGGGGTTTATAATTGAGTCCGAAAGGGCCAAAACACATCTGTGTAGACCCTGTTCACTTGTGTCTTTATGACCTTAGAGCCCTCCTGGGCAGAAGAGGGTCGCAACCAGGAGTCTTTCCCATTATATTGTGACTACCTGACATACATCAGAATAGTTTCTGAATGCTGAGTATGATACCAACACACCCGAACATCTGGGAACTGATCATATCAGCTAAATGTCATGGAATTGATGACAATTCACCCACTACTAACCCCCAGTCACATTGACAAGCACATTGTACAGTGGATACATTGTCCTATTTTGTCCTATGATTGTGTTTGTGTAATTGTTTTTCTATATGAGTATATAAGTATATTTTTAAATAGATTATTGTCACTCTATGTTCAACCAGAGGTTTTTGGTGTGCACATATGTAGGTGTTAAGTGGAAAGGGAGGGGTAACCAGTTTCCTATTAGTTTCTTTGATATTACATCCACTTCCCACAGTGAAACTGGTCCCCCGTAAGCAAATTCATTGGGAAGTACCCATTGTTTGATATATATGTTGTGATATAAATAAAGTAGATATTTTTGATACAACCTTGACAGGACAGTCCCTTTTATCATTGGGTAATAATTGTATTTTTGCTGTGTTGCAACTAACCAACCTTTTGGAGATAAGCCTGCCATTCTGTCCATGCTACCAACATTGGACAAGGAGGTTTATAATGTGCGTGTTATCTGTTCGGATCCCTTCTAGTGTATTAAAGGTGTGAGGCTGATTGATGGTTTCTAAATCAATATAGTGCCCTGGACCACTGGTACCCTGTTGGTTTATTCATCACACTCTCCATAGAGGTGGGTCAGCAACCTAAGTGTCTAAACAACCCCCAATATGGCAAGACATACATTAAAAGAAAAGTTTAGGCGAGGCTCTTTGAAGGTAGTAATATTTACTGAAAAAAACAGAATGCTTACAAAAGCTAAGCACGCGCTGCTGCAAAGAAAAACACAGTTAATAAAAGTGGAATATACACTGAAAGGCAAGCTAGTTTACTGGGGGTTGAATTGCAGGTAATAAATAAAACAATATTTACTTGATTTAAGAAATGTGAAAACCACTTAAAAAATATTTTAAATGTTTTTGACTTAAGTAAGGAAAGGTGACATATCTAGACTCTAGGACTTGAGGTAAGGCTGGGTGGCCAGTGTGCCTTGGATGTCTGGGAATTACCTAAGCGCTGTACCTTATTTCTTGTTTGGTGGCTTGCCAGTGTGGATCCAGCCTTTCTTTTGATTTGCATGACATAATGAAGTCCATTCTTTGATCATCAGGATAGAAGGTGGGGTGGTTGAAGAAGCTGGGGCCCACCCAAAACTAGTGGATGCTGGACCCAGAGTATGTATACAAAATGCCATGACCACTCCACCTGAATCCCTAAGCTAAGACACAGGGCTGTCATACGGGCATGCAAACCTTTCCAACCCCTGTCGAAAGTCAGGGTCTTCAAGGGGCAGTCCCATGAAGGATGACTCAGTTGCCATACCCTGTATAGAAGGGCCACGGAGGCCACTTAGCCAGGGGTGGGAGGCCTAAAAGTGTGAAAACCAGCCCCATTCCTACCTAGGATAGGGAAGGTGGAAGTTAGGAGGGCCCCAGTCCTTCCCTAAGTGCCTGTATAATTGACTATGGTACCACTGGTGATCAGCCCGTACTCCTGTGTTTGAATGCTGGTCAGTTTTTCTCAGTCTTTTCTAGCAAACAACAAGAACCAGCAGCCTCAGTTGTGGATATGAGAGAGAGCAGCCCTGCAGTATCCACTCCATGGACTCCTATTGTCAGAACACCCCAATCAGGATATTAATCTCAGAGAACCACTGCACAGCAGGGGAATGGTGGAACCAATGCAGTGCTGAATACACAATCCACTCCCCACGTCAGCAATGCTCACCTATATTACAGCCACAGACCCACCTTGTGAAACAGACTGTCACCTGCATATGATGCTTACCAGTAATGGATCCACAGATAGGATCCTTAGCAGTTACTATCATCATAAAGCGTTGTACACTAATTGGAACTCTGATTGTAGTGGGCTGCCATTATGTAAACCTTCTCAACCATGGCATTCACCTCATCTCTGCTCTATGCACCTCCTTCTCCAACGTTTTGAAAAACACTGCCTTAAGACCAAATCTATGGTTGATTACTCTTCACACTTTGCTTATCATGCCCTCTACAATGACTGTTTACTTTCTGCTAAACATATATATTTCTCTGATCTCCTACATACGCAGTCTGCCCATCCTGGGTGTATTTTTCAAATTTGTTCTCATCTTCTTCTTTCTCCTCCTACCCATGACTATTGAGCGAATTCCACTCTTTCAGCCTCTAACTTTGCTCAATTTTATTCCTCTAAGGTGGCTTCCCTCTGTTCGGAAATTGAAGCTTTCATCTCACTGACACGCTTGACTTCTTTTACTCCTGTTTCCTCTGCTTCTGTTTCTTCCCTTAAACCAATCTACAATGCAGATACTTCTCTTCTACTGGCTAAAGCCCACCCTACGGCTTCTCCTACTGATCCAATTCCTTCTGATCTCATTCTCAAAGTGTATCCCCCTCTGATGTCTTACCATACTTCTTTTTTCAATATCTGTCTCTCGACATCAACTTTTCCCTCATCTTTTAAGCATGTCTCTATTATCTCAATTCCTACTGCTGACCCTTTGCTTGTAACAAATTTTCATCCAATTTCTCTACTACCATATCCCTCAAAATTGCTTGAACTGCTGGTTTATTCTCAAGTTTCTACTTTTGTCTCTAATATTCTGTTCTTCCACAGTTCGAGTCAGGGTTTCACCCCATTACTTTACTGAAACCGCTCTCTCTTTGTTCTGAATTCACTACTTACTGCACGGTACTCTAAACACTCATCCCTTCTTATTCTCCTGGATTTGTCTACTGCATTTGACACTGTTGACTACTCCCTTCTATTGACGTTTCTCTCGTCCTTTGGTTTCAGAGGTCCTGTCCTTTTCTGGTTTCAATCATATCCGTCTCAAAGAACCTTTTCAATCTCTTGGGCCGGCAAATTATCTGAGTCTGTTCTGCTTGCCCACGGCGTCCCACAAGTGTCTGTTCTTGGCTGTTTTCTGTTCTCCCTTTACACTTCCGCTCTTGCTGCGGTCATTTCTTCATTTGCCCTTTCACACCACTCCTACGCTGATGGTATTCAACTTCTTCTTTCTTTTTCTTCTTTCTCCTCTGAATTTCAACACACTCTCTCGGCTTGTCTGATAGCTATCAAATATTGGATGTCTTCTCACTATCTCACACTTAATGCTGGGAAAACAGAGGTTCTATTTTTCCCTGCTAATACTTTTCTTCCTCCATCTTGTATTTCTTTTCCCAAATCCCAGCTCCCAATCTCCCCTATCTCTCAAAATCTGGGGCTGAACCTCGACTCTACTCTATCCTTTTCTCACCACATCTCTCTAGCATCTCATGCCTGCCGCTATCATCAATATAACATCCGGAAAGCTTGCTCATTTTTTTACTTTTTAAGCTTCAAAATTGCTGATATCTTCTTTGATTTTTTCGCGACTCTTCAATTGTTCCACTGCTCTCTTTGGGCTCCCAATCACTTATCTCGCTCCTCCAAAATCTGTCTCTAACTCATCTATTCATCTTTTCTGTCTTGTCTCTTTTCGAGATTGTATCTCCCCCTCTCTTGCTATTCTTCGATGGTTATCTTTTCACTCTCAACTCAAATTTAATTTCTTATGTCTCGTCTTCAAGTCCCTCTATAGTCTTGCCCCTGACTATCTCTCTGTCTTGGTATCTTTCTATATCCCTTCTCGTTTGCTTTGCTCTTCCTCTCAATTTCTCCTGGTGGCACCTCAACCCCAATGTGCTCAATCTTGCTTTTGCGCCTTTGCTCTTCTAGCTCCTCTTCACTGGAACGCTCTCCCCTACTCTGTTTGCTCTATCTCTGCCTATTCTCTATTTCGTAAGTCACTGAAATCTAATCTTCTCCAACATCTTTAAAATGATTGATTGACTGATCCTTTTTATTGACTATGCTTAATCACTTTATTGTAGTGTTCATTGTTTCTCTGTACAGCGCCTTGGCTTAAGGCACTATATATAATATAAATAAATACAAAATACAAATATAAATTACCAATCTGTAGTTGACCCACACATGAGAAAGGGGAAAAATGTGCTTTACTGTTTGTAACACCTCCGTGGCCCAGGAAGGCAGGAAAATATTGGACCTGGAAACCAGAACGGGAGAGCCAATTGATGCAGGAGGGTGTGTATATAAGGGACAACATGAAAAAGGAATGTGTGTGTTGTTTGGGTGAGGTCGGAGTAAAAGGACGTGGCAGACCAACAGTCCAGAAGGAGGAGGGAGGGTGTAGAGGAGCATGGAGATGATTTCTAGAAAAGGTGAGGTATTGGCTGGTGAGAGAAAGTTGAACTGTGTTGTGAATGTCAGCAGTAGTAGGAGAGTAGGGAGTGAGTGAAATGATGAAAGGGTGACTAAGGCAATCAAAAGGAGGGTGACTGAGAAGAAGGTGGGAAGGTATAGTAGTGGTGTGGTGGTGGGAGTTGTAGTGGTGTCTAGGAAGGAGTAGGAGTAGTTGAGAGGGGAGGGAGTAGTAGTGTGGAGGAGGGAGCAGTAGTGGAGTGGAGGTGGTAGTAGTAGGAAGTAAGATTGAATGATGCAGTTAGACCATAGAGAAAGGACATTTTAGGGAGAAAAATGAAGAAACAGGGAAAGAGAGAAGAGATGGTGGGTGGAGTAGGTGAAAGGAGAGGAGGAGGAGGAAAGGAAAACAACTGAAAGAGATCGGGGGCCAGGGGGATAGAAGGGCACAGAAGGACCAGAGAGGGTGTTGGTCTGTATGTCTGGAAGGGAAAATCATACCATGGGGCACATTTGTAAATAGGAACCCTAGATTGTTCCCTTAGGAAGGCTAGATAGAAAGGAATTTGCCTTTAGGCTTTCCCCTAAAGATTGTTAGCTTGGTTTAGATAGTAGGGGTTACCGATCACTAGTACCAATCCCGGCTCGAGGGAAGTCTGAGTTAGGCCAGGAATTCCCATCCTGAGGAAAGTGAAAAGGGGATGGCCACTAGTCATGCTGAAAATCAAAGTAAGTACCCTTGAACTCCATTTAGGAGTTGGTGTGTTCTTGATGTCATCTGTGACATCTAGTGTGTACAAACTTCAACGACCACTGTGAAATATTCTTTTCAGCCAATGGCTTTCCCTCAAAAACAGCAGATAAATGATCATTGGTTGACCAAAGAGATGCATTTTGAAGAATTCAACTAATGATGACAGTGTCCAGACTGAACCAGTTCCCTAGGCCACTGCTTCCCTGGCTAAATATGGGGGCAAGGTTTTAAGTACTTTCCAAAGCCCCTGGCAGTAGTGAGTCAATATGCTGATTTCCTGTCCCTTTCACTCATCAAACTTCAAGGACACAATCAGGAGTTTGGAGAAATAATGGTAGGCAGGTAAGAGTGTATAGATATGCACCATTCTGACCTTATACTATATGTGGTTGTACTTATTTCATATCAATAACATTAACATTGGTAATGTAGTGGATAAAACACTGAACTCAGAAAAAAGGAGCATCCAGGAGAGCTGGGTTCTAACCTCTCAACCAGTATTCTTCTTTTCTCTTAAAAAAATAGTGATATTATTTGCTGTCTTCAGTTGAACCAAACAAAGACTACTAATCCCCTTATGCATTTTGATGAGTCACCATCAATTAGAGTTGAGTGAAACGAAACAATACAGACTATGTGCAATGATTAAATGCAAAAAAAAGCTTTTACTGTAATTAAGTCATTGTTTTATAGCTCTATAAATACTTAATCATATATTTGTATTCTTTCATGTATTAGTTTAGGCTGTTAGGTGGTGCAAAAGGGGTCCTTATATGCCAATACGATTGCAGTGCAGTGCAGCTAGGAAGGAGATGGGATGTGAGGAGGGACACACAGCTTGTGGGTGGTCACAAATTGCACAGAAACTACTGTGAGTTTTCAAGGGTGTTTATTGTTTTCTTTGTGGGGCCCAGGGCTGCCCCTCCCGCTCATCGTATTTTGACCCACTTCCCGAACCTAGCCATCTGTAACTCCCTGTTAGTTCTAACACATGTTCACCCCTATTGTTTAAGGCCTGGCTTCTGCTAATAATGACTCCATAAATGTAGCCTATCTAAACTCCCTCAGGGCCTCCCTGGTATCCGGTGATTCCATCGAATATAATGCATCGAATGCAAAAGCCTCGAAAAAATAGATTTTTTTTGTAGGTAAATTCTTTTTTATTAAAATGGGTTTAAGGGGTAAAAAATGGGGTTGGTGGGGGGAGCCCCCCATTAAAAAAAAGAAAATAAAATGCATTTTTTCGATGCATTTTTTTCGACGCTTTAGCATTCGATGCTATCACTATAAACCAGGCTTCCTAACTTTCCCTACATTTGCCAGAGATTAGTGTTCTAATAGGAATTGGGATAGTGCCTTGCACCACCACTGTTAGATTCAAGTGGGTTCAGTTAAGCCCACGATCACCTCCTACCATCTACTCTCACTGCCAGCCGTCCTCCTTGCTCCTCCTGCCAATCTTCTGTCCCTCTGATGTTTCACTCCTTCTGTTGCTCACCTCCACCCTCTGTTGTTACTTCTCCTCCCACTCCATTTCCCTACTCCTCTTCTCTACTCTTCTCCTACCACTACTGCTCCCTGCCTCAACACTACTGTCCTCCTCCCTCGACTACTGTGCTTCTCCACACTATTACTCTCCTCTTCCCACCATTACTACTCACCTCTTCTCACCACTAACACTCTCTTCATCCCAACACTTCTTCACTCCTCCTTCCACCACAGCTACTCTCCTCCTCCAGACACTATTACTCTCTTCCTGCCACCCCTACTACCCATACACGCTCCTTTCACTCAGGCTTTTTACCTCCACATTCACTACCTGCACTTTCTTCACTACTCACTCGTCACACAGGCACACACACACACACACACCTAAACTGCAGAACCACCATCCCACCTAAGCCAATATCTCACCTGCTCCACAATTATCCTCCACAGGCCACTGTCTCCTCCTTCGTCCTACTGGTCTTGTGGTCGTCCTCCACCTCGACCTCTGCCCTCACCCGCTAAACATGCAGGTCCTACTTCCTGATGCCCATTTAAATCCCCCACCCTTTGCTTGGATTGGCCAGTGCTCCTTGGCAATCTATTCTTATCTTTCCGACCTGGGGCATGTATGTGTGAGAGAATGCCATGAAAAGGGGGCTAAGCCCCACCCACTTGCTCTGTCCAAGATCACCAAGTACTGAAAATGGCAGCATCCATTGTGCTTGGGGCCAGCTGTCAGCCGGGTAGAGAGCATCTCTGGGGAGGATAAGAAGAATTCCCCTTCTATGCGTACTCGCCGGCTCCCTCTGGCAGTTCTGTGAATTATTTCCGACTGCGTGTAGTCTCTCTCTCTCTCTCTCTCTCTCACTCTCCCTCTCCCTCTCCCTCTCCCTCTCTCTCTCTCTCTCTCTCTCTCTCTATTGTGTTGGGCCACAGGGTGTTGTTTGGTTATTATTATTGTGTGCCATGAGGCCCAAGGGTGTGTTGCGCAATACAAGAAATGAAATAATAATAATAATAACAAAATTATTCACAATTAACCCATCCATCAGCTACCCATGAACATGCTATTTCCTATAGTCATTTCCATCCACTATCTCCCCCTCCACGCCCCAAAACACGTCCTCCTGGAATCTCTTTGAACCACCTTTATCAAGCAGAAGTATCAAACTGTGTGCTTTCAGTGCCTACCAGTGTTATTTCAATGCAGCCCTCAAAGGGCCAATGGCTTAATTCCAGTTATAAACGTGCTACTGGTGTAATAAACCATTTATAAAAATGTGCCTTCCGCAACTTGACTTATAAGCAGCATGTATGTCCTTGCACTGAGGTCCACTGACCATTATGGCAGGGCTTGGCAAATGACTGTCCTTCGTGCGGACACAAAACAAAAACGGTTGGCTTTGTCAATGCTTGTTACTTTTTGCAATGACAGCATAGGTGTTTTGGTTTTCTTACCCAATCATGTCCTGAGAAGTTAATAACATTGAGAACATGTCAATGATATGGCTGTTTTGTGCAACAGTGTGTTTTGTGCCTAGGAACAGTAGCCTGTGTGCATTGTGGACTGGGCATGCATGTTCAGTTGCTTCGACCCACTTGAATGGCAAAGAGACACCTGGTAAAACGATATACTTATAGTGGGATATTTGTTGGCAAAAATAGCACCAATTTATGTCGATGAAATAACCTTTTCAATGATTAAAAATAAAAACAATATCCACAAATGTCTTTCGTAAGTGCCAGGCAGCAATCTCGGTGTTTTCAGCTAAAGTTTATTATGTCTTCAAATTTTCAATGCGTGCAGTCAACAACAAAACTTTGAAAATGAAGGATCAATTTTGAATTATAAAAACTATTTAAAAAAAGATAAAATCAGAAGTTGTCAAATACCTGCACTGTTAGGGCAATTCATAAAAAAGGCCATTTAATTTTCTTCTGCGTTCGTATATATATTTCCAGACACTAATCGGCACAAGTATGTCCCTTTTCATCAGAGAGAACTTTACCCAGAGAAGTTAACTTCGCCCCATTACTGCTTGTCAATGGAGATAGTTGCTGGCATCAGCCAAAAGCTGTCAATAGAAATGCAGACCTTGCAGAAGGTAATTGAAGGCTCTCTCCTTGCCTAAGGTCACAATTATGTAGCCAATGCATTTGGTGCTCAGTGTGCTGGCATGCTTGGGCTGGCTCCCAGCAGCGTTTTATAATGGCGCAATCCCATTGCAGAACTCTCTGTGAATCAGGGTCGCAGTGCCATGTGAATGCAATGCGTATAGAGGACCAGGGCGCTGAATGATGCACACCACACTGCAGTGTCCTGCGTTTCTCGAGGTCCACGAGAGAGACTTCTTTTGTTTCAAGTCACTGCTATAGTAGAGTCTCTTCCTCCATTTCCTGTTATGCCGAGCCTTTTCTTTCCCCAAAAAGGTTATTCTATTAATTGCTTTTCTTTCAAGTCCGCTCTGACATTTACAAAATACCCTCCTTATATTAATATCCTTATGACACTCAGAATCTTGCATTACCTCCTTGCCCATCTTCCTCATCACAGTCTTTACTCCATGGAAGAACTAGGTAGAGCCACCTTTGAAACCCAAAGAGCAGCCGACAGATGCTGGGGGTGCTGGCCAAACACAATGCAGAGAGAGAGAGATAATGGGACTACATGAACAAGGTGGGAAGTGCAGGGGAGGAGGGGTAAGGGGAGAAATGCAGGAGTGGGGTGCCACCAAGGAAGGGGATAGGCAAGTATTGGGCGGGCCGAGGTGGCAAGTGCCAGGGGGAGGAGGAGGGAAGTGAGGATGTGTGCAGTGGACAGGAAGGACAGGTTGGTTTAGCCTGGGAAAGAGAGCTCGAGGGCAATGCTCGCAGGTGGGTTCTGGGGGGGACTGGTAGTGGGTGGTCTGGCACAAATATGATTCTGCAGGGAACAGGCCCTAGTCACAGCAGCAGAGGGAGAGTTTAGCACGGGAGGGGGCGAGGTAAGCATGCAGAGAATGGAAAGTCTTGAGAAGTTTCCAAAACTCAAGAAGATACGTTCAGGTTTGAGGGGAGGCTGCTCCAGAGGGACACAGCACCCCACACTACACATAAGCAGGGCCCAAGCGCACAAAGAAGCGGTCATACCCCGACTCTTGTTGCCTTGAGCGACATTTGAACGTATCTCTCTTTTCATCACCCACAACGGCTGTTTCATTGTTTGTTTGTTTATTTATTTATATAGCGTGCCTAACCCTTAGATATCTGGGCACATTTACAGGTTACAATTATATTACATTATACAATTTATACAAATATAATGAGACAGGTGCACACATTTTACATTACATTGGTAAAAAGAGCATGACACAATATATATTACAGGGTTCCAAATGTGCATATATAGAGCAGAGGTGTGGTGACGCATTGTGTGAGAAAAGCCATGTTTTGGTTTTGTTTCTGAAGCTATGGAAGGAAGGTTCAGATCTTAGGGCAACCGGCAAGGTGTTCTAACATTTGGCTGCCAGTACCGGAAAGCTGGTCCCCCCTGCTTTCATGAGTTTATATCTGGGAACCTTGAAGTAATGAGAGTGTGGGGTTCTGGTAGCACGATCAGATATGTTTTTGGAGAATTTGTCTGCAAGCTATTTGGGGCTGAGTTGGTGAGGCATTTGTGGGTGATGGTTAGTGATTTAAGGTTAATTCTATCCTTCACGATAGCCAATTGCTAGAGCGTCTGATATTAGAAATGTGTTGTGTTCTGGGAATGTTTAGGGCTGTTCTTAATGCATTGTTTTGCAAAATTTACAATTTATTGACATTATGTTTACTCGAGACTAGGTATAGGGTGTTGCAGTAGTGAATTTTGGACAGGATTAAGGCTCTGGCCAAGGTCGTGCTGCTAGATGTGGAAAGAAATGGTTTGCCCTCGTTGAATATCTTGCAAGTATATGCTGTTGAAGAAGAAGTGGCGCTAACTTGTCTTTTTTAGTTTAGGGCTGAGTCCAGATAAAAACCCAGGGGTTTTACCTCCTTTGATACTTTGATACTGTTACCATCAATATTGAAGGAAGTGAATTGGTTGCTCAGTTTACTTAGTCTTGCTGTGGAGCCGATGAGCAGGAGCTCTGTCTTTTCATCATTGAGACAAAGACCATGATTGGCCATCCAAGCCTGGATAATAAGATACATATTATTGAGCAGGGTTGAGTCGGTGTCATGATTGCGTGTGATAGGGATGAGAATCTGGGTGTCGTCAGCATAATTAGTGTAAGAGACACCCAGATTGTCTGGCTTAGTTAGGGTCCACTGAGACTGTAATTGTACTGTGACAGATTTTGTTTTTTGTTTTCAATTTCCTTTTGAAGGAGGTCAATTTTGTTAGAGAGAGCTGATTGAATATTAGTGCACCAGGACTTGTCCTTGGTGCAAGTTTCCGTTGGGGGGTAGGAGACTCGTTATAGGTGTCTCTTTTGGCTTGAAGAAATTCCGATTTGTAGCTTGTGTCAATTTGGTAAGTTTTTCCTTATTCTCCGCTGTGGGGTTAGCTTTCCATGCAGATTCTACATTTCTTTTTTCATTGCGGATAAGTTTAAGATTCAGGGTAAACCAGGAATTTAGGTGTGCTCGAGGCTTACCTTTGCACATTTTTAAGAGTGCAATTTCATCCATGGCTTGATTGATTGATTGTGTGGTTATAGTATTCTGCAAGATCTAAGGGGTTTGAGCTGGTGGGTATGTAATTGGTAATCGGTTGGAACAGCAGTAAGAGGTTTTCCACCGTTACATTCCACTTGTTTCTAGTGAAGGCTTAAGGAGCCAAAGGGATCTTCGGTTTAGGTTGTAGACTGTCTTGTAAGGTGAAGGACATCAGATGCTGATCAGTCCAGGCACAGGGTTCATTAGATATGATTTTAGTATCACAGTTAAGGTCTGCTAACCAGTCTAATGTTCTATCTTTACTGTGCGTGAGTGAGTTGATACAGTGGGTAAAGCCTAACTCGCTAATAGTATTTGGGTGTGCTGAGGCATTATCATCTTTCAGGTCGTTAAGGCCTTGATTAAGGTCACCTAGTAACATTATTTGTGAGGACACTTTCGTGTTTCGGGAAAGTAGGGAAGTAATATCTTCATCAAAAGATGGGTAAGGGCCTGTGGTCTGTAAATGAGGTGCATAGTTAAAGTACATGACTCTGTGAGAGGTAATTTAACTGTCAAGAGCTCTCCAAAAGTAAAGGGGAGGTGTGGGCAGTTCGTTAGACCCATTTTGGATTAACACAGACTAAATCTATTTTGCCTCCAAAGTGTCCCGAACATGTGTCCTATACAGCTGCACACATGTGCTCCATTCGCAGGCACATATATATTCAGGCATGAATCATGGCCAAGGCATTGGCGAACTAGAAATTAGAATGCTCGCCTAGGAAAGTAAGCAGCCATGAGTGCAGCATTTAGATCCTCATCTCCATTATCTCCTTTAACAGGGTTTCCATTCCTATTTCTAGTTCAGCCACTTAACCAGATATGAAATAAGCACAAAAATAAAGCAACGCTTTATATGTTAATTGCAATTCTTTTGAGTATACACACTTTACAGTAGGTTTATAAAACCTGACTCACATATTCAGTTAATCATTGGTAGTAAAGAGGACCAGTCGAGGGCATATAATGTCATCATCAATTTAAAGTTGTATGTTTACCTTGTTCTATCCCTTCTAGTTGACCAATGTTCGTAGGATGTCTCGAACTACAGACAGATGGGTCTCTACCAGGGAAAGTCATCAGTGATCTATATACTCAGTTTGAACCTCTGTAAAATGACCAATGCTCTTTTACGTGTATGTTGTACAACCCTGAACAGTATGTATGGTAGGAAATATTTTCTCCGGTCAAATATTGGGCACACCAATTGTCTTTGCTTCTATTAATGTTACTACTGTGAGAACAGGCCTCCTGCTGTTAAATAATATGCTATTATTTGAATTATTATTCTACCAATACAATTATTCTACTTATTGTTTGTTTGTTTATTGTTTATTGTGCATTTGTTAGGCGCTTATACAGTAAGTCAATTCTGTTTCAAAGCGCCCACAGGGCAACAGGGAGGGAACATGGGGATGAAAAACAATGAATACAGTAGAAGATAAAGACAAACCTACTATGCCTTGTGAGTATTCAGAATGTGCAAGTGCAGAGAGGGGGTGTGTGGGGGTAGGTGCTGGAGTGTCTGTGCTCATGGGTGAGCAGGAGATAAAGGAAGTGTGTAGTATAGTAAGTGCTATGCAGCATGGAGCAGCATCCGGTTGATAGTGCAAGCCTACAGGACGAAGGCCGGAGGGTGCCGAGGCAAGTGATGCGAGGTAGGCAGATGATGGTGCGATTGTGTGTGAGAGGCTAGGACCCCAAGGATACATAAGGATATATAAGGTCCTTTGTCAGTAATCAGAGCGACTGTGAGATTAGCAGATGAGGGAGGAAGGGAAGGAGGAGGTGAAAAGGAAAGCCTTGAGGAGCTTCCGGAAAATGAGGAAGTCCTGCTCAAGACAAAGAGGAAGGGGGAGGCTGTTCCATCAGAGGAAGCCATCCAGAGAAAGTGATCGACCTCTGGCGCTCTGTTTAGCTAAATGCTTTACACATAGAGAGTTGGTGACTGAGGAATGTAGAGGCCTACAGGGAAAGTATTTAATAAGATAAAGATGCAAAGAGTGTGGTCGCAGGTCCCAGACAGGCTTGTGGATGATGCGGATGGATTTGAATGTAATACAAGCAGCAACAGGGAGCCAGTGGAGAGTTTTTAGGGCTGGAGAGATGTGGTCCCTGGGCTTAAGGCCAAGGATACGTAATGCTGTCCTATTCTGGATTATCTGGAGGGGTCGTAGAGTGGAAGAAGGTAGATTCAGGAGAAGGCTATTCTAATAGTCAAGCCTAGAGATAAACAATGTAGAGCACAGTAGGAGGACTGACGCAAGGATAGTCAGCTATTTGTATCTTATGTATTCAGAAGCTATTTGTGTTTGTTGTTGTGATTGCAGCAATGACTATCCCTTTGCCTGCTTCTGTTTCTCAACGGCAACATTTTCAGATGACAAATGTCTGCCCTTCACCCAGAGTGGTCTTGCATCTTTTAGAGCAGCCATCAAGGTGGGCAGGGGTGTTATCAGTTCTTTGATCCACAGTATGAGAAATGTCCTTGAGAAGAAGTAGGATACTATTGTTAAAGTTAAAATACATTTATTGGAACTAAGGCACATCTAGTAGCTGAAGTGTTGGTGAGCCAGAGGTTAGGCCACCTTCCTAGGAAGCAAACAGGCCCCAAGAGATATGAGTTCTAATCCCTCCACTAATAATCTCCTATTCAAAATATTATTGTAATTGTATTGTCTGGTGCTTGTGCCTCTGTGTAGAATCACATGGTATTCATATCACGCCATCTAGTGGTTGTCCAAAGTATTACAGATGTTTTCCTCCAAAGTAGGAATGGGCGTCAACAGGGGTTTTCCTGTCACTCTATCGCTCTCCTACATGTACTGGTACTCATACCTCCCCTGTGTACCTAGGCCCTCAAGATTGTTTGATCTATATTTCAGCTCTCATTTGTATTGTATTTGCACACATGCCATGAGTCTCTAGTAAATAATTTGTTTTTGCTCGATACAGGGAGGTTGGATGGGCGCATCTGGTTCTAAAGTCCAAGGGTCTCCAACCTTAATGTTAGCAAGAGCTACTTGTAGTTAATGGCCATTCGGCGGGAGCTACTGGCACTACTGAGCTGGTGATGTCCATGAGTATGAGAATGTGTACCAAGATTGTTTGGGGTGGTTTATTTGCTCTTTATATAAAAGAGGGATTACATATGCAGGTACCATGATATTAATAACTTCAAAAACATCTGTATTTCATCCTTATTTATTAGTAGCAGTCTCCTAAAAATCATCAAGCATATCAGAATACAGGAAATCAGTCGGGTCATTCAATGGGAAGGCTGACACTGCATGCTATTCACTAGTGCTCAGTAACCTGATGTGTAGCTTGAAACAGCAACACTACTCATATGCTGTCATATGGGATCAAAGTTTTGATTTCAGGAAGTTCATGTCTAAAACAGTCAGATTTGCAGAGCTAGGCAATCACATTGGCTTATTGTGCAGATATCAGCATTGCCATAGTGTTTGCATATAACTGTACACCTGACATGGCAGACAAAGTCAGTACAGGTTTTAAAATCTTTTACACCATACTCAACCACGGGAGTCACTGCACTGTTCCCAAGGACACCGTCTGTAAAAGTACATGTGTTTGTCATCAAATAATTAGCTACTTTGAAGGATGCCTGAGTAACAGAGTATACCTTCTAGCATTTAGTTTACCTACTTTTTAGGGTCACAGACTTCTTCCTTTGGGAAGATTATTTTCATAATGTATGTGTATTATTGGAAAATACCTCTCAATGTTACTCTTTTTTTCCACATGGGCACTGGAGATTAAAGATGCACATTTTCTTTTTACGCTGAAAGAAAAAGAATCGGGTTCCTACTCTGGATGGAAATGGTACATCTTTTGCCTTTTGTTAGATGGTGTGCCTGCATATGCATAAAGCACGTCAACAAGGATAGTTAATTTGTTTCTTTTGGAGATGCATGTGCAAAAGCAATCTGAGGCGTATTTCAATCAATGTGTTATACGGTTTTTAACAAATTCAGCATAAACTACGTTCTGCCTTGTCAAAAAATAAAGTTCACTGCCAGTTTAGCATAGCCCCAATTCATGCAAATTGCTGACATGCCAAGTCACAGAATTCAGCCCAGGAAAAGTAAGCCAAAGCCGACTTTGTTGACTACCCTTAAATGTTTGTATGTCAAAATAATTGTCAAGATTGAAAAAATGATCACATGGAAACAATGTGATCAAGTAATATAAAAAAAGATTGTAAATCCCAGGGCTAAACTAATATTCAGTTTTATAGTGATGACTTGAAATGCACACAAATCATTTAACAACCCAACCAAACAATAAATGAATTGTTATATTAACATTTTGAGCAAAGAGAGTATGGTTGTAGCAAGATGGGTATAATGGGTGGTGACATACCAAACATCTTTATGAAGAAGGCAGTATTACAGAGAACGGCGTTCAAGATATCTTCCTCTCCATGCTGGAATCTTGCATGCGATTCTAGTGCATGACCAATGGGGCATGACTGGCTTGCATGTACAGCAATCTCAGACTTATTGAGGGCTCCAGCATCACAAAAAATTGTTTAAAATGACAATTATGACATATGGTTTGCAATGGCATCAACATTTGTTTTACAGTGGCATTGCCATCACAGTCCTGGCATATACTGCTTACTGTTGGTCACCAGGCATCTATTAGGTTTTTCCATGTGTTAGACAATGACTTGTAAATGATATCATGTCTTTCCCAATATTTTGCAAAAACGGTACTAATAAATTGCACCATTTCAACCCAGGATCGAAAGGTTTAAAATCCCTTTACAGAATTGAACATTTGCATGCAGGTTTCCCAACAGATCTCTATAGATCTCCCAGGTTGTGTACATAGCCAAAGGGGATGAACCCTATTAATTGTCCTCCTGTCCCATGTCTCTCCCCAATGTTCTCTCTCTGTATTCACCACCCTCATGTGTACCCGTGCTTTGTTACTTGGTAACTAGCTTTAAACTATATTTATCCTATAATAATATATACATACAATCCACTGCTCACTTTTCTTACTTAATTATTAATTTGTAGTCTTTTTTGTAAAACATAGGCTGAAACAGAACTCTCAAATCATGTTTTTTAAGTCCTGACTTTGACAGCACATGTCGCTTTACATTCCTGTTTTGTTTTAAATATGTAAGTGGACAAGCACCAGAATGCAGTGCAGCTAGTAGTTTTACACATTTATTTATATTTAAGATTGTCGCTAGCGCTTGAATTCCTGTATTAGGACACACATAGAGGTGGGCTCCTCCATATCACAGCAAATTACATATTAACCTTTAATACAATTTGGATACTACTGCCTGAAAACAGAGTACCCAGTATCTTCACATTAAACAATATCAAGTTTTACAGGGATGTCATTTCACCAAAATGCCTGGGGTAGCAGAAGTGGCACCACCGACCCTTGACCTCTAATGACATCACAGGAAGTGATGTCATTTGACCACACCCCCAAGTGGCATTGCGGGAAGTGATGTCACACAACCTTTCAGTACATTGAGTAAAATATGGTTATGGTATATCACTGTAATATGATATGCGGTTCATACATGAATGGATCACCATATGTAGCATTAATATTAGTGTGTATAGCGCCAACAACCGCAAGTCAATAAAACACTGTCAACCGGCCAGTGACAAGATGTTGCTGCCAGAACAGACAACAGTGTATGAACAGAGAAGCACCGAGATTAATAGATGCCCAGAACAAAAACGTTTTTAAAAGCTTTTTAAAGTCTGTAAACTCAGCTTCTGGAAAAACAGAATGCAGAAGTTGATTCCAGATTACAACGCCCGGTGTCGCCAGCCTTTTCCACCTGCTAGCAGACCTCCCAACAAAGTCTCACGCAACTCGCTGGAGTCTCCAACAAAAAAAGGCTGTCTCCACATAATTCTACAACAAAAAAAGTCTGGAGGGAATCTTCCTGTTTTCTAAGAAAATCTCAGTCTTTCCTGGGATAAGTTAAAAAACTTCACCAATTAAACATTTATATGTGATAGGAAAAGTTTCTTGATGATTTTGTCATACAAAATGGTGGAGGTGACTGCTACTTTGATCTCAGAAAGGGGCAAGGAGGAAATCTGACACGATCGGAAGGCATAGAATACAGAAATAGCAAGGAACACGTCTAACTGCTTGTGTCAATGTGTGTTTCTGTCCAGTGGTATTGTGTACCTCAGTCCATCTATGAAAATATGTTCCATCCCATTTAGAAGATAGTAGCACAGCCCTGTTGTTTTCTTTGCAATGCATTCTGGGAATTGTAGGCCTGTGTTTACCATGGAGAAATCCAAGACTTTGTGCACTTTGAGTCCTATGGGTATTTAGCACTGTGTATATATTAAACTAAACTAAACTAAACTAAGACTACCAGTCACATAATACATGTAAAAACACATAACTGGACTAACTTCTCCCAACTGGAATGTAGCAGGTATGTCGACCATTCTGTGAGGTGGCATTAGTAAGAACGTGCATTAGTAAGAACGTGACAGCATGCTCTAATGTATAGTGTACCTAGTGACCAAGAAGCACATGTTGCACAATGCCTGTGAACTTGAAGCAGCAGATAACAGACACTCTTTTTTACTACTAAGGCTAAAATGAGTGCCAGATGCAGCAAACAAGGCTGGCCTTACTATGCAGGAGGGAAGTTAATTAAAGTTAATTGCCATTAAGCAATGGCTTGTTGCTAGTGCAAAATGTTTCACCCTGCTCAAGGTTAGACATGTTAACAGTTTGGTCCTAGCATATAATAATATTTCACAAATTAAAATAAAGTACCAATTGCTTAAAATTCATATTGACAGGTTTAATTGACTGTGAACATTCAATTAAAAGTACAAATTAGATCAGAAATATGAACATGGACACCATTGGAATGTTGCTGGGACCACTTTTTCTGGCCATAAAGATCTTTCAAGCGAGATCTTAGAAAGTAAAGTAAATATTTAAACAATGGACTGATCGAAGATGTTATTAACTTTGTTGGCGGCCATCTTAATGACATCATTAATCATACACATCACACCATAAAGCAACTCTATGGACATTATTCATCTATTGGGACTTTCTAATGACACAAGACCAGTTTCACCTTCTCTGAAGTGTTGGGTTGTGGAGATGCACTCTATTTCCTTAGAGTGGTCGCAATTGGGCTTAATTCGATGAATAATGTGCATGACTTTCAGGTGCTCCTTGTTGGATCTGTGCTAACAGATCCAAAAGTGGTAGAGGGTGAAGGGTCCCTCGAAAAACAATGGGGGACAAACAAGGGCACACTTTTAACAATATATTTGTTAGATATCGATAAACTTGTAAAGATCAGTATAGTTTTTCGTAAAGCAAAATGTTATTTATATATATTTTCCACAATAAATGTATGTACCAATATACAACGGGGTATATATCAATAGGTGTCCAGTCAACTGGTCGACGACAAACTGGTCGACTGCAATTTGGTCGACACCATTTGGTCGAATGCCAAATGGTCGAATTTTTTTTTTTATATATATATATGTGTTTTGTGGGTTTTCGTGTGGGGAAAAAAAATAAAAAAGAAAAAAAAGGGGTTTGGGGGGGGACCCCCCCAAAAAAAACCAAAAAATGGGTAAAAAAAAAAAAAAAAAAAAAATTCGACCATTTGGCATTCGACCAAATGGTGTCGACCAAATTGTCTGTCGACCAAATGTTTTCGACCATTTGACTGGTAACCATATCAATATTCAGTGTTGTCTCAAAACATAATTCATAAAACAAATAATATTCAATTGATAAAGATTCTCAGGGTGTACATCATGATAAGATAATACAATTCACATTAAATTCTCATGTGCTTTATAATACAAGATTTGCATGTATGATCTATCCAGACAGCTTGATAGGAGTTAGTTATAGATGCTTAGGTGGTGCAGAAATCACTTAGTATCGCATCGCCTATCCTTTGACTACGCATTTCGGGCCTTCTTGGCCCTTCTTCAGGTGAGATATTGGAAAAGACATGCAAAAAAATCAGATTTCAGAACAGAACACAGTCCAATTTAATGAATGGGGAAAAACAGGTCCTGCAAAAACTGTGACAGAACCCGGATATAATTATCAAACACGCCGACAAAGGCAGAGCTTTAGTGATTATGGATACCATCAACTACAAAACCAAAATAGAAAAACAACTGAGTGATCAAGATACTTATCTTGAGACCTTCAATGATCCAACAGAACAGGTCCGAGAAATCATCAGAAAGACACTTGACGAGGCAGAATTGGGTGAAATCATCACGCACAACACTAAAACATTCCTTACCAACTTACACCCGATGATGCCCGTGATATATATCCTGCGAAAGATCACAAAAATCTGGAAGAACCACTGGGACCCCCAATCATAGCAGCAAATAACAGCCTTTTGGAGCCATTGGCTCAATAGATTGACAAGATCATCCAAGCCCTAACACACAAATCCACCACGTACCTTAAAGACACCAATCATTTTTTGAAGAAACTGGATTCTGTACATTTTGAAGAAAACACAGACATGTTATTTACAATGGACGTAACAAGCCTACATACAAACATTACCCATCATGCGGGGCTTGAGGCAATGGAGTGGATATTACTCAACACAGGAGAAGCAGTAAAAGGAGACCGGTTACTGATTCTTAAACTTCTAAGCATTGTATTGAACAATAATCTTTGCAGGTTTGAAGACTGTTACTTTGTTCAAATATCTGGGACATCAATGGGGGCAATGATGGCCCCAAGTTATGCAAATGTCCACACGGCTTACCTAGAGGAGACACATGTAATAAACAACCCAAGATGGGAAAACACATTGAATGGCTTTGTTAGGTACATAGATGACCTGTTTGGGGTTTGGAAAGGTACCGAAGATGAACTAGGAGAGTTTTTTCAATTTATGGACAGCCTTCCACCCAGGATTAAATTTACTCACAAACCGAGAAAAGAATCTATAGAATTCCTAGATGTACTAGTTTATCACATATCCAACAAATTGGAGACAACAGTTTTCACGGAATTGACCGACAGGAACAGTCTTTTTTTGGCATCCAGTTTTCTTCCTAAAAAAAACAAAGTATCCCGCTAAATCAGTTCCTAAGGTGCAGGAGAATCATATCTGATGAAGGAGAATATAAGATTACTGGCAGAAAGGTTAAAATCAGATGGGGAGAACATAAATGAAACATCTGACAGCTTTCAGCTAAATCACCAGTAGCACAACATTTCAACGAACAGAAACATACAATTTCACACATCTAATTTGTCATATTAGAACATGTGACCTTACCAAGGAGGGGGGAGTGACTTAACTAGATTGCTTCAACAAATAGAAATCTATTGGTTTGACAAACATGACACTATGCATCCCTGTGGGGTGAATGTGAAGTGGGACTTAAACTGTTATCTATAAAGGGTCACTTAGCTGACCATCATGACTGCTGCATTTGCATGTACACTAAATCTAGTTAAGGACTCTGCTCATTATATTACATATAATCAAGTGCCATCTAGATAATCCTGCCTGCACAATATAATGAATTAATGGATTAGGTTGGGAACGGTCACCAGCCATCAATCAGAAACAAGAACTGTTAAACAGAAGTAGATATATTTGGTTTTATTATTAACTAATGTTTTCCTTCATTTTCGACTGTAACCACAAAACAAGTGTTGAGTTTAAAATCATTCATGATTTACACGGACTATGGAAAGTGTGATTTAAATTATCATGTTGCCCTAAATAACTCGGAAGGTTCATTATTATTAGAGTCCAAAATGGTTTTTCCTTTGAGACCATCCAGATCCCATAGTATTTCCTTAAAAAATCTACGCAAATATATGTGGCAGCACTCTTTCAATACAGCCAAGATGGCGCCGCCATGCTGCCAAGTTGTTAATTAGTACTGAGTACATAAGACAGACCAGCACCAGGGTTGCTTAGCAATGCCCCAATGCGGTGTCTGTGTGAGGCAAACGTGCACGCCCGAGAAACGCAGCTTTGAACCTGGAAGCAACTTTGAAGGTGAGAGATCGACCTTATGAGTTATAAGGGATAAATCATACATTGCAAGCAACCCTAAACTGAAAAAATCCTATTCATATACACACACAGAGGATTCCTTCATTGTTCGAGGATCTAATAGCGATTCCGTCCACGTAGAACGCCAATGAGGAAGATGCTGTGACGTTTCCCTGGCAACAGGGAAAAAGACATGAGGGAATGTGACGAATGCTTCCGATTCCGAGGTACGAATAGATACTCTCATTCACATAGGAATGTGGTCAGACAGTTTAGAATTAACATCATGAAATTAATTAACCTTGATAATTATTTACAGTCAATTTAGATACAATCCAAGCCACAGATCTACCGGCCGAAAATAAGAACCAGCCAACATAGAGCCCAGCAGGAAACCTGTTAGGTGAGTGTATTCCAATTCCACAAATAATGCACATCTGAAACATTAAAATGTGTGGGTCTCACGATGGGGCACAGCGCTTTAATAGCGCTTTGTCCCACTAGAGACCCAATTAACCACCAACATCAATGCAGTAACAGCATGTCCTTTCACCTAGAGTATTGGTACCTGAATTTGTCTGAAATAATGAGATGAGCCCACAAACTCGGCTCCCAACTAATTCAAATGTTAGTGTCCTTGAGTATAAAAGACCTGATCAAATTGTCACTGATATCAAATAGGATAACTCAGTAGTAGTTACTGGTAACTATCAGTAAATGGAACTATCTTTATTTCTAGAAAAGAGTCTAAAAATCCTGATA
Source organism: Ambystoma mexicanum (assembly GCF_040938575.1). Taxonomy (NCBI): domain Eukaryota; kingdom Metazoa; phylum Chordata; class Amphibia; order Caudata; family Ambystomatidae; genus Ambystoma; species Ambystoma mexicanum. Next base: position 373,794,846 of record NC_090928.1, on the reverse strand, counting down.
TCTTTACCTGAAGAAGGGCCAAGAAGGCCCGAAACGCGTAGTCAAAGGATAGGCGATGCGATACTGAGTGATTTCTGCACCACCTAACCATCTATAACTAACTCCTATCAAGCTGTCTGGATAGATCATACATGCAAATCTTGTATTAAAAGCACATGAGAATTTAATGTGAATTGTATTGTCTTAATATGATGTACACCCTGAAAATCTTTTATCAATTGAATATTATTTGTTTTATGAATTATGTTTTGAGACAACACTGAATTTTGAAATATACCCCGTTGTATATTGGTACATACATTTATTGTGGAAAATGTATATAAAGAACACTTTGCTTTATGAAAAATTATACTGTTCTTTACAAGTTTATCGATATCTAACAATTATATTGTTATAATTGTGCCCTTGTTTGTCCCCCGTTGTTTTTCGAGGGACCCTTCACCCTCTACCAGTTTCTCCTTCTCCTCACTAAAGCTGCCACAAACTTACACATGTTCCCCTCCTAGCAGTGTTTATGCTAGGAGGATGGGTGTTTCCCCTAAGGAAATGTGAATGCCTCCCAGAGCATCCATAGCTCTGACTGAATGAAATGGGTTTACAGTAACAACTCATGTTTATAGTGCTCAGGATAATTTCTGCGCTGGGTTGATGTGGTTTATTTAGTTTCTCCTAAAGTTTTGGCTAATACTCCATTGCTTAGAATGGAAATTTCGGTATACATGCAATTTTCTGCATGCCGATCAATTTGCTGCAGCATCTGGTGTTTCTGCATGCTGACTGTTGACTACTTTACTGCAGCTGGGTATGACGTGTTGCCATGTTCCTCCAGAAACACTCCAGACGTACTGCAGGTGGATAATGTGTCAATAAAGTTCTAAACAGAGCCATTTTTCCCACATTTTACATTCAGCCAGAATGATAGGTCTCGACCCTCAGGGGGGCGTACAGCTTCAGCTCCTATATTGCCACTCAGCAGTCTTATAATAAGGCAATAGATTTGTTTCTATATTATTCTCATTCTGGGGCTTTAAATGTGCACAGTTTCAATTCCACTTAGCTTGATCAGCACTATGCTAATTGGGGGCCAGCCTCTGCCTGCAGAGTAGATCAAAAACCACAACGTGTGCTGTTTGTGGGTGTGTGTTCCAAGGGGTTTAGGCAAATACACTGGCTGATGTGGCTGAAGTATATGTTTTTTTTTTGTTTACTTTTATTTTTCGAAGAGAGTTACATCACAACAGAGCACAGAGCAGTCAGTGAGTTAGAATAACAGACAGTGCACAGGTAACCATTTTCACATTTCAAAATAAGCGTAGGCAGTTAGGATGGTGACAATTGAGTACTATCATCTTCAGGGAGCAGGTTACATAGATAATGTCGGAACAGGGATGATATGTCCTTAGGTCGACAGGTTGATGGCACAATTATGACAAATTGTTCCTCACATTCATTTATCATTGATAAGTCTTTCAGGAAGTCTTCCTTTTTGGGTGCCTCTGTGGATTTCCAGCATTTCAGAGTGCATCGTTTTGCAGCAACACATGCAATATTAAACAGTTGTCTGGTGGTTTCAACCACCTTACCAATATCCACAAACAGGTATTTCAGTGGGGAGGGTGTAGCTGGGATCATAGTAATGTCTTCTAGGATTTCCGCCACCTCCCTCCAGAATTTAGCTACCGAGGGGCATGCCCAGCACATATGGTATGCATCTGCATTTGGGGCGTTGCATTTTAGGCATTTCCCCGTACAACCGTCCACAAATTTAGCTAGTTAGGCGGGGTGTCATGGAGTTGGTTGAGCACCTTAAATTGGATCAACCTCAAACCAGAATTCATGGAGAAGTTTTTTGTGAGTTGGCAACATCGCAACCAGCAAGTTTCACCTAGTTCTACTCCCAAGTCCCGCTCCCAGGCCTCTTTAATGGTATTACGTGACTTTGACTGTGACTAGACCAAGTTGTATAATAGGGAGACTCCTTTCCTTTGTCTTCTCATTACCGTCATTGCACTTATACACTCGTGAGTAGGAGGTTCTAGTGGGAAAGTCAGCCACCTGGCAGCAAATGCAGACTTCATTCGGTGGAACTAAAATCGCTTGAGGTGTCCCCCTCCCACTGCCTCAATGAATTCCCCCAATTCACAGAACTTGCCTTCCGGAAACATATCACGCATCTTAAAGTGTTTTTTTGGGTCCTATGCCCTCTGTAATGCCTTGTCAAATGTGGGCGTAATGCCAGGAAAATTCCATAACGGTATCTCTGGGTCATATGGGGTCATGAGGCTTATCCTCTTGTATATCTTTAATCACACATGTGTGGTGGTGCTCACGGGATCGAATTCGCAGGAGTCTTTGCGTTAGGGTCGAAGATGACAGATCGCACGTCAGTCGGGGAAGCAGCATATTTCTCAAGAAGGATATGTGAAGCTGTATTGTCGGGGTCAAACCAATGTTTCGCAAAGTGTGCCTGTGATGCTAAATAATACAATTGAAAGTCGGGCGCTGAGATCCCACCTTTCGAAAATGGTTCCGTCATTTTGGATCATTTCAGTCTGGTTGTTTTGCCTTCCCACACAAAGGAGGTTGTTGATGTCTGAAGATTTGCGAAGATGCCTCTCCCAGGCCAGACCGGAATGTTGCATAAACAATATAATAATTTGGGGAGAACCACCATCTTGAGGAGGGCTACCCGTCCGTACAATATGATAGGAAGCTTAGACCACAGTTGTAGTTTAATGGAAAGTGTTTGTAGTAATTCCCCATAGTTTTCAGAGTACAATGTATTTTTATCTCTGGAGATCATTATTCCCAAGTAGCGTACATGTACGAGGGACCATTTAAACCCATTTATGCCGGACAGATCTCCAGTGTTGGAGTTCAGTGGGAACAGTTTGGGCTTTGCAACATTGATTTTGTATCCTGAGTATTCGGAAAATACTTTTTTTTTTCATTTATTTTTTATTTCCACAAACAACACTGCAAACGTTACAACTTTTTAGGACATTCTTGATCAATTTCTAGACATCATGTTACTCTCCTTTGTCCTCCCCCCTCCCGCCCCACAAACTTGAGCCGTCATATCTGTGCCACCATCTCGGGCATCTACAGGTGACTTGGCTATTGCTAACACCTCACAATTTTTCGCGTCCTGATCCACCTGGTGGGGATTTGCCATTGAGGCCACCAGCTGTCTCCAGGCTATCAGGGGGCCTACCTCTTCCTCTCCCCCGCTCGTGACCGCTTCATACCAAGCCGTAGTTTCTGCTTCGGCCCATTTCAGGAGGTCTGCCCACCACAACTCCACTCTAGGCCTGTGGGCAGCTTTCCAGCTCATTGCAATTCTGCGTTTGGCCAAAATATAAGCCAGGTCTTTCATTTTACTGATATGTTTTAAGTTATGTGGCCTAGAAAAACTCCCCAACATGCATGCCCAAGCCGACCCCACATCCAACTTCACTCCCCGGCTGATCAATCTCGTTTGCAGTTCTATCCAGAATGTCCTCACTTCCGGACAAGCCCAGAACATGTGCAACAACCCAGCATCTTCCTCACCACACCTGGGGCATTTCTGTATGGTCGAGCCACCAAACCTGGCTATTCTGCCGGGGGTTAGGTAAGCTCTGTGAGTGACATACAGTGACATACAGCTGGATCTGCTGAAGTCTTGCGTTTTGGGACACCTTCTTATGGTACCTTTGGGCTCTGTCCCACTGTCCCTCTGTCATGGGTTCTCCCACCTCCTCCTCCCAGTCAAGCCTCAATTGGAGCAACTCCTTTCCCGCTTTTGCGCTCAAGAGCTCATATATCCGAGATATTTCGTGCCCACCATCCTCCATACATCGTTTCTACAGAGGCGTCAGGTTGTTCCGCCAGCACCGTCTTGGGCCACCTCCCCCTCACCCGTTTCATAATCCTGGTGTAAGTGATGTATTGGCCTCTATGTACCCCCGTCTCCTCTACCAGCCTCTCGAATTCCACCGCCTCCTCCTCCTGCTATATGTCCCCCAGAGTGGCCAGGCCTACCAGCTCCCAGTATCTGCGGACCCCTTTGACCAGCTGGGAGTCTTCCCCACATAATGCCACCAACCGGACCTGCTGTGAGAGCGGGTCAGAGTCACCCACCGTTCTCCATGCTCTACACCAGACCTCCCAACCTAGCACCAACAGACTCCCCATCCCCGCCACCTTCGTTTTATGCAACCACACCATTTCTTTTAGAAAGTATGGGGTGAGGACGCTCTGTAGGAGCCTGGTCTCCGCCGATTCCTCTTCTGACAGCCATCTCGCCACATATGATAGCTGTCCTGCCAAGTAATACAGTTAAAAATTCGGCAGGTTTATGCCCCCCTTGTCGCATGATTTTTGTAATTTCTACAGGGCCACTCTATTTCTGGAATTCTGCCATATGAAGCCCCTGCACAGGCCATGGAGCTTAGAAAAAAAGCGTTTGGGGAGCAGATATGTATATTTGTGAAGCAATGAAGCAGTCTGGGCAAGACCACCATTTTGAGGAGCGCTGCCCTTCCCATCATGGCCAAGGGTAATCTGGCCCAAAATGCCATGCTATTTTTTATGCCTGCAACTGCCTCTTCTTTATTATGTTTGTGTTCCGCTTCTAACTTGTGGTATATTTTTATGCCTAAGTATCTGAACGTCTCTGTCTGCCAGGGTATTCGTAAAATGGGCAAGTTATTTAGTGGAACATTTTTATACCTTCCCAGGGGGAATACGCTGGACTTCCTGGGATTCACCAATATGCCAGAGAGGGCGGCATAGCGATCCATCACCTCCAACACATATTGCAGGTTCTCCTCTGGAAAACGCAGATAGAGGAGCATGTCATCTGCATACAGTGATATTAGATGTGTATTCCCCATCGTGTGCACCCCCACTTCCCCATATTGTTGCCAGAGGCAAATAGCTAATGGTTCCAATGCAAATATATATAACATAGGCGACAAGGGACATCCCTGTCTAGTCCCTCTACTAAGTTGTCATTTATCCGAAATTATAGTGCCTGTCCTGACTCTTGCAATCAGGGAGCTATAGAACATCTTGACCCATCTAATATATCCCGGTCCTATCCCGTAACCTTTCAGCCTTTCAGGGTCGCTGTCAACCATGGCCACCTCACTGAGTCAAACGCCTTGACCGCATCCAATGACACTATGGCCAGCTCGCCTGGGTCATTCTCTGTTTGGTCCATGATATGGTGCAGCCTCCTATGATTGTCAGTGATATTCCTGCCTGGAACATAGCCTGTCTGATCTGGATGTATCAATTTACCAATTACCCGCTTTAATCTATTTGCCAGCACCGCTGTGAGTATTTTGCTATCTTGGTTGAGCATCGATAGAGGCCTATATGACCCGCAGTCCACATTCAGCTTCCCCGGTTTCAGGAGTGGGATGATCACTGCTTCTCGGAGGGACTCCGGCAGCTTCCCCTGTTCATAGGCCTCATTGAACGTGGCCAGGAGCGGTTGGAGTAACTCTTGCTTATACGCTTTGTAAAATACGCTAGGTAATCCATCCGACCCGGCGCTTTGTGTGTGGGCAAGTGCTGGATCACCACATGCAGTTCATCTTAGGTGATTGGGGCTTCCAGGTCCGCCCTCTCTAAGTCATCTAAAGTGGGTAGCCCTATGTCTTCAATAGTCTCCAGGATCTCCTGGCCCATGTCTTCTCCCACGTCCTCATACAGACGTGTATAATATTTGTGGAACTCCTCATTTACCCCCTCTTGAGTATTGCGGATCTGGCCATCCTCATCTCTAACTTCTCTAATCACCTGCCGGGGTGTCTCATTTTTGTATAGCCAGGCCAGTAGTCTGCCGGTTTTGTCTCCTCCCGCATGCTGTCTCTCAATATATTTCTTATAATTTAGCTTGCATAATCTATCCCAGAGTTTGTTGCTAGCCTTTTGCAGATCTCTCATCTTAACACTGTCCTCTCGGGTGGTCTCCCCTTGTCGCATCAGGTCCTCCAGTTCCTTTTCAGTATCCTGTAATTTTTGTTCTATCCCCCATTGGAGCCCTTTAGATTTTGAAATGGCTACCCCTCGCACTACCACCTTAAATGCCTCCCATACTGTTCCCATGGATCTTACGCTTCCTGTATTTATTTCAAAATATTCCTCTATGGCCTCTCTCAGGTCTCGCCGGAATCCCGGATCTTGTAAGGCCTCCGCTCTAAGTCTCCATGTTGGGATACGCGCTGTGGGGGAGCGGTGTCGCCACTCCAGGACCAAAGGTGAGTGGTCCGACAGTACTCTAGCTTTATATTCCGCACCCACCATTTCTCCCGCTATCTCAGAGAAGGCGAACATGTAATCTAGCCGGGTATACAGATCATGTGGTGCGGCATAGTGCGAGTATTGCCTGTCCTGAGGGTGTAGCTGCCTCCACACATCCTCCAGGCCAGCCTCCACCAGCAGTGTCCCCAATGCTTTGACCGCTGGCCCTGGTTTCAGTGTCTTGCTGTCTGACCTGTCCCTCCTGCGGTCTAGGGTGCAGTTAAAGTCACATCCCCACAATATTGTACCACCTAGCAGGGGGCTAACCCTGCTGTACAGGGACCGAAAGTAGGCTGCAGTATCATGGTTGGGGTCGTACAAGTTTATGATGCTCACTTCTCTATTTCGAGGAGTCCCACCACAACCAACATTCTGCCCTTGGGTCTGTTGTCGACTGAAGCAACTGAAACGGCACATGCGGTGCCACCCATGTCACCACCCCCCTTGCGTATGCCGAGTATGTGGCTCCTGTAACACTACCCTGCCATTTCCTCTTCACTACCTCTAGTTTCTCTTTCGTGAGATGGGTTTCCTGCAGCAGTGCAACATCCGCCCTCATCCTTTTCAGATACATCATTACTTTATTGCACTTCAAATAACTATTAAGGCCCAGCACATTCCAGGTCACCACTCTGAGGTCACCCAATGCCATTGTTGTATAGTCCGCTCACCCCTCTCCCCTCTCTGTATCCTCTTTGGTGGCTTAAGATCCGGCTCGTTCCCCTTTCTCCGCCCCAACTTCCCCAACTTTGCCCCACTGCACACAACACCCCCCCACCCCCCTCCCTATTCCACCACAACAATTGCCCAGCTCCATGCCTGGATCTCAGGCCCACCCGCGTCTGGTCCTGTATCGTGAGTCCAAGTGCAAGGACCCCGCGGGGCGTCACCAAACTCCTGGGGCCGTCTCTGCATGTCTACCCAGTCCATAGCATCCTCTGGCGTTTCGAAAAACAAAGTTTTGTTCTTATGAAACACCTTCAGCTTGGCCGGTTAAAGCAGCATGTATCTCTGGACTGTTTCTCTCAGTCTTCTTTTCACCGCTCCGAAGTTCATTCTGCTGCGCTGTACCTGCAGGGTACAGTCTGTGTATGCAATGATTTTGGCGGGCCCCCTCTCAATTGTTCCACCCTTTCGGAAAAATTTGAGGATCTTTTCCCGAACTCGGTAATTCAAAATTTTGGCGATCACTGGCCTGGGAGGGGCCCCGGGGGTGGTCTTCTTGTCAAGGCCCTGTGCGCTCTTTCTATGGCAAACCCCTAGGACAGCCCCCCCCCCAGTTATCTCCTGCAGCAACATGGTTTCCACAAATTCCATTGGGTTTAGTCCTTCCATTCCCTCTGGTAGGCCAACTATGCGGATATTATTGCGTCTAGCACGTCCTTCCGCTTCCTCCGCTCTGTTCTCCAGGTTGCCTACTTGCTGCACTAGGGCATGTATTTCAGATCTGTGAGTGGCGCAGTCCGCGGTGTTTGGGGTCACATCCTTCTCCAGATTTCCAGTGCGCTCCGCAAGCAATCTCACATCTTGTCTAGGCAAATTCACCTCCTCCTGTACCACTCCAACTTTGAGATCTAATTCCACTTTCAGGTCATTCATGGCCATGCCCAGTTTAGCCTCCCTGGCGACTTTAAGGTCCGCAATCGCCGCCAGTACTTCCTGGATAATGCCAGGGGCCTCTTCCGTCGCAGTGGTGGTTTTGTCCTTGCTCTGGGCTCCCTCTATCTCGGGTAGCGTCTTTGCATAAGCCTCCATCGTGGGCTGCTTACTCTTCGATCTTACTATTTTGTTCGACATTATGCTGTATCGCCCGCGTGTGCCTAAGTGCTGCCGCCTCTATTTCAAGGGTCCACTTGGTGTAGTGTTATCCGAAGGCTAGAGTTTGGTAACCTTGTTGGGGGGCCTCCCCTGCTGCCTGGTGCACACCAGGAATGGGCTGTGTCCTACACGTATGTGCGTCCACTTGTTATCATTTGGCTGGCCCTCTGGTGGCTGGGAGTTTCTGCTCTTCTTATCCTTTACTGCACTGAGATCTGTCCGGGCTCCAGGGCCTTCAGGCGCCCCGCCATGTCTCTGGCCTTGTTATGCAGCCCAACGTCTATGTTAGCACTATCTTGCCCCTCTCATAGGTGTCAGGGCCTCCCCTGCAGGCAGTCCACATGTGCTGTGCGCCATGCACATGGCTCTTGGGATGCGGTGTCAATGTACCTGCTAGTGTTAGTTTGATGATCAAGATTCATTTCTTTGTCCTTTTTTTAAATAAAATTTTAAATTTGATTTTCCACTGCTTCGTGCCTCCTATAGGTCCGGCCGGGCGCCACCTTCAGGGCACACTCTCCGTTCGGCCTGGGGATACTATCCCCTCTGTTCGTTATGCCCCTCAAGCCGTTGTGCTGCAGTTGGGCGCCACTTTGTAGGGTCCCTGCAGGGGGACTCCCCTGCGCATAACCACCTCCACAGGGGTTGTCCCCCTGTCTTATCGCCCTGCGTGAGCTCTCCGCATTCGAGCGTCTCGCAGGCAGCCGCTCAGTTCCGGCAGGCACCGCCACGACTTTTGTATCCCCAGAGCATTCACCATCCGCGGCACTGCCTGTCACGCGCTGCCTCTGGATACCTGCCTCTCGCCGCTGCCTCACCTTGGCCGGGGCCAGTGCTCCGCTACTTATGCAGCCCCCTCAGCTTCTGTACCAGCGGGGGCTCCGCTATCCTGGGTGTGTGCGGTCAGGTCCGTCTTCAACCCTGCTTGCGGTGCGGGTGGACAATTCAACATCTCCTCTGTGCAGCTGGCGGTGAGGTCCGGGATCCTCTATCGTTCGGCTGCGGCTTCCAGCGTCGGTGCTTCCCCCGTCAGTACGACCGGTTGCCTCCAGCTGGGCTCAGTGTTGGGCCTTCGCTGCTACTGTGTACTGCAGCAATGCCGCAGCGGATGCTCCCGTGATGCCAGCCTTCTCTGTCCATTTTGGTATCCCACCGCTCCGGGCGCTCAGCTCACTTCTTTTCGGCCGCAGCTCCCTTCATTACCATAGATCCGCCTCGCATTGCGCAAAGTGTGTGCCCCGGGTTTTCATCTGTCTCCTGGTGTGCTGCCGTTCTGCTACATTGCCCGCATTCTCCATTAAGTTCAATGATCAATTAAGGATATGCGGGAGCCCCAGAGAGACGCGTCCCCTTACGTAGCCATCAAGCCACATCACCTATTCGGAAAATACTTATATGTTTGTTTGTTTGTTTTATTATTTGTAATGCGTGCCAGACCCAGGGGTATCAGGGCGCAGCAGATACAAGAATATGTGAAGCTTAGTTACGGTGAGTTACAGGTTACAGGCAGTTATATAAAGCAATACTTTACTAAACATATTATACAAGCAAGATATTTACAGTATATTACAGGTATTCTACATAGGTTGAGGTGAGGTTAGAGGTTAAAGTGAAGCGTCAAGGGATTATTAGGCAGGTGTTGTGCGTTGCATTTCAGCAGCCTAGACATGCGGTTATTGGTCAGTGGATTTTAGCCATAAAATGGTGTTGGTTCTGAAGTTCTGATAGGGCTGGTCTGCTCTTAGCGATGGATGCATGGAGTTCCAGAGTTTGGCCACTTTAACAGGGAAGCTGTTGCCACCAATCGTCGTTCGTTTGAATTTGGGAATGGATAGACAGTCCAAATGTATTGATCTATTTGGTCTTGAGGAAGTCCGTTTAGGGAATCTCTCAGAGGGGTAGATGGGTGCGGCGTTGTTGAGAGATTTGTGAGTGAGCGACGCAGTTTTTAGTAGAATTTTGTCATTGGTCCTGAGCCAATTGTTTTGTCGTCTGCTCTCGGCGATGTGTTCTCTTCTGGAGATACCAAGGGCTGCTCTAAGGGCGTTGTTTTGTAGGGTCAGGATTCTGGTGATGATGGATTTGTTGGAGCCTATGTTTAGGGCGTTGCAGTAGTCTAGAGGGGATAGGATGAGGACTCTAGCCAGGGTGGTTATTCGAGAGAAATGGCTTGCCGGTTCTAATGAGTTTACACGTGTACGCTGTGGAGGACGCTAGCATGCTGACCTGTTTAGAGAATGATAGGGTGGAATCGAGGTAAAAGCCTAATGTTTTTACCTCGTGTGCTACCTTAATGAGGTTGCCGTTGATTAAGAAGGAGGTGTAGTCGGGTCCTAATTTTTTTAAGTTAGTGGGGGTAGCCAGGATGATGAGTCTGTTTTATCATCATTCAGGCATAGACCGTGCGTGGCCATTCATGCCGGATGATGATGTACACTTTATTTACCAAGGCCAAATCCATGTCGTAATCCCCTGTAAGTGGGAGGAGGATCTGAGTATCATCTGCGTAGTTGGTGTAGGTGATACCAAGATTGTCCAGATCATCGAAGAGGGGCTTGGTAAAAATATTGTACAGTGTGGGCAAGACGCAGGACCCCTGTGGTACCCCGCAGCTGATAGGAATGGGATCTGCCGATGCTGAGGGCGAGAAGACCCGCATTGTTCTGCCGCTTAGGAAGGATCTAATCCATGTTATGGCATCTTTGGAGAAGTGTGCTGCTGTGTCGAGATGGTTACATAGGATTGAGTGGTCTACCAAATCGAAAGCAGCCGAGGTCTAAGAGTAACAGTAGAGCTGACTTGCCATTGTCTTTAAGATTGTCGACTTGGGATTTTAGATCGATGAGGGTGGTTTCAGTTCCATGTTGTGGGCGGAAGTCTGAATGTCTGGCTCCTAGCAGGTGGTGTAGTTCCAGGTATTTTTGAATTTGCATCTAGGTCACTTTATCTAGGATTTTTAGGAGGAACGGGACTGTTGTGATTGGCCTATAGTTGGTGGGAGTTAGTGGGTCGAGTGTTTTTTTTTAGTAGTGGGAGTACCCACAATTCTTTGAGGTTAGTGGGGATGGTTCAGGTGGCAAAGGAAGCGTTGATGAGCTTGGATATGAAAGGTGACAGGTCTCGAGCCGCATCTTTAATGAGTTGTGCTGGGCAGGGATCACCCTGGCAGTTGGTTGGTTTGAGGGATAGGATGTTTCTTTCCACATCTAAAATAGATACTTTAGAGAAGTTAAAGTGGGTGGGGTGATTTTCTGCGGTGTTCACAGATAATTTAGGTGTGGGTGTGGCATTTAGAGATTCTTTTTTTTGGGATAATTTATTTTGTAGTGTGGATACTTTGTTAGCTAGTGCGTGTTGGATCTCTGAGCACCATTTTGTATCTTTGGTACAGGTGTCGGGTATTGCAATGGGGGACTCTAGTTCTTTAAGAATGGTACATAATTCTTTTATTTTGGAATTGGCTTGGGAGATGCGGGTGTCATAGGATTCCCGTTTGGCTAAGCAGATTTCTTTTTTGTAGAGTGAAGAGAGTTTTGTGAGTTTGAGTTTGTTGGCTTCCGCTGGTAATAGTTTCCATGCAGCCTCGCAGTTTCTTTTTTGTTGCCTTAAATCTTTTAGGAATGGAGTAAACCATTTCTTTAAGTGTTTTTTTGGCTTACTTAGTGTTGTTTTGAGAGGGGCGATCTGATCTAAGGAGGAGGCCATGATTTTGTTATATTCGTTGACCATGCTTACCGGATCAGTATTGATAGGGAGTGAGTTGAGGGTGGGGAGAATCTTGGGAATATGCCTATCCGCAGTGATGTTCTTTTTATTTCTAGTTATCTGCCATGATGGGCCCCAGGTTTTCTTTTGGATTACGGATGTATAATAGAGTATCATCTGCGTAGAGGGAGATAATTTGCGGGGCTCCGGTCATTCTGAGTCCTCTGTGCGCATGATTTTGCTGCACAAATTCCGCCATAGGCTCTATCGTGAGTGCAAATAGAATGAAAGTGATAGGACACCCCTGCCTGGTACCCCTGTTTAATAGAAAAGAAGATGATATGGTGTGGTTAGTTAGAACTCTCGCTCCTGGGTTCATATAAAGCAAGCAGGCACACTTAACAAAGTACTGGCCAAATCCGAACCGCTCAAGGACTAGGAACAAGTAGGACCAGGAGACAGAATCGAAGGCCTTTTCGGCCTCCAGCGCCGCTATGGCCGCAGATGCCTTTGAGTTTATTTGTGCCATTCCTCCAAAGAGTCGTCATAGGTTTAAGGCTGTAGACCTTGTGGGTATGAAGCCGGCCTGGTCGGGGTGTACTAGAATGGGCATGTAAAGCATTAGTCTGGTCGCAAAAATCTTTGCGAAAATGTTTGAATCTGTATTAATGAGCGATAGGGGTCTGTACAAGGCCATATCCTGTGCAGGTCGACGAGGCTTAAGGAAAACCGTTATCACTGCCTCGCACATAGAGTCAGGCAGTATTCCCCGCTCCATGGCTTCTTCCCAGACTTTCAATAACACTGGGGCTAATTTATCTTGGAATTCTTTGTATAATTCGGATCCCAGACCGTCCGATCCCGGGGCACTACCCGAGGTTAATGTTTTAATTGCATCAATGATTTCCTCCGATGTGATGGGGGTGTCTAATATCATTCGTGTTTCAGAAGTGAGTGTCGGGAGGTCCAACATTAATTTCTTGATGTTGATTTACCATCGCCCCACTAGGGGTCTGTATGTTAATGATAGGGTTATGGTGGCTTTCGGCTTAAGCATCTGAGCCAGGAATTTCCCAGCCTTGTTGCTTTCTCCATATCTTCGAGCCTGTGCTGGGGTGGCCATGTTCCTGATCTCCCGATCAGCGAGTTTGTTTAAATTCATTCAGTGTTGCATGTATATCGGAGAGGGATTCTTTACTATGTGTAGTGCTGTATTCGACCTCAAGCAGTTCCAGCTTTGCTTCCGCTATGTTTAGTTCTCTCCTGACAGACCTCAGTAACCCTGTGGATTTAGCAATGATGGCACCCCGCACCCATACCTTGAATGACTCCCATAGTGTGGCGTGATTATCAACCGACCCCTCATTTAGTTGAAAAAATTCCTCTTTTTTGATGTGATGGGATCCACATACTTGGGGGTCTCTTAGCATGGTGGGGGGCATACTCCAGTGTTTAGCTTGTGGTTCAGAGTTTCGTATAGTTAAGGTACCTGATATTGGGGAGTGGTCTGAGAGAGTACGGGAATTACATCTCGCAATGGGACACTGTGTCCGAAAGGGTCAAGCTGATGAGCCAGTATTCAATGCGTGACTCCGAATCGTGTACAGATGAGTAGTAAGTAAACCGTTTTTCCTGTGGGTGTAATTCTCGACATATATCAACTATGGACATTTGTTGCATTACCATACGCAGGGTGAGTGCAGCTTTAGTGGGAAGGCAGGGGGTAGTTGAAGAACGGTCCAGATCCACGTCAAGTATCGTGTTGAAGTCCCCCCCATATCACTGATGGATCATCAGTTGTGGTCAGCATATTAATTTGGGGTCGTCTATGTTAGAGCCATAGGTTTTGACAATCACAATGTGTCGTCCTGCCCCCTCCCCCCAAACCAGCACATATATACCTAGGGTGTCTATTTTGCTGTCCCGGAACCGGAATCCCAATTTCAGATGGATCAGTGTAAGCACCCCCCTAAAGTGGGTCGAATACTCAATGTAATACCTTAGCAGTCCCCATCGTCGGAGGAAACCAGTACAGACCTGTCCAAGGGCATGTGTCTCCTGTAGCAGTATAATCTGGGGGTTTTGCCTTGTTACATATGCTGCAGTTTTCCAGGCTTTAATAGGTTTGTTAAGGCCCCGGACGTTCAAGGAGAAGACCTTAATAATCATTCCCCCATCAACCTGCGCCATAATCCTCCATAATCACATATCTGTTTCCTGGGCACCGAAAAGAATCTGCTATATTAGCTGTGTCAGATGCAATAAAACTCTCCGATTTTAAACATTTAACATTCCCAACAGTTCTTGGACCAGTGCCGAGACCAGTGCCGAGAGAGAATTTACTTCGTACCCCGCCCGCACCCCCACCTGCACCATCAACCCCAACATGATGATGAACCCTTCTCATTAACTCGTGGGACTTTCCGGAGGTGCAGGTGTTGCGGGCAGGCTCCATGATACCAAGCCCCATCCATCCAACAACCACTAATAAAACATTGGTCGGTGCCACTCAGACACCAATAGTTCAGATAGTAAACTTTGTCAAAGGATATTGTAGTTTTTTCCATTCAATCATCGGGACCTCTCCTGTCATCAACCGGGTGTTGGAGATCATTCTGGTCTGGGTCCCGTCCTTGCGGTGGGAGTGGAATGGAGGCCTCTATATAATTCATGGCTGCTGTTGGGTGTTCAAAAAAGTAAGCGAGGCCGGCGTGTTGTATTCGCAACTTCGCCGGTAACATCAGAGCATTAAGAACTTTTCTCAATCCGAGTTGTTTCTTAACCGGGTCTTATGATCTCCTTTGCATCTGTACACCCACAGCAAAGTTGGGGTATATATGTATGTTGTCTCCACCATGTCGGAGTGGTCCCATCTCTCTTGCCAGACGAAGGGCCGTTTCTCTGTCCCTGTAGTTTAGTAGTTTGGTGATATTGGTGCGGGGAGGTGCCCCTGGTTTGGGCATAGGAGCGAGTGTGCGGTGTGCGCTCTCCACCAAAAAGTGTTTGAGAAGGAGTTTTCACCAAACAAAACTTTAAGGAGCGATTCCACGTGAAGTTCCATTGGACCCTTACAAAAGGATTCATCAAGTCCTACTATGCGGATGTTGTTGCGGCAGGATCTAGATTCCAAGTCGTCGCATTTGCATCGTAGTTTGGACATTTCACCTTTCAGGAGAGTTATATAGTGGGTATTCTGGCCGATGGAGTCCTCATTGGTTCCAATTCTGTTCTCCGCCTCTGTGATCCTTGCGCTTTCTTTGTCAACTCTGGCCTTTAGTGAGCCAATAGTGGCGACGATATGGTCCAATTTGACATTGACTGCCATGAAGCCATTTTGTACTGTGGTGAGGCGATGGTCACATTTTGAGTTTTCGGATGAAGTAGCAGAGGATTCGACCACCTTTGTTGGCGCACTAGCTGGGATCTAGTATAGGAATCCATCAGGCTGGTTTTCTTCTTCTTGGCGTTAGTCCCTCTAGGCATTGCCCAGAGATGTGTTATGGGCTGCAGGTGGCCATCTGTGTGGTCTGTTCTGCCTGGCCGATGGTCAAAGTATTTTTGCAGTCGTTGAGCGTATATGTGTGTACTCGGAGTGGTCTTAGCTGGATTGAATGTCTGTATGTGTCAGTTCACCACGTTTGGGTGATGGCGCCTGCAGCCTCTATTTCTGACAGATTTGGATTTGTGTATGGTTCTCTCAACTGATTCTTAGATCAAACACTGAGAGCCTTGCGCTGAGGGCTGTGCAAGGTGTTCTGCTTGATTTAGGTTTATTTTGTGGTGTGGTTACCGAGCAGTTTGCACCATGTGAGGCTGACTAATTCCACTGAGTGGATTATGTACTGCCACATATTACTTTGCTTTTTCTACACCACAGGTGTGTAACATCTTCCACCCCGGGCCTGGGCTCTCCCTTCCAGAACAAAGGCTCCCCAATTCACAGTGTTTACAGCAGGTTGGGCTTTTAGGATTGTGTGATTTATGCTTTCATGCCTCTGATATTTCCGTGGCATGCAACACTGGTAGCAGGGTTGAGTTGTACTTGTCCACCCAGTGCGTTTTAAGCTAGATTACAAGAGCCTATATGGCGGTCCATACAACCCAAACAATGCTGTACGTGGCCTCTGCCTCGACGGGAGTGTTTTATGAGTTTGTGGGAAGCTTCTTCTCGAGCTCACGCAGGAGGCTTCCCGTGTGGGCCAGCGCAAAGTGTTTGAAATGGTGTGGGTTCCTATGCCGATCTGGCTATACAGTGGAGTTTGTGGTGCCATCTTATCTTGCAGTATGGACCGTGTTCTCCCACTTATTTCCACCCTATTCCGTCTTCATGGGGGAATCACGCCACATACCCCACGCGAGGCAACCCAGCAACAGGGCAGTGATCGCCCAAGTACTAGTGCACACTGCAGGTCAGGCCATGCGGGATCCATAAATTTAGGGGCCGATTCATGGAACAAATGTGCGCGGAAATCTTGGCGCAACCTGGCGCAGGCGTGAAAAAGCAAGCGCACGTGCACACGTGCAATTCATGGAAGGGCCTGTGCGTGTTTTCCCCAGGATGTGTGCCAAATCCGTACGTGGCGCACACAGGCGCACACGTCATTGCAACATCCCGAACACTGTGCGCAACGCGCACGAGGAAAGCACACAACGTTGGCGCACACAACAAAAAGGGGCGGGACACGGGGCGTAACATGCGGAATGGGGAACAACATGTGAAAAAGAAGACGTAACTGGGGAAGTACTGCAGGGAAATACACGGAACGCCCACACACACGCGAACAACACGTATTCATGGAATCGAATATGGGAAACCTGCGCAGGCTAAAAGACGCGCACAGGCGTCAACACGTCCACCACACGAAGGCAGGCAGAAGCGTCCCTGCACGCAGTATAAAAGTGTGCGCACACAACAAACACGTATATACAGCTACGATGAATGCCCCATTTGTCGCAGCACTGATTGTGGGACACCGGAGGAGGGGGAGAATAGCCAGGCCCTGCATTTTTTTGCCCCGGACCAGCCTTTTTGGGATTCCTGACGACCAGGTCTATGGCAGGTATAGGTTTCCACCTCATATCATCCTAGACCTGGTCAGGGAGTGGGAAGATGACCTTACATCACCCACCCTGTTTTCCCAAGCATTGAGCCCCTTGGAGAAGGTGCTCAATGACTTGCATTTTTTGGCCACTGGGTCATTTCAGCGGACAAATGCCATAGTGAGGGGGTCTCACAGGCCACGCAGTCACGCTGCCTACACCAGGTGTTGGCAATCATGACTGCACGCCCCTCAGTCCGCAGGCACATATACATGCCCAGAACACCTCCAGAAAGGCAGGCCTTGGTCCAAGACTTTTACAGGGTGGCACACTTTCCCAAAGTGCTCGGTGCCATAGATTGCACCCATGTGGCCCTACGTCCACCTAGGGCCACTGAGCACATCTATCGAAACCACAAGCACTGGCTTTCCATCAACGTGCAGTTTGTATGCGATGCCAAGGTAATCATCACCTCTGACTATGCAAACTACCCTGGCTCTACCCATGACAGTTTCATATACAGAATGTCCGCCCTGAGCCGGGACCTGGAAGCTGGGAAGCATGGCGACACATGGCTCCTAGGTGAGTACAAATGCCTGTGCACATGCATGCATGTCACACACAGACAAATACACAAACCCAAATAATCACAACCATTATCACCTCCCCAGGGGACAGTGCCTACCCTCTGAGCAACCACATGATAATGCCAATCCGGAAACCCACCACACCACCCCAGATAAGATACAACGCTGCCCATATTGCAACCAGGGGCATAGTGGAGCGCACATTCGGAGTGCTCAAGTCATGCTTTCGCTCCCTTGACCGCTCTGGGGGACAGCTGCTATATGCACCCCCAGTGGTGTGCAGGATCATTGTGGCAGCTTGTGTCCTGCACAATGTTGCAACACGGCAGGAAGTATCGGTGGACATGGTGGTGCCCCCACATCCCCAACCACATGCACAGCCGCTGCCCATGGGAGGTGAAAGGGCACATGGCGAAGCAGCCCGGACCCAGCTTTTGGCCACATTCTTCACCTAAGTCAAGAAGTCAACTGTCACAACCTTACCACCCTGGAATGTTGCCATGGAAGTGCTACATTGTGTGCATCCCTAGCTACTTAAACATAACCAATCCTGTGTGACCAAAAGGAACACATGCAAGGTGTGTATCAAACCCCCCACCCGCAAAACAGCCCATGACAATCCCTGGTATGTCACCCAAACCCTCCCAACCCACATCACCCTTGTCTGCCACACCATGACATGGCATGCAATAGCAAAAACCCAACACATGATGATTAAAATATAAAGTGACATGTGATACATGGAATGTGGCCCGAGACAATGACGCCTGACATGGAATCAGATGAAATGACTGACCAACAACCTCCCACACACACCAAGTCATACACAAATGCTTTCCACCAGTGGTAGCATGAAGACAAAACTGAATGCCTGTTCACACTCACATTGGGCAAGGAAGAATTGCTACTCCCGAAACTGTGTGCTGTGTGTGTCTCCTACAACACACTGCTCAGCACACAGCACAGTGAGCAGCCATTGTGTTGGGGATACACCTTGAGCATCACATGAAAAGGACAAACAACGTAAACAACATATTGACGCATGCACAGGATCCCCAAATGGTAATAGATCATGTCCTGCAGGGACACAGCGTGCCTGAGAAGGCAATCTGTGTGCACCTGGGGTCATTGAAGGGTGGTTGTATGTGTGGTGGAGCATTGTGCAACTGTGTGTGTCAGTAGGGACATGCACTCAATATATGCATGTGAAATCAAGTGACCCTCAGTGTCCTGTACACATCACATGCAAACCTAGCCCATGTGTACACCCCAGCATGTCAAACTACAACAATCCCCTGACACCTGAAAAGTAAACACAACACAGGAACAGGCATTGACCAGCAGAACACATCATGTACATAGTACCCCACAGTTACAATGTCAGAGAGTGTCCAAACACTGTAGCCCAAGCCAAATGTCCAACAACAAAAGGCCCTCCCTCATTTACACATCCCCATGACCTTCTGAACAACTGTGTCTGGGGTATGTAGCCTTATTCCTTCAAGTCTATCTGGCTACAGGATCACCCCACCCCTTGGTCTCCATGTTCCACCTTGCGTGTAAATAGGGTCCAGACCCCTCAGAGGCCACCTTGACTGGTAAAAATACCAAATCGCAGAGAACTCCAATGAGCCAAACCCCCAAACCAGGGAAAAAGCCTGTAGGCACCAAAAAAGCCTTGAAGAGTCTCCAGTAGATGTCTTGAAGTAGCAGAAAATGTCAAATCACATGTCCAAGCAGAATGATAGAACAACCAAGGTAGCACAGTCCAACAATGGTTCAACAGGATGGGTAACATTTTCTGTACATAATATACAATGAGCATGCAAAAACTGATGTGTAGTGTAACAGCTCTGGTGTCCAGGCGCAGGAGTGGCACAAGCCAACCACCCCCTCCGTGGTCTGGGCGCCTGCAAGGTCAACCTTACACAGGCCTGTGAGACCCTGTTGGGGAAGGAGGGTCAGGGATCTGTTGTTTGGATAGGCATTGGAATTCAGGATAACCGGAAAGAGGGGCAGGAAAGGGGAGTTGTATTGGCAAGGGAAAGTATGCAAACTACAAAACAGAACTATTGACAATAACACATTTTCAATCAGCAGAAAACATGTTCATCATGCACATTGTACAAAATGAGTCAAATGCAAGGCAAGCCAAAGAGAGACTTATCTCTGGGGTGAGTGCTGCCCTCCTGCCTGCACACTCTCAGGTCCGGTAACAGGAGCAGTTCAATGCTGCAAAGAGAGCGTGAGTTACTAATCTGTGTGTGTTCACAACACACACACACACAACACCATTCATGCCCCAAAGTAAGTGACTTCTCCACAAACAAACACTCTTGTCTGCTGCTTTGTACGTATACGTTAGCTTGCCCCCGTGATGGTTCATACGCTGTCAATGCAGTAAGGCAGGCGCATGTGGGTGCACGGGAAATGGAAGACCAATGCGTCAAGAATAACACATGATACAATGGTCCCTGTGTGAGCTGATAGACGCGTATAGCGAGGTGCAACTTCAGTGCAAGTCTTGTTCGGGCAGTCGCAGATCTCAGTACGTACTGCACATGGCAATTTACACATGCAAATGACATGCACTGCACACAAGTCTGTGCCTCACTGGGTGTCCCTGTGTGCAGTATTAGTTTCTGGCTAGGAACGCTACTGCGCTAATAACTCTGCTTCAATGGAGCAGGGGGGACTCCAGGATATGTTTGAAGGCCCCTGCGTGTGCCCCTGACAACCTGGAAAGCTACTTGCCATCTGTCCCTCAACACATCTTAGCTGTACTGTGCCCTTCTACAACAATGCCTGGGCAAGCTCCCCAGCACTGGTGCTACTTAGCATGCATGTGCAAGTGGCATGGTGGAAGGATGGCTACGGTGTGGCCCCTTCTTTCTGCTCACCTTGCTTGGAGCTCCTGGAAACACGTCTGCTCTGTCGGACTTCTGAGCACAAGCCATGTGCTTCTGGTTGTGCACACATGCGCACATCTGCACCACTGAACGTGGCCAGGTCTCAGTAGTACTTGGCCCTGTGTCTGCATGCAAAGGTAGTCTTGAGGCTCATGTTTCTGCAGAAAGGTCATAAAAGATATCATGAAGGCTGGAAAGTGCCCTGTGTGTGTCTTCATGCTGGTTGTCACTGGGCCATGTTAGAGACCCACATCCTAACTCCTCCCACCATCACTGTGACTTTGACATGCAAAGGGTGCAGGCTACTGTCTACAGCATGAAGTGCATCAAGCACATATACAGGCAAGAAAGGAACATACATCACAATCCACATCAATTAATGGAGAGATCAATCATGTACTCACCCAAATTAATTACAAATTGATTAGAGACATGTCGTGCATAAAACCCACCCAATCCCCACTAGGGCTGTTAACACAAGTAGTACAGCAGCAGACAGGCCACAGATATGACGAAAGTCCAAAGCCCTTGTGTAAATGGCTGTTACACCGAACCATCCTTGTGAGCCCATGGATAAGGGAAGCACGAGTGGCCTATCTTAGTCAGGACCCCAAGCTGCAAACACATGTATGAGACAAGCCTGAAGGGCCCAGCTGGAACAGACAGGGGATGGTTTCAAAAGCCACAAAGCACCACACGTCACATGAATGCACAATAGACAAGCAATTTTAAACTATATTAACTAAGTAAACTATCTATAAAAAACCTATATTCCCTAATTAAACTAACTATCAAAAACCATATTAACTAACTAAACTAAAAAGAAAAATCAAATATGGCCACATACGACCGGGAGGGGGGAGGAACAGGGTGCACTTCAACACCCACATGCGATGATGTTGAGACAAAAAAAAACCTCCATGGGCTCAACGCCTGCACGGCCCGACCTGTGTGGGAGATATCTTGTCGTCCAAGTCACCCTCTGGCTGAAAAGGTTGACGTGGCACAGTACCATGACCATGCCTAGGCGCAGCTTGCCCCTCGTCAGCAGCAAGTCTGTGGGATGGGTGAGCCTGGTTCTGTGCAGCGATGACACGTAGGTCAGCATGTAGAACCTCTCGTGATACGTGTGCTTCCTCTTGCAAGGCAGCACGTGTAACACAGAGTTCTTCCTGCGTGGTCTGGCCGGACAACTGGTATACCTCCCGGCAAGCATGTAGCTCAGCCGAGATGGCACTCTCTAGCTGCTCCAACCTATCCTCTGACCGCCTCTTCTGGGTCATCATGAGCACAGCCAGATTAGATTGGAGGGATTCAAAGTCAACCCTCATGGCCTCTATGTGTGCCTCTGCGTGAGCAGCAATTGCTTGACACAAAGACACCATTTCAGCCTGGGCGTGCCCTGTCAGAGGCCGCCATGCCCAGCCTGAGTGAGCGGGCCGTGGACTGTGCCGCCGCTGCTGGAGTTCCACCTGCCTAACAGGGGGAGCACGGATCGGGCCACACGTTCCATGCTCACAGCGATGTTATCAATTGCTGCCCCCTGGTGTTCTGAATTGGCAACCATGGCTTGCTCCCACTCAGTATACTCTAGTGGCGTGCGGCCACCGCGTTGCTGGGCTTGACACCTGTGGGGCGCAAGGACCCGCCGTCCTTGTTGGGTTGGCACCGCCCGCGGCTGCAGGACTACATTCTCCCATCGACGTGATGCCCCAGGCACATCAGCAACTGGTGTGGAGGGTGACCCTGCGTCCCAATCCACCACAGGCGGTGGTCCCACCACCGTCTGGCCCCTCAGTGCAGGTGTCGCGGACAGAGGAGCGTCCACATCAGAATCACTCAACCCTGACTAATGGACCCAATGCACATCTAACTCAACATTGTCGTCAGAGTGATCATCCGGGCTAGACTCATTGCCACCCACAGACAAGATGGTCTGTAACACATGTGGGTTCTCGTGGTCTACCACCCCAAGACCCCCACTTCTGCCAGCTTGCTGGTGTGATAGCAAACATGTGTCTGGCATGACAACACCATCCTCTGGCTCCATTGCGTCATCATCTGAAAAGTGGAGAAAAAATTACATTAGTACACATGTCAGAAGCGCATAACACACGCACACACATAGACATCACACAGACAGCCAACACATGAAGCAGACATGTCACACACACATGAGAACCTGGCATGCATGCCAAGTCACTTTGACATAGCATCAGTGAGTAGGCATGTAGAACGGTGTAACATGGCTCAGAAGTGGGTTGATGCAGTGCAGAACATGTGTACATTACCCACTATCTACATGAACAAGTACATCATGATGTGTAACAATAAACGTGAAGGCAGTGCAAGGGCAAGTTCAGGCATCACGTTCAATGTGCATGCAGTGGGTTGCATGGCTACAAGCAACCCCCCCCCCCAAGTGAAAATGCAGGGATGCATTGCATGGCAGTGAAAGGGTGACCATAGACCTGTGTATTGGCAGACAGTGTTAACTAACATCAATTGCATCATCTGAGTCAACTGACAACACAGCAGGTGATGATGGGACAGTAAGCAGGACACATGATGAACCCTCAGTAGTACATTCATGTGTGCAGAAGCCACTACACCAGTTGAACAGAGTCAGTGGGCCTGAAACAGGGGGAGGCCTGTGCCCACACAGACTGTGACACCCTAAACATGTGTGTGATGCAGGACTGAGCCAGATTGGGCATGGAATGGATGATCAAATGCCATGAAATGTAGGTCATCCTGGACACGTACTACAATGATCATCCAGTCAAGGACACATAGG
This sequence comes from Ambystoma mexicanum, assembly GCF_040938575.1. Classification (NCBI taxonomy): domain Eukaryota; kingdom Metazoa; phylum Chordata; class Amphibia; order Caudata; family Ambystomatidae; genus Ambystoma; species Ambystoma mexicanum. The sequence continues at coordinate 373,771,696 of NC_090928.1, read as the reverse complement.
GGCATGCATGGAATGCACATGGAGCATAAATGGGCACTCATGTCCCTGCGGAGCATCAGCCATCTGCACAGTCCAAGTGAGACACCGTGCATGAAGGACAGAGGATGTACCCCACTGCATGTGTCTGGCAGGTTGGTTGTTGGAAATTTTCATGTACACAGGAGTCTTGAACAGGCCATTGCAGTACGCCAACATGATGCAAACCATTGCAATGGTGAAATTGGGATGCAGGGGGGGGTGGAGGGGCAAGGGAGCATGCCTATGTGGAGTACCCGCATGCAGGCAGAGGACACATGCACGTCAGTCATGCAATGACATAGTCCCAGTGCTGAGAGGAAAGACACCCCAGGCTACATGCAGAAGGGCCAGTGAGCTGGAACATGGACTGGAGGGGCAGCCGGGTGACTAGCATGTGAGTAGGGTGCAAGTGTGGTGATTAGAACAGTCCCTGTCTGCTCTACATGTACACTATCCTGCACAGCAGGCACGCATCAGTGAAGCATTGCATGACTTGCACATGAGAACCATGTACACATGACATGTAGTGGAAGTCAAGCACAACACATCACACAAGCAAAACAATCATGTCCTCGACACACACGCGACGACACTCACTGGACGGGGCATCAAAGTCCAGCATCTCTCTCACTCTTTCGACCTTTCCTGTTAGTATGAATTCCGTAACGACTGACTCGTACGGAGTGCGGTCTTCCTCCTCAGGTGGTGGCCCACTGCCAGTCACCAGAGTCATGTTGTAATTAGAGGCACGCTTCGCCTTAGTGCTGCATTTGAGGTCATCCCAATGCTTTTTGCACTCTTGAGCTGTGCGCACCTCATGGCGAATGCACTCACATGATCCGCAACTTGCTTCCAGTGGGTATTACGATGGGCAGCCGTAGTTTGACAATTCGGCCCCACTAGCATGTCACGGTTGTGTTCCCGCATGTAGTCCACAAGGAAGTGGAAGTCCAGTTCCTGCATGCAGAAAGGCTTCTTCCTCGACGTGCCGGAGGCCGTAGCTGTGTCTGGGGTCCCAGCCTGTACTGCAGGTGCAACCTTCCTCCTCTTGGACGCTGGTCCGGACCCTGGCTGGCAAATGCCACCCTGCTCAGTATGGGCAGTGGCACTGGTGGAATGAGCCGAGGGAGTGGCAGGTGGAACATGGAGGGAAGCCCTGACTTGGGTCAGTGGCTGCTGGATGGCTGGAATGGACCCTGCGCAGCAAAATCTGCTGTGCCAGGGTCATTGACCGGGACTGTCCTGGTTAGTAGACTCACAATCGGGGTGGTGTCGGCTGCATCTGCCATGCACTTGCCAACACCCGGCTGGTTGGGGCAGCAGAAGACATTACTGCCCCAGGGACACGTGCCTCGGTCAGGGCAGCCCTGCGTGCACCTACAGTGTGCCTCCTGACGTCCTGGAAATCTTCCATGGACCCTTCAAGTGCCAACACAGCCTGCGCTGGCAGACCCTGAGCCTGGGTGGTGGTGTCCACAGCTGCACCTGCAGCTACCACTACCCTTGGGCCCGTGGCAGTCGATGAAATGGACTGCCGGGTCACATGGGCGCCAGTGTCAGATGCAAGAACTGTATCTCCCAGAGCCACAGGGGGCGGTGGCATGACTGCACCAACATGTGGCACAACATTGTGCCGAGCTGTCGCACCCCTGCAACCACCCTGGACACCCTGGAGTCCCCCTACTCCCTGGTCACCCCGGCCACGTCCCTGTCCACGCCCGCCACGTGGAGTACGCCCAGCTGAGGCTCCCCTCACCTTTTGTGGCCTCCCAGCCATGGCACAGGTGGAGTAGTGCCGGCACAGATGTAGTAGTGCCAATGGGAAGTGTACACGACAATTTTCTTGGGCTATTGGGGTGAAGCGTGTGGGATACAAAATGTTAACAGCACCCCTGCACCTGCAAGGCTGTATTTGACCCCAGTGATAAAGTGACGGGTCATGCAATGCTCAGGCACCCCAAAACTGCAATAAAACCATGCACGCAACTCCCGATAGCCCACTTGTGTGGAATTAATCTCCCGCAGTACGCGGTGGCACCCAGGCACACGAAAAACACTTACGTGTGGGACACGCAGGCTACTATGACCTCGAAAATGGGTACGCGATACACAGGGGCACCCGCAGTGGGAAAAATAGCGTGCGCGACTCATCGTCAGACTAGCGTGATAATGAAAAACACGCGTAGCCAATACCCCTGCCAAAAAAAGAGATACGTCCTTGATCCGCTGTGAAGTTGTGATGGCGCGCGAAACAACATGAAGTAGCAACACACACGTCGGTCTCCACAAAAGGCACATACAGCAAACTGCTGGCCCCGCTCACCTTTAACCCATGCTGAGGGAAACGCTCACGCGCATCACGTCACTTACGCACTTAGTCCCTTTCCTCAGATTACACGCATTAACACGCGGACGTGCTGTTTTTTCACGTGCTGAATCACTATGCACCCGTCATGAGGGAAACGCCCGTGCGCGTAACGTCACAGACGCGCTTATGCGCTAAGGGGCTTTCCTCGAATTACACGCTGATGTGCAGTTTTTTACTTGCCAAATCACTTCATATCAAGCTGGCCACGCGACAACACAGGGAAGACCAAGCTCCTGCCCTGAAGGCCATTTTCCTGCCCCCCAGAGCCCTGAGCATGCTCCCACCTGCCATCTGCTGCTGCCTGCCTGCCTGCTGGCCACGTGCCCTGCTATTTGGTGCCTGCATGTCAGCCATCTGCAGGTGTCCAGTTGCTGCGACCAACCCTGCTGGAACAGAAGACTCCCGACTGGTATTCCATCGCTCCACAGCCCAGCCCCAGGACCCAGTTGCCCACCCACACCTGCCTCCAGGGTTGCCATGACGGGGGAAACACCATCGGAGACCACTGGCAACCCCCAGCCAGAGAGGTAGAGGGCTACCAGCTTCAGTGCCGCAGAAGTTGGTATCCTGGTGGAGCAAGTCCTGGGGCATTATGATGACCTCTTTGGAAGTTCATGCGCCGACAATGAAGGACGGAAGAGGATATGGATGGACATCGTGGCTGCCATCAACGAGGAGAGACTGGCAGCCCGCGACATGCAACACATCCGCAGCGCTGGGAGGACTTCAGGTCCAGGACCCTCAGCAAGGCCCGGCGTCTCTTGAAGGTAAAGCATGCAGAGGGGTGCCGGTTCCGCCTTAGCAACATCCGGATGAGGGTTCTGGAACGTATAACCCCAGCGCTCCACCGTCAGGTCCTTCAGAGGCAGACCCGCCGGAGTCGAGCGGTAAGTGACCATGGCCCTCATTACGACCCTGGCGGAATTCGGAAAACGATGGCGGAAATGCAATACCGCCATCGAATAGCGCTCGGTGCGACTATGACCCGTCACCGCAAAGTACGATGCCATTAGCGACACCGTAGTGAACGCCAACGCTAACTGCACCAAGCACGCGCGCGCCATGCCAAACCGTAAACACCACCATGGCGCAACGGTACGCCAATTCCGACCCTAGCGGACATGTACCTAACGCCATCAAGCATGGCGGAATGCACCATTCCGCCATGGTGAGAAGTACGGCATCGCGAATCAACCGTAAACGGCCCCACTGAGTGCCCGTACACCGCTCCCTGCCCACAAAGTACAACTCCCCGTAGGTGCAACGAAGCCACAATGCAACCAGTGAAATGTACAAGTCACCCATGCATGCCAACGTACAATAGAGACACAACAGGGGCCAATGGGAGCTGCAGGGCACAGATGGCACGAATACAGAAGCCATCCCAATGGACATGACCACAGTCCCCCACCAAGAAACGCACGCAAACACAGGCACCTGTGACCAGCAATATTCCGAAAATCACATCATTCCACCAGTCCACCTGGCTGACCGGCATCTGTTACACAAAACCCAATCCCCCGCCCCTGAGCATGACAACATTCAAACTGTCATATTGGCAGCCCCCATCCCTGACCTCACGGGCTTCGTAGGCAAACGCGCCCAGTACAGTACCACGCAACTAAACTCCGAAGCTGGAACCCAGTGCAGATCTCCTCACAATACATCGCCCCCCAAATAGGCATATGCCACATCACTTGCAAAGAAGAACGCTACACGGGCCAAATCAGAATAGAAATTTAATGCACATCAAAATCACCAAGCCCATACAGCCATCAGGCCATGGACTCCAAAACACATTTCACCATTGTGGGCTGCATCCGCAAGAAATGACCAGCCACTACTTGTGTGACGCCCTGTTCCCTCATGGTACACAGAGCCACATTCACGTACGAAAAGGCAACATGGAAGCGCACAGAACCGCAGGGCCGTCCCAATGGGGAGGCACTAGTCCAGCTGAAAGGCCGAAATGTTGCTCCGAGCCACCAGTACAGCGTAAAGGTATGTGGCCCATTGGCGATCGTCCCATAAGATCGTAATGCTGCTCCACTGATTAACACGAAGCAGCAGGTGTCGGGAGTAAAACCCATCTGCAGGAGTGGCATACAGATGGCAGTGGCAAAAGGGGAGGAGATACCTGTCAACCAAAAGAAAAGAAAAAGAACAGAATGGCCATCAGTACTACATACCAACAACTCACTGCAATGATCACACTAAATCCACAGCCACATGCATGCCAGCCCACTCCAAAGGTCCATCACCACCCAAAAACCACTTGCGACTCATAACTATCTATATCGAGGTGTAAACACCATCACAAACGAGTGTACCTGTGCATGCGCCTGTGAAAACAGAATCCATCTGATGGGATTGGTAACGTGCATGGACACAAGTGTCTGAGGGCGCGTCGAGACAGGGAGGGCTCAACAAGGCCAGATAGACGATGGTCCCACTATGGCAGCCCTGCATCACATAGCGTAGGGGAGGCGGATAGATCCCAAGAAGCCCTGTACATGGCAAACTCTGTATCAAATCACCTGCCCATGCATCCATTCATCATTCCCTCATCCCGGGATTAAAACGCCTGAATATTTACTCACATAACATTAGAAATATCCATTGAGTCTGTGCGTTATGCAGCCTGCAAAATCCACAGTGCCCCAGCCCGTAATTCCAGTGTAGTGAAGTAACATGTATTTGGGAACGTCCTGCCTTATCGTCCACTACGCTATTGCGCATCCCATACTATTCATATCAATCATTGCATACTCGCCATGGCCCCTGTCCCAAGGACATTGAACAATAGAACGTTATATTTGCAGTCAGACCTGTGGGCATCTCCTCGCCGCTAGCTGAAAACCGAAAGCGCCGCCCTTCGAATTCCTCATTTGCAACATCACGTCGAAGAGGCATCTGTGGCCGTTTGAAAACACTAATTAATCCATCGAGTGCGGCTGTGTGTGAAAATGGCAACTGCCTTCACCCACGAATGGGACGCCCCGCCCGTCGTTGCAACTCGGTACAGTGATGAATGAGGGCCCACCGTTACTCGAGTACTACGTTCCACTGACCCTTCACAACTCTGTTCGCGACTGCACAGATAGTATGTGAAACAATGGGACCACAGCAGAATGAACATATCAACCAATGTTACACGGCCATCGGGTACAAATACATGATTGCAATAGCAAGATGCCATTCCACGAATTGCAACGTTGTGCGCGGGACGCGCTCGGCCAAAGGGGAGAGCAGTTTGCACAGGTGGAATGAATCACCACAGGTGGAGGCCATTCAGCCTGAAAACACATAAATTGCACAGCCAGTCTCCTCCCACAACCACACCGAAATGCTACCGGCAGGACTCGCGATGTTGGCCCTGGGGGACCTGATAGCATTGCAAGTACTCCAACACCAAGAAGAAGACGAACACCAACTACAACCGGCCGCACGGAGGAGACGCAGGAGGAGGAGGAGGCCAAGGCAGGGCCAGCAAGGGCCGCCAGCACAGCCACTACCACCACGCAGGCAGCCCGCAATCCCACGCCTCCGAGCACATCCGTTCAACCTCACTGATGAGCAGATCCACACCCTCTACCGTCTGGACCGGGACACCATAGCCGCCATTGTGGACATGACACAGGCTGACCTTGTCAGCATGATAGATAGCCCAACCGCCATCCCACCCCTACTGAAGGTGGTGTCTGTACTCCACTTCCTGGCCACAGGCACCTACCAGCACACAGTCGGACAGTTGCATGGCATTTCTCAGCCACTGTTCTCACGGACACTATTGCAAGTGCTCGATGCCCTCCTGCAGCACGCAGACGACTACATCTCCCTACCACGCTCGGAGCAGGAAATTACCAACACAAAAGTGGGATTCCATGCACTTGCCGGCATGCCGGGTTGCATTGGTGCCATCGACTGCACCCATGTGGAATTGGTCGTCCCACATGCCATGGAGGCCCAGTACCGCAACCGAAAACAATTTCATTCTCTGAATGTACAAATGGTGTGTGACTCCAACAGGATCATTACACATTGTTGTGCCCGATTCCCTGGATCAACCCATGATTCTATGGTCTTGAGGAACTCTACAATACCACGCTACATGGAGCGACACGCAGGGAACAGATCCTGGCTACTCGGTGAGTCTCATTACATGCATGATAATGTGGGGTATGTGATTCGGCAATGACCTGGCAGGAAGGGGGGGGTGTGCGTACGTAGCAATGGCATTCCACATCATACGTTTCTCGTCCACATACAGGTGATGCTGGATATCCCCTGAAGAGATGGCTCCTCACACCAGTCCGGAACCCACGGGACCAGCATGAGGAGGACTACAACCATGCCCACTCACGTACCCGTGTAGTCATTAAACAGGCATTCGGCCTACTGAAGGGTCGTTTCCGCTGCCTCAGCAGGTCTGGCGGGGCACTCCTATACCGCCATGAGAAGGTTGCAAAGATGGTGATGGCATGTGTCATGCTCCACAACATGTGCGTACGTAGAAATGTGCCCATGCCCCCTGACGCAGAACTGCAAGCACCTGATGATGGTCATGATGAGGGTGGGGATGTGGCAGCACCTCAAGGAGTCTGCGAGGCACCGGAGGCCTGTGACATTCGTCAGCATCTCATTGATGTATGCTTCTAGCACTCACGCCTGGTGGCTGATACATGGACACGGGACTCGTGGCACTGTGTGTGTCTGGGACATGCACAATATGGACTGTACGCCTATGATGGCCTAGTACACAAAGATCAATGTCCACATATCTCATTGGTTGATCGTGCACTTTTTATGGCATATGTGATATCATGTTGTACACCCTATCGACCCGCCACCCAAGTGAGCCCAACACACCTCCTCCACCCTCCCACCTCCCCCCCGAACACCAGTGTCCAAAGATGCTCATTGTCAGTGGGCAGTCGCTATTGCAAGCCCCCTCTGCGGGTATCAGGGGCACCCCTGCCTGTGGAGCGCAGGTTCCTCCCAGATCTACGTTGGGGGCTGCCCTGGACGGAACTTGCAATGGATGATGTCTCTGCCTGCTCACGTCCATGCATGTCCCTAAGGGTTTGCGAGAGCTCAGTGAGCACACGGCGCACTGCGGCAAGTTCGGCACATACGTCCTTGGACGTCGCATGCAGTTCCCCCCTCAGGCTCTCGGTGCTTCTCTCCATTTGTGCCCTTAGTGTCTCTGTACCTCTCTCCATTTCTGCCCTAAGTGTCTCAGTTGATGTTTCTATGTCTGCCTTAGTGCCCCCACATTCATCGGCATGGTCCTTGAGGAGCGTGGCCAGTTGCTGCTGTTGCACGATTAACTGGTCGAGGGACTGTTGCCTCTGCTGGGCCATGGCCATTTGCGGGGGTGTCACAGAGGGGCTGTTGTCCTCATGTTGCCCTGCCACAGGGCTTGTGGGGGATGGCCAGTCGTCGTCTTGTGGGTGCCCCTGCGTGGTATCCTCATGTTGTACGGGATGGGACAGACAGGGGGATTGGGACAGGTCATGGATGGATCTGACTTCGACATCCCCGTCTTCTGTGTCGGAGCATGCTGCCATCAATGGGGTGTCACCTATGGTGCTGCTGCCACCGGAGGCAGTGCCTTCTGTGGCATCCGTTGGGGGGACCTGTGGTGGTGGTGTTGTGGGCATGCTGGCTGCTGGGGTGCCTGTTGATGTTCCCTCCTCTGTGCTGCCACCTGATTTGTGCTGCTGCCGTGTCTTGATGCGTGCAGCTGAGGTGGAGGGTCTTTGGCCGTTGGTCTTGGCCCTCTTTGCAGGTGTGCTGGTAGGGGTGTCCTGAAGCTCGTCGTTTGGATCGGACCCTGTGGTGGAGTAGAGGAGGGCGAGGGTTATTGATGGGTCTGTGGGAATTGGAATGGCATTGTATCACATGCATTGGGGTGGTACCTGAGGGTGATTTGGGTCGGGGCCTTGGAGGTGCTTTCATTTGTGTGTGGAGTGAGGGTGCAGTTGTTTGGCAGCCTGCAGTTAGGGTGTGCCTGCTGCACGTGTAGTGCGTGTTTTAGGGGTTTTTAATTATTTATGTATTTATTGTGGGTTTTAACGTGCGCTATCAGGCCGATGTGTGTGGCCGTTCTCCTGGACATGTGTTTCTGTTGCACTATGTGGACGCATGGTACTTCACATGGATGGACTTTGTGGATTTGGCATTGTTTTATTTGGGCCACCTACCTGAATCTTCGGATGTCTGCACTCCTTTCTCCATCCCTCCGACTCCCTCTATGCTCTCCATTCCGATGGTGGAGGCACAGATTTCTTCCCAGGGGGTCAACTTGATGGGTGATTCAGGACCTCCCCCGGTGGCTGTGGCAATGTTGCGGTTGGCAGAGAGTATGCTGCGGACGCGTATCCGCAGGTCGTCCCATCGCTTACGGCATTGCTGTGGGGTGCGGGGTGCGGTCCCCACCGCACTTACCCGCTGTGCCACCAGAGCCCATATGGCCTTCTTGTTTGCAAGTGCCGTCCTGGTCATTTGCGTGCAGAAGACGACGGCAGCATTCTCCTGGAGGGTCTCTGTTAGCACGGTGAGTTCCTCACGGGAGAAGTGGACCTGCCGCTTGCGGTCGCACGCTTTCTTCGCTACTTTTCCCATTTTTCTTGGTTTCGCTAGGGTGGATGACGGGTTGGGGTGTGTCTCAGGGTAGTGATTTTAGTGGTTGTGTGGTTTTAGTGGTTTTATAGGTGTACGGCGGGATGTTTCCCGTTCCGGGCCCGTGTTTTAACTTCCGTTTCCGTATATTTCCGGTCACCGTACTTTCCGGTAGGCGCACACTGCAGTGTCCGCTGTGATGGGTGGCGGTATTGCACCTAGGGCGCCGTACGGCGGCGGTGTGGGCCGTTTTGGGTTCATTTCCGCCATCGCGGACTTTGCACTTCCGCCATGCCGTGGTGCTCGTGCCCGATGGGTCGGAATGGGCCGCACTTTGCTCCTTCGTGCAATGGCGGAAACGCTATTTACGCTGTGGCGGTCCGGTCAGTCACTTTCCGCCAGGGTCGTAATGAGGGCCCATGCCTACTGATTGGACGCTGCGCATGTCAAGGTGTGGCATGAGTGTGCAGGTTGGACATATGTTTTGGAAGGCCCATGTATGGATGTGTATGTACAGGGACATGAGCCTGCCGCATGTGAGTCCAGTCATGTCTGAGGCACATCAATGGTGTATGTGTACAAAAGCATGGTGCCTAAATGCTTGTGTCGGTGCACACATGTGTAAATTTATGTGTATGTACTGTGGCATGGTTGTGGTGTGACACATGGATGCTGGTTCCACCTTCATGTATGTGCACGGTGTACATGTGCGTATGTGTGTATTTGACATGTGTGCCAATGTGATACACCATGGATGCATGTGACACTGACATGTAGGAGGTTGATTGGCAGATGTGACATGGATGGCGATGATTTCACTGCGACAGGTGGTGGAGATGTACAGGTGCATGTATGTCTGGTGACGTGTGTGCATGTGTTCGGCACTTCCCGTGTTGCATGTGACGTCAGGCTAACTTTCAGATGCTCATGCTGTTGTATGTGTGTGGATGGTGCTGTCTGCTGCAACATTCCTGTTGATTTGCGCATGTGTGTGGGTTCAAATGATATGTGTGTTGGGGAGTGGGTTGCCATGTGTGAAGTTTGAGACTGCCACTCATGCGCAACTGTCATGTGTGTATCAGACCATTGCACAGTGCCCTGATGCCTGTGTTCTATCCCTCCCTATCTGCAGCGTCAACTGATGAAGAGGGCAGAGATGGTGCTGTGGAGCACAGCGGCAGGGATCCCACCGCCAGCCGGAGATGCAAGGCCCAGTCCCCATCTGGTCGGGGAGTGAGGGGTCTGGTGCCACGTGTGGCAGCAGAAGGGGCAGCTGAGACCCCACAGGGGCATGTGGAGGAAGATGACACCAAGTCATCCAGGTTGGTGGAGGGTTTGGTTGAGGAGAAGGCCGTGGAAGGGACACTCACGGGGTCTGGAGGGGGGGAATTCCACTGGTGCCAGTGGTGCAGTCCAGGGGCAGGGACAGGAGGCAGCACATGCGGCCGCGTAGGTGCCTGTGTGTAATCCTGTCCGCGATCCTGTGACTGCATCATCCCACACCAGCAAGGATGCCTTCATCCAGACCCATTTTCAGGGAGGGGGTCCGCAAACAACAACTGGCCTTCCTCTCCCTGCGGACATGGCAATCCGTTAGCGTGTTGAGCCTGTCCTGGCTGGGGTGATGTTGTGTCAACTTGGCATGCGGGATAACGTGCAGGGTTTTCGTGAGGACGCTGCATGTTATTTCAGATGCCTTGTTGACCGCGTTGACTGGCTAGGAGGGATCACCGCTGCTGGGTTCCTCCATGTGCTGGACCTTGTGCCGACCCCCTCCTCAACTGAACCCCCTATGTGCCAGTCATCCTCCATGCCATCTTCCGGCCCAAGTATCACCTGGGTACCCTGTGGAGCTGCCTCTGACCCAGCGGCCGGGCTGGTGGAGGACACATCCCTGCCACAGTCGGGAGTCAGAGGTCCAGCAGGAGTGGCCACCCCAACAACTGGACCCCAGCAGGAGGAGGACGTGCAGGCATCAACAGGCAGGGCACTTGCACGGCAGCAGCAGGCTCAAAGTGGGAGCGATGATGGCTCGGGGCCATCAACATCAGAGGGACAGGCATCAGCCGGAGGGCAGGAGGACCCTGGATTGGGAGTGTCTTCTCTGTGGCAACGGTTGGGCCAGCAAATAGATGTGGAGTGGCGGCAGGTGGAAGAGGCACGGCTCACTATGGTTAGGGCGGAGAACTCAATGCGCAGGGCGCTGAGGCGGGCTGAGTGCCTTGAGGGAATTTGCAGGGAGTTGGAGCTGGACATGGCATTATCCCTGCAAGACCTCGGGCCAGGGAACAGGCCCGTCTCCAGGACTTAGAACAGGAGTTCGATGTTGCACTGGCCCAGGAAATCAACAAGTGAGCCGTAGGACTTGCCTGCCGCCATTGTATATAGTTAATTAGTGTTAGGTTTCCTTTCTATTTTTCTTTCATTTTGGGCGCATGGACTATGCCCCACCTTTTTGTATATAGTTATTAGTTAGGTAGGATATTTTGTAGGTTTCCTTTGGATTGTTTGTCTCATGGACCCTGGATTTTTACGATGTACATAGTTCTGGACTGGATTTGACTTGATTGATTTTTTTTTTACCCATGGAGCAATGGTTTTCTTTTTTGTTTACCTTTGGATTTGGTTTGATGGACAAACGCTTTGGAGCCTTTTTCTTTTGGATTTATTTGGATTCTGCATTTATATATTTTTCATTCATTTTGGACATGTAGCCTTTTGTGTATCATTTCTATTATTGTGTGATTTTCTTTCATTCCCTTGCTTCTGTATTTAATACATCTTGGTTTCATACTTCATTTGTGTGGTATTCTCTCATTGGTTTCATGCATGTCACGATGTGGGTTTTCTCAATCACTTGCACCCATTGTGTGTGTGAGAAGGACATGTATTGATGTGCATAATTGCCATTTGGGATCTATCATGACATGGGATTTCAATGTGGGGTGGATGGAATACTTGGTTGGGTATTTGGACTGGTGTGGCGTGGGGTGGGATTTGGGTGGCCATAAGGGCCATGAGTGTGGATCGTGATGACGTGTTGGGGTGGGGACATGAGTCGGGGCCTACTGGCAGGTGCCCGTCACTGCTGGGTGGGTGGGGGTGCAGGGGGACATGAGTCGGGGCCTGCTGGCAGGTGCCCGTCACTGCTGGGTGGGTGAGTGGGTGGGGGGACATGAGTCGGGGCCTGCTGGCAGATGCCCGTCACTGCTGGGTCGGCGAGTGGGTGGGGGAACATGAGTCGGGGCCTGCTGGCAGGTGCCCATCACTGCTGGGTGGGTGAGTGGGTGGGGGGACATGAGTCGGGGCCTGCTGGCAGGTGCCCGTAACTGCTGGGTGGATGAGTGGGTGGGGGGACATGAGTCAGGGCCTGCTGACAGGTTCCCGTCACTGCTGGGTGGGTGAGTGGGTGGGTGGGGACATGAGTCGGGGCCTGCTGGCAGGTGCCCATCACTGCTGGGTGGATGGGGGTGCAGGGGGACATGGGTCGGGGCCTGCTGGCAGGTGCCCGTCACTGCTGGGTGGGTGGGGGTGCAGGGGGACATGAGTCAGGGCCTGTTGGCAGGTGCCCATCATTGCAGAGGGACATGAGTCGGGGCTCATAAGTGTGCTCACAAGTGCATGGTGCGATGTGGGCTGCCTGCAGGGCATGGTGAGGGTTGTAGGGTAGTCCCCTGTGGTGTGGGCTGCCTGCAGGGCATGGGGAGGGTTGTAGGGTAGTCCCCTGTGGTGTGGGCTTCCTGCAGGGCATGGGGAGGGTTGTAGAGTAGTCCCTGTGGTGTGGGCTCCCTGCAGGGCATGGGGAGGGGGGAAACCGCACACCCGGGAGGGCCCACGATGCCAAATTGCATGTGAAACTCCCCGCGTACCCCCCAAATACACTTACCCTGCTCCCACAAGGCCCATCGCATGTGAAAGTTCCCGTGCACCCCCCAAATACACGTACCCCACTCGCAGAAGGCCTATCACGTGTGAAACTCCCCGCGTACCCCCCAAATACACGTACCCCACTCGCAGAGGGCCTATCGCGTGTAAACAATTCCTGCGCACCCCACAATTAAACGTACCCCGCTCGCACAGGGCGTATCACGTGTGAAACATCCCGCACACCCCCCAAATACACGTACCCTGCTCGCACAGGGCCTATCGTGTGTGAAACTCCCCGCGTCCCCCAAATACACGTACCCTGCTCCCACAAGGCCTATCACGTGTGAAACTTCCTGCGCACCCCCCAAATACACGTACCCCACTCCCACAAGGCCTATCGCATGAAACTTCCCACGTACCCCCCAAATACATGCAGGCACCCCATCCACCCTGGGCATGCCCCACAGGCAGCCCACGCCACACAGGGGTGCTTTTTCTATGCTATTAACCTGGCGCGAGTGGGGTATGTATATTCTGGGGCGTGCGCGGGGAGTTTTACATATGTTTTTGCTGGCGCGAGCGGGGTACATGTATTCCGAGGGGTGTGCGGGGACTTTTACACGCGATGGGCCTGGCGCGAGCAGGGTGTGTATTCTGGGGCATGCGCAGGGAGTTTTACACACGTTTTCGTGGTTGGGGGCTGTATGCTGGTCCACTGGCCTTTGCGCCATGTACTGGATTTGTGCGCTGTTCATAGTGCATGCTGCAGGGTTGCTGCGCCACTCTGCGCCACGGCTGGTTATGGATGTTGAAATCCATGAATACGCTGTGCGCTGAAATGGGTTTTGTCCCACGCTTGTGCAGACTGCCGCACACGCACACTGTGCGCCAGCCGTGTGCGCCACTTGTGCGCTGATTTTTAGTGTCCATTATGCCACCAAAGCAACCATTGAATGGGTCCAAGGGGGGTTGGACTCTACCGGGGCCGCCAGTAAGGGTTTTATTTTCTAGCGGAGTCTGCCACTCCAGTCCGCCCGGTGTCGGGGACCATCAGACTAGCCCAGCGGGGTACATGCCTCCTAATTTCAAAAAGTTTATCTGAGATGGCCGGGGGGGGTGGCGAACAGTTGGCGAACAGGGAGCACTTAACTCGTCTGTCGATGCTGGTATGATGAATAATGGCAGGTGACTCCAGTTCCATAGTATGGCTCGTGCTGAAACACGTTCTTCGTGTCACTGACCCGTTGTCCGTTGTCCCCGATCCACTGCGGGTCAGCTCTACAGATTAATTTCTGCACCTCCACATGAGGCCGGCGTTTGGCTGCAGTGATTTTTGTTTCAGCTGCTCTGGCGTAAGCCTCAGGGTGCGGACCGACAGGCAGCAGGCAGCCGTAACCGACCGCGGTAATCACTCGGCACAGAGACAGCAGCATGGTCGGCCCTCAAGGCTGTCGTGCGCTCGCCATCCGCCATCCACCACGGCCACCCCAGGGACTCGGGGAATCACCCCAGTCGTGGTTCATGCCTCAGCGCCTGCAGGAGTCCGGCAGTAAGTCCGTTCGCAGAGAGGCAGCCAGTTGCTCCCCGTGTGTGCTCCGCCTCCTCTGCGGCCCAGCAAAGTCGCTGCTGCAGCTGCTCCAGTGAATACAGCGTGGTTCTCTCTCCAGGTGCCCATCTCCGCCTCGGCATGCTGTGTCTAGTTAGGCCTCCATTTCAGGCACGCCACTCTGATTCAAAATGGGATTTTTCCCAGGAGGTCCCCTGAGGGTTAGGTAGCATATATATCTTGCGTAGGTGTCGTGAGTGGCTCCAATATCGTCAGGATTTTGGCTGGAGAGGAACTCGGCAATCAGGCGGCCATCTTGCTTGCACGCAACAGCGCCCCCCTGAAGTATATGTTTTTCAACATGGAATAAACGTTGGCATGCCTGCTACACACACACGTCTGTGCAGTAAGTACATTACTTGTGTACTGAGTGTTACTTATGTATGTATTTGTGGACCATGGGTTGCACACAGTTCACAAAATTCGTAAGTGCCTAAACCTGCTCACCGATCTTGTTTTCAATCTGTAGACTGCACACAGGTTTCTGCCAGCCAATGGTGTGGCATGAGCGATGTATTAGCCCTTTGCCAGCATTTTCCAGTGTCCAAGATGAATGAGCCCTCTGAAGAAGTTATCACCATAGTGCAAAATATGTTATCAAGCAGCATTCTGCCACTCAGTGTCATGTAATGTGCGCCAGATGCTGAAGGTGCTCCAATTGCAGACTTGTGCAGCACTATTACATTTTTCAGCCATTTCCAAATGAAAGAAACTACATGGCAGCCCATTACCTTACTGTCCATGAGGTGATTCTGACCCGATTCTGAAGTTCATGTATTCCACTGTGGTGGTGGAGATGGAAAAAGGGCCCAGGGTCTCTTGCAGCCAGGTTAAACAAAATATATATATATTTCTTTTGGCCAGGGGTAGCAAGAGAGACAGCAGGGGTCGCAGCTGTGGCCCCTGGCGACCCCCAAAAGATGTCCCTGAGTTTTACCATATACAGCAACACATACCACTAGATGTACCTTTTTTCTTGTAGCTGGGAATCACACGGATTGGCTTTCACACACGGAGCAAAGAGCGATTACAGCTGTAGATTTATTTTCTCCATTCTGATTTAATGCCTTCTGTTACCAGCATGCACAGTAATGCTAACCCAAATAAATCTAAAGGAGCACAGTGAGGCTAAAATGATCACAGCCCCAGCTTCATTTCACATGGCATGCAGATGTATGCATCTCTTTCGTTCCTTTTCTAATCAGCCATCATTTGCACAACTTGGTGACAATGGCCACAGCAATCATTTCCCATTTACTTTTGTTATTGATAGGTAACCCCTTGTTGGAAGACTGCCCAAGCCCTTCAAGCCCAGATGTAACCTCTCCTCTCTCGTGCACCCAGATTGTGAATGTTATTTTTTAAGGAAGAGGAGAGGGAGGGGGCAGGGGAAGAGGTCCAGGGACTTAAGACACCAATATAAACACACAATCATCATTTTGGTGTCTGATGCGAGCAGAAACTGGGAGTCCGTCTGGCAAGCTACTAGTGGTTCACAATCTACTACTAGTGGTTCACAATCTACTGGATGGAGAACCTAAACAGATACAACCACCAGAAAGACAGCTATTGGGTAAGTAACATTTCTCTTCTTGGACATGTGACTCTGTTTAGAGTCACATGATATGCCAGGATTAGTGAGCAGTATTTGTGTGTTGTGTCTGGTGTGATGGCACGGCTGAACACAGATTATTCAGTACCATCTGGGCCACCTGTGAGTTTGCCCCTTTTTGTGTCTCTATTCAGTACTCTGTTTTGAATGTGTTCACTGAGCTCCACCCTGAAGCCTTGCGTATATTGTCGCATGGAACATTTGCAATAAAGGTTAGTGTTGCCTACATTTCCTGTGCAGAGTGTGGCCTTTGTTTAAAGGGTAATGATTTTTGCACTAGTGAATAGCACTCCTGTTTGCACTTGACAATCCACCACAAACTTGTGGATTTAGTTACAGACCTTCCCCTGTTGCAAAGGAAACAAATAGCTGGGTCATCTTGCATGTACATTTTGTTTTATCGATGTAGAACATGACCATGCTCCTGACTTCAAGAGTGTGAAGAGTTCTTTAGCCTCTTGAATGTGGATTACTGAAGAAGGTCGGTAGACAACTGATTGAGATTAACTTGGAGATTAATGTTGGTGAGAATCTGGTATGTGCTCTTAACAATACTTTGTCTCTATTTATAGTAACTACTTGTAGTTCACTCACACTGTAATGGATGTGATGGCTATTTGACATGTAACCCTAAACTTCTGATGTTTTAAGGAATGTGTGTGTATTGATTTTTTAAAGAATATAGCAATTCTTGTCCCCCACTTATCTCAAAATTAAATCTACAAATATGAATTAAAACTTTTAAGAAACAAATGAATAATGAGAATTACATACATATTAAATTAATTTCAGTAATCATATTTCATTCTACTTCCACAATCTAAAAACAACGTTTGTAAAAATAATGGAATTTCCTGAAACATTGTATGAACAAAATTGACCAGTGCTAATTATATGCACACTATGGTCATATATTATTTTTATTATTGTTAGTATTATTATTATTATTATTAGTAGTAGTATTATTATTAGTATTATTATTATAATTATTATGGTATTTATTGAGCACGGACCTACATTTGGGAAGCAATGGAGCACTTTTGAATATAGGGGGAAGACTATAGTGAGGGAAGCAGAGAATAAAGGAGTGGGGGCGAACAGAGGAGGGCGAGGGTAGGTAATTAGCTGCAAAGGATCTACAAGCAACCAGGGGTGGAGACAGTGGGGAACAGATAATCAAGTCTGAGGTAGGGTGTGGAGTGCAGGGTGTGTGGACTTATGTGTTAGGGAGGAGCCATGCCTTGAAGTAGAAGGTCTTCAGCTCCTTCCTGAACTGTAGAAGCAAAGAGTCAAGTATGGTTTTGATGGGGAGGAGGTTCCAGAGTCTTGGAGCATAGACAGAGAAGGTCTGTCTTCTGGTTCTTTCCTTCCTGCACCATCACAGTTCAAGTCTGCACCTTTGCTTACTTCAGGTCCATCGCAGGCCTCTGAGGATGCTGCATTTTCCAGTGAGATTGCTTGGGGACTTCAGGGTGACAGCCTTGTAGATGAAGATGCAGGATTTGAAGATGGTACAGGCTTGCATCGGGTGCCAGTGCAATTCGGTGAGGGTCGGGATGATGTGGTTGAATTTGCCGAGCCCTTTAATGAGTCTTACTGCAGCATGGAGGACACATCTCAGAGTTGCCAGGGTAGTTGACATAATTCTCATAATATTTAGGGAGAAGCACAGAGCACTGCATTATGTAAGACAGGCATGTTATCAAAAGAGTCACAGACTCAAAGATGGTAGTTTCAAAACCTTTATTTACTAAGGTTCTTGGGTTGATGTAATGCCTAGCTGGCCCTAACTCTAAAGGGATGGTTCCCTTAATTGATGTTTCTAAGGGCCATCGTTGTATAAGAGTCCAAAACAGTGTCTGTGTCTACACCTTTGCTTGCCCTCACTATTTACAAAAATGTGTTAGTAAGTCTTCAAAAAGGAAAAATAGTGGTCCAACAGAAAATAGGAACCAAAGGTTTGTTTTAGGTGACTTTGTTACCAGATGTGGGGTGGTCAGCTTCACAAAAGTGTGTTCAATCAACAAAGGACTGCCCATCAGACCATCTCCATAGTTCTTGTCAAAGTCTTTCAGTTTAAAATGTCTTATGTTCCGTGGGATTCCCTTCCCCAAGCTTTACCTCTTCCAAGTTCCAGAACACAAACAAAATAAATATACACAGTTCCTTTCCAGGCTCCTCGGGGTTCCCTTCCCCAAGCATTAACTACTTTAGCATCAAAACCAATAAGTACTCCCCTTCTCTTGGACTCAATCACAAGTTCAGCTGGCACAGAATCATAGGTATTCCATTTTGTTAGGCCTCTCAGGGTTTCGCTTCCCCAAGCTCAGGCCCCTCTTGTATTCCAACACAAATTCAGTTGTCAGGATATACCTTTCCTTTTATATTCAGTTCTTTCATACACATTTCACGTATGGGGTACAACAGAGAGTATCAAAACCAACATGTTCTTTGCTTCTCCTAGGTTTTACCACTCTGATTGATAACCCCTCTCATTATTCCTTGCTCTTCCTTTTAACCTCTCACCTTCAGGTGCTTCCGGCAACCCTTTCTTGCTTTCCTTTGTTTCTTTTCATTTCTAGTGCACTCTTGCACCTTCCTCTGCTTTGTTCTATCAGTATCGTACCTCTTGCACACTTTCCTTTCTTTAACGTGCACACTTGCACCTGGCTAATGTGCACACTTGCATTTGTTTGTTCTCTTCCCATGACTCTGCACACTTTTACACTCTTTAAATGTCTTTACTTTCCCTCTTGCTGCTAGCGCCGTTTGCTTCTTTCTGATTTCCTTAAATGGCTTTCTTAAGCTTCCTCTCACCTTCTGCTCCATGGCGCTTTATAAACTTTCTCTTACTTTTCTGTGCCGTGTTGCTTTACAAACTGTGATTTCTCCCGCTCCTCTCCAATCAACTGCACGCTCCTGAGTTTCTCTCTCACTGATATAAAACTCACCGGGCAGCGTCGCATTGATGAGCGTTTTCTCTGGACACATGACGTTGAGGTCAGGGTCTCACTACCTGCCCCTCAGATGCCCTTGGGACAGGCACCAGTCCCAAGGCAACAAGCATTTCACCAGACACCAACAGATGCAGGCTGCCTCACTCCGGCTCCTTGGAGGCACGGCGCCCTAGCCACACTGCACCCCCTCACTAACATTGGGCCAGCATCTTGGCATGCTGTTCTCCATGTTTCAGGTTCTTCTGCACTCTACACCTTGGCCTCTCTGGTCGACA
The DNA here is from genome assembly GCF_040938575.1 of Ambystoma mexicanum. Taxonomy (NCBI): domain Eukaryota; kingdom Metazoa; phylum Chordata; class Amphibia; order Caudata; family Ambystomatidae; genus Ambystoma; species Ambystoma mexicanum. Next base: position 373,752,369 of record NC_090928.1, on the reverse strand, counting down.
CAACATCCCCAGCCCGCTCTCTCCTCTGTGAAAAACCACACCTTTTATAGTTGAACAAACACTGCAGTGGAGTCAGGTGTGAGTGGTCATTATCATATGCCTGATCCTGCCTGACTCTATCAGTGGGACAACTGGTATTCTTTCTATAGTAGGTTTCTCTTACTTTCCCCATGTTCTTTCTGTGGGTAACCTTCACTGATCCTAGTTGCATCTTCCTCTTCTCAGTATTTGCTGGAAATTGGGCGGGGGAGATGGGGTGACATTGAAAATACCCCATGAAGGCTGAGGGAGAGTAGGTTTGGGTATTATTGGGAATGGGGAATACCATGTCTCACCCCTGGGTATCCTGCTCCCAATCCCTCATGGCCCTCCACTCAGGTGATCCTCCCTCGCTTGTCCATCCCCATGGTCGGGATCCAAAAGCAATGGCCCTTCCCTGGCCACCATCCCGAAGGAGTAGGTGGGAGAATACTGTCAGGTTTCTCACAGTCAGTAAATGTTAGGTAGTTTCCAATTCACAGAGACATAAATCACAAAACCAGGATTTGTGTGGCATTTTCTGCCTAGGGCCAATTTTTATTAAAAAAGGGAGAAGACTGAATCTGAGTATCATTGTGAATCTACGCAGCTGGATATCCACAGTGTTTATCAAGTATGTAAGAGACTTTAAATATGGAAATCCTTGTTTAGAATATTCAGACAAGCTTTTTTAATGGCCAAATAATGAATATTGGGATCTAATTGATTATAGTGAAAACAATTTCAGAGAGACAATGTTTAACTAAACAAAAACAGCAAAAAAAAATACTGATTTGTTTTTTATTCTATTTGGAGGGGTCCCCCTAAAAGCCCCCTGTTTCCCTATGTGTTTAAGCCTACCCAACCCCCTCCCCACCAGTTTCAACCCCTTATCCCACCCATCTGTTTCCACAGGAATTTAGTGTTTTTTTCCTTATAAATTCCCTCTGTGTAATTGTTTTCTCTGAAATCACTGGATAGCTGAATATTGGTACATTGATCCTAGAAATAAGCACTAGCAGTTAATTGTAAAGTTAAATGTAGATTGCAAGATGTAACATACTCTTTGAAAACATAGTCATCATGAATGCAGACCTGATCAGGGCACCGTAGAACCCAACAATACATTGTCATCACAGGTCATCATCTTATAATAAAGCATACTGCACTTTATTTTTTTTAGCAATGTATCTAGAGAAACAAGGCCCAGTTCAAGTCTTATAGTTTCTAAAGGAAGTGAGCTTGAAAGAGCCAGAGCTGATTGCCCAGGTTTACCTTGGAGGATTTAAACCCATCGCAATTGCTTTTCCGAGTCCTTATGCCAAGTTTGTACATTTTGATAAGTCCCTCAATAGCTAGCAGTCATACATGCGGGTTAAACTCTTGATTAGCCTACATTTATTACAAGCTTTTGAAATAATATAATTTCCTACTGAGGAACCGGAGGGATGGCGACTTAACAAAGTGCCTAAATACAATAGTGTTCAATCTTCTCAATTCAAAGACCGTCGATCTAAAACGTATTCTTCAATTAACTTTTTTGAATTACTAGAATCATGGTTTTAGTATAGTTGATTTTAAAATCATTAGACTTAGAATATTCGTCAAGAGCATACAAAGATTGCTGTAAACCGATGGGTGTTCTATCCAAAAGTACAGTACCATCAGCATAGTTAAGCCACAATATATGATGATTACTGATTTTAGGGGGTAATGAGTTGGATATCAGCAACATACTGATTGAAAAGGAGGAGTGCAAGAATGCACCCCTGTTTCAATGCATTGTTTCTCTCTATATAGGTAGAATACCAGTGTCATCAAGTATTACAGCTAGAGAGGTCTGTTGATAGAGCTGAACAATTATGTTAATTATAGGCAGTGCTAGTCCCTCATTTGCTAACTTTGTCTAAGGTTTAACTAATGTAAGCAGTGCCATAGCCAGTTTGGTGGCTATGCAGCATTTGATTTCCTTCAGCCCAAGCACTCAACTCACCAAGCAAAATGATAAAGTAAATATTTCTTGAGGCGTATAGCATTATGTGCATATTGAAGTTAGAAGGTTCCTCGCTGTGACCTTTTTTATGCACAGGAATAAGAAGGGATTTTTTCCGAGAACCAGGAATAATACCTTCACAGAAACATTCGCAAATAACAAGTTTCACATTCTGCCCCATAAACTGGGGCACTTTTTGATGACTATAATGCCTAAGCCGTCAGGACCAGGGGCCTGAGATGGCTTCAGCATCTGCATACATCCTAATATGTCACTCTCTTGCAAAGAGTAATTATAAGGGCAAGAGAATAATGGATTCCTTGGCACAATAGAAGGAGGTAATATGCGCAATGGATTGCTTCTCTGGAATAGGATTTATTTCTATGTTTATTCGGTATGTTTTTTGCAAATGTATCAGAAATTCTTATTATTGTTTCCCCTCAATATTTGTATGTTATAAGCCATTGTGCCATTCTAGTAGTTGAACTATAATTTCAGAGCCTATGTTTATATCTAGTTTTAAGGTTTTTAATGCTTAATGCACAAGTAAAAAACAATCCTTCTTCTTACATTTACGAATCTGATGTACAATAATTTTGAGCACTCTCTTTTTCTCTGCCGTTTTTACTTCATGGATTCTGTGCAAATCCCTGAAGCTAGTCTGCACCCAATTATTGGGAATAATACCAAAATAATGGACTTGCTTAGACAGTGCTTCAATGATCATATCAGACACCCAAAAAAAATTCAAATATATAATTCTTAGTTACAGATAAAAAAAGTATTTCAATTGTTTACATTTCTTTCATTCCAAATTACTTGATTAGCCTGCATATTCATGGCACAATTTCCCATAATTTCGGATTATTAGTGTCAATTTGGAAGTGTGAAAAGTGAGTATCAATAAGGAATGATCACTCAGTGTTGTGGGATGTTTTTATCCATGCATCCGAGCCCTACCTCAAAACTGTGCAGTACTGGCATTGAAAACATCATAATGGCCAGAGCTCCCCAGAAAATGCACAGGAAAATCCCATTTTGCCTATATTGTTCAGAGGGGCAATGCTGGTTGCCAAAAGCAAACCCATAACTGTTGGGAATTCATTTTTCTTGAATGTCAAATATGGCAAAATCATGGGCACAGAATTACTTTACTGCAGAAACACACCAATGCCATGTCCTGAACATGGACAATATACTCCATGCAATATCACTTGCTGAAATGAATCAATCTAAAAATCTAAAAAAATCCCAAGGATGGATGCAGTAACCACAAAATCCTGAGGGTGGCGCTAGCGGTCTAAACTCTGACAGGAGAACTGAGTGCAGTTGCTGACAGAGGGATTTGACTCAGCTGACTTCAAAGGCTGCATTTTAATTAAAAATTAGCCACATGCTGTTCCCAGAGGCCTGGGAAACCCTCTCACCTCCAGAGCTTCACACCAGGAGTTAGAATCTCACATGACCTCTTGATTGATAGAAGGCAGACTGGCTGGGAGCTTCCCAGAGACCACACAATGGCCCCTTTCCTCTGAAAGGAATATGTTGATTTTGACTGTTTAATGTCAACAAAGCCCTGCCTGCCCAGAGGACTGACCCACCCAAGTCTTGGAGGCGGACTCCAACACTCTGAGAATTGAATTGAAAGAAAAATATATATTTTACAAAAACACTGATAACTCTTTGTAATCAAATGACAGAAATGTATAACTTTGAGAGCCTTAATTTAGAAAATGTACCTTCAATTCAAGCCCAAACTCCAATTTGTGTGATGTTCTGGGGGCAAACTAGCAGTTAAGAGGATATTACTCAAAATATGTGCATGTGAAAAATCTGACACTTCATCAGCTAATGTCCATACTCCTTGCGCACATGTGTGTAAATTTGGGTCAATGTCCGGAATTGCAAAATCAGTTAAAAAGTGAAATATGTGCCATTTCTGAATGCAAGCCCTCAGGAAGAGCAGATTTGGACAGGGTATACCTCCTGTAATGCATGATGGGTGCATATGATTTTAAAACAATATGTACCTCTGCAAATATGTTTTTTTATATCAAATATAGATTGTGTGCAATTTGACAGGGGAGTGTCCTCTCTGCAAGCCATAAAATGACATCGCTCTGACTCACAGTTCTTTCCCCAATCATGGGAGAGGGGAGAATTGGGCCAATGGCAAGTGGAGAGGGGCTGGCGAGTGATGCTGCTCACACACACCCATTTTCAACACACATAAAATCAGAGAGACAGGACAGATAGGGAGCTTCAAATCCATTTGCTGCGGGACGCTCTGCCGGGAAAATCCATACTTTACCTCCATCAATCTCCAGAGAAAGCTGTGCAGAAAGACCCAGAGAAAGCAGAGCAGTATCCAAAACCAGAGAGAGCTGAACCGGAGTGCAGTCCAAAACCTGACCAGATCCGTGGCAAGGCATATTTCTAAATATAGTGTGAGTACCTAGCAAAACTGCGCAGAACCAATCTCTTAGTTAAAATAATATAATTCAATCCTATTTTAATCTAAGTAGAACTGTCTCCTAACTGTCACCTGTCATTTTCAAAGCTGTCACCTGTCATTTTCTAGTTGCAAGCTGCACTTGTCTTTTGAACTTTAAAATTTCAAATCTGAAAAACAACCTTTATTTAATCGCTCATATCTCCGTGACCGTTTGTGCTAGAGACTTGCAGTAACTTTCATCTGGAAGCTGAGATCCTAGGCTTTCACGATAGTGATAGTCCTTGTAGTTCCTCTGTAATCGCGGAACACGCATTCGCGAATTTTGCCGCGATTTGCAAATTTCTTCACGTGTAAAAAGCTGCTGCTGCTTGCCTTCCATTTGCCAGAAATTCGTTTAACCTGCTAATCATCCCTGAATCATTGCTAGTGTGAGCCTGGACTAATATTAACTAGATACCACTCACCCTGAACCTCTAGAGGGAATTAAAAGCATTTTAGCATATTTTTTCTTTATTGCCAGCACATATCAAAGCATTTTGCCTGTGTTTTCAACTTCTGTAGTCTAAGTTGCTGGGGTGAACTGAATTACATTTAATTGCATTTCTGAGAACTGTGTGCTTTCCTTCCATTTCCTTGCATTGCATAAAAGGGGGGGGGGTGAATTGTCCAAGAAAGTGATCACATTGTCTTTTGCTGAAATCCTATCAAGTTAGTTTCTGTACTGCATTTCATTCCACATTGCATCCATTTGAAACCATAAAAGTATTGCTGCTATCTTATCCATTTCATGTCAACTCCTTAGTGATTATCAAGAAGTGTGCTAGTGCCAGATTCTCTGTTGTTAATCTTTATCATATCAGATTAAGTGTGCTATTCAATTATTAATTTATTATAAAGCGTGATATATATATATTGTTTAAATTATCAATTAAACCTTTTAACTTGCAAAACAGAACTACTTCTTGGCTCAGTGGGGTCAGGGGGATTCTGAGAGAGGGGCGTTATATAGGGGTAGTCATCCAGAACGCATGAACTGGACATAAAGATATATCAATAAGGGTTTTCATTCAGTATTATAGACTAGGCGTTGACTTAGCTGTAGTGTTGAATTGAATCCTCTTACAGTGTATTAGACTTATTTAGAACTTTAAAATGATAGATATACTTTAATGACAAAAACATAATCAATACTACTTCCAGAGATCTTATTGGACCAAGTCATTAATATATCTCAAACCATAATTAGCTATGCAAGTGAGCCATTTTTCTCCTTGCATTTTCTGTAATGTTCTAGCTGTACTCCGGGAGGCTATGTCACTCCATAATTTATTAATTCCCTGGCGCCTGGCCACCACTCAATCACAGTATGCTTTGAAATCATAACCTCATCATGGCAATGAGTCCAATTCCATTCACACATAATACTGGTTATCGGATACATAATGGAGTCATTTTGAGTTCCCGGGTGGATCATACACATTGATAATCAACAAACGAGAAGTCTTATAAAAATGTTTGTTATCAATTTTCAGGATGGCACATAGTACATGAGGATGAGCTTCAAAGAGTTTAAACTCCATAAGAGAGTGTTGACATTTTGCACCAATGTACAAAAGACCTCCAAGCCCCCTACCCGATTTTCTCTTGAGTACCATGCTCTCAATTGCAGAAAACCCATCATTGGATAATTAGTCAGCTAACCATCTCATCTGTAATGCAAAAAGATCATAAGCAGCCAATAAATCATAATCTGACTTAAAATGAACAAAATTAGAGTTGCCCCGTGTATTCCAGGAGATCATGGTGCAGCCATGGAAATCAGTAGCATTAATTGCTCATTTGCTCGTCAATTGTAATGTCGTAGGTAAACATGCCCAGTTATCAGTAGAATTTCTTTGTGAAAAAGAACTACCACTAGAAGCCACATTATATGCTTGTCTCCATATATAACTGCATGTGATCCTAAAATTACTAATGACACGTTTTAATAAACAAAAGTAATCAGTGGATCCGTGTGCCAATTCATAACCTAATTTCTTTAAATGTTAGGAGAGCAAAGAAAAATTAGACGCCACGTTAGACCAATTTTCAAATCACACAAGTTGCAGATTTTTCTACCTTTTATTGGACTAACTGAAGGATCTATGCAGAGGTGGAACAATTTAGAGAGTGATCTGTGCTCTGGCTTTCCTTTACAAATCCTTTCACTCTGCAACATCTGATGAAGAGGTCTGTGAGACTTCGTTAGATAATGTTGGTTCCATCTCTGCAAAGATCTTTCAGCTAGTCCAATAAAAGGTATCAAAATCTGCAACTTGTGAGACAAGTTAGGAGAGAAAGACATAATTAATTCAATCATTTGAGTAGAGTTAAAATGCAGAGTTGGCCAATTGTTATAATTAAAAATGTCAGCCAACTCCACCAGTTTGAAGTCCTTAGATGTGAGGACCCTATGCTGTGGAATGGTGTGCAGAAAAGTTAAAATTAATAACCTACTCAAAAAATAGGTCAGTAACAGTCAGAATTTGTTGGTCAAAATGGCGGGGATTGTCAGGGTGCAAATTATGTGATACAGATACAGTTACCAGCACTTTAACTGAATTAGTAGGTGGTGGAAGAGAAAACTGTACCTCTAATACAGCAAAATTATCTCCCGTAGTAAGTATGGTGTTTGCCTCTAGTTGAGAAAGAATTGAATCAGACGGCACAACCGTTGTGTCAGCATAATTAGCCTCCATGCCAAGGGGATTAGTTCCAATTTAAAGTTTACATTTAGATTTTCTTTTCTTAGACTTGCAATTTTTCTCACTTATTTCATATTTAGTGTCCAATATCTCGCAAACCGCAGGATTTTCTGAAGAGGTAACAAAGGATCACATGTTTTACCTCAACGGCACACCTAGATAGGCTTTCTTTAACTTCTTCCCTTGTTTACCTAATCTTTGTTTTTTCTTTCTACCCTGTTTCTTCTTTGGGAGTTTGCGGCGCTGGTCCGGGATAGAAATAGAAGGAAATCCTTCTCAGTAACCCCAGGCATCATGGGGGCTACTCTGCTTGGCTGGGGGTCATCCTGTATGGCAGAAGTAGAATCTGCATTGTCATAATGTGTGTGCTATATTGCAAGGATTTAATGCACCTTGGCCTTTCCTTAAGTAGAGGATAAGGAAATAGTGTTGTTGTTGAGTTCCTCTAGGAGTCTGCCATTTAAAGTTGAGGAATGAGAATCCCTTTGTTCCTTCTGGAGAATTTTGAAAGAGTTTAAGATTATCAATATTAGGAATAGCAAAAGAGCTATTTATAATTGTTGAGCTTTGACAAGGGCTAAGCGTGGAACAATGCTTACGTGCCAGCTCTCGTGATGTTCACAACCCTATCCCTTCAATGTTACACATATTTATGAATACCGTGCCACGTGGAAAATAAACAATGATTAAATGTTAAAGATGTTTTATTCACATTGTTTTCTTGTTTGTTATTAAAAAACAGGTGTAGCTCTATAATCATTGTTCCTACATGTTAATTATCTTATTTTATAAATATCATATATATATATATATATTACATGGCCACAGTAGTGGCCATGTAGTTATGGTTAAGTTGGTGTTTCCATAGGAAGAGCACTTTTTGGGCGGCTTATAACTTCGCTCCCCCTGGACGAATCATCACCAAACTTTGCAAAAAAAAGTATATGGCCCACTCTGATTTTATTTTACAAAGTTTGGTGAGGATTCGTCCAGGGGGGGGAAAGTTATAGGGGGGGTCCCAAAACTTTTGTTTTTTCCCATAGACATAATGGGAAAAAACTTTGCTCACGCCTGCAGCCCAAACCGCTGGACGGATTTACACCAAATTTGCGGCAGGAGCGGCGGTTTGGCCCCGAAAGCGTGCTTTGCTTTATTTGGTGTAAATCCGTCCAGTAGTTTTTTAAAAAATGTCAAAAATGTAAGTGAAAAAAATTAGTGATATCTGTGTTTGCTTCGCGGACACACTTCCCTGTTCGTTCCGCGGACAGGATGGTGATTGGGCAAGCAGCTTGCGTGATTTCCGCGGACATCTGACGTGCTCTCTCATTGGATGCGGTGAAAGCGTGCAGTGCGTCTGGCCTCAGAGACGCCTGCCATCTTTGTTCCTCGCATGAGAGGCTTTGTCAGCAGGAGAGGGATCTGCCGCCTGCACAGTAAGTCCGCCCGTGTCTGTCTCCTGTTCCTCCCACCCCCGCTCATGCCCCGTGTGTCCTTCTTGTCCCCCCCACCCCCACTCATGCTCCGTGTCTCCCCTGTTCCTCCAGCCCCCCGCTCACGCCATCGGCACACAGTGGCCAGCGGAGGAGCGGGATCTGCCGCCTGCACACGAACGCTGTGTATCTCTCTCCCTCCCCCCCACCCCCGCTCATGCCCTGTGTGTCTCTCTCCCTCCCCCCACCCATGCCCCGTGTGTCTCTCTCATTGCCCCCCACCCCCCGCTCATGCCCTGTGTGTCTCTCATTCCCTCCTCCCCACCCCCCACTCATGCCCCATGTGTCTCTCTCCCGACCCCCAACCATTGCTCATGCCCCGTGTGTCTCTCCCCCTCCTGCCCACCCCCCGCTCATGCCCTGTGTGTCTCTCTCCCCCCACCCCTGCTCATGCCTCGTGTGTCACTCCCCCTCCCGCCCACCCCACGCTCATGCCCTATGTGTCTCTCTCCCTCCCCCCACCCCCGCTCATGCCCCGTGTGTCTCTCTCCCTCCCCCCACCCCCCACTCATGCCCCGTGTGTCTCTCTCCCTCTCCCCCACCCCCGCTCATGCCCCATGTGTCTCTCTCCCTTCCCCCCACCCCCGCTCATGCCCCGTGTGTCTCTCCCCTCCCACCCACCCCACGCTCATGCCCCGTGTCTGTCTCCTGTTCCCCCGACCCGCTCATGCCCTGTGTCTCTCTCTCCTGTTGCCCACCCCGCTCATGTCCCGTGTCTGTCTCCTGTTCCCCCCACCCGCTCATGCCCCGTGTCTCTCTCCTGTTGCCCCCACCCCCTGCTCATGCCCCGTGTCTGTCTCCTGTACCCCCAACCCCCGCTCATGCCCTGTGTCTCTCTCCTGTTGCCCCCCACCACCGCTCATGCCCCGTGTCTTCCTCCTGCCCCCCCCCACTCCTCGCTGATGCCCCGTGTCTTCCTCCTGTTCCCTCCCAACCCTCGCTCATGGCCTGTGTCTCCCCTGTTCACCCCCACGTCCCGCTCATGCCCCATGTCTGTCTCATATTCCCCCCACCCGCTCATGCCCCGTGTCGCTCTCTTGTTGCCCCCACCCCCGCTCATGCCCCGTGTCTGTCTCCTGTTGCCCCCACCCCCCCGCTCATGCCCCGTGCCTGTCTCCTGTTCTCCCCACCCCCAGCTCATTCCACGTGTCTGTTGTTCCCCCCACGCCCCGCTCATGCCCAGTGTCTGTCTCCTGTTCCCCGCCCCCTGCTCATGCCCCGTGTCTGTCTCCTGTTGCCCCCAACCCCTGCGTCTCTCTCCTGTTGCCCCCCACCCCCCGCTCATGCCCCATGTCTGTCTCCTGTACCCCCACCCCCCGCTCATGCCTTGTGTCTGTCTCCTGTTCCCCCCACCCGCTCATGCCCCGTGTCTCTCTCCTGTTGCCCACCCCGCTCATGCCCCGTGTCTGTCTCCTTTTCCCCCCACCCGCTCATGCCCCGTGTCTCTCTCCTGTTGCCCCCCACCCCCTGCTCATGCCCCATGTCTGTCTCCTGTACCCCCACCCCACCGCTAATGCCCCGTGTCTCTCCTGTTGCCCCCCACCACCCTGCTCATGCCCCGTGTCTTCCTCCTGTTGCCCACCCCGCTCATGCCCCGTGTCTGTCTCCTGTTCCCCCCACCCGCTCATGCCCTGTGTCTCTCTCCTGTTGCCCCCCACCCCCTGCTCATGCCCCATGTCTGTCTCCTGTACCCCCCACCCCCTGCTCATGCCCCGTGTCTCTCCTGTTTCCCCCACCCCCCCGCTCATGCCCCGTGTCTGTCTCTTGTTCCCCCCACCCCCCGCTTATGCCCCGTGTCTTTCTCCTGTTGCCCCTACCCATGCCCCGTGTCTGTCTCCTGTACCCGCCACCCCCTGCTCATGCCCCGTGTCTCTCTCCTGTTGCCTCCCACCCCCCGCTCATGCCCTGTGTCTGTCTCCTGTTCTCCCCACCCCCAGCTCATGCCCCGTGTCTGTCTCCTGTTCTCCCCACCCCCCCGCTCATGCCCCGTGTCTGTCTCCTGTTCTCCCCACCCCCCGCTCATGCCCCGTGTCTCTCTCCTGTTGGCCCCACCCCCCCGCTCATGCCCCGTGTCTGTCTCCTATTGCCCCCCGCTCATGCCTCGTGTCTCTCTCCTGTTGCCCCCCACCCCCTGCTCATGCCCCGTGTCTGTCTCCTGTACCCCCCAAGCCCCGCTCATGCCCCGTGTCTCTCTCCTGTTGCCCCCCACCCCCTGCTCATGCCCCGTGTCTGTCTCCTGTACCCCCCAACCCCCGCTCATGCCCCGTGTCTCTCTCCTGTTGCCCCCCACCACCGCACATGCCCCGTGTCTTCCTCTTGTCCCCCCTCCTATGATGCCCCTTGTTGACCTCTTGTTCCCCCCACCCCCGCTCATGCCCCGTGTCTTCCTCCTGCCCCCCCCACTCCTCGCTGATGCCCTGTGTCTTCCTCCTGTTCCCTCCCACCCCCTGCTCATGCCCCATGTCTTCCTCTTGTCCCCCCTCCTATGATGCCCCTTGTTGACCTCTTGTTCCACCCACCCCCGCTCATGCCCTGTGTCTCCCTTCTTCCCCCCACCCCCTGCCCATGCCCTGTGTCTTCCTTTCCCCCCACTCCCTGCTCATGCCCCGTGTCTCCCTTCTTCCCCCCCACCCCCGCTCATGCTCCGTGTCTGTCTCCCTCCTTTTCCCCCTGCTCATGGCCCGTGTCTCCCCTGTTCCCCCCCCGCTCATGGCCCGTGTCTCCCTTCTTCCCTCCCCACACCCCACTCATGCCCCGTGTCTCCCTTCTTTCCCGCTCATGCCCCGTGTCTCCCTTCTTTCCACCCCCTGCTCATGCCCCGTGTCTCTCTCCTGGTCTTCCCGACCCCCTGCCGATGCCCTGTTGCGTTCTCTTTATACACCCTGCCTTCCCTTTCCCTGGTGTTCATCCTGGTAAAAGATGTTCCTTCCTACACGGCGACGCCTGCCTGCGGCGTCCCGGTTTGGGAAGAAAAATCTTTTTTTTACCACCCTGGGTTCCCACTTTGAGAACCTAGGATGCTAGTGGTCTTCCTCCATTGATAAGGACGTTATGGTTACGTTGCACTAATAAAAAACCATGAAATTTAGTAAAAGAAAATGTGTTAAAGTGACTTTATGGTTAAGTTGCACTAATAAAAACCTATGAAATTCAGTAAAAAAACTTTGTTAAAGGGACGTTCAGTAAAAAAACTTTGTTAAAGGGACGTTATGGTTAAGTTGCGCTACTAAAAACCTATGAAATTAAGTAAAACATTTTTGTTAAAGGGACGTTATGGTTAAGTTGCGCTACTAAAAACCTATGAAATTCAGTGAAAAAACTTTGTTTAAGGGACTTTATGGTTCAAAGTAAAACCGAAAAACCCCTGAAATTCGGCAGTTATGGTAAGATAAGCAACCATAACTCGCGCCACCGTGCACTGCTAACACTAACACCGAGGACATCAAAGATGACATCACAAATGTCATTGATGACATCACTAATGACATCACATGTGCATTTACTTTTCATAAAAACTCTGTACAAGGGATTCTTATAATGCTGACCAAAAACTGTCAAGGATCATTGGGATAAATATCATGAGCTAATTAGTGCATTAAGCAATGCATTGATATAATGCCCCGTGTCTGTCTCCTGTTCTCCCCACCCCCCCGCTCATGCCCCGTGTCTCTCTCCTGTTGGCCCCACCCCCCGCTCATGCCCCTTGTCTGTCTCCTGTTGCCCCCCACCCCCCGTTCATGCCCCGTGTCTCTCTCCTGTTGTTCCCCACCCCCTGCTCATGCCCCGTGTCTGTCTCATGTACCCCCCGCCCCCCGCTCATGCCCCGTGTCTCTCTCCTGTTGCCCCCCACCACTGCTCATGCCCCGTGTCTTCCTCTTTTCCCCCTCCTATGATGCCCCTTGTTGACCTCTTGTTCCCCCCACCCCCTGCTCATGCCCCGTGTCTTCCTCCCATCCCGCCACTCCTCGCTGATGCCCTGTGTCTTCCTCCTGTTCCCTCCCACCCCCTGCTCATGCCCCGTGTCTTCCTCTTGTCCCCCCTCCTATGATGTCCCTTGTTGACCTCTTGTTCCACCCACCCCCCGCTCATGCCCCGTGTCTCCCTTCTTCCCCCCACTCCCCGCTCATGCCCCGTGTCTTCCTCCCCCCCACTCCCTGCTCGTGCCCCGTGTCTCCCTTCTTTCCCCCCCACCCCCGCTCATGCCCCGTGTCTGCTCTGTTGGAACAGGGCAGACACGGGGCATGAGCGGGGGTGTGGTCCCCACCTGCCCTACCCCCGCTCATGCCCCGTGTCTCTCCTGTTCACCCCCGCTCATGCTCCGTGTCTGTCTCCCTCCTTTTCCCCCCGCTCATGGCCTGTGTCTCCCCTGTTCACCCCCAACCCCCACCCCCCGCTCATGCCCCTTGTCTGTCTCCTGTTCTCCCCACCCCCCGCTCATGCCCCGTGTCTCTCTCCTGTTGGCCCCACCCCCCGCTCATGCCCCGTGTCTCTCTCCTGTTGCTCCCCACCCCCTGCTCATGCCCCGTGTCTGTCTCCTGTGCCTCCCACCCCCCGCTCATGCCCCGTGTCTCTCTCCTGTTGCCCCTCACCACTGCTCATGCCCCGTGTCTTCCTCTTGTCCCCCCCTCCTATGATGCCCCTTGTTGACCTCTTGTTCCACCCACCCCCTGCTCATGCCCCGTGTCTCCCTTCTTTCCCCCCCACCCCCCGCTCATGCTCCGTGTCTGTCTCCCTCCTTTTCCCCCTGCTCATGGCCCATGTCTCCCCTGTTCACCCCCCCCGCTCATGGCCTGTGTCTCCCTTCTTCCCTCCCCACCCCCCACTCATGCCCCATGTCTCCCTTCTTTCCCGCTCATGCCCCGTGTCTCCTTCTTCCCCCCACCCCCCGCTCATGCTCTGTGTCTGTCTCCCTCCTTTTCCCCCTGCTCATGGCCCGTGTCTCCCCTGTTCACCCCACCCGCTCATGGCCCCTGTCTCCCTTCTTCCCTCCCCACCCCCACTCATGCCCCATGTCTCCCTTCTTTCCCGCTCATGCCCCGTGTCTCCCTTCTTTCCACCCCCTGCTCATGCCCCGTGTCTCTCTCCTGGTCTTCCCGACCCCCTGCTGATGCCCTGTTGTGTTCTCTTTATACACCCTGCCTTCCCTTTCCCTGGTGTCCATCTTGGTAAAAGATTTTCCTTCCTACACGGCGACGCCTGCCTGCGGCGTCCCGGTTTGGGAAGAAAAATCTTTTTTTTACCACCCTGGGTTCCCACTTTGAGAACCTAGGATGCTAGTGGTCTTCCTCCATTGATAAGGATGTTATGGTTACGTTGCACTACTAAAAAACTATGAAATTCGGTAAAAGAAAATGTGTTAAAGTGACTTTATGGTTAAGTTGCACTAATAAAAACCTATGAAATTCAGTAAAAAAAACTTTGTTAAAGGGACGTTCAGTAAAAAAACTTTGTTAAAGGGACGTTATGGTTAAGTTGCGCTACTAAAAACCTATGAAATTCAGTGAAAAAACTTTGTTAAAGGAATGTTATGGTTCAAAGAAAAACCGAAAAACCCCTGAAATTCGGCAGTTATGGTAAGATAAGCAACCATAACTCGCGCCACCGTGCACTGCGGCTAACACTAACACCCAGGACATCAAAGATGACATCACAAATGTCATTGATGACATCACTGATGACATCACATGTGCATTTACTTTTCATAAAAACTCTGTACAAGGGATTCTTATAATGCTGACCAAAAACTGTCAAGGATCATTGGGATAAATATCATGAGCTAATTAGTGCATTAAGCAATGCATTGATATAAATAGCATTCTATTATGAAGTTCTATCCAGTATACTAAGCTACTCATGCAGAAACATAGGCAGTGTGTGCAGCATACATGATGAAGGTGCCATATTTATAATCTTGCCATGTTGAATAGTAAAATGATAACTGCTTTCTTATTAGAGTTTTGCGTACTGTGAAACATGTAATAAGTAGATAATAAAACCCACTTAATACCTAATTATTACAGACAAAACACAAAGAGACAACAACACATACACATATGAGTATATACAGTGACAGTGAAGTAAACAAAAAAGCAGAAGTAGTAGCAGAACAAGTTCATAACCTAACTGATTGTCTTTATGCAGAGAAACTATTGCTCTGTTTCAAAGCTGCTACTTACCATATGTATGTGTATCACATGATGTGACTGCACCCAAAGGAAAGCAGAGTGAGTATAATGTATACACATATGAGCATATACAGGGAAGGTAGAGTAATAAAAATAAAACTATGAGAAAGTGCTAATAACCCTAATGATTATCTTCATGCACAGAAGGGATTGCTCTCTTTCAAGCGTGTGTCTTCCGCTATGTATATGTTTCATATGATTTGACTTGACCCTAAGTCTACAAATATAGTACCTTTTCAATGTTTACTTCCTGACTGTTACTGAAGAAAACTATGTGGCTTAGATATGTCAGTAAAGGATAAAAAGGGAGAGCCAGCCATGTGATGTCATCAGTGATGTCATCAATGACATTTGTGATGTCATCTTTGATGTCCTGGGTGTTAGTGTTAGCAGTGCACGGTGGCGCGAGTTATGGTTGCTTATCTTACCATAACTGCCGAATTTCAGGGGTTTTTCGGTTTTACTTTGAACCATAATGTCCCTTTAACAAAGTTTTTTCACTGAATTTCATAGGTTTTTAGTAGCGCAACTTAACCATAACGTCCCTTTAACAAAGTTTTTTTTACTGAATATATATATATATATATATATATACACTAAGAAAACTTTGTTAAGGGGTCGTTATGGTGAAGTTGCCCTACCAAAAACCTGTGTACTTCACTAAAAAAACTTTTCAAACGTCCCATTATGGTTCAAAGTCAAACTGAAAAACCCCTGAAATTTGCCGGTTATGGTAGGCTAAGCAACCATACCTGCCATCACCACTGTGCACTGCTAACACTACCACCCAGCTCATGAAAGATGGCATCACAAATGTCCCGTTACAGAAGTTTTTTTAATGAATATACATTTATATATATGGCAATGAACAGAAACAAAGGGGCTAAACATCTGATTTTGTCAGTGATGTCATCAATGACATTTGTGATGCCATCTTTCATGTTCTGGGTGGTAGTGTTAGCAGTGCACAGTGGTGATGGCAGGTATGGTTGCTTAGCCTACCATAACTGGTGAATTTCAGGGTGTTTTCGGTTTTACTTTGAACCATAATGGGACGTTTGAAAAGTTTTTTTAGTGAAGTGCACAGGTTTTTGGTAGGGCAACTTCACCATAACGTCCCTTTAACAAAGTTTTTTTTTTACGGAATTTCACAGGTTTTTTGAAGAGGAACTTAATCATAACATCACGTTAATAAAGTTTTTTTGCTCAATATACAATATCATCATGTGATCTTGGGACATATGTAGTATAATTTATTTACTTTATATACATGTAACATAGAACATACAGAACCCCCTCGCTATTGGTATTTGAAAAGCACGGACTGAGCGCCTGTTTGCAGACGGGCGCGGACAAAGTCAACAGTATCCGAACAGTCAGGGGGTATCTGAAATTGTACTATTGTCTTACACAAAAAATGCTCAACTTGGAAAAAGGAGACATAAGGACATTAGAAGTACTAATAAAGTACTAATAAATAAATAGGTAAACCTAAGCGTGTGAAATATAAACCATATAAACCATGCATATAAACCATGCATTTAATGACCATGTAGAAACAAAAAAAAAGGTATGGCTCCAACGTAATTACCTCACAGAAACTCAGCATCCAGGGCCGACAGTAGACGCACGCAGTACAACAAAGGCAAATTTGAACAAAATAGTAAGGGAACTTCATTTTTACTTATGTGTGTACTTTTTTTGGTATGTGGAGCAGAAAAAAATATTTCTTTCTGTTGTTTTGACATAAAAATGTGCAGTACTTTGGAGTGGCTGGAGGAGAATTTTCCACATGGGGAAATGTCCGAAGATAGCGATAAGAATGGTACACACTGCTCTGCATAAGCAAAATAATGGTCAGTATTGTATGGGCATTTAACATATGTATAATTTTTTTTAATAGACGAGGAAAAAAAAGATGAAAGGCCAACAAACGACACAGAGGAAGTCAGGCTGAAAAGGATAGAACTGAAAATGGACACATTAAATGATAATTTTAAAAGTTTAAGGGAATTTGTGGAGGAATTTTTGAGAGGAAAAATATGTTATCACTGTCCCACCTGTACCTGGCCCCCTTCTCCATCCCATAGTGAACCATCCCCAAACCTTCAAGAGGAAAATAGACGTTTTGATGAAACATCCATCCTTTCCTCCCCATAAAAAATGTTCCCCTCACAACCAGCCCGTATTGAATCCTAATTCCCCTGTATTCGTGTCAGTATCTGCTTCCCCCTGTATTTCTGTTGATTGAAGTGCGTGTGTGTTTATTTGGAAAGTTTTTGTATATTAGTTGTTCTTGAAGAGTTTGAGGAAAACATTTTTTTTTAAAAAGATGTAAAATGTCCGCGAACAGCACGCCTGTTCGAGCTATCCGCAAGCAATAGAGTATGGATGTTCTAAGGGCAATAAACCTACCCGTAGCAATGACAACCAAGATGGAACTGATCTTAGAACGCACCATCTGTGCAAATTGTGCGTAAATAAACAGATTGGGGCATCCTAAGGACATTATAGCTCTCCATACGGCTCATAAACGAGATAAAACATGTTCTTAGAACACACCAGGTGTCCGGGATGTCTGTAAATGAGAAAAATGGGAGTGTCTTAAGGACACTATACCTGTCCGTATCGTCCGCATCCAAGATGGAAACGTCCGTAGAACAGGGGCGGTGGCCGGCATGTTCGTAGTCAAAGAAAATGGAGGTGTCCTAAGGACACTGGACCTGTCTGTACAGTCATGAGATAATGCTAGCACATGTGCAGTACACTTATAAGTACAGCGAACATTGCGCCTGTCCCTAAATGTCCGTCTCACTTGTGTCACACTTTTAATTAGTCGCAGGACCTGAACACTGTCCGTAGGACATTTGCACGCATGCGCACGTTTGTAACTCTGCATTTGCTGTCAAGCGGGCACTCATTTCCCTCGCGGATGTATTCAAGATGTCATCATGTGACCGCACCCACGCTGAGCGTGTGGACTAATTTGCGCAGTTTGTGTGCTTCTGCAACATTACAAAAGAAGTTATATACAGAAAGGGAAATTATTTCACAGTATAAAATCATCATTTCACATTTGTCATACAATAGCTGTACCTGTGCACATATTGGTCAAAGTTTTTGGAACGCTTTTGAGTGAAGAACATGGTCGTGAGCCGCACCCCTCCTCCCCTATAAATGGCCACACCCCTGAGTGGATCTTCATTGTGCTTCTGGCTATAGCACATTGAGTTGTGTTGCCTTTACTGCTGTGGCGACCAATAGAAAAGTAATCGTTATAGCATCCATGGGTACTGTTGCTTCATTAGCCTCAGTACCACCCCCAAACCCTCCACCGCCACCACCTCCCCAAGGGCCTGCAGAGGGATATACGGGTGAGGATGTAGAGATCGAGGAGGAAGAGGAAGAAGAGAATGAGGTGGAGGAACTCCGCACTACAAGCACTCGCCGGGAGTCGTGGGTGTGGCGGTTGTTTTCTGTTTGTGGGAATGTACCAAAAGCATGCACGAACCTGGTGAGGTGTAACTACTGCCAGTTGGTTCTGAGTCGCTGGTGATCTGGTGTATAGCTTTGGTACAACAACCATGAAGCGACATCTAACTTCGTTCACAGTGCGGACATTCGCAAGGTGGTGCCATGTGAAGAACGTAGTAGGTTGAGTTCCTCCACAGCATCCTCCGTGTCCGATCCTCTCACCACAAGAGACACTCCTGTGGGGGAGTGCATCCCTCTAGCTGCCTACAAGCCATTCGCGATGCTGTTGACCCTTACCTTTTGAAAGGTGACAATATTGTGTGTGTATTGCGATGCAGTTCTCTGCAGGGGGGAGAGTTTTCGAAGTGCTTTTGAGGCTACGGTCACGGAGCATCAGAAGAAGTGCCTCCTACCCAAGTAAAGCTCACCCTATATCTTTCTCTCTCCACCTGCCACTTCTTATCCCTGTGGTTGGTTCCCCTTCCTTACCCTCCTTTGCCCTCCTCTCCTAGTGTGTCGTGTGCCCAAAAGCAGTGAAGTGGAAAACTACAAAAACATTTAAAAAATGGCTCTTTTCAGAGCCGCCTTTCTTAGTTTAACAATAAAACCATCAAGTGACCATTGTAGGCCTCCGCGCATTTTTGAAAAAGTCTGCGCACAGTCGTAGGACACACAACAATGGAGGGTGCAAGTGGAGCAAAACCAATGGACTGTACGCTGGGAGTAAGTGGTGGCTCTGAAAAGAGCCTTTTCGTGGTGTTTTGTGTGCGTACAAAATTGTACATTTGAAAAAACGGATTGTCAAATAGGTTACATTGAATCCAAAAAAGGTTGCAATGCGGATTGTACATTGCGAAGAAAAATCTGATTGCCAGCATATGTGAGATGGACTCCATCTCTGTGAAAAATGAAAGAGCTGCGAAACAAAATGTTTTCATTGTGGAATGACGACATGCCAACATCTCTTAGAAAGGCACAAACAGCCTTAATCACATTGTGCCTCGCTTTCTCCATTTGTGGACCAAATGCAGAAGAACGCAGTTATATTTGTCTTTGTGCAATACGGGAAAAAAGTATTTGGCAATTTGGAAACATATCCATGACCTTCGCAAGTCCTTCCATCATTGAAAATTGCAAAGAAATTCCAGAGACATGGCCTAGACTGTTTCCTCCACAATGAATGATAATTATATCAGGATGACGCTTTTTCTGTAAAGTAGCACAGAGAGGTACCAAATCGAGCCACCTCATTCCACGCACGCCATGCCAGTGCACTTCCACATGAGGAAATCCAACATCTCCAGATAGACCGCAACTTTCTACATGCATCTTCAACCAATGTATCCAGGAGTCTCCCAAAATCCAGATAATCTGTTTGCGCGCACACAGAGCCATGGCTATCTGGTCTCCTGTCAGGGAGAAGACGGTCTCATTAAATCTCTCCGTTCAGAACCCACCCACTGAACTTTACTGACCAATCCCTAGCTCCGCTCATTCTCATTTGCATGTGTCTCCACCCCAGAATTTCCCATGTTAACATGCGCCTCCTGCAAACCAACACCATGTCCGCGGACATGTACAGGATCAGAGCGTGACGACTGTACATTTAAGTATTATTCCCCTTTAAGGTGTGCTCTGGAACAGACAACAGACACCTGTTATTTTGTGTTTTTTAATATTTTTTTTTCTTGCATTGCTCCTACAACCATTATAGAACCTTCTCTAAAGCAAGCCTTAATTTCCAAAAGAACATGGCATTTCCCAAAGAAGATAATGAAACACCATCTGCTTCAAAATAATCTGCATTACTGGGAACAATGTTATCGTGGCTGCAGAAAAACATACCAGCTCGTAACATGAAAGCATGCATGCCGCGATTGATGATACACCTCCCAATATTTTTATCAGGACAGAAAACAGAACTGCTGTCCCATTTTCCTCTAGGGAGTAAACCAAAAAAAATTACTTTCGTAGTTGGAAAGATGTTCATGACAGCTTTGAAAGATTTGGAACCAACTGTTCCAAATCTTTCAACAAACTACGTGAAGTCACGTAGCCCAAATGGCAAGCATCATAGTGCAAAAGTACCACATGCGGAGTGGTCATTGTACGCATGTGTCAGCAAACTTCCAGATTTGTCTCAACATTGCGATCACTATCAGCGCTCCACACCACGTCCACTCCTCTCACATCGAAATGGTGTGCCACATGGCTACTCTTGGCATAGTGCTGTAAACCATGGACAAAAATATCTCCAAGCACCAAATCCCTGACCCTCTGCACCTCTGCCATCTTCAGTATACGCACCGTCTTTCGACACCAAAGAGCAATGTGAACATCTGATTGGCTGATGCCTACAGTCCCCTTTCCATGCTGGATTTGCTGTAGAAACCCGTATGTGACACGACCTACCCGCAGACAAGCGTTGTCTAAGTGTGGCACGTAACTCTTACCCAGTCCTTCTACCCTTTCCACATCAGTCGCAAATCCATTCCCTCATTAGACAGAACTAAGCAGTCACACAGCCATCCACCAATCACAATCAACATCGCTAAATCTAACTCCATCATCAACATTTCGTACTTCAAATGCACTTTCGATGACTCTGAAGGGGAGTCGCATATCATTGCAAAGCACCTACTTCAAAAACTACTGTGCAAGTGTCGCAGATTTCTACGTACATCTCCATGCATGCGCACATGCATTAGTATAAAGTACAGGTATGCATATTTTAATCAGAGAACATGTGCAACCCTTATGATTTCATTTCAAGAAATGAATGCCAATAAATCTGCATAGCCAATACATGCCAACGCTCCCCCTTTATGTGCAAGATATCTGATTTTTCATTGACAAACCACACTACTTTTTACTGTCTCCCACATAACCTGCACATACGTCACAACCATCCCTATTGAGCGCGAAACTCTATTGTCCATTAGAAAATGTCTGAATTTTGTAATGTGTAATGCTACTTGCAATGCGATCGTATGAGAAAAATAAAAGCTCCCGATTGCTGTGGTGACATCTCCCGCTTATAATATGAAAGTAGAGGAATTTTTCCCATCTACTATAATGACCTATCGCTTACAAACCTCTCCTATAGATAATACAGCTTTAAAAAAATATGGCTTTTTCATAACCTAAAAATTGTACTTATTTCTGAAGCACGTGCAACTAAGATACTGAAAATAACATACAGAGGTAGCACATAGTGAAGTGAAATGTGCACATGCTCTGTGTTGAAATATAAAAGGAGAACATTCCGATGAAAGATGCAAAATTAATGTGTACAGTAACATCACTGCTTTAAGCATACAAAGTTAATAATTTTTTTTTTTTTACAATCGCAGTGAAAACTACTCACCTGAAAATCAACAGCATCTACACTGCAAATGACATATCCGAAGAAACCTGGTCATTCCGCAAAAAAAAGTAAGTACAGTACTACCTTTATATTCTAACTATTACTCAAAAAGACTGTGTGGGTTATTCATTTAATTTGTGCATCTAAGCAAACATTTATTTCTGAACCATTCTACCCACAAATCCCCATTTATTAAATAAAGAATAACAGGCAGAATGGCTCACAAATCCCTGTGTGTTTGGAACGCAAATAACATACAAAATCCTTAGAATGTTAGTACTAGAAAACAAATAGCTGTTTTAATTTTATGCCATTATGTTTACTGTTAGTGCTTCTCCTCACCACTAGGCCACTTTGAACTCTCATCTGAAGCACATTGTAGTAGTATACAAACAGAGAAATAGCCTTCCCAAATCATTGTAAGAGGCCAATGCACATTGACACACCACCACAAAGAGTTTCCCCATCAAACGGATGCACGCATGCACACAGAACACATACATTGTACAACAGACCAAACCTTGTCTTCTTTTTTTCAACAGACCCCAAAGAATGCATACCAAAAAGCAAGTCAGTAGAAAGGAATGCAGAAGTAGAGCAAATAAAAATAAAAGTGTCCAACCTAAGCATCCATCTGTAGCAGAGTTTGTAGAGAACGTTGGAACAAAACAGCTAATACAGTCGTTTAGGAAAACAAAGGAAGCATCAACTACCGAAACTTTACCTCCTCCATCAAAATGTAGCATGAAACACAAAACTCTTCACAAAAAATCGGCTACCAGTACTGCTAACAAAGCTCCTATTAATCCTGAAATAGTAACAAGAACCCATAGTAAAAAAAGTATTTTAGCAAAAATGTTTCACCACAGAGTCCTTTAGAATCTAATAAGAACAGGACCGAAATCATCCTCGACCCTTAAAACCTACTGTAGAAAATTAATCCTACAAGCTCTCGTGGACAGTGCAATCCTTCTCAAAAGGAAGTTGTTCATATTAGTGTTAAATAGGATGAAATTACTGACAAAATTAAGTACAAACTACAAAAGAAACTTATCAATAAACGGAATGTGAACAAAAATAACTTCTTACATATTTGTGGAGGTGAATGGAGTCACACAACAACCACAGAACCATATTTTAATGAAGAAGCATACAAACAAAATCAAACAAACACAATTGCCATTCATAGCAGTGGACGAGGGTATGAAAAAATCAATAATACCATCATGGAACAAGAAACAGTGCTTAGAAAAGTATCCCCTGAAAACTCAGAATTACCTCTCGATTTGACTGAACCAGACCGTCCAGTGTACAAATGGCCGTGCACATCAATGTGTGCCATTCCTAACAAATCTTTCAAATCTTTACATCAGTTCCTCAATCAGTGTGTAAAAGGTAAAGACAAAATTAAAATGAAAGTGCTGCAAAATATGGATATCTGTCCAGTGCGCAAAGACACAGGACTCAAAGGACATTCATTAGCCTGCATTTCTAGACCTATTTGCAAAAGTACCTTCCATGATATCAAAAGAATATCAATACATCAATCAAATGTAAGAAATCTTGTGTATAAAATATACTATGCTAAAAGTCCAGCTTTAGAATTAGCCAATTTAAATAACACTCTTCTGCATGGTGCACCCAAATACATACAAGAAGAAATTGACTGTATCCAGAGAAAATATTTTGGAAGTGAAAGCCACTTACAAAATGCAATAGTTTTAGAAAAGAGTACCAACAATGCTGCACATAGCAACCTTCTATTACACACATACAAAAAAGAAATACTAAAATTTAAAAGTAAATCGGCTGAAGTACCAAACCATGTGTGTGTGTGTTGTCGTAGAACGTTTTACAAAAGGAACACAAAAAATGTAGACATAGCATACAAAATAGAAGACAATGAAGATTACAAATGGTTTCAATTAGCTCTCTACCTTTTAGCAGAAAACAAATATGAAATAAGAGAACCCCTAATATATTGCAGTTACTGCACAACAAAACTAGACAACAACCAAACTCCTTCGCGTGCTATCACAAATAATTAGGAATTGTTCCCACTACCAAAAACCCTGCAACAACTCAATTTGTATGAGAGCATCATAATTCAAACAGTTCACCCATTTCAAGCAATTATACGCCTTCACCCAAAAACAGCAAAATTACCTCCCTCTGAATTGGTGAAAGGCATTTGTGGCAAAGTAGTTTATTTGCCATTAGATCTAACCAAAAATGTACACACTCTAGGAGTGCAACGTTCAATAGAGCATTCTTTCATTTTCTTGGTAAATGGTGTACCAACAAAGGATAAAAGAATTTGGCAGCAACTGGTGGACTTACATAAAGTTAGACAAGCCTTGCAGTATCTGAAAGACAATAACGAGTACTACAAGGAAATAAATATTGAAGAAAACTTAAGGGAAGCAACTGAAATAATTCAAGAGCCATCAGAAACTGGACAATTCGAACTTCTGGATCCTGCTGCAGTATGCACTCTTTTGGACCAGTACACAATTCATCCATTGCATTCCAATAAAAGCATAGATGATGCACTAGAAATTTACCAAATGCGACAAACCAAAGGTTCACCAATGAGTATATGGGAAAAAAGTATAGAAGCATGTGCTTTTCCACTGCTATTTCCTACTGGCAAAGGTGGAAGATACGATGATAGACCCACTCAGATTACGGCATCAGAAAACCGCTCATTACGAATGTATTCGCAAGATCCCAGATTTAGATAAAATGTGGAGTACATATTCAACCTACTCTTTGAAAGTGAACTAGCAACGCTATGTTACGGAGTTGCACATATTTTTAAATCTGGAACTCACTTTCAAAATATGTCAGCTATGCAATTAATACAAAAAGTACAGGAAAAAGATGAGGTTTTACAATCAAGTAAAACAAATTTGTTTGCAAACATGCGTGGTACAAAAGAGTACTGTTCCAATGGCATGGAGACGTACGTTGTATGATCAGAAACCTTGGAACACCGACTTGGTTTGTGACACTAAGTTGTGCAGAATACACATGGGAAAATTTACATGAGTTCCTACGCATAGCAAACAACAACAAAACCAACATAGATATGTTAACACCTGGAGAATGTTGCTCTCTAGATCCAGTTAATGTGTCAAGATATTTCCATCATTGTTTCATTGCTATGCTACACTTTATTTGCAATAAAACTGTTCCTCCCCTCGGAGAAGTGCAACACTTCTTTTGGAGAAAAGAATATCAAGCGAGAGGAGCACCACATATTCACATGCTTTTATGGGTCAAAGGTGCACCTAAATTTGGTCACGACAGTGATGCCACTGTTTTGCAGTTCATCCAAAAATATGTCACTTGTGAAATCCCGTCACAACGGACACATAGTGACCTGCATGGGCAGATTTTACAATTTCAAAGACACAAATGTGGCACATATTGTCATCGCAAATACAAAATCAAAGGTAAATACTACACCAAATGCCACTTTGGTTTCCCTAGACCAGTTACAGAAACATGTGAAGTGAACAACTTCATGTCTTCAGTTCAATATAGTGTTAAAGGTAAATCACCTAAGAACACATATTACATAAAAAGAACAGAAGAATCAAAATATCTCAATGATTACAATGCAATCATTGCCCTCTTATGGAATGCAAACATAGATGTGCAGTACATTGCAGACAATTCTACTGCTGTTGCACAATATGTTACAGCCTACTTAACAAAAGCAGAAAAAACAGAGCTTCAAGACCTCTGGGATTACCTAGCATCAGACAAAACACTATCGCAGAAATTGTACAGCCTAGGCATGAAAATGCTCTCTCATAGAGAATGTGGCGCCTATGAAGCAGCAGATCATTTAACCGGTACTGCTATGTATGGAAAATCAGACAACATAGTATGGCTAAGTCTTGGTCCTGATAAATCTAGAAAAAGGGTTCTTAAATCATATGAGGACATAGAAACAATTGCCAGAAATGATCCCAACAGCCAACACATTTAAAAAAAAACAATTTACTGGACATATACTATCCGAACAGGAGTAGCACTTTGGAAAGCATGTGCTCAAAACTTTGCATACAAAAATAGTGTAAAACCCGATGAAAGCAAAGGTAGATAGGGAGTAACCGATTGTGAAGGCAGTTTAGTGAAACTTACTAAACAAAGCTTAATTAATCATGTTAAATTGTCATTAAAAACTCCTCAACATAAATAACTATATTACATGTCTCTACTACAACTTTTTAAACCATGGAGAAAAGAGGAAGAGATACTAGATAACTATGACTGCTATGAAGATGCTTTCAAAGCAAGTGTAAGCGCTATCACCGATGTGAACTTTACGCAGTACAAAACAATTTTACACAATGAGCAGCAACACAAAGAAGAACTTCAGGCCCAACTAGATAAGAACTCTTCCGACAGTAGTCAACCTTCTGTAACAGGAAGCCAGGAACTACTAGGACAGCCACTAATAGCAAATGAGGCAGAATTAGCTATGACAGAAGTGGAAAACACCATGTGTCACTATCAAGAAGATATTGAAGACTTAACTGTACAACAATCAAAACTTAACAAAGATCAGCGCACCATTTTTGAAGACGTAACAAAACAAATTGTACATGGTGTGCAACACGAAAATAAAGGATGTACCTGCCAAAATTACAAACCTATACTGCTGTACGTCAGTGGTGAAGCTGGGTCAGGAAAAATATTCTTAATCAAAAACATCAGCAAGTTCCTTCAACAATTGACAAACAACAAACTGTCACCTGTCACTTTACACCGATTACTACTCCTTCCAGTAGAGCACCAAAACAATTTAGACTATTACAAACTTTCTGCAGAAGCTGCAATGGAACTACGCAGAGTATTAAACCAAATGAAAATGCTACTAATAGATGAAGTGAGTATGGTCTCCAACCTAATGTTGGCCTTGATTCACTTCAGATTGCAAGAAGTGCTTAAAACAAACTACGAAGAACTCTTTGCAGGAAAACACATTATTGTTTTCGGAGATCTTCTACAATTGACACAAGTGAAAGGTGAACCTATTTTTAAAACCTTAGGACACAACCTTTGCTGTAAAACTGTGGGCAGCATAGGAAATGTAAACCTTTGGCAACATTTCCTATACAGAGAATTAACAGAAAACATGCGGCAAACTGCAGATCTCACTTATGCCAACATCTTAAAAAGTATTAGAGTTGGTGTACTATCGCAAGAAGCACAGCCAATGTTGAAAAACCGTCACATTCATGCAATTTATGGCGATAATGCATGTGCTACTGATGTTATGGAACAATTAGCGCACAAAAATGTCAATTGTATGCCCTTAATGCCAACTCTTGCAAGCTGTTTCAAATTCAATGAAACAATGTTAAATAAAGAAATGCAACCAATTATAGAAATTAGCGCCACAGACAAACTAGACGTACATGGTATGACACTGCCCATGTGTGAGCAAGCTACAACAAGACTAAATAGCTTAGAAAAATCAATCTCCAACACAGCTGGGTTGGAAAAAATATTAAAATTATCCTTAAATTGTAGAGTAATGCTTCAACGTACCCTTAACGTGGAACAAGGGCTAGTTAATGGGGCACTGGGTACAGTTGTTGGCTTTCAATCATACCCAGGTGACAACAACATTCAGTTTGTCAATATTCGCTTTGACAAACTTTCAGAAGTGAAAAAGATAGCGCGCTCAACTGCTTGATTCCTTCTCTTCAAAGACATGTATGTACGTAGAGAACAATTTTCTCTAACTCGTGCATATGCAGTCACCATTCATAAATCCCAAGGTCTTACCCTAGACAAAGCATTGATAGATATATGAAACACAGTCTTTAATTAAGGCATGAGCTACGTAGCGCTTTCACGCTTAGGTACACTTGACAGTCTATTTCTAATGAACTTTGATGCAAGTAAAGTGAACGCTGATATTCCTTGCATTTTAGAATACAATAGACTGTGTTCAATGTACACCCCACATCTGAAACAATATCCTGTTCTAGAATAAGTAAAACGTGGTAAAAAAAAACAAAATCAAACAGAAATGCAACAGAATCTGACAGCAAATCCTTCAAAAAAACAAAAGAAGCTAAAGCTTCATCAATTACCACAAGGAAAGAAGAACCTATTAGGGAAAGTAAACCAGGTACTTCTTCAAACAAGGAACAGAAAGGCCGAAAAGTGCACTCAGATACAGAACTAGCTGGTCCATTCAAATTTTCAAATGAAACTGGTATAAGTTGCTATGCAAATGTAGCAATGAATATTCTATTTCAATTGCCACCAATTGTTAACAATATTTACTTACACAGTACAGACCAATTGTGTTTGCAAATGTTAGTCCTGCATAGAAATGCAACAAACAACCCTGACAACATGGACAGTGTTCACGGAATAAGACAAGAATTGGACTACTGTGCTGGAATGGTGAGATTCACTATAAACACACATGAAGATCCACAAGAATTTCTAATGTACTTACTACAAGTACTGGAAAACAAAAGCATACCTATAAATGAAATCTTCTAGATTTTATACATGTGGAAACATACATGCACTCTCTGTAGCAATGTGATACAGGAACAAATCCCAAATGAGCGATTTGTGTACGTATCCATACCTAATTGTGAATCCATTCCATTTCAGCAACTTGTACAGAATGCAAACCAGGGCAGATTATGTACTATGTGCAATTCAGACAATCGCTCCACCTTACTGATACAAACACATAGTAACTACATAATACTTATGATTCTACATTATAATGCAGATGGTACCAAAAACAACTTCAAGCTGAGTGGATTCACACGCGGTCAAGTGTCACTTGGAAAGAAAACCTTTACAACAATAGATATAATCTACCATGCAGGAGCTGCAACCAATGCAGGTCACTACACTGCATACATTAAAAAGAAATGTGGATGGTTGGAATGTAATGATAGCACCATTACTGTAAACCAGAGATTGCCAGCTAATCTTACAAATGCGTATTTAATCTTCTTAAAGCCAAAATTTAATAACTAATGTTTACTTCAACATTACCAAAAAATAAAGTGAAAGACTACAAACAGTTAGAATACGCCAACAGGTATCTAACTGCCCAAGAGTATATTACAACGACACAGATAAATGAATATCACAGATCCGTAACCACAAATGCAAAGTTAGAATACACCAAAAGGTATCTAACTGTAGTTAAAAATCGGCAGCAAGGCAACAAAGATAACATTAATCAGAAAGAAGAAGGAAACAGTCAAAGAAAAGAAAGAAATAAAAACAACTGCAAGCTGAGTGGATTCACACATGGTCAAGTGTCACTTGGAAAGAAAACCTTTACAACAATAGGTATAATCTACCATGCAGGAGCTACAACCAATGCAGGTCACTACACTGCATACATTAAAAAGAAATGTGGATGGTTGGAATGTAATGATAGCACCATTACTGTAAAGCAGAGATTGCCAGCTAATGTTACAAATGCATATTTAATCTTCTTAAAGCCAAAATGTAATAACTAATGTGTACTTCAACATTACCAAAAAATTAAGTGAAAGACTACAAACAGTTAGAATACGCCAACAGGTATCTAACTGCCCAAGAGTGTATTACAACGACACAAATAAATGAATATCACAGATCCGTAACCACAAATGCACAGTTAGAATACACCAACAGGTATCTAACTGTTGTTAACAATCGGCAGCAAGGCAACAAAGATAACATTAATCAGAAAGAAGAAGGAAACAATCAAAGAAAAGAAAGAAATAAGGTGTAGCATATCAAATAAAGCATTTTTTAATCCGACAAGGATTTTTTTCCCCAGACCGAAGGATTTGAAAAACAAACACAGAAACTGAGCAAAATGCACAGTTCACTGGTTTGTAAACTAAATATTAGGGTAAAAAAAAAACTAAACTCTCTATTATACATTGTATTAAGTCTTCTTAAAATGCAAACACTAACATGCTTTTTTCTTTTATCACAGAAATTGAAAAAGGATCGTTCCGCCAAGTGCTAAAGTCATGTAAGACATATATGGATTCTGAACAAAGTAAACAGTAAGTATAATTACAGTAATCTCATACAAATGCGAATCTACACATCTAATCTATGGCACTAATATGCTGCAGTTGCTGTAGGCTGGCCCTAGCATCTTCGTTGTATAACCTACCACCTACACCCTACGGCCAAGCAACCAAGACGATAGGTCCTACCCGCAACCATCGCTGCATATCAAAACCATGGTGCTTGTAATTTGACTACTTATAAGTTTACTCTTGGGTGCATAGTCTGCAGCCATGCACCCAAGACGCTATGAGGTGCACACAATTACCGCACCACACCACACCCATGTTCATTTATAATCTCACTGCTTATGACTTCAGTCTTGGGTGCATGGCCTTTGGCCATGCACCCAAGACTCTGGGTCCTGGAAAGAACCACCACAGCATATCGCACCCATTGTGGCTTCTAAATTCACTACGTATAAAGTTGGGTTTGGGAGCATGGCTTCGGCCATGCACCCAAAACGATGGGCCCTCCCCACAACCACCTGAATAATGTTTCATAGTACGAGTGTACATATACCTGTGATATGCTGCAGTAGTTGTGGCCACAGGCTACAAACTTGGGTGTGAGCCATAGATTTGTTCAATGTATGGGTATGCAGTATTTAAAATCCATAGTGGCGTACAACTGCAGTGCTTACAACTTTGTTCTCCGGTGCATGGCCTTCAGCCATACACCAAAAACTGTACGTCCTGGCCACAACTACCACACCATATGACACCCATTGGGGCGTGTAATTACACTACGTACAAATGTGCTGTTGGGTGCATGGCTTTCGGTCATGCACCCATGACTGCTGCCCCTCCCCATAGCCAGCTGAGTGATGTACTACAAAACCATATCACACCTATTGGGGCGTGTCAGTACACTGCGTAAAAATGTGCTGTTGGGTGCATGGCCTTTGGCTCTGCACCCATGACTGCAGCCCCTCCCCTCAGCCACCTGAGTAATGTACCACC
The DNA here is from genome assembly GCF_040938575.1 of Ambystoma mexicanum. Lineage (NCBI taxonomy): Eukaryota > Metazoa > Chordata > Amphibia > Caudata > Ambystomatidae > Ambystoma > Ambystoma mexicanum. The sequence goes on along the minus strand of NC_090928.1, from coordinate 373,721,605 downwards.
ACAACATATCACACCCATTGTAGCTTGTAAGTACAGTACGTGCTGTTGGGTGCATGGCCTTTGTTCATGCACCCATGACTGCTGCCCCTCCCCACAGCCAGTAGTGTGATATACTACCACACCATATCACACCCATTGGGGTGTGTAACTACACTATGTACAAATGTGCTGTTGGGTGCATGGCGTTCGGCCATGCACCCATAACTGCACGCCCTCCCCACAGCCACCTGAGTGATGGGCGATACTACGGGTGTATCTATAGTTGTGGTATGCTACAGTGGATGAGGCCTTAGTATAGAGTCTTGTTTGTTTGTCCATAGATATTGCCATGTATGGGTGTGCAGTAGCTTATAAGTTTAGTGCTTAAAAATGTGTTGTTGGGTGCATGGCCTTTTGGCCATGCACTCAACTCCCTACACACTCTCCACAACCACCTGATCCATAAGCAATACTACAGGCGTATCCATTGCTGTGACATGTGGCGGTGGTTGTGGCCAGGGCCTAGAGTCTTGGAATTATGGCCTACGGTCTACGGCCTACGGCCATGCACCCAAGACTCTAGGCCCTGGCCACAACCAGCACAGCTTATTACATCCATGGTTGCTTATACATCATTAACACACCCATACAATTAAACATTGTAAGTGGACCATGTACTCAATTCGTACTCAGGACTCTAGGCTCTGGTCACACCTACCAGATACATAATCAAATGTATGGCTGTGATGTATGAAAGTGATGTCCTGCAGTGCTTGTGGGCAGGGTCTACACTCTTCGGTGTGTGGCCTACAGCCTTCAGCCATGCACCCAAAAGGGTGCGTTCTGTCCACAACCGCTGCACTATACAAAATCCATGTTGGCTTATAAAGTTATAGCTTATAACTTTGTTCTTCGGTGCATGGCTGCAGGTCGAAGACTGCAGGTCCTCCCTACAACCACCTCACTTATGTGACGGAGATACGGGTGTATCTATAGGTGTGGTATGCTTCAGTGCTTCTGGCCAGAGGCTGGACTCCTAGCTGTATCTGCATTGATATTGGAAGTTATGGCTGTGCAGTGTCTTATACCTCCAGTGCTTATAAATTAAAAAAAGCCTATGGCCATGCATCCAAGACTCTAGGCCCTGGCCACAACCACTGCAGCATGTCACACCCATGGCAGCGTTCGAATGAATGGTGTACGCATAGGAAAAAGTAATGTAAATACGGCATGTACTCAATTTCAATGATCGCTAACAGCACGTGTGTCCTTAGAACAGTTTCAAGTTCCCTGTACACAGCACGGACTGAAATACTACCCTTATTAGACCCTTCATTTTCTGTATGTACAAACCTCCCGAACAAGGCAGCCATAGAAAGTTTATCAGGAACATCTACCACCAGAACATAAGCAGTTTTTCACCCATCTCTTACTGTCTAAAACTCCCCAAGCACTTTGACACAGCAAAATAGGTTTCGAAATCGCTTGTTACCGCTGGTACCCGATCTGCGGTCAGCGGATCCAAGATGTCGGGCGCATTCAAACAATCTGACGCTGAACACGTCTCGCTTCAGCCAATCGGCAGAGACGTTGCGTGTCCGCGGTCATGACGCCAGCCCCTTAGCCAATCGGTGTCTTGTCCGTGGAGCGAACAGGGAAGTGTGACCGCTGAGCAGACATAGATATCACTAATTTTTTAAGACCTACTTTTTGGTCATTTTTTTAAAAAGTACTACACAGAAAGTGACCAAATGTACAAAAGCACGCTTTCGGGAATAAGCCGCTGCTCCTGCCGCATATTTTGTGAAAATCCATCCAGCAGTTTGGCCTGTAGCCGTGCGCAAAGTTTTTCCTCCATTCAGTCTATGGGAAAAACAGAAGTTTTGGGACACCCCCTATAACTTTGCCCCCCCTGGACGAATCCTCATCAAACTTTGCAAAAAAAAAATCAGAGTGGCCCATATACATTTTTTGCGAAGTCTGGTGAGGATTCGTCCAGGGGGAGCGTAGTTATAAGCCGCCCAAAAAGTGCTCTTCCTATGGAAACAGCAACTTAACCATAACTACACGGCCACTACCGTGGCTGTGTTATATATATACACACACACACACACACACACACACACACTAAGCAGTGCTCAATTTATGACACCCTGTTAATCTTTTCATCAATTATTAAGCATGTGTAATGTTGGATGCCTTTTAGCAGCACATATCTGCCCTTGGACCAAAAAGAAAATATAAAAAATTGAGAGCACTGGCAGAGCTGTTCCAACACATTGCCAATACTCCTTTTTTTAATGTGGAATGTGCAAACCTCTACACTACCAATGCTCTGCTATGGTTCCTAGTGATTGCATCTAATGCCTTAGCAGCTAAAAAAAAGCAACGAAAAAAAACATCAAAGCATCTTTTTTTTAATGGGGATCCCCCCAAGCCCCTTTTTTACCACTTAAAACCCATTATAGTTCAAATAAAACCTTTACCTTTGAAAAAAATGCATTCAATGCATTTTTTTCAATGCATTTTTTTTATGATTTTGGCATTCAATGCTTTGTATTCAATGCAATGACTGGAGACCTCTGTTATTAAAGCATGTATATCTGTATATATACACTTACACATGACACCATCCTGGGGAATGACATTCAATACATATACTTAGGACAGTATAGAAAGTATACTTTTAGGGGTGGTCTAAACCTCATGCATCGGTAGTGTGATTCAGGTGCAGTGCCAACCTGCAGAAAGAAGGGAGACACCGTTTTATCATAGGCATACATGTGTGGGAGATGGATCACGAAGATGCATTCTACTGTTTTGGGTCAAAGGGTGTATTACATGTCACACAAGATAACAAATACATATAACTCCTATTTTTTAGAAACCTAAATTCACTTGTGGTCACTTCTTCACGTCTCTAAACATGCTCCCCGTTGGTGCAGTTCCTGGTGCTTTTCTGAATTGTGTTCTGGTAGTTTCAGCTGCTGCCTTTTCTGGCTACCAGGCGTGTGTCAGATATATAAGGTTGTGTTCATTCAGAAAATACCACTAGCAGTTGAGCAAATGGATATTGCTATGCAAATACCTATCTTGAGAAAGGCAGGCACATGCCACTGCCCACAGTTTTACATTTTTGAGTGGGAATTTCTGGGATGATCCATTCATACATAGGTAGTAGTTTGCCAAAAATATTGGCTGATTATTAAAAAGGTGAATTTTGTCAGAGAAATATCTTGAATTTGCAGCTTTGAGGACATTCTATCGGTATCCATTGAGTCCTGGGGCTCAGCATAAAAAATCAGTATCTTTCAAAAGGTCAATGTGGAGTTTCTTTTATAATTGAGATTAATTGACAAGCACATGTAACTGAACACTGCTGAAATCAAGGGATTGCAAGGATGAACTAAAACATGCAACCATGGGAGGGAAGTCCGTGCAATGGTTCATGGATCAATATTTCACATGGGCAGAGTTGCAAAGGTTGCCATCTGCTGCGAATTATTCAGGGAGATGGTGTTGGATAGAGGCATGTTAATAAAGTAGAGTCTCCTATGAATGTCACACATTAAAAGGGCTTGCATTATTTTTAGAAGATGCTTGTATGGCGTACAGTAGAATGCTCATCAAATCACATGGGCATTCTACTTTCACAAGCCTATTAAAAACACAAGAGCAGGTTTAAAACGCTTGGAATATACGTTCCATCAGTTTGGGGAACCATGAAATTGGCAAGTAGTGACTTCCGAGACGGATGATGCGTTAAATGTCTGGGAACAATATGAGGGATTCTCATTTTAACATGTATTACCCTCATAAACTCTTTAAATGAAAACGTGCAGACACTATACCAATTAAGAACTGAATTTTTATTCCTTGCTATCTGAATGGGAGTTCACCCCTCGCATTGCCATTTACTCAGAGGTCGAAGTTGGCGGGAGCAGTTGGGAGCGGTCGGGAGCAGTGCTCCTATACTTATAATGTTTAAGTTTCACTGTTCGTATACTTTTATTTTAAAAAGAGACCATTCTGGAATGGTTTCGTTTTAAAATAAAAGTGTAGGAAGAGGTTGAAGCCTGCACTTCAGTGCACTGCGCTGAACATTCCCATAGATAGCAGGTGTGTTTGTTTGGATTGTGTGTGGGAGGGGGCAGGGCAATGGGGTTTGTGGGAGCAGGGGCCAGGCCAGCAGGGATCATAGCTCCACGACTTCTTTTCGTACACTTCAACCACTGCATTTACTGTGTGTCTTTGCAAAGGGAGAAGGTCCCCCTCTGGCTCTGGTGGTGCATCTCTGGCTGTAGTTCGAGTAGTCTTGCTTCATTGTCCAGTGTGGTCAAATGAGCTTCAGGGGCACATCACCTCTTCCCTCTAACTGGGACCTTTTAGGCGCATCTTTGGGAGGATGAAAGTCGTAGACGGTGTCTATGGGGAGGGGCCTCACACCTTTTCGTATTTCCTGACTGTCACGGTTCCCTAATGACTCCTAATCTAGTCTGGAAGACTTTTTGCCTCTCAGCATTACCATCTCCTTGCCTAGGTAGCTGTGTGCCAACCTATCGGGTGGCCATTTACCCTTATGTGTGGTAATTAGCCTGCTGCATCCATACGAGGCTCCAGAGGGGACATCTGTGTTAAATGTCAAGGGTTAGTTGCACAGCAAAACATCGTTCCCTGTGTACAAAAGGAAAACGATGAATTCATATATGGTGTTGGCCTATCCCTGCCTCTGAATGTGTGGGTAGGAAAAGACAAGGCCAGGGGTGGCTGGATGCATACATGATATATGTGATGTCTGATAGTAATCCACATCTGAGTTTTTCCAGGAAGTAACCTAGGGATGTTGAAATGCAGAAGCTACAGGTGGCCACATGGCTGCCAAAAGTTTGAATGGTTTAACACCCCTGATTGGAACGGGAATAGGGAGTTTTTGCCACAGTAGAATTCATCGAAGTAGATTTAGTCCAAAAAAAATTCAGATTTTGCTGCAAATATATATGGGTGGTGGGTTTAGGAGAATAATTAATGTAGGGGAATTAAGGGAGGGGCCTGCGTGTGGTCTCGCCCGCATATATTTTCAGCAAAATATGCCTGTAAAAAAAATACCAATTTTACGAAATCTACTAGGATGAAAAAGATCACATAGAACCATTGGAAAATGGCTTCCTAGCTGAGACCATCGGAGAGCGTTCTCCATTGCTTTTTCTAACCTTGAGATCAGTCCCAAAATACGAGAAGAATGCTTAACTGAAAGAGACTGTGAGTAACCCATGCTGCAGCAACTTGATACGGATCAGCAGTGGGTGACGCTCTCTTGGTGCCTGCCGCTATGGGTGGGCGGAATCGCTGACAGTGAAGCCTCCCATTGTGCTTCTCCTGCAGGGCAGAATTTATTTGTACCTTATTCGTTGCATTAGGACACATTTTTTGTGTGTGCAGATTTGCTTGACATTTCAGCTATTTAGTCTGCCCACATTTTTTATTGTCTGTAAAATGCCTCAAATAGGCAACATTTGGCAAGCAGATAGATTTTGCCCAGAATGTTCACATTTCGGAGGGGAGTCAATTTCGTTAGTTTCACCCACCCCTGGCTGCAGATGCTTGACTCCTCAAAGAGTCCAGGGTGGAATGACAGGCCAATGGTCCCTTCCTCTCAAAAAGAGAACACTGCCTGGTTCAAAGCCTTAAAGAGTTTCCACTCCCTGAGAATCCTTGCTGCTCAACCCTGGGCATAGCTGTAATGCAGAGGCAGAGGCTTTGGAAAGTCACCAGTTCTAGTAATGGTTAGCGCCCGTAGCCTACCCTTAAGGAAACCAAAGAACTGAAATGAAATGTTTCTTTGGAATTGCAAAGTGTCGACAGACGTCAACAACTGACTTTGACTTCCACGACTGGGACACCCCTTCCATGTCGGATTACAAACTAAGAACAATACACAAATCTTCTTAAAACTTTGTTAACTCTAGCCTTCTGCCATTTTTAAATAATTGATTTAGTGGACCACACTGATCACACCTGGAGATTGTAATACCCAAGGTTGGATTAAAATATACAATCCACTAGGTTATAAGAGCCGATATAGTATCGGACACGAGCTGGCACATGACAGAATCCAATACCCAGTTCTGTCATTTCATCAACAGCTGATTAGATGTTGTCTTGTTTGTTTGTGCGTAAGTTGTGTTTTTAGAAATGTATTTGAATGCCAAAGTGTTAGCGTTGAGGGACAGTTTCTTTTTTCAAACTATGCCTATTAGATAGGCGTTCCATCACACGCTTCCCAGGGATAGGCACCCCTATCAGGGACAGGGTGCTCTTCTCTTAGGAACAGCTAGCACACTGTTTTACTATTTAACAAGCGCCCATTTATAAATTACATGTTCACTGTGATAATTTGTTCTCCCAATGAACCGATGTTTTTGCGCTAAAACATAGATTTGTTTAATGGTTAGGGAAGGTATTTGACTTTCCTTGTGTCTTTCAACCTACCCCGTTCTTTGTACATAGTTGTCCATTAGAGGTCACGCATACAATCATTTCTAATTGATTTTCCAATAAGACAATTCTCAGAATCTTGTAAGAGTTTACACAAACCCTACTTCAAATTTTATAGGAATTCAATAAGTATTTTGGTATCACATAAAGTTCTCAATATGGTCCCGAAAACCCACTAGTTTCTCACAAGTTCTTATAAGATGCTTGGAATAATCTTATAAGGCATGTTTGCACAGTTGTCTGCTGCCCTTTCACACAGGAGATTGTGTAGCTCCCGGTGTCCAGGATTTGATTTCCAGGGATGACTGTAGGGATGTCAAGGAGGCTGTTCTCACTCTCACATAAGTCAAATGATTTCTCTGCAGATATTGGCCCTACATCGATGGTAAGATCAGGGAAGCGCTGGTATTGCGCAGGATTAAAGTGCGACTCCTGATCAGCTGCTGGAAAGACACCCACCCACTTACCTTCAATGTCGTTACGTCTCTCAAAGCTATCTGCGAGGAACTACCTAACTGTAGCTTGGAAGCGGTAAGTACCAAACCCTTTGTTCAAAGATTAGCTTCATTCTTCCATTTTTAAGATAGTGCAGGTACACAGAGACCAAAGGGATTAACTTGGGAATCAATACTTTGCGTGTTTGGCAACATCATGTTTTCATTGGTAACTTTTTTTATTGTGCTTCTTTGTAATATGTCTACATTTCTTAAACGAAATAAAAACATGTGTACAAAAAAGAAATATCAAAAACACAGAGGTGTAGTTGTTTACCAGCAGCAGGTGGGACTAATATCGTGGGTGGCCATTTTTGACTTTTTTTCTAGTAAGAGACATTTCTTAGTATTATTCTGAAATATCTAATGCTCTTATACACTATTGAAAAATGCCAGCAACATGAAAGGGAGGTATATTGATTAGCAAAGACATATTTCTAGGCAATACTTTCATGATGCTGAATAAACAGACACTGTCGAAGTTCAAAATATGAAGCTTACCAATTACACGATATGGTACTGTAATAAGGAATGCATTGTCTCCATGTCTTCCAACGATGTATGTGTTTGCGAAAGCCGCTCACTTAAAAAACGATCAGTAAGATTCTATTAAGTAGCTTTTGAGAACTGGCAAAAACTAGTGGGAGGGTTCCTTCTTTCCTTCTTCCTTTCTTCCCCTCTTTCCTTCCCCTTCCTTTTCTTTCTTTCTTTCTTTCTTTCTTTCTTTCTTTCTTTCTTTCTTTCTTTCTTTCTTTCTTTCTTTCTTTCTTTCTTTCTTTCTTTCGTTTAAAAGAGCTGGCATGTCCACAGTTACTCATAACACAGTTAATTCAGATGGCCTCCCTCCCTCCCTCCCTCCCTCCCTCCCTCCCTCCCTCCCTCCCTCCCTCCCTCCCTCCCTCCCTCCCTTCCTTCCTTCCTTCCTTCCTTCCTTCCTTCCTTCCTTCCTTCCTTCCTTCCTTCCTTCCTTCCTTCCTTCCTTCCTTCCTTCCTTCCTTCCTTCCTTCCTTCCTTCCTTCCTTCCTTCCTTCCTTCCTTCCTTCCTTCCTTCCTTCCTCCTTCCTCCCTCCCTCCCTCCCTCCCTCCCTTCCTTCCTTCCTTCCTTCCTCCTGTTGTTCAAAGTCCCACCAGCAACATGATGCCTCGTAGATCATGATGCTGTGTATGTAATAAGAAGAAGGCATTCTTCTGCATTTGTACACTTTTGAGCACTTTTTGCAATTGTCAATATCTTCTCTTCTGCTTGCAATTCTTGATATAGGCTATAATTGTTCTGGTCTGTTACCACGCTCATGGCGTTCCTTCAGGGACTTTACACACTCCTGTAATATGCAGATCTGTATACTGATCCTAATTTCTATTGTGCTTGTTAGACAATTTAGAAACAAACTGTTCTATTTCCTCATCGTATCCTATTCCTTCTGGTACAGATCTCTTCCTTTCATTAGGTCTCCTGGATTTGTTTTTAAGAGTCTCATTTTTTGCTTGTATTAAATCGAAATCTTTGCTTTTTTAACTCAAACTTCCTTTTCTGCCCTCTTGTCCATGTCTCTTGAGTGTGATGGTCCATTAGGGACTCATTTTTGATTGGGACAGGGGAGGGCAGAGAAGGCATGTTCTCCTCCATTACATAACGATCTGTGATTTGTTTGTGTATGAAGCTGGGGGACAATGCATGAATTATACCTATGACATCTGCACACATCTCGGCCCACATTGAACTGCCATGCTGGAAGAGATGCTCGATCCCACAGGGAATACCACGTGCTGTTTGCACTCTCAAAAAAACCAGGAAGAATCAGTAGGGAATTATGTAAATATCATCCACCAATAATAGACATACCGAGCGGCATTTACACATTCTGTTTGATTGGGTGTAAAACATATTGGAAACCGGTATTTGCCTGCATTTCCATTTTGCATGTTTACCCATGTATGAAAACCCTTAAAGTAGCATGTGAAGGATTACTTACATGTAAGCAAAGCGGTCCTTTGAGTGCTATATACCCATTATTTTAAATGTCCCTCATGAACATCATTTCGGCCAATAACAAGTCAAAGGTCTTCTGCACCCCATTCCTTTTCTGTTTGCCCAAATTCTGTCTATTCACACACACTCCTCTGACACCTCCAGTAATCTGTTGTTATACACAGCATTCACAATACAACTCTACAATTGTTCGTTGATCCGCCTCCTCCTCACCTTGTCCTCGAACTCTCGTTCCCCCTTTCTTGAGCGTTGGGTCTTGATAAAATTGCAACTTTGTATTATCTGCTAGGGAACACTGCGGGGAGACCATGGGGTGCTAAGCCGCAAACTGACGACATTCTATCAGGTGCCGTTGCTCATGGCTCAGGGAGAATTTCTTTGGGCCTTTGAAATGACTTATTTTCTAATGCGTGATGTTTTGCAACAGGAACAGTGTGTGTTTTACAAGCATCTGGTGGATACATGTTTTTATAACAAAACATTTTATGAAGAATGCACTTATATCGAATATTTTAAAACGAAAAATATAACGATTTTTCTTTTTGGGGGGGTCCCCCAAAACGCCCATTTCCCACCCCTAAAAACCCACGCCAACCGTTTACCCACAAGAGTCAACCCTTTACCCCACCCCTAAGTGCATTCTTCATAACATTTTTCGTTATAAAATATTCGATGTAAGTTCATTCTTCGCAATGTTTTCGATATAAAGACTGCACACCGCATCTAGTGCGCACAGCTGACTGATAATGGACTTTGGTCTGGTAATGTGAGTGTCAGGTTATCCAACAGATTGGCAAGGGTCATAGGAATTTCTTCTGTCACTGTATCCTGCCTTGTGATGGGGACATCCAGGGTTACAGGGCGATCCACCGACATACTCTCTTAATTCCCCTCCATATTTTACCTGCTACCTCTTTTCCTTCCTGTTGCTGGTGACATGCGCCTTACCGCTTCTTCATTAGTCTTAAAGCGACATACTCTCTCAATTCCCCTCCATATTTTACCTGCTACCTCTTTTCCTTCCTGTTGCTGGTGACACGCGCTATGCGCCTTACCGCTTCTTCATTGGTCTTAAAGAGACACACTCTCTCAATTTCCCTCCATATTTTACCTGCCACCTCTTTACGTTGGCTTTATGAAACTACATTCCTTTTCTTGGTATTTCAAATGGCTCCTCACCTCTCCAGGGCGATGCTATAGAGATTTACCTCTATTGAGCCAGACTGAATCTTTGAAGGAGAGTTCTCTTTTGCTTTCATTAGAAATATCCGACCATTCTCAATCTCGCTGAGTGATCTGGACACAAAAGCCAGGAGCGAGAGGATGAACGAGTGAGCGCAAAGAAATGCTCTTTATTCACATAAAAAAGAATTTAGTGTTCAGCGATGGCACAGATACATTTCCACTGCCCAGCCTGTAAGAGCGGGGATAACAATAAGAAAGTGAATTGCATCAAAGTTGGGTGCAGTTGATAATGGCGAAGAGTTCGAGTTCAAGAAAGACCTACAGTGGAAAGAAAACACAGGTTTAAGATACTCTACATTGACCCTGAGCTATTTGTGCCTCAATACTGACCTCATTTTAGTTCTGCAACAGAGACCACAATTCTGGATCGACTGCAGGATCATTCGTGGACTTCTTGAGTAGATCTGAGGATTTCTTTGAATCTTTGATTATTAGATCTCTCACCATTAGTGAAGTATGCCCAACAAAAGCAGAATATCTAACAGAAACTGCCCATCGCCTGAAGACGTCCGGCGGGGGGTGGTGAAAGACATCTTGCTGTTCCTGGCAGCTTCTCTCTGCTGCATGTGTGTGGCAGAGTTTACCTGACATCGCACACCGACAACGCTGCGAGGACGAAGATGGGCAGGAAGTGGTTAGGGGAATCATTATTCCCAAGTGCAATGCAATTTCAACATTTTGTTGAAAGAAACATTGCATGCAATAAGTCTAATCAGCCAGGAAAAAATATACAACTAAACAATTCAAAGGTAGTAAACCATCCTATGTTGCGTAGCTTATTTCAGGAGTTTTCAATAAAACATTCCCAGTAATTGGATGACCGTAACCTATAACTATTTGCAATGATTGTGCATGTGTTTGCTTGCTTATATACCATATTATGCGTCCAATATCATATTAGTTGATGTAAGACTGGAATAGACTAGCACGGGGAACAGGCAGCATGTTTTACCCTCGGTCATACCTTTGAGCGGCATAAATCCTTAGTTCTACATTCAGACTTAACATCTTTGGAAGGTTCTGCTCCGATATATCAATTTGAAATGATTTCTACATTCTACTGGACATTAATGTCTAGTAAAAGATTATGCATGGAAATTCACCTTGCTCATAGTGCACCTAACTCATCAAAGTCCTTACTAACTTAAGGTCTGCCACCTTCCAGGCAGAAATTATTTTGCAAACATATTGAAAAAAGTAAGGATTTTTGCTTAACGTCTTGCCTAGGGTATAAACGAAGGCACTACTCCCAAACCTCTGCCTGAGTTTTTCTCTGATAGAGAATGGCCGATGGACCGAAAGAAGAGCTGGGTGGGAGTAAGGACTGGGAGGACAAGTGGTATTAAGGATTGCCTTGTGTAATCTGCCATTACCTCCTACTCTCTTCCTTGTCAGAGTCCTCGCTAACAATGTTGCGATCAGTTCAAACAACATTTTATAAACTAAAAATGATCCCAAGACACAGAGGATATGTGCACTGTGTATATATTTCATCTTGCAAGACTTGAGGCGCATCATGACCAGTGTCTGCTATAGGAAAGATCTGTATAATAGTCTGCAGAGATGAGGGAAGGGGCATCCATTGCCTTTGCATCACAGCTATCTCATAGGACGATTCCTTGAGCCTTGCTCCAGATGCCACCAACCTTCTGGACAGTCTTGTGGAAGGTACTCGTGCCTGGACAATAGCTGTCATAAAGCTGCCAACCAACTGATAGTGAGTGAAGGAGATGAGTACTGCGTATCCGTATGACCCATGCACAAAGAGAAAAAGTATATGGTTTCCTGATATAGCTGTTGATTGTAAAAGATGACAGCTCCTTTCAAGAGATACCTGATCTGGAATAAGAGTAGTAACATGATGTTGTTGTCACAACGAAACTGGTCTTGGATCGGAAGACCATTCCTCTTGCCAGGACTTCAGTTACAATTTGCACCAACATGTAGTTGGCTGACGCAAGGCTACATGTATGTGCCTTCTCATGATAGAGTACCAAATTAAACTCTCCTTGGGATCTCTTTGGGGACTCAAATTGGCGGAAGAACAGGAGAGATCCCCAGCCCTAAGGGTTCCCCTTAAGCTTGCAACTTGGATCATGAAGAGCTCTAAGACTAGCCTATTGAAACAAATGTTGATTGGCACCATGAGGATTCATAGCCATTGATGTCTGATAATCATACATGGAACGATCAATGAGACTGTGGAAGTTCCTTGTCAATCCAGAGCGCAGTAACCAGACAGACTAGAGCCTTACCTACGTTATAGTCCATTGAATGCAAAACATATTTGGTGTTAAATAAAGGAATGGGGAGCAAGGAGGCCACAGTTCCACATCTAGCTACAGTAGAAACAAAGTACAGTAAAACAATGGGACTTGCAAGGAGAAACACTTCACATAAAGAGAGTTGCATGTTCAAACTGAGGGAGAGAAAGTGAGAGAGACAGAGAGAGACATAGGGAGAGAGAGAGAGAGAGAGAGAGAGAGAGATAGAGAGAGAGAGAGAGAGAGAGAGAGAGAGAGAGAGAGAGAGAGAGAGAGAGAGAGAGAGAGAGAGAGAGAGAGAGAGAGAGAGAAAGAGAGAGAGAAAGAGAGAAAGTGAGAGAGACAGAGAGAGACATAGGGAGAGAGAGAGAGAGAGAGAGAGAGAGAGAGAGAGAGAAAGAGAGAGAGACAGAGAGAGAGCATTTCTGAGATTCATCGGGAGTTGAAATGTATGAGGACTAAGCAGCAGGAAAGAGCAGATGGATGAATTCTATCAGTGTGGCCCCACCTCCTTGAGACAGAGGTCATCTTGTTTTATTTAAGACAGATTCACCAGGTACATACGATTCTGCAGCAGCCTCATGTACTTGTGTTGGCAAACACAGTGCCTGGAGGCTGTAGTGCCTGCTTCAGAAAATAATGAAACATTGGAGCAATAGAACCTGGCACCGACTCAGCAGAAATGCCTACCAGGCATCCCTTTAGGTGCCTATATGTACACCCTGGGGCTTCTGATCGACAATATCCAATCCCCAAGCTTCTGAGCTCGTGTAGAGGAAACAAGTTACTCTCTATGTTGTCCAAACAGCAGACCCACAATATCATGGGCTGACAGACCTAAGAACAAAAATGGATTGATGTCTTCCCCCAGAGTAACCTCCAAATAGTAGAAATGCTAGTATATTTATTCAAATATCTAGGCAAGGAAATGAACCGCTTTCCAGGAAGATGAAGTGTTGTGCTGTTGAGTTCCTATAGCCCTCATGCAGTGAGGCGTTGGAGCAAGCCAGTAGGCATCCTCACTGCTGACTCTTCTAGCTCCTTCGAAGATCAGCATACTTGGATCCTAACCTTAGGAATCTTGAACATACCATTTCTGTCCAGCATTAATTTATTTGCATGATGTAATAGTACTGCATATGTTTTGCACTGGGGAGATAATTTGACAATGTTTGAGATAACTGCCAAAGAGTACTCCAAAGTTCCAGGCCTTGGATGATGATGTGAAAAAATCAGAGGAAATGATATGCAGGAGGGAGGACTGCTGAAGCATTATTAGCAGGGAAAAAGATGACTCTGGGCTTTGAGTAGTTGCGCATAGACAACAACGTGGCTTGGAGCTCAGGGGTGAACCATGATGTTGTGTGTGTGGAGGGTTTTGCTTTTTGTTGTTTTAGAGGGGCTAGAGGGTTTACCACTTGTGCAATTGTGTCGTTGTATTGTTCTACGAGTGTCGTGTGGTCAGTGGTGAGGTTAGAGGTTTGCTGAAGATTAGCGAGTAGTGGAAGGAGGCAGTCTTTGGTGAGATTTGTTGTGCAGCGAGAGGTTGCTGCTGGTAGGGTTGCAGTGGTGCTTGTGAGGTATTTGAGTTGGAATGGAGATGCTAATTATGTGGTGGTCAGCCCAGAGGTAGGGTGTGTTCAAGAGTTTAGATGTTTCACAGTTAATTTCTGCAAGCCAAACAAGTGTGCATCCTTGGATGTGTGTGGGGGTTAATAATTGATGAGTGAGGCCAAGAGTTCCTAGGGCATTGGCTAGTGATGTTGCATTTTTGTCTGCTTTGTCGCTGAGGCCAAGATTGAGATCCCCTAGTAACAGGAGTCTAGAATTTGGCTTGAGATTAGAAGTGAGGAGTTGCAGGATATCCTCCTTGAAAGAGAGGGTAGGACATAGGGGTAGATGGACGAGGTGTAGTGTAATGGTATCGGTAGGGGATACTGAGAGTTTAGTGGACAGTAGTTCGCAGTTAGGAGGAGTGCTGGTGTCGGTGGCTCTGATGGAGAGGCACACTTTATAGATTAGAGATACTCCACCTCCTTTACTGATGGTTCACTCACTACGGAGGGAGGTGTAGCCTGTGGGAATTGCAATTGTTAGGGCAGGTCTGGCTGCAATGTGAAGACAAGTTTCTGAGAAGGCGAGTCTATCTAAGGCATTAGTGGTGATTAGGTAAAGAATGTCTGGGGGGTGGACCGGGATCAACCCTGCTTTCATCAGGGTACCTTTTAGTGGGAACACTGGTGTGGTGCGGGTGGGTTACAGAATGTGTGAGCTGTGTGGGTATTGGGTGGTGAGGTTTGCTCCTGTTGGGTGGAGGTATGGTTGTGAGGGGATGTGCGGTTGCTGTAGTCAGGGCTAGACATGAGAGTTCTTGATTGCAAATGATTTTTTTTGATGTTAGGAGGAGGACGCTAGGTATGATATGATATGATATGGAATTTATAACCCGCCTATGCAGGTCTAGAGGGCAATATGGTTTGAGAGGTGAGGTGGTTGAGCCTGGCGAGGCCTGTGCAGGGTGTATTGGCGGGATACGATTTGTGTGGGTATGCGTTTAGGTTTGGTAGAGCTGGTTGGTTGTGGAGGGTAGATGAGCATGAGAATTGGCATGAGGATGATGCAGGAAGGTACCTGGTGGGGGAAATGGTGGAGTGATGGGTTGGTGTCTCGGGAAGAAGCGAGTAGCTGGAAGGTAATGGGCAGTAGACACACACCTGTTATCCTACCTTTGTAAGGGCATGGGGGCATCCATGCCCAGACAGGCCTGTACAGGAGTTGCTGGCCTTTGGATAGGGCCTTTGGAAGGGGCACCTGCCTGCTCCCATTTCTGGCTGGATTATCCTGCTTGTAGCCCAATCAGGAAGGCTCAGTGATGCTGTGGGCAGCGTGGCTGGTCAGCTGCTTTGCAATGCTGACGAGTGGAGAGCGACAGTCGTGACAGCCATCATTGAGTGGAGCATGTGCACCGGAGTAGGGTGTGACAGCCCAGCCAGGCTTCCCAAAGGTGAGATGGCACTGGAGGTTGAGGGGCCTTGCTGGTGAGCAGGGGTCGAGGGGCTGCACTCTATGTCATGGGTGCAGGGATATGTGCCCAGACAGGAGGTGCTGGTTTTAGGAGAGGGCCTTTGGAAGGTGCCAGTTCAACCTGCTGGCTCCTGTTTCTGGCTGTACTAATCTGGGTTGTAGCCCAATGAGCAAGGCTTGGGCAGCGCGGCTGGCCTGCTGCTTTGCAATGCTGATGAGTGGAGAGTGGCAGTTGTGGCAGCCATCATGGAGTGGAGCGTGTGCTCTGGGGTAGGGTGAGACAGCCTGTCTTGGCTTTCCAATTGTGATATGGCACTGGAGAGTAAAGTGCCTTGCTGGCCCAGATAGGAGTTTGTGAGGCAGAGATTTGTTCAGCTAGCTCCCTCACCCTCTGACTGACAAGGGTGTTACTGGCAGTATACTCTATTGCATGCTAACACAGAGTTTCAAGGGAAGTAGCCATCTGCCTGGAGGCTCCCTGTATTGAATTGTGCATCACCTGTGAATGGCAAAATTGCTCTTGACCGATTGAATGCATTTCTGCCTGCCGTTGCTATATCCTGTTGAGGCTCTCCCATATGGCATGCAACGTGGGGGGCCTGCATTGGCCTCGGAGATGGATAGGAGCCTATTCCCTCATTGCTGCCTGCTTGTTCCTCGTGGTGATTCATGTCTTCAGAGTGATCATAACAGAGGCACAGCGAGCTGACAAGAGGGAGGGTGAGGACTGCATGGGTGAGATGCTACCCAAGGGGGAGGATTCAGGTGAGAACTCCCTCACAGTGGATGCCGCGTGACAGGAGGCAGTGGAGGCAGACTCAGGTTGCATGGTGGCAGTGGGTGCAGTGGGCTGGGCCCATGCCTGGATGCCTGGATGTCGTCGGCACTTGGGTGGGTATGTTTGTCCCCTGAGTACCCAGCAGTGGTTGGAGGTGCCTCCATTGTGGGTGGAACAGCAGCCTCGACATGGTAGGAGTAGGTTATGCAATTGTGGCTGGTTTGCCAGTGCCCATGGAGGTGGCTGATACACTGTGATTGGATTGTGGGTTTTTTGGGACAGTCCCCTTCCAGGCTGATGTATGGCCTGTGGCCTTTTTTCCGCTTGATGCTGCATTTGTGCCGGATGTACTGGCACCTTCCAAGGTTTCCTGGGTATCTTGTGTGCTTGGTTCTCCCTGGCTGCCAGCTCCGACATCTGCTGAACCCACACCCTACAGGTCCACCATCTGGAGGGTGCTGCTGACCGGCTCCTCCTACGGTGTCTGCTGCATTGTGTTAATGGTTAATCTAACTGTGGCTGTTGCTGCCCCTCCACTGTGTCTCCCAGGCAATGGAGAGTCATAGAAGTTAGCATCCACAGTATCTAGGGTGTTGACAGAGTGAACCAATGTGCAGCCATTTTCCTAACACAAAGGCTGCAGTAGGCCCAGAAGCATTAGGACTTCAGGCTACTGAGCTTACAAAAACACATGTATCTGAGAAGCTGGAAATGTTGCTTGGAACGACAGCTTTTCTTTTGTGCTCACATGTTATTTGTAAATTGATTTCCCTCGATCAAAAAGGAAAAGCATGTTCTATGTTTATTAACATCCAGTCTATTTGACTGGACTGCACTCATGCGTATTGTATACAAAATTGCAAATTGGCCAGTGTCCTTGTTTCATTTTCGCTATGACAAACAAATATGTATTAAAAATGATGGGGTCAGAAAAACCTTGTTATTTGACCCTTGTAAATCCTAGAGTTTTTTCTCTGTGTTTAGGAGTATAGTCATAAAAGTTTGTGTGATCTCTCAACCTGATTATTGTGTAAGTTTAAACGTGTATACCCACCTGGGTAAATCAGGGTCTAGCCAGGTGCCCTTTTGTTATCATGTGCACAAGAATATTATGCCAAAGCACTCTATAGAGAATAGGGAAAGAGGGCCCCTATTGGTCATGACGAACACAACATGCACGTTAGAATTTAGCAAATATCTTAATAAAAAAAGAACATTCATTTTCAAACACAGTACACTAACAAGTGATCCAGACATGCAGACACTGGCTATTCCTTGCAAGCCAAATACGGATAAGACACACCTGCAGGGCTTCCTCAGAGCACATGCAGACACCAGACAGCACACAAGCCCAGATTCAAAGGAGAGACGAGGCATCTTCGCCTTGGGATAGTTAGGAAGGTATTCTTTAGTTGAAACTATGGCAAACTACAGTGTTCAATGCCCCCATTTGAGTCTCACACATATCGTGATGCTTTTCCAAAGATGTCCCAGGTTGGTAAGCTAGATGCCAACCAATAGGAAACCCCTTTGCCACAACGCCAGCCAAATTACGATCTAAGTAATGATGTATCGAAAATATTATCAATAATTGGATGTCACAAATCAAAGTCATCAGATAAAAACTAGACAATGTAGTTATTAAGCTATATGCATTCTATATGTAGCTTGTTCTTTTAACCAACCTAATTCCTCCGTATGTTTTGTAAATGGATATGAAATGTGACATCAACGATGACGCAATTGTGATAAAAGACTCACTTGTAACCAGTGCAAAGATGAGCGGTGGGAGAACTCAGATGCTTGTATGAAGTCCCAGTTTGGATTTGTTGGATGAAAAAAGCTGGGCTTTGATGTGCACCTCAGTCTTCCATTCCTGAGCGTTATTCTGACTAATTGCGTGATTCTGGGCCTACCTCTTCAATTGGGTCAGTAGGTGACCAAACATTCAGTGAGGTCAATAAGTGTCCAAATCGTTCAATGGGGGTTGAAGGCAATAATACATTGCACGTTCTACGTATATACTATTTGGAAGAATGGAGTAATGAAATTACCAATGGGTTATGGTAATTAATGAAGATGATTTTCTGTGTAGGTTGAGAATGGAGTATAGAGACCAAGTCAGAGTGGGTGGTAATTGAATGTCCCACTAGATACCTGAGACCCAAAGATGGCCAAGTGATGCAGGATGAAACATTAACAGAATGGTAGATGGCCGATGGGTGGTTAAGAACAGATACCACACTTTGCTATCTGGCATTCCTGATTGCATAGTGGCCACCAGGAATCCAATTTAATGTACTGGAGGTCATTTAAAGCCTGATCGTAGAATGTACTTCTCGGAAGCAGAATGTACCAACCACCCATCCTGAGCCTACCAGCGTCACAGAATGTATTACCTTGCTTGGCTAGAGAAGAGGATTGGGGTGTATTGTTTGGATGCATATAGGGGATAAGGGTGAATGGAAAAATGTTTATGGTAGGTTGTGGATACAATACAGGGAATTAGTATCAGGTGAGAGGGTGCAGTGGCCTCCAAGCCAATTAGGATGCTCATAACGGGGGCTTTACAACATGGTAAAACCCCACTCTGATCTTCCTCGGAGCTGGAGGTGGCCTTCTTCACCGCTCGCCCCCTTCCCTCACCCCCTTTTCAACATATTTAGCTCCCCCTACCCCACCCTACTTACCTGGTACTCCCTTGTCCCTGGCTTGCATCAGGAAGACTAGTGTTCTCGGTGCATCCGTGAAGCAGCAATGGCTGCAATTGAAAGGGAGAAGGGAATATGTGTAGTTCCTTTCTCCCTGATCCATGATGGCCATCTTGTTTTGTAGTTTTTTCCACATTGAGAAATGGCAAACAGACCGTTTATCAACTTGAAAAAAAACTATTAGTGTCCTGGTACAATGTGCTGGGATACTATTCTATTCTGTTTGATGGAATTTTCTATTGCGCCAACACGCCCGAGGTCTGAGGGCGCTTACAACACATATGACAAAAACACATGTAACACTATGGTGGCGGTAGCCACAAGTGTATTTAGTCAGTTCCTTTATCAAAAAGAAGAGATTTTTTAGACTTTTTTCAATTGTGAGAGCGATCACATGGATCTAAGTGCACACGGTAGTGCATTCTAAGTAATGGGGGCCCATGAATCAAAACTGGACCCTCCAATCCTCTTCAGTGAAAAACAAGGTTGAGCCAGAAGATTATCCTTATTTAAACGCAATGTGCGCCCAATAGGGGCTCTCTTGATCAGAGAACAAAGATAGGGTGGGGGGTCTAGACAAACATTTGTAGACCAAACTAGAGGTCTTAAATTGTATTCTCTTTGAAACGGGAAGCCAATGCAATTTCCGACGGGCTGTAGAAATATGAGCCCTTCGGTCAAGTCCACAACCTGCATGAATTGCCCGTTCTGGATCACTTGCAGCTTCTTTAAACTAGCTTGAGAGGTGCCAGCTAAGAGACTATTGTAGTGTTCAAGTTTAGTATTTATTGTTGCTGCTCCTATTAGGGCCCTATTTTTCTCTGACAAATAAGGGTGAATTTTCCATAGCAGATGCATCAAATAGGTGCATGAAAAATTCAGATATGCAACGTGTTTTGTAAAAGTTAATTGAGGGTCAAAAAAGACTCCAAGCATTTTGACATACAGTGACATTATTGCCTTCAATAAAAAAGCTGTCATACTGTTGGTCCATTTTTCTTTAGTATTGCACATGTACCGAGGATCAGAATTTCAGGTTTTTGGTCATTTAAAGCTAGTGATTTTTTTGCCATCCAAGTATTGATGGTACCAAAGACCTCCCTTACCCTGGCTAGAACCCTTAGATATGACCCGGGATAACTCAAGGATGATCTGGCTGTCGTCCGCATAATTTGCAAACTGCACACCCAGAGCATCCAGAAGATCATGCAGAGTTCTTGAGTAGATGTTAAACAATTAGGGCGACAGGCACGAGCCCTGTGGAACCCCACCATTTAGAGGAGTCTGTTGTGATTGACATTCATCCTTTACCATGCGTGCCATTTTAGGGCCAAGAAAGGTTTTGAACCACTGTGCAGCTTTATTTGAACACTTTGCCACCCTGATCAACCTATCTGTCAACAGCTCATGATTCACCAAGTCAAACCCGGTCGACAGGTCGAGGAGTAGAAGTAGTGCTTGGCCAGCCCTGTCAGTGACTGCAGCAATATTAGACTTCAAATCCAGGAGCGCTGTCTCAGTGCCATATTTCAAACGGAAACCTGATTGTCCTGTGGCAAGAATTTGTTCCACGGAATCCTGATATTGTAGACACGCCACTTTATCAAGCATATTCAACAGGTATGGGACATTTGATATTGGCCTGTAACTTGCCTGGTCAACAGGATCCAGATTCTCCTTCTTCAACAGATGCGTAATCCATGCTTCTTTTAGACAATCTGGTACCAGACCTTCAGAAAAAGACCGATTTATAAAACCAGTAACCCAAGAGACAAAGGAGGGCAAGAATGATTTAAAGAGGGAAGCCGGAAACGCATCCCCCTTATAGGAGGTTGGCTTAATTTCCTGTACAATTTTCAAGACATTGGCTTCAGATACTTGATTAAATGCAAATAATGTGGGGTGGGGGTTTAAAACCACCTTTGTGCAGGAGTCGGGAGTCGAGAATAATTGGTCTAACAACCCATGCAAGCTATCTGTGATACATGTTTGATGTAAAGAAATTTTCTGTATGAAGTCATCAGTAATTTTTTGACACTAATTGTATTCCCCCCCTCCTGTTTCAGAGCCGCCAGAGCGCCAAGGGACCACTCCGGTGGTGATAGTGCGCTGTACAAATGTCCTTTAACATTAACATCAATATCAACCTGTGAGTCATTTGATATGCCTTTTAATACTTGTAGAATAGAACATAATTCTCTAGAATTTGATTTGGCTGAACTAATCCGCTTCATTTAATCTGGTCTAAAAATTGTTATAGACCCTCAACGTGGAGTCAGTGGGATATTTCCTCAACTGCGTTCAGCCATTCATTTTATTTTCCTTGCTTCCAACAGCTCAGCTGAAAACCACTGATTATAATTGGTTTTCTTTTGTACATGATGCGCAAAGGTGACAAGGTGTTAAAGGCATCATTGGTAATAGACCTAAAAGAATTTACCACTTGATCAAGGGTTAGATTCTTGTCTAAATGTGATAGCTGAGGAACCACTATGGACTCAAAGGCCATGCGAGTAACATTGAGACTTCTCCTCGATAAGATAGGTTCAAACCCTAGCTGGCCATCTTTAATTGGCCGATATGTTAATGGAATATCAAAGAATGAACTGACTAAATGCATTTAGTACTTCTATGAGTGAGAGATCCTGTTTTTTAGTCAACATCCATTCCAGGATACTCCCTCCACAGTGTGTGGCCAGTTTTACACGTTGTCTGAAACCAATGCCCTCGAAGAGATTCAACAGTGATAATGCAGTTTGGTCCACGCAATCACGGCCCATAAATTAAAGTCTCCAAGAAACAGGAAAGGCGAAGAGGGTTTAGCAATTCCCAAAAGTGCAAATAATTGTTCTTCATATACTGGTGTTAAGATAGGGGGGTGGTAAAATATAAGAAGATTAAATGTAGTTGTTGAGTTTAAAACTAGTTTAACAAACATAGACTCACAGTGCTCTAGGATAGGAATGCTGGATATGAAAAGATTAAAAGATTCACAAAAGATCATTGAAACACTGCCGCCTCTTGCGCCAATACGATTAGAATGCAGGATTCTATATCCTGCAGGGGTTGCTATCTGGGCAGCATGTAGGCTAGTATCCTGTAACCATGTTTCTGTAAAAACAATCACATTAGCCTTGGATTCGACAATAAAATCAGCTAACTCAGCTGCATGACATACTAACGAATGTGTATTAAGAAGTACCACTTTCGCTGTTGGGCAAGAGTGTGTTATAACAGACTGTCTCTGTGAAAAAGTCCACCTTTTCCCTAAACTTGTGGGAATTATTTATATTATGTATATTAGCCAATTTACTGGCAGCCAAAGTACATGCTGCCTGACCAATTTCTGAAACGTGCTGGTTTTTAATTACTCCATGAGTCTGGAGTAATTAAGTCTAATAGCAATAAACCCCTCTTGGCGGGTGAATGATCGGGGCAGGTAATGCCCCGGTCTATGTTAAAGCCCTCTCTTTGCTCGGGTTTCTAGCTGACCCGGGGCATTACCTGGCCCGGTAATGCTGCTGCCACCTGGGTTTATTGCTTAATTAATGATGCTTTGCTCTTGCATGACTTATTTTTCAAATGCACGCTTTATACGACCGCATTACCACACCTCCCAACTGTAAGTTTGGGAGAAAGTTATAGGATTCACCTCCACCTATGAGGTAAATCTGCCAACGTTCTGCCAAATTCTGCAGAATTACTGCCATGCTGATTCAAATCAAATCCCCCCTAGATTCCTATAGACTTCAATGAAATGGGAACTAACACCATCAACACCACTTGTAATCCAGCGGTAATACTGCCGGACCAAGTGGCGGTAACGGTTGTTCCGTTTGGCGGTCTTAGTGGATTTACCGCTGAGATGCCGCCAAACTTTTAATGAAGCTCTAGCTTGGTATAACGCACAGATGATATTATCTGTAGGTTATTCAATGCATGCGCTCTATACACTACCTGTTGCCAAACTGCAAGACAGCCACTTAGCTTTTATTCAGCTCAGGACTCAGAAGTTCAGGAATATCCAGCATGTTCTCTCTGCAGCATGTCCCCAAGATGTGGCTCGCTGGCTTTGGGAGTCTTTGGTTTGAACTTGGTCGGTGTTACACTGCTGCAGGATGTCTCATCATATTCTCCTCTGCGGGCAGTGAGCCTTGGGCGTAGTGAGGCATTTGAGGATTTTATAGTCGAGAGACATCATCTAGGGACCAGTAAAAGTATGCAGATTTGATTCTGTCACTGATAAATAGAGAGAGTGGGGTTAACCCCTTGGTTTTCCCCCTGGATGAAGTAATATCATTTATCTCTAGCTTGGAATCTTCAGGCATTAATAAAGATTCCTACCACACTTATCTGGTGGCCATAGGGGTACACAGAAGCACACATCTTTTCACATTGTCTACTTCAACCCGGTCATCAAACAACTCTTTGACAGGCTCAAACATGGTATCTCCATCACGCCCCCATCCAGTACGGGGTTTGAATTTATTTTGGGCAGCTCTAGCCATAAGCACGTCAAAATAATGGTAATTTCTGCAAGGGCAGCCCTTAAAATTACATTAATGATGCACACCTGCTATTGTCATGGTTCTTTGTTTATCACGATTAACACGTTTCCAAGGAGCTCTGACAAAGATCAGAGGGTATATTAAGGCAATAAATCTCGAGCCAGGGGGCCATTGCATCGTTAGGTAATGCCCCTGCGGCCCTTTGTTACAGGCCCGAGCATAACAAAGGCTCCTGGGGCATTGCCAGGTGCAATAATGGCCCCTTGGCTTGGGCGTATTGCCATTAGTACCCCAGCTCATTAGACTGGGTTATTAATGGTGTTTATTTCCGGTTGCGAGACGCGTTGCATTTCGCAGCTGAAAAAAAAAGACAAAATGGCTGACGCAGGTTGGGAAATGTAGTCTGTTTTCCCTTTCCGTGGCGACAATGGTAAACAAAGAAAACTGCTGTCATGGAACGAGAGAAGGGACAACACCTAGTCCCTGCTCCCTTTCAATTGTGGACTGGAGAACGGCACCAGAAGTATGCTGCAACGTGATCGGGCTTACTGCAGGATAAGGCTCAGAAATGCTCCAATCAGAGAAAAGGTTTCTTTGAATTTGCAGCGAGCTGGCTACTAAGTTATTTTACCAGTGGTGGTTATGTTAAGGTAAGGGAATTGATGGATAACAATGTTTTAAAAAACAGCCGGCACAAGTGTTTTCCTCCTGCATTGTGGGGAACGAGTGGCCAGTGAACCAGACCAATAAGTAAGCTGGGTGAGGGGGGAAGGGAAGCCGAAGCCACAGAATGTGATGCACAAAGAAATGACACACAAACAAGGGACCTTCATCAATATCAGAACGTATTTAGGGGCTGCATACACTGCAATATTTAGATGATAGTATTATTGGACTGCCCCTCCTGACCTCCTACTCCAATTCCCTTTCTGTCACTGTCAGCATGCTTCTCTTCACCTTTCTGCAGCCATGACACCCCTCTAGTACAAGGGTTGGTGCAGCCAGCTTCTTTCGGAATTTTGAGGAATCCACATGCCACCTTTGATCTTTCTTGCTTCTCACCTCATCATGAAGAATCCACTGCAGGGTTTCGTCATCATTCTGAAACTAAAGTTACGGAGCCGCCTCAACACCACATAAGTGGTGTTGGTGGGGGAAGTTTCATTTTGGCCTATGGCTATGTGAAAGGATAATGTGGGTTGTGGAAGACACTGGTGTAAAGTTCGGAGAGAAACAACCAGGGATTCTGGACCCTGCCCTGAGCACCTGCTCAAATTGTATGTTCCAACACAAAGATGCATACCAACTAAGCCACATTCTTACAGCAATTGAACAACAGTTCCAACAGACATAAAACATCAGAACACTACACTTATACAAGCAACTTACGTGCCACAGACCTCGTCACTGCATCCTACCACAACAGGCATATGAGGCTCCCATTTGGATACAAATGCTTCGATGTTCTTGACACAAAGCCCCTAGAAATTGACCTGCATGCAGAACTCAGGATACTTCCGCTCAGCATACATCAACGCAACAGCAAAGCTATCTTGCATTTTCCCTCACTCCTCACTGACATAATTCCCCTTTTCACAGGCATCAGCGACCCTGGAGACACGCAAATGGCAGCATTGTGCGGTATAGTTACCAGTAGCATAAGAAACATCCCAGTAATACTGCAGCATCACAGAAGGTCAGATATAAGCATTTGAGGAAAGTACTTTTCGCTAAAAATGGCATTATATAAACAATGAGAGCAAACAGAAGAAATCACTGTAAAATAGGGCATTGTTTGTCAGCAGAGGTTACGGATTCGGAAAACAGATCAGGAAACTGACTAATGCTTGTGCTTTCTCCATGTGCTTTACCATCTATATAAGTATTCGTATAAAATCATGTCAGGGACTGTGTCCACGGACATACTCTTTCTGTCTGCCCGCGTGAGTTGTTGTTCAAGTTGTTGGCCAAGACAAGCGGCAGAAGAGCAATCAGGAACTTCAAGAGTGCTATTGATTGCTACTCTCTAGAGGCCTTTACAATTCAATTTCCCAAAGCAAACTCATTCAGTGCTGAAAGGCTGGGACTGACACACTCATCACCGTGTTCAAGACGGTAAGGGTTGAATTACACATTTCAAATTTAAAATGAATCTTTCTACTTGCTTGTGTTATTCTAAAGGCATTTATTAATTTGGTTACATTTTGATATTGCTGATCTTTCCAATTTGTGCATCATTCATCACGACAGCATCAAACAGTATTTCTCATTGAATGATGGACAAATAAAACTCCATTGATAGCTCAATGAGTTAGGATCTAAGTGGCCAGGTCACATGGAATACCTCTGGGATTAGAAGAACTGTGGGCACCAGGGATACCCACCAACTGTGCTATCCTGTGGAGGTGAAGAGGGGATTCCACAGAGCCACTTCTTCAGTCCCAGCCCCTACTGTGTTTTGTCGCCTAAAGTGTGTAATCTACAACAGCCCCTGGATAGACAGTGGCTAATCTGGAAAAGAAAACCCACGTTTGCAGAATTGCCCTGCATTGATCTGTCGCACACAGTTACTCTTGTGAAGAGATCTGTTCAAGAACCAAGGCTGCTATTTCCAACATCTGAGTTCCCATTCGTAAGCTCAGCAGCATCCTCAGTCCTGGCTCATGTGGAGGCAGAAAACTCACCTTGCTCTTGTGTTACTGCAGTCTGGCACAGAGCCACCAAAGAGAATAAATGTATAGATGAACTTCCTGCGCCCAGATACATCCTCGGTCCCTCCAATGGTATGTGCGGTACAAATCAAAAATCAATCAATCAGGTTTCTCTTTCCTTATGGCTGACCCCAAAATGGCATTTGGAATATTTATGCCCATTGATCAGCCATGCTAGCCATAATTAGTGTCAATTGTTTACAGGGAAATAATGTTGGGCTAGAACCAAAAAACAATTTTAGAGGAGGGAAAACACCTGAAAAAGAACATCCAACAAGTGTGAATAACTAATCATGTTCTAGTAGAAGGGAGAGACCAATCCACATTTTGATTGAATAAATAAATCAATCAAATCAAAAGAGCTATACAATAGCCCATGGCTCTGCAGCAATTGTCATAGACCAGGGAAAGTAAGAGAGCTGAAGAGCGGGACCAAGGAAGCAGAGATTTTGAAAATAGTCATTGCTACTCAGCAAGCCCAGGCAGACTGTCAAGCCACTTATGTCATTGTTTAAAGCCGGGTTTGACCGAGACTTGGAAGCAACATCCAGGACTAAAACTTTGAGAGAATAGTTTGGCCCAGAATGGCTACCTTGCGAACGGTTGAGAATATTCGGTTAGTGCTGTATGAGAGATATCTAAACCTACGGGGTGACTTCATCAAAGGACATTCTCGGCAGGCCCAGCAGGATGACCAATGACTGGAGGGTGATAATATTATAGCCTGCCTAAAGTGCTAAGCAAGAGGGAAGACATTCTTACTAGTAGAATTGTGTTGAGGGATGGTTTTATTTGTCAGAATGGGTTTCCCATGGATAGAGGATGAGAACACCTAAGCCTGCAAAAGACCAAAGCCGATGGGAGAAATACCTCCCAGGAGGAATTCCACAAACTGTGCAGAGCACTATAACCCGTGAACTGGGGCTAATTGGAGTATTAGTTATGGAAGTTCAATATTTCCATAGTTACATCCTTGAGACACCTGGAGTTTCCCCACCCCAACATTTTTCTATAATAACCTTTACAATTTCTAGTTGTGTTCCACTAGAAACCTTATTGTGATCATTTGTTAGAAATTCCTTGGGGAAGACAAGGATTGCCATAGTTAGGCCTTTGAGACCACTTGAGTTGATCTGTCCCAAAACCTTTATCAGTGTAGCCTTATTCATTTCTAGTTTGATTCCACTAGAACCAATAGGTTCTTCTCACAACCAACCAGTTAAAATGTAAACACGCTTTACCGAACTTTTTCTTTTGACTATTTTGTGTTTCTCTGATCCCTTGCCACTGTATCTTGCCCACATAAGTGCAGGAAACAGCAACACACCCAAAGCAAAATGGGCAGATATCTGAACAAATGGCACTGAATGTGCAGGCATATGCCTGTGAATAGAATGCCGGCAAGGTGCTCGCCAGAGGGGGTCTTGATACAGCTCAAAAAACATCCCTAATTCACAAATGAATTTGTCTGAAACATGGGACTGTGATGAGTGAAGAGTGTCATTGGTTTACCTTCTCCTGGGACTTGTCTGTTGGAATGGTGGTGCTCCCATTCATGCTAATCTTAACACTTTATCCCCATGGCTAATTACAAGATGTCTATCCCATCATGGATTGTTAAAGGTTTAAATAGACTGATACAAAAGTGTAAAGTACTAACTCATGCACAAGTGGAAAGTACTGATGTTGTAATGGAAGCACACTTATTGGAGAAAGACAAGCAATATATTCAATAGAATTGTCAAGTTGGCATTTTGTTTTGCTATCATATTTGACGCTCTGTTGGCCATTTGCTCAATCATGATGTGTGTAGGTTTGTTTCAGAATATTGAAAACTCTCCTCTTATCCTTTATCCGTTATATGGTCCGAAGACAAGATCCAACTCGTTTTTAAGGCACTCTCTATGAGCAGCAAGTAGACAGTGTCACTATGGTGTGAGTGAGCAGAGCTACAAATTGGATTCGGATTTAGATGTTTATAATGTGCTATGGAACCGGGCACAAGAAACTGCATCTGGGCGCAGGTGGACAACACAGTGGGCCTCTTTACAAGCTTGGTGGTATCTTGGTGTAAAATCTGCTGAATTACTGCCAAATGGAATAACTATTAGCGTCACTTGGTCCCGCTTATTTACCGCAGGATTACAAGTGGTGGTAGGCCATGTAAGTCCCTATTTTTTTTAAGTCCATAGGACTCCATGGGGATTTCACTGGAATTACCGCCAGCGGAAATTCTGCCGAGTCTGCTGTTTTTGGGCCCTAAGGTGGAGGAAAATTCTCCACCTTGCCACCAAAGTTGTAGTACAGCAGTGCAGCAATGTGGCGATAAGGCAGAATGCATTAGCATCATTTGTTGGCGCACCACTGTACTCGTAATGAGGCCCAAAGTAGGTAGACGAATAATTACAAGGAAAAACAAAAGCAAAATTTAATTTAAAATATGTTTTAGGTATTTTCTGAAATGGAAGTAAAAAATAATATGTGTGATCTGGCAAGGAAGAGAATTCCACAAACGAGTGCCCAGAACTGAACTGTCTGTCCCTTTTGACTTACAAGGGAACAGGGGATGCACAAAAGCCATTGGTTGGCCAACCCCAGAGTACTGGTATTTTCATACACCTGAATCTTTGCTGACAGATAGGTCAGGGACAAACCATAAACACATTTTAAAACTAGACAAAGTATCTTGAAATTAATTCTTCTCCTAACTGGGAGCCGAATGACAGGATGTTTTGAAACCAGGAGAGAGGAACATTCAGGCAAATGGAAAATAAGGCAAACTGCTGCATTGGGAACCATCAGTAGTCGAGCAAGTTGACATCCTGGGTTTCCTGCCAAATGTCCATTGGCAGAACCCAGTTGTTTAGAGTTGACCAAAGCACCCACAATAGCGGGATCATCATCTGTTGATGTAAAAGGTAGAACTTGACAAAGCAAGCAGAGTCTGAAAACATTGGACTTAACAATGTCGCACCCCAGCCTGACATAACAAATGCCACACAGATTGTTCACCCTGCTAACAAATAAAGTAGGAAAGTCAAACATACACGGAGGTTGCAGATCACCATTTTGGAAGGATTCAGCTGAAGCCCATTCATAATCATTAAATCTTTTACTTTGTTCAAACAAATGGAAACACTCCTAAATGTATCAGCAAGCTCACTAGTGTGAATATAAATCTGAGTGGCATTGGCATACAAGTGAACTTTAAGATGATGTTTAGTGAAAATTGGCATGAGAAGTTGGATGTAGATATTAAAAAGCAGAAGTGAAAAGGAGAACCAGGGGGCACACACACTATAATAGAATTGCACAAGCAAGTGCCCACCATGCCAAGTTGGGAGTGGTCTTTTAAGAACAACCAAAACCAGGCTAAGGCTTGATAAGGAACTCCTGTAACAGCAGAAAGACTGGACAAACGTATGTTAAAATCATCTGTATCAAAGGTCCTAGCAAACATAATCAGTAATGTGAGGTAGCCCTCCACAGAATGACTCAAAGTTGTGTTCCAGACAGTAACCAAGGCTACCTCAGTCCCATGCAAAGGATGAAATTAAGAGTCCAGGATCTGATATTTTTTGTTGGGGATAGTAGGTGGCTCAAACACCTTTAAGCCCAAACTATTGCATTAGAGTACAGATAGGGAGAAATGGCATATGAGGAAGGACACAACGCTTGAAGCTCCTGTTTGTTTATTTTCCCACTCATTGACTGGTCATGGCCATGCTAATCCCTATGGCCATTCCCTCCAGGTTCCTGCCCCTCCCCACCCAAAACACCTCCTTATGGGAATTCTTTCAGCTCTCTTCAATCACGCCTTACCATCAGACTTTGCAACTCTAAGTGCATGACAGTGATTTTTCAAAGCAGTCTTCTGAGATTGTATGGTTTAATTGGCGCTGTAAACACACCTCTGATGTGGATAAAGTGACTAAACCAGATCTGCCTTTAGCCACTCCATTTATAAGCACCATGCATGTCCTTCACTGACATGCTGTTGAAAACAAGCATTGGCAAATCCAGCAGTTTTGGCTTGTGTATAAGTATTAGGCATTTTACAGGCACTTCTGTTACATGCCCAGGTACTCACATAATGTTGTACCTGCTACCATCAATGGCACGTTAATATCAATACGGCAGTGCCTGGCAAGTGCCTTTGCCATGCCTACACAAAAGCCCAAACTGTTGCCACTATCAACGCTTCTTCCACATGTTTCTGTAATTGGAAGGTCACATTTTTCACCTCTATCTCGGGTAGCCATGGATGTCCAGCAATGTGGTGATCGTTTTTCACAGCTTCTCGGTCAATTATAGCCTTTTTCAGCAGAGTGGTAAGTGTGGAGGTGGTCAAAGATACAGGGACATATCTCTGACAAAGAGCAAGATTTATAAAAGTGGAAATAGTATTGTCTAGGGAGATGGCATGACCAAGAGCAACACTAGTTAGCAACGCACCAAATCCGTGAGTCATGGGTTTTAATGCAGATAAAGGGAGAATTGAATCAGGGGACACTGATGAAAATTAAGATGTGTCCAAAATAGGATCTAACTAAGGGGTACACAATGTATTTAAAGAAGACGTACTGCATATTTCCTTCTGGGTCTTTTTAATTTTTGCTGCAAAACATCAATAAAATCATTTGCCAGCTTCTTGGTTGAGCAGGGGAAGAGATTAAGCTCGGCAGATTTATGACATTTTTGATAATACCAAAAGGTACTTTAGGCTTGTTAGTATCAGTGCTGATACGGTTCTGGAGAAGAGCGGATTAAGCAGAAAAGACTGCTTTCTTAGAGGCAGCAATGGCTGGCCTTGCAGAGTTGAGACATGAAGAGTCTCTCAGATTTCTCCATACTTTTTCTTTTCTCCAGTAATTCGAAGAGACCGGGAGTATACCATGGTTTTGATTGCATTCTATGTGTCTGGATGGCTTCAGGACCTATAACCCATCTGAGTGGAATTGCTAATTTTGCTCCCTGGTTTCTGAAAATAATTGCCATAATATTTTGTATGTAATAGCCTCTGGTTGTAGACAATACTCATGTTGCTGAAATGGCATTTACTGGCTGTGCAAGCGTAAGAATTGAGATCGTCTGAGCCAATACAAAACAGGGTGAATTGTGTTGGACATTTCATCCAGGGATGTTGAAAAGTGGGCCTTTTCTGAGGAAAACCATGGGATGGCAGTTACCCCTGTGATTAGGCACACATAAAATGCAGCACTATGGGGGAGATTATAAATCATTAGGAGTATGGAAAAACAGGTTAGAAACAAGATAGGTATATTGCAAGCAGCAGTGAAGGAAGGCGAGAAAGGGTTTGCAAATTCACATGCTGAGGAGGTTAAGATTCATCTTAAAGTTGAATTTATTTGAGACTTTGAGGGCAGAAGAATCAGTATTCAATTCACAACTGGGATTCTTGGTGACAGATCTGTGAAATTGCTGGCCCACAGCAAAGTTGGGCCATAGAAATAGACATACATTATTCATATTGACCACCATTGGATAGGTTATACAGTGAGGCTACTAGTACTTTGAGCACCAGAAAATAACTATTTCATCTGGGCTTGTCCAAATTAGTAGCAGATGAGAAGGAGGAAGCCTGATATTAGCCAACCAGGAGTGGGAAATCAAAGTTGCCATTGGTCAAACTAAAGCCTTTGGGTAGCCTGTTATTAAAGACACATTGTGTCATCTTATTGGAGAGGTACTGCCACCCTTCTTCTATTGTCTGTTTCATGAGACAACAGAACATTTCAATCAACCAGACTCCAAGCATGGGAGTGTAAAACCTGTAATCCCTAAACCTGGGAAATGCTTTATTCAGTGTAAGAATTATACGCACATTTAAATTGTTTTGAGGCTCAGTACAGTATTGAGTGACCGAGCCACCTCTCATAAACAAAGCTTCTGAAGGGCAGACATGGCAACTATATCATTGGAGGCTTAATTGTCATTGTGGAGAACATTTGAGATGTTGTAGATGAACGACATGCTGCTGTTGCTCACTAAGCCAGGAACCTTGTTCAAGCCTTTAGGAGAATTAATTATCTCTTATGACATTATATCTGTGTACAAAGCTAATAAGAGTTTTTTCAGTTGTAAGACAAGCTGTATTCATCACTTTGTGTCATGGAATCCTCACTGGGCAAGTAAAGGTTTCCTTATCTGTGATTCAAGATTGATATGAATATTAGGAAACTGAAGAAAGTGGGAGACGAGTGCAAAGGTTAGAACACCTTAATCTGAACCTATGAGATAAAATAAAGACCATAAAGATGTGTATTTTGCTGATATAATTTTTTGTATGCCAATCTTTGCTTCTTCTCCTAAATCAGGAGCCCAAATATGATACATATAGTAATTGGAGGGGTTTTGATCAGGGAGGCCAAATATATAACATCCCATGTCATTCACTTAAGTGGGAGTGAAGATGGGGGATTAGCATTGCTATTTTTAGGAAATATGATGACTGGACATTTACCCACTGTTTCATATTGGTTGTTAATGTGTACTACCAATGCCAAATAAGTACTGCCTGGAATAGCTTGTGATAGGATCTGAGGCACTTGCTCCATTTCTCTTGGTACCCTACTCACTATAAATAACAGGTTAAGCTCTACTAAGGGTAGCACATGGGTGACTTCAACTTGAAGTACACACAACAGATGATTGTCTTTAAGGTTTATAAGACCTCTGCAATAATGTGCTAGATTTAAGGACTACGTGATTCTTTTGTTTTGAGCTAGCAATATAATTTGGGGTATGTTGGGGCATAGGAAAAACACAGGTTTGGCAGAAAAAGTCACAAAACCACAGCGCTTGTATTAAAAAATATTAAGAGTACACATAGGCTGCAGGTGCCTGAGAGGTGTGGGAGTACTGCCATGTACAACCCACTGTTGTGGAAACAATTAGAGCACGGGCAATTCTCAGTCGCACTGTGCCCAAGAGTGCAATATAGGCATGTGTTTCAAGTAATTGAAGAGAGATGTGGTTATAAGTCCGGTGGATTTATTTGCAAAGTAGCCAGACAATCTAAACCGACTCTTTATTCAAGCCTGTAAATGGGAGATGGGACCTCATCTCGCAGCTCATCTCGGACCTCATCAAGCAGCTGCTACCTTTCACATCACTTTGGCTTTTCCTGCTGTGCTGAAATTACCGCAATTGCGAAGCCATGAGAGAGTTTTCTGGCACTGTCCTTCATTCAATTTATCTTAGGTCCCATCTCCCATTTACAGCCTCGGATGAAGAGTCGGTTTAGACTTGAAACACGTGTCAGGCTACTTTGCAAATAAATCCATCAGACTTATAACTACATCTCTCTTCAATTACTTGCAACACATGCCTATATTGCACTCTTGGGCGCAGTGCGACTGAGAATTCGCCAGTGCTCTATGTTGGGCATATGTTTTGGAATTCCTTGACGGTGGCACTCTTTTGGGAGAGGCTACGAATGGGATCAAGTTGTTAATAGCTCTGTCTGTCCCTTGATTCCACTCTCTTACTGTACAATGTGGAGGTTTCAAACGACTCCTTCCCAGTGATTATTTAGAGTATTTGTTGTTTTGAGACAAAAAAGGTCTTGTAGGCAATAATGACTAAAAAGAAACCAGGCATGAAGAAATGGATTCAGGATAGAATTGCTCTGTCAATATATTAGGAAGGGGATGAGAATGATAAACATATATGAACGTGTTCATATTTTATAGTGACATAGGCCTTATTCCATTTGTTGTCTTTTTTCTCACGGCACTCTTTTTTCTTCCTGCTTCTTAGTGTTTTCCTCCTTTATATGGTTGTGTGTTGCCGAACCATACATGTCTCTAGTATTATAATGGACTCCATGTAATGTCCCTCGTTTGGGATGGAGGTTTACTGTGTTACTGTTGCATTTGATAAATCATGAATGGAAGAATTCCCAGTCTCATTCCCTGTATTTTACATGCAATTCTAATAGTAACACATTTTCCACCAACATTTGAATAGTATATTTTAGTTAATGTTCCTATTGCATTGATATCATTAGTGCCCCTCCCACAATATGTGCCTGATGCCCATCGGTTACGTGTGCTTTGATCGCTGGATTTCTCAGTAAGGCGGGTACATTTTTGATGAGTCGGATTCATTGCAACTCTACTAAATAGATGCTATATGCAGCAGCCAACCTGGAGGTGGAACTACAATTTGCAAACAGCAGAGAGAGGACAAGTCAGCTACAAAATCGGAATGGAAAATTCAACTCCTGATGAGACATTGGTGCATACATTGGCTCCCGCTGTATGAACTGCGTCATATTCTGGATGTTGATAATGATTAACACACTGATGTTTGATTCTTGGAGTTTTGATTGTGTTTTGTTCCAAATCAGCATGAGCAATAATGTCCCAAAGAAAGCATTGCCTCAAGTCAATTTCCATTGGAATCATATTGCATCAAGGTGCTTTATTCCCTTACAAGGCCCTCAGAACTTTTCTTACCAATGATTTCATAGGTCAATGGCATATGGATACATTATACTGCAAGGAGAACCAGTGAGGAATGTGGTAGGATTATGCAGTGCATAATGTAAAGAGATGAACTACACATTGCTTATGTCCCCTAAAGGTTTCTGAATCGTCTTTCAATGCCTGTGGTTCAGAGGGTTATATTTATCTGACTTTAATTACCTCAGACGTTGTCACTAAGTAGGAAGCCTCCACCACTCCCATGTCTAAAATGCACTACATATTGTGACAATGTGGAGGGTAGGGTGGCATAGTTTAGAATCAGAAATCAGAAATGGCTTATGGCCTGGTATCGATTTGGTGTCTCTGGGGCTGCTGGGTTTATCATACTGTATAATAAACGGCCAGATTTATGTTTGTCCGAAGTCATGCTGCCCACTTCGCCAGTTTTCACCGCTAGAGGGAGCTGTTGTCTTACATATACAAAAATAAGATGTCAAGTTCATCTTCCAGGCAAGCAAAATGTGTATTTAATGTTATTACTGCTAGAGGGAGCGCTTGCCTTATGCATACAACAATAAGACTTCAAGTTTGTCTTCCAGACAAACTAAATGTGTATTTCAACAATGATAGCATACAAGTAGCTCCAGAAAAGGCCCAAGACAAGGACACCACTGTAACAGCATACTTCAAGTTGCATACACTAAGAACATACATGCATTTAAAAAAGAAAACATTTAAATAGAAGTTCATGTGATTAAACACTATATCTCTATCAAAATAAATTACTTTTTTGAATGTACTTATGTATTATGTAATTATTAATTGTAATATTTCTTAGTATGTATTGTTATAACAATAATATACTTCATGTACATTTTAAACTTTATTTGACTTTTATTTTATGATCTCATGTCTTTCTTGAATCATGCTGCACTCGAATTGTATTAGTCTGACATCCCTCAACATTATACAGTTGAGTCCAAAACCCATAAGTGGAATCCAAGACAATGAGGTGCAGCTACAATTGGCCGTAGGTTCTACATTGAACTTTCAACAGATTCTGTGAGTTTTTCTTTGAGGCTACTAATCCTACACCTGAAAAGTGCAAGATCCGATATGAGTGTTTTTTCTATTAACATAAATTATGTTAAAATACACCACATAATATGTTTGCATTCCGAAAATGTCTTCCTGTATGCACATTAGCCCATGTACACAGGCTTTTCCACTAGTTGAGTTATAATTGCCTTATTCAGCTCAATCAGTGTCAGATGATTGTCTGTTTGAGTGCTGAATGCTGAATGTTTGCTTGTTTGTCTGTGATGTAATATTTGTTGAGTATTTCCTCTGGGGTACTATTTAATAATAAAACTCTTATTCTCAGGATTAACACTTTCTTCCATTTGATATTGCAGTATTTAACTTAAAACCTATCATCTCAAGCAGAGTAATGTATAGGCGGAATCAGATCTCTTTTTCCTAATCGCACAAGCAACCTTCTGTCTTATGAAGGTCTTACGTATTTGAGAAAAAAGGAATGTCCTGACCAGGTGGTGCATTATGGAATATGTTTTTGGGGGAGTGAAAGAAGAATGGGACCTCTCCTGAGCAGTTTTCCACTTCCTTAAAAAATTGGAAGGAGACTCTATGTACGAAGTTAAGCAGAAACCAACATTGTTATGTTTTGATTCAGATTGATATGATATGATATTTTATTTATATCGCCTCAGACACAGGTGTGTCAGAGTGCGACCAAGCAAAGGGAGGGGAACATGGGAGGATAAAAACAACAATCTTACTAGGCTCAGTGACATTAAGAACGATCAAGTGTATGGAAAAGGGAAAAGGGGGAAAGTGCGCAGAAGGGGGAGGAGTGAAAAGCGCGGCACAAAAGAGAGAACAGAATTAATAATAAGTGCAATAAATAAATGCAATAAAATAAATACAGGCAGAGGCAAGTGCGTGATTTGTCAGATAGGGTATATCTGATAAGTGCAGAAATAAAATGGGGGACTGTATGGGTACAGAAACATATCCCAGCGTGAGGGGTGGCTTGGAGGCAGTGCAAAAGGGTGAGCAGGTACCGGGGCCCGAAGGACAAAGGGTGGCCAGGAGCAAAGTGCCGAGAGAGAAAACCAATCAGCAGGGGAGAAGAGGGGCAAAGGCAGAAGCAAAGAGGCGGAGAGTGGAGGCAGGTAGATTTATAAAGAGGCTGTTACAGTAGTCCAACCTAGAGAGAACCAGAGCTTGGGAGACAAGGAGGTTCTGGGAGAAGGAGAGGAAAGGCAGAGTACCTCTAAGAAGGTGCAGTATGAAGTTTGACTTTTTAAAGACGTCAGAGATGTGTGCCCAGAAGGAAAGTGTGGAGTCAAAGATTCTTAGCCTCACAGGTACGGTAGGAGAGAGTGAGGGGAAATGATGGTGAAGGTGTACCAATGAGGAGGATCTCAGTCTTGTTGGCATTTAGATAAAGATCGTTGGCGGCACACCAATTTTCAATGGCAATCGGAGATGAGGGAAGGAGAGGAGGTGTCTGAGGGAAGCTTGAAAATGAGTTGGGTGTCATCAGCATAGCACTGGAAGTTTGAGCAGAAAATGGAAATACAGTAGGCAAGAGTAGCCAGGTATTGGTTGAAAAGCCAGGGCGAGAGGTTAGACACCTGGGGAACACCACAGGTAGAGAGGGAGATAAAGGAAAGGAAGGACCCGAGTTGTGCCTGGGAAGGTCGATGCCAAAGAAAAGATGTCAGCCAGGCCAGAGCCTGATCAGTGATACCCAGGTTGTCAAAGAAACAATTGAGCAGGATGGTGTGGTTGACTGTGTCGAAAGCAGAGGAGAGATAAAGTAGGATGAGGACAGAGGGAATGTTAGAGTCAAGGTTGGAGAACGGGTCTTCACGGATGTTCAGGAGAGCAGTTTCCGTGCTTTTGTCAGCTCTGAAACCAGATTGGTGGTCATGGAGAGAGCCAACAGAGTCGGAATGCAGATTAAGCTGCGAGATGGCAGGCATTTCCAGGAGCTTCCCCATAAAGGGAGTCATGGAAATTGGGTGATGTGGATCAGCTGTAGGTTTCTTGAGGAGAGGATGCACAAGTGAGTGCTTGAGTGCATCACAGAGTTTGACTGGAGGTTTGATATCAATATTAGCATTAGCAAGCAATTAAAGTGTGCTGAAATTCCTAGAGTTAGGAAAAGTCTATTGTTGAGGGATAGGGAGAGGAAAGCTGAGATTAGGCAAATTCATCAAAAACAGGAGAACTGGTTTAAGTTTTATAAAGTTCAAGCATACATCGTAGAGCACTAATATTTTATGGTTCATATTGTTAATAAGTATTGAAGAGGAATTTGGTGGAGGCTTAATAATGCTGGTAATAGGCAACATATGCTACAATCCAATGCTGTCTAAGGCGCTGTGTGGGTGGAACACATTTCTTCTCTATATGGGTGCAGGGAGGAAGATGTTAACCCAGTAAGAGATGCAAATGGGAGAGCGATACAGTGGATTATTCATTTTGATAGGGATGATACAATAACGGCTATTGGTAGGCTTAATAAGTCCTAAGCATTTGGTCCAGATGGAATACCATGTTGTCTGTTTAAAGAGAACACCGAACTATGGGCAGATATCCTGAATAGTTAATTTGTTCAAGTAGCAAACACACTTACAACCCCAGAAACTTGGAATAAAGCCATCCTTGTCCCCATTTACAAAAAAGGTTGCAGGAGCTACAGACCTACATCTCTTATAGACACCCCATCAAAGATATTGGCCAGGTTCTTATTGAAAGATCTAATACGGTAGGCTGAGGGTGGGGGAAGGTTACACAAGCTGAAAACTGATTCCCAAAAGGGGATAGGAACACCTGTTAGCAGGTTTATGCTCTCAGCTTGTGTTTCCTTAGCTGCAAGGGGTACGGGTTGGTCCATTTTTGTGGCAAGCTTGGATATATTGTCTTCATTTGATAAGGTGGATAGGGGAATGCTTTGGTCAAAACTGAAGCTGTGGGGGATATATCCTGGTTTGTTGAATATTTAGCTGATATTTCATATCAGCAATGAGATATGGGTGCGGATGGACGCAGAGGGAAATGTATCTGGCATGGTGCAGGTTGGAAGGGGCCTACGTCAGTGCTGTCTTCTGACGTGCACCCTTTTCAACCTGTGGATCTATGCAGTGAATGTGAGAAGTGGCGAAGGTGCTCTCCAAGGATGGGGGATCTGAGAGTGTCCTGCATTGCCTATGCGGACAACCTAATTCTCCTCGACTTTACAAAGGTTGGTCTACAACAATCTCTGAATGGGGTTGCTGATTTTTTAAATGAGAACAGACTTGTCATTAATGCAGATGAATCAAGTGTAATGTCTGTATTGTACAAGCAAGACAAATATACATGGTCATTAAACAATACAAGGATAATGGAGATGGACGAAATGATATACCTTGGCCTATTCTTCACAAATAGGAAGCGAATTGGAAAGCAAAAAAGGAAAATGGTCGATAAGCTACTGGCATGCATCTCCATAATGAAAGTGATTAATTGCAGGCTTTGTGCATTTTCTCTAATTTCATTGGTGGATTTTTATGGATTGAAGGTCACAGGCATGGTCCTGTAAGGGATCGAGTTAGTTACCTTTGTTAATCAAAGATAGATCAACATACTGGAAGGAAAAGTATGGAGAGCAAGGTTGAAATTGCCACTGTCAGTACCTATTAGTTTGATCAGATTAGAACTGGCACTAAAATCATGGTGGTCCATATATAAAGAGAAATGCATAGGTCTTTATACAAAATTGATGAATGGAATGAGTTCCACGCTGTTCACTGAATTTGGGATGACGATGAGAACTAAAGGAAACACATTCATGCAAGTGTTTAGTCAAAGGTGTGAAGGATACATGCTCGACTTGGAACATCTATCAATTCCATGGATAGGTTGATTAAACAAAGGTTATGAATCTATGACAAGATGGATGATGGTAACAATTTGCTTAAGCTAAGTTTATATTAACTTGTTTCCTATTGGTACATGACGTGTAATGAAATGAGATCATTTCTAAGGAAATGTCCCTCCTATCAGACCAGAATGTGGTATATGAAATTTCGGTTGAATTGTCCGTCTACACTTGATCACTAGAGGTAATTGGACCTCGTTTAGGCATTCCTAAAGATAAGAGGTTATGCAGAATGGGTGAATGAAATTCCTATGAAACTATATAGCATATGGTGCTGGAGTGTGCTGAAATGTCCAATCAGATCAGAGAGCATCTTGGGAGATTTGTCGTCCCTCTGTTGCCAGTAATCACTGAAAGTGTGTGGGGAAGGTTAATGGTGAAAAAGTCTCTTTGGTAATTGCTTTAGTAGCAGTTTTAAAAGACGTATTTTTTATATTAGGATGTGCGGTACTTCTAGAGGGGACATTAAGACATGGCT
Organism: Ambystoma mexicanum; assembly: GCF_040938575.1. Taxonomy (NCBI): domain Eukaryota; kingdom Metazoa; phylum Chordata; class Amphibia; order Caudata; family Ambystomatidae; genus Ambystoma; species Ambystoma mexicanum. The sequence goes on along the minus strand of NC_090928.1, from coordinate 373,681,521 downwards.
TGAGTCGCCATTGGAATGTCAAGTGAAATGTTTGTTTTAAGGTGTTTTTTTAATGTGTTGATGTTGTATAGTGATTGCTCTTTTTATACTTATTCATGAAATGTGTTATGCAATGTTACGGTTGTTTTTATTTTAAATTGATGTTTGCGGTTCTTGTTTCCATGACTGATTCAAAGCACATTGAAGGCCGATTTTCCAAAGCAGAGGAGCTTAAGTGACAGACTCAGAGGCGGCATTTACCCCGTTAGTCTCTGGCTTGCTATCTATCAGGGAAACGGCTTCAGGAAAAAAGCATGTATTGGATTTCTTTCTAGAGTTCAATATGTTTCCTGTCACTTTGATGTCAATTGGCTTTGAAATCCACACGAGTAGAGGTCTGTGTGTCAACAATTGTCCCAAAAATGTCTGCAGTGAATATCTAAATGCGACCATGGGATTCCGATTGTGGGAACTTGACATATGTGCTGTTGTGTATTTCTACCCACTCTTCCGAATGTAGCTGTGGTTGGCTTACAACAGAGATCTGTGTGCTAGGCATAATACTTTGAAGTCTACTCTGTGTTCTACTCTCATTGAATGTGGATTTCATATGCAATGCTTGCCCCAAGTGTATCGGTCAGGGTCACAGGCATATCTTTATGCTACTCGAGTTCATCCTTTTTGGTTCAACACCTCTTTAGGAACTGTTAAACTGATAAATTCACCCAATAGCATCTAGCTTTATCACTCTGATGTGTGGAACCATCTTGAGTTTATCCTGTGCAGTTGTATATCGTCAACCTCGTAGAAACAAAATCTTCACAACAGTACTCCATCATGGGAATGTTTTGCAGCCAGCCAACCATGGCACTCCTTTGGCTAGATAAATCCCACCCTTAATTAAGGTAAACAAATATGCTTTCTTAGATAGCTCTGCCTAATCACTTAAATAATGACTCAAGCTAGGCCTCTTCCCAGATTGTTTTAGAGTTTAAATCGGTTTGTTAACAATAGGGGCAATTTTTTATCAGCAAGTATAGTGATTTTTTTTGTGTAACTGTTTTAATTGTTGTGTCTAATTTTATAATGTCCTCCCCATGGCGTCTGCAGGAAAGCCTTGCCCCTGCCTTGCTACAAAACACAGTGTAAGTGTTCATGAAGACACTCATTGTGGATGTCACTTTTCTTATATGTCGAGGTTCTTGTTAGCAAAACGTTCTCCATCTGGTAGCCACTTATAGAATGTGCTAGAGAGCCCCGTGTTGCTTCACATCGAGTACAGGGCTACTATGTGTTGGGTTCTGCCAAAGGGAGCTTCTATTCCCCTATGTACGACAACTCATGATCTCCTGATAAAAATGATTCCATAAAAAAAACATATATATATTTTCCTGTCTAATTGGCTTAATGCGCAATGATGAAGGTTTAAAACACTATCATGTTGTCAGAAATAACTATTAAAGTTGTCTGAGGCATCTTCATGATGAATAATGAAGAAGAGGTTAAAAAACATAACAAAATTAAAGGGAGATCAGAGGCATGACACGAAGGATGTAGTTGCAGGGTCCCTAATAGGGCTCCCTTGACAGGTGCCTGTCCAGAGTTAATGAAGGTTTATGCATAATCCGTAGTATGCCTGTATTAGCATGTATTTAGTGACAATCTTATATTTATTGTTTGATTCACCTCTCAATGTAAAACGTGCAGTAAGGAAGAAGATATCCTAAATAACATTCATGGGGTCCATGTAATATATATCAGACAGATTATAGATAGGATAGCATTTGTAGATTCTAACAAAGTTGTTCTATTCACATGAAAGAGGTGTGCGAGTTACGCCTTAATATCATGGTATCATAGTATCATGGTATTGCTTTGAATGATTAGTAGTAATACTTGTGAATACACTTAAAGATAGATTCTAGAGTTGTATACATTAGATGGAATATTATACTTCAATCCTTATGACAGTCATAGCCTGAAACAAAATGTGATTGAAGGAGATCGACATACAGTGAATTAATGATTATTATGTTTTTCAAATATACATAGATGTCACAATTCCACAAGGCTAACTCATACCTCAACGATTGCAGTATTTTGCTTGAATACAGAAGTCTGTTCTGCAACTGCAGTAATGCCATCGTGTTGTGTGTCCTAATCTATATAGTACACAACTCAGTTGTACCTCTTGCTTCCTACATTCTGGCCTCCTTTTCTGTACACTACTGAAGGCCCTAATAATGATACATGGACAGTCGCTTTGGCAGTTTTCTTGGCAGTACCACAGTTACCTGTCAACAAAACGGCAATTCTTGCCAATGTGGGAAGCGCCAAGGACTTTGACGGTTATCCTTGATAACGAGGTAATTACCTGGGAAATTCATGGCAATACTTTGCAGTGGAACAAAAGACATGTAATGGCGGATCTTGGCAAAGGGACAATTCCCAGAGTATTTGATGGCAATCCATGCCTTTGTGGCAGGTTCTTGGTCAGATACTGCAATCTATAGTGATGGGGCACGAAGCTGGGAATTTGATGGCAATCCTTGGCAATGCAGCAAGTACATTTACATTTGATGGCAGAGACTGGTAGCAGTAACCTAAGCACATGGGTTACCGAAGTCAATACTTGACTATGGGGAAAGTTCTTGGGCATTTGATGCCAAACCTTGGAATGAGACAAATACCCATGATATTTAGTCCAATCATTGGCAGCGCTGAAAGTACCAACTTAGTACATGCCATTCAATGGCAATGGGGAACGTTTTCTAGCATTTGATGGCAACTTTTAGCAAAGGTAAATGGCCATCAGCCATGTTATCTGCCTTTCCAGTCCCATGCAGTGAACTACCTTCATATCTGCAGAATTTTCAGCAGTTGCAGCCGAGGGCTATGCCCGCAGTCATGGGGGTGCACGTAGATCTTGTAATTGTAACTGTAATTGTAATTGTCATTTATATAGCGCCTTTTACCATTACTGTAGTCTGAATGGGCTGGTGGTGGGAATGCCCTCAGGGACCACAGCCCAGAGTCTGGGAAATTGCCAAAGAGGTTTAGAATGTGTGTGTGCATATGACCAAGATTAGGGATTAGATGGGCTGGCTAGGTTCCGGTAAGCAACCCAAGTGGTTAGGCATGTGGTTGGGTGCTGAGGGGGGTCACAAGTGTGTGCGAGTGCAAGAGACTTGTTATGTGTCCAGCTAAACCAAAATGCTGTCGCAGGTTGATGCTATATTCCAATGGCAGAGGTGTTGAGGCAAGTCTGGAGTGAGTAGGCTTTAAAATGTTTAGTGTCCAGCTAGACCGAATGTTGTCGTGGTCGTAGCTGCATTCTAATATGTGTGAATGGATAGCCGTGCCTACGGCAGAGGTTTACCAAAGTCGTGCTTTTATACATTCCCGGAACTATGATGGAGCTTATCTTTGATGTCGCTGTGTCTGTGTGCCAGATATCCTTGGAGACTCTTTTAGGCAGTATGGAGAGCTACCCTTAAGTCTACTAAGTTCAATAGACCAGGCGTGTCAGGCAGGCTACCATGGGATCTAGGATATAGGATTCTGAAAGCATCATAGACAGCCTACCTTGATCGTTTTACTATCTTCCAAGTTCTATACATGGTACTAACAACTATCTAGTAACTGCGATATTAGGATACCAATGCTGACTTGGGATCTTTAGATGCAATTGAAGGTGACCAGCCCAGATCTTGAGCGTAAAGACCGGCTACATTACATGCTGTCTTACAAATCTCTTCTAAGTGCAAAAAATGTGCTTGTTGAACTGTTAGGTCCTTTTTAAATGAGGAAGCACATTATTACATGAAGGGGGGTGCAGAGTATCTCTCACACCAATAGCCAGACCGACTCAGGAAGTTGGCAAACAATAACTGTTTTATTTTCAATTATCTAAAACACAGAGTACAACAGACATCAACGGACGTCTCACAGCATAATCTCGACACATTACATGAAAAAACATCGTTTTATAGCAAAAACCTGTCATGAGTGACATCACACTACGTGGAAAACTAAGAAAACTTACTTGAGATTGTGATAGGTCAACGGGGAACATCTAAGTATACTTTCTTTATCGGATAAGATTGTGATTGGGTCTCTATTGTCAGGTGGACAACTTATGCCCACCCCTTGTGCAAGTCATCCTTAATATTTGTTAAACGACATATAATTGGCTCTTAAACTATAGGACTCTTTAATACATGGCCCTTTATAATTGGTTGGGATGCTTGTACCCTTCTGGAACATGTGACTCGCTAGCAGTCTGCAAGTTGGTACCCCAGGTGCCTGTGGGTGGACTTGACCATGCCTCCCCACCCAAATAGCCCACCATCCATCATCTCTCATGCCGTCTGCCATTCAAATTGTCTTTGAACATGGCCTTGCAAAGTATCACTCCGCCTGAGAATAGAAGGGAGTATGAGCAGGTTCTTATCTTCAGTCTCGATGTAGGTTGCCCATTTTCTATTTCCATCCGTCCCACGTGCCAGGAATCTGCATTTGAGCTCCTTTCCTCGTATTTAATTATATTAAATTAATAAAACATGGCATTCATAGTGTTTCCATCGCACCTTAACAGGAGCCTACCTTGCTTCTCACGTTCATTGTCTCTCCTTGAACAAATAACCAGTTCTTGGCTGCCCCAGCCCTTGACACTGGGCCTGACAGCCTTCTCGATCCTTCCTTGATTTCCAGCTGCTTTTCTGCTGCGCCACACTTTTAGCCCTTCTCCTTCATGGGTCCTGATTACTAAAGATGCAACGTCGAACATCCAGACTCTATACATATATACATTGATGCACTGTCTGCAGTCTATTCACTATGTATAGCCAGCCTTCATGACTACTTAGTCTACTTGCATTGAAGCATCTGTACATTCATGAAATGACTTATATTTTCTTCAGTGTTCTTCACACGTGCAATCTTTATTTCACACTTGAAATGGTACTCAATTCTTTATCTTGCCATCAGTTTTCATAAGGTTTATGCATTCGTTTCCATGATCATCCTACTTAGTGCATCACACTCATTTCTTGTGATGTTGCCAACCTCTTGCATTCATCGATTCACACTACTTCAGGGGCCTCCCTTAAGAGACTGTCATCTCTCCGCGGGTACATGATGTTGGGCTTTCTCAATGGATACCTTGTTTCGAGAATTCTCTGTGGGATAGGTACCATTACTGGCGTTGTGCATGTCGCAATTTCCGGCTTCCAACATACAGGCAAAATAGGGGCGGGATTACCGGTAGAGGCATTTGGCTCCTCCTCTACATGCTCTTCAGATATTCAAGTGCAGTGCACATTTTAACTTGCACCATTTGCTCCAGGTGCATTACAGATATTGACCTACATGTGCAGTCTTCTAAGTGCAATATCATTCCCAACCCCCCAAAATCCATCCAAGTGCGACAACATTTCCCACTGCAATCCCCATCGCCCAACAATCCATCTGAGTGCGACATGTTTCCTAACCCCGACAATCTATCTAGGAGTGACACATTTCTTACACCCAGCGATCCATCTAAGTGTGAAACATTTCCTACCCCAGACATTCCATTAAAAGTAACACATTTCCTGTCCCTCACAAACCATCTTTGTATAATACATTTCCTACCCCAACAAACTATCTGAGTGTGACACCTTTACTACCAGTAATAATCCATCTAAATGTGACACATTTCCGACCCCCAACAGTCGATCTAAGTGTAAGACATTTCCTACCCCCAACAGTCTGTCTAAGTGTAACACGTTTCCTACCCCCTACAGTCCATCTAAGTGCAATACATTTCCTAAACCCCACAATCAATGTGATTGTGACACCTTTGCTAAACCCAGCAATCCATCTATATGTAACACAACTCCTACTACCAAATAAAGCTGAAGCTGAGGCCTTTCCTACCCCCAACAATCCATCGAAGTCTAACACATGTCCTATCCCTCACAAAACATCTAAGTGTAATACATTTCCTACCCCTAGCAATCGGTTTCATGTAATTATGTCACAGTGGAAATGTCACCAGGTAGGCAACATTTATTTCCTGACCCCTTAAAATTCTTTCCCAAAATATTCTAGGAGTGGTATAATTATATATTATTACCTCCGTTCCTAGAATATTTGGGGGAAATGTTGAATTTTATGGAGGGTGCATTTGTTTTGGAAACCTCGCCACCTGTTGACCTTTTCCACAGCAACATAATCACTGTATACCCAGCAATCCCTCTAAGTGTAAAGCATTTCCTGCCCCCAAATACAGCTGAAGATGTGATGTTTGCTACCCCCAATCCATCTGAGTGTGACGCATTTCCTATCCCCAGCAATCTGAGTGTGACACATTTCTCATATCCCTTGCAAACCATCTAAGTGTAATACATTGCCAACCCCAAGCAGTCCATCTAAGTCTGACACATTTCTTTTCCCTAACAAAGCATCTAAGTGCAATACATTTCCTACCCTTAACAATCCAACTGAGTGTGACACATGTCATACCTCTAGCAATTAAAGTATTAGCAACATTGGCAACAGCCTGGCATGTCCGTAGTTGGTGGATGATTGAGTTGTGTGGATAGCACTCTGTCATTGCTACTTTGCAAGGCGAGCCACTGTTAACGCCAATGCCACCTGGGGTTCCCAGTTTGTGAGGCGGCCGTGAAAAAACATCCGGCGCAGCGTGGGGTGTCGGGTCATGTCCCTGAGGAGATTTGCACTGTCGCTGTAAGGTGGATGGAGGTGGCGTGGCTGATCCAAGTTATGCTGCACCTTGCTGAGCGACTAGTCTGGATAGGAACACGGCTGTGGCTGGAAGAGTGATGATATCATGATTGAGATGGGGAAGGGATTACCTTCCACTACATTTTTCACGATTCTGCCAGAAATAGTCACTTTTTATGTCCTTTCTGTGGGAGAAGTAGTGTAAGTTTCAGCAGATGTGTAGTGGAAGAGGGTTCCAGAAGAAAAGGGCATAGTTAGAGACGGTAAATCCTCCCATTCAGATGGAGTTGTGTGGGGGATTACAAGAAGGAGTGCCATGCCTGATCTGGTCGGATGGTAGTGAGTTATCTGCTCCTGGAGGAACTCTGGTCCAGTGTGGTGGAGGGCATGGCGAGCAATACACAGGGCTTCAAAGATAGCCCGTCGGCTGTGAAAGGTAGGCCATACTTGTACCCCTTAAATACATTGGGGTACCCCCGATAACACTCAAACCAAAGTAAATGCACCCTTCTAGGGAATTAAGGCCATGAGTCTATCTTGCAAGAGATAACAAACTTTAATCTTTACAAAGATGAGGATTGGGGGAATGGCAGAGGACTCTGCCATTCCGGCCAGCATTCTGTCTTCCTTGGCTGGATCCTGCAGACTTAATGGCAAGCGGGCGCCTTTATACTCTTCAACTTGGTCACTGGATACCGGCAGGGCTCATGGAAAACTGTTCTTCTTGCCATACAAGGAATGCGGCAGTCTCCAGTGTTGCATGGCCAAGTTTACATTTAGACCAATCCTGCTTTAACATACTGCTGCCTCTGTACGAATACATTGTAGCTCTTACTTAATATAATTTGCTATGTTATAAACATTCATGCATAGACACATCTTCCCGCCATTCTCTCAACACTTCACTCAACATGATTATATTTGATCTGGTCCAATAATTTCTACAAAAAAACCCTGTTTTCCCATAGTACTCTGTATGTTGTGCTGAATCATTTTTAGTCTCCATTGGCTTGTGATGGACAGGGACAGCTGCTCAGCTACTGTGTGCTCTGCCAGCCTGCCTGTAGTCTATTTTTAGAACAGACTGCATTAACTGTGTGCTTTGAGCAAAGCTAAGTACAAATTAACAGATTTACAAATATATCCATCTAAATAGTTATTTGCACCTTATTTTTTAATCCTAACTATCTTTATTTAGTGACCCTCCTCCCCCCAGGACTCTTGTAGTGCTTAGAGAACAATTAACAGAAGCCTTGCCTAATTCTAAAGCGCTTGGAAAACTTGACAATGGAGAAAAGCATTAGGCTCCTTCCCAACAGCTAATAGGGAGCCAGTGTAGTGCTCTGAGGGCAGGGGTGATATGTTCTCTGGGTGAGGGGGAGAGGAGGAGTTTTGCCACTAAGTTGTGGATTTGTTGGTGTTTCCTGAGCTGATGTGCTGGGATGCCTAGATCAAGGCAGTTGGCATAGTCTAAGCGGGAGAGATTAATGGTAAGTATTGCAGAGAGTCTATGAGGGTAGGATAGGTAAGGAAAGATTTGCCTTAGTATGCGTTAATATAAGTTTCACATTCTGGACATGGAGTTGATGTGTTGGGAGAGGGTTAGCTCAGAGTCCATTGGGCATCCCAGATTTATTACAGAGGTGGAAACTGACAGTGGGGCTCATCCTGTATGTGGCCAGGGTATTGGTTGGGGGATAAGGGCAGGACTGCCACACAGTAGTATTTCAGTTTTGCCATGGTTGAGGAGAAGGTGGTTGGCTGTCATCCAGTGATCGATTGCAGAGAGGCAGTAGGAGAGGTCGGTCGGGTACTGTTGGTGTTTTGGGAATCTTGAAAATGATCTGGGTGTCATCTGCATAATTATACCATGGAAGATTGTGAGAAGGGAGGAGTGTCGGCAGTGGGCTGAAGTAGAGATTGAAGAGAAAGGTTGACAGAGAAGCTCCTTGAGGGACCCCTATCGGGACGGGGCAAGGGGCAGAAGTGAAAGGTGGAAAGAACATGATTTGTGATTGATTAGAAAGGAATAATGAGATCCATTTTAGAGCAGAGTTTATGATGCCTAGTGTGTGAAGCCTGTCCATGAGAATTGCATGATCAGTTGTGTCAAAAGCGGCAGATAGATCAAGCAGAATGAGTACAGTGCATCATTTTTTTTAGATCATCCCAGATGGATACAAGAGCATATTTGGTTCCTCAAAGGGGTCTGAAGTGAGAATGGGCTGGGTCAAGGAGCATGTTGGCTTCTGCGAATAGGCTGAGTTGCTTATAAGCTGCACAGTCAATGAGTTTAGCAATGAAACGGGTGTTGGAGATAGGTCTGTAGTTTGAAGGGAGGAGGGGGGTCGAGAGAGGGTTTTTTGAGAAGGGATTTGACATATGAGGTTTTGAAGGCTTGCGGGAAGATACCAGATGAGAGAGAGTTATTAATAATAACCTGAGCAACACATGTTGTAGTTAGGAGTTTTTTCTATAAAGTGTAGTGGATCTCATGGGGTGCCGAGGGCTGGCTTAGTGCTATTGCTAGGAGTTTAAGGAACTCAGAGTGGGAAATAGGTGTGAATGAGGGGAGTACAGGCCGAGTGTGCCAGAGAAGTATAGGACAGAGGAAAGGAGGGTGAGCAAAGTTACTTTGGAGAGGATGAGGTAGTTACTTTCCATAGCTATGTTGTGAAAGTGGTCAGGTAGTGTGTCACAGAAAGCTTGGGAGTGTAGTGAGGGGTTGAGCACCTCGGGTTTGGAATTCAGTGATGATTTTGTGGAGCTCCCAGCTATGGTTTTTAGAGTTAGAAATCTGGTTTCCCTAGAAGTTCTTTTGGCTTTTCTTATTTTGGTCAGGTAGGTCCTATTTAATCTTGCACAAGCAATTTCATTTTGAGGAGTGGAGTCTGCCCTCCAAGTTCTCTCTAGGTGATGCTTGATGGTTTTAACGGGATTTGAGAGAGTCTGTGTTTCACTTCGGGATGGGGCATGATCTCTGAGAGGTGACTCTGGTCGGTGTGAGGGAGATCAGGATGCTGGTAAGCCAACGATCGAAAAGGTTGATGTACGGCTATCCACCCTGTGGTCAGAGGACTGGAAGGGTGATTAGAACGGAATTGTCAGGATCACAGTTTAGGACAACTTTATTTAGGGTTATTGCAGGGTGGGGGACAAAAGAGGGTTTTGTGGGGTGGGGTGGGGTAGGGGGCGGCAAGGGTACACAAGGGAGAAGAATGTAGTGTAGTGATCCATCAAGATTAGTGGGTGAGGTGGGAGGATGGACAGTAGGTCTGATGTGCTGAAAAGGGTATTGATGGTGCGCCCTGCAGCGTGAGTTGGGCATGAGATCGGCTGAGTCAAGCTGAGAACTTCCAAGTTATTGGTTAGTGAACGAGGCATCGGGTTGGTGGAGACGTCAAACCAGATGTCGAAATCTCCTAACATAGTGAGTAATGGATGCTTGATTAGGGTGCCTGATAGGGGGTCACCAAAGGAGTCTGCGAAGTTCCTGTTATACCATTGAGGCCTATACACGGGTAGGAAGTTGTGGGTGAGGGTTGGGGAGAGTTGGGTCTTTACTACTAATGATGCATAATCAGAGGTACAGGGTAGATTCTCAGTGGATATGTCTGAGAGGTGTAGTTTGTGGAGGATGGCTAGTCCTCCTGCACTGCTGGGCATATTTTGTATGATCAGGGAGTAGCCCGGGGTAAAGTCTCATGTGCGATGGGTCCGTAGTCGTCAGTGAATCATGTTTCAGTGATGAATATGATATCAGGATTTTCATTGCAAATAAGGTTGGAAATGTTGTATTTGTTTTTGAGACCGATCTGGCATTGATGAGTATGAAGGAAAGCTGGTGTGGCATCTGGTGCGGGGTCTGATAGGGGATGGCAGGGGCAGTTGGCGTGGGGGTAGCGAATAAGGGTGACAGGAGGGGGATCAGAGTGGTGATCAGTTGTGATGCTGTAGGCAGAGGTGGGGAAGTGGTTGGTGGCACGTTGTTTTTTGGGGCGGTATGTGGGCTGCTGGTAGGGGAAGGGTGTTTTAGCGGGGATGTGAAGAGAGCCAGGACTGGGTTGGCAGTGGGAGGATAGGGGCAAAGGGTTGGGAGGAGTGAAAAGGTAGTGTAGGGTGGTATCCAAGTTCAGATGAGGGTGTGAAGTCCTCTGGTGGATGAGGCTTGTGCTTTTAGGGGGTGGTTTGGGTGCGTAGGTGTGTGAGTGAGAGGAGATGTTTAGTGAGTTAGGGAGGTGAAGTGTGAGATGGGAGTACTGGGTGTTAGTGTAGAGGGAAGATGGTTGGAGCATTGAAAGGGGAGTATAGGGGCCATGGGGGAGTGTCTCGGAGTGTTAGGGGGGTGAGTGTGAGTGTAAGTGGGGGCTGGCGGGTGGGTGGGGGCTGGCTGGTGTTGCTGGTGCTGATGTACTGGACAGTAACATGCCAGTATGCCGCTCTGTTCCTCGGGGTGTGGGGAAAACAGGGGGAATGGGTTTTAGCAGATGTGAGGTGAGGGTGGTTGGGTGCAGGATGGAAGAGAAGGTCAGTTTGGTCGGTAAGGGAGATGGGTGTGGGTGAATGGGACAGACTGGTAAGTGGTGGACAGGGGCTGATTTTCTGGGCCATAGGGTGCCAGTGTGCCGCTTTGTTCGGAGGGTTGTGGGGGACAATTGGGAAGTGGTGTTTAGAGGATGTGATGTGGGGGTAGGTGGGAATGCAGGAAGGGGGCGAAGGCCAGATTGGCTGGTACGGAAAGGGGGATGGGAGAAGGAGAGGGTGTGTGTGGGCATTGGATTGTGGAGATGGGGAGTCAGTGGAGGGGTGTGTCATTGGCTAGGTTATTGGAGTGTCAAAGTGCAGCTCTGAAATGGGCACAGTGGGACATAGTGAGGACCTAGATTCAACACACACAGTGTGGGAAAGGTGTATCTAGATTCAGAACATGCAGTGTGTGAAGATGGACCTGGATTTAAATCATATACTGTGTGAGAAAAGCAGCTGCCCTCAAAGCAGGCACTGTGTGTTAATGCACCCAGATTCGAGACATAGACTGCGAGCAAACCAAGCACATTAGTTTCAAGGCATACACTGTGTGGAAAAGCACCCAGACTAAAATAGGCACTATACAAAAAGCACCCAGCCTTAAAGCACACACTGTGTAAAAATGTACCTAGATTTAAAGCACACACTATGTGAAAATGCACTGAGATTGAAAACATACACTGGGTTCGAAATGCACCTAGATTCAAAACATACACTATGTATAAGTGGTGAGGTTTTAGGCAGCCCAGTAACAGATGTGCTCCCTGCCTGTAACACCTTACCTGGTTGTCGCTATTGGGTCTATCTTTGGGCTTCTATGGGCTAACAGGGGAAAACAGGGAGGTGAGCTCCCCAGATTGGAGCTGCCCTTTGTCTTGAGCCCTTAGCCGGCTCCCCAGGCAGGCTGCCCTGGGGGATGTCTTGAAATGGGCTCTTCCCATCACGTGGGGAAGCTCTTAAGCCAATCCGTTTCAGGTGAGTGGGCCGGGAGCTGGGAAACCGATGAGGAGGCTGGAGGGACTGTGCACACGCAGTAAAATACAAACCCAAAGTTTTCAAACACAGCTGTTGAATAGAGGCTGCTGCTTGTTCAGAAGAAATGTCCTTAACGTACCTTCCTAATTGCAAGTACCTCGGAGCCTTTCTTATTGGTCAATGTTTGTTAAAGGTCCTGCATTTATGTTCCCACGTTGACGGAGTGGGAGCCTAAGGGGAATGAAGCATGGCAGAGAGTCTCTGTGATCGAAGTGAGCAGTAATGCATAACCTTTTGTTTCCTACCACCATGCCACATTTTAATAAATGATTTAATAAATGAAAAACCTTCACAGCGGAAGGCAGTTCTCAATCTGATACAGTAACTGCTCATAATACATTTGCCACTGACTGGCAGAAAGACAGAGGCACTGCTGTTTGTATGCTGTGCCAGGAGTGAAAAGTTCCAATGCTAAATCTGCACTGCTAGAGGTCGGGTCCTCTACCAAAGAAGCACTTTGTGGGGGCACATGGCATGGGCTCCCTCCGGGCTCCTGTGATCAGCAGCTATGACAGGTGCAGGAGTCAGGGTGGCAGCGGGCAGGTGGATCCACTGACATATATGAGCACCCATCCTCCTTTTGTTAATTCCCCAAATGCCGTGTTAACATGCCGAGGTGTTAAAGATGTGAATCTCAGGCTTTTAGGTGAAGGCGGAGGTCCATTTTTACCTCATAATCAAGCAATATTTCACACTTGTCATATTCCCAGAATACCTCATGACTAGAGGTGTTGGCAGTGGCTGAATTTCACTCATCCTGCATAATAGCAGATTTGGGGAACAATCTGCCCAATGCACCATTTTTCCACGGAGTAAAATCAGTTACTTCTGCCATTTTTTATGAGTTTCATGTGATTTTTTTTTGGCATGGGCATCCAAATGGTGTGCTCAGTAAGGTGACACAAATGTTTCAGCTACCTAGTTTAGCAAAATATTTGCATTCCAATGGCGGGAAAAAAAATACTGCACAAATCTGTGAAATTGGAAATATTTCACCCTGTCCAACAAAGTGAAGTTGTAGGTGGAATCTGCCTAATCCTCCCACCCTAGTCATGCCACTATAATTAGGTGGACAGCGTAAATAAAAGGCATTTAACATGCTGGCTGTTTAAACCATTAAAGACCTATACTCTCATGAGGGCCGTACTCATGCATGGTGGACTGGCAGCACAGGACTTGGAATTCCTGTGAATTACTATCAGACAGCAGAACCATCACAGCAGAACATTTGTGGTACTAATTCTACTTTTATTACTGTACGTTGGCAATTCATTCTATGTCTTTCTCTCCCTCTCATCTGCTCCTTACTTCCTTCTACCAATAGTCTATGTTCTGGACACACCATGTGGGGGTCACAATGTGCAGATACCGGGGGCGCTGTTGAGCAGCCGACAAAATGGCTCCTAGTTTTCCAGCTCCGTGCACTGCCGCTTTATATCCCCTAACATCTACGGTTTGCCACTTTGATACGGCTTCATACTTGGTCCCTACCTCGCTGACAGCCAGGGCTATCTGCCCGTGAGGTTTGGCCCTGAATCAGATCTCCTGGACCGGCGTGTGACCGGCTCACGCTGCCCCTGTGCTGGGCTGGGCCGGTCCTGGTGCTCTGGGGTATGCTGCAGTGCCGGGGGAGGCCTGCTGCGCCCCAGGCCCTGGTGGTCCCCGGATACCTCTCACCCGCCTGCCTGACTCTCTTGCTGCGGATCCTGCGCCCTGCTGCCTGGAGGCTGGGGCTGTGTCGGGTGCGATCGGGCTGCCTGCGGGACCCATGCTGTGGGGCGCGGGCTGATCCTCCACAGAACGCCGGTTCCTGTGTCCCGTGGCTCCCGGAGACCTGTGGCCACCCTGTCCCCACAGCCGGCGGTGCTGTCTGGTGCTCTTATGCGACTCCTGTCCTCCTGCTGTGGCCCCCTGTGGTGGAACTCTCGTTGTGCCGAGTAGCTAACCATAACATTGCTCGCGGCCCCGGGGAGGCCAGACTTCTCGTTCCTCCCCGAGCTTGACTGCCGCATATATACATCATGTGTGGCCCGCACAGGCTTATTGGTGATCCGCCGTTTGGGCTCTGGATGCCTCCCAGGCTGCCGGTGAGGAGCTGGGGGGCTGATGTGTGCGGGCCGTTCTGCCGTTCCTTTGGCTTTGCTGTTCCCCCCCACTCCTTCACGATGACTGCTCTCTCTTATGGTCCTGAGATCCCCCGGCTTGGGCCCATTCACACTGATCACTACTCCTGAGCCTTATGTGAACATTAAGGTGGACCCACTTTACGATCCCTCATTCGCTTCCTCAGGCGTTGATCCCTGTGATTCCTGGTTCCGGGCATCCATAGCTCCTGCTTGATAACTCTGAACTGTGTAGCTACACTATTGTCAAGAAAGATGCTTCTCCATCTTGATTCCTATGACACGCAACCTCTGTGTGCATAACACTCATAATAATCTCCACACTGTACTCTGAGTATCCAGACGCCATATTACATCATGTCCAATAGATCCAGGAATACTAATAAGACTGGCGTCATGGACAAATTCGCGAAAGCCACCCCGAGATATGACTCGGCCCATGCATCAAGCGACCAGGCTGACCCGCTGCCTCCCGCTAAAGCACCTACTACAGTCCTAACAGTCATGATGGAATCAATAGCCAGGAATTTTGCTGCCTTTCACGAAAAACTTGATGACATTAATGCAAATGTGGCATCTCTCAGAGCTAAATTAGACCAGCAGGGGTCGAGAATTATGGAGACTAAAAATAGGATAAGTGCCAACGAGGACAATATAACCACACTACAAGGCACGGTATCCACTCTGGTCGCAGACATGAAGTCGGTTAGGGCCAAGTGTGACGATTTAGAATCCAGATTGCGAAGGAATAATATACGTATTGTTGGGGTTCCGGAAAATGTGTTGAAGGGCCGACTCGATCTGGCAGTTGAGAACCTCTTGAAAGATCTATTGGGCAACCCCGACATGTCTCCCTTCTTCACCGTTGAGAGAGCTCATAGGGAGCTATCACCGCGTCCCAAACCTGGGGACTTCCCGAGACCCATCATTGCAAAAATCCTCAGCTTTAAAGACCGTGACCATATTCTCCGTCTTGCACATGAAAAAGGAGAGCTCAGAATGGAATCGCAAGTGATCCGAATTTTCCCTGACTTCTCAATTGGTGTTCAGCAGGAGCGTCGACAATTTCTTGGTGTTAAAAAACTGCTCAGAGAGGGAATATTCCTTACGCCATATTATTTCCTGCGCGTCTGAGGTTCACATTCAACAACAAACTTTACTTCTTCACAGTCCCTTCGGAAACAGTGAAATTTATAGAGGCACATGGTCCATCCTCCTGCTGATGACATTATGGACAATGACTGAACTTGGCTTAAGGCTTGCACCCTCTAATTGTCCTACTGATATGTGTATTGAGAGCCTCACTGGTCGTCGACCCTATCAATAGTTCACCTTGTCATATCACTTGTCCTGTTATATGGCTCCAGCTGTATGCATGTCTTCTAGCATCTCTGATACTTATTGCTAAACTAACGCGCTATTGAACTGTTCATCGTGAGTATCCTTATTGTTTATAAATGTTCAAATCGCAATGTTGTAATGCCTTGCATATAGCCCCCTGGTTGCTGGTTAAGATTTATGGACTAGCACCATAAGACCGCAAAAAAACTGCTTGTTCTGCAACGGATCCTTTTGGGTTCTAAGCGTGCCAGTGCACGGCAATGGCGCACCCCACTGCGATTGCAATGTTCCATACACCATTGTTGCGGGTTAGCCCCAGTTGGGCTTTTGGACAGTTTAGGCCAAGTTGGGGACGGCCCAACCGTTTACAGTTAAGAGGGGGTAATGATCACACTGCTGCTCTTGGGGTGGTGGTGAGGGAGGTGCATGGGAATGGGGTGTTACTCAAAAATGGCACACGAGGTTGCATGACACACACATTGTATGGCCATGATCACACTTTCAGCTTCACAGTTGACAGCTCATACTATCGCTGGATTTGGGAGGTTCATTAACTGCGCATTACAGGATTAGATATCCGCTACTGAAATGACCACTGTCATAATGTCCTGGAACATCAGGGGACTAAGCAATCACACTAAGTCCCATAAGATTATGGCCTATGCTAATAGGCATGGGTGTAAGATACTGCTTCTACCGGAGACACACTCTGGGGGCCACATGACAAGGACCATAGCCCCGGCATGGGGGCCCGCTAGATTCTTCACCTCCTATTCTACCCAATCCAGGGGCGTTCTCACGATGAGCCATAAATCAATTAAGTTTATATTGCATAAAAGCTACATTGACTCGGAGGGACGCTATGTTATACTACACAGTACACTGGTAACAGAGAATACCTGCTTGTTAATACCTATTTCCCTAATGTTGACTCTCCTGAATTCTTTGACACTATAACCACCATATTACTGGGCTATGTAGGAATTCAGATAATATGGGGAGGAGATCTGAATCTTATTCTGGACACTGTTTTGGACAGAACTGGTACGGCTGCCTGAGCCCTGTCCAGGGCTGTGTGTAGATTGCATGGCCACATTGGGACACTTAATATCTGTGACGCCTGGAGGACCCTACATCCCCAGAGACGGAGTACACTTATTACTCATCTGTACACCACAGCTCGTCCAGGATAGACCTGTTCTTTGTGTCAAGTGAAATAATGGGCAGGGTGGAGGGCTCCCGGATTTTACCCCGCACGCTCTCAGACCATGCTCCAATTACACTATCTGTGGGGCTGGGAATCCCTATTTCGACATTTACCACCTGGCGTTTTAAATCTGAGGCCCTCAGGGATGTTGTGTTCAGGGCGGAAATACTGGCAGACATTGAATCTTTCTTTGGGCACAACTCTCTTCAGGACACCTCGGCCGCAGTCAGGTGGGACGCTTTTAAAGTATACATTAGGGGAATGTCTATCTCTCGGGATGCAGGGGTATTGAAGGCAATTAGGGCCTCCCTTGGTCGCTCCGAAACCAAACTGAAGCAATTGGAACTGTGATGCTCCACAGGGGCGGATCCTACTATCCTCGCTCAAATCAGCGAGGAGCTCCAGACGTACAATGCACTTGCCACCAACGAGGTCCAATACTTTAGCCGCCCACAGGCCACCAGGAAATATGCTGAGGTGGGATAGACCGGGGACAACATTAGCTACACTAGTGAGGAGAAAATCTGGCCAGACTGAGATTACCTCCATCAAAGATGAACATGGCAACACACGGTGGACTGACCAACAAATCTTAGACATTTTCACCGAATGTTACAGCTCCCTCTATTCCCAGCCTACTGAACACACCGAACAACACACTTGCGACCTCTTCACCAGATCCCCACTACAGAAATCTCCTCCTCTACCTGAGACCAGCTGGACTCTCCAATTACTTTGGATGAGATAGTGACCGCGATTTCAGAATTGCCCAAAGGTAAGGCAACCGGTCCTGACGGGCTCAACGCCGAATTCTATCAAGAGCATATCGCCATATTAGCCCCTAAATTGCTTGAGATCTAGAACGAATCACTCCGTGTCTCTATCCTCCCCCCTCCATGTGGGAGGCCGTTATGATGGTCCTGCTCAAACCTGGTAAGCCCGACGATGAATGTGGATCTTATAGACCTCTCTCCCTAATGAACCTCGACACAAAAGTCTTCGCTAAAGTTATAGCGAATCGATTTCTGCCCATCATGACATACTTAGTTCACGAAGACCAGGTAGGCTTTGTACCTGGGAGGTCCGCCTCCCACAACATCAGGGGATTATTTAATGTTATGTCCCGTATGGATCAGGACGTGCAGGCCGTGGCAGTCACGCTGGATGCTCAGAAGGCCTTCGATATGGTCTCCTGCGTTACATGTGGCTGGTACTGGAGACAATGGGCGTTGGCCCGAACATGATTGGGTTCATCAAATTTCTATATACCTCCCCTGTGGCGTGAGTAAGGGTTAACTCCCTAACATCTGATCTTTTCACACTCTTTAGGGGCACCCAACAGGGATGCCCCTTCTCCCCGGTCCTATTTGCCCTAGCGATAGAGCCGATGGCAGACCATGTCCGTGCACGTCACGCTCGTAAGGGGATAAGACTGATAGATAACCCTGAAATTATATCCCTGTACATGGATTGTGTTCTACTATACATCAGAGATCCCACAACCCATCTTAACCCCATACTGAGAGACATCACTCGCATCGGGGTCCATTCCGGCTTCACAATTAACTATTCAAAGTCTGAGATCTTCCCACTTACTAAATCTACCCAACAACCCACTACTGAATTCCCCCTCCGTTGGTCCCCAGATGGTATCAGATACTTGGGCGTTCAAATATCCCTAACCAAATCTGCCCTACTGGCTGACAATTACTCGGCAGTAGCATAAACAGTCGAGACCAAGTTGTCGCGGTGGCACGCTCTTCCATTATCCATAGCTGGTCGACTATCCCTCATTAAAATGATTCTACTCCCCAAGCTCCTTTACATTTTCAGCAACGAACCCATATGGCGCGGGAAGGCCTACTTCACCAAACTACACACACTTTGTGCACAGTTCCTCTGGCACTCTGGTGCAGTGTGCAAGAAGTGGACTGACATGGCACTCCCATACAAACAAGGGGGTGCTCACGGCTCCTGATGTGACCCTTTATTGGACTGCGGCCGAAGCCCAACATGCCACACATTGGTACCCAGGCTCCCCAGCGCGTCCACATGTCAAGTTGGAGCGACTGGCAGCTGCTGGCATGAACATAATGTCCCTTATTCTGCACCAACACTACACACCCGACTCTCCTATTGATCCAATCAATGCGACCCTCCATGCCTGGAAGCGCCTGCTCTATCCGACACCTGAGTCCTCCCCATACTACAAATGGCTTCCTGTGTGGTTCTTCCCCGGCCTGGAACCCACACATGACACCGCCTTGGTCTGGCACTGGTTTTCACTGGGGTATCAAGCACTATCTGACTTCTACCCTGAGGGCAGGTTCATTGACCCCCAAACATGGAAACAGGGGCACACTAGATCTGCTGTAGAGACCTTTCAATAGTATAGAAATTGGGCCGCGTTTCGCACCATGTGGCCCTCATTTCCAGACGAGCCCCCTGATGATCTGGCGATTGCATACATCTCTAACTCTGGTGGCGCCCGTAGCGCCATATCCTCGCTGTATAAGTTCCTGCAGGACACTACCCCGACTCAGACTCTCAGGGCACATGATGAATGGGCAGCTGAATTGGGCCTAGAGATATCTGACGAGGTCTGGGGGGAGATGTGCCTACACACCCAAAAAGTCTCCCTCAATTTTCGTCATCGCGCCATACAATACAAGCTTCTAAACAGGCTATATTATACTCCACATCGGACCTCGAAGTGCACCCACACCACTGTACACCCTTGCCCCCGCTGTGGGGTGGAAAAAGCTGACCATTTACATATGTTTTGGTCCTGTAATAGATTGTCAGAATTTTGGAAACGCATCCTAGAAACACTCGCTGCAATTACTGAAACGGTGATTGACCCTGATCCGTTAGCAGTTTTGTTTGGAGTTTGGGGAGGGATCTGCACCAGACGTTTGGCTAAGTTTTTGAATATAGGATGTATGACAGCCAAAAAATGAATATTCCAGGGTTGGAGGAGCTCCTCCCCTCGGGTCTTCCAGAATTGCTCACCTGGTCACGAAACTGCAAAGAGGAATACCTGACCATGCTCCCCGCCCACTCACGTCTCAAAAACATCTGGGTTGAATTTAATACGTAACTCAACAACCAAAGTGACAATGCGCCCAGGTCAGGCCTGTCCCCTACTCCATCATGGACTACTCTTGTACCATGAACTCTTCCTCCCATTTCTCTCTTGTGAAGTTCTCATGATATCACTGTGATTAATGTAATATTTTTATAGATCTATAATTCACCTGTACTGCTCATCTGTTACCTTGATGTGTGTGCCTAATGTATACCTCTGCCGCCAAAAATAAAAGTTTTTAAAAAAACAATGTGCAGATACCAAGACAAGGTCATGACCACTATGGTGTATATATGTATTGTAACATAATAGTAGACATTTTATATGTCATCATTATAAGCCTTTATTCGATGTTAGTCATGTGGCAAAGTGGCACAACAAACAAATATTTAAGCACAAAACAAGAAATAAATATAGCCAACAAACCACATATCCATTACAAGTATGTCATAAAATATACCTTGCCATCTGTTAAAACACATTAAAAACGAGAGGCTTAAAATTAAAATGATTACATAAAACAAGTCAGTCAGGTAATTAAAACAACATTGATTGAAAAGTTTGATCAGCTAGCATAATGTGCTCTGTGAAGGAAGGCTGGATGAACAAATTTGGCAATAAAATAAACCACAGTCAAATCACCCGTGGATTTATAATATGTGTTAGCCTGTGCAACACTGCGGATGTGTGCACAATGATTGAACAATGGTTTGAGGTACATGTTTCGCAAGGCTTCATAGCCCTCGCAGAAAAGCATACAATGGTCAGTGGTTTCTGGCTTCTTGAATTAGTGCTACACCATGTATTGGTCTAGCTAGCCACATTGAGGGTATTGGCCCTCAGCTTCGTATATAAGGCTCATGTGCAGAGAGGAACTATTATATCCAAGTATTGTTCGTAACCATTGTTCGTTTTGCTGAAGAGGTATTCCGGCCCAAAGGTTAGGTTACCTATTTATTGCATCCATCCCAATCTATTGCTTTATAGCCACATGCCAACCACTTAAGAGGTTTTTACTGTAAGTGCACATATTTTAGTAACTGGTATTTAACGGTAAAGATGCCCCACTGCTTTTTGTGATTCGAAGACTGTTGTAAAATACCTCCATTTCATCCTCAAGCGTCTCATGTTTACGCCCAGCAGAATGGCTTGCAGCAGCAATATGTGTAATGTGCTAGACTTTGCATTTGATAACTGACATTTTAGGGCAGGTTTGCGACCACGACGCATTTAAACCTGATTTTCCGTCCGGTACACTGAATCATTTATGTGCTGCAAACCTTTTTCATTATAACTCTGGGTAGTCGAATGTGGTGGACAATTTCCCTGGAGACTTGTCGAGGGCGAGTTCACACGTTCAGTATTCACAGTCTGCACAGTTTTGAGAGCATTTCTTAATTCCACTTTTTCAACAGCAATTTGGCACTGTCAATCAAGAACAAGGTAACGCGGGTTTCATGTTTCAGTGCTTGGTGCACGTGCGACACTTTGAGGCGTTGCCTGTCCTCTGATCTTCTTCGCCCTTGTTTGATTCTGACAGGCCCTGCAGATCAAAAGCGTTCCTTCCGCAGCTGCGCACGCAGGCCGCCCTCACCTAGAGAATGGACTGTTCACAGCCGGAAGCAGCTTCAGAATAGATAGAGCAGGGTGTGCGCCTCGCGCAGATGGACCAAACAAACGCCCTTGAATCTAGTAATGTACAAAACACACCAAAGGTGCAGGACTTTGAGCTCACTGGGAAACTTCACAACATAGGTTTGAGTTGATTAGGAATTCACAAAAGGAGTCGCTTTTTACAGCTTGTTAGGGAGAATTCTCATTTATGGCTAATTTCCCTCACCTAGTGAGTCCCCCAGCAGCTCTGCTGGACTGCTGGAGTTTATTTTTTTTCCACTTGGTAAGAGTGAGAGCTTTTCCCCCACTCTTACCTGCGTTTTGCTATGTGTTTCTACTTGTTATTGTGATTGTGGACTCTGAAGTACACCACTTCAGTAGCCCCCTTCTTTTTGTGTGTAACACAGCACCTTCAGTGCCGTGACACAGGGTTGTCTTTGAGACTTCTCTCGACTCCATTTCTGAGGCGACTACTGTCCCCCAGAAAAGGGTAAAGTTACCATTAACTTTACTTAGTCAATCTACCACAGATCCAGTACACCCCATCTTTCATGGAGTACTGGAAAGGGTTAACTCGTATCCCTTTGTATCTGTACCTCCCAGAGCATTTTTTCGCTCTTTTAACATTTAGACTTGGCTGGTGGCAGTGGTATCTACCCTAACTTTTCTACCGCGATTATATTAGATAAACGTGGTACTGTTCTTGGCTATTATATTAGCCTCGAACATAAACCCGCTTGACCAAATCGTCTTTCTCTTGGCTCCAGTTGGGTTTATTCGCCATTTCTTTTAGTTAAAGTCCTTCTTGTGTTTTACTTTGCACGGCAAACTAGGTTTGCCTTCTTTTTCACTGTCTTTTGGTGGGCTTCTGCCCAGAAGCCCTCCTCAAGGCGCCTGGGTGTCTAGATGGGCTGAATGTGAGGGGGGGTGTAGTCACCCCCTGCACAGGGTATCCTAGGAAACCCAAGTCACACTTTGTCATGATTGGCCAGGGTAGTTGTCCGGGCTGCACAACCCCCCTGCTGGGTGATTGACAGCCAGGCTGTGTGAATGGGGGGTTTTCGCATAAAAGGCAGGTCTCTTGGGCTAGAAGTCAGAGAGTCGCCACTGGAACTACAAGGAACCAAAGAGAAGCGGAGAGAACGACGGCTGCTGCAACTACCCCGTCCCGGTGAAGCCCTGCTGCAGTCCTGAGCTATCTGCCCTTCAACGACTCAGAGAAGATCCATTCCGGAGTCTTCTTCCCTTGAGCTTGGTGGGGATAACCAGCTCATCTTCTACAGCCAGAGGATCCTCTTACATGGTTGAAATCGCTGCACACTGCTGTAGTGGTCTGGATAGCCACCTGAAGAGCCACTCCTGTTTTTAACGAGCGCACCTTTTATTCCTTGTCTTTGCTGCCGGCTTCATTCCTATGTGGTGCAGACCCCCTTCAGACGTCCTCCTTCACAACGAAGCTCCAGGAATCGTGGGTCTGCTGGAAACCAACAGGAACAACTGCCAGGGCACTAGCTGCACCACTGGAACAAGGTACTGTGTTCTGTTGAGGAAACTGGGTGAATCCCTTTTTCTTCATTTCCAAGGCTTGCCCTTGTCTTCCCTCCTCCTTATAACTTTTGCCTCCGAACATTGACAATATCGAAGTACTTTTGGCTACGTTGAATCGTGAACTGTCTGACCGTGTGATCTTCGGCAACTGGCCCCTGTGTCTTTCGACCCTGGCTCCGGCCCTTTGACTTTTGACCTCCTGTCTCTGAGTGTTTTTTTGATTCTGCCTGCCTAACCAAAATATTGCCTGTGATTTTTTGCCTCCAACTCCCTCTGTGTATCTCAGGTGCTAAGTGTGTTTTTGCCCCGGTAGCATTTCATATCACCGATACGCGTTTGTTTGCTATACCGAACTGTCAAAAAGTGATCGCAATCGTATTCGCGGTAACGTGTTTTGTTCATAACACCGGTTCATTCAAACACAGGGTACTTACCTTGAGACTTACTGTACAAAGTGAATTGGTTAGTTGTAGTCTATTTAACGTGTGGTTTTTATTGAAGTTTAATAGAAGTGTTGTGTTATAATGAATGGTTTAAAAATAAATGTACTTATATTTTTCTACCTGAAACCTTGAGTCAGTGTTTGCTTGAGTCACAGTAATTGTGGTTCCTTTGTTTAATCTCTGCTACTGCTCATATACTCTTGAGATAAGCCTGGCTGCTCCATCACTGCTACCACTCTGACATAGTAGTACAGGCTTGTACCAAAGGTAAAACCTGTATTGCCACCTGTAGTCTTAATTGTGTGTAGTGGTCCCTAAGGGCACTGCGCAGGATTTTGCCTAACACAGCCCTTTTGTGCCAGATGCCCCATTCCCCGTCTATGCCCGCCTCTACCTCTCATAACCATGGCACTTGGCCACATCGCTGCAGTTATATATGTCGAGCTATATAAACATAACCAAGATAATTAAAGATTTACCAGACACCACCATTTTTTGTTTGTTTAGACACAAAAGGCATTTCTACACATTTCCAACAGTGTAAACAACATTATTTTAACATTAATTTGACTAGAAGCGACCAGCTGACCCAGCTTTCACAGGTGGGATCTCATTCCTTCATTGATTATACTCGCCTCTCCCACTTTTCCCTCTTGAAGTTTGCCAAGGCTTCAACACCCCAGTCCTTTTGCCACAGTGGCTCTGCCCAGGTGCTCGGATGACCCCTGGCCTGGGCTGAAAAATGTGCGGTGACTCTTGATTTTGGGGAGTTTCTCATCTGCAATGCACTGAACCCCTGCCACTCGGCATACAGAGGGTGCTCAGAAGGTCTCTCAGCTCCCTACTCAAATCACCAACATTGCTTCTTCTCTTGTCTGAGATGCACACTGCAGTTTGAAATACAGAGGGTGCGCAGAAGGGGTGTTAGCCCCCTTACTCTATTTCTCCATCTTTGTTCTTCTTTTGTCTGGAATTCACCGCTGCCATTTGGCATAAAGCGGGTGATTGAACAGTGGGTTAGGAGGGTGTCCATCCTCTTTACTTTATTTCCTGTGCATTTTTTATTTGATGGTCAACCTGATCACCTAGGTGACCACCACGCCACATGGGAGTTCAAGTTCACACCCCTCATGGATGCCCACACACCCTGTTCAGTGAAATCTAATGTATGCATCTAAAAAGGATTTAATGGGCTTGAAAATCAATTCATAGATATACACATACATTAAAATCACTATTTCATATATCCTTTCATACACAATCTACACATTTAAAACATTCTTCCCATATATAAAAAGCAACAGAAGATATAATCACTGAATCTGCTCTAAACAAAGTATTCCAGGTCAGATGTGATTAATCTAAAATTCATACAATTGTTCCTACACCCTTTTTCATAGAGGGATATCATTTTAGAGCAGTTCGTTATAACGTGCCTACTAGTTTCCATTGTGCCTCCACATAATCGGCATAGACACTGCTCACGAGGAAGGTCTCGCCAAGCACCCAGGGACATCATTTCACCAAAATGCCAGGGGCAGCGGAAGCAACATCACATGACCCTTGATCCCTGATAACATCACAGGAAGTGTTGTTATTTGACCCCACCCTGAAGTGACATCACGGGAAGCGATGGAACACGACAGTTTACCCTTGACAAAACAGGAAGTGGCATCACATAGCATTGTTTCTAAGTGCACTATGAAAAATATGGTTACAATATCACTGTAACGTGATATACATTTCATACAAGAATGGATCACCATATGTATCGGCAGAAAAAAACATGCTATAACTGCAACTTGGGAAAAGCAAAATACATAGTCTGAAATGGATGCTTATTCTACTCTAAATGCTTTTGGGAGGATTTTCTTTGCATTGTGAATTTGAGGTGTTTAAGAACAGACTAAATCAGTGACTCACCCCCTGAAGTGTGCCTGAAAAAAACCTTTAATGAGTCTAGCAACTATTGTATGGAAATCCGGAAAGACAAGTAGCTCAAATAGACATATGGCATTGGCCACAGCCCAGGAGCTTCAATTTGTAAAAAATAAAATAAAAATAAAAATATATTTTTTGTTGTTGTTATAGGGGTAGCAAAGGAGACCACAGGGGCAGCAAGGGAGACCTCAGGGGTCACAAGTACAACCTATGATGACCCCTAAATGACGTCCCTACAAGCACCCATATACTTTGTCTGCAATAGGTTAATTTGTAGCCATATTATGTATCGTTTCACCGCCATTGCTATAATGCTTTAATACTGCAGGTCTGCAAGTACTCAATACATGCCTCTATTAGCTACTGAACTCGGTGTTCTGTCCTGCCTTTATAAGCTACACACTTGTGCTCAATGTAGTTAGCTCAGCAGGTTTTGCACCTGTGCATCATATAACGCCTGTGCACTCCAAAGAATGATAAATGTGCTATCTTCAATATCGTAAAGATATAACGTGGCATGAGAAGCTTTGGAACCATAAACCCTATGGACTATAAACTGCATCATAAGATACAAGTAACATTAGCATCATTCAGAAGTGGATGTGCCTCCTAATAGAAGAATGTTCTTCTCCTTCGGTTCTGCCATCACTGCTATAACTACTTTGTGTATTGGCAGAAATAAATTATTAGTACCAATATGTAACAATCACTCAGGTTTTTAATGAATGATGTCTGGCATAAATTCATATCAATAGACAATGTCCAGTATTTCCCTTATATCAATATAGATGGATGCTGGAATGTAGTCATCAATGAACTCTTGCAAAGCAATACCTTTGCAGGGTTAATATTGGCCGTACCATACCCTAATGTCATTCCAGGTACCCATACCGTATTGTCATTCCAGGCACCCAAATTCCATATCAGTGTTATTGGTACAGCTGTCCTGACCACGTGGGAACATGTATACACATTGGAACAAATTAGAGTGAAACTCAGGCTTCTGTGGCAATTCAACATTAGCATGCATCTGCTGCTTGGCGGTCTCATTCCCAAAGTAAAAAGAAAAGCCGCACATGTCTTGCCCATATCCTCCTCATTGTATTATGCGCCACTTTATACATGATCAGGCAATTTGTTATATGATTCACTCTTCCCCTGCCTTAAGCATGGCCTCCACCTCCATTCAATTCTGTGCCCTTTTGTGAAATGCGTTCACAACTAATTGTGCTTGTCATTGCATAATATTCGAGGCATTTACATGTTTATGGCCTGCATTTTTTCATTAAATTAGCCAAATCATTTAATGTTGTGCTGACCCATTAGGTCCGCTGAAATGATCACTTCCTTTAATTTACTGAAATCACCTCTTTCCCCTGCTCTTTCTTTTTCCTTTCCCCTCTTCCTAATAAATACATACAAATAAATAAATGAATAGATAAACCAATATGGGCTATGATATGATATGATATGATGTGGCATTTATAACGCGCCTATACACAAGTGATATCCAAAAAAGGTCTGCTGGCTCCTCCCACTATATATTTTCCAATTCCATGCATTCTCTTTTGTTACTTTTAAGAAGTGACATCACTGCTGGTGTATGGCCTGCATAACCCTGCGTTCAATCATTCACAGTGATGATCCCTTTCTCTGACCAATCCCCTGTGCAGCTGTGTGTCACACAATGTGCTGTGCCCTTTATCTCCTTCAATGATATATCGAACCTGTCTTCCCAATAATGATTCTCAAAGTCTGAAAGTCATCATAGCCCACACCTTTCTCACCTCCTCCTCGCTCATTGTGTTTCAGCGGTATTCCCTTGTCATAAAGGACCATAACCTTACTCTCATTTTCTTCGTCAATAAATTCCTCTGGTCTCCATTGTGCTAATGTTTCTTTCATATTGGTCTTGCATACTATTACACAATAATACTCATTCAACATGTCAAGCCAGCACTGTCCTGAAAAATTTCAAATCCACTGTGGCCTCCTTGACAGCGTGCTTTTATAAAAGGAATAATTTTCTATGCCAAATGTGTATTCCCCTCACACTTTACTTTAGCCCCTTCCATTTTTGTAATACACATTTTCCATTTCCTATGTTCAAAAAATACCAGATATGCACATAAGCACATTCTGAATGGGTCCTTCTTTCTCATATTTGATCGGCACGCCTGAACATGCATACTTTTATCCCGACACATCTTTACATCTAACGCTGTATTGTTTCATAGCTTTCTCTCCACTCCTTTCCTTACAATCTTACAGAAATCCAAAAGGCCATAGCTCACCATGGCCAACTATGTGTCTCTGCCCACTTGTTCTCAGGTGCCTGTCGTTTATTCTCCTAAATGATTGCATTTTGCTAAACATGCCCCGATCCCCATCCATGCAATAGTCCCCAAAGCAGATATTGGTCTATTTGATCCTCCACTAAATCGTCATTGCCTCCTTTTTTTATGTTTTACTTTTCATTGTAAATGTATCCACAACTATTAAAAATCAAATAGAAAAAGTCCCAGTCGATGAATGTCTGAAGGTCTGAAACCCCTTCACTATTTCCTGCATATATTCGGAATTGCTGAATTGCCGCCTTTGAATGTTTTTGCATCTCCCAGGGTTATTCTATGCTTGGCATGTCCGTCCAAAACTATACTTCATAAGTGGAATATAGCCTGGCAGAATATTTTCTTTCTCTCATTGCATGCAGGGTAAAATGGGTAAGTCTCATCCTCCCACTTCCTCGGAAAACGTCCAGTACATCTCCTCCTTCAGTCTCAGATTTATTCTTTCTTTCTGCCCTGCTGCCAGAGGGTGAAACAGAATATAATGTTTTTACTCGAATCTTATGGCATAACTGCAGCCTCTGCCCTAAGGGGTAAACCGTGGTCTTGGGTTATTTTATCTGGAATGCAACACCACATGACAATATTATTCCCTGTTTAACTGCCATTGTTAAAGAATTTCTAGTGGGAAATGCGTCTGGCCATGTACTGTGACCAAAACCTATTTGAACAAGCAGTGTTTTGCCAGTAACTGCCCAATACAATCTATATGTACATTCTGAAAAGGAGTAGTATGGAGCAGTATGTCTTTCCTCCCTCATTAAAATACCCTTTTCTACTCTGGACTGGTCTGTAAGGTTTCCAGCAAACCAAGACTCAATACACACTCCTCCTAATCTGTTTTTTTTTCCTGACCAACATCCCGTGCACTGGACCTGTTCCAACTCGTTCATGTGCCCCAAAACAATAACCCCAGTGTTGGATGTCTTTCCTGATCTTCCGAGGAATCACCAACTCCCATCAGTCATTCACCTTTTTTCCATAACATTCCTCCCTTTGATACTAACACATTGCAGTATGAAAGAGTTTCAACTTCATGAATGAATGCTCCGATACATAACCTGTGATCTGTGTGAATTGTGAGTTCATATTGCAGAGTCAGTTATCTGGTTCAGCAGAACCTGCTGCCCATTCATCTGATTTTAAAATTTGGGAATGCTATGAATTCTGTGGCAGGGCACATTGGGGAAACATGAATCTGTGTAGTAGACCATGTTGCACACTAAAAATGCCATTTTCCATGTTCCATCAGGTACTTTTTACTCCTGCCAAATTCCACCTTCCCTTTTTTTTACTTTCACGAAATAAATTCTTCTCCCAACCTTAGCCAAATGTTCAATGTCTTGCAAATAAACCGAATTTAACTTCTGGGCCATATGTACCTCCACACTGTTGATTTTCCCGTTACTGCAGATACATTTCAATCTTCTTAAAAGCAACTTCTGAATTGTGTGTTTGTGTGTATGTGTATGTGTATGTGTATGTATGTGGGTGTGTGCGTGTGTGTGTTTGCTTGAAACACTTCAAACTGTGCACTCTGTCCTCCCCAATTCTTCTTAAAAGTGTGGCAATATTCTGGAGAGTCATTTAGCTTAATTTCTACACCATGTCGTCCCATCTTCCTCCAACAATATGAGGCCTGTCATCCTAGAAATACATTGCAGCCACATCTAGTTCCTTGCCTTGGGAACAAGCTGCTATCTCGGTTTTCAATGTTTCTGTTAGTGTAACATCATATTAGTTCAACTCCCATCGTGGCTACTTCAGGTTTGTAAAAGGTCTGCCTCTCCAAATCCATTAAACACAAAGATGCTAGCCACTTCCCTATTCTCACAGTGGACACATTTCCTATGTGCATTTGGAAAGAATACAATGTTCAGCTGTGCGTGTATCCTTTTAATGATCACTTTCTGACCTCTGATCAAATACTTCACCTTTCCTAGTGCCGAGTACATTGTCAGAAATTGTCATTTCATGAGTGGTGCATCTACACTTTGTCCTTTTAACTTCTGTCAATTACATGCTTCAAACATGTATTCAGTGTCATACGAATGTGTCAACAACGCTGCTATGGAACTGTCTGATACTAGGGGCAATAGGGGCAAGACCAAGTGAGGGGAAGGTGTCACAATATTCTGTGTTGTGTACAGCGATTGCTTCAACTCTTCGAGTGCTTGCACATGATCCTCTGCCCATTGTAATAGTTTCTGCCTCAAGCAATAGTACAAGGGCTTTGACAATTCTGACACAGAGAGTGAAATCCTAACATACCTAATATTGCCTGCAATGATTTGTGAGTCATGGGAATCCTCAATACTATTATTATTCTATCTATGCCCCAATACATTTGCTATTTGCTGATATGCGTACACCTAAATATGTTCAATTGTATTTTTGCCACATTCAATTTTAAAACCCTTTTCTGTATTTTCATTAACACCTCTATCACATGTTCATATAATGTTCCTGCTCATCTTTGCTACAAGTCAGACTATTATTTATATATTGAACTGCATCTCTGGTATACTTTAGACCATCCAATATTATTTAAATATCATTGTGCTGGCTCTCACCCCTTGTGGCAATACTCTCCAAAAAAACGTTGTTTCTTCCCATCTAAATGTGATTCCTACTTTTTGAAGAAAGCATAGCCAAACAATGTTATTTACAATGTGGAGTGTACATGTGTTGGAGTCACCCATTAAAGCATTTCTGGCAATGAAGTAACCAATGTTACGGTGGGGTCAAAACGTTAATTAAGTCTTTATCACCAATGTCCAAACCCCATCTTTACACCATGTTGGCCAATTCACTGCAAAGAATAGGCCCTTT
Organism: Ambystoma mexicanum; assembly: GCF_040938575.1. Classification (NCBI taxonomy): domain Eukaryota; kingdom Metazoa; phylum Chordata; class Amphibia; order Caudata; family Ambystomatidae; genus Ambystoma; species Ambystoma mexicanum. The sequence continues at coordinate 373,650,766 of NC_090928.1, read as the reverse complement.
TTCACCCTCTCCAATAACTACTGGCTTATGTAATGAATTCAGCAATCTGCTGAGGCGCACTCTTTGTCTTTGCATTTCTGAGACTTCTGGGGATGCACAATTCTATAAAACCCTTAATACTCCCAAAAACTAATTTGCATTATGCCCAAATTGTGGGAGTCTTTTCCTGTCCAAATCAGTGATTATCATTAACTTTTTGTTCTTCTCCATATCCCTATGGCTTGACACATGAGAACCATTGTCGCAATGCCCTTTTCTGTCAATTAAAATAACTGCTTGTGAATAAATCCAAAATTAGCCTTCCCACTGCCGTCAGATTAATATCAACAAGAAGATATCCATCTCCCACAAAAAGGACAAATGATATTCTCCCAATCCAAATTAGCACAGTTGATTTTAAACTTATTCACAGGATGGAGAATATGACCACCACTCAATCCTCATCCTCTGGGCATTCAGCCATTGTTAAAGATATTGCTGTTCCACAGTCAACCATACAATTGTTTCATATTTTTCCACCACCCCATGTACTGTGGCTCCAACCAATGTGACCTGTTGCATTGGTATATTGTGGGTGGTGTGAGGAACCAGAGGGCATCCTCCCATCTACTCTCCTTGGGTCTTCCTCTCAGGGGTCCAGGGAAGGTCCATCGCTTTTGGATCCTGACACTGGGGGTGGATATGCAAGGGAGGATCACCTTGGGGAGTGGAGGAAAGATTATTTTAGGTGAGGCATGGCATCCCCCTCTCCCTTGTCAGAATACACCATGCCCTCCTCCTACCTTTGTAGGTTATTATCAGTCCTACCCTCTTTTACACACAGCAACTGTTCCACATTCATGTTCCTTTAACCCTGGAACGAGGAAGAGTCAACTAGAAGTAATGTACACTTCCATCTGTGCACACCACTTTGGTACTGGGACGAGGAAGAGGTCTGTGGAAGACAACTATAATGGTCAGGCATGTCCCATTGACAAAGGTAATCATGGTCAGGCAGAGGGCTTTCACCTTTAGCCAATTGAGAGGGTACAGGTGCATATAATGAGAAACAAGTGGGAATGGAAAGACCGACCTGGGAAGAAGGACGCAGCAACCCACCGTGGAGCAGGCTGAATAGGGGCCAGTGAAAAGTATGGCAAGCGCTGCAGGAGAGCAAGAAAAACGCTGAGGCTAAAACAGGCTGCAAGAGAGTCGAGAGCACTGCAGCACCCTGAGCTGAAGCTGGGGGACACAAAAGATTCCAATAAGCCGTACAGAGCAGCAAGTGAATTTTGGTCATTGTAGACTATGCAACAAGATATCAGAAGCTTTTATCCTGAGAGCCAACACCACCCAGCAAATCCTGAAACACCTGCTCACCTTCTTGTCCTGAGTGGGGTTTCCAGAGGAAATACTGACTCGACTTTCATTAGCAAACTCATGGGGGAAGTTAAACAGTTGTTGCACATTACCACTTTGAGCACCTCAGAATACCACCCACAGACAGATGGCCTTGTAGAAAGGTTTAACAAAACATTGAAGACCATGCTACAGAAATTAGTGGAACAAGATGTCAGAAATTGGGATTAGATGATTCCATGGGCTTTATTTGCAGTTTGGAAAACACCTCAGGCTTCCACAGGATTCTCCCTAGACATGCTGACGGAAACCTGGGAGGAAAGAGAGGAGGCCCCAACACCACTCTCCCAAACTGCCACTAGATTTAAACACATGACGGCAGTTAGATCGTTGGTACAACCTCATATGGCCAAAGCACAAGAACGACAGAAATCCTTCTATAATATCGAGATTTTGTTAAGGTCTTTTTCCAAAGGCCAAAAGGTATTAGTGTTGTTATCCACTTCAGAGAACAAACTAATATCCAAGTGGCATGAACCATATGAGGTATTAGAACAAATGGCACCTTGTTACTATAACATTTCCGAAACTGATTGCAAACACAAGTCTACCACATTAATCTTCTAAAGGAGTGGAAGGAAAATCTTTCAGAGTCTAATGCCACCATTTTGGTCTGTTTGTTACCAGAAGATTCAGAACACTGCCCTAATACCACCCGATCTGAACAACAACCAAAAAGAAGATCTATATGATCTCATAAGACAGTTTACTGATGCGTTCAGAGAAGAGCCAAGGAGAGAGAAGAATATTTATCATCACATTCACACTCCAGAAAGCAAAGTTGTACATTTAAGACCTTACCGCCTACCTGAATCCTGAAAAGAGGTAATTATTCTGGAAGTAAAGCAGATTTTTAAAGCTAACATTATTCAACCATCTACTAGCCCCTTGTCCTCCCCTGTCATGTTGGTGGCAAAACCCAGTGGGAGTTGGCAGTTTTGCATTGACTTTAGAATGGTAAATGCCATATCTGCCATTGACGCTTACCCAATACTACGTATTGACGATCCTATTGCCAGACTGGGTAATGCTATCTACCTCTCTACTGTAGATCTTCTGAATGGTTATTGGCAGGTCCCTCTACATGGACCTGACAAAGAAAAAACTGCCTTTGCCACTCCCATAGATCTATTTCAATGTAAAGTATTACCATTCGGGCTACATGGAGCTTCCACAACATTCCAGAGATTAATGGATACGATTTTGCAACCTTACTCGAACTATTGCGGAGCCTATATAGATGATATTGTGATACACAGTAACACTCGAGAAGATCCTTTGTACCACCTTTATTCTGCCTAACTGCAGACCCCAAAAATGCAAATTAGCCCAATCTGCAGTTAGATATCTATGATTTTTCCTGGGTAATGGTACTGTTCATCCCCAACAAGAAAAGGTTATGATGGTTCTTGTCACCCCTACGCCAAAGACAAAAACAGATGTAAGAGCCTTTTTGCGGTTAATCAGCTATTACTGCTGGTTTATTCAAAATTTTTCAAGTAAGACCTCCTGACTCACTAACAAACTGAAGAATGTGGAAACCACAAAAGATCAGGGGGGACGAGGAAGATGAGATTTGTTAGACCACCCTCAAGCAGACCCGGTGTCAAAGCCCCATTCTGAAAGTAGAAGATTTCTCTAAGGAGTTTGTTTTGCAGACTGATGCTTTCTTAATGGGTGTGGGGCTGTCCTTTCTCAAAATGATGAAGGGCTAGAACACCCTATATTATACATCAACAGGAAGTTATTTCCTAGGTAAAAGAACTACTCAGCATTCCAGCTTGAGTCATTGGCTATTAAATGGGATGTCCTACATCTGAAATACTGTTAGGCTGCAAGTTCAGACTGATCATGGACCACTCTCCCTTTGGATCAGTCAATGTAAAGAGTCTAATCTAGGGTTGTGTGATGGCTCCTGGACCTTCAACCTTATTGTTTCACTTTGGAACACCAGAAGGTTAAAGATCAAGGTAATGTCGACTATCTCTCCTGGTTTCCCTGTGACACACCAAGGTCCACCCAGCATAAGGGAAGGGTATGTGAGGAACCTGAGGGCATCCTTCCATCATCTCCCCTTGGGTATTCCTCTCAGGTGGCCTGTGAAGGGACATTGCTTTTGGATATCGACCCTGGGAGTGGATATGCAAGGAAGGATCACTTACGTGGAGGGACCTTGGGGAGTGGAGGAAAGTTGCCTTTAGGTGAGGCATGGTATCCCCCTTTCCCTTGTCAGAATACACCCTACCCCCTTACCTTTGTAGGTTATTTTCAGTAGTCCCCTCTTTTACAGATACCAACTGTCGCACATTCATGTTCCTTTAAAACCGGGATGAGGAAGAGGCAAATAGCAGTAATGCACACTTCTGTCTGTGCACACCACTTTTGTACTGGGGCGATGAAGATTACTGTGCAACACCACTATACTGGTCAGTCATGTTCCATTGACAAAAGAAATTATGGTCTTGCAAAGGACTTGTACCTGCAGCCAATTAAGAGGGTACAGGTGCATGTAAGGAGAAACAAGTGAGAATGGAGAAGAGACTTGCCTGGGAAGAAGGACGCAGTAACTCGACGTGGAGCAGTCTGGATGGAGGTCTCTGAAAAGGATGCAGAGCACCGCAGGAGAGCGAAAAAGACAATGAGGCCAGAAAGGGCTGCAAGACAGTTGAGAGCACTGCAGATCCATGAGCTGTGTGTCTCCAGCTGCAGCTGAGGTACAGAAGACTTCAATATGCTGCACACAGCAGCTAGAAGGTTCGGAAGAGGCAACCGCTGTTTGCTGGAGCTAACCATGAGATGGGGGAGTGAGAGAGAGCCAGAGAGGGAGGATAGCGAAAGCACCCAGAGGAGCAACCGCACACCAGTGAGTGACGGAGAGAGAACACTCATGCCAGGGTGCTCCAGAGGCTTGGTGTTGACAGCGGAAATGCCAATCGAATGAAAACTTGTAAGGAATGGGTATGGAGACCGAATGGAAGATATTGAATATCGAACAAGCTGCAAAGTACGTAATGAGTTATTGAATACCTAATTAAGGAAAAGATATGCAAAATATATGAAAATACCACACCAGTGATAAGAAAGTAATGTACGTTTATGAACAAAGTGAAAACAAGGAAAACACATTAATGAACAATGTGAAAGTATTAGCCAAGTGAAAGCCAGTAATGAGAGCTTGTGAACCAAGTGAAAAGCAAATGATGAGCACTATTGGACAGTGTGAAAGCAAGGTGGTGACAAGGAATACACACCATTGAATTGTGTGAAAGTCACGTGAAAGTCATGTTTTGGCAGAGTCAAAAGACTGCCAAGAAGAAGCAGAATTAATTATGGACTAATGACACAGGTTCAGAGAGGAATCCTGTGTTGGCAAAGACGTCCAATGAGAATCAATGAGCATCATAAAGTGCCAAGTGATATTGGTTGTGTGACCTCTGATGGGTGGCCCATGTGATCTGCCAACTGCGCCTAGACGGAGTAACCCCTAGTTGGAGAGAAAGAAAGGAAAATCAAGAGATTGTAGCTGTTTTGCCTAACAAATGTTAAAGTGATTACATATAAGAGCAAGCTAAATGAATTGTTAAAAAGTCTGAAAGGTTACAAAGTGGATTTGGAATCGATATTGAGAGCTAAGAAAGCTGAATTGACTGTGAATTTAAGTGCTGCTTTCATGGGGAAGGGAACCCCAAGATTTTATGAACTGTGTTGAACTTGGGGAAAGGAACCCTGAGGCCTTTTGGAACTGTGTTGAATTTGGAAAAGGAACCACTGAGGCCTTTTTGTAGAACCTTGTGGAACTTGGGGAAGGGGAAGCAGACAGGAAAGCTAGGAGTTGGAAAAACTCTGAACTTAATTTTGAACACGGTTTCTTTGTTTTCTAACATCTATACACATTGTATAACTTTAGCTGTGAGGGCAGGTATAGGTTTTTGACACAGATGGACTTTTAAGTTGAACTTTATGACACAGACTATCCTTAGTTTCTTTAGATAGGGAAATCCCACCTTAACAGAATGCTAGTTAGGCCTTACTCCATCCTGACATGTAAGAAATAAACCATTTTATTTTAGAAAAGTGAATCTGCTGTCTGTCTCTTACTACTTGATGCCTTCACAGTGGTCCCTCCTGCAGTTTCTTCCATTGACTTCTTCCTGTACTAGTGAGTGCACTTCCTTGTGTGTTTTACAAATGCTTGGGCTTCTTAATTGTCTTGATGTTCACAGAGTCTCCTAACATCCAGGGCTGGCTCTGGTTGCCTATTTGCTGCTTCTAGCACTACCCCTCACTTTTTCACCTGCACACTTAACTTTTCCAATATCTCTTTAGCATCCTTCACCTCCTGTTGTAACACATAAAGAGCTCTACCATGGTCTTACATGAATTTCGTCAGTCTCATATATTATTCCCTTTGTTATCCAAATTTGCTCTCACTTTACCACACTGTGTTTTCCTTCCAATAAACATATCACGCCTGCTCTCTTGGAATATTCATTTCTATCCTCTCTCCTGTGGTCTAAATCTCTTCATTCTGAAGGGCCTACCTGCTGTCACCATTCCCATAAAATAGTGTTGTGGGATGTTTTTACCCATGCATCCAAGCCCTACAATAAAACTGTGCAGTACTGGCATGGAAAACATCATGATGGCCAGAACTCCCCAGAGAGTGCACAGGGAAAACATGAAGAATAGGTTGCCACCCATTGTTGCCTATGTTGTGAGCACAGGAGGGCACTGCCTAAAACCACCGGTGGGCTACACACACAGTAGCCTGAACCCATTGGGAATGGCAATGCTGATTGCCAAAAAAGCAACTCAGAACTGTGGGGAATTAATTTTCTTAATCCCAAAAATGGTTGCATTACCAGTACTCACCACTATCAGAAAGCCAGCGTTTTAAAACCACCAGACTTTTGTGTAAAACTGAACAAATGAAACAAAACCAGACCAAGGAAAGTCTTGCTAAGAGGTGGATACAATGTAAAACTATATTCTGAAATGACTTGAAGGAAGTAATTATTTAATGTATATGTAAAAATTGTAAGTGATTTAAACTGGGAACAAACAGTGACATTTAGCTGAAACCTGGCTTAATGAAACTGGATTCTGCCTGACAACTACCCCCGACAGGAGTTGAAACCTGCTCAGCCACTCTTCCCCTTGCCAAAAGGAGTTGTCACCTCTCTGATTAGATTAGGGGTGGAGCAGCTGGGGACTACAGGGAGTTGAACAAAGGCCTGTCCTGGACTCAGGCAAATGTTATATTGGGGGCGTCGTAAAATAGCTTCCTCTTGGGAGAAACTGGGGGGCAGCTGTGCCTCTGTGAACAAGCTGGCTTGGGGGAAGTGGATAAACCAGTTATTCCAGCCTGTGATGGGGGAAGCCACACCCCTTTTTGACCAGGGCATAATTTTAAAAAGATAGATAACTCATAGTGCAGACTTGTCAGAATTATATAAGTAATATCATTATTTTTGTGATTTTTCTGTGAACATTTTGAGAGGCGTTAGGACCCTGTGGTGTATTCTGGGGGGTTGCTAGCGGAAAATAGGGTCTCACTCCAAATGTATGCATGTTAAAAATCTGACACTTTATCATCTGTAAGCCATATCCCTGGTGCACATTTGTGTAAAATCTGGAAAGGTTTAGAGGTTGTTATCTGGATGAAAAGGGGAGAATTCTGTCATCAGTGGACACAACATCGTACAAAGACAGGGATCGGATGGTTTGGTGCTACAGAAAATATGTTAACGGGACCTATAATATTAGAAAAATGGTGCATAGATAAATGTGTATTTGGGTCAGAAATAGATTTGTGTGCAATCTGACAAGGGGAGGTTCCTCTGACCATAAAACCTACAGCATCACTCTGTCTCACATTTCCTTCCCCCAATCAAGGGAGAGAGGAGGAATTGGCCAATGATAAGTGAGAGGGGCAGGTTTAGTTATGACCAACGCACACACCCACTTTCCAAAACACATAAAAGACTGCTGGGACAGGTAGAGACATTCAATTCCATTTGCTGCGGAGCATGCTGACCGACGACTTCACATCCAGAGATCCAGACTTCAAATCCATCAATCTCCAGAACCTGTAGCAGAAATTAACTCCATCATTTGTAGCAGAGAGGCCTGAATCCACCAGCTGAATCCTCTTCAGCAGGCCTCAAAACTAACCAAACTATTCAACAGCCGGGCGAGCTGTTTGAAGTTTTGCCGAGAATTTTTGCAAGAACCTGTAGCAGTACCCAGAAAACAGTGTTACAACCAGAATCCAGAGAGGCTAGACCAGCAGAGCAGAGCTGACCCAGATCGCTGTGAGCAGAACCGGTGCCTGATTGACTCGCCGAGCAGACAGAACCGCAGCCGGACGTGTTGACCAGATCCGTGACGAGGCCTAGTTCAAATTTATATTGTGAGTACCTAGCAGAACTGTGCGGAACCAATCTCTTAGTTAAAATAATCTAATCCAAACTATTTTAACCTAAGTAGAACTGCATCCTAGAAATCGTGTCATCTGTCATTTTTAAAGCTGCACAACTGTCACCTGTCAATTCTGAAGCTGCAAGCTGTCACCTGTCATTTTGAGTTTTACTTTAAATCCGAAAATCTACCTTTATGAAATTGTCGGTATCTCTGGAACCGTTTGGGCTAGGAACGAGATTTAACTTTCCTCTGAAAGCTTAGATTCTAGGCTTTCTAACAAGCCTAGACCTTTCTGCAATCACGATTTATGCATTCGCGAAATTTACCACGATTTGCGATTTTGGCTCAATTTCTCCACTTGTCAAAATAGCAGCTCCATTCTTTCATTTGTTAAAATCCGTTTGCTACTTGGTAATAACTCATAGAGCATTGCTAAAGCGAGCCTGAACTAATACCAACACGCATCTCCCACTCACCCTGAATCTCTAGAGGGAATTAAAATCAGTTGGCACATTTTCCCATCCATTGCCATCACATTTAAAAAGCATTTTGGGCCTGTGTTTCAAACTCCTACCTGTTTCCTCTAAGCTTGCTGGGGGGGGACTGAATTTCGTAATGTATTTGATTGCATTCCTGAGAACTGTGTGCTCCTCTTTCCATCTCCTTCCATTTCTTACATTGCATAGGGGAGGGGGGTGAATTGCCAGAGAAAAAGTGATTATCGTATCTTTTGCTAAAATCATATCAAGTATTTCTGTACTGCATTTTATTCCTCATTGCTTTTCCCTTGAAATCATAAAAGTATTTTTGCTACTTTATCCATCCTGTACTAGCTCCTCATTGATTGTAAAGAAGTGTGCTAGTGCCAGATTACCCATTGTTGATCAACATTATATGTCTAAGTGTACTATCAGATATTAATTTATTATAAAGTGTGATTATATATATATTGTTTAAATTCTCAAATAAACCTTTTAATTTGCAAAAAAAAACCTACTTCTTGGCTCAGTGGGGTCAGGGGGATACTAAGAGGGGGGTGTTATACAAGGGTGGTCATCCAGAGTACTGAACTAGACATAAAAATGCATTAATAAGGGTTTTCCTCAGCATCCCAGACTAGGCTTTGACTTGGCTGTAGTGTTGATTGAATATCGCTTACAGAAGTGGGGGCTCGGAGCCGGGATATTCTGGGTTAGATTTACCACTTGTGCAGATTAATACAGTGTGCCAACTGACCAGATACACATATCCGGTTAGATCACCACGCTGTTTTACACTGTGAAAGCATCCCTCAAAGGAACGCTCTAAGGAAACTGTCTGTTTTGCAAAATAAAATACAAACTTATGTAAGTCAGGAAGGAACTCAAATTCCAGAATGACGACCTTGGTAGATATGAAAATAGCCAGAGAGCACTTCTTACATAAGCTATTTGTGAGAGGTGAGTGGACTCATCAGGACCAAACGGTCTGGTTGCAGGCAATCGCGCAACAGGTCACTGAAACAGGGTCAGGTACATGGAGAGATCAGGGTCCATTACATGTGGCCCTGAGTGAATTATACATGACTCCTAAAGTTAAAGATGAACACGACAAGATGGTTAGGATAGCGGCATATTTGTATCTATATATGGGAGCCATGCAGGACAAATGTGCTGAAGGCCAAGATCTGGCAAATAGGCAAAAGATGGTGTTAGAGAAGGCCCAATCTGATCTGGACTCTTCTGAGCAGAGGCTGCTCAGGAGCCAGGAGTCAGAAAAGGACAGCAGACAGTACATCACTAAAATAAAGGAGGATATGGACATCCTGCAACAGGAAAAGGCTGACCAGGATACCAGATTTCTGGCCTTGCAGAAGGAGTACCAAGAAGGTTTGGACTCCCTACTGCAGAGCCAGAAAAAGCTGGAGCAACAATTAGATTTCAATAGGGCATGTGCCGAGCAGGTAGTCACCCTGCAAAGCCACCTAGATAGGGAGAAGGCAGAGAGCAATAAACTGAGTTTGAAAGACCTGGATACCCAGGCAGAGTTTGACCAGGAGCGCCAGAAAGATGGTGCCTTCCAAAGGCAAAGGGACAACCTGGCGGCACCGATGCAGGCTCTTAGTCAGGAAAGGGATACCTTAGGCCAGGAAGTCTTGCCACTTAAAAAGAAAAATTGAAGAAAATCACTTGGCCCTCCAGGGGCTGGGTGACTTCCAAAAAGAGCATCAGGGCTTGCTAGATCACACCAGGAGGGTGGAGGAGGCTCTGGCAAGAAAGGAGCAGGCCAGTAGGGATGGGTCTGAGGAGGTAACCCCCCTGCAGCAGAGACTGGCCCAGTACTCCAGGACCAATCAGGCGGCACAGAGAGAAAATGAGGCTCTCTGTCAGCACAATGATAGGCTCCAGCAACAGGTAGCGATGCAGGAGAGACTGATAGAGTCTAGTAAGGCCTTAACTGAGGAACTGAAAGCGCAGGCTCTTGCATTGCAACAGGGAACAGGGGCGGATAGAGATGAGGTTCGCTGGGAAAGAGAAACTCCTGAGCATAACCTCAGGAGCCCTAGTGCCAGAGGCCTTCACCTCTACCAGTCCCTGGACTCTGCCACCCCCGTGTTCCCTGGCGCACATGAGCACGGGACCACAGGGATGGCAGATCACTATCCAGCTAAAAGTATGGGGCTCATAGGCCAGTACCACCCAGGAATGGAGGGGCGGGCATCCGGGTATGGGCACCCAAGCACAGTGCAATTTAGTGGGGAACCCCAGGAGAGTAGGCCCATTAAGGGCATCCTGAAAACCTCTGCCCAGTTAGGTCAGTGGGGGGGTACCCATCAAATCCTGGCAGCAAGGAGGGGTCTGAAGACTCCTCTGAGCATTACAGGACACAGGAGACCAGGTCCCCACATTCTGCCAGCCATTCCCAGGCCTGCAGAATCCGGGAAAACCTGGAAGATCAGGCGGGCACCTCTGGGAGCAGTGCTTCTGAGTCAGAGGATGAATGGACCAGTGTTACCCGAACCAAAAAGGCCAATAAGGCAAAAAGGGCCTTGCTGAAGGACCCATTGAAACAAATAAAGGCAATCAGGAGTGTCATCACTCCTTATCATAAGAACGCCAAGTATTCCGTTTGGGAACACTTGGAGCTCTATGAGCAAATGATGGAGACTTTCCATTTGAAGGACAGCAGTAGCTGCATCCAGTACGTCAAATGGACATTCTCCCCAGAATACTCCAGTTTCTTTGCGGGGCTGGAGGACCAAAATCATTTAAGATGGTCCACCTATAAGGCGGCCATCTTGAAACATTTTTCTGTTCACAGAAATCCTCAAGAGGCTCGCAAGGCAGCCTACAATTTGCAATGTGGGGAGGATCAGGCCCCACAAGAGTTTGTGCAAGAATTAAAGCGTGCTTTTGCGCAGACCACCAGAAGGGTGCGCAGGGGTAGCAGAGAATTTATCAATACGTTTTTCCATGCCTTACCCAAATACATAATGACCCAGCTCGTGAGAGATTTTCATGAGAAAAGATCTTTAGACTGGGTCATTGAACAGGCTACCCGGATCTATGAGGTGCAGAAGCCCATGGAAAATAAAAATAATGCGCAGAAAAACCCCAAAACCAACAGCACCCCTGCTGCTGCCAAGGTGGCAGAGGTAAAGGTTGCCCCCGTTTTAGATTTGGAGATGGGGGGGCCTAAAAACCTGCCTGCACCAAATAATTCACAGCCCAGAAGGCCCTCGGGCCAGTCACAGACAGGGAGTCGAAGAGGTAGTCCCACAAATGGGGTCCCCCGCCCACCTGACTATGTAAGTCCCCGCTACAAGGGAAACCAACCAATCCTGGGTTATGTGTGGACTCCTCCAGCCCAAGGGGGGGGATCCAGCCAAGCACCTGACCCGGGGAACTTCCCTCCTAACTTCCCCCAGAAGGGCAGAAATTCACCAAATCCTGGGCAGAACTTTTTCCCCAGGTGTCCACCCAATTTCCATCCCCAAAATCATCCATCCTTCTTTCCCCAATTCCCTGAACCCAGACAACCTAATCCGGGAGAGGGGAGGCCAAGGGTGGAGGGGTACCAAAATCTTCCCAACCAGGGGTACTACCAGAGAAGGGATAGCTACCCTTCCCGGGATCAGCCCAGGGGAGAAAATAGAGCCCCTTATCAGCCTGAGCGGGTTTCACAACTTTAGTGCCAGGTCCAAAATATGGCACGGGATCTGGGTCACATACTGAGGACTCAACAGAACCCTCAGATGAGCATGCCACTGCAGAATGCCCCAAACTCTGGACCTGGTGCTCCAGAACAATGACGGGGGCAGCACCCCGGTAACCCACCGGTTCCCAGGGAGGAGGCACAAGGGGAAGAGGGGTGTAAAGCCTTGGAGGAAGCTTCCTTCCCAACTTATAAACAGTCCCTGGAAAACCAGGAACCAGAAACAAAATCTCCTGCCCCTGAAAGCCTGCCTCCCAAGGAGCAGAGGGGGGGTAGGAGAAACAAAGGACCCAAACAGACCCACTTTGTGGAGGAGGTACAGGTCTTCCAATTTGAGGGGAGGGATACTCAGAAGATCCTGGGAAAAGGATCTTCTCCTTCAGAGATGGGGGAACTCCTCCCAAGGAAAAATGGGTCCCCAGGGATGCCAATTCAGACTGGGGAGATGTGGAGACTGAGCTACCGTCGCCCATCATCTCATCCCAGAACCGACAATACCAAAATCCCAAGGGTCAAAACCATCCTGATGACTGCCTCCAAAAAGGGCTGGGTGGCCCAGAACCGGAACCAGGGGAACCCACAATGGCTCTGATCTCCAGTTGCCAACTTTTTCTTTCAGATTCCTAAGACTCTCCACAGAATTCTGCCCAACGCTCTTCTCTCGCCATGTCAAAAACCAGAAAGTTAGCCCACCAGTTGTCCAAAAATGTGCATTATCTGTGCCCCCTTGAGGAGAAGGAGGGAAGATATTATGCCCGGTACAAGTACAGGGGCAGGGTACAATTTTGGCACTGATGGACACTGGATCCCAATCTACCCTTCTGTCCAAAAGGGCCTTTAAGGAACTAAATGCAGGAAGGGGGGAGAATTACCAAATTCCTCTCACCTCTCTTCCTGGACAACTGCAGAACTTTTACGGGAAGGAAATTCCCGTTGAGGGGACTGCAGACTTGGACATTAAAATTGGGCGACACAAGGTGAAACACCCGGTCATAGTAGTGACTCCAGAGGGCACCACTTGTTTACTAGGAAATGACCTCCTGAGAAGGTTGTCACCCCTAATAGATTGTGTAAACAAGGTCCTCTGGACCCAGACTAGCCGACCAATAAAATTAAAACAGAGTGTCAACCATGTTAGTTTAAACGGCACCTGCCACATGGTTGAACAAAAATCTGACCAAGTAGAATTTCACTTCCAGAACAACCAAATTCCAGACGTGACAGTAATAGCAGTAGGACAACAGACTGGTGGTGGGGGGTCCTCTCTATTTCTGAAAATCAACCTTCCTTCCAGTTTAAGGTGGTATTCCACACTGGAAGGAAACACGCTGAAATTCTTTACCAATCCACAATCAGACACTCCCACTCCTATAGTCCAGAAAGATGTGAAATCAGCTCAGAGCCTGGCTGATATTCAGAAAATTGGAGAGCAGTTGTTCATCCCTGTTCAGTTAAATGATGGGAAGGACTCTGTTCTCGCTCGAGTGTGTGTGTACAACGGTAAGAGCTTCATCAGCGAAGCCATGTTCCGCCAACTCCCAAAAGATCTGGCCATTCCCACATTCAAACTGCTAGACAAATGGGAAATGGACCTGGAAGCACCTAATTCCAAACATCTCCTGCCGAGCAGGTGTATGCTCAAAATCTCCATTGGCAACAAGAGCATAGTCCATAATTGTTGGGTCGTGCGAGACGTCACTGCCGCCTTTTACTTAGGCAGTGACATTCTCAATCGCTTTGCCAATAGTTTGGACCTAATAAACTTCAAAGCTTGGTCCCGATTAGCGGATAATCCTATGGGCTTTGATGATCCAGAAAAAGCATTTAGGTCAGCTCAATTGCTACCTTACGCAGTTGAAATTCAGATCAAAGAGGAAGTCACCATCCCAGAAAGGACCCGACAATTCTCCCTGGAAGTGAAAGTTAAAAGAGGACAAAAATTGAAAAACCCTGATGCTTATATCCATCTAAATGCTTCTCTCCAACAGCAAGGGTTAGGGGTAAAGCCAACACCATTAGTCAACATAGAACATGACACCATTCCAATAGAGGTGGATAACAGCGACTTAAAGAGTATTACTCTAGCCGCAGGCACCATCATTGGAATGGCGTTTGATGACCGACATTTCTCCATTGATTTAGGAAATGAACTGTTAGGACCAATCCCCAAGGACTGTTTTGGCCGTGACAGTGAGGACAATACAACACCAGACAGGATTTTCACCCAGCATGGGGGGAACTTCCTGGTGTACATTTCTTGCCCTTATGGTAAGGAAGATGTGACTTGTGACTTCAGGAGGGATGAGGTGATTTTCCAGCTCCATGAGGGCTGCCTTTCCCACCTGAAGCCTCCAGTCCAAATCAGCACTCTGACCAGGGACTTCTCCACCCAGCTGGAGGAGGCCGCTGAGATAGCCAAACCAGAAGTCTTTCCAGGCTTCAGGCAGATGGTGGAAGAGAGAGTCAACCTAGCTGATGCCTGTGTGACTCTGGAACAGAAGCAAAAGTTGAAACAAGTTTTCTTGGATTTCCAAGATCTCTTTGCGGTAGACTCATATGACTGTGGTCGCACCGACATCCACACCACAACAATTCCCACGGACCCTGGAATGACTCCAGTGTTTGTGAAGCAATATCGCTTGCCTCTCGCATCCATGGAGTCCCTTACTGAAATAATTAAGAACCTTGAGTCCCGGGGAATAATCCGTCCAGTCCACAGCACTTTCAATAATCCGGTGCTGGGAATATTGAAGCCAAACGGCCAGTGGAGACTCTGCGCTGACCTTAGGGAGCTCAACAAACGGGTCCATACTTCCCGATGGCCTCTGCCCTACATTGACCAAGGGCTGGCCCAGATTCAGGGGTCACAGGTATTCACAGCAATAGTCCTGACCAATGGATACTGGACCGTGCCTGTCAGTAGGGAGGACCAATACAAACTGGCTTTTACCTTTGGGGGCCAGCAGTACACATGGACCCGGACTCCCTTCGGATACCTCAACTCCGGCAATGAATTCAACATTTTCCTACATAAGGCCATGCCCGACCTGGGTGCGCGGGGTAACCTGGCTTATGTAGATGATGTCCTCATCAAAAGTTCATCTGTGGAGGAACACATAGCGGAGATCCGTTATGTTCTGACACAGTTGAGGGCCACCGGAGCAAAACTTTCCTTCCGGAAAGCACAGTGGTGTAGAACCCGTGTTAATTTCTTGGGGCATGAGATTACTCCTCAGGGTCTCTGTCCCCAAGAAAAGAAAGTGGAAGCACTCCAGAAACTGAAGGATCCCACAACTCTGCGGGAACTAAGGAGCCTCCTTGGACTTACTAATTACAGCAGAAAGTTCATTGAGGGCTACACAGAGATCACTAGACCCCTGATTCATCTCCTGAAGGGGGGGGTCAAGTGGGAATGGGGTCCAGAACAAGCCGAGGCAGTAAGACAACTCAAGAGAAGCCTCTCACAAGCGCCTTGCGTAGCTTACCCTGTCACAAACAAGGAGTTCTTCCTGGAGACAGGGTTCTCTAATACGTGCTTGACGGCAGTATTATACCAAAAGCATGACAAGGTCAATAAAGTAATCTCCTATGCGAGCAAAACTTTATCCTCTGTGGAGGAAAAATTCAACGATTGTGAGAAGGCACTCCTGGCAACGGTGTGGGCATTGAAGAATTACCGCCCGTTTATCCAGGGGGAACACATCATAGTGGAGACTCCACACCAGCCTCTGCAATATTTCCAAAGCGACAGAATCCGGGCCGGAAATGTGAGTAAATCCCGAATTACTTCCTGGATTCTGTCAATGCAAGGCTTTCCTGTGGAGGTCAGATATGGCCAAAACAAGAAGAGTCCCCTCGCGCAAGGTCTGGCTGACTTGCATGATTGTGCCAGAGAAAACTGTCTCGAGGACGAAAGTCTAAAAATCCAGGACAACATGGAGGCATACCTTAATTCCCCACACAAAGTCTTTGAAGAAGACAAGTGTGAAGGAATTCCCACTGTCTATGTGGATGGATGCTCTTACCATGTTGACAACGACGGGGAGAAAGAACTGGTGGCTGGCGTAGGGAATGCATGGGTGAAAGAGTTCCCAGAACCCTCCGCTGGATACAAAATTGGTCCCCGAAGTAGTCAGGTGGCAGAATTGATGGCTGTGCATCAGGCCATCCTCACTGCTATCCAGCATCAACTCCACGAACTGGTCATAATCACAGATTCGGATTATGTACGGAACGGGTTCGTGGAGCACCTGGTTAATTGGAAAACCAGAGGCATGTTATGTGCTAATAACAAACCCTTGAAACATGGGAAGTTAATTCAAAACATTGATGATCTGGTCACCTCGAATGGGATGACCATCTATTGGAAAAAGATCAAGGGTCATTCCAAAGTAGAGGGACCAGACAAAACTGGAAATGACTTAGCTGATCAGCTGGCCAAAACCGGGGCCATCCAAGGTGATCTAATTGAGATTGAGTCCCTGTTGGCAGGAATCCAGGTCACTGCTATCACTAGGTCCCAGACAAATGCTCACAATGATCTTTCAATTGCACAATGGAGTAAGGAGACCCCTGATGCTGATTTAATTACAGCTCAGAAGGGGGATCCAATAATTGGTAAGTTTTACCAACACATTGAGGACCCTGAGAACTTTCCCCTGACGGATACCGATTACATTGGGAAAACGGACCTAAGAGTGTTGATTAAATGTCCAAAAATGTTCCGAATCCAAGACGGTTTGTTGGTAAGGAAATCCCAAGCTGGCCCCGATCAGTGAGTGGTCCCTACCTCATTCCGAAGCCTGATGTTAAGTCACGGCCATGATGATAGGGGGTTTCACACAACACTGGAAATCTTAAGAGAGGTTGCATACTGGCCACACATGGGGCAGGACCTCGACCAATACTTGAAGGGTAGTCTTGTGTGTGTACAATTTCAGCCAACATCCCTCACACACCGGGCGCCTCTCCAAAAGAGGGGAATGACACTCCCATGGTCAGATTTACAAATCGTCTTTGTAGGCCCCGTGATTCGCTCCGCTAGGGGAAATAAGTACATGTTGACCGTCACATGCTTGTTTACCAAGTGGGTGGAATGTCTCCCAGCCCCAAATTGCAAGGCAGAAACTGCAGCTGCCCTGATGATTAACCACATCTTTTCTCGTTTTGGTCTACCTCAAAGGATTGAGTCAGACAGAGGTAGCCACTTCACCAGTGAAGTAATGACAAAGATGTGGGAGATACTAGGGGTTAAAAGGAAGCTACACATTGCTTACAGGCCTGCTTCTTCTGGAGCAGTAGAACGCTACAACCGGACAATTGTGAGCATCTTACAAAAGTTTGTGGCAGATTCTGGGCCAAGTTGGGATATCCGATTACCTCTGGTCCTAATGGCCATCAGATCTACCCCTTCACCTGCAACTAAAATGTCACCATTTGAGTTGATGACGGGACGCAAGATGGTGCTTCCCCAGCATTTGCTCTACAGAACCCAAGAGCAAACATTGATAAATGCCTCCACAACTCATGAGTATGTGGAGAATTTAAGGAAACACCTTCAGCATGCTTTTGCCTATGCTCAGCGGAATCTAGAAAGATCAGCCGAGAGCATGAAGACCCACTATGAATTAAAAACTACCCGAAAGGAATATAAGGTGGGTGATCGGGTCTATCTATACAATTTCCAAAGGAACCAGGCCAAACAGCGAAAATTCTTGCCTACATGGAAGGGACCGTTGGAAATTATAGACAAGATCTCCCCTGTTGCCTATAAGATCTGCATCCCCAAAGGCAGTCTGGCGGAAGGGGAAGACAAGTGGGTACATTTAAATCAGCTCAAGTGTTGCCATCCCAGGCACACTCTGCAACAACTGGAGGAATCCACTGGAATCCCAGAGGGGGCCGCTCAAGAGTAATTCAGTTCCAACCCTAAAATATTCCACATATAGCATATAAAATTCTGTGATCCTTGTATATATATATGTTCTTGTCTCCTAATTTAAAAAAGAAAATGTATATGTTCATATCTTCCGATTCATAAAATGTATATGTTCGCCACACCATTAATAGTGGTGAAGAAATGTCTACGAATAGGTATTGCCGCTTTGCTTTATCATGCTAGGAGAGATGAAACCATGGAGACTGACCAAGGAGGACGACCGGGGGCCCGGGAGCAGAGACCCGAGGGTCCCGGGGTACAGCCCAATCCTCCCATCAGGACCAGCAAGGAGAACTGATTGATCGACTGGAGGGAGGAAAAGATGCTGAACTGTGACATCCATGGAATTGGAAGAAGAGGAGGCGAACATCCCAGATCTTGCGAGTTCCATCAGTGAAAGGACAGAATGGCCATCGCAAGAGGGGGGGCTTGTGGGATGTTTTTACCCATGCATACAAGCCCTACCATAAAACTGTGCAGTACTGGCATGGAAAACAACATGATGGCCGGAACTCCCCAGAGAGTGCACAGGGAAAACATGAAGAATAGGCTGCCACCCATGTTTGCCTATGTTGGGAGCACAGGAGGGCACTGCCTAAAACCACCATTGGGCTACACACACAGTAGCCTGAACCCATTGGGAATGGCAATGCTGATTGCCAAAAAAGCAACTCAGAACTGTGGGGAATTCATTTTCTTAATCCCAAAAATGGTTGCATTACTAGTACTCACCACTATCAGAAAGCCGGCGTTTTAAAACCACCAGACTTTTGTGTAAAACTGAACAAATGAAACAAAACCAGACCAAGGAAAGACTTGCTAAGAGGTGGATACAATGTAAAACTATATTCTGAAATGACTTGAAGGAAGTAATTATTTAATGTATATGTAAAAATTGTAAGTGATTTAAACTGGGAACAAAAAGTGACATTTAGCTGAAACCTGGCTTAATGAAACTGGATTCTGCCTGACAACTACCCCCGACAGGAGTTGAAACCTGCTCAGCCACTCTTCCCCTTGCCAAAAGGAGTTGTCACATCTTTGATTAGATTAGGGGTGGAGCAGCTGGGGACTACAGGGAGTTGAACAAAGGCCTGTCCTGGACTCAGGCAAATGTTATATTGGGGGCGTCGTAAAATAGCTTCCTCTTGGGAGAAACTGGGGGGCAGCTGTGCCTCTGTGAACAAGCTGGCTTGGGGGAAGTGGATAAACCAGTTATTCCACCCTGTATGGGGGAAGCCACACCCCTTTTTGACCAGGGCATAATTTTAAAAAGATAGATAACTCATAGTGCGGACTTGTCAGAATTATATAAGTAATATCATTATTTTTGTGATTTTTCTGTGAACATTTTGAGAGGCGTTAGGACCCTGTGGTGTATTCTGGGGGGTTGCTAGCGGAAAATAGGGTCTCACTCCAAATGTATGCATGTTAAAATCTGACACTTTATCATCTGTAACCCATATCCCTGGTGCACATTCGTGTAAAATCTGGAAAGGTTTAGAGGTCGTTATCTGGATGAAAAAGGGAGAATTCTGTCATCAGTGGACACGACATCGTACAAAGACAGGAATTGGATGGTTTGGTGCTACAGAAAATATGTTAACTGGACCTATAATATTAGAAAAATGGTTCATAGATAAATATGCATTTGGGTCAGAAATAGATTTGTGTGCAATCTGACAAGGGGAGGTTCCTCTGACCATAAAACCTACAGCATCACTCTGACTCACATTTCCTTCCCCCAATCAAGGGAGAGAGGAGGAATTGGCCAATGATAAGTGAGAGGGGCAGGTTTAGTTATGACCAACGCACACACCCACTTTCCAAAACACATAAAAAGAGACTGCTGGGACAGGTAGAGACATTCAATTCCATTTGCTGCGGAGCATGCTGACCGACGACTTCACATCCAGAGATCCAGACTTCAAATCCATCAATCTCCAGAACCTGTAGCAGAAATTCACTCCAGAATTTGTAGCAGAGAGGCCTGAATCCACCAGCTGAATCCTCTTTAGCAGGCCTCAAAACTAACCAAACTATTCAACAGCCGGGCGAGCTGTTTGAAGTTTTGCCGAGAATTTTTGCAAGAACCTGTAGCAGTACCCAGAAAGCAGTGTTACATCCAGAATCCAGAGAGGCTAGATCAGCAGAGCAGAGCTGACCCAGATCGCTGTGAGCAGAACCGGTGCCTGATTGACCCGCCGAGCAGACAGAACCACAGCCGGACGTGTTGACCAGATCCGTGACGAGGCCTAGTTCAAATTTATATTGTGAGTACCTAGCAGAACTGTGCGGAACCAATCTCTTAGTTAAAATAATCTAATCCAAACTATTTTAACCTAAGCAGAACTGCCTCCTAGAAATCGTGTCATCTGTCATTTTTAAAGCTGCACAACTGTCACCTGTCAATTCTGAAGCTGCAAGCTGTCACCTGTCATTTTGAGTTTTACTTTAAATCCGAAAATCTACCTTTATTAAATCGTCCGTATCTCTGGAACCAACTTCCTACTCCTTATACTTTTTCCGCAATCACGATTTACGCACTCGCGAAATTTACCGCGATTTGCGATTTTGGCTCAATTTCTCCACTTGTCAAAATAGCAGCTCCATTCTTTCTTTTGTTAAAATCCGTTTGCAACTTGGTAATAACTCATAGAGCATTGCTAAAGTGAGCCTGAACTAATACCAACACGCATCTCCCACTCACCCTGAATGTCTAGAGGGAATTAAAATCAGTTGGCACATTTTCCCATCCATTGCCATCACATTTAAAAAGCATTTTGGGCCTGTGTTTCAAACTCCTACCTGTTTCCTCTAAGCTTGCTGGGGGGGGACTGAATTTCGTATTGTATTTGATTGCATTCCTGAGAACTGTGTGCTCCTCTTTCCATCTCCTTCCATTTCTTACATTGCATAGGGGAGGGGGGTGAATTGCCAGAGAAAAAGTGATTATCTTATCTTTTGCTAAAATCATATCAAGTATTTCTGTACTGCATTTTATTCCTCATTGCTTTTCCCTTGAAATCATAAAAGTATTTTTGCTACTTTTTCTATCCTATACTAACTCCTCATTGATTGTAAAGAAGTGTGCTAGTGCCAGATTACCCATTGTTGATCAACATCATATGTCTACATGTGATATATATATATATATTGTTTAAATTCTCAAATAAACCTTTTAATTTGCAAAACAAACCTACTTCTTGCCTCAGTGGGGTCAGGGGGATTCTAGGAGGGGGGTGTTATACAAGGGTGGTCATCCAGAGTACTGAACTAGACATAAAAATACATTAATAAGGGTTTTCCTCAGCATCCCAGACTAGGCATTGACTTGGCTGTAGTGTTGATTGAATATCGCGTACAGCTACTGGTGAAATAAAAATGTCTTAACCAGATCTGTCTTCAGCCACTCGGTTGATAAGCACTATGCGTCTCCTTCACTGAAGTCCTGTTACAAACAAGCATTGGCAAAGCCAACAGTTTAAGTTTGTGTATGAGTATTAGTCATTTGCCAGGCACTTCTATTAAATGCCAAAGTACTGCCATAATGTTGCACCTGCTACCATCAATGGGCAGTTAATATCACTATGGCAGTGCCTGGCGAGTGCCTTTCCTATATCTACTCAAATGCCCAATCGGTTTGCATTGCCAATGCTTGTTTTGACATGCAAAAGCATGAATCTGCAATGAGAATCCCCTCACAGCCCCTGACTTGCATTATTGATGGTTACCAGGGCCATTGTCAGGCCGTAAATCAGGCCCATGCAAAAGCATCCTTTTCAGAATATGGTGCAGGTTAAGAAATGTGTTTTTACACAGACATCTGAAACACCCTCAGAGAAACAGGGGCTGGGGACATCCCTGACTCCAGTGCTCAGAAACACAAGTGTGCATTCTCATGTAATTGTGTGTAGTTTCAAGGAAGTAAATACATTGCAAGACACATTTGTGGTTTACAGACCAAGGGCCTCATTACGAGTATGCTGGTCTGGTAACAGCGGTGCCGGTAAGCTACCAGCAGCGCTGTTACTGGACCGGCACACTCCCAGTTCTGCGGGCGGGTGCCCTCCTGCCCGCCAGGTTTGACCTGGCGGGCAGAACGGCACCCGCCCGCAGGCCTTGACGGATGCACCGTCACCGTTGCACACAGTGCCGGTGCGTCTGTCCTCCCCATTCCCATTGAGTCCTATGGTACTGGGGAGTAATTTTTCCTGTGCCTGACTATGGGGAATTACCATGACCACAAGGGCTGTAATGCCCTGGTAATTCCCCATTGCTAGGCGCCAGAAAAAAACTGACTCCGGCAGCAGCCATGCCGTTTTTACCGTCACGGCTACCGACAGGGTCGCAAGTGTGGTTGATGTCTCAGAGCACAACATGTATCTTTAAATTATAAACATTACATAAAAAGTGACAATTGTATGTGCAAATATACAGAAGTGCTCCAAACATACCATGGTGCCGTTACCAGGGTGAAGCAGTGCCCGAAGGTAAGATTGGAGCACATGGGCAGGCAATGGGGCGGATACTGCCTCCAGCACGACTTTGCGCTGCACGTAGCTGTAATGGCATGAGAACAAGATAGTATGTTAGGATAATACAAAAACCAATAAAGAACCTCAAACTATTTAAAAAAAAAATGAAAAAAAGAAAACAACTCGACATTTCTTGAAGTTGATTGCCAAAATTATATTTGGCTAATATTCTGATGGTGCCCCCTGTATGGTTATTTTTGTAGTGACCCGTGCTTTCCTTTCTTCACTGCAGAAATTGTTTGCTCCTAAGGAACAGAAAAATGCTTCCTTTCCAAGAATCAATCGCAGCAAGTATATGGTGACGGACAGAGCTGCCTATATTGGTAAGTAAACAAATAGGAAAAGCGTGTGTTGGTCTGATCAATTTAAAGTATGTCACAGAGCCACTTTTTGAAATACAGCCGGATACAAACAGGACATTAACCTCTACTATTAAGCATTATATCCGACAAATATTTCGTTATCATTCATTAGAGCAAGTCAGTGATCCCCTTCATAAAACTCCATAGATGAATAATTGTGTGAACATTAATGCTATCAGGGGTCCTATTTCTCATCCAACTGCTAACTGTGGCTCTGGCATAGACATCAATTCACCAAAAGGTCAGAGGTAACATCAGTGACATCAGAGGAAGTGACATCACAGTACCTCTGATATCATGTCGTTATAAGAAGTAGTGGCACGTGAAGTAACGTCAGATAGCGCCAGACCATGCAAACATGGCAGGGAGTTATTCAACAGAAATAAAAATAGTGAAAAGGTAAGCTACAATTTCCAATAAACAGCACTACACAGAAAATGGCTTCCTCTGCTATGTCTTTCTGACTCTTTCCACTGTTACATGAATCAGGGTGTTTGTTGGCAGTGCAAATTCACTTTGCACCAGTGAAAAGTCACTTTGCACCATGCAAAACATTCCATGAATCAGGCCCACATTGTTGATTTCACACTTACATATGCATAGACGCCCACCGACCAGTGTACAGAGGCACAATGTCTGCTAGACAGTGGCACTGGCAGGATCACAGAGCGGCACATATGAAGAAGCACTGAGCAACATAGAGGTAGGCATGAACGCATACATACGCAAGTACTCTCAAGTACAGCATCTGTGTTTTAACGGCCCCTTCAAGAGACACACACGCAAAGTCACCATTCATGGCAACATGTCCCATGTCATTCAGGATATGCTAATGCCGACCTTTAGTTTCTTTGCATTCTGGGATTTTAGTCCTGGATTCCTAATTGGGAAAACCAAACTATAAGTCCCATTATGTAAAAGAAGACTGGATAAGCATCTTGAATGCGAGGTGCACGTGTATGTGGTGGACACACAAAGATACACACACACACACCACCAACACACGCACAAGCACAAAAGATTTTCATAGACAGATTTCAGTCCTCAGGCCACTCACTTGTAGGATACTTTGGGGGTATTCTGTCTGACTTGTGTACTGAGGCAATGTGGCAGATAGTAGAACAGCAGGCATGAGGGCAAGATGCCATAGGGCTGCGCCTTCTCCGAGGACTATATCGCTACACATACGTGTGCAGTGTGCAAGGCATTCTTGGCATCAATCGTACACATCATATTAGCAAGAAGTCTGGCTAAGGGTTAAGGGCAGAGAGGCAATCTTGCATGAGTGGTGCTTGAAAAAACAGTGCTTTAATATAGTCTACACAATTGAAATAGACCAGCAGGGTGAACGCCAGTGTTCATGCCTGCTACATGTTCCTTTTTTAAATTTTACAGTATAATTTAACCCCTCCACTGTCCGTCGCCCTTATATTTCATGTACTTGTATCTCACAAACGATTGTAAAGTATGCCTTGAATGCCCTCCTGTCATTAGAACTATTTTTGTAAAGTATGCCCTGTAATCAAAAATGAGCCACAAATAAACTCAATACTGTTTAAATGTTGTGGACAATGAATGCACATTTTGTAAATTATTTGTGTGCTTTGTGTCACTTAGCCTGATAGGATAACTCAGCGAGTAAAGTGATTGCCCATCTTTGTGCAGGCTGTGCAACGTTAGTTTTGAGTTTTGTTTATGTATTTATTTGATGAAAATTACAGGGAACAATTACTTTGTCACAAAAATGCTTAAACAACATTTTAAGATTGATTTACAGAGCGGCTGACCAGTGTCTTTAACAATGGGTGAGGGGATGCGGATATAAAGACCAGAAGATGCAGGGGAGGTAGAAGCATGAGCCAGGAACAAGGACAGAAGAGTATTACATAGGAACGTGAACGTGGAGGAAGTGCTATGTTTTAGGATATAGGGTAAAGGTATAAGTAGCGTGGAGTTGTCGTATAGAGGTAGGATGAGAGGAGAACATGGAGATGTGGTGGCGTAGAATGCTATGCAAGTGTTTCTTCAGAAAGTAGGAGAACTAGGAGGTTGGATTTAAATACTGATAGTGGGAGTAGTGTGCAGAGGCAGTGGAGAGTATATCAGAATACAGGAGTGAGTAGCAAAAGGGAGCGGAAAAGAGACGGAGTGCAAGGGGCATGAGAGGTGGCAAGGAAGTGAGCCGAGGATTATTGTAGGGAGCGGGGAGGAGAGTAAGGAGCGAGATGGGGAGATGGGCCAATTCATAGCGTGGGCCGAGTCTGTGTATAATTTTAAAGATGTTTAGAATTATACTTTCCAGTCTGTCTCATAGATAGCCACACACTCATATGTGGGCCCAGACACCTACTTACTCAACCGGGCAGGGGCATCACGTAGGGGTAAACAGGGGTCGCAAATGTGACCCCTGCAGTCTCACTTGCAGTCTCCCTTGCGAGCCCTAATAAAACAACAAAAAATGTTTTTCTTTTAAATGCAAGATCATGCGCTGTGGCCAGCGCCATGTGCCTCTTTGCTTCTGGAGTGGCTATCTTTCTTGCTCAGGCCTCTGTTTAAAAAAACAAGGGGTTCCACAAGTGTAACACTTTCAGCAGTGACCCTAATTAAGAAAGAAAAGGAACAACAAATAATTTGTCTATCTGTAATTCTATACAATAATTGACTCATTAAAGTTTTATTTCAGGCACACTTCAGGGGGTGAGTCGCTGATTTAGTCTGTTCCTTAACACCTCAACTGAGCCGTTCATCCTTCTGAGGTCAATAAATGAGTAACAACACAGGTTGGGTGATATTGTATGTAAATGTGTTCTATATAAAGCGGTTATGCGCAACTGCTATATAATAGCACATCATTATCATTTGGCCATGAACGCCTGCTTGCATTCGCAGTAATTTGACAATATGGGCCTATACACACTATAAGCGACTTCAATTCAACACTACAGCTAAGTCAATGCCTAGTCTGGAATGCTGATGGAAGCCCTTATTGATATATTTTTATGTCCAGTTCGTTTACTCTGGATGACAACTCTTATCTATCACCCCTCTCTTAGAATCCCCTGACCCCACTGAGCCAAGAAGTAGGTTTGTTTTGCAAATCAAAAGGTTTATTTGAAAATTAAACAATATATGTCTATCACACTTTTATAGTAAATTAATATTTGACATCACACTTGAGAATATGATGTTGATCAACAATAGATAATGTTATAGTGGTACAGTCTTTTTAATGTCTTAGAAGTTGATAAAGAGAGGATAAAGTAGCTGGGAATGCTTTTATGGCTTCAAGGACAATGCAATGATGAATGAAAATGCAGTACAGAAAATAAACTTGATATGATTTCAACCAAAACAATGCAATCGCTTTTCCCCCTGGTAGCAATTCACCACCCCCCCCTTATGCAATGTAAAGAGATGGAAGAAAAGCACACAGTTCTCAGGAATGCAATCAAATATAATTCAGTTCCCCCCTAGCAAGCTTAGAGCAACAGGGATGATTTTAAACACAGGCAAAGTACTTTAAAGGTGTTATGCAAAGAAGTGAAAAATATGCTAAAATGATTTTTAATTCCCTATAGAGGTTCAGGGTGGGTGACAGATACTTGGTATTAGTTCAAGATCACTTTAGCAATGCTCTATGAATGATTGTCAGGTTGCAAACGAATTTCAGCAAAGGAAAGCAAGGACAAATCTTTTTACGCGTGGCTGAAATTAAGCAAAATGTCAAATCGCGGCAAATTTAGTTGCGTGCGTCGAGCGCAATTACGGAGGCACTATAAGGGGTAGCAAGTTAGGTTCGTTAGAATCTTAGCTTTAAGATGACACTTAAAACTCGCTCCTAGCACAAACCGTTCCGGAGATACGGCCAATTTAGAAGGTAGTTTTTCGGATTTGAAATTTTAAAGCTCAGAAGGACAGATGACAGTTTTCAGGTTTAAGGATGACAGAATGACACGATTCTAGGAGGCAGTTCCAATAGGCTAAACTAGTTTGGATTAGATTATTTTAAACTAAGAGATTGGTTTTGGCACAGTGCTAGCTGGGTACTCACACTAGATTTTGGACAGGAATGCGACTTCGTCACGGATCGGGTCAGGATTGGACTGCGGTTCCCTCGCCACGGACGGTCTCTGCCTGGTCCTGCTCACTGGATCTGGGTCAGCTCTGCTAGCGGCACTGCACAGCGGTCTGGTCTCTGGTTCTGCTCTCAGCACTGCACAGTTCTGGTCTCTCTGGATCTCTGGTCTCTCTGGATCTCTGGTCTCTCTGGATCTCTGGTCTCTGGAGATTGATGGATTTGAAGTCTGGAGTCTCCTGGCACAGCGTCCCACAAGAAAGTGGAAAGTGAATGTCTCTACCTGGGTGTCAATGTTCCTTTTTATGTGTTTTGAAAATGGGTGTGTGCCTGGGCATAGCTAAGCCTGCCCCTCTCACTTATCATTGGCCAAGCTTTCCTCTCTCCCTTGATTGGAGGAAAGAAATGGAGTGTCAGAGTGATGCTGTAGGTTTTATGGCCAGAGGAACCTCCCCTTGTCAAATTGCACACAAATCAATTTCTGACCCAAATACATATTTATCTATGTACCATTTTTCTAACATTATAGGTCCAGTTAACATATTTTCTGTAGCACCAAACCATCCGATCCCTGTCTTTGTACGATGTCGTGTCCACTTATGACGGAATTCTCCCCTTTTCATCCAGATAACGACCTATAAACCTTTCCAGATTTTACACAAATGTGCACCAGGGATATGAGTTTCAGATGATAAAGTGTCAGATTTTTAACATGCATACATTTTGAGTAACAACCTTTTTTTCCACTACTATCCCCAAGAACATACCACAGGGTCCTTACACCTCTTAAAATGTGCACAGAAAAATCACAAGAATGATGATGTTATTTATATAATTTCTACAAGTCCGCACTATGAATTATCCATCTTTTTAAAATCATGCTCTGGCCCCAAAGGGGTGTGGTTTTCCAAAGCACATGGTGGAATTTCTGGTTTATCCACTTCCCCCAAGCTCAGCTTGCTCTCACAGGCACTGCCCCTCCCAGTTTCTCTCAAGAGGAAGTCATTTTACGACCCCCCCAATATAACATTGGCCTGAGCCAGGGACAGTGCTTTGTTTAGTTTCCTGTAGTCCCCAGGTGCCACTCCCCTAATTCAATCAGAGAGGTGTCATCTCCTTTTGGCAGGGGCAGCAGGATGCAGCCAGGCCTGGGAAGAGTTGTTGAGCCAGTTCAACTCCTGTCGGGGGTAGTTGTCAGGCAGAATTCAATCTCTTTAAGCCAAGCTTCAGCTAAATGTTATGTTTGTTCCCAGTTTTCTACATTCAAATCCAACTTACAATTTTTACACGTGCAGCTAGAATGCTGATTTTAAGTTCAAAACTATGACATTTAACAGTTGCAACCTATGTTACACTCAAAAGTAGGTCACTCATGTATTTTAAACATTTCGATTTTAGTGGCTTTCTGTCCATTTAACTTAAGCTGCTGACATCCACAGCTCAGCCAGTTTTGTTATAAACATTGTGTTGGGCTCTTCATCTTTCCAGATTTTGTATGCACACAAGAATACATTCTGCCAAATGTCTGCTGGTGTTCATTGAGATTTTTTAATATCTTGTGATGTTTAAAATAGGCATTTTTAGCTTGCATTAAGGGAAACAAAGGTGATTTTAAAGCGCTTTTAAGCTAACAGGCACTGCTGTTTTTCCTTTGGCACACATTCCACTCATGGCACCCCTGGCCCATCATGCTTGCACTGGTGGGTGGCAGGTCAGCGGACCATTTTGGTGTGCGCAAAACTGCACGGTTCTCTAGGATTCTGGCGCACATGTGGGCTTTTCCGCCCTCTTGGATTTCCTGAGCCCACAGCACCAAATGTTGCAGCATAATAACTTGAACCTGGGCCAAGACACCCAACAACACTGATCTTAACGATACATATGGTGGTCCATTCTTGTATGAAATGTATATCATATTATAGTGATATTGTAATCATATTTTTCAAAGTTTGCTTAGGAACAATGCTATGAAAAGCCACTTCCTGTTTTGTCAATGGGTGAAAGGTTGTGTTCCATCACTTCCTGTGATATCACTTAGGGGTGGGGTCAAATGACATCAATACCCGTGATGTCATCAGAGGTCAAGGGTCATGTGATGTCACTTCCGCTACCCCTGGCATTTCACTGAAATGACGTCCTTGCCACCGGGGTTTCAAACAAATCTTAATATAATACACCTAATGGGACTAGTGCTCACATAGTAGTTACTGTTTCGAAATGTCTCAACTGGGAGTGCCCAATCAACTGTCTCATATAGAAATATCACTTTTCTTTATTAATCATGTACAAAATATTAAAAACATATACATAACAAGACATATAACATAGAAAAACCCGAACATGTTACTTGTGACGGGTTAGTACACACGCATCATACAATATTACAGTAGTATGGTAGTCATGTAAATAGAATTATGACTGTGTGAATGGTTGCTTAAGAATACATATGTTTTACAGTAATGGATTATTGGCTTTGCTGAACAGTATTTTCTGTGATACGGACGTGATCTTGTTTATGTATTTTGCTGAATGGCATTTGTGAAGCACAGACTATTCCCTGTTTCATCTGATGCTTGCATGCACATTTCTTATTGGCAACCCATGATGGTCACCCATTGAGACACTTGTGCTGACTCTCATTATTTATGCTGGGACAGTTGGATGAATGCAGAGGGGAAACCTGTCTAGTTTGTTATCAACAGATTAGTGTTTTGGGATATTTGTCGGTACAACCTCTCCTGTTGGCGACCTAGATGGGTTTAAATTTAGCCTTTCAGCCGTGTCGCATCCTATGTGGAATTTGTTGGAGGAACCAATCCCCTACCTCCTTGGTTACTAATATGAATAGATAATCTGCCACTCAAGAATTGCGCCACAATTGTTAATTCAAAAATTTCAAAAAAACCTCCTTTATTCCTTATTTGCCCTTTAATTCTTGTTAACACGTGTTTCGGCTACTCAAGAGCCTTTCTCAAAACAAAACAGGGCTTGATAGGGTACACTGACAGGGCTCCATCTGTTACTTGGATAACTGTGGTAATTCTAGAGCTAATACATGCCGACGAGCGCTGACCTCCCGGGATGCGTGCATTTATCAGTGTACCCTATCAAGCCCTGTTTTGTTTTGAGAAAGGCTCTTGAGTAGCCGAAACACGTGTTAACAAGAATTAAAGGGCAAATAAGGAATAAAGGAGGTTTTTTGAAATTTTTGAATTAACAATTGTGGCGCAATTCTTGAGTGGTAGTTTGTTATCAAGTCGAGTGGTGCCCAACCATCAAGCCCCAAAAAATATACAAAAGTAGAAGTGGATACAAAAACCCCTGGATAACAATATTGACCATAAATGCATGACAACTATCCAAAATTGCCATGCTAGATGTCCCTGACATAGGTATTTTTTAGCAAGTCTGAAATAGAATGTCTCACATCCGGGGTAGCATATGAGAACATCTTCAGAATCTTGACTTTTGTGTAGGTTTGACTCCCATGAGGTCAATCTAAAAATATATTGAGAAAAAAGGAATGGGCTGAAGAATTCAAAAAACAAAAAGGAAATCATTAGGAAGGGATTGCAGGTAGGAGGTGGTACATTGGGGGTGCATATAGGTGAGTGACATTCCAGAAAGGTAAAAGAGAAAAAACAGCATTGCAAAAAAACTTTATTGGGTCGACCTTATTAACAAAGTTGTTTTTCCAGGAAGATGTTTCACATCGGTATTTTAACACTAAATGTAGTGGACTCTGTTTGAGATACATGCTCAAACAGATGCTTTAACTTACATTAGTACCTGGCACGCGCTGCGCACCGGGAATGCAACATGTGGATTGGCTCTTTTCCGAGCCATACCACACGGTATTCTCGTATACGCTGTGCGTGCAGGGTACTCTGTTCCCGGCGAGGGGCGTGGCAGCCCCTTAGCCAATGAGGAGGCTCAAAACGGGGCAATCCCTGCTCCGAGCCTCCCCATGGCTAGAGGCTGCCTTTGTCTCCCGCCGGGGACTAGGTAAGTATTTTTTTCCTCCACTCCCCTCCCCAACAAACTATCCCCTCCCCGCCCTCCCAACCCCACTTACCTTCTTTTTTCTTCTTTTCTTGGAGCGAACGCGCTGGAAACACTTTTGTTCCCAGCCCGTCTGCTCCCGATGGCCGCCATGGAAAGGGAAAACGGACTACGTTTTCCCTTTCCCGGCGACCATTTTTGTTCAACTTTTTTTTTTTCTGTTTTGAAACACAGCAGCGTTTCAAAACAGAAAAAAATGTCATTAGTACCCCGGTCTAACGTGCCGGGGTACTAATGGCTATAAGACCCTCGGCGGTGGCCAGTCGCCTTGGGTCTTATTGCCACAATATAATCACACAACCAGTGATGTGATGCATGATAATCATTAAGACCAATGGCACAGAGTGACGGGATGGATCACTTGCAAATTGGCATCTAGCATAAACTTTTATTGGTATGGTCATTTAATACTCATTACTAAGGGGAAGCACGTTTTTAACTAAATAAATGGTGGCAGAAAAACTTCAGTCTAAGTTGACCATGTGATCTACTTAGTCGGAACCCTAATTAAGACATACTAAACTATATTTTCTGTTTTTCTGAAGGCATATATATTTTCTCAGAAACAAGTACAGATCATATATTGTAATTAGGAAACAGAGTCATTACGAATTGTGCTAATATAAGTCCAGCCTTGAGAAAGACCTAAAGGGAAGGTCGAAACACATGTTGGCAAAGGGGCGTTAGGGCATTGTAAGGTTTTTCTTATGTGACCATGAGATAATGAACATTAGCAAACTTGTCATTAGGTCATTATGTGAATATTAGGTATTTTGTGATTAGGTTATTGAATTACATGATGAGTTTGTGCATTACTGTGACCGCAACACAACATTAAGAGTTGTGTGGAACAAAATGAGAAGAGTTTATGCATTTATGAGATTGTAACAAAACATTGAGAGCTATGTGACTCCAATCAAGGTTCCTTTGTAAATGCATATTTGACTCTGTGATGGTTGAACAGGGAACTGGTTGAAACACCCTATATTGTGAACACAACAATGAAGGGAGAACTTTGTGATTAAAACAACGTGTGTGATTAGTAACTTTGGTTTTCTGGTCTTATCGGTCTCACTCAAATGCTACAATATAATTGTGGATGTTGTATAATATTTAGAAAGCTGTCCATGGTGAATTGTATAATAGTGACACATGTTTGATTGTTACAGGCTTAGGTTAGTGGTAGTACACCATCCAAACAGCATATAGTTCCCCTATTGAACATTCCATGCTCAGAACTAGCAGAATTTAGCCTAAATATATATCTTTGTTTCACGTGATTTTGGGGAAGTATTGTTGTAGTGTGAGTTAAGGTTTCATTTGTAATGTGAGTATGGTTACATATGAGAAATAGAACATTTCCAGTAAGCGTTTTTAGTAAACGTAATGTTAGCATTCCCAATATTTGTAAACTTTCACTAAACAAAACATCATAATCAAAAAGTTATTTGACACTATGTCATCAGGTTGTACACATTGTTAAAATTCTACATCAGTACTGAGAAAATATATAGTTTACATCAGTAAATACATACCCAGAGGTTAAAAATCAGTTTCAAATGTTGTATAATAATTAGATCGATAGAGTGATGCCTTAACACCTTCATTGCATATGACAAGTGCATACATACAGCAAGATCTCATATTTAATCCGTATATTAAAAGTTAGATCACTAGAGTGATGCCTTAACACCTTCATTGCATATGACAAGTGCATACATACAGCAAGATCTCATATTTAATCCGTATATCAAAAGTTAGATCAATAGAGTGATGCCTTAACACCTTCATTGCATATGACAAGTGCATACATACAGCAAGATCTCATATTTAATCCGTATATCAAAAGTTAGATCAATAGAGTGATGCCTTAACACCTTCATTGCATATGACAAGTGTATATATACAGCAAGATCTCATATTTAATCCGTATATCAAAAGTTAGATCAATAGAGTGATGCCTTAACACCTTCATTGCATATGACAAGTGTATATATACAGCAATATCTCATATTTAATCCGTATATTAAAAGTTAGATCAATAGAGTGATGCCTTAACACCTTCATTGCATATGACAAGTGTATATATACAGCAAGATCTCATATTTAATCCGTATATTAAAAGTTAGATCAATAGAGTGATGCCGTAACACCTTCATTGCACGTGAAAAGTACATCAGAAATATAGTTGCATAGTTATCTCCCCCAGTTGTCCATTAGAAGAGAGCCATGCATCAGCGAACAAATCAAGGGAAATCAACTTTACCCTTATTCCTCCGTCTGCCCTGTTTAAAAAACCATTATATTTTGAATATGTTACCTGTGTGCATCTTCTCAACCAAGCCATGTGTAAGTATTTGGCCACTAGAAATACAACATTGCTGGCACAAGTTTACTTGCACATTACCAGTGCATCACACTTGCTACGGATATTATGGGAGTTAAGCATTTGCTTGAGGTATGAGGCCTTCAGCCCTGCATAAGTCGGGCATGGAAATAAAAAGTGTTCTATGGTCTCCTCATTCTCTTGCAAGATGGGAAAATGCTATTCAGAAGCTGATTCCATGTTTTTGAAAAGTACGCCACATGCAAAGTGCCCATTCTGGATCTAATGTATAGTGACTGTGCTAATGGAAGGTAAACATAAACCAGATATTCATTGTAGCCAAAATCTGCTTTGCATAACCAATTTGAGTGTCCTACCGAGAGTTGAGTGCTCATTACCTCGGATTCTGATCTAGACACGATGGCACAGGAGTTGTTGACCAACGCCCTGGTTTCGATATTCATGTTACAAGGGTTGTACCAATAGTGGGCCAACTCAAGGGACTTTAGCAACGATGTAATGTTTTGTAACCAAGGTAAGACCCGTCCACCTTTCTGTGCCATGACGTCTTCTAGTGTTTCTTTGTACTTTTGAAGATCCGAGGAGACCCATAAACTGATCCATTACATGACAGGTTTTAGAGCTACCTCATAATTAACGGAGATGGCGCTTGTTTCTAAATACAGGTTTTATATGACATTAATTTGAAAGTTGCCATTTTGTTTATGCTCTTTTGGTCAAATTGAGCAATTACATATACGTACGTATATGTGTGTGTAGAGGGAGGGAAGTGGGGGTGGGTGTGGGTGTTGGGAGTGTGGTGTCATGGAGTACGGAGGGGAGCCATGGGGGGACCCCCGACAACAACAGTTATAGTACAGTAGCTTACCATAACCGGCAAACATTTTTGGCTTTCAGATTTTGTCTTGCAACCATAATGTTCGTTTTACAAGGTTTTTTCAATAAACATCAATGGTTTTTATTAGGGCAAATTAAACATAACATCCCTTTAACAAAGTTTTTCTTTTACTGAATTTCAACTATATTATTATATTATCATTATTATTATTATTAAGCTTTTTTTGGTTAAAAAAACATAAAAGAATTACATACGAGAAAAGTAAGCTGCAGAGTGCTAAATATATTTCAAAACATCAGAGATTGCATTACATCTTACATGATAATAATAATGTATGCAAGTTAATTAGAATTCCTCTTTTTAACATATATGAAAGAATTGTAAGGTTCATTTAACAAATACATTTTCTGCAGTGCATATTGATGTCTGTCACTTTGAGCCGCGCATGCTGGGGATGCAAGATATGGCTGGATTACCAGTGCCATGAGGTTTGGCCATGCTCAAGACCACACCAAGCCACGCACAGTAGACGCTGGACCTGGCCTGTGGCCTTTTCCAGGGTCGATTATAACCCATAATGGGACCATAGGCTACTCTCCATGACTTGTGGCCATAGCCAGTGGGTGCAATTTCTGGAACATGGTTTTAGCAATGTTGCAGGCCCTGTCAAGCAACTCAAAGTAGCAGGATAACCAAACCATAATACCCCTTTAACAAAGTTTTTTCAGTGAAAACCAATGGTTTTTAAAACTGAATATCATTTAGGCTATTCAGGAATTGTATTTTAGTTATTAAAAATGTCTCTTTGAAAGAACTATAACATTTCTTTAACCAGCACATTTTTTGCAGTGCACCATGGTGTGTGGTGTCACTTTGATCAGCTCATGCTGCGGTTACAAGGTATGGGTGAATGTTAATAACTAACGCAGAGTTCCGGAACAGCATGAAACATCTTCAGTAATAAAAACAGTTGAAAGTCACTGAAACCAATATGTTAAAGGGGCATTACAGCTAGTCTGTCCTTCCCAACGTCTACTGTGAGTTGCTTGCCCCCAGACAATGTAGCCACTGGTGATGGCCACAGGCCATGTCTCAAGCACCAAAGTTATACCACTATTTTTTTGTACTTACTTTTTGGCATTTCTGAAAAACATTTGGAAGGATTAACACCACATTTGTAAAAGCATTCTGTTGGAACTAGGCATCGGTGGTTTGGGCTCTAGGTGCAACACAAATGTTTCTTTAAAAATAAAAGTCACTCAGGATTTACACAAAGGGTGGGCACCCTGTATCTTTGCCCCATGTTGATGAAACTGCATTCAACTTTCCCAAACAATTCTGGTCTATATTTTTTGGGGAACGCTTTATGCAGATTTGACGAATGGTGCAAAAGTTATAAGAATTCCAAAAAGTGTTCTTCCTATAGGGAGTTCAACTTTAATATAATTACATATTAATTATTAAAAACAAACATTTTAAAATAGTTAACATTAATTTAACACAGACTAATGTCTACAAACAGTGGCAATAACAAAGATAAGATACACGCACGTACCACTACATAACATATTTATATTAGTTACTCTAAGAAAAAAAGTAAAATCTACAAACAAAGGAAGTAACAAAGTCAAGGTGCAAACACTTAGCTATTGCACTATAATGACTAGAAGATACCACTACCAATGCATCTATAAAAGTATAACAATGCGCACTCACTCCATACCACTACGAGTTACTACTTCACACTTCACATTCAACCACAAAGCTTCAACTACAAACACTCACTCCATACACTACAATTCTGTACACTTCCTTCAACTATGCTATTGATCTAAACAGCTTACTACTTCAATGTTAAGAGCTGTTCAAAACAACACTTTTTATTTTTTCAAATACTACGCAGTCCATTCAAAATTCTTACATGTTCCATGTAGGGTTGAATGGCTCCAAAATGTACTGTGTGAATGTTTCATAATTGTACATGTAAGCGTTAAAATGTTATTCATCATCATCAACTTCATTTCGGTGTAAACCCATAAAAGCAACAGCACCAATGCAGTAACAATCATAAAGCAGTAATTGCTAATAGAATAAAATAATGTTTTTTTTTTAAAAACATGCAATTATATTTGCACAGTTCATTATTTTCAATTATTATTATGCAACAAAATTGCATACAGCAGTTCCTAGTGCAAGTTCATAGTGTCACATTAGAAAAATTAAGAACAGCTATTTCCTGAAACTTCATAGACAATTCGACTTAACCTCAACTATTCATGCACTTGTGCGATGGCATGATATGTAAAATGCAAGCTGCCTATAGTTAATGTGAAACTGATGATCTTTTGATGTTGCAACATGGCTATTGCTAATAACCTTTGACTTGTTTAACATATAGTTACAGCTAAACTGAAATCTGTGTCAACTCAAGTGGCTGTCAACCAGCATGGCTGCAACCCTTGAAAAATGTGTTGCACAGTACTCAGTTCCTCCTATTATGTCGCCCGTCGGGGGTCACAGTTGCACTACTTATTTTGCTATACTTCTAACACTGCATAGTACCCATTGCCACATGCACCAGCGAGGAAACAAGACTGCTCAGAGGGGTGGCTTGTAGTCTCTTGACTCCAATGCACCTGAAAGATACGGAACCGAGGTTGCCCCACTCCACCCGCTCAAATCACTTGCATGCTCCAGAATTGGAATAAACTTCACACTAGTGAACGCACCATTTTTCAGACCCCTTACCTTTCCCCACCCATTGAGGCAGGTCCATCCACCCTGACCACTTTTGCCTCAAAGTCATCACACACCCTACACCCTCTCTCCTGGGTGGTAACACCACTATGTAATGCTCTTACTCTCCCTCCCACTCAGTGCCCTTTTCACTCAGCATCTCCTGTGTCAAGAAGCACACAGGCTACACACACAGTCATGGGAACAGCAGAGTCATACAAAACTGGGACACGGAATACTTTTATTTTTCAGATCTCAACAAATTAAAAATGGTGTGGTCTTTTGGCAGACATCTGTATGCTGTGTATTATTCAGTCATTTGAAGATAACACAGATCCTTGCCCCTGTGGGCTCAGCCCTAGATCTAGTTCCTCTTAGAGGAATGGGCCTAGGAATGGATCTGTTACGTGTGCCCCTCGTAACAGTGACAGGATTTGAAGAAGCATTGGTTGGTCACGTGCACTAGTGGCCTACTTTACGTTCAATTCCCAGTCCAGCGGCTTTGTTAAGTGAGCTCTCTTGATTGCCAGAAATATTGTAACCAAAGTCCTCATAAGTTGATTTGGTAGAAACAGTCGAAAAAGAGTAAACTGTGCATCGGCGATTGCATGCCACAAGCGTTGTCAAACGCCATGCCAACCAGATATTTAACTTCCCCCAATACTAGTTCTGCTCTTATCTCTAGGAGTGGTTTTGGCCTATGGTGGCACTTTGCACTAATGTATTTGACAATACGCCCTCCTCGTTAACAATTGTTTATTTTCTAAGCAGATAACGGTTCAGAAACTTTTTTCTTTGCCATTTACATGTTACAATTAATCTAAATTAAATAAGGTATTTTTTATTTAATTTTCACTGGTCATGTTTGAGAGTCCAAAAGGATGCCACTATGTCCTCTTTTGTGTAGTCTCGAGTGACACGATTTGCAAATACGCTTAAGAAGGCTGTAGTCTCCTGCAACCCAGGCAGCCTCCTCAGGTAATGTCTGGCGGGGGCACCTCATTGCATCAGAGCCCAAACAAGTCGTGGAGGTCTGTGGTGAGGCAGAAAAGGAGGTAGCAAAGAGCCAGAAGCTCGCATTAGAGCTGGCGCTATTCACCGCTCCCTCCTAGCGTGAGTTATTAGTGGCAGGAGAGGAGCGGGCAAGGCAGTGACAACTTCTCTGTGAGCGTGACAGAAATCATTGATATTCTTGCCAGGAGCAACCTCCCTTCACCTCTATGCAGCCATTATCACAAATACCCAAATAACTAATACCTTTATAACGAACCTAACATAACGAATTCCAAATTAACAAATTCGGAAAAAAAACTAAAAAAGTGGTTGGAAGGGGGGATAGTGGTTTTGGGGGTGGGGAGAAAGTATTAAGAACAAAAAAGGGGGGATTGGGAGCTGCAATCCCTCCAAAAACAACAACAAATGAATTTGTTATTTGGAAATTCGTTATTATGGTATTCGTTATTTTGGATTCGTTATTAGTACATGTAACCCCCTTCACCCCACCCACCATGCACCCTGGCAGGCACGCTCAGAAACCAACCCAATGTAAAAAAAGCTCTTCCAATGCACAGCTACTGTACGCAAGAGTCAAGCAGCACCCTATAGCAGATCGTTAGGTGAGTGCAAAGCTTGGCCACAATGGGCCAGATTCTCAACACGTTTTGGGGCCCAAGCGAGGAGATGCGCTAGTTCACCGAGGACATCCGAATGAGCGCATCTTAGCTGCACTCAGTCAGATACCATTTCACACCTTTGGAGCATTTGTGCAAATACGGAGGCGTATCTAGGCATTCTAAAGTGCATTCCAAATTCACAAATGAGATGCGCATTACAATGCCTAGAAATAGTGGCATTCCACTGCGCCTGCTTGGAACAGGTGCAGGAGGAGGCGCACATCATGGCAAGGTCATGATTTTCTTTTGAAGTGTGACAGCCGCAGGTTAAACCGCAGCCGTCACGCTAACATTTCCATTCCCCAAACGGCAATGGACTTTTTATTTTTTTTGTCATTTCACTGAGACGGGCACTTCAACGGCCTGTCTGGGTGAAATTTGCTCCCAGTAAACACATGTTAGCTGGGAACCTGTCATGCATTTATTAGTGCGGGAGTCAGCTCCTGACACTAATGTATGCAAGGCGGCTGGACAGTACATCTTTGCGCTATTGCCCAGTTCTCTTGAAATGCTCTGGTTACCTTTGTGAATTAGGTGGCCTGAGCATTTCTGAAAATAGTGCAAATGAAACAAGCGAATTCTCTGCGCTCCTTTCATTTGTACTATTTTTTGAGAATCAAGTCTAATGTGCATATGTAGCGGCATCTGCACTAGTACTGATACCTAGTGGTTGGCGAAAGGACCTCTTCTCGGAAATTAAGCAAGTTTTGCCCCGTTCTGCCATTCCACTTCGCACAAAATGGCAGCATGGTGGCAACTAAATGGTGGAGCAAAGCCACAGGGAAGAGGGCATGCACAATTTCACTTGAAATGTGTATGTATGGATAAATGTGCAAGCACAATAATGCCTTTCACTCCACTGCGATCAACCCAAAATTAGTGAATAGTGGGCCTGACCACTGCACAAATGCTGTGTGCAATTTTGAATTTCGCGAAGTGATTCATGGCTATAAAGCCTGTGAACAGACAATCAGCACTTCCGACACACACTGATAATGCCCACCCGGGATGTTGTGCACATTCTGCGACTATAGGGCAGTGCAGACAAAGATTGCGCACTGGTTGGGGACACTCCTCAATTCAAAGGAAGATTTGAACGAGCACTAACCCTGATAGTATTTTGGAAATTTCCAAAAGCAAAAAAAAAAACAGGTGACATTCGCACCTGAGGTTGCTTTGACGTGCTGCATGGAAATTGTCCCAGTTTGCAAACCTCTTTTGCCAGTTTCAGCCCAGCGGCACTTCCCATATCCATAAAGTTGCCATGTCTCTGTTGCCTTTTTCGCGCGCCTGGCGGCACTTTGCACACTCCCTTTTTTGATTGCCATGAATCACTTCGCGAAATTCAATATTGCTTTAGGGCAGTCTTGATGCAGTCGGACGATAAGAGCGTAATACGGCCGGTCGCATATGCTAGTAGACTGCTGTTGCCTACTGAACCGAGATATTCCCAGGTGTTGTGATTGACTGATCATAAACCCTCCTCGTCCAAGCCAACTGCTCGCATTGAAAAATTGATGCTTGCTCTCCAGGAATACATGGTAGATCTGATAAACCATCCTGGAAATGACAAACCCGCTGATTACCTGTCCAGGCATCTGGTTAGAGTGTGACTTGGGTGGACCAGGCAAAACAGCAGATTGGCAGTTAATTTGGACGCTGCCACACTCTGCCACACCCATTTTCTTGTGATGGTAGACTAGTGGTTGCAATATCATGGGGTGCAGTTCATACCATCCACATCCCTCTCAAACCTCATCCCAGTTATAAAGAAGATTTTTGCAACACACGGGTTGCCTGCAGAAATATGGTTCGACAATGCTCCACTGTTTCAGAGCAATGGACGTTAAGAATTCATGCAAGCCCGAAGAATCAAGCACTGGAAAATCCTTCCAATGTGGCTGTGGGTCAATGCGGAAGCTGAAAGTCTGATGCAAGCCCTGAACAAAGTCTTCCACATAGCCCATGGACAAGGGGCATGTGAGAAAAGGGCATTATAGCAATTCTTGTTGGAGCATCTCTCCACTCCCCATTGCTCAACAGGGGTGCCCGCAGCCAAAGCGCTTTTCCAAAGATCCACAAAGGGATTGCTCCCGCATCATGAACAAGGCAGTCTAGTAGTGATTAACGAGCAGGAGGTGGGCGAGCAGAAGACGAAAGCGAATGAAGGAGAGTGCAACAGGAGAGGTCTCTGAGAATTAACCAGTGGAAATAGGGGATGAAGTATTGGTGCGCTCAAAACGTCCCCAAAGCAAGTTGACCCTCCCATGTGGGCCTCATCCATTCCAAGTGGTAGACATGAAAGGATTGATGGTGAGAGCTTTGCATGGGCTGGACATGGTCACGAGGAACTCTATCTTCTTCAGAAAGCTTGCCAGAAGAGTACTTTGGTGAGTTCAATGAATCATAACCTTTGATATTGGCTGAACTTTTCGTTCATAATATGCTCTCCTGAAATTGGGAATGAACTCTATAACCAAATATTGCTCAGTAATTTCCAAAGTCTCACACAGTATGAGCCGGATAATCTGGTAGCCCCATATCCGTAGGACTCGTCCCTTTGCTTACCATAATCGTGTTTTCCAGTGGCCTACAATATATCTATGCATAAGGAGAAAGTGATCTCTGACTTGTCAGAAACTGTTTTACAGTATGTACTAATATCTTGAATTGGCCCTTAATACAATATGGTTGCAGAGCTTTCTTTCTCTCATTTATTATTTTTTTTTAAATGTTCTTTTTTTTCTGTCTATAGTTCAAAATTGTTTTTTCGGCTCATGAAGAAGAGCGCATTCTCGAAACGCGTCAGCCACTCATATTTGAACATAACCTTGCTATCATTTGTGTTCTTTGATTAAATCTTTGACAATTTGTATATAATGCACAAAGCATTGTTTCGCCTTTTATTTCCTTGTAGATAATCAATATAAAACTCTGTGTGAATTATAAACTAAATAACGATTTAACTGTCTAGTAACGGTATTTGAAGGTGTGCAGGGGATGGGAGGGTTCCGTTTTGGATTCTCTTCTTCCTGTGCTTCTATGTCATGGTGGTTCTGTGCTAGGGCCATTTTTCCTCCCCTGCACCTTAAATAACATTAAGTGTTATCTTTAATTTGAATTACATATACTTTACCTCAGGAGTGCACCTTCAAACCTCCTTTCAAACTAGTACTATGCATTTAGGTTGGTGGTTTTTTTTTTACCCCTGCACCAGCATGCTGGATATGAAGAAGACTTCTTTCTCATCGTCCTCTGACTCCAGGTGTTCACTTATCTCTACTGGCTGTTGGACTTGTGCTGCTTTCTGGTCGTCTTTTGGAGTTGAAGCCTTGGCCTGGCTGCGCCCCTTGAATGAGTAGCTGGTGCCGGGAATTGCAGACCTTTGGAAAATGGTTATCCGTTCCGCATCTGCCACAAATGTGATCCTTTGCCGGGTAGTTGTCAGAGTGTGGCAGGTCATATCCACATTGGGGACATGGAGGGGTTGCGCCCATACTGTTCTTCCTTTTGGTCCATGGGGCCTACTTTCCAAACCTGTAGTCTAGCTGCTTGTCCACTGCATATGCTTCATCCAGCTTAATCTTCTTCATGGCGGCATCCATCTTGGATGCCGTGTGTATCTCCCATAGTGACTGCCAAGTGGGGTGGTCTTCCTCATGCAATCCATGTGCACTGGTGACTTCACTCGCCTGCAACTCTTCAACCACCACCTTGTTGCTGGAACTATGGCTGGCTCTGCAGGATGATTGTGTTTTTATTTTCCTCAGGATTGGCTTGCAGGGCCTCATCCACTGTGTGCCACACTGTATATTCTGGAGAGAGGGCGGAAGAGCACTCATAAGGAGCCGGAGCCCACAAAAACTCCTACACCAGGCATGTACTGAATCTCCCTTCCATCTGTGCCGTGGAGACACTAATCAGGGGCTCCTCTAGTCGCAGGCATGTGAGCCTGCAGTTAGCTTGTCCCAAGCACTGGTCACAGAGCGCACACAAATGATCGCTTTTGCAGCCAGGGAATACCCAAGGAGGAGCTCTCGCTGTCGCGTGAGCGAGGCGGCAGGGCTATCACAGCATTCAGCCAATACAGCACCTTTCATGCGGTGTGAAGGAACGCTGAGCAAGACGAGACACCAGCAACTGAAGGGCACCACATGCCACTGGGTGACCATCCACAGCACCACAGGGCTACTGAAAACCTTGTTGCCATTGCTGTGGTTAATAAAGGA
Organism: Ambystoma mexicanum; assembly: GCF_040938575.1. Taxonomy (NCBI): domain Eukaryota; kingdom Metazoa; phylum Chordata; class Amphibia; order Caudata; family Ambystomatidae; genus Ambystoma; species Ambystoma mexicanum. The sequence goes on along the minus strand of NC_090928.1, from coordinate 373,607,953 downwards.
GAGAAAGGAGACAGAGACCATTGCTGTTTATACAGGCTCTGCTCCTGCTCTGCCCTGCATGCCAGCATGACGCTTTATTTATTTAGATAATGTTGTGATGTAGCTAGTCTACGGCACCTTAAAAGGAACGCACCGCAGGTATGTAGTTATGAGGACTGACACCATTATGTCTGCTGGCATGATACATGCAGACTTTTGCTTAGGGCCTAGGTGCTAGGAAGAGTCAATGTACTCAAAGGTATGAACAATAAAGCCAATTGCATTTGGAACATGGTTTAGAAAGGTACAGTGAATCCAGGATGGGCGAAAAGAGGCAAGTAACCCCAAGGTTACTACTGAGCATGCACATTCTGAGAGGGATCCCGTCACATTATCGGTGCAGTATGTTCAAAATAGAAAGACAAACTAATTAGGAAAGTAATGATGGACTGAATGGACTTGCCTCTGAGGATTGCTGAGAACATCTTCCCAGGACAAGAAGACCATACAAGGCCCTTTATTGGTAAGGAAGCTACTCGTTAACCTTACTTTTTCCTGTGGAATGTTTTGACCCAATTTTGCTCTGCGATGCGGCATCACTGTGTGATGATGGTGCCAGAAATAACAAAATGGCCACAAAATCCTTGTGAGTGCCAAAACCTCTGATAATCGCGCTTTGCAATGCCCAAAACGATGGACGCCCAATCTGCCACGCATGTTGTCAGTGGTGGAACAGAGACCTCACTCCTGGAATACAGAAGGAAAAAGCAGTGCTTTGCTGAAGGAAACCCCAAATCTTGCTTTAAATCACTTTTTCTTTGTTGCTGAAACTGCAGAATGCCAGTACAGAACACCCTCAAACATTAAAAATTCTTGCTGGGTGCTTAAATAAACTTAGTATAAGAAATCATTGTGAACTTGCAAGGTCCTGAAAAGCTGAAAGCATAATGGGATGTCCACAGCAAAAGTGGCCTGCCTGTGGAATCTGTCAAAATCTGGATGCAGTACCCTGGGCCACATGAATGACAGCTGTCAGGGGCCTGCCTGATTAAACTTTAAACATGTATAAACCGAGATCACATGTTTGCAATCTAAGAGGCCGGTTACTGAGAGTAACCCATCTGGTAATTGTTTTGATTCCATGGATTAAAATCTTGAATACATATTTAGCTGTGATTTGATCCCACAAGTGTGTTGAGTGCTAAGGGAAATTTCAACAGAATTAACAGTTAAAATAAGCTGGCTAAAGCTACCAAACTGAAATAACAACTTTCCTCACAGAGGCCAGGCCTCTCCCTCCAGCTCTCTCTAGCAGGAAATCACACCAAGGCGATAAGTATAGGGTTGGGGAAGAACCTGGTCTTCAGTGGGGAAGGAAACAATGACAAGCTGCAAAGCAGGAAATGCTAGGTGTGAGGACAGTCGTAAATGGACTCTGCCAAGAGCCAACAGGGAGGAGACTGTTTCTGAACTGAAGGGAGAAAAAAAGAGGCAGACCCAAAAAGTTATCTGTGGCTGAACATTCGCAATGGCTGAACATTTTCTTTAAATACTTGTAACTTGCCACTTAAAATTGTCAAAAAACAAAAAAAGTAACATAATTGTAAATCTAAATGTTGGTTGCACATTTCAAGAGGCGGCAAAATCGTGTGACATATTTTGGAAGGAAATGGCAGAAAATGTGATTTTACACCAAATGTATTTCTGCTAGAAGTATGAAACTTTATACACTTATGCCCATGTTATACGCGCACACTTGTAGAAATTTACTGATAAATTGGACATTGTGTTCCTGATGAAAAGGGCAAAATTCTGTGAAAAGCAGACACAAGATCCCACAGCTATGGGGCTTTGAGAAATAGCTGCTGTACAAAATATGTACTCTGGATATGTGATTGTTATAGAGGTTGCACATGTGTAAATATGGATTTGTCATGCCCCTAGCCCAAAACCCCCTCTGGCAAACCCATTGGCCAGGTGGAGTCAGGAATCGGACCTATAGAGCCTAGCATCCTCTTCAAAAGCCCGTATGGGGCCAGTCCTGGCACCTATGGTGCAAGGCTAATACACCATGAAAAACAATGTGCTTGGGAACTACTTTATTGTATTGTCAGCCAACATGGAGGCATCCACATAGCTTGGTTCCTAAGAACCAAGCTATGCGGTCTAGTGTTTTGGGTGTGGTAGCCTAGGGACTACTTTACCTGGACTATTTTGTTGGGGCTGTTTAAACCACACCCGAGCAAGACAACAGGCTTCACGTTCCTTTGCAGCTTGCAACGTGACTCTCACCGTGTGCAGCTATTCCCTCGAACCTTGGAGAAGCAGAACATTCAAGGAGGCAAAAGGAACATCATTAGCAGCAGCATCTTACCTGCAGTCTTCATCTTTAAACACTTGGAGCTACTGCGAACAGCTTTCTCGAATCTGCATGCTTCCCGGACAGAACGACCTGAAACAGGAAGATAGAGGCAACATTAAAGAAAGCAGTAGAGACATTTACAAATTACAAACTGCTCAAAAGGCTTACCTGGCTGGTCGCCTCTCGGCTGGCACCACTCCGGACATTCCACTCGCACTGAAGAACACCGCGACCTACAAGGAAGGAAAACACAGGTTAGCAAAGGCAAGACTTCGCAGCGCTGCGCATAGCGCTTACTTACTGCATCATAGTGCTCTTAATGCTCCATCATTTCCCAGCAGGGCTCAACCAAGCCAGTTCGCCGCGCTGAAGCTCCACATACCTAACGGAGAAAAAAGAGACATTTTAAACAAAGAAAGGCATGCACGATAGCAACAAAACTAAAGAACAGCAATAAGACATACCTGAACAATATCAAACGGGCCGGCGTCAGTGAAGTAACTGGATCGCACTTGCCCATGAAAGAAAAAGCGCCCCTGCAAAGAAGGCAGGATGGAGAGGCCGCCTAATTCTACCACAAGGTGAGGAGAGGGCGCCAGAAGGAGCTGAAATCATATGGGGGTGGAGGGAGGATACTTACCCCAGTCGGTCAGTCTTGAACACAGTCCTCCTGTTTTTTCAGGCAGAACCTTCCCCACAGACCATATAAGGGCAAAGCTGAGAAGCATACCAGCGAGTAACCCGGCTGGGTGGCGTCCCTGTGGATACCAGGGGAGCGTAACAGAATTGTGCCAAAAGTAGATTTTGTGTTCAAGAGGCTAGGGGTGGATTCTAAGCCTCATAAACTCACACCATAAAGGTGACACCCTGTTTCTCTCCTCCTATCAAGGCAGAGAGGAGACTCTGACCCAATCCCTGTCAAAGGGGCGAGCTTAGGCTAAACCAGCACACACACCCCCTTTATCATAGCATAAATAGAGACAGCAGAGGGCACAACAAGACAGACAGATTCACCCACTATCCTGATACTGGTGGAGCACCCTGCTGTGCAACTATACATCTTCCTTGCTCCAGACTCCAGAAACTTGGCAAAGCATAAAGGCCCATTGTATAGCTGAACCATTTTCAGCCAAGCCTTAAATTCCAGAACCAGAATCCCCCCACCCCTAAGGGGAGCATCAAAATAGAGCCGGGCTGCGCTGTACTGCTTGCTTGCTGAAAATCAAAATCATCAGAACCGAAAAGGGCAGATCCAATCCAGTCCTGTGCCGTGCTGTGACCAGAGAGCCTTGCAGATCCAGTCCAGTCCTGTGCCCTGCAGTGACCAGAGGACCTTGCTGATTGCAGATCCAATCCGATGTGCCCAGTTGTCTGTCCCAGTACCAGATTCCCTTCCCTGACCAGAATCTTGATGGACCAGAATCCTGACGGTTCCATTTAAAAAACATATCTAGGGAGTTTCTATAGATAGAACCGTGCCACTAGCCTATGTACCTTGCTTAGTTAATCCCTATCTTAAACCCATCCTATCTTGTCTTCAGAACCTGATATTGTTAGAAATATTTTGAATTGTCTGAACTCTCTATCCAATCCCTCCTATCTTCCTCCTGTGCTAGTATTGTTAAAACTATCTCTGCGCTGATCTTTTCCATCTGAAGAAGGCGGGACCACTGCAGGCAGTCATTCTGATCAAGTGGCTGCATTTCTGTGTGGTATTCGTTATATTCATAGTTATCCTCCAGTGTAAGAAATCCTTTTTGTCATTTTAAAAGTGCATTCGTGTTTTCCATTCGTGTGCCTATCTCAAAAAAACAGCCTCCACTAAAACGTCCATAACTTCCTCAGTTTCAGTGTTAGAAACAAAATCTCAAACTTCTGCTTGTAGCTAACATCCATAACGCTAATTCGCATCTAAAAGCGCATTACAAATCCAGACAGTTCCCCCGTTATCGCGATTATCACGCAGTGAAAAGTTTGCTGCAAATTCCATTTTTGGGAAATTCTGACACGTGCAAAACAGCTTTGAGTGGCTTCCGACTTGAATTTTAAGATTCCAAATTGTATCTTGGTATTAAATCATTTCTTATGTTTGTGTGCAACTATCCAAAGTGGCTCCCATAAGAATTTATCACAATTTCAGCAATTTAGACCATATTTAGCGTTTTGCCCAGTCCATTCCCAAGATAACTTTAAAAACCATTCTGACAGCTAGCCAATCAATTCCGTTTTTCTCTTGTGTTGCTTGGGGAAATTGGGATTGATATTCTGCTTGAATTCTGCCATTCCTGAATACCTGCTCTCTCTCCTCCTATCTCTTTACATTGCCTATTGGGGGTTGAGGGGGTGCAGGGGGAAACTCTAACCACAGTGCTATCTGATCTGAACACACACACAAAAGTATTATTTATGTGCTGAATTGTTTTGCTTACTACTACTCCTTGTGTATTAAAGAGATTATTCATTGTTACATCACTCCATTGGTGATTATTGAGAACCTATTAAAAACATAGGGCCTCATTACGAGGTGGGCGGTAAGGGATTACCGGCACCGGTAAGGGAACCAGCCCCGGTAATCCCTTACCGCCCTACTACGAGTTCCCTTTGCGGGTCCTCCCTTAATGCTTGGTTTTTCCAGGCGTTAAGGACGGGACCCACAAAGGGACTCTAGAGCTAATAACGGTACCGCAATTTACTATACCGTTATTAGCGCCGTCCCCATTCCCATTGAGCCCTATTGGGGCTCAAATGGGAATGGGGAATGGCCCCGGTGAATGGGGAATTACTGGTCCCTCCGACCTCGGAATGGACTGGTAATTGTTCCATTCACCAGGGCGGAGTCGGAAGGGTTTTGGAGGCAGCCATGGAGCATAGCCCACTAAGAGCATATTAAAAAGCCCTTTCTAGCTAGGACAGTGGGGCTGGGGGGGTACTCAGCCAATCCTGGGAGCAATGAAGAGTCAGAAGACTCTTCTGAGCACCACAGGTCCCTAGATACTAGGCCCCCACATTTTGTCAGCCATCCCCAAGCTCACAGAATCAAGGAGAGTCTATAAGATCAGACAGCCACATCTGGTAGCAGTGCCTCTGAGTCAGAGGATGAGTGGACCAGGGTGACAAGAACTAAAAAGGCTAACAAAGTTAAGAGGGTTTTACTGAAGGATCCCCTGAAACAAATAAAAGCTATTAGGAGTGCCATCATGCCCTACCACAAAAATGCCAAATATTCGGTTTGGGACCACCTTGAATTATTTGAGCAGATGATGGAGACTTTCCATCTGAAGGACAGCCAAAGCTGTATTCAGTATGTAAAGTGGACGTTTTCTCCTGAGTACTCCAGCTTCTTTGCTGGGCTGGAGGATCAGAACCATTCCAGATGGTCACCTATAGGGCGGCCATCGTGAAACCTTTTTCCATTCATAGGAACCCTAAAGAGGCTAGCAAGGCAGCCTAAAACTTACAATGTGGGGAAGACCAGGCCCCACAAGAATTTGTTCAGGAACTGAAACGCGCCTTTGCACAGACCGCTAGAAGGGTGCGTACTGACAGTAAGGAATTTGTCAACACCTTCTTTCATGCTCTCCCTAAGTATATTATTATCCAGCTAGTGAGGGACTTTCATGAGAAAAGATCACTAGACTGGGTCATTGAACAAGCAACGAGCATCTATGAAGTACAGAAGCCGTTGGAAAGTAAAAATCTTAGCAACAGCCCCAAACCAACAAACACCCCTGCTGCTGCAAAGGTGGCAGAGGAGAAGGTTGCCCCCATTTTAGATCTTTAGTTGGGGGGGCCTAAGAACCTTCCCGTGCAGAATCCGACCAACCCCAGACCCAGAAGGGCCTCGGGCCAATCCCAAACAGGGAGCCAGGGAGGTAACCCCACAAATGGGACCCCTAACTCCCCTGACTACATCAGCCCACGCTACAAGGAAAATAGTCCCATCATGGGCTATGTGTGGACTCCTCCAGCCCAAGGGCGGGGATCCAACCAGACAGCTGGAAACCCAGTAAACTTCCCTCCTCACTTTCCCCAGGAAGGCAGTAATCCCCCAAATGCCGGACCAAACTTCTTTCCCCGGTACCCGCCAAACTTCAACCCCCAAAACAACCCTTCTTTCTTTCCCCACTTTCCCGAGCCCAGACAGCCCAATCCGGGAGAGGGGAGGCCAAGGGTGGAGGGGTACCCAAACTTTCCTAACCAGGGGTATTATGCGAGAAGGGATAGTTACCCTTCCCGGGATCAACCTAGGGTAGATCTGAGGACACCATACCAACCAGAGCGGGTGTCCGAACTAGAGCGCCAGGTCCAGAACATGGCACAGGATATGGGTCACACGCTGAGGGCTCAACAGAACCCTCAGATGAGCATGGCGACCTCAGATCTCCTCCAATCCAGGGTCTGGTGCTCCAGAACAATGACGGGGGAAGAACCCCGACAACCCACCGGTTCCCAGGGAGGAGTCACAAGGGGAAGGGGGGTGGAAATCCTTAGAGGAAGCTTCCTTCCCACGTGTAGAAAGCCCCTGGAAACTCAGGAACCAGAACCAAAATCTCCCGCCCCCGAAAGTCTGCAACCCAAGGAACAGAGGGTGGGTAGGAGAAATAAAGAGCCTAAAAAGGCCCATTTTGTGGAGGAGGTGCAAATCTTCCAGTTTGAAGGAGAGGGGTCCTCAGAGGATACTGGGAAAAGGATCTTCTCCTTCAAGGATGGGGGAACTCCTCCCAAAGAAAAATGGGTCCCAAAGGATCCGAATCCAGACTGGGTAGATGTGGGGACCAAGTTAAAATCGCCCATCATCAAACCCCAGAATGACGAGCACAAAAATCCCCTTGTGCAAACCCATTCTGGTGACTGCCTCCATAAAGGGGGTGGAGGGGCAGCCCAGAATCAGAACCAGAGGAACCCAAAACTTCCCCCAAATCTAGCTGTCACCTTTTTCTTACAGTTTCCCAAGATCCCAAACAGAATCCTGCCCAAATCACCTCTCTGTTGGTATCCAAAGCAAGGAAATTAACGAACCAGTTGGCCAAAAATGTGCATTATCTTTGCCCCCCTGAGGAAAAGGAGGGAAGATTTTATGCCCCAGTCAAAATACAGGGGCAATGTACAATTTTGGCACTGGTGGACACTGGATCCCAAGCTACCCTTCTGGCAAAAAGGGCCTTTGATCAGCTGAATTCGGGAAGGGGGGAGAAGTGCCAAATTCCTCTCACCCCTCTTCCTAGACAACTTCAGAACTTTCGATGGGAAGGAAATACCATCGAGGGGACTGCGGATTTAGACATTAAAATTGGGCGACACAAGGTGAAGCACTCAGTCATAGTTGTGCCTCCAGAGGTCACACCATGTTTACTAGGGAATGACATCCTGCATAGATTGTCTCCCCTCATAGATTGTGTAAACAACGTCCTCTGGACCCAGACTAACTGACCAATAAAATTGAAATAGAGTGTCAACCATGTTAGTTTAAATGGCACATGCCACATGGTTGAACAAAAACCTGACCAAATTGAGTTCCACTTCCAGAATAATCAAATCCCAGACGTGACAGTAATTGTAGTAGGACAACAAACTGGTGATGGGGAGTCCTCTCTATTTCTGAAAATCAACCTTCCTTCCAGTCTAAGGAGGCATTCTACACTGGAAGGAAACACTCTGAAATTCTATACAAATTAAAAATCAGAAAATCCCATTCCTATAGTCCAAAGAGATGAGAAATCAGCTCAAAGCTTGGCTGATATTCAGAAAATTGGAGATCAGTTGTTCTTCCCTATTCAGTTAAATGAGGGGAAAGACTCTGTTCTCGCCCGAGTGTGTGTGAACAACAGTAAGAGCTTCATCAGCGAGGCCATGTTCCGCAAACTCCCAAACGATCCAGCCATTCCCACATTCAAACTGTTAGACAAATGGGAAATGGACCTGGAAACACCCAATTCCAAACATCTCCTGTCTAGCAGGTATATGCTCAAAATGTCCATAGGCAACAAGAGCATAGTGCATAATTCCTGATGTGTTCCTGATGAAAAGGGTAAAATTCTGTGAAAAGCAGACACAAGATCCCTCAGTTATGGTGCTTTGAGAAGTAGCTGCTGTACAAAATATGTACTCTGTATATATGTTTGTTATAGAGGTTGCACATGTGTAACTATGGATTTGTCACGACCCTCGCCCAAAACCCCCTCTGGCAAACCCATTGGCCAGGTGGAGTCAGGACTCGGGCCTCTAGAGCCTGGCATCCTCTTCAAAAGCCCTCATGGGGCCAGTCCTGGCGCCGATTGCGCCAGGCTCATACACCATGAAAAACAATGTGCTTGGGAACTACTTTATTGTATTGTCAGATAACATGGAGGCATCCACATAGCTTGGTTCCTAAGAACCTAGCTATGTGGTCTAGTGTTTTGGGTGTGGTAGCCTAGGGACTACTTTACCTGGACTATTTTGTTGGGGCTGTTTCAACCACACCCGAGCAAGACAACATGCTTCGCGTTACTTTGCAGCTTGCAACGTGACGCTCACCGTGTGCAGCTATTCCCTCGAACCTCGGAGAAGCAGAACATGCAAGGAGGCAAAAGGAACATCATTAGCAGAAGCATCTTACCTGCAGTCTTCATCTTTAAACACTTGGAGCTACTGCAAACAGCTTCCTCGAATCTGCACGCCTCCCAGACAGAACGACCTGAAAGAGGAAGATAGAGGCAACATTAAAGAAAGCAATAGAGACATTTACAAATTACAAACTGCTCAAAAGGCTTACCTGGCTGGTCGCCTCTCGGCTGGCACCACTCCGGACATTCCACTCGCACTGAAGAACACCGCGACCTACAAGGAAGGAAAACATAGGTTAGCAAAGGCAAGACTTCGCAGTGCTGCGCATAGCGCTTACTTACCGCATCATAGTGCTCTTAATGCACCATCATTTACCAGCGGGGCTCAACCAAGCCAGTTCGCCGCGCTGAAGCTCCACATACCTAAGGGAGAAAAAAGAGACATTTTAAACAAAGAAAGGCATGCAGGATAGCAACAAAACTAAAGAACAGCAATAAGACATACCTGAACAATATCAAACGGGCCGGCGTCAGTGAAGTAACTGGACCGCACTTGCCCATGAAAGAAAAGGCGCCCCTGCAAAGAAGGCAGGACAGAGAGCACGCCTAATTCTACCACAAGGTGAGGAGAGGGCGCCAGAAGGAGCTGAAATCATATGGGGGTGGAGGGAGGATACTTACCCCAGTCGGTCAGTCTTGAACACAGTCCTCCTGTGTTTTCAGGCAGAACCTTCCCCGCAGACCACATAAGGGCAAAGCTGAGAAGCATACCAGCGAGTAACCCGGCTGGGTGGCGTCCCTGTGGATACCAGGTGAGCGTAACAGGATTGTGCCAAAAGTAGATTTTGTGTTCAAGGGGCTAGGGGTGGATTCTAAGCCTCATAAACTCACACCATAAAGGTGACACCCTGTTTCTCTCCTCCTATCAAGGCAGAGAGGAGACTCTGACCCAATCCCTGTCAAAGGGGCGAGCTTAGGCTAAACCAGCACACACCCCCCTTTATCATATCATACATAGAGACAGCAGAGGGCAGAAAAAGACAGACAGATTCACCCGCTTTCCTGATACATGCGGAGCACCCTGCTGTGGAACTACACATCTTCCTTGCTCCAGACTCCAGAAACCTGGCAAAGCATAAAGGCCCATTGCATAGCTGAACCATTATCAGCTAGGCCTTAAATTCCAGAACCAGAATCCCCCCAACCCTAAGGGGAGCATCAAAATAGTGCCGGGCTGCGCTGTAGTGCTTGCCTGCTGAAAATCAAAATCATCAGAACCGAAAAGGGCAGATCCAGTCCATTCCTGTGCCCTGCTGTGACCAGAGCGCCTTGCTGATTGCAAATCCAATCCGATGTGCCCAGTTGTCTGTCCCAGTACCAGATTCCCTTCCCTGACCAGAATCTTGATGGACCAGAATCCTGACGGTTCCAATTAAAAAACATATCTAGGGAGTTTCTATAGATAAAACTGTGTCACTAGCCTATGTACCTTGCTTAGTTAAACCCTATCTTAAACCCATCCTATCTTGCCTTCAGAACCTGATATTGTTAGAAATATTTTGAATTGTCTGAACTCTCTATCCAATCCCTCCTATCTTCCTCCTGTGCTAGTATTGTTAAAAGTATCTCTGCGCTGATCTTTTCTCATCTGAAGAAGGCGGGACCACTGCAGGCAGTCATTCTGATCACGTGGCTGCATTTCTGTGTGGTATTCGTTATATTCATAGTTATCCTCCAGTGTAAGAAATCCTTTTTGTCATTTTAAAAGTGCATTCCCGTTTTCCATTCGTGTGCCTATCTCAAAAAAATGGCCTCCACTAAAACGCCCATAACTTCCTCAGTTTCTGTGTTAGAAACAAAATCTCAAACTTCTGCTTGTAGCTAACATCCATAACTCTAATTCGCATCTAAAACCACATTCCAAATCCATACGGTTCTCACGTTATCGCGACTATCACGCAGTGAAAAGTTTTCCACAAATTCCATTTTTGGGAAATTCTGACATGTGCAAAAAAGCTTTGAGTGGCTTCCGACTTGAATTTTAAGATTCCAAATTGTATCTTGGTATTAAATCATTGCTTGTGTTTGTGTGCAACTATCCAAAGCGGCTCCCATAAGAATATATCACATTTTCAGCAATTTAGACCATGTTTAGCGTTTTGCCCAGTCCATTCCCAAGTTAACTTTAAAAACCATTCTGACATCTAGCCAATCAATTCCGTTTTTATCTTGTGTTGCTGGGGGAAATTGGGATTGATATTCTGCTTGAATTCTGCCATTCCTGAATACCTGCTCTCTCTCCTCCTATCTCTTTACATTGCCTATTGGGGCGTTGAGGGGTGTGCAGGGGGAATCTCTAACCACAGTGCTATTTGATCTAAACACACACACAAAAGTATTATTTTTGTGCTGAATTGTTTTGCTTACTACTACTCCTTGTGTATTAAAGAGATTATTCATTGTTACATCACTCCATTGGTGATTATCGTGTACCCATTAAAAACATAGGGCCTCATTACGAGGTGGGCGGTAAGGGATTACCGGCACCGGTAAGGGAACCAGCCCCGGTAATCCCTTACCGCCCTACTACGAGTTCCCTTTGCGGGTCCTCCCTTAATGCTTGGTTTTTCCAGGCGTTAAGGACGGGACCCACAAAGGGACTCTAGAGCTAATAACGGTACCGCAATTTACTATACCGTTATTAGCGCCGTCCCCATTCCCATTGAGCCCTATAGGGGCTCAAATGGGAATGGGGAATGGCCCCGGTGAATGGGGAATTACCGGTCCCTCCGACCTCGGAATGGACCGGTAATTGCTCCATTCACCAGGGCGGAGTCGGAAGGGTTTTGGAGGCAGCCATGGAGCTAATAGCTCCATGGCTTCCTCCAACCCCGCAATGAGGCCCATAGTGTTATTAAATTGTAAATACATAAATAAATATGTTAACTTTACAAACCAGCCTGATTCCTGGTTCAGTGTGACCAGGGGGGTTCCAGGAGAGGGCCGTGATATGAGTGGTATATCGGTCAGAATAAATAACTTTTAGACAAAAATAAATAAGGATTTCAGTTATGTATTACATGCTAGGCGTTGATTTATGTGTAAGCCGGATTGAAATAACTTACAGCTTGGGGGCTCGTCGTGGGATCCGGAATTAGACATACCACTTGTGACAGTCTACCACAGCGTGCTGACGGGGTACATACACCTTGTTGGGCTACCATACTGTGCTACATTGTAAAAACACCCTTCAATAGAAATACTCAAAGGAATTGGGCCTGTTTTGCAAAGGTAAAAGTAACCCTGAGATAAGTCAGAAGGAAATTAATATTTCCGGAGTGACGACCCCAGCGGAAATTAATATGGCAAAAGAACACCCACTGCACAAATTGTTTGTCAGAGGTGAATGGGTTGAGCAGGATGAGAATGTTTGGCTGCAGGAAATCAAACAACAAGCCACTGCCACAGAATTAGATAAATGGCAGGACCAGGGCCCATTACAACAGGCACTTAGTGAAGTGTATATGGCCCCAAGGGTAAAAGAAGAGCAATGTAAAATTGCCAAAATAGCGGCGTACCTGTACCTCCACATTGGAGTAATACAGGAAAAATATGCCGAAAACCTAGACCTGGCAAAAAGGCAAGTACAATCCCTAGAGAAGACACAAACTGATCTGGACTGTCTGGAGAAACCAGACAATACCTGACAAAAGTAAAGGAAGTTCTGGATCTCTTGCAGCAAGAGAAGGTAGAGCAGGATACCAAATTACTGGCACTACAAAAAGAGTGTCAAGAAAGGTTGAATTCTGTACCACAGAGCCAACAAAATCTAGAGCAGCAGTTAAGCTACAATAGAGTCTGCACGGGGCAGATAGTTGCAAAAGAAAATCAGATTGATAAAATAAAGGAGGAAAATAATAAATTAATAGTGAAGGATCTCCACACTCAAACAGATTTTGATGAGGAGCGCCAGAAATGATGTGCCATTAGAAAACAAAGGGACGACCTGGCTGCACAGAGGTCTAATTCAGGAAAGGGACGCCTTAGGCCAGGAAGTCAACCATTTAAAAACCAAGGTGGAAGAAAATCACCTGGCCCTTCAGGGACTGGGTAAACTCAAAATGGACTATGAAAAGCTGTTATAGCATACCAGGAGGGTGGAAGATGCTCTGGAAAAGAGTAATCAGGCCAGTAAGGACAGAACTCAGGAGGTGAGTCTCCTGCAGCAATTGGCCCAATACTCCCAATGGTGGCAAAAGCACAGAGAGACAATGAGGGTCTCTGTGAGAAAAATGACAGGCTCCATAGACATATAGCCATGCAGGAACAACTAATAGAGACCAGTAAGGCCTTAATAGAAGAACCAAAAGGTTCAGATTCTTGCATGCCATCAGGGAATAGGGGCTGAGTGAGATGAGGTAAGATGAGAGAGGGGAAACCCCTGAGCGTAACCTCAGGAACCCTGGCACCAGAGACTTGAATCTCTTCAATTCCATGGACTCTGCCACCCCCATGTCCACTGGCTCACATGAGCCAAGGGCCATGGGCATGGTAGACTTTAACCCAATGGGAAATATGGGGCTAATAGGTCAGCGCCTCCCAGAAATGGATGGGCGGGCATCTATGTACAGGTTCCCAAGTGCTAGGGCCATCTTCTCTGATCAGGGAGACTCCAGTGAGGGGAGAATCAGAGAAATGGATCCTCAGAAATATAACTTACCAAGAGATCAGGCGGTAAACTTTGGTGGGGAATTCCATGAGACTAGACCCACTAAGAGCATATTAAAAACCTCTTTCTAGCTAGGACAGTGGGGCTGGGGGCGTACTCAGCCAATCCTGGGAGCAAAGAAGAGTCAGAAGACTCTTCTGAGCACCACAGGTCCCTAGAAACTAGGCACCCACATTCCGCCAGCCATTACCAAGCTCGCAGAATCCGGGAGAGTCTAGAAGATCAGACAGCCACCTCTGGTAGCAGTGCCTCTGAGTCAGAGGATGAGTGGACCAGGGTGACAAGAACTAAAAAGGATAACAAAGTTAAGAGCGCTTTACTGAAGGATCCCCTGAAACAAATAAAAGCTATTAGGAGTGTCATCATGCCCTACCACAAAAATGCCAAATATTCGGTTTGGGAGCACCTTGAATTATTTGAGCAGATGATGGAGACTTTCCATCTGAAGGACAGCCAAAGCTGTATTCAGTATGTAAAGTGGACGTTTTCTCCTGAGTACTCCAGCTTCTTTGCGGGGCTGGAGGATCAGAACCATTCCAGATGGTCCACCTATAGGGCAGACATCCTAAAACATTTTTACATTCATAGGAACCCTAAAGAGGCTCGCAAGGCAGCCTAAAACTTACAATGTGGGGAAGACCAGGCCCCACAAGAATTTGTTCAGGAACTGAAACGCGCCGTTGCGCAGACCGCTAGAAGGGTGCGCACTGACAGTAAGGAATTTGTGAACACCTTCTTTCATGCTTTCCCTAAGTATATTATGATCCAGCTATTGAGGGACTTTCATGAGAAAAGATCACTAGACTGGGTCATTGAACAAGCATTGAGCATCTATGAAGTACAGAAGCCGTTGGAAAGTACAAATCTTAGCAAGAGCCCCAAAGCAACAAACACCCCTGCTGCTGCAAAGGTGGCGGAGGTGAAGGTTGCCCCCATTTTAGATCTTTAGATGGGGGGCCTAAGAACCTTCCCGTGCAGAATCCGACCAACCCCAGACCCAGAAGGCCCTCGGGCCAATCCCAAACAGGGAGCCAGGGAGGTAACCCCACAAATGGGACCCCTAACTCTCCTGACTACATCAGCCCACACTACAAGGGAAATGGCCCCATCCTGGGCTATGTGTGGACTCCTCCAGCCCAAAGGGGGGATCCAACCAGACAGCTGGAAACCCAGGAAACTTCCCTCCTCACTTTCCCCAGAGGGCAGTAATCCCCCAAATGCCGGACCAAACTTCTTTCCCCGGTACCCGCCAAACTTCAACCCCCAAAACAACCCTTCTTTCTTTCCCCACTTTCCTGAGCCCAGACAGCCCAATCTGGGAGAGGGGAGGCCAAAGGTGGAGGGGTACCCAAAATTTCCTAACCAGGGGTATTATGCGAGAAGGGATAGTTACCCTTCCCGGGATCAACCCAGGGTAGATCTGAGGACACCATACCAGCCAGAGCGGGTGTCCGAACTAGAGCGCCAGGTCCAGATCATGGCACAGGATATGGGTCACATGCTGAGGGCTCAACAGAACCCTCAGATGAGCATGGCGGCTCAGATCTCCTCCAATCCAGGGTCTGGTGCTCCAGAACAATGACGGGGGAAGAACCCCGACAACCTACCGGTTCCCAGGGAGGAGGCACAAGGGGAAGGGGGGTGGAAATCCTTAGAGGAAGCTTCCTTCCCACGTGTGGCAAGCCCCTGGAAACTCAGGAACCAGAACCAAAATCTCCCACCCCCGAAAGTCTGCAACCCAAGGAACAGAGGGTGGGTAGGAGAAATAAAGAGCCTAAAAAGGCCCATTTTGTGGAGGAGGTGCAAATCTTCCAGTTTGAAGGAGAGGGGTCCTCAGAGGATACTGGGAAAAGGATCTTCTCCTTCAAGGATGGGGGAACTCCTCCCAAAGAAAAATGGGTCCCACAGGATCCAAATCCAGACTGGGTAGATGTGGGGACCATGTTAAAACCGCCCATCATCTAACCCCAGAATGACCAGCACAAAAATCCCCTTGTGCAAACCCATTCTGGTGACTGCCTCCATAAAGGGCATCGGGAGGCAGCCCAGAATCAGAACCAGGGGAACCCAAAACTCCCCCCAAATCTAGCTGTCACCTTTTTCTTACAGGTTCCCAAGATCCCAAACAGAATCCTGCCCAAATCACCTCTCTGTCAGTATCCAAAGCAAGGAAATTAACCCACCAGTTGGCCAAAAATGTGCATTATCTTTGCCCCCCTGAGGAAAAGGAGGGAAGATTTTATGCCCCAGTCCAAATACAGGGCCAATGTACAATTTTGGCACTGGTGGACACTGGATCCCAAGCTACCCTTCTGTCAAAAAGGGCCTTTGATCAGCTGAATTCGGGAAGGAGGGAGAAGTGCCAAATTCCTCTCACCCCTCTTCCTGGACAACTTCAGAACTTTCGATGGGAAGGAAATTCCCGTCGAGGGGACTGCGGATTTAGACATTAAAATTGGGCGACACAAGGTGAAGCACGCAGTCATAGTTGTGACTCCAGAGGGCACACCATGTTTACTAGGGAATGACATCCTGCATAGATTGTCTCCCCTCATAGATTGTGTAAACAATGTCCTCTGGACCCAGACTAACCGACCAATAAAATTGAAACAGAGTGTCACCATGTTAGTTTATATGGCACATGCCACATGGTTGAACAAAAACCTGACCAAATTGAGTTCCACTTCCAGAATAATCAAATCCCAGACGTGACAGTAATTGTAGTAGGACAACAAACTGGTGATGGGGAGTCTTCTCTATTTCTGAAAATCAACCTTCCTTCCAGTCTAAGGAGGCATTCCACACTGGAAGGAAAGACTCTCACCCGAGTGTGTGTGAACAACAGTAAGAGCTTCATCAGCGAGGCCATGTTCCGCAAACTCCCAAAAGATCCAGCCATTCCCACATTTAAACTGTTAGACAAATGGGAAATGGACCTGGAAACACCCAATTCCAAACATCTTCCGTCTAGCAGGTGTATGCTCCAAATGTCCATAGGCAACAAGAGCATAGTCCATAATTTTTGGGTTGTGCGAGATGTCCCTGCTGCATTTTATTTAGGCAGTGACACTCTCAAGCGCTTTGCCATTAGTTTGGAGCTAATAAACTTCAAAGCTTGGTCCCGATTAGCGGGTAATCCCATGGACTTTGATAACCCAGAGAAAGCATTTCGGTCAGCTCAACTGCTGCCATATGTAGTTGAAATTCAGATTGGAGAGGAAGTCACCATCCCAGAACGGACTCATCAATTCTCACTTGAAGTAAAAATTAAAAGAGGATAGAAACGGAAAAACCCTGATGCTTATGTCCATCAAAATGCTCATTTCGAACAGCAAGGGTTGGGGGTAAACTCAACACCACTTGTCAACATAGAACATGACACCATTCCAATAGAGGTGGATAAAAGCGACCTAAAGAGTATCACTCTGGGCGCAGGCACAATTATTGGAATGGCGGTTGATGACAGACATTTTTCCATAGATTTAGGTAATGAACTGTTAGGATCAATCCCCAAGGACTATTTTGACAGTGATAGCGACAATGACACAACACCAGACAGGATCTTCACCCGGCATGGGGAGAATTTCCTGGTGTACTCTTCCTGCCCTTATGGTAAGGAAGATGTGACCTGTGACTTCAGGAGGATGAGGTGATCTTTCAAGTCCACAAGGACTGCTTTCCCCACCTGAAGCCATCAGTCTAAATCAGCACTTTGACCAGGGACTTCTCCAACCAGCTGGAGGAGGCCGCTGAGATAGCCAAACCAGAAGTCTTTCCAGGCTTCAGGCAGATGGTTGAAGAGAGAGTCAACCTAGCTGATGCTTGTGAGACTCTGGAGCAGAAGCAAAAATGTAAACAAGTTTTCTTAGATTTTCAAGATCTCTTTGCGGTGGACTCATATAAACTGTGGTCGTACCGACATCCACACAACAACAATTCCCACAGACCCTGGCATGACTCCACTGTTTGTGAAGCAATATCACTTGCCTCTCACATCAATGGAGACCCTTACTGAAATAATTAGGAACCTTGAGTCCCGTGGGATAATTTGTCCAGTCCACAGCACCTTCAATAATCCGGTGCTGTGCTGGGGATTTTGAAACCAAATGGCCAGTGGAAACTCTGTGCTGACCTAAGGGAGCGCAACAAATGGGTCCATGCTTCCCGATGGCCTCTTCCCTACATTGACCAAGGGCTAGCCCAGATTCAGGGGTCGAAGGTATTCACTGCAATAAACCTGACCAATGGGTGCTGGACTGTACCTGTCAGTAGGAAGGACCAATACAAGCTGGCCTTTACCTTCGGGGGGCAGCAGTACACTTGGACCCGGACTCCCTTCAGATACATCAACTCCGGCAATGAATTTAACATCTTTCTATACAAGGCCATGCCCGACTTGGGTGAAAGGGCTAACCTGGCCTATGTAGACGGTGTTCTAGTCAAAAGCTCAACTGTGGAGGAACACATAGTGGAGATCCGTTATGTCCTGACACAGTTGAGGGCTGCTGGAGCAAAACTCTCCTTTCAAAAGGCACAGTGGTGCAGAACCCATGTCAATTTCTTGGGGCATGAGATAACTCCTCAGGGTCTCTGTCCCCAGGAAAAGAAAGTAGAAGACCTCCAGAAAATAAAAGACCCCACAACTCTGTGGGAACTAAGACGCCTGCTTGGACTAACTAATTACAACAGAAAGTTCATTGAGGATTACGCAGAGATCACAAGACCCCTGATCCAACTTTTGAAGGGGGGGTCAAGTGGGAGTGGGGTCCAGAACAAGCCGAGGCAGTAAGACAACTAAAAAGAAGCCTCTCACAAGCACCTTGCCAAGCTTACCCTGTCAAAAACAAGGAGTTCTTTTTGTAGACAGGGTTCTCAAATACATGCTTGGCTGCAGTATTACATCAAAAGCATGACAAGGTCAATAAAGTAATCTCCTATGCGAGTAAAACTTTATCCTCAGTGGAGGAAAGATTCAATGATTGTGAGAAGACACTCCTGGTAACGGTGTGGGCATTGAAGAATTACTGCCCGTTTATCCAGGGGGAACACATCATAGTGGAGACTCCACACCAACCTTTGCAATATCTTCAAAGTGACAGAATCCGGGCCAGAAATGTGAGTAATTCCCAAATTACTTCCTGGATTCTGTCAATGCAAGGCTTTCCTGTGGAGGTCAGATATGGACAAAACAAGAAGAGTCCCCTCGCGCAAGGTCTGGCTGACTTGCATGATTGTACCACAGAAAACTGTTTCAAGGACGAAAGTCTTAAAATCCAGGACATGGGGATACCTTAATTCCCCACACAAAGTCTATGAAGAAGACCGGTGTGAGGGAATGCCCACTGTCTATGTGGATGGATGCTACTACCATGTTGACAACAACGGGGAAAAGGAACTTGTGGCCGGCGTAGGGAATGCATGGGTGAATGATGCCCCAGAACCCTCTGCTGGGTACAAAATCGGTCACCAAAGTAGTCAAGTGGCAGAGCTGATGGCTGTGCATCAAGCCATCATCACTGCTGTCCAACACCAAGTCCACGAATTGGTCATAATCCTAGACTCAGATTATGTAAGGAACAGGTTTGTGGAGCACCTGGTTAACTGGAAAACCAGCTATGTGCTAATAATAAACCATTGAAACATGGGAAATTAATACAACATATTTATGATCTGGTCACCTTGAATGGATGACCATCTACTGGAAAAGATCAAGGGTCATTCTAAAGTAGAGGGACCAGACAAAACTGGAAATGATCTAGCTGATCAGCTGGCCGAAACCGGAGCCATCCAAGGGGATCTACTTGAGATCGAGTCCCTGTTGGGGAAAACCCAGGTCACTGCTATCACTAGGTCCCAGACAAATGCTCACAATGAACTCTCAACTGCACAATGGAGTAAGGAGACCCCAGATGCTGATTTGATTACGGCTCAAAAAGGGGATCCAATAATTGGTAAGTTTTATCAACACATTGAGGACCCAGAGAACTTTCCCCTGGCAGATACCGATTACATGGGGAAAGAAGACCTCAGAGTATTGATGAAATGTCCAAAAATGTTTCAAATACAAGACAGTTTGTTGGTGAGGAGATCCATAGCTGTCCATGACCAGTGGGTGGTCCCCACCTCATTCCGAAGCCTGATGCTAGAAATCTTGCGAGAGGTTGCATACTGGACACAAATGGGGCAGGACCTCGACCAATACTTGAAGAGGTGCCTTGTGTGTGCACAATTTCAGCCAACATCCCTCACACACCATGCTCCCCACCAAAAGAGGGGATGACACTGCCTTGGTCAGATTTATAAGTCGATTTTATCGGGCCCGTGATTAACTCCTCTAAGGGGAACAAGTACATGTTTACTGTAACATGCTTGTTCATTAAATGGGTGGAATATCTCCCGGCCCCAAATTGCAAGGCAGAAACAGCAGCTGCCCTGATGATCAATCACATCTTCTCGCGTTTTGGACTACCCCAAAGGATTGAGTCAGACCGAGGCAGCCACTTCACTAACGAAGTGATGACAAAGATGTGGGAGATACTTGGAGTCAAAAGGAAACTACACATTGCCTACCGGCAGCCTCTAGTGGTGGAGTTGAGCGATACAACAACTGTGAGCATATTAAAAAAGGTTTGTGGCAGATTCTGGGCCAAGTTGGGACATTCAATTACCTTTTGTCCTGATGGCCATCAGATCTACCCCTTCTTCTGCAACAAAAATGTCTCAGTTTGAGCTGACTGGACGAAGGATGGTGCTACCCCAGCATCTGCTCTACAGAACACAAGAGCAGACCTTGATAAATGCCTCCACAACTCATGAGTATGTTGAGAATCTGAGAAAACACCTTCAACATGCTTTTGCCTATTCTCAGCGGAATCTAGAAAGATCTGCAGACAGTATGAAGACCCACTATGACCTTAAAACAACTAAAAAAGAATACCAAGTAGGAGACCGGGTCTATTTGTACAATTTCCAAAAGGAACCAAGCCAAACAGTGCAAATGTCTCCCAAGTTGGCACGGTCCTTTTGAAATTGTAGACAGAATCTCACCAGTTGCCTACAAAATCTGCATCCCCAAGGGCAGTTTAGCAGAAGGGGAAGATAAGTGGGTCCACATAAACCAGTTGAAGAGTTGCCATCCTAGACATACTTTGCGGCAAATAGAGGAGCCAACCGGAAACCCAGAGGGGGAAATTCTGGCCCCCTAGAAGAATCCACCCGTAGAAACCATTAGTAAATAGAGGCGGGTAATATTGTAAATTGTATTCAATGTATGCATCTGCCCCACTACATGAATAGTAGTGGGGAAATGTCCATAACCATGCTCTGCTCTGTCTCATAGCACTGGAACCAAGAATTTCTAAGTACCAAGGAGGACCACTCGGGACCAGGAGGAAAGACCCAAGGAGCCCGGAGTATTGCTCCATACTCCCATCCAGAACCAGCAAGGAGAATATGTCGATCCAGCACTGGTGGGAGAAGCAGACGACTTTCTCCACCTGGACCAAAGAAAGAAAGAACATCCCAATCTCGTGACTTCCCTTGAAGGGCGGTCAAACTCAAGTCGGCAGGGGGGAGGGCTCTGTGGGATGTTTTGACCCAATTTTGCTTTGCTCTGCGATGCGGCATCACTGTGTGATGATGGTGCCAGAAATAACAAAATGGCCACAAAACCCTTGTGCACGCTAAATAACATCTGAAAATCGTGCTTTGCAAAGCCCAAAAAGATGGACGCCCAATCTGCCACGCATGTTGTCAGTAGTGGAACAGAGACCTTACTCCTGGAATATGTCACTGGGCTCCAAAACATGTGAAAATGGAGTACAGAAGGAAAAAGCAGTGTTTTGCTAAAGGAAACCACAAATCTTGCTTTAAATCACTTTTTCTTTGTTGCTGAAACTGCAGAATGCTGGTACAAAACACCCTCAAACATCCAAAATTCTTGCTGGGTGCTACAATTCGCTTAGTATAAGAAATCATTGCGAACTTGCAAGGTCCTGAAAAGCTGAAAGCATAAAGGGATGTCCACAGCAAAAGTGGCCTGCCTTTGGAATCTGTCAAAATCTGGGTGCAGTACACTGGGCCGCCTGAATGACAGCTGTCAGGGGCCTGCCTGATTAAACTTTAAACATCTATAAATTGAAATCAAATGTTTGCAATCTAAGAGGCCGGTTACTGAGAGTAACCCATCTGGTAATTGTTTTGATTCCATGGTTTAAAATCTTGAATACGTATTTAGCTGTGATTTGATCCCACAAGTTTGTTGTATGCTAAGGGAAAATTCAACAGAATTAACAGTTAAAATAAGCTGGCTAAAGCTACCAAACTGGAATAACAGCTTTCCTCACAGAGGCAAGGCCTCTCCCTCCGGCTCCCTCCAGCAGGAAATCAAACCAAGGCGATAATTATAGGGTTGGGGAAGAACCTGGTCTGCAGTGGGGAAGGAAACAATGACAAGCTGCAAAGCAGGAAATGCTAGGTGTGAGGACAGTCGTAAATGGACTCTGCCAAGAGCCAACAGGGAAGAAACTGTTTCTGAACTGAAGGAGACAAAAAGAGGCGGACCCAAACAGCCATCTGTGGCTGAACATTCACAAAGAACATTTTGGTTAAAGTCTTGTAACTTGCCACTTAAAATTGTCAAAAAACACAAAAGTAACAGAATTGTAAATCTAAATATTGGTTGCACATTTCAAGAGGCAGCAAAATCGTGTGACATATTTTGGAAGGAAACGGCAGAAAATGTGATTTTACACCAAATGTATTTCTGCTAGAAGTATGAAACCTTATACACTTATGCCCATGTTATACGTGCACACTTGTAGAAATGTGCTGATAAATTGGACATTGTGTTCCTGGTGAAAAGGGTAAAATTCTGTGAAAAGCAGACACAAGATCCCACAGCTACAGGGCATTGAGGAGTAGCTGCTGTACAAAATGTGTACTCTGTATATGTGATTGTTATAGAGATTGCACATGTGTAAATATGGATTGTGCCAAAAGTACATTTTGTGTTCAAGGGGCTAGGGGTGGATTCCAAGCCTCATAAACTCACTCCATAAAGGTGACACCCTGTTTCTCTCCTCCTATCAAGGCAGAGAGGAGACTCTGACCCAATCCCTGTCAAAGGGGCGAGCTTAGGCTAAACCAACACACCACCCCCTTTATCATAGCATAAATAGAGACAGCAGAGGGCAGAAAAAGATGGACAGATTCACCCACTATCCTGATACTGGCGGAGCACCCTGCTGCGGAACTATACATCTTCCTTGCTCCAGACTCCAAAAACTTGGCAAAGCAGAAAGGCCCATTGCATAGCTGAACCATTTTCAGCTAGGCCTTAAATTCCAGAATCTCCCAGCCCCCCTAAGGGGAGCATCAAAATACAGCCGGGATGCGTTGTACTGCTTGCCTGCTGAAAATCAAAATCATCAGAACCGAAAACGGCAGATCCATTCCAGTCCTGTGCCGTGCTTTGACCAGCCAGCCTTGCAGAACCAGTCCAGTCCTGTGCCGTGCTGTGACCAGAGCGCTTTGCTGATTGCAGATCCAATCCGATGTGCCCAGCTGTCTGTCCCAGAACCAGATTCCCTTCCCTGACCAGAATCTTGATGGACCAGAATCCTGACGGTTCCATTTAAAAAACATATCTAGTGAGTATCTATTGATAGAACTGTGTCACTAGCCTACGTACCTGGCTTAGTTAATCCCTATCTTAAACCCATCCTATCTTGTCTTCAGAGCTTGATATTGTTAGAAATAGTTTTGAATTGTCTGAACTCTCTATCCAATCCCTCCTATCTTCCTCCTGTGCTAGTATTGTTAAATCTATCTCTAAGCTGATCTTTTCTCATCGAAAGAAGGCGGGACCACTGCAGGCAGTCATTCTGATCAAGTGGCTGTGTTCCGGTGTGGTATTCGTTGGATTCATAGCTATCCTCTAGTGTAAGAAATCATTTTTGTCATTTTAAAAGTGCTTTACGGTTTTCCATTTGTGCACCTATCTCGAAAAAACAACCTCCACTAAAATGTCCTTCACTTCCTCAGTTTTTATGCTAGAAATGTCTGCTTGAAGCTCACATCCATAGCTTTAATTCACATCTAAAACCGCATTCCAAATCCATACTGTTCTCCCATTATCCCAATATTGCGCAGTGAAAAGTTTGCCGCAAATTCCCTTTTTGGGAAATTCTGACGTGTGTAAAACAGCTTTTAGTGGCTTCCGACTTGACTTTTAAGATTTCAAATTGTGTCTTGGAATTAAATCATTGCATGTGTGTGTGTGCAACTATCCAAAGCAGCTCCCATAAGACTTTATCACAATTTCAGCAATTTAGACCATATTTAGCATTTTGCCCAGTCCATTCCCAAGATAACTTTAAACACCATTCTGACAGCTTGCCAATCAATTCCGTTTTTCTCTTGTGTTGCTGGGGGAAATTGGGATTGATATTCTGTTTGAATTCTGCCATTCCTGAATTTCTGCTCTCTCTCCTCCTATCTCTTTACATTGCCTATTGGGGGGTTGAGGGGTGTGCAGGGGGAACCTCTAACCACAGTGCTATCTGATCTGAACACAACACAAAGGTATTATTTCTGTGCTGAATTGTTTTGCTTACTACTACTCCTTGTGTATTAAAGAGATTATTCATTGTTACATCACCCCACTGGTGATTATTGTGTACTACCCATTAAAAACATAGTGTGATTCAATTGTAAATACATAAATAAATATTTTAACTTTGTATACCAGCCTGATTCCTGGTGCAGTGTGACCGGGGGGCAGGGGTCCAGGAGAGGGGCGTGATATGAGTCGTATATCGTTCAGAATAAAGATCTTTTAGACAAAAATAAATAAGAATTTCAGTTGTGTATTACATGCTAGGCATTGATTTAGGTGTATGCCGGATTGAAATCAATTACATTCCATAGGGTATTGCTATAGATGTTTATACCAGGACATGCTGCAATTTTTAGTTTTGGCTATTTGGTGGTGCTGATAACCCTACCTTTAAGCCAAAATTATTGTCAAGAGCTTCAAATAGGGGCTTTGAATAAGGGTCTGTAATGCTTTTGAATGGAAATGACATATGAGGATGGATACATAGGCTTTTCATGGTTTTTGGCTATGTGTGCACCCATTTAACACGGATCTCGAAGTCAAATCTGTATGATTGTCTACCTATCCCCACCCAAAACCACAGCCCTTCTGCACTCTTTCCCTGCATTTGTACTGTGTGCTGTATTTGGCAGCCATTTCTACTTCCAAAATGGCGGCTATCATATGTTAATATTTCCAAAAAGTTATTTTACCTGTTTTTTATTTAAAAAATATACTAGTAATTTTAAGTTATGCAATATATTTTTATTTATGTTGTATTAAAATAAACAACTTACTGTTATATATACATTTTGTTGCAAAATGTCTCTCAAAATGTCCTTATACTTACTTGGGGTGTTGGTACCTTGTTGGATCTAGTGATGTCAGTATTATGTGATTGTGTCTGCAGTAATTGCTTTTTTTGGCAAGGTGGCCATTTTCTTTCCACATTGCAAGAGAGAAGTAAGGCTGTTTGGGATGGCATGGCGATACCAGAGGAGATTGAGGGCACAAACAAGCAAGCAGGTGTGGAAGAGAAACTTCGTAAAGATGCCACCTCCAGGGATGGGGCCAGCATGTGGCTGTGAAGTATCACAATTCTTTCTAATGATTACTTTTTAGATGAAAAATAAATCAATGCACAGTCCTGCTGAAAAGGTGCAGCAGCCAATCGTGCAGTTTAAAAATATATTGGTCGCTGTCGCAAGTGGCAGAGAGGTGACACGACCCCCTGTGGAAACAAGACAGTGGGTTTATGTGCAGTGTGCTATAGACAGTCCAGACAGCCCATCCACAAGACTGCTCTGAGCACAGCAACACCCATGAGCTAGAAACTCTGCTCCGACACACACACATTAATTTCCCAAAGGTCCCTACAAGTGTTGTAAAGTGTGTAGATACAGGACATTTAGCCACTGAGATATAAACCCCTTGCTCCAACAAATCCCAATTTAGCCAAGTCACGATTAGAACTCAGGTTGGCAAGGTTTAGAGACAACAGTTTAACCAGTTACTCATAGCTCACAGGTGGCAGAGCTTACCTGGAATGTTGTGGAAGTATGCAAATGTAACACGAAAACAAAGTCTTCCTTTTAGTAAAGCCTCTGCCTTCATGTCACATTCTGTTGCGCAACATATAACAACAGATGCTGTCTCTTGCCCACTTTCAAAAGCTTATTGCTTATTCCAGATTTGCGACATACACACATTACATAGGGAAATTAATTATTTATGCTCACAAGATAATTACAACAATAAAACACACATCCTCAATACAAATGAGTGAGACAGTGTAACTGATTCGAAATCCAGGATCTGTGTCATTGCACACATTGCAAGTACATTTTTATAAAAAAAAACTTGTGGGGTTAGTTACTAGATATGTGTGATGAGTAGATATTCTTGATTTGAAATCACAAGTGTTTTTGCCATGCTAATGAAAAAAACTTTAAAACAACAGTTTTTACAAATTGAAGATTAGTTAATCTACACCGAATATGGGCCTTCTTCCCATAAATACGAGTAGGAGTTTTTGTTTTATTGGGGTAAATTCAGGATTTGGTGGTATTTTTTACTGTAAAAATATTGGCGTAATTTGGTGGTAAATTAGTTTTACATTTAGAGTGGCTTTGGTATCACACTATTTTAGTGACCATACCTTCTTAGCTTGTATTGGTGGTAATTTTAGTGGTATCTTGTTTTGTGGTATTTTATTCCTGTGGTATAGTGGTGAGCATGGTTACTTTTTATACTATAACCCCATCATAAAACAAACCTTTCCTTTCTATTAGAATACCTTCTAGTTGTCTGTAGAGAGACCCAGACCTAGCACATCGTGTTGAACCCAATGATTTTATTCATAGCGCCACCTACAGTTTGTGGCTGGTGTTACTGGCTTATATACATCCAGTAATCTATAATCCGGTATGCTAACAGTCAAGAAGTGTTCTGCCACAAGGTACAACCGTCGAAAACAAAAGGGCAAGACTCCTTCAATAGAGTTGAATAAGTATAAGGGCACTAAACCTGTACCAATGGAAAAAGGCACCATTACTGACTTTTTCCCACCTCCAGGTACCCCTAAACCTATAAATTTACCACCAACTATGGAGAAGGAATCAGTCAGTCATAGTATGATTAACAACTCAGCGGGTTTAGGGGAAAGTGTAATCGATAATAATTCACTGCTAGACCTCTGCCTCTCTATGCAGAGAGCCATGACTCCATTACCTGGAAGCAACATGGGAAATCAGAGTAATAACTATCAGCATCAGATAATTGACACACAACGCAAAGCATTTAACAGACTATCTGCTTCCCCCAATCTGGACGTACACTTAGACTCACTGGAACCAGAAAACAGCAGTGATCAAGGAGAAAGTTGTACAATTCTGGGTGATTTGCAAGCCTCTGTTGCGTCTTTGCAATTTGCAGTAAATATCCTGCTGAAGATGTGTGGGAAGATACTTGACGTCACCCTTGCACTGTCGACAGGAGACACAGAAAAAAAAAAACCAGAAAGAGCCTGAGCTGGAAGAAAGCAATACTAACATCCCAGAGGGCCCTGAACCTGGGGATCAGGACTCAAATGTTATAAATAATTCGGAATTTTACTTTTCACGCAAACAGAGACGCTTGACCAAAAGAGCGATTGAAATGAGTAAGCGACAAATTGCAACAATAACATTACCGGTTACAGCAGAGTCTGTGGAGGAAATTTCTAGACCGACTGAAGGCAATACGTCCAAAAAGGGGCAGAGAAAAGTTAAATGTAAAGCGGCACGTGCCCGTAAACTCACTGCAGGAGGAAAAGAGGGTAAATTGACCAACTGGCTCATTACAGATAAGAGTAATACCTCTTATCCAGTAGTGGCAGTGGACCCAGAGCCATCTCTTTGTTTAGATGAGCAGGATAAAAAACTCACTTCTGAACAACACAAATAATGCATCGGATATTTCATTGCCGCTGAATAACGAACCTCCGCCATTAACATCAGAGCCAGCTGAGGATAAGGGTAACTTTATAGTGCCCCTAGGCGGAAGAACTTGCCTTATTAAAAATGTGTATCAAACCAGCAAGTATGACTGGATTACCACATCAGCAGTGATGATCAGACTGCACTCTATTCCACAGCTGAGAGTCCTACGATCTGAGGATTTTGAATTTGTTGACCACTGAACGTCAAGAACTCTAGTACATCGGCATTACACTGCAAGTTCCTAGCCACAGCTGAGCTGCTGCGTAACTTTAAAACTAGTCTGAGGGAAGCCGACATGGAAATAGATGCTGACCCCAACAAGACAGACCCACAATGGCCAACACAGATATCAAACCCAAAAATGGAAGAAAGTATTACACCACAGTTACCAAAAGGCGATTCAGTACAGATGGCTGATGTACAGAAGGTTCTCAAATGGCTAGCGGAGTCCCTACCGGCACTAACATTAAAACAATGAGATCATACCATAATATCATGGAACTGTAGGGGATTCAGCCATGTAATATCGCCTGATGGCTCTATCCCTTTATTAACCGGTCATACCTGTGTATGCCTCCAGGAGACGTGGCTTACCTCTCAAGTCCTGCTAAATGGGTACACCATACATCAGGAACTGGCAAAAAAGGGGCAAAGGGGAAGACCATATGGAGGTCTACTTATTGGAATCGTAAATCCATTAAGATCCACCCGTATCCATGCGAACATGGACGAATTTGTGTTAGCTGTGGAACTGGAACTCCCTGGAAAAGAGAAAGTGGAGCAAATACTGCTGGTTAACATATATAATCCTCCTGAAACTTCCCACAGAGAATGCATCCAGGAAGCCTGTCACAATCTTCAGATTAGCTGGATGACAGATGTAAAGAAAAATCCGGTAATATTTGCTGGTGACTTCAACTGCCATTTAATCGGAGAAGTGAGCACAACTAATAATCCCCTGTTGATGAACATAGGCAAGTTGAGACATGCAGGTACGAACTCTGAGGGATTATTATGGCTCAACTTCTTCAAATCATGGAATTTAGAAATCCTAAATGGCAGAACTATCAGTGATTACCCGGGACAACCAACATGGGGAAACACCAAATCCAGAAGCACATTAGATTACATGTTTGTAAATCCCTCTATGGCCACTTGGATCACGGATATGAAGATTAACAATAATGATTGGAGTGATCATGCTACACTCACACTTTCATTCAACTACATGGTACAGCACATGCAGCACAGATCCGTCAGAGAACTGAAGACGAACCACACCTCCTCTAACATTCGGTGGTCCGATAAAAATATCAAACGTGCTGCAGAATATACAATCGATAAGCCCAATATAGGTTGTGCTGAGGTTCTAGCCATGACTAGCAATGAGATTGAAGAATGGATTTCATCATTTTCACATTGCTTCGCAATTGTTAAAACAAATATGCTAGCTCCTGAAGTTAAGACTAGTAATATATTCGATATCGAAATCAGAGATGCGAAACGAACTCTAAGAGCAAACTTGAGAAATCTACGTAAAGCATCTACTACATGGAATAACTATCTGAAATCAAGTAAAAAAGTTGAAAAATAACTACAGAACATGGCTCAGGCAGAAACGCTATACAACAAAATTACTTAAATGGCAAACAACAGTCCAAACACTTTGCACAGGTAATTCTCAATCCATATGGGGATTTCTGAGAACGGCACAGGGAGACACCAACATCTCCTTGACTAATTCAATTGGTATAATCCAGTGGGAGGAATTCCTGAATACCTGCAACCATACGCCCCGGTTGCCCCTGGGCCTGGTTTTTTGCGCTTTATAAATAAAATAAAATCAAATCAAATCAAAATACGGCCCAAGTCAAGACACAAGAGAGATATATACTGGGTTGCCCTACAGCTCCCTTTAAAGTGACAGTTGAATCACTGATAGCCAGGATAAAAAAGCTCAAAACATCGAGAGCTCTTGGACCCAACGGTCTAGCAAATGTCATCCTAAAGAGCAATCCTGATTACTGGGCAGAGGTACTCAAGATACTCTTTGAAAAAATTCTGAAGGAGGGGCTAATTCCTGAATCCTGGCAGACAGCAACCTTGGTCCCTGTGTATAAGGGGAGACCGCACGGACCCTGGTAACTACCGCTTATTATCTATGTTGGACTGTACGGGCAAATTGTTTGCAGCATATTTACTACATGAGCTACAAACATGGGCAGATAGAGAAAGGATCCTTGACCATTTCCAATGCGGTTTTAGGAGAGGATATTCTACAACACACACTCTGCTTACAATGGACATCCTTCGCAACAAGGCCAGAACACCAGGCAACCCACCCTTATATGCTCTGTTCATTGACATTAAGGCTGCTTTTGATCTAGTCCCCAGGGAGTTACTGTGGTCCAAATTGGAGAATTTGGGTTGTCCCAAAGGAATACGACACTATCTCAGATTCCTACATTACAACACCACAGTCTCCTTGAAGTTAGACAACAAGGGGAACACGACCAACAAGATCAGACAAAATCAAGAAGTGAAACAAGGTTGCGTTACAGCACTAATACTATACAGCCTGTTTGTCCATGATATACCCAAAATACTTGCACTGGAAAAAAACTGCCCCCTCCCAAGATTGGCACTGCACATTGCTGGGTCCTAGCATACGCAGACGATCTAGTGATCATGGACCATACCATCAGTGTTATTCGAAGATCAGCAGAGGCAATATGGTCTTATTCTCAAACCAATGGTCTGGCAATCAATTTGAATAAAACTCAGATGGTAGTATTCAGCTCCAAGAAGATACCACAAGTGAGCCTCAACATCCTTGGGACTGTAATTCATTACACCCCATACTACAGATACTTGGGTGTTGAGATTGAGCCAAAGAGGCAATACACTATGTGTATACAAGCCAGAATCAAAAGAGCAGCCCAAGTGACAGCCCTGATCTATCGTTTCTCTACATCCCACTGTGGGTATACCATTTGGGCAGCACGACAACTTTACCATTAGGTTCTAGCACCAATGATTACATACGGCCTTGAGCACTGCAACTAATGGGCATGGACTGGCTACAGATCCTTGAAGGTAAATACTGGAAAAAAATACTCAGTCTTCCAAGCTGAATCCCCATGTCCATCCTCAGATTAGAACTGGGCATCATTTCCTGGAAATCCCAGGTACTCAGAAAAAGAGCTGAATTATATCTAAAAGTGACACCTTATACAGATAATCTCTTGTTAGCGGCTATTCACTGTGAAATTAATAAAGCCTCCTCATATCTACTTATGAAAAAGCATATGAATTGTTATTTCGAAACGATTGGCTGGACTCAAAGACAAGGAGAGATACAGCTTCCTCTCTTAGAGCGCTATCAAAGAAATCAGAACTACATGACTGGATTCACAACTATGCGCATCTGGAAGGCCTAAAACGCTATAAATGTGTCCAATATATGAACTATACCTTCAAGAAACCATCACCATACTTGAATCTTTGCCCCTCGCCACGCCTGAGAAGATTCATTCTCCTGTTAAGGATTGACCAGCTCCCAGTATTGGCTAGAAGTGGGATCAAGAACAACCTCATCTTATCCGAGCGTTTCTGTCGATTGTGCAAAGACAGATTGGTGACCGAAACTGGCAAACATGTCCTCACCAGGTGCCCGGCTATGCTAAAAGTATATACAACACACTATGCAGACTTTGTCCACAGACTGGACCATGTTAATAGCAGTGAATTTTGGCTAAGAGCCATTAATGCAAGAGGACTGAAACTCTACATTGCTATGTATAATGTATGGATGAATGTAGAGACATTATTGGACATAAGTATATAGACAAATTGTAGCCCATGCATACTAATTCTTCGTCAGAGTTTTAGCTATGAACTAATAATACGTTTTTATTAGTAACTACTTTTAGAATCCTTCTTTAGAACATCTATGAGATATAATATAATGAATTGTTGTTGATTGTAAGACATTAATTATATACTCTTCTGACATTTCTATTCCTTATCTCTGGTTATGCTGTGTTCATCTAAATGTACCTTATTCCTTTTTTCTCTTTTCTCTGTTTTTGTTAGGACATTATTACAAATCTAATTCCCTTTTATCTTCTCACTGTTTTCTCTTAAATGTAAAAATATTTGTTTTCTTTTTATGTCATGTGAAAAGCTTATGTTAAACTATAACACATTACTAATAAATAAATAAATACTCTATGTATCAGATTAGACACCTTCCCATCAGCATGCAAGGAAGGGCTCACTCATGACATAGCACACGCATCCTTCACCTTGTAGATATTTAGTACTGACTTTCTCTTATTTGCTATTTCAATTACAGTGGTAAATTAGTAAATGCACTACTGAACTGATATAAACCTCCCCTTTGTACTTCACTTATGCAAATAATTCACAGATGCATGAATGACACAAAAATCCAAATTGTTTTTATATATGCTTTTTTGTATTGCATCTCATTTACAAGTCACAAAACATTACCATGTTTTTTACAGCATCATCTGCAATATAAAAGAACAAATAGAACAAGCAGGTATTTTGTAACATGGATTAATGTTCCCACATTCTGAAAGTAGTGAAAAATAAACATGCAATGATTTCCTAACTTCGGCATTTTATCTGGTCCTCACTTAGCACTTATTTTACCAAGGTCGGTATTTCTTTGAAATCCCCGCACAACCTCGTTGTGTTCGCAGATGTAGACCCAGTGTCAGAGCGAAACTTTTCTGTAAGCTTGTGTGGGGGAGTGCCAACTGATTGGGCCTCATTACACGTTGCGCGCTACAAATCGCAAATTACCGGCATGGCACCCTTAACGTGTCCACCCTCGCAGGAGGGCGCTAATAGCGTACCATTACGAGTACGCGTACACGAGCATTGCGTCATGCCGGTAATGCCCCTACTGCCATGCTGCTAAAATCCCCCAAAAGTCTCTTACCGGCTTCGACGATAGTGCAGATAGCAACTCCGCCTTGACGCAGCATGCAAATAGCGGTCACCGCTAATAGCGGTGACCGTTAAATAGCGGAACCAGAAACAGCGTCATCTCACAGGAACGGGAAAGAGCACGGCGGCCATCTTTAAAAACACAATCCATTGCCATCCTCTGCCCCCTGGACCTGTTTGTAGTACTTTGCTGTTGGAGATTTCCTGGAACACCCTTACCATGCCCAAGGCACTTAAAAAAACAATTGACCGCCGTGCGTGAGTGCCGGAAAAGTTGGGATGACCTGAGACTCCGGGTCAGAAAGATCCTGGCAGAAAATCATAACATTGCCACCGCAGGTGGATCTGTGTCGCCAATTAAACCAAAGGAATGGGAGGAGACATGCAACAACCTCATCGGAGTTGAATGCATCGAGGGAGTCGGGAGGAAGGAGCATGGCGTGGCAAACACTTCGGATGGAGCTAAGTGTACTGATGAAAGCATGCAATGTGAATCTACTGGTCCCCACAAATGTCAGCCCAGAATCACCTCATGGATGGCCAAACATCCACACATGCATCCCACCCTGCCCATGTCAGTGCCAGATCCAAACACACACACATGCACACATCAACAGAGCCAAGTGCCACACACAACACTGCATGGATGAGCCACTGAACTGACACATCACCTGCATCCTTCACAAATGCCCGCAACTGCATTGATGATGTAACCTGCATTAAGTACATTGAACCGTAACCAATGCCATCCCCCTTCTTGTCCCCGACAGGGTCACATACAGACAGTGAGGATGCATCCCAGGCATCCCCTGCGCAGAAGAAAAAAAGGCCACAGCCGACCGAGGACACCCCAACGACATCAAGGGGAAATGGCACAAGGCTACATTTGCAGAGTCTCAAACATTGGTCGAGCGCCACTGCCAAGGCCACACCAAACCCAACTGCCCCACCTCCGGAGGTTCACTCACCACCACCAATCACAGCCACCGAGGGACCACCCTCAGCTGCAGCTAGTTCGGCAGGAGAGGCGGCAGCCACTGCACCATTATCTGATGTGGAGGACCCAACAAAATTCGACCTGGACATGCACACCCCAAAGCCCCCCTGGAACCCCAGAGCCATCACCCCAGCACACACCTGGCTCCGACGTCACTGGTGACGAGACCATGGGAGCCTTCATTAGCCCCCCAGGGCCTCCATCTGTACACCTGCCAGCATCACAATGCACAGCAGCCACACCACCACAGCCGGACACTGCCCTTGACCTGGCCAGCATCAGCCAGCGGCAACAGGCTCTCACTGTGCTGGTTGGTCAGCATGTGGAGGAGGCTGCCCGTCTCAGGGTGGAGATTGGGGAGACATCCAGGCACTCCAGGGAGGGGATGGAGGCATGCACAGACAGGCTGTGTGGGGAGCTCATCCGAGTTCGGGAGGTCCTCACATGTATTGCGGACACAATGGACTGCCAATTCCTACCACCACCAGCACCAGGACAGTCTGCCACTTCTTCGTCCGCCAGTTTGCGGCAGACAAGCCCACTCCGACGCTCCACACGCACCACCAGGCGCACCTCTAGGCAGCCTCCAAATGCTGGTTTTGGCAATGACCAATAGGGAGTGAATGTCCATGCTTCAGCGTGCATGCCTGGACGCAAACATTGTGGAAGACACATGAGGGACTGTTGTGGGGGTGGGGGGAAGGGTGTGATAGGACACTTGTGGGGGCTGGGGGAAAGGGTGTGATGGGACAGTTGTGGGGGGTGGGGCGTCGGGTGGTGGGATGTTCGGGGGCATGCACATTTTCCTGTTTAAGTTCATAAATACACTGGTGTTTGAGCAAAACATAGGCCTGGACTTCCTCATAGTTATGTGTAATTTATTGACGCCAGGGTCCATTGTGAGCTAACAAACAGACACCAGTGCATCACTAGCCATATCCAGGTGACAGTACGAGAACATGTTACTCAGAAGATTTGGTTGATCAGATGCTGTCTCACAGCACGTCCCTCCTGGCCATCCCCTCTTGCATGACCTGCATCCCCTTCACCTCCATCCTCATCACCATCATCATCCTCATCAGGTGCTTCTATTTCAACGTCAGGGGACAGTGGCACATTCCGTCTGATACACATTGTGTGCAGCATGACACATGCCGTGGTGATCTTGGCCACCTTCTCATGGCCATACAGGAGAGCGCCACCAGACCTGCTAATGCACCTAAACCGTGACTTCAAAAGTCCAAAAGTCTGCTCGATCACGATGCGGGTACGGGTATGTGCACGATTGTATTCCTCTTCGTGCCTGTTCTGTGGGTTCCGTACAGGTGTGAGGAGCCACCTCTTCAGGGGATAGCCGGCATCACCTATATGGGGGGAGTAATGGGGTCCTGTTACTTTTCACCACAAGTGTGGCCGGTTCATATCACAAACATTGACTTGGCATTGAGATTCAAGTACACACTTAACAGCATACATGCAAATGGTGTGTGTAACTGCAATGTGCAAAGGTGAGCTCAACCCTGCAAGTAGACATGCCCCATTGATGCCTCCAACAGTAATTGACATGTCCTGGGTGAGGCCAGGTCTTAGGTGTCCCTGTGCCCAGGCAGATTTGGTACCACACTAGTGGTGTACTGCCCTTCCAACATTGATGTTGCCATGCTGAGAGGCATCACTTCAGTGATGCTATGGGTTCTTGGTGCATTGCTATGGCTAAGGGGTATCCCTTAGCATGCATTGAAGGGCACAATGCATTATTGATGTCGTGCTGGACGAATTCTGCATGACTATGTTGACGGCATGGATGACATTTGTGTATTTTGTGGCGTGGAATGTTGTACAATGTGGATGTGGATTGATGTTTGATGTTTCTAGACTTGGATTGTCATCTGTGTTGTGTAGCATATACTTGCATGTCTGTTCATCTCAAGTACGTTGCGGCCCTCCCAGATGGACATTGGTGTACATCTGTATGTGCATTTGGACAACGGACTACAGGCTACAGTTGGAGTATCTATCTCCCCCCCCAAGCACACCCAGTTGGAGTATCTATCTCTCCCTCCACCCAAGCACGCCCAGCTGGAGTATCTATCTCTCCCCCCCAAGCACACCCAGTTGGAGTATCTATCTCTCCCCCCCCAAGCACACCCAGTTGATGTATCAATCTCTCCCCCCCCAATCACACTGCCATGTGCTTGGCCTGCTACTCACCAAGTAGCCACGAACGTTGTCCCATTTGTCGCTCCATGTAGCGGGGGATAGTTGAGTTCCGCAGAACCATGGAATCATGGGTAGATCCGGGAAATCGGGCACAGCAATGTGTGATTATCTTGTTGGCGTCACATACCATTTGGACATTGATGGAGTGGAATTGCTTACTGTTTCAGTACACTACTTCATTGTGATGTGGGACGACAAATTCCACATGTGTACAGTTGATGGCCCCGATGCAACTTGGGATGCCTGCCAGTGAATAGAAGCCAACTTTGGTGTTTGCAATCTCCTGGCCAGTCCATGGCATGGATATGTGTTCGGGTGCAAGCTTCAGGAGGGCATTGAGTACCTGGTTCAGTGTGCGTGAGAATACTGGTTGGGAGATGCCATGCATCTGCCCCACTGTATGCTGGTAGGTGCCTGTGGCCAGGAAGTGGAGTAAAGTCACCACCTTCAGTAGAGGGGGGATGGCAGTTCTGATGTCTATGAGGCTCACAATGTCGTCGTGTATCATGTCCACGATGCTGGTGATGGTATCCCGGTCCAGACGGTACAGGGTGTGTATCTGCTCAGGTGTTAGGTTAAATGGACTGGCTCTGATCCTGGGAATTGGTGGGTGCCTCTGTGGTATGATTAGGTGCCGTGGTGGTGCTTGCTGTGCCTGTCTTGCCCTCCTCCTCCTCCTCCTGCGTCTCCTCTGTGCTGCCTGTTGTTGTTGCAGCTGCGCTGCAATCAGGTCCTCCAGGCCATGTAATGCTGCCAGTATTGGAACCATCTTGGTCTGGGAAGGGGTGTGGGAAGGGGTGTGGTGTGCTTCTTTTGAGCATGCCGCATTACACGGTATGTGGAGGACCAAAGTGCTATTAGCACCTTGGTCCATGCCGGTAAAATACCGGCACCACCTTGGTGGAAAAGGGGAATTATCGCCCTATTCCAAGGTTGGCAGGGCGGTAATTCCCCCTTCCCCCATTGCCCTTCCCCATTCCCATTTTTGCCCCATAGGGCTCTATGGGAATGGGGAAGGCGCTAATTACGGTGCCGCAAATTGCGATACCGTAATTAGCACCCTGGTCCCTTTGCGGGTTGGTTTTTAATGCCTGCTAAACAGCAGGCGTTAAAGTACCTACCCGCAAAGGGACCTCGTAGTAAGGCGGTAAGGGTTAACGGTCACCGGTACCATTACCGGTGACCGTTAACCCTTACCGCCTTCCGTGTAATGAGGCCCTGTCTCCATTGCCTCCACCTGTGCTGATTTTGGCCACCTGTGGCAGGTGGTAACACTGCACAGTTCTTTTAACGGGTGGTTTGCGATGGCGGTATTAGCGCCATGCCGGTAAGGGGTTTTGGGGAATTTACCATGCTGCTATTGACATGTACACTTGCCTTGTGATGCTGTGCTATTGGCGGCATGTCGTTATTT
This sequence comes from Ambystoma mexicanum, assembly GCF_040938575.1. NCBI lineage: Eukaryota > Metazoa > Chordata > Amphibia > Caudata > Ambystomatidae > Ambystoma > Ambystoma mexicanum. The sequence goes on along the minus strand of NC_090928.1, from coordinate 373,570,651 downwards.
ACGGGATGGAGGGTCGCGCGCACGCGGACTGACCGCTATTAGTGGCACCGTACTTAGCGGTGCCGCTAATGGCAGTGAGCCGGGTCGTAAACCGCATGGGGATTTAGCGTTACCGGTATTCCATTACCGGTAACGTTAAATCCCTAACGCCTACTGTGTAATGAGGAAAGTCAGCGCTCTACCCCCTGGAACCTCAGTCTGTCTCCTCAGCCCAGCATGAACTAACTGCTCTCTTCATTTCTCTTTTCCAATAAAACTTTTGCCCGTCCCTACATTTTCTCCCAATCAGGTTAAAAAGAATGTGCTTTGTGCCACCCTTCGTTTTCAAAAAAATGAAAGCTTCAGGTCCAAAGCTACTCACTTTGCTTCCTGAATCTTGCATATTTTCTGTTCTCCACAAGCTGAAGAAAATGCCATTGTGCATTTAAAAATGAATCTCAGCAGTGCCACCAAAACATGGATTTTATCTCATTTTGCATAGAAGACTGCATTTTAATGTTAGAGAAGTTATAATTATTATTTTAGTAATGTTAATAATGTTAGTCAGTTATGTATTCTAATGTAGTCTCCATGCATGAAGCATCCAAAATACATGGTGCACTTCATTATTTGAACCTGGCAGTACACTAAGTTTTTCAATGCGTGCTCTGAATATCTACAGTTTCAAATTGGGCCTTGCTGTGTTGTAAATCCTGTACTTTGCATACTACCAATAATGCTATATATTATACTGGCAAAAAAAAATGCTATGTTACATACTGGAAAAATGCTATTATCTGCTGGCAATAAAATGCTATTATATTTTGGAAAAATGCTATACATGTCCTTACAGTCTACAAATATGCTTTGCAGTGGGCATTTACTAATGGATTCCTATGGAATGGATGGATTTGTGTGGCCGAGTTTCCTTGAAAGGGGTCCTGGATGCGGAGGATTGGCAATGGATTGTGTTTTTAAAGATGGCCGCCGTGCTCTTTCCCGTTCCTGTGCGATGACGCTATTTCCGGTTCCACATTTTAACGGTACCGCTAATAGCGGTGACCGCTAATGTCGGTGACCGCTAATAGCGGTGACTGCAATTTGCATGCAGCGTGAAGGCGGAGGTGCTATTAGCACTTTAGTCGAAGCCGGTAAAGGACTTTTTGGGGACTTTGACGGCATGGCGGTAGGGCCATTACCGGCATGGCGCTATGCTCGTGTCCGCGTACTCGTAATAGTATGCAATTAGCGGCCTTTTGCGAGGGCGGAGATGCAAATAACGCCATGCCGGTAAATGGCTTCATTTACCGCACAACGTGTAATGAGGCCCTTAGTCTTATCCCCCTGAGTCCCCTTCCCTTATGTACTCAGCAGAGTTTAAAGCACACAGGCTATTGGCTATTGGCAGATGCTAGAGAGGTCCCCAAATATGCCTTTATTATGAGTTTGGCGCTATACAGTAAAAGTGGTGGTAACAGAATTACCGCCACTTTTACCATACTGCCTAATAAGGAGTTGGTACCAATTCCGCCGGCGGAATTAGCCCCAGAAAATGACTGCCACATAATTACTGCTAACATCTGGCTGAATTAGCCCCAGGGATAATTCCACCAGTGCATTTACCACTGATATCCAGAACAGTATTTCTGCAGGATTACAAGTTGAAATACCACAGAAAAAACACCAAAAATGGGCAGTAATTCTACCAAAAACACAGTGCAGTTACCTCCACCTGCTAGGTGGAGGTAAATGCATGCAGGTGATGAAATATAAGTGACAGGTGCACCAGAACCAGTGTAAGCCAAGCTAGCAGTAAGTGCCAAATACTGTCTAAGGTACAACCTTAATACTACAGATATGAGGTAACATAATATCTATATGTTTAAAAGCAATTGTCCTAAAGACTTGCTTTTTCACTACAGATAACTAGCAGATAAGAGGAAACATAAGGGTCAGAAGCACTACGGCATGTAGGATCTGAGTATCCCCTATACCAGTGAGTAGCAAATGCAGTTAGCCTCCATTGAAATACAACAAGTTTGTGCAGAACAGATAGATGTATTGAAACCACATGATCAGAGAGGCACAGCTCCAGCTCACTGATGATGGTTGGTACTCTTGTTCAGAGGGGAATTGCAATAGCATTTCGGTGCTGGACTGCCCATGTGGGCGGGACAAAGACTGATGTGCAAATGGATATTTTCCATCTGTGAAAGGTACAGTGCGCTAAAATGTGGCTGCAGACTCGAGAGTGGGTACCATCCCATAGAACAGCCATTTTTGCAGTGTTCATTCTCATAGAGGGGTGCCCATGACTAATTTATTTATTTTTTCAAGGGCCTTAGGTTTAGTCACCCTAAGTGTCCTAGGGTCATCCAGACGTGGACCCCTTGCACACTGTGCTCACAGAGGCACAACTCCACCTCACTGATGATGCCCAACAAGGCTGAAACACGTTTCTGGGGTTTCTGTTGGTACTCTTGTTCAGAGGGGAATTGCCATAGCATTTCGATGCTGGACTGCCCATGTGGGCGGGACAAAGACTGATGTGCAAATGGAGATTTCCCATCTGTTAAAGGTACAGTGAGCTAAAATGTGGCTGTGGACTCTAGAGTGGGTACCATCCCATAGAACAGGCCATTTTTGCAGTGTTCGTTCTCAGAGAGGGGTGCCCATGACTCATTTTTTGATTTTCACCTGATGTATATGTTAACAGGTGCAGACTATCATTCCTAATGAAATCCACAAGAGGAGTTGCACCTAAAAGTAAATAAATTACCAGGTACAAATAGAGTCTTGATGTGTAACAGCCATGAGATATAGCACAGAGTAGCAGCGAATCTATACTGTGATTGATATGTCCACAGAAAAGTCGCTAGACAATGAAAAGTCAGAAGCTGAACATTGTGCTGCATTACAAGGCTTACTAGAAAGGGCGGAGTAGTCAGACCACTAACAAAGAACAGCCTGTTTTCCAACCAAATAATCAAATAAAGAGTACAGAAGGTTTTAGAAAATTCACAAGTCCATGAAGAAGTTGTACAGATTTATTCTGATAACAGAGGAAAGAAACATGTTGGGCACAATTCAGGAACACAGATTACTAAGGATCTGAATAGTAATTGTTGGATTTACACAAATTGTAGGTGTTTGAGAATTGTTAGTATTGAGCACGGTAGCACTTTTCTGACAAATTGCACGTTAGATTGGTTTTATTTTATGTGGTTTAAATGTATGTTTTTAAGAATTATGTCTTGTTTATATGTAACTTTACCTTCAAGATGAACAGAAGGGTGAGAACAGTTTTTATTGATTGATTATTACATTTTCAAATTAAAGTTTTCAAAAGATATGAAACTATAAAAATAATATGAGTGGGTAACTCTACCTATGCTAGCAGTCCAGGTTGGTTTCTTTTTCAGAGAAGTTTAATTGCCAGGGAAAACCCTCCAGCTGCTATATCAAAAATAATCCTGGGATCTCTCAAAGTTGACTGTACTGCTAGAACTGCTGAACTGCATATTGTTGATATCATTCAGAAAGGTGTAGTTGCATATTAAAATAAGAATACATCCACACAATCTACTTTATTAGTGGAAAAAGCACTGCCATGCCAAATGATGTAGACACACAGTAAAAGTGCAATGCACGCGAACACATATTCCTTGAAGTTCATATGTGCATGTTTATTGAGGAAAAGTAATCACAACTGACTAGTGTCTCAGAACCAACAATGAGAAACAGATAAAATATTTCTCTTCTCGTGAGATTTATGGCAACATGGCTTTCATTCACATCACGAATGTCTCATGAATCAAATATATATATATATATTACACGGCCACAGTAGTGGCCGTGTAGTTATGGTTAAGTTGCTGTTTCCATAGGAAGAGCACTTTTTGGGCGGCTTATAACTCCGCTCCCCCTGGACGAAACCTCACCAAACTTTGCAAAAAGTATAAGGCCCACTGTGAACTTTTGTGCAACGTTTGGTGAGGTTTGGTCCAGGGGGAGCAAAGTTATAGGGGGGGTCCCAAAATGTATTTTTTTCTCATAGACATAATGGGAAAAACTTTGCTCACACCTACAGCCCAAACCGCTGGACGGATTTTCACCAAATTTGCGGCAGGAGCGGCGGCTTGGCCCCGAAAGTGTGCTTTTGGTGTAAATCCGTCCAGTAGTTTTTTTTTAAATGAACAAAACATAAAGCAATAAAAATTAGTGATATCTATGTCCGCTCCACGGACACACTTCCCTGTTCGCTCTGCGGACAGGACACCGATTGGCTAATTGACTTGCGTCATGTCCACAGACAGCCAACGTGTTCACTGATTAGTTGGCGTGAAGCGTGAGGTGCGTCAGATTTTTGGAAACGCCCGCCATCTTGGGACATAGGCCGGTGTCCACAGACATCGCGGTAAAAACATATTAAAAACACAACATTGCACTTGTCAAACTTATCAAATAATCTCTGGGGAGGTGAGGGGTGATGAGGATGCGATGGAATATGGCTGCAAGAAGCAAAATAAACGGGTGTTCGCGAACAGTCCTGAAAAGTTCACGAACACCTCAGCATTACAGGGTTGGTGAAATGCAGTTCTTGGATGGCTTATAACTTTGGCGCCACTTAATGAAACTGCATGAAATTGTGCATGTATATTCCTGGGCTGATTCTTAGTGAGTATGCAAAGTTTGATGGGATTCTGTCATGAGGGGGCAAAATTAGAGGTGGGGTCCCAAAATAATGTAAAGGCTTATAAATGAGGTGCCATTTGACGAATCCTCACTTAATTTGGAAAACTGATAATACATCTAGATAGGAATGTTTTTCCGAAGTTTGGTAGGATATTGTGAAGAGGGGCAATATTAGAGTGGGGTCCCAAAATAATGTAAAGGCTTAAAAATGAGGTGCCATTTGACGAATCTACACTTCATTTGCAAACTAATAATAGATCAAGATATACATGTTTTTGCGAAGTTTGGTGGGATTCTGTCGAGAGGGAGCAAAATTAGAGTGGGGGACCCAAAATATTGTAAAGGGTTATAAATGTGGTGCCATTTGACAAATCTACACAAAGGTTTGCAAAAAGATTATAGATCTAGATTTAGATGTTTTCGTAAAGTCTGAATGGATTTTGTCAAGTGAGGGCTAGGTTATATGACGATTGTATGTGGATACATTTGACACTTTTGAAAAAATAAAACATGGGTGGATTTCCATCAAACTTGCATAAGGAGCATTGGCAAGGACCTACAAGCATGGTTTTGCAAATGTGCCAGTGTTTTATTATTTGACAAGTGTCATAATGTAGCTACAAAAAATAGCGGTATATCTTTATTGACTGAGGGGAGCCTGTGGCCATGAGCAGTGGCTAGATGGTCCGGGTCATGGAATAAGGTCATGATCCAGACAATCTGGGTACTGGCCATGACCACAAGGGACAAAACATAGGATTAAAGTGGCCATGTCCACTTGGGTCTGGCTTTGTGGTAAAGTTATTCGAAATTAGGATAGATTTGAAAGGGAAGATAATGTGCTTGTGGTAATATGGTCATAGGGTTCTCTTTTTGCCTTCTGCAGGCTGCTATGGAAAGCAAAGAGGGGCCCAGTATGGAACCCTCACCTTCCCTTTTCATGGTGGCCATCCTGGAAAAGGATTTTCCTTCTTACACCTGGACGCCGCAGGCATCCCGGTGTTGGAAGAAAAATCCCATTGTTTAGCACCCCGGGTTCCCATTTTGGGAACCTAGGGTGCTAATGGCCGTCATCCCCCATTTCAGGGGCTGGAATTGGGGGATAATGGTCCAGAGACCACTGTCATGAGCACTACTCCCGAGGAGCCAGGACTGGCCCAGTGCCCCCGGAAGCAGACCCTTCTTCCACATCTCCGGACCCAGCAGACCCCTACAGGGGCCCTTTGGACCGTGTCCTGGCACCTTTGGCGCCAGGCTCATAAAGGACTTCAGTCCCGGCGCCATAGGCGCCGGGCTCATATTGATAAACTGTGTAATAATGCTTGGGTGGACTTACCTGAGGCAGACCATGCTGCATACTTACCCAGAACAATCCAGTCTGGCTCAAGTCCCCAGCCATCAGGGCTGGGAGGAACTATTTCCTCTATTCAGGAACTCTTTTCTTACCTGGGTGGGGCCGGTGGAAGAACACACACCTGAAGCACTTCTCTGCTATTTAAACCACGCCCGATGGAATACACGTGCTTCGCGTTATTCTGCATCAGCAGTAGGACGCTCACCGAGTCGGCTCCTGCATCCTGGCTCCTGACACGCCCGCCAGCACCCGGAACACCTGCAAACAGACAAGAAAAGAGAAGGCGAGCATTAGAAATTATACTTACCGGAATCCGGCCTCAGCAATCCTACCTCCGACGATCCTGCAAAGGAAAGGTACAAGATTAGCAGCGCTCTCAAACGCTCGCAGCCGCGCCGCCTTGCCTTACCCATCCGTGGCCTCGCCGAACTCCACCACGGTCACGACGCCGGCAGCATCTCGGCACCTGAAAGACAGAAAAAGACAGTCATTAGAGGTGCCCGCTCTAAAGCGGCCACTTTTCTTCCACTTACTTACGTGCTTCATCACGCGCGACAGCGGCTGTGTCGCCGGCAGCATCTCGGCACCTGTAAGCAGAAAAAGACAATCATTAGAAGCAGTCGCTTTTCTTTCACTTACCTTCCTCCACCGCGGCCACGACGCCAGCTACATCCCAGCACCTGCATAAGAGGAATACATGGTGAGCACTAACTAAGCACGGAGAACAAATACTCACCTAGAGACTTACCTGCTTTAGGTTTCTGGGCCCCGGCTCCTGTGGAGAAAAGACACTCATACTTACGGCTACCGCAGGAGAGACGAAAGGACACAGTGTCCGCAACTATTTCCCATCCAGTGACGTAACTGGATCCTATGCACCCCTGCACCTGAAGCAGGAAGGAGAGCTCATCTTTACAATACCTAAGGTGAGAGCTCGCAGAAACCAAGTTGAGGGTCAAGAAGAGTGAGAAACGGGAGATTGGTGGGAACACATACTCACCCCAGCTGGTAATCAATCCCTTTTCTTCCACCTGCAGAAAACTTACTCTACCAGCCAGGCAATCCAAATTCGGAGGCCCCGTCCAGAGCATCTTCCGGGCCCTGCGCCTTACGATAGAAGAAACGGTAGCAGTCCAGTTCGGGTCAGCGTCTCTGTGGGAATCAGGTGAGCGTTACAACCTCGTTATCCACACTCGCTTCGCTTGGGCTGATAACTTGGGCTGCTGGGTCGGTATTCACCGTTCCAGTCCCTGGAACAGAGGATGAACGCCACAATATTTCCATTAGCATAGCACAAAATGCAAATGTAAATGTTGGAAAATATTATTTAGTCTATGTACTTTACTGAGAAATATAAAGTAGATTGAGTCTATGCATTTTTTTTTAATTTCTATTTTTTAACTCTGAAAGGTGGTTCCTAAAGGAATATGTCGTTTGTTGTTTTTAGATGTATTTTTTTTGGCAGGAGAGCGGAGAACGAAAGGTGGGAAGGGAAATGAGGCTAGAGCAACCAAACACTAATATGGAGGGGTAGGTGGACAAGGGAAAATGTTGCGTGTGTGTTATTTCTAAGTTAGGGGGCACTGTTTCTCATCCTCCTTGATTACAGCAGTGATGGTGGCTCTTGGGGAGGAGGGATGGCATTAGCTGATGGCATTTTAAGATAAATAGCAGTTTTGCTAAATGTATGTACTGTGTACTAGCTTGTTAATGGATAATGAGTAGGATTAAGTTTTGGAGCTGTACGAGGGAAATTTTGAAGTTGAAAGTTCCTAGATCAGTAGAAAATGCAGTTCCGAACTGTCTGCCAAGCAGAGATCTTATCGTGAAGTGCGCACGGGTTCTCAGACACGTCATCATGCCGCGCGCCAGCGTATGGTCATGTGGCATTCTCCGGAAGGTCTGCTATGAAGTCAGATGTTCGTAGACGTCTACGGATGCAAAACTAGTTGAAAAAGTTGCAAGAAGTGTATAGAAGTATTAAAAATTATTCCAGATTGTGTGAAATGGCAGAGTTTTAAGGTGAAACTTTGGAAATTGGACACAAATATTGCTATATTGGGTAAGTATGATATTAGTAAGTTGTAGGAAAATAGCATGCATTGGTAAAAACCTATGAAATTCAATGAAAAAAACTTTGTTAAAGGGACGTTATGGTTAAGTTGCACTAATAAAAATCTTTGAATTCACTGAAAAAACTTTGTTAAAGGGACGTTATGGTTAAGTTGGACTAATAAAAACCCATGCAATTCAAAGAAAAAACTTTGTTAAGCGGACGTTATGGTTCCAAGTAAAACCGAAAAACCCCTGAAATTCGCCAGTTATGGTAAGCTAAGCAACCATAACTCGCGCCACCACCGTGCACTGCTAAGACTAACACCCAGGACATCAAAGATTACATCACAAATGTCATTGATGACATCACACATCTGGGCCACTTGTTTTTGTTCCTTGACATATATAAGTCAGGTGGTTTTGTTCACTGGCAGTCAGAATAATACAATTTAAAAAGGTGCTATATATCTAGATGTTAACCTTGTCATATGTTCTTTAAGTACTTTCCTTAGGGTTTGGTCTCAGCTCATGGTGCACATACATGGGGAAATGAGCAGGCCTCAAACACACAATTCATTTGTATACATGAAGATAAACTTTAATGTCATTAATATTTTCTGATGATGCAGTTTCTTTCTTTCTTACTTTAGTTTCCCTGTATGTGCCTCTGATTTGTATGCATTGTGGTGCTTCATATGTATTGTTTGTACCAGCACAAGTGCTTTAAGTCTTGAATTTTTAGCTACTTATTACATGTTTAAAGGAATGGTTCGGTCAAAAAATGTTATTGTCCCTACGGGTCGGCCATGTGTTTTTAAGCCTAAGTCGCACGATTTTAGAAAAATTTCCTATGGACCATGGACCTTACCCGAGTTTTCGTCCAATAAACGCACGTGAAAACAGGCACCAGGGCGCTGCCATTTTGCGATAATCCCATTACTTGCCCCATCGCCCTGGCTGACCTGCTTTTGTGGCACTAAATTATATCCCCCGCCCCTGAGCCTGTCATCAGCAGACGCGTACCGCCCATTTCACAACGCTAAAGCACGTCTCGTGTCAACAATCGCTGCGCTTCAGCTAATGACGTTTCACCATGGAAACAGCAGGAAGCCTCTTTACTCAATAAGTATAAACAGAACGTTTCTCTACACACAGCAGCAGATTTTCAATTCCATTTCTCTCTCTGTGTTACTTTGAGTATTCTGTGACTCGTTTCTGTGCTCTGATCAGCTACCTTCATTGCTTGTAGCCCATGTGAACAGATAGCAGTACCACCGCTAAAAATTATTTTCGTTTGTTTACCACACAATGGCTAAAATAATGCCCTACATGTACGAGCCCGAGTATACCGAGGAGGAACTACTGGAAAGGGAAACATGCGAAAACGATGGGGCTTCGGACGGCAGTTGACAGGACGAATCAACGGATGAAGACACTGGACCTAGTTGCATGGACGGTGTTTCCACCTGGTGCACATGCAATCGGTGCGAGCTAATGCCAACCGAGGACGAGAACTGCCGCTGCTGTGAAAACTCGGGATGCATGGCCTACATTTCGGAAGTCGAGCCACGGCCGCAATGCATCACCGAGCTGCCAGACTTCAGGGCAGCGTGCCTCACACTCTCCGTGTTGAGGATAATGATGGTGTTTATGCATGAACTTCGTGCAACTATTCGTCCTCGTAATCCGAGTAACGAGTAAGTATACTCTGCTTGTGATGCCACTCCTATTTCATGGTCTTCTACTATATCCAAAATTACATATACATATCATGTTAACGCATGAAAGTCATTCAATAGTGTGCAGTCTCTAGATAGCATTTGTCCAAGCAGAATGCCATTAGTTACAAGAATTGTCATTGACAACAAACGTTTAATAAACTTATCTTGTTCATTTAAAAACAGTTTGTATCATTCTTTTTCACAGGTGGTACCGGCTGGTGGCCTATCGTTCCTTTACATGGTGGCTTCACGGGAGGCTTGGACACCCCGTTCGAAGAGTAATACCCGCCTGTGCCGTTCGTGCCATAAGAGAAACTTTCCCGAGTGACAGCGGTCAGTACAGGGGATTTTCCCTCGCTGTGCTGCAACCTGACCTGTACAATGTGTAAAGTCTTAAGATACAAATTAAAACACCACATATATTTCAACAACGGTTGTTTCAATTTTTTAAATGAATGAAGTGTGTCTCCATTCAAGGATGGACGTCAGACATCTGTGCTCCGAATGGGTGAAGGTCAGATCGCTGTGAAGCGGGGTGGTCACTATCTAAGCTAACATAATATATTCTCAATAATGCATGCACTAAATAAAACTTGTTCAAAGTCTTTCAGTAGGTTATGTCTCTATAAAAGTCACACATATATCTATACTATCAATTAACATTGGATTATACAGGCCTTAGGTTAAGGGTCTTGACCACTATAATACACTGGCTGAAGTGTGGGTCTGTGCTCACAAGAATCTCTGGTATGTGCCATTTGTTATTGATAGGCAACGATATACTGTGGTAGGGGTCTAATGTTAGTTGGGGATCTGCTAGGTGGGCATCATGGTGTGGTCAGTGGTCTGGCACATGAGGAGAATACCTTGCAGGGACACAGGGTCAGAATGGCAGTAAGTTTCCACTGGTGAGGGTGCGTGGGCAAGGACACGTTCGTGGAGGTGAACGAGCTATGTGCTTAGTTCAGGCTGGTTCACATGCAGGACAGTGATCTCAGAGGAAGAGTGATGTGTTACATTTATTAGCTGTTGTAAATATCTCCAGAGTTTTCCAGTCAGAGTGGGAACGAGGGTGGAGGCCATGTGCTCTGCGCGCTTACTATCGCAGTGAGGCCTGGTCACCAAGATGGAGTCGAAAGGGGGTACAAAAATGGATGCCCCGTGTCCTGCTCAGTGGTCCCATCTACGCGAATGTCAACCAAAGTTAACATCACATAAGGGCAAGGGGCGAACCCAGTACTTGAGGCACTTGGTCCGAGTTTCTAGTGAGAAGTAAAGGATGAGAGGGGCCTGAGGGCCCGTCGCTCCCACACACTTGCCTGCACACCCACCGGCCCATCCACCCCCTCCCCACTCTCTAAGGCATTTCGCACCCGTGGATGAGTGCTGCCATGGTGTGCTGTCAGGGGCGATAACGGCCAAGGTGCCAAACACCATGTACACTTCAAAAGATATCCCACGCCCAGGGGCAATCGCTCACATGGCCTCCTCAGACCCTGTATCTTCAGGCAGGCCAAGCCTGATGCTGGCCGCCCCCCTGCAAACCACATAATACCACGACATACACACGTCATTCATTCACAAACACACCCCTGTTTCTAATACTTTATAAACCACTTGATATGTCTCATGAGAACATCTTTGTGCTTTGCAAGTCAACTCCTGAACGTTCTACCTTAGAAGCACTGAGATCTATGCTAATCTGCTCGTCGTCGTGCCATCTGTGACCGCTTCGAGCAAACTCGTCAGTGTGCTACCTGTGGCCATCTACCTGTTCTCCTGCAACATACTGCTCGACCTGCTGAATCCAACTGTTTGTTGGTCAAGGTAAGGCCATGTATCCTAGTCATATTTCGGTCATTTTTAAATTTCTATCTATTTGCGATTAGAGTACCCAATAGTGCTATGTTCATTTGACTCATTGCTATTGACTTGAGTTTCAATTGTTATGCTATCGATAGATCTATTTATTTTCATCTGTGTCAATTGTCATCGAATTGCATCCTTCGGGGATCCAGTCTATAATGTAAGCATGTTTCCTTCTCGTGCAAGACAGAACATCCAAGGGACGAGTCACATGTTCAGAGTTTAGTCACTATTTTTCCAAATTTCTGCAACTTATGCCGCACATGAGGAACTGGTATCGTTCTGGCGAGTAAAACAAACTTTGCATTGAACATTGTATGGTTCATTTACTTTTGTATCAAATTTTTATTCATCAAGATTGTTTAATAATGTCGATATTTACTTTTCAGAATTTTCAACAATGCCTGCCTGTTCGATTATCGGTTGCCCTTCAAAGGCCCATGCTAAATCTGAAGGCACTTCAATGCATGTATTTCCGAAAACTGTTGATCGAATAAGAGAATGGGTCTGACATTGCGGATATCCACTGGATGAGCTAGAAAGTAGAGTCCAAGAAGTCTTACACAACAAGAGGGGTGGTAGATACCGCATCTGCAGCCGGCACTTTTCCTCGAACATGTACGCCACATCTTGGGTAATAAGGAAGAATAAACGGCGAACGACACGAAAATTGCTTGCAAACGCTATTCCCACTCTATCGTCCACATTCCGCCACTGGTGAGTCAAGTGTCAGTTTTTAGCTTTAGGCCTTGCGGTAGTGTGTAGGTAGCCGAATGGATTAATTGATATTTTAGGTGTTGTTTCCAATTTGTAATACTTTCAACATTGATATGAGTGTAAGCTTTTTGAATAATGACATTTATCAATATATTATTTTTAGATTTCATAATCCACAAACAAAATCTATATATGGGCACAGGGAAGTGCTATATTGCGCATTTTCAATAGCATTACTCGAGTATTCTGTCTCCTTACATGGCAATTTTAAATATTGGCATTTTATTATCAAACAATAGTTTACCTTTACAACTGTTTGACTATCCCTTGAATCTGAAGCAAGAACATTCTACTTCCGTGACGTGCTCGCAGTTATCAACCACTTCTAGCGCGTATCAGGTAATCTTACTTGGCTATTCCGCTACAGACTTGTTTTATGCATGTCAAGTAATAGTTTTAATGTATCGTGTGATTATTTTACCAATTGTTTGGTTAGTGCTTTCCAATTGTATACACCTTAGTTGTCGTCCCCTGGTGTTTGTTTTCAGTTATAATTAGTGTTATCCATACTAATGCAAGTTCTGTCTTTCAGGGAGATGCTGAAGCGTCCACCACATTGACAACAGCCCTAGATGTTCTTCAGCAGCACAAGGTATGGATACTGACAGCTCCATCGACCGTGATCTTCAGGACTGGAACACTTGTTTGTTCTACACCATGTTTCATTTGTGGTTAGCCATTGATATGTACCTGTGCGGTCGACCCCAAGTGTGTGTTATGTTTTCAATATTGTAATCCTTACTAATGCAAATACTATGTTTCAGGCAGTTGTTGAAGCGTCAACCCCCGCACTTGATGCGCAGCCTGACATTCAAGTAATTCCAGGGGAAGTGGAAGCGGAACCATGCGGATACGAATCGGCGCAACAGCTTTCGGAAGTGCGCACTACAATTACAACATCCCTAGATATTCTTCAGGAGCACGAGGTATGGATACTGACAGCTCCATCGAGCGTGATCATATAACATGATTCCATATGCTATACTTTCTTCCCTATTAACGCAAGTACTGTTTTTCAGGGAGACGATGGAGATTCCACTACAATCACAACATCCCATTTAGATGATGCAGATGTAAAGAAATTGGAGAAATAAGTCGATTAAATCTGCTCATATTTAAATATTCCTTGATTCTTTTAGACAAAGCATCGTTTGTGGTTATCTCTTTATATGTACCTGTGCCGTCGACCCCAAGTGTGTGTATGTTTACAATATTGAAAACCTACTAACGCAAGTACTGTGTTTCAGGGAGTTGCTGATGCATCCTCTCCAATACAATCATTCATGGCAGTTCATGCAGAGCCAGAGGTATGGATACTGACAGTTCCATCGAACTAGGTCATCAGAGCTCCAATACTTGTTGTTTGATTGTTCTACACAATGTTTAAATCGTTTTTTAGCTATTGAGATGTACCTGTGTGTTCGTCCTCACATGTGTTTTATGCTAACAATATTGTGATACATAGTAATGAAAGTACTGTGTTTCAGGGAGTCGATGGAGCCTCATTCCGTGCTGTCTATATGGATACAGAAAATATAGTCGTTGCAGTGCAACAGGAAGGGAAGAGATGCGTAAACGAATCGGAGCTACAGCGTGCAGATGTTGAAGGTCGAGTCAAAAAAGTTGCAAAGAAAAGAAACAAAAATAAGGTTAGTTACAAACAGTTCATAACTTTAGAAAAATGTTTGTGCTGGGGACTTTTTTATGTTTTTTTTCCAATCAATTGTACTATACTTTATCTTGTGTTTAAACTGAACATCCCTTTTCCAATCTGTCCTCTAGTTACCCGTGGGTGTACGAACTACACATACACAGACAGTGAAGCGAATGAGAGATGTTGCTTGCCAGACAATTTACACTATGGAGGAACTATTAATTCAGACGCTGCGTGTTGAGACTAGAGATGCTCATGTCCAATGGCCAGAACATGAAATTAATGTGTCCGGAGAATCCAGTAAAGTTGTAATGGACCATTGCTACAGTGCGACTGCAACACCACAAGAAGATGATACTGAATGTATTGAAGATAGCTCTGAAGTAGTCGCAGATCAATTCACACAATCTACACCCACCAAAAAATTGGCACCAAAAATCTGTCGACATTGTTGTTTTCTCCCATCAATGTTGAAGCAACAGATGTTGAAATGACAGAGAATGAACCAGCAGCAGCATTCACAGACGCATCAGAACCTGATATCGGCGATATTTCTTTCAATTCTGCTGATATATCCGTAACGATGTAGTCCGAAACAAGTGTGATGCCGGATGACAGTCTAATGAAAGAGGGCAAATACATAGTATTCCACAGTTGTTTGATGGATATTATAAGTATGCTGAAATGTGGGCATTACGTCAGAGGGAAAGTATGTGGGAAGCCATTGATTTCTGTGACTCGTCAAAAACAAGGCAGTAACGTCACAAAACATGCCGCTTGTAGATTAAATCATACGTTCTCATGGTCTGCACAACCGATGCTGGGGAAACTGCCAGCAGGCAATCTACTGTGTGCAGCTGCATCACTTTTTAGTGGCTCCAGTTTTAGAAAGTTAGAGTCTTTCTTTCAGTTTGTGGGACTCCATTTCATTTCTAAAATGCAGTACTACAAATTCCAACATGATTATCTATTTCCGGCCATTAGTGATGCTTGGAAAATTGAACAATTGTCTCTAGCAAGTACATTCGAAGGCAAACGATTCAGGCTAGCCGGCGATGGACAGTGCGACAGCCCTGGATTTTCTGCCAAGTACTGCACCTACCACTTTCAGGACATTGATAGTAAGAAAATTGTGAGTTCGGTGGTCGTGCAGGTGTCCCAATGTAAATCCTCAGTGGCCATGGAGAAACTAGGATTTATAAAATCAGTGGAATATCTACAATCGAGGGGAATGCACATCGACCTCTTAGCCACGGACAGACACGTCTCATTTGCCAAGACAATGAGAGAGCAGTTCCCACATATTAAACATCAATTTGATGTATGGCATCTTGCTAAATCAATCAATTAGAAAATCTCGGCTGCAGGGAAAAAAAAAAGGTTTGGAAAGTATTTCACAATGGTCCCAGTCTATCAGCAACCATCTTTGGTGGAGCTCCAAAACTTGTGAAGGGTCAGTGGAAATCCTACTTGAAAAATGGCGATCACTGATGCACCACTGTACCAATGTTCACCGCTGGACAGAAAACCTACATTTCCACCAATGTGAACATGGCCCTTTGTCCCCAGAGGAGGCACGGAAGAAGAAGTGGTTGGTTCCATCTTCACCCACACACAAAGCCATTGAGAAGATTGTTTTCGATAAAACTCTATCAAGAGAAACACTGGAGGTTTAGAAGTGTTCCACAATATGTGCCTAAAGTACAGGCCAAAGCGCTTGCATTTCAGCATGCAGGGCATGAAACATAGGACTCTACTTGCGGTCTTGGCCCATAACGAGAATGTGTGCTGTGAACAATCTAGAACTACAGGTAAATTAGGGATGCTTCTCTACACTACGGCCTTTGCAAAAGAAGTAAGCAATGGGTGATCAAACCAGTCTATGAGGAAATGGAGTTCGACTTTGTTAAAGGCCTTATTGTTGCTGTACTCGAGAAGCACAGATATGGAATTTTGAGCGTTTCTGTGCAGAGCACTGATGCATTGCCACCAAACATTGCCACTGTGCCATGTCCACCCGAAGAAGAACTCATTGAGAAGTACAAATCCCGGTTTAAATCATTATAATCTGATTGTCTTTTTGTAAAAAAATGTTATTGTACAGTGTACATACAAAGTATGCAAACCCTAACCCCTACCTTCACCATCCTGGGTGGCGAACAACCTGGGTGTCATCTTTGACTTCTCTCTCTATTGACCTCATATCGCTGACCTTGTCAATACATGTATGTATATATTTTTGTTGATGTAACTAAGTTTCGCAATCTCATGTAAATGCTGCGCACTGTTAACCGAGGGGAGGCTTGCGTTTTGCAAATAATAAAAAAACAAACAATACATCTCACTTTCAACTCAACTCCTCGGGTACTTTATACTTTCCCTGACCTTCCCTGAAAAAGTCAATATCCCCATAGTTATGGTTCTCTAGGGCTGCAAAGCTCGCGGACATCGAGGACAAATTGGGGGCCTTAGAACGCGCCAAGCGAGCCGTTGCAGATGGGAGAGAAGCCAGTTCGCATTTGCACATTGAGGCCCAGTACATAGATGGATTCGAAAATTCAATTTCTCACAGATGGCTTTACTACGGGATGTTGCAAAGTAAGAATGTATGCTCATTTCGAGTGAAGGTCAGCGGCTTTGATTTTCAGCTCGCGGCCTGAAGAGGCCCACAACTCGCACTGGCAATATAAGGTTCTATTGTTTTTTGACCTTGAGAGACAGGGATCATGCTAAAAGGACTTCATTTGAAGGAGGGGTGCAATAACGTAAGAGACGATAAAGCAGAAAATTCAGAAACTAGACCGAGTTTCATGTTAGTTCAGTATACGAAAAATCGTTGTCACAAGCACAGTGGGATTTATGGACTGCATTACGCAGAGACACAATGGAAATTGCAAATATAATGTAAGAAACTCTTTAGACACTATTATACCGGAATGAAGAATTAATGAATGGATGAATGAATGAATGAAGAGCAAGTAAAACGTTTGTGGGATCGTCTTTGTACCGGGCACATGGGCATGCAGGTTCACATTCCACATGCATGTAGACAAACAGTTGTTTCTCATTGTGTGTTAACCTCGATTTATTTCGTTAATTTTCGCATTGATTTTAGAGCCGAACATACTCCATTGCACTATCCTTGCAAGCAAATAGTTTCTGATCGGCCGTAATAAATAAAATGAATAATAGTAATAAAGTTCGGCTGGCGAGACTTTTTATAATTTTTATGTTTTCAAAACAGGTATATCCTACCCTACTGCTACTGCCACCAGTTTCAGACCCCGGCAGATGGTTTTTTCAACCGCCAGCTGCAGCTTCTCGTAAACAACTGCACCACTTGACGATCTTATGGGACGATCGCCAAGGGCCCATATGCCCTTACGCGGTACTAGCGGCTAGAAGCAACATATCAATCTTTACGCTGGCCTAGTGCCTAGTTGATGGAACAGCCTTGCGGTTCACCGTGCGACCAAAGTGCTTCTCTTAACGAAAACCAACACCCTGTGTACCATAAAGAAACAGCGCGTGACTCACGATAAAACGGAACAGCATTTGCGGATAGAGAGAAAAGAAAAAAAATCACATTCCGATTTAATATGCCAATTGCTGAATATTCTATAAATATTTAATGTCAAATAAATGTACTTTACCAAATGTACCGTGTTGCTGTTTGATTTTAAAGTACAGTTTCATATTCCCAATTGTGGCGCGCTGTGTTGTGAGTTGTTCTGTGTTGGTTTCCGGGTTCTGTGTGAAGTCGCATAGAAAACGACTGGGCGCGTTTGCCTACGCAGCACAGTAACGTCACGGAGAGAGGCGGGGAATATGAATGTTTTGATAATGTCAGGCTCAGGGGCGGGGGATATGATTTAGTGCTGCAAAAGCAGATCAGCCAGGGCGATGCGGCAAGTGATAGGATTATCACAAAATGGCAGCGCCCTGCTGCCTGTTTTCGCGTGTGTTTAATGGACGAAAACTCGGGTAAGGTCCGTAGGAAATTTTTCTAAAATCGATCGACTTAGGCTTAATAACACATGGCCGACCCGTAGGGACAATAAAAAAAATGTTTGACCGAACCATTCCTTTAACATTACTCAAAACTCTGATAAGGGAGCATTCATTATTGTACTATCCAAAATTACAATATTATAAATAGTGTACTTCTATAGTGCATGCTGCAGTCATTGCCTATGTTTATATGTATTCGCAACAACACTCCAATACAATGATATTAGATGAGTACATTCTTTAATAGATTAAGTAGTTCATGATAGGTCTCCCGATCACTCCTGACATCTTGTTATCAACAATATAAACACAACTCCTTGTAGAGACTTTTCATCAAAATGTATTTCACTTGTGATGTCATCAGTGATGTCATCAATGACATTTGTGATGCCATCTTTGATGTCCTAGGTGTTAGTCTTAGCAGTGCACGGTGGTGGCGTGAGTTATGGATGCTTAGCTTACCATGAATGGCGAATTTCAGGGGTTTTTCGGTTTTACTTGGAACCATAATGTCCGTTTAACAAAGTTTTTTCTTTGAATTTCATGGGTTTTATATATATATACATATTTTACACAGCCACGGTAGTGGCTGTGTAGTTATGTTTAAGTTGCTGTTTCGATAGGAAGAGCACTTTTTGGGCGGCTTATAACTTTGCTCCCCCTCGACGAATCCTCACCAAACATTGAAAAAAAAGTATATGGCCCACTCTGTGCAAAGTTTGGTGAGGTTTGGTCCAGGGGGGGGAAAGTTATAGGGGGGGTCCCAAAACTTCTTTTTTTCCCATAGACTGAATGGGGGAAAAACTTTGCGCATGCCCACAGCCCAAACCGCTGGACGGATTTTCACCAAATGTGTGGCAGGAGCAGGGGCTTGGTCCTGAAAGCGTGCTTTTGTAAATTTGGTGATATTCCGTCCAGTAGTTTTCTTTAAAACTATCAAAAAGTAGGTCACAAAAAATTAGTGATATCTATGTCCGCTCCGCGGAGACACTTCCCTGTTCGCTCCGCGGGCAGGACACTGATTGGCAAATGGGCTTGTGCCATGTCCGCGGACACGCAACATGTCCGCTGATTGGCTGGAGTGAGGCGTGATGAGCGTCAGATTGTTCCGATGCGCCCGCCATCTTGGATCTGCAAACAGCGCTGCGGCGAACAGAGGCGAAATGCAGTTTTGGGGAGTGTTTTGGTGTGCTTGGGGAGGTTTAGGGACTAAGAGATGGGTGAAATACTGTATTTGTTTAGGTAGCAGGTGCTACTGATGCATTCGCCATACCCGCGCTGTCCGGGATGTTCGTAATTAGTGAAAATGAGGGGTGTCCTAAGGATAGTATTCCCGTCCATGCTGTGCGCAGGCAAGTTGAAACTGTTCTAAGGACACGCGTGGTGTCAGCCGACATTAAAATTAATTATATGCCGTAGTTAAAATGTTTGATTCTATGGGTGTGATACTGAGTTATAAGCCACCATGGGTGTGATATGCTCTGGTGGTTGTGGCCAGGGCCTAGAGTCTTGGGTGCATGGCCGCAGGCAGTACTGCAGCATATCACACCCATAGATCACACCCATAGAATCGAATATCTATCAGGTAGTTGTGGGCAGGGCCTAGAGAGTACTGAAGTTATAAGTCAGCATGGGTGTGATATGGTGCGGTGGTTGTGTCCAGGACCTAGAGACTTGGCTGCATGGCCAAAGGCCATGCACCCAAAACCAAAGTTATAAGCACTGAAGTTATAAGCCACCATGGGTTTGATATGCTGCAGTGGTTGTGGCCAGGACCTAGAGTCTTGGGTGCATGGCCGAAGGCCATATACCCAAGACCAAAGTTATAAGCACTGAAATTATAAGGCAGCATGGATGTGATATGGTGCAGTGGTTGTGGTTGTGATATGCTGCGGTGGTAGTGGCAGGACCTAGAGTCTTGGGTGCATGGGCAAAGGCCGTAGGCTATACACCCAAGACTCTAGGCCCTGGCCACAACCACCGCAGCATATCACACCCATAGATCACACCCATAGAATTGAATATCTATCAGGTGGTTGTGGGCAGGGCCTAGAGTCTTGGGTTCATGGCCAAAGGCCATGCACCCAAGACCAAAGTTATAAGTACTGAAGTTATAAGCCAGCATGGGTGTTATATGATGTGGTGGTTGTTGGTGTGATATGCTGCAGTGGTTGTGGCCAGGGCGTAGAGTCTTGGGTGCATGGGCAAAGGCCATGCACTCTAGACTGAAGTTATATGCATTGAAG
This sequence comes from Ambystoma mexicanum, assembly GCF_040938575.1. Taxonomy (NCBI): domain Eukaryota; kingdom Metazoa; phylum Chordata; class Amphibia; order Caudata; family Ambystomatidae; genus Ambystoma; species Ambystoma mexicanum. The sequence goes on along the minus strand of NC_090928.1, from coordinate 373,550,293 downwards.
TTATAAGTCACCATGGGTGGCTTAGAACTTTGCTCTCCCTGGATGAATTATCACCAAACTTTGCAGAAAGTGTGATATGGGTGGGCCCATATAGACAATTAAAATGTTTGATTCTATGGGTGTGATCTATGGGTGTGATATGCTGTGGTGGTTGTGGCCAGGGCATAGAGTCTTGGGTGCATGGCCAAAGGCCATGCACCCAAGACCGAAGTTATAAGCACTGAAGTTATAAGCCACCATGGGTGTGATATGTTGTGGTGGTTGTGGCCAGGACCTAGATTTTTGGGTGCACCCAAGACCGAAGTTATAAGCACTCAAGTTATAAGGCAGCATGGGTGTGATATGGTGCAGTGGTTGTGGTTGTGATATGCTGCAGTGGTTGTGGCCAGGGCTTAGAGTCTTGGGTGCATGGCCGCAGGCCGTAGGCCGTAGGCCATACACACAAGACTCTAGGCCCTGGCCACAACCACCGCAGCATATCACTCCCATAGATGGCACCCATAAAATCGAATATCTATCACATGTTTGAAATTATACTTACTGTTTGATTTGTTGAGATTGGATATATTTTTTTCATGAGTTTGGTAACTGGAGGAAATATTCTTTATTAATGTCTGTGATAAAAGAAAAGAGCATGTTAGTGTATGTATTTTATAAAGACTTATTACATTGCATAATAGACATTTCAGCTTTTTTTCGACCCTCATATTTAGTTTACAAACCAGTGTACTGTGCAATTTGCTCAGTTTCTGTGTTTGTTTTTCAAATCATTGGGTCTGTGGGAAAAATAAATCCATGTCGGATTTAAAAAAAACTTTTTTGTTATGCTACAGTCTACTTGTTTGTTTTCAGTGTTCACTTGTTGTTTCTGGCTAATGTTCTATCTGTTGCGTGTTGCAGATTTTTGGAGCAGTTAGATAACTGGCGTATTCTAACTGCCTATTTTTTTCTTATAATTGAGTGTTATTCATTTATCTGTTTGGTTGTTATAGAATCTTGGGCCAGTTAGATACCTGTTGGAGTATTCTAACAGTTTATAGTTTTTTAATTGAATTTTTGTTAATGTTGAAGTACAGATTAGTTATTACATTTTGGTTTTAAGAAGATTAAATAAGCGTTTGTAAGATTTGTTGATAATCTCTGCTTTAGAGTAATGGTACTATCATTACATTCCAACCATCCACATTTCTTTTTTATATATGCAGTGTAGTGACCTGCATTGGTTGTGGCTCCTGCGTGGTAGATTATACCTATTGTTATGAAGGTTTTCTTACCAAGTGATACTTGACCGTGTGTGAATCAGTCAGCTTGCAGTTGTTTTTGGTACCATCTGCATTGTAACGTAGAAGCATTAGTATTACGTAGTTACTATGTGTTTGTATTAGTAAGGTGGAGCGATTATCTGAATTGCAGGTAGTACATAATCTACCATGGTTTGCATTTTGTACAAGTTGCTGAAATGGAACGGATTCACAATAAGGTATGGATACATATACAAAGCGCTCATTAGGGATTTGTTCCTGTGTCACATTGTTGCAGAGAGTGCATGTATGTTTCCACATGTATGAAATCTGGAAGATTTCATTTATAGGTATGTTTTGGTTTTCCAGTACTTGTAGTAAGTACATTAGAAATTCTTGTGGATCTTCTTGTGAGTTTATAGTGAATTTCACCATTCCAGCACAGTAGTCCAATACTTGTCTTATTCCATGAACACTATACGCGTTGTCAGGATTGTTTGTTGCGTTTCTATGAAGGACTAACATTTGCAAACACAATTGGTCTGTACTGTGTAAGTAAATGTTGTCAACAATTGGTGGCAATTGAAATAGAATATTCATTGCTACATTTGCATAGCAATTTACACCAGTTATATTTGAAATTTTTAATGGACCAGATAGTTCTGTGTCCAAGTCATTTTTCGGAGTGTGTGTTGCTTCTTTGAAGAAGTACATGAGTTACTTTGAGTAATAGGTTCTCCTTTGGTTGTGGTAACTGATGAAGTATTAGCTTCTTTTACTCTCTTTGGAGGACTTGCAGTCAGATCCTGTTGCATTTCTGTTTGAATTAGTTTTCTTTTACAACATTTTCCTTTTTGTGGAACAGGATATGTTTTTAGATGGGGGGTGTATAGTGAAAGTAGTCTATTTTATTCAAAAAGGCATGGAATATCAGCGTTTACTTTACTTGCATCAAAGTTGATTAGAAATAGACCCTCAAGTGTACGTAAGCGTAATAGTGCTACGTAGCTCATGCCTTCTTTAAAGACTGTGTTACCAATATCTATCAATGCTTTGTCTAGGGTAGGTCCTTGGGATTTATGAATGGTGACTGCATATGCTAGAGTTAGAGAAAATTGTTTTCTGCGTACATACATGTCTGTTAAGCGCACTTTCCTTTTTACTTCTGAAAATTCGTCAAAGAGAATATTGACAAACTGAATGTTGTTGTCACGTGGGTATGTTTGAAAGCCAACAACTGTACCTAGTGCTCCATTAACTAGTCCTTGCTCCACGTCAAGGTTACGTTTAAGCATTACTCTACAGTTTAAGGATAATTTTAATATTTTCTCCGTACCAGCTGTGTTGTAGGTATTTAGTCTTGTTGTGGCTTGTTGACACATGGGTAGTGTCATACCATGTACGTCCATTTTGTCTGTGGAGCAAATTTCAATTATTGGTTGCATTTCTTTTTTCAACATTGTTTCATTGAATTTGGAACACCTTCCAAGAGTTGGCATTAAGGACATACATTGGCATTTTTGTGCGCTAATTTTTCCATAACATCAGTAGCACAGGAGCTATCGCCATAAAGTGCATGGATGTGCCGCGTTTTTAATACTTCTTGTGCTTCTTGAGACAGTACACCGACTCTAATACTTTTTAAAATGTTGGCGCAAGTGAGGTCTGCAGATTGGAGCATGTTTTCTGTTAATTCTCTGTATTGGAAATGTTGCCAAAGGTTGACATTTCCTATGCTGCCAACAGTTTTATGGCAGATTTTGTGTCCTAAGGTTTTGAAAATAGGTTTACCTTTCACTGGTGTCAATTGAAGAAGATCTCTGAAAACAATAATGTGTTTTCCTCCAAAGAGCTCTCCGTAGTTTGTTTTAAGTACTTCTTGCAATCTGAGGTGAATCAAAGCCAACATTGGGTTCGAGACAATGCTCACTTCATCTATTAGTAGCATTTTCATTTGTTTTAACACTCTGCGTAGTTCCATTGCAGCTTCTGTAGAAAGTTTATAATAGTCTAATTTGTTTTGGTGTTCTACTGGAGTATTAATCGGTGTAAAGTGACACCGCCTATGTTATAGGCAGCTAAACCTGTGGGGGCAGTTACAAAAGCTGACACTTTGTTTTTTGTCAATTGTTGAAGGAACTTGCTGATGATTTTGATTAAGAATGTTTTGCCTGAACCAGCTTCAGCACTGACGTATAGTAGTATAGGTTTGTAATTTTGGCAGGTACATTCTTTATTTTCGTGTTGTACACCATGTGCAATTTCTTTTGTTACTTTTTCAAAAATGGTGCGCTGGTCTTTGTTATGTTTTGATTGTAGTACATTTAAGTCTTCTGTATCTTCTTCATAGTGACACATGGTGTTTTCTACTTCTGACATAGCTAATTCTGCCTCATTTGCTATTAGTGGCTGTCCCAGCGGTTCTTGGCTTCCTGTTACAGAAGGTTGACTGTTGTGGGAAGTGTCCTTATCTAGTTGGGCTTGGAGTTCTTCATGTTGCTGTTCATTGTGCAACATTGTTGTGTACTGTGTAAAGTTTACATCGGTGATAGTGCTTTCATTTGCTTTGAAAGCGTCTTCATAGGAGTCATAGTTATCTAGTATCTCTTCTTTTTTTCTCCATGGTTTAAAAAGTTGTAGCAGGGACATGTAATATAGTTCTTTCTGTTGAGGAGTTTTTAATGACAATTTGATATGATTAATGAATTAATTAAGCTTCATTTGGAAGTTTCACTAAGTTGCCTTCACAATCTGTCACTCTATATCTACCTTTTTTTTCATCGGGTTTTATATTATTTTTGTATGCAAAGTTTTGGGCTATGCGGTATAGACACATGGTTTCCAAAGTGGTACTCCTGTTCGGGTAGTATGTGTCTAGTAAATTATTTTTCAAAATGTCTTGGCTGTTGGGATAATTGTTTGGCTATTTCTTCTATGTCCTCATATGATTTGAGAACTCTTTTTCTAGATTTAGCAGGACCAAGACTTAGCCATGCTATATTTTCAGATTTTCCATGCAAAGTAGTACCAGTTAAACAATATGCAGCTTCATAGGAGCCACATTCTCTATGAGAGAGCATTTTTATGCCTAAGCTGTACAATTTCTGAGATAATGTTTGGTCTGATGATAGGTCATTGCAGAGGTCTTGATGCTATGTTTTTTCTGCTTTTGTTAAGTACGCTGTAACATATCGTGCAACTGCAGTGGAATTGTCTGCAATGTACTCCACATCTATGTTTGCATTCCATAAGAGGGCAATGATTGCATTGTAATCATTGATATATTTTGATTCTTCTGTTCTTTTTATGTAATACATGTTCTTAGGTGATTTACCTTTAACACTATGTCGAACTGAAGACATATAGTTGTTCACTTCACCTGTTTCTGTAACTGGTCTAGGGAAACCAAAGTGGCATTTGGTGTAGTATTTCCCTTTGTTTTTGTATTTGAGACGACAATATTTGCCACATTTGTTTCTTTGAAATTGTACAATTTGTGCATGAAGGTCACTATGTCTCTTTTGTGAAGGGATTTCACAAGTGACATATTTTTGGATGAACTGCAAAACAGTGGCATCACTGTCCTGACCAAATTTAGGAGCATCTTTAATACATAAAAGCATGTGGCTATGTGGTGCTCCTCTGGCTTGGAATTCTTTTCTCCAAAAGAAGTGTTGGACTTCTCCGATATTCTGCACAACTTAATGTAACAAACCAAGTGCCAAGTGGGTGGGCCAAGGTTTCTGATCATACAACGTACATCTCCGTGACGTTGGAACCAGTACTCTTTCGTACCACGCATGTTTGCAAACAGATTTGTAATGCTTGATTTTAAAACATAATCTTTTTCTTGCACTTTTTGTATTAATTGAGTAGCTGACATATTTTGAAAGTGGGTTCCTGATTTCAATATGTGTGCAACTCTGTAACATAGAGTTGCTAGTTCACCTTCAAAGAGTAGGTGGAATATGTATTCAACATTTTGTCTAAATCTGGGATCTTCAGAATACATTCGTAATGAGCGGTATTCTGATACTGTTATCTGAGTGGGTCTATCATCATACCTTCCTCCTTTGTCAGTAGGAAATAGTAGAGGAAAAGCACATGCTTCTATACTTTTTTCCCAAGTGCTCATTGGCGATCCTTTGGTTTGTCGCATTTGGTATGTTTCTAGTGCATCATCTATGTTGTCATTAGAGTGTAATGGATGAATTGTATAATGGTCTAAAATATTGGATACTGTATCAGGATCTAGAAGTTCAAATTGACCAGTGACTCTTGAATTATTTCAGTTGTTTCCCTTAAGTTTTCTTCAATATTTATTTCTTTATAGTATTCATTATTGTCTTTTAGATATTGCAAGGCTTCTCTAACTTTATGTAAATCCACGAGTTGTTGCCAATTTTTTTTTGTCTTTTGCTGGTACACCATTTACTAAGACAATTAAAGATTGCTCTATTGGACGTTGCACTCCTAGAGTGTGCACATTTTCTGTCAGATCTAATGGTAAATAAACTACTTTGCCACGAATGCCTTTCACCAATTCAGAGGGAGGTAATTTTGCTGTTTTTGGTTGAAGGCGTATTATTGCTTGAAATGGGTGCACTGTTTGGATTATGATGCTCCCATATAAAGTGAGTTGTTGCAGGGGTTTTGGTAGTGGGAATAATTCCAAGTTATTTGTGATAGCACGTGAAGGAGTTTGGTTGTTGTCTAGTTTTGTGGTGCAGTAACTGCAAAGTATTAACGGGTCAGGTATTTCATATTTGTTTTCTGCTAAAAGGTAGAGAGCTAATTCAAAACATTTGGAATCTTCATTGTCTTCTATTTTGTATGTTACATCTATTGTTTTTGTGTGACTTTTGTAAAAAGTTCTGCGGCAACACACACACACATGGTTTGGTACTTCAGAGGATGTACTTTTAAATTTTAGTATTTCTTTTTTGTATGTGTGTAGTAGAAGGTTGCCATGTGCAGAATTGTTGCTAGTCTATTGTAAAGCTATTGCATTTTGTAAGTGGCTTTCACTTCCAAAATATTTTCTCTGGATATGGTTGATTTCTTCTTGTAGGTCTTTGGGTGTACCATGTAGAAGAGTGTTATTTAAATTGGCTAGTTCTAAAGCAGGACTTTTAGCATAGTACAGTTTATAGACTAAATTTTTAGTTGAATGATGTGTTGATATCATTTTGATATCATGGAAGGTGCTTTTGCAAATAGGTCCTGAAATGCAGGCTAATGAATGTCCTTCTAGTCCTCTGTATTTGCGCACTGGACAGGTATCCATATTTTGCAGCACTTTCATTTTGATGTTGTCTTTACCTTTCACATACTGATTGAGGAACTGGTGTAAAGATTTGAAAGATTTTGTGGGAATGTTACACATTGACGTGCATGGCCATTTGTATACTGGATGTTCTGGTTCAGTCGAATGGAGAGGTAATTCTGAGTTTTCTGGGGACATTTTTGTGAGCATTGTTTCTTGTTCCATTATGGTATTATTAAGTTTTTCATAACCTTGTTCACTGCTATGGATGGCAATTGTGTTTGTTTGGTTTTGTTTGTATGCTTCTTCTTTAAAATATGGTTCTGTGCTCGTGGTGTGACTCCATTCACCTCCACAAATATTTAAGAAGTTATTTTTGTTGACATTCCGTTTATTGGGGAGTTTTTTTGTAGTTTAGTAGTTAGTTTTGTTAGTGGTTTCATCCTGTTTAAAACTAAAATAAATAACTTCCTTTTGAGAAGGATTGCACTGTCTACGAGAGCTTCTAGGATTAATTTTCTACGGTAGGTTTTAAGGGTTGTGCATGATTTCCCTACTGTTTTTATAAGATTGATTCTGAAGGACTCTGTAGCGTAACATTTGAGCTAAAATACTTTTTTTGGTATGGTTACTTGCTAGTATATCAAGATTTATAGGAGCAGTTTTAGCAATAGTGGTAGCCAAATTCTTGTTAAGCATTTTTTGTTTTGTTTTACATTTTGATAGAGGGGACAAAGTTTCTGTACTAGAAGCTTGTTTTGTTTCGCTAAATGACTGCATTAGCTGTTTTGTTTGAACGTTTTGTACAAACTCTGGTAGAGATGGATGCTTATTTTGGATACTTTCATTTTCATTTGCTCTATTTCTGCGCTGCTTTCTACGGATTTGCTTTTTGGTAGGCATTCTTTGGGGTCTGTTGAAAAAAAAAGAAGGTATGGGTTGGTCTGTTTTGCAATGTATGTGTGCTGTGTGCATGAGTGTATGAGTTTGATGGGAAAGATGTATGTGGTGGTGTGTGATTGTGCATTGGGCAGTTACAATGAGTTGGGAAGGCTAGTCTTCTGTTTGTGTGTTAATAAACTGTGGTTCAGATGAGAGTAGAAAGTAAGCTAGTGGTGAGGAGAAGCATTAATAGTAAACTTAAGGGTATAAAATTAAAACAGTTCTTTGTTTTGTAGTACTAACATTCTAAGGGTTAAGTATGTTATTTGTGTTCCAAAAAAACAGGGATTTGTGTGCCATTCTGCCTGCTAATCTCTGTTTAATAAATGGGGATTTGTGAGCAGAATGGTTCAGAAATCGCTGTTTTATTTGGTGCACAAATTACATTAATGAACCACACAGTGTCTTTGAAGAACAGTAAAAATATAAAGGTAGTATTGTACTTACTCTTTTTTTGTGGAATGAGCAGGTTTCTACGGATATGTTGTTTGTAATTTAGATGCTGCTGATTTTCAGGAGAGGGGTCTTCACTGCAATTGTAAAAGAAAGAAGTTAGTAATTTTGTGTGTTTATAGCACTGATGTTAATGTAGACGTTGATTTTTATGTTTTTGTGGTAGTATTCTTGTTTGATATCTGAACATAGTGTATGCATGCATTTCATTTGACTATGTGCAGCCTTTATATTTTATTTACAGCGTGTTAGTTCAACATGCTTTGCAAATGAGTAGAATTTTAAGTGCATGAAATTCACTTGGTTTTGTACAGCTGTGTTGTAGATAGCAGACAGGTTTGGAAGTGATAGTTGATTATAGTAGATGGGAACATTTTGAATAAGTTCATCCTATAGGTAGACATGCCAACAATTGGGAGCACCTGAGAGGGAGATTTCACCACAGCAATCGGGAACATTTATTTTTCTCATAGAATTGCATTGGGATTAGCATTAATTTAGGTGGGAGACAGTAAAAAATAGTGCGATTTTTCAATGAAAAATCGTGAGTCTCGCGCGTAAATCGGGAAGGTTGGCAAGTATGTATAGGTTATGCAGGAGACAGTAAAAAATAGTGTGATTTTTCAATGATGAATCGGGAGTCTCACGCTTAAATCGGGAGAGTTGGCATGTATGTAAAGGCTATGCAGATTTAGTGGCATTACTCTGTTTATATGGATTCATAAGAGTTTTACATGTACTCTGAATAAAATATGCATACCTGCAGTTTGTAATCATGCATGTGGATATGCATGGAGCTGTAAGTAGAAATCTTCGAGAATTGTACAGTAGTTTTTGTAGTAGGTGCTTTCCAATGATATGAGACTTGTACTCAGAGTGATCAACAGGACATTTGAAGTGCGCAACTCTGATGATGGAGTTAGATGTAGAGGTATTGGATGTGATTGGTGGATGGTTGTGGGACTGCTTAGCTGTATCCAATGAGGGAATGGAACCGAGAGTGATGTGGAAAGTGTAGAAGGGCTGGCTAAGAGTTACGTACCGCTCGGACACCGCGGCTTTCCACGGGTAGGGAGTGCCACATACAGGGTTTTCCAGCAAATCCAGCATGGAAAGGGGACTGTAGGGATCAGCCAATCAGTTGTTGACATTGTGGATTTGTGTAGAAAGAGAGTGTGTGTAGTGAAGATGGCAGAGGTGGTAAAAGTCAGGGTGTTGGTGCTCGGAGATATGTTTGTCCATGGTTTATAGCAGTATTCTCAATGCAGGCATGTGGCAAACAATTTTCGATGTTAGAGGAGTGAAGGTGGTGTGGAGTGCTGTACCTGATTGCAATGTAGAGGCAATTCTCCAAGTTTGTGAAGATATGCGTAGGATGAACAGTCCCCATCTGGTAGTTTTGCACTATGGTTCTTTCTATTTGGGCTACGTGAGTGCCCCTACTTTGTTGGCAGATTTGGAACACTTGGTTCAAGCAGTAATGAACATCCTTCCAAATGCAAAAGTAATTTTTTCTGGATTACTACCTAGGGCAATATGGGACAATAGTTCTATTTTTTGTCCTCAGCAAAACATTGCTAGGTGTGCAATCAAACGAGGCATGCATGCTTTCATGCTTAGAGCTGGTATGTTTTTCTGTAACAATGAGAATATTGATTCGAGTAATGCTGCTTATTTTGAAGAAGATGCTGTTTCTTTATCTTTTTTTGGGAAATGCCATGCTGTTTTGGAATGTAAGGGTTGCTTTGGAGAAGGTTATGTGAAGATTTTAGTTGTAAAGTAAGAAAAAAAAAACCCAAAAAATACAAAATAACAGGTGTCTGTCAGGCATCTGCAAAAAAAAAAAAAACGGCTCTTTTCAGAGCACACCTCAAAGGGGAAATGGGGCACACTATTTAAATGTGCATTCACCACGCTCAGATCTTCGATATGTCCGCGGACATGGCGGTAGTCTGTAGACAGCACGTATTACATATGGAAATTCTGGGGTGGAGAGGCATGCAAATGAGACTAAGCGGAGCTAGGGATTGGTCAGTAAAGATTAGTGGGTGTGTTGTGTAAGGAGAGATTTTGTGAGAACGACTTTTTCCTGAGAGAAGAACAGATAGCTATGGCTGTGTGTTTTCAAAAACAGATTATCTGGATTTTGGGAGACTCATGGATACATTGGTTGGAGGTGCATGCAGAACATTGTGGAGTATCTGTAGATCTTGGATTCCCTCATGTGGAAGTGCACTGGCATGGAGTGCGTGGAATAAAGTGGCTGGACTTGGTACCTCTGCGTGCTACATTAGAGACTCTAGAGAATGGAGAAAGAGAGGCGCAACGATGTTGGCATGTCCTCTTTTCACAATGAAAATATTATGTTTCATAGCACATACATTTTTCGCAGAAATGGAGTCCATTTTACATATGCTGGCAATCAGATTTTTCTGAGAAATGTACAAAATGCATTGCAACCTTTTTTGGTATTACAGTAATCTATTTTGCAGTAGATGTTGACGAATGCAAGTTTTTCAAACACACAAAAACACCGCCAAAAGGCTCTTTTCAGAGCCATCACTTACTCCCAAAGAAAAGTGCATTGGTTTTGCTAGGGTAGCACCCCAAAATTTAATCTGTCCTAGGACTGTCCACAGACTTTTAAAAAATGTGCAGGGCCCTGCACTGTTTATTTGACAGTTCTATTTTTAAACTGTGAAAGGCGGCTCTGAAAAGAGCATTTTTTGGATTTTTGTTGTTTTATATTTTTTTTGCTTTTTTACACATGACACACTGGGAGAGGAGGGGAAAGGAGGGTAATTAAGGGACACCAACCATGGGGATAAGAAAGGGCAGGTGGAGAGAGGAAGATGTAGGGTGGGCCTTATTTAGGTAGGTAGCAGGCCTTGTGGTGGTCTGTGACCATAGTCTCGATAGCACTTTGAAGACTCTCCCCCCTGCAGAGTAATGCGTCACAGTACATACACAATATTGTGATCCTCGAAAGGTAAGGGTCAAAAGCATCGCGAATGGCCTGTGAAGCAGCTGGAGGAATGCGCTCTCCCACAGGAGTGTCTCTTGTGGTGAGAAGAGCAGAAACGGAGGATGATGTAGAGGAACTCAACCTACTACATTTATCGCAAGGTACAACCTTGCGAATGTCCGCACTGTGGAATGAAGTTAGGTTTCGCTTCATGGATGTCGTACCAAAGTTGTCCGAACCATGTCTCCCACGACTCAGCACCAATTTGCATTTGTTACAGGAGACCTTTTGGTACGTTACCATAAACGGTAAACAACCGCCACAACCAAGACTCTCGGTGAGTGCTGGTAGTAGGGAGTTCCTCGACCTCATTCTCTTAATCCTCTTCATCCTCGTTCTGTACATCCTCACGTGTGTTCCCCTCTGCAGGCCCTTGAGGGGGTGGTAGTGGTGGAGGATTTGGGGGTGGTGCTGAGGCAGATGTAGAAACAGCATCCATGGATGCTATTAGGGTTGATGAGGTAATCTCAGCAAGAGCAGCAAAGGCAACAAAAGTCAATCTGCAATAGCCAGAAGTACAATGAAGATCAGCTCTGGGGTGTGGCCTTTTATAGGGGTAGAGGGGTGTGCCTCGAGAACATATCGAACACTCAAAAGCATTCAAAAAGTTAGAAAAAGTATGTGGAAAGCCAGGGCCATTGTCTGGGACATGTGAAATGGTGAATTATTACTGTAAAATAATTTGGATTGTCTGAATAAGTTCTTTTAAAATGTTGGGCAACCGGACAGAGTCCGAAAATTAGGACTCACGCTCAGCGTGGGTGCGTTCACATGATGACATCGGGAAAATGTCTGCGAAGGGAATGGGTGTCTGCAGGACACCAAATGCACAGGAGCGGTCATGCGCATGCGCGCGGGTGTTCTACGGACAGTGTTCGGGTCCTGAAACCAATTAAAAGTGCGACACAAGTGAGACGGACAGTTACAGACAGGCACGATGTTCGCAGGACTTACGGGTGTGGTGCGCATGTGTGTAGATGTTCTGCAGACTGTATGGCCAGGTATAGTGTCCTTAGGACACCTCCATTTTGTTTGACTATGGACATCCCGGACACCGTGCCTGTTCTACGAACAGTTCCATATTGGTTGTGAACGGTACGGACAGGTATATTGTCCTTAGGACACCCCCATTTTGTTCATTTACAGACATCCCAGACACCTGGTTTGTTCTAAGAACAGTTTCATCTTGGTTGCAAATGGTACGGAGAGGTATAGTGTCCTTAGGACACCCCCATTTTGTTCATTTACGGACCTCCCGGACAGCTGGTGTGTTCTAAGAACAGTTCCATCTTGATTGCGAATGGTACGTATAGGTCCTTAGGACATCCACATTTTGTTAATTACGGACAGGCTGGACAGGCGCGCTGTCTGCAGACATTTTAACTGCTTTAAAAAATAAATAAATAAGACACAAAGAATTTCATTAAAAGAAACATAACTTTTTTTATTATATACATATACACAAATTATGAAAGGGAGGGGGAAGCAGAAACTGATACAAAAACAGGGGAATTAGGGGTTTGGAGAGAATGGATGGGAGGGGATGAAGGGATGGACGTCTCATCAAAATGTTTATCTTGTTGTTGTGGGTTTGGGGATAGTTCACTGGGAAATGGAGAGGGGGCACAGGTACAGGTGGGACACTGGTATTTAATTTTTTCTTTTATGTGGTCCTCCACTAACTGTTTCAAGCCATTGAAATTTTCCTTGAGCATGTCTATGTTCTGTTCCATGCGTTCCAGAGTCTTTTCCAATGTGTCTTTTGGTGTAATATTTTCATTGTTTGTATGGACTGTTAAAAATAAATATATATATCTATATATATCTATATATATATATATATATATAGATATATATAGATATATATATATATATATGTTAAGTACACATAAGGTAATGATTATTAATTTGCATATATAGAGAAGTGTCTACCATTATTATCACTGTCTTCAGACATTTCCTCATGTGGAACATTTTCTTCAAGCCACTCCAAAGTACTGCACATTTCTGTTTGAAAAACAAAAATATATTATTTATACTGTACCTCATACAAAAAGTATAGCAATATAAAAGAAAAATGAAGTTTACTTACTAGGTTCTGGTAAGTTGTATTTGTAGTGTTGTGTAGGTCTAGTGTTGCTTCTGACTGCAGTTTCTGTGAGGTAATTATGTTGCAGGTATATCTATTTTGTTATGGTAAAATCCATTTTTATTACATATCGTATTTAAATGGATGGTTGATGTGTTAAATATGTAGGTTCCACTGCTTATTTATTATTATATATAATGTGTTTATGTGCTGATTTTTGAACTTGTGCAGTGTTTATATGGTATGATAGAACAATTTCAGATACCCCCTGTGTTTTTGGGTAGTGTTGATGTTGTCCGTGAGCGTCCGCGGACATCAAAATCATTAGCGGGGTGTTCAGTATGTTCTATGTTACTTGTATATAAAATAAGAGAATCGTAGTAAACATCTATCAAATTTACACTATGAAAATGTATATTCAGTAAAAAAACTTTGTTAAATGGACGTTATGGTTAAGTTGTGCTACTAAAACCTATGAAATTCAGTAAAAAAACTTTGTTAAAGGGACATTATGGTTCAAAGTAAAACCGAAAAACCCCTGAAATTCGCTAGTTATGGTAAGCTAAGCAACCATAACTCGTGCCACCACCGTGCATTGCTAAGACTAACACCCAGGACATCAAAGATGACAACACAAATGTCATTGATGACATCACTGATGACATCACATGTGCATTTACCTTTCATGAAAAGTCTGTACAAGGGATTCTTATTGTAATGTTAATAAAAAAGTGTCAAGGATCATTGGAATAAATATCATGAGGTACGTAGTGCATTAAGTAATGCATTAATCCAAATAGCATTGTATTATGAAGTTTTATCCAATATACTAAGGTACACATGTAGTAACATAGGCATAGTGTGAAGCAGACATGATGAAGATGCAATATTATTAATCTTGCCATGTTAAATAATAAAATTATAAATGCTTTCTTATTAGAGTCTTGCAAACTATGAAACATTTAATAAGTACCTAATCAAACCCACTTACTACATTATTGCATTACTGCACACAAAACACAAACACACAACAAGACATACAAATAGAGCATATACAGGGAAAGTGAAGTAAACATAAAAACAGCAGTATTACCCGAAAATCTTCATAACCTAACTGATTATCTTCCTACACAGAAATGATTGCTCTGCTTCAAAGCTACTACTTCCCTATGTATAACTATCACATATTGTGACTAGACCCTAAAGAAAGTAGTATAAGTGCAACATATACAAATATGAGCATATCCAGGAAAAGTACAGTAATAAAAAAACAACAGAACTATAAGACAGTGTTGATAACATTACTAATCATCTTCATACATAGAAAGCATTGCTGTCTTCCAAGTCTGTGTTTTCCCCTTTGTATATGTTTCATATGCTTTGAGTGGACCCTAAGTGAATTAATGTAAGAACATATTTGAAATATAAGTCTACAAATATAGTACTTTGTACTATAGTATAGTGAAGTTTTAGTTCCTGACTGTTACTGGACTAGATAAAACAATAAAGGGAAAAAAGAGTGAGCCAGACTTGTGATGTTATCAGTGATGTCATCAATGACATTTGTGATGTCATCTTTGATGTCCTAGGTTTTAGTCTTAGCAATGCATGGTGGTGGCGCGAGTTATGGTTGCTTAGCTTACCATAACTAGCGAATTACAGGGGTTTTTTGGTTTTACTTTGAACCATAACGTCCCTTTAACAAAGTTTTTTTTACTGAATTTCATATGTTTTTAGTAGCGCAACTTAACCATAATGTCCCTTTAACAACGTTTTTTTTTACAGAATATGTATATATATTCACAGAAAAAAACTTTGTTAAAGGGACATTATGGTTAAGTTGCACTAATAAAAACCTATGAAATTCAGTGAAAAACTTTGTTAAAGGGGTGTTAGGGCGACAAGTAAAACCAAAATAAAACTGAAATTTACCAGTTATGGTAAGCTAAGCAAACATAACTCGCCCACCACCACTGAGCACTGGCAAGACTAATACCCAAGACATCAAAGATGACATCACAAATGTCATTTATGACATCACTGATGACATCACATAGCTGGGCCACTTGTTTTTGTTTACTGACATATCTAGGCCAGGCGGTTTTGTTCACTGACAGTCAGAATATCAAAATTTAAAATGTGTTATATATCTAGATGTTACTCATGTTGTATGTTCTTATGTTCTTAAAGTACTTACTTTAGGGTTTGGTCTAAGCTCATGGTGAACATATATGGGACAATAAGCATGCCTCAAATACACAATTAAGTTGTATACATGATGATGAACATTATTGTTATTGACATTTTCTGGTGATGTCGTTTCTTACTTTCTTACTTTAGTTTCCCTGTATGTGTCTCTGATTTGTATGTATTGTGGGTCTTCATATGTATTGTTTGTACTAAGACAAGTATGTACTAAGTCTTGCTTGAATTATTAGCTATTTATTCCATGTTTAACATTACTCAACACTCTGATAAGGTAGCATTCATTATTTTACTATCCAAAATTACCAGAATAAACATATTGTACTTCTATGGTGCATTCTGCAGTCATTGCCTATGTGTATGTATGATTAGGTTTCTGTATTCACAACACTACAATATAATGTTTTGTTTAGATGAGTAGATTCTTTAATACATTACATAGTTCATGATAGGTCTTCCAATCACCACTGACCTCTTATTACCAACATTATAAACACAACCCCTTGTAGGGACATTTCATAAAAATGTATTTCATATGTTATGTCATCAGTGATGTCATCAATGACATTAGTGATGTCATCTTTGATGTCCTCAGTGTTAGTCTTAGCATTGCATGGTGGTGGCGTGAGTTATGGTTGCTTAGCTTTCCATAACTGACGAAATTCTGGGAATTTTCAGTTTTACTTGTAGCCTTAATGTCCCTTTAACAATGTTTTTTCACTGAATTTCACAGGTTTTTCTAGTGCAAATTAAACATTACGTCACTTTAACAAAGTTTTTTCACTGAATTTCATAGGTTTTTATTAGTGCAACTTAACCATAACGAATTTCATAGGTTTTTATGAGTGAAAATGTTTCATGATGTTACATCACTGTATATAAATTATTAATTATTCCTCTTTTAACACTTTCAAAAAAGTAAAACACAGGACAGATTTGGAAAAGCATGCTTTCAGGTCCTTGCTGTTGCTCCTCGCGGATGTTTGCCGCAATCCGGTCCTGAAATTCGGCTGCAGCCGCAAGCATAATTTTGATTCCCATTTGAACCTAGGGCTTCGGCCATGCAGCATGCACCAATAAGCAAATCAAGAGTCCACATTTGTCTTTGCTCAAGGCCAGGCCTATTGCCCAGGCACCAATGTTATATCACCATTTGTTTTACTTACATTTTGACACTTTAGAAAAAATAAAACACAGAACAGATTTACAAAACAATGCTTTAAGGTCCTTGCTGGTGGAGAGGGCGCTAGCGAGCCGAGCAAGATGGCGGCTTCCTAGGGAGCTCTGCATGGCCCTGAAAATATCCTGAAACATCCATCCTGCTGTGGTGCCCAACTTCAACGCAGAGCACGCTGCACTGATTCCGGACGCCGTGCTGCACATTTTGAAACCATCCGGGCCCCGAAGCTCCCAAAATCGGCGGAGTTCCAGGCGACTGACTGCGGCCTGCCGGATCGGGCTTCCCGGGACGGGCAGAGGAGGGGCGCCCCAGTGGTGCGGATCACCGCGGCGCCAGTCTTTTCGGCGGCGGGCCGCCGAGAGGAGTCGGGTTGACGTCCGCGCCCTTGGCACGCATAGAGACACTGCGGTCTCTGTCCCCGCGACGGCTCGTGGGCCGGCAGGAGAAGAAGGTAGGAGCCCAGCCGGGCGCGCGCCATCCAGCGCATTCGGGTACCCCTCCAGCCCAGCGTGTCACGAGCTGGCGGTGGAGTGGCGGGTGCCGGCGCCAGTCATATCGCCTGCGGGTGGATCCGCCGGTACCCCTGCGGCGCCTCGGCCGACGCGCGCCCCCCCGGGCGGCGGACACTTCCGTCTGGCGGCTCTCTCCTGCGAGTGGACCAGGCAAGATCCCCCCGGCCATCGGGGCACGAAGATAAACTGGGAGAGGGGCCACAACAACAGACACCATTCTTTCCGCTCCCCGGCCCCCAGCCCCCGGTACCAATATAACAGAACCAACCAGTGTGAACAGGCTCACGCCGCTTACCACAAAGACGCCTTGAGCACCAACTACACTGGTGGGACAGCTGAGAGCGGCATCAGTACACTATCCCAGAGTGTTCTTAAAACACTCCCCAGGGGCCACGCCTGGACACCCAACGGCATACCCTTTGCGATCTGGCGGCGCCCCAGCACTTCCTCCACGCTCCAGCTCCCGGCCATTACAGCTGCAGGAGACCTCCAAGCTCACCATGGTCCGGGCACACTCTGCCCATACACACTAAACTCTGCAACTACGCTTCTTCATCACCAACGTCGGCACAAGGCCTCTGGCCCATCACACTAGCGAGCGAGCAACACGTACAGCCAGGAGGGGGCAGGTGGACGTGCGCAGACAATGGGGAAAACAGACAAGTCGCAGAAAAAACTGAACTTTGAGGCCAGCTCCTCCACCAGGCAAACAGATCCCAACGGCAGACCTGCATCCCCGGTAAAAGTCATGGAACCCACCGAGGACCCGACCCTCGGCCTCGATATTAAGGAAATTCTCCTGGACCTGAAAGCCGGAATTGGCAACCTGGGGAGCAAACTGGACAATCTGTCTTCCAAAGTAGATCATATCCAGCACCGCCTCGACCAACATGCCGATAGACTAGACAACGTGGAGCAACGTGTGTCAGATCTCGATGATGGTGCGGCGGCCCTAACCACCAGGGTCTCCGCGCTAGAATCCCAACTGAAAGCCGTCTCCGCTAAGAATGAAGACTTAGAGGGCCGCTCCCGGAGAAACAACATCAGAATTGTCGGGGTCCGGGAACAACAAACCCAGACCAAAATGGAAGACCATATCGAACGCATGTGTACCGAACTGTTCGGATCGGAGGACCTCTCCTCGCTATTTATAGTCGAGAGAGCGCATAGGATTCCTGCAACCAGACCTATTCCAGGAGCGAACCCACGCCCGATCATAGCTAGGATACTCAACTATAAAGACCGAGATGCAATACTCAAAGCAGCCAGAGAAAAGGGGAAACTCCTATTTGACGGCGACCCTATCCAAATTTTTCCCGATTTCTCATCGGCAGTACAAGCACAGAGGCGCTCCTTCACGTCAATTAAGCGAAGACTGCAAGATAATCACATCCTTTACTCCATGCTGTATCCCGCCAAACTCCGCATCCAGCATGACGGGAGGGCGCATTTCTTCACCACACCTGAGGAGGCTGCCGAGTACCTGGACAGGGCCGGATGTAGACCTGCAGCCAATGCCCCGAATCTACAACGGGATGAACGGAGGAGGAGAAACCCGACATAAGCCCCTTCCTCGACACCGCAGAGCGGAGCAACCATTTTCGAAACCTTCACGATATATACTACTCACCACAGAACACCATATTTATTGATTTCGGGGCCATGCGGCCTCCGGCTCGGCAACCAGCGCCCTAAGCACAGCAATCGCTGTAGTTTTATGGTCACGGGTGGGCACATCGTGGGCGTGTTGGGGGTTGCCCACGCAAGGGAGGGAAGTTGATGTTCTTCAGTTACTTTTTTCTGCTCGACCACACCCAGGCCTCCCCCCACTCTCATCCCAAGGCAGTAGCACCGCGACTCACAAGCTACTCGGAAGACAAGCCCTTCAAACTCCTACTCGGATCAAGACTCCGGTCTCACCCTCACATCCTACTGAACAGGAACCTACCTGACTCCCTAGATGACAGCAATAACATTTAAAATAGCCACCTGGAACATCCGTGGCGGTAACCAACCAGCGAAGAATAGGAACATTTTCCAGTATCTACGTAGACACAAAATCAATATTGCCATACTCCAAGAGACCCATCTCCTGCCAGCGACGGAACTTCAGTGGGCCAAATCCTGGGGGTGCCATAGATATTTCTCGTCGTACTCGTCCTATGCCAGAGGGGTTGCAATCCTGATTGATAGAAAGACGAACTTTAGCCTAATTGAATCACAGAAAGACTCTGAGGGAAGGGCCCTACTGGTGAGAGGGATAATCGCAGGGAGGGAAGTAGTGATTGTGAACTCCTACGCTCCAAACACCGATGGCCCCGACAATTTCAACTGGGTGATGTCCCAACTTGGAAAGTTCAATACAGCAACTATTGTATGGGGAGCCGACCTGAATACGCCAATTGACCCCAAACTTGATAAATCCCACAACACAACTGGGAACCCGTCCAAAGCCAGTATGCAAGTCCGAGAGATATGCCATGCGTTTGATCTATCGGACACATGGAGACAGCATAACCGCAACGCGAGAGACTTCACATTCTACTCATCCGCCCACAACACAAGCTCCCGGATTGATTATATCATGGCATCCACCCACTGCTCGTTCTCATGGGGAACGAGTCAAATCCTACCACGCACTCTCTCCGATCACTCGATGGTCACGCTTGAGGCCTCCCTAGTAGGCACAACAGTTCCCGGACTAAGATGGAGATTCAAGCCAGGCTCACTTTCGGATGCAGGCTTCGCAGCTGAATTACGTCAGGAAATGATAGCCTTCATAGAGATCAATCAAGGATCTGTCAACTCATCCAGCACCATATGGGAAGCGCTGAAGTGCTTCATTCGAGGAATATGCCTATCTAAAGAGAACGGGATGTTAAAGCTAATCCGTAGAGAGCTCTCCGACAGCGAACAACGTCTAAAGGAGATAGAGTTGAGAGCCTCCACGGCACCAAACCCTCAACTCCAAGCAGAATTGAAAAAAGAACTCCTGAAGTACAGGGAAACAGCCGAAAGGGAACTAAAATTCCTCAGCCGCGCCCACCAAATCCGTCAATACGGAGAGGGACAGAAACCTGGCGCACTACTAGCCCGGCTGCTCTCAATAGACAAAACCCCAACCCGGGTAGAATGCATTAAAGACGCACGCGGGCAGCTGGTATACACAGAAGAGGACGTCGCCAATACATTCCGAGACTTCTACTAGAACCTGTACAGTTCCAGGGGTAACTCGAGCTCGAATTCGATACAAGAGTATCTCAACGACACTGAGTTGTACTGGGTGGAGGCAGTCCTACGAGGACCACTGAACGCACCAATATCCGAAACAGAAATATTGGACGCAATAAAATCCCTCCCGAGCTCCAAAGCGCCGGGACCAGACGGGCTCACTGGAGAGTTCTATAAAGCACACGCGGCTATCCTGGCGCCTCTCCTGCTCCAAGTCTACGGGGAATCAGTTGAGCGGGGCAGCGTCCCCCCTACGATGCGTGAAGCTAATATAATAGTGCTGCACAAAACCGGTAAACCCGCAGACGAATGTGCTTCATATAGGCCAATCTCTTTGATCAACCTGGACAATAGAATTCTCGCAAAAATTGTCGCATCACGGCTTCTCCCTCTTATGCCGGCTCTAGTAATTGGAGACCAAGCCGGATTCATTCCGGGTCGCAGCACTACCTTTGGCATTAGACGGCTGTTCGGTGTTATCGAGGCCATGGACCCGACACAACAAGCAATAGCAGTGCTTCTTGACGCTGAGAAAGCGTTTGACTCTGTGGAGTGGCCTTTCATGCTGGCAACGCTTACACAAATGGGCTTTGGCAAATTCTTCATTAAGTTAGTGTCACTGTTGTACAACGACCCCCGGTCTTACATCACTCTGGGCAACACTAGGTCCTCGGGCATAGCACTGGAGCGTGGAACAAGACAGGGATGTCCACTCTCTGCCCTGATCTTTGCCCTCATCATGGAACCCTTGGCGTCGCGACTGCGGAAATACCAAATTCATAGGGGTCTTAAACTAGGTCCTCACAAACTGATTGTCTCCCTCTACGCCGACGACGTGATACTGTTTATTGGCAACCCCCAAGAAAACCTCAATCCAGTAATGCGTGAAGTAATAAAGTTTGGCCAAATGTCGGGCCTTACGATTAACCACTCCAAATCTGTAGTGTTTCCCCTGACCCCCAATACAGTCAAATTTGTAGACGATCACGTCTTCAAATGGGAAAACTCAAGGGTGCGCTACTTGGGGATATATATGTCACGCAACCACCACGACATATATAGAGATAACTATGTGTCCGCGCTGAACGCCATCCAAGAACGGATACACAGGTGGAAGACGCTTCCGTTAACATTGTGGGGCAGAACCTCCTTGACGAAAATGGTCATACTCCCTAAGCTCCTGTATCTGTTCTCTAATATTCCGCTCCTACTCCCCAAAGCCTTTCTCCTGAAAGTGAAGTCTGCAGTCCTGGAACTTCTATGGGCAGGTAAACCTGTGCGCGTCGCGTATGACACCCTAGTTCTTCCAACGTCAAAGGGTGGTCTAGCATTGCCAGACATAGAAAAATACTATTGGGCAGCCCAAGCTCATTTTTTGAGCTACTGGTATATGTCCCATTTCGTACGCCCACATGTGCAGGTGGAACGCGCCCTAGCCTCACCAGACCTGCTCAGTGCCATTATTACAAGTCAAATCCCAGTCCCACATAACTCGCTGAACACAGTCCTGTCCACATATGCAATCTGGAAAAAGATGGCTGTCAAATACGGCGTGACCATAAGATATTCCCCCCTATTACCCATCAGATACATCCCGGGCATCCCACTCACGAATGAAAAAGTTTTCCTAATCTGGGCCGATAAGATAAATGTCCACTCCTTCAGGGACCTCTTCCCGGAAGGCACCTTCCTCACCCCACAAATGGCCAAGGACAGGGGGGGAACACCTCCCTGGATATATTCCTTTATTTTAGACTACGCCACACCCTGCACAAACTGTTTCCTTCATTCCCAAAACAACCCCCCACATGGGATCTGTTACACAACACCATCCAGGCGCGGGGAGAGGGGAGGCTGGTTTCGCTACTTTACAGATCCCTCGTGGCAGACACAGGAACACCTAATCCTAAAACACAGCAAAAATGGGAATCTGCCGTTCAGTCATCAATAAGCGCAGAAGACTGGTCTTATATCCTGCGCCAAACTCAAAAAGTCGCAATAAATACACGCTTTAAACGAATACACTTCAACTTTGTTCACCAAACATACTACACTCGAGTTAAGAAGCACCAGCATCATCCAGAAGCCTCGACCCAATGCGACCGGTGCACGGCGCCACACGCAGATTTCTTTCACCTAGCATGGGATTGCCCGGGAATTCAGCGCTTCTGGGTCTCAGTCTTACACATAATTGCAGACATCATAGGGGAACAGGTGGCCCCGCTACCATTGGCGGCTCTTCTCGGCCTTACTAGACACCTACAACCCGCATCCCGTAAACTAGCAACACTCCTGCTGGTCCTGGCCCGAAGGCGAGTCGCCATGGCGTGGAGCCCACTACCCAAAATCGAAGACTGGAAGAAAGACATAACATACTGTCAGGATGTAGAGAGTGCATTTATAAGAACCCTTCCTTTGCACGCTCGCCCCCCGGATATCTGGGGACCATACATCGCATATCTGCTAAATAGTACTGTATCATCTGATTCCGTAACCACAGGAGCGTGAAATGGGGCTTTGTGACTGAAGAACTAATGTATAACCTCGACCTGACTCGAGTCAGTTTTAAGCAATGAACGCATTGATACTTGTTTTGTTGACACGGGAGTGGTGGGGCAGCCTTGGCGGGAGAGCTCGTTAGTGGGTAACGTTATATGATTCCTTTATCTTGTTCTTTCTTTCACTTTCCTTTCTCCCTCTCCGCTTTCCCCTCTTTTCTCTCCTTTGTTGTTAAGTGGATGCACCATGTTGGCGCACATGTGTACCGATGATATGGAAAGTTCAAAAATAAAGTTTTTAAAAAAAAGGCCCTTGCTGGTGCTCCTTGCGAATGTTTGCTGCAATCTTGTCCAGCACTTCGTGCTGTAGCCACAAGCAGAATCATTTTTCCCATTCAAACCTATCCCGATTTTGAAGGACTTTACCACAAAGCCAGTCCCTTGTGGTCATGCCCACTTTAACCCCACTGCCGGTCCCTCCTGGTCATGGCCAGTAGCCAGATTGTCCACTGCCCGTAGGCTATACCTCACTCACCAAAGGTATATTTCTAATTTTTGTACCAACATTAAGACACTTTTGAAAAAATAAAACACTGACACATTTGCAAAATCATGCTTTCAAGTCCTTGCCAATGCTCCTTGCACGTGTTTTCTGCAAATCCGTCGAGCCTTCGGGCTGCAGCCACAAGCAGAATTGTAGTCCCATTTAAACCTGGAGTTTCGGCCATGCCGCATGCCCTTAAAAGCAAATCAGAGTACATGATTATGAAGTAATTGCAGGGTGGTAGAATGGGTAGATCACTGCACTTGATCTACTACTTTCATTGGATTACCCTGCTGCTGGTGATGGGGTTCTTTTGTGAAGGTGTTAGGCTTCGAATAGGAGAAGGAGCCCTGCTAACCTGAGCACTGGGTTATTCAATAAGTAAGTGTTGTCATAATAAAGCAGTCTTGAAAACTATTGTTGGTGCTGCCTATTATTGTTAGAAGTCAGCCGACATGTGTTTAGACCCTCTACGGTCTTTCCCAAGGCGTGTGGATTGTGGGCCAGTCTTTTCGGCAAGGTTTTGCAAATGAGTCTGGGATTCAATCCCAATATCTTGTCCCACTATGGTTGTAAATAAGGGTGTTTGATGATGTGGAGGGGTGGCCCGGTGACCACGTGGGTGCCTGGTTTGGCATGCTTTGTAAGTATCTGCTGATTACCATTTGTCTCAGAGCCTGTGTGTGCTTGCAGTGGTAGTCACAGCGATCTGTTGTTGCAATCCTGTCCAGCACATCGGGCTGTAACCACGGGCAGAAGTTGTTTTCCCATTCAATCCCATCCCTAGCACATAGCCGGACCCTTGTGGCCATGCCCACTTTAACCCCATTGCCGGTCCCTCATGGTCATGGCCGGTAGCCAGATTGTCCAAGTCATTACCTTTGGCCTTTGGCCATGACTTGAAAAATCTGGCCACTGCCCATGGCCACAGGCTATTCCTCAGTCACCAAAGGTATATCACTATGTTTGTACCTACATTACGACACTTTCAAAAAATCAAACATGGACACGTTTGCAAAAACATGCTTTCAGGTCTTGCCAATGCTCCTTGCACGAGTTTTCTGAAAATCTGTCCATGTTTTATTTTTTTTAAAGTGGCAAAATGTACGTACATATAATATTAATATAATTTAGCCCCCACTTGATAAAATTGAGTCAGACTTTGCACAAACATTCATGTTTGGGTCTATAATCTTACTGAAATATTTTGTGCACATTCATCAAATGTCAACAAAGTTATGAGCCATATAAAAATATTGAGACGCCCCTCTAATTGCGCCCCACCTTGACAAACTCCCACCAAGCTTTGCAAACACATTCAAATCTGGGTCTAAAATCGTTTTGCTAACTTTTGTGCAGATTCGTCAAATGGCACTAAACATATAAGCATTTGAAATATTTCGGAAGCCCCCTCTAATTTTGCTCCCTCTTGGCGAAACAGCACCGCACCTTGAAGAACCATTCAGGGTCAGGTCCAACATGATACTACAAGATTTCATGCAGTTTCATTGAGTGGTGCCAAAGTTATAAAACATTCCAAAATTGCTTTTCACCAACCCTGTAATTCAGAAATATGTATGGATGTCCCCGTACATCTGTTTGCGGACTTCAGAGATGAAAAAACAAATGGCCATATTCCACCCCATTCTCATCACCCCTCACCTCCCCAGAGATATTTCCATTAGTGTGACAAGTGCAATGTTGTTTTTTTAAATATGTTTTTACCCCGCTATCTGCGGACACAGGTGGCTGTCTGCAGAACCAACATGGTGACCGCTTCAAAATATATGACGCACCTCATGTTTTTAATCAGCAGGCAGGTACGATGTCCACAGACATCACGCCACTCTCTGATTGGCCCAGGGGGTAGTCCACGGAGTGAATAGATATCACTAATTATTTTGTACATACTTTAGTGAAAATCCATCCAGTGTTTTTTTGGGCTGTAGTCATGAGCACATTTTTTTCCATTGCCTCTATGAGAAAATCCACACATTTCCCCCCCCCCCCCTATAACTTTGGCTCCCCCCACTCCTCCCCCCCGGACGAAACCTCAGCAAAGTTTGCATAATCAATCTGGGAAGGGGCTTATAGTTCTTTTGCAAGAGTGGGTGAGGATTCGTTCAGGGGGGGAACAGTTATAAGCCGCCCAAAAGCGCTCTTCCTTCTGGTGAAGTTGCTCTTCCTATGGGTTAAGCAACTTAACCAAAACTACAGGGCCACTACCGCAGGCCCTGTAAAATCTCTCTCTCTCTCTAAATAAACAAGATAATTAAACAATAAGCAATTACTTAGCAAATATTGATCGATTGATCGTTTGTTCTTATGCTTCTATGTGGAAAAACAACTAAACTAATTAAGAAATCGTTTTCATGAATGTCAAAGTAAATTATGCAAACATTTCAAGTGAATAAACATTAGCACCAAAAACAGTGAAATTATTCATCATTGCTATGCACAATTAAATTATGTCTCCTCAATATATTCATAGCATTGCAGCTCCAAAAGACAGTCATGATAAAACAACAACAACAAATGCTAGAAAATCCTATGACTCAAAACGAATGTGCCAATTTATTAGTGCATTGTGTCAGTTGCAGGGAGAGAGGATCAATCAAACAGCCCTTAGTTGATCTGTTTTTCTAACCATCGTTTGTTGTCTTATGTCAGTGTTTTCTACTAAATTCAATTGAATTGAACCCTTAGTAAAACAACACCTACGCGTCCCTATTTGAGAATGATAAATACATTTCTAGCACAGTTATTCCAATTGTGTTCAACACATTATTTTTCATGGATTTGGTATGGTATGGAAATAGTCTTTTAGCACCACCGTAGTACTTCCAAAGCACCTAGGCTAATCTGTGGAGTGGCGCAGTGAGCTGCTGCCAGGTTAAGCAAGACCATAATCTGCCACAGTGCAAAAAAGAAGCAACAGGGACACAAAAGTATGGAAATGCAGGAAGTAGATGCTACAAAAAAGAGAAGGAGGGAGGGATGAAGCAGTAATATAATGTTTTCTGACAGCATGGGTGTATGTTAGTCTTGTTAGGTGGATCATAGATCTGCAAAAGAGAGGTGAGGTGAGGTTTTCATTGGATTGTGTTTCCAAGGCAATTTCCAGAATTGTAAATTAGTACACAATGGGCCTTATTACGAGGTATGCCGGTAGCCATGGCGCTATTGGTGGCATGGCTGCCGGCAAAACCGCATCCGTGTCCGTGTCCTCGAATGAGGACTTACCGGACCATTCTGAGTTCGGATGGCCCGGTAATTCCTCACTCGAGGACACGGACACGGTTCATCCCCATTACCATTTCAGCCCCCATAGGGCTGAATGGGAATGGGAGAGGGAGTAAACAACGGGCCATTACGAGATGGCCCGTTGTTTGCTACCTCTTCCCCTTGCGGGACCAGGTATGCATGCCTGGTTTTCCCAGGCGTGCTTAACGTGTCCCGCGAGGGGACCTCGTAATGTGGCGGAACGGGATGAACGGCGCCGCAGCCTTTTACGGCGCCGTTTAACCCGTTCTGCCAGGGTCGTAATGAGGCCCAATGTATTGTAGGATGCATGAGGGGCTTGAGGGTGTGGTCGGGCAATCCTGTACGTTTGGTGGCTTATTTGGCCTGGCAGTCATATACGATGTGGCCTAGGGCAAACTACAGAAAGTCAATTCTGTGACTACCAAGCCTGTGTCAAGAGTGGCCTAGTCAAGAAAAGACAGTGGCCCTCATTACAAGTCACACTTTAATGCCTGCTTTTTGCAGGCGTTAAAGTCCAAGGCGCTAAGCGACCTTGGTGCTAATTACGGCACCGTAATTTACGGTGCCGTAATTAGCGCCTTCCCCATCCCCATTATGCCCTATGGGGCAAAAATGGGAATGGGGAAGGGCAAATGGTGAATGGGGAATTACCGCCCCACTCACCTTGGAATGGGGCGGTAATTCCGCCATCCACCATGGCGGAATCCGGCATGGACCATGGTGCTAATAGCACCATGGTCATCCACCTGACTTGTAATGAGGGCCAGTGTGTAAAGATAAATGATGCTGATAACAGAAGGTTAAGGAGTGGATTGGTCAAACTAATATGGTAAAATTGGAAATGCCTGGCACCTTGATATCAAGAAGGGTATTACTAAGAATGTGTTCCGTCTCATATCATGCTTGAATTTAATGTAGTTCACAATGTGACAGTGGGGTGCCTTAATTGGGAGTAAACTACAATAGTACACTAATCTGAGATACAATGTGAGAAGTTACTCTTATATGAAGCCGGGCAGCAATAGAATGTCTGGAGTAATTCCTTCTACCTCAGGCACACGCATTTCCCCTAATCAGAATTGATGTGTCAATTAACAAGGTTTTAGTGCCAAATGCACAAACAAAAATCACAGATTTTTTTTCCTGACACAGGAGAGCAATTTGATGGCGAAGGACATTATTAATGGTGGTCCACTACTAAGCCAATGCATTGAACATAGAAATAAAAGAGATTCTGGTCTAATTACAACCTATCAAGGATGAATGGGAAAGTGTAATGAGTCTGTGTGCAAATGACTATTTTTAAAATGACTCCCAATGCTCAAACTGTGGTAAATTGCCCCAAAGAGAGGAAATTGGAAACACTCTTCAATTCCCTCCAGGGAATAAAGGTAAATCTACGAGAAGACAAGATTCACCAAGTGACCCTGTTTGTGCATTAGGAACTGAGATTGAATATTGCTTGTGGAATAGTCCAGACTTTAATCAATTAAGATACAACGAGAATTGAAAAGCCCAAAAATGCTGCCTCTTTTGTCTAGTCACTTTTCAGTGGTCAAAGCATTCATAAAAGTCCACGTACAATTAACATGGAAAATGAACAACAGGGACAAATACTTTACTCTGTAAATGTGATTTGTATTGAATTGCTCATAGGACTCAACACCAACAGCATCAATGATCTATAGTAGATTGCTGAGAAAGACTTTGAGTGTCTCTTGCTGTCCACTTCAGATATCATTAAGGAAAGTGAACCAGTAGGGAAGAGTCCCTTAACTGAATAGATTGGCTACTTGATTCCCACACAGAGGAGCATCCGAGGATCTCTAACCATAGTTAACCCTAAGTTAACATATCTCCAAAAACGGAAGAGTAGAACTTACAGCACAAATCTAAACAAAAAATGGACGGCAAGAGATTTTTGAGAAAGTTTAAGAGAAAGAAAGATAATTACAGAAACAAAACACAGGAAACTGGAATGAGAAACAGCAGTAACACAGACCAAAGACTATCCTCTGTAATTCGCACAGGTGAGAGACACGATTGAACTTGAAAAAAGAGAAGGAAAATTCGAATTGGACCCAAAAGAGAAGATGGTACCATTAAAGTTGAAGCAATTACATAATCAGGACAAGAGAAAATTAAATAGGAACAGCAACGGAAATGTATTGAGTATTTGGGGTATTGATTCCTACACAGTCAACATACATGGGAAACATAATAAATCTAGCTAATGTAAGGAAGGCATGGTACCAATAGTAAGACAGATAAAAGTGACCACAGGGTGGTTATTGAACTCTCACAAGGGTGCGATAAACACCTATGTAAACCTAAATCTAAAGATGGGAGCAAGCTACGACCATCAAATAATAAAGAATGCAATCGTAGGGCAGTCTTGTCAAAACTATTGCCAATCCTTACTACTAATTTACAAATAATGTGGGGTGATGTTCATGAAAAAGAAAGAAGTGTTCACAAAAATATAAGTGAGGATGTTTGGCCCGTTTGCCTCCTTTCCCCGCGTTTTCAGCACGGGACAAGACGATTCACTCGAGCAAAGCACACACTGTGGCTTCTGCGACATGAGGGTACAGTTCAATTTTCACAGTTCACGATCTTCTGTGTCCAAGCCTATTTACTTCTTGCAAGTCTATTGACTCAGAGGTCCTAGTATACAAAAACAACACAAAAATGTTATTTTCCTTTTCCAGTATTCAATTTGGGTGTAAAGAAGGTGAAGTAGACACAACAGACAAAAGGAAAGGTGTGACGATTGCGTGGATGGGTACAAATCAGAACACATTTTGTTTGAAAGGTTCTTAAATGTCATAATCACAACAAAAGCACACATTTAAGAAGTTCATTTAACAAGTGCTGTTCGGTGATCTGCTGGACCTGCTGCTAAAGGAAAACTCTTGGTATGGACTGCACCTTCGGATTTATCTGGACTTTGGCATTGATTTAGAGCTGCTAACTAGTGTTAGCCCAGTTTACCATCACTGCAGGCAATGTATACTTGTCTTTCTTTGCTCTTAGGAAAGCACCATCTAAGCTCCTCCCCATTACCCAAGAGCACTATATTTACAGGGACCCGCCCGCATTTGTGCCCACACACTTAAGAAGTGCATTTAAAAAGTGCTGTTTGTGTGATGTGTGCTGTTGGTGTTGGAACGCTATAACGGAAGGTTTATTTGGATCTAGTGTACTGTATCATGAACAAGTGAGTTGAGACCCTGAAGTATGTGCTACTTTTGCTTCCTCTATTCCACGTGTTGCGAACGTATTGTTCAGTTGGATATTTTGATTACTCTCACAGTATGAATGCATCGGGCTAATTAGTATATGCTAAATTGTTGGCAGTCAATACATTGTAACTGCCGCCCGTACTGTGACTGTGTAGGCAAAGACATTGCAGCTCGAAATTTGACAACGCGACCATTTTCAGATAGACTGGTGATTCTCTGGGTTACTAGAAGATGCACGATAGATTTCTTTTCTTGTTCTCTCAACGGCTGTGTTGTATATATTAGTGTTAAGATCTTGGCCAATCAACTGAGGAATGGAGTTAACACCGGATTCGGGGCGTGGCATGGGTGAAACTGTGTTGGGTAACTGTGACTCAGTAGCAGTAGTAGTAAACAGCTTGCAACTCCCCATGCGGAGCTGTCAGCACACATGTCCTCCTAAAATTATCACCAAGCCAAATGTGGGAATAAAACCAAAATCAATTACCACATGTTTTCCTAAAGGGCATGCTTTAGAACGTATTGATGAAAAAATTTCAGCAACATTTCTTTTTGATGAATTGAGTGTATCGTTAGGCTGTCTCAGGGTCAAACTGCTTGAGTCAGTGATTTCACTGCCTAGTAAGGATCCAAGCAAGCATGGCGATGATGGTCTAAAAACTCCTAAAGGGATTGATTCACATGTCATTGAGTAACACATAAGTGCACTCACATGGTGAACCCCAAATAGATATTTCCCATCCATTGGTAGTAATCGATTGCCTATTGCAGGATAATGCCATTGCTGCAATGGTGCACAGATGCGCTAATGGCGTTGAGATCTCATTAAAACCTCCAAACACTCAAGATCTATCTATTGATGTACCCGACATAAAATATCTGGGTAATATTAGGTAAGTTGTATCCACACCTTGTCAAATGGATATTGATCCACGTACTTTCTTTGAGCAAAATATTGAGGACCCACATGGTCTTGAGGAATGCCTTGATGCGAAAATGGTAGGCCAAGAGCGACTGATGACTCGCATGGGTGTGAGTGCTGGTATGAATGAGGGATCTGTCTGTACACCCGATATTATCAATAAAAGTGCGAATGATGCCAACTCAGATAGTATGACCTATAATGATAAGTTTTGGGCCCTTGACAATCTTTTATCAACACTTGTAGCTAAATTGAAGCGACTCAAAAATAAATTAGATATCCAATCTGTGCTCCTACATAAGAGTATTAATCGGTGCCGTAAAAGAGTAAAAGACCAAAGCACAAACACGGACCTTGTAGAAAATGGGATCGATGGAACCAAGAAACACATGTGCCATTAAGTCTAAATACATCAGTGGTAGATACTGGGGTTGGTCGTGATAAAATACAAAAAGTTTGCGTAGGTAAGAGTAAAAAAAAATCCACCTTGCATGCATTCATGTACACAAAACGTATGAGAACACGTAAGAATTCATGTGTTGTGAGTAGTAAATCTCGAATTGGTAATGATATTGTGCATGTACCATTAAGTGGTGACAAACCCATCTGATCTCTGATGATCCAGAAGCCCTTTACCCAGTAGACTGCATGTCGTCACTGTACAAAGTTAAATATGCAAGAAAGTGAGTATTCCAGCTAATTTCAAGCCAGTTGCTATAGGCCTGTCTAAAGAGTGTATAGCAGGTTGCCTAGATAAAAGATACCAATGCAATTGTACATCCCCAACACATCTACCGATACAAACCAAACCATCGGACATATGGGCAAATAAGATGGCTAATCCAATTATCCCCATGCCAGTATTAGCAGATCCTACTAATGAGGGGTTATCAAACCTGTTACAATTGCAGCCTGTGTCAATAACACAAAATCTTCCGCCCCTGAATAGAGCGGCAGTAATTTGTGTCTTCCACACAATGGTGCCATTCAGAGTGATATCATCAGATGACATCAAGATTGTGGATCAGGTGGAGCACACCAAAGAGTACATAACCAATGTGTGGTTCACCTCTGAGGCCTCACTTGACTATTTACTTAGGTATGAGGATGAGCTCTATCGAATTGGTTATACATGCAAAATTATGTTGTCCCCCCCTAGTTAAGTGCAGGTCCACCATTACCAAACTGGTATGTGGCACAAATCTGCAATGTGTCCCTAACCCTGGCCCCAGAGCACATTTGCAGAGTGTCAACAAAGCCCCTAGACAGAGAGGAGTTATCACTGCTCTGAGTGATGCTGAGAGACAATCGAGCCCTCTCATGGCACCAGGAAGAGGGGGTGAAGCTGAAAACTCAGGAGATGGTTACTGGCAATGGTTGCCTTCCATATTTAAATTACTTTTCTCATCACTGTCTCAATGATGTCGATATGATATGTTCCTGGAATATGTGTGGGTTTGTGCATTTATTTGGTGAGAATGCGTTGGTAGCTCAATTGACACATTTACTGTTGTCGCACTTCAAGAAACATGGATTGTAGAGGATGTCCAATTTGATGGGCGATACATGGTCCAGCACCATGCTACGAAAGGTCCAAAAGGGTGTTTTCTAATTTCTTAAAGCAACCATGGAAGATCAAGCCCCTCAAGGAGTCTACCAATACGATACAGGCAGTGATCATTTCATATTTGCAGCTGCCTGTGTTTTTGGTAAACATATATGACACTCCCAACTACGTGGCATCCGTCACTAATGTGAAGACAGTGGCAAAAATAACGAATCTATATTCACATCACTTACCACTTTGGATATCAGTGATTTAAATGCGGCAATAGGTACTTCATATGTGGGTATCAATGCACATGCGATATCGACCCTGGTTAAGTCCCTCACAACTAATCGCCAGGGCAAACCGTGGGCAAAATTAATGGATCAGTATGGAAATATCAGATTGAATGCCTATTGCCCAAGTGATGCCCATGTGGCATACACTCGGTAAATGGAAGAAGCATGTCTACCATAGACTATGTGTTTGAGAATAGTACAGGCTTAAAAATGATGGTTGACATGGCCATTGTCTCAGGCGATGAGAGTGATCATCTCCCCCGTTGTATTTTTCTTAAACCTTTAAATGCCCAGAATGAAACAAATGTTTATGATGAGAATAGTAAATGAAGGCAACAATCGGTTACAATGGAATGGTATGAATTTAACAAAAGCAAATTTAGCCGTATTACGCTTAGTTCCAGCTTTCATTGAACAATGTGTGGCACCTACCTCCAATGTGGAGTCTGCGATAGCTCCCGCCTTCACATTGTTAATGACTAGGATAAGAGAAATCTTCGCTCCAAGACACTCTTATAAAACTACAGCTGAACGGTCTAATAAGGTTTTTAATGAGATACACTACCATGATAGGAAAATTGCTGATGTGAAAAAACAGCTGCGACTACAGATTGCTGCTGTGATTTATCCGTCGTTGCGAAGTAAGGATTTGTGGGAAATTAAGGCGTATGTAAACACGCTCAAAAGAATCCTAATACAAATGGCTAAAGGAACACAAAGCTAATTGTGAGAAGGAGAAACTGTTTGTGATTGCTAACCTAGCAAGATCACGAAATAACATGGCGATATGGAATGTGATACGTGGCACAAAAAAGAGATCTGCTGATAATTTGTCTCTGAACGACTATGGGCAAAGCATATTGAACTGACATTGGGATCAACAGAACATAATGATCTTGTAGTGGCCTTTCCAACTACCACATGGGAATGAAAGGCATCAATACTTGATAACGTTGTCATTATTGAACGACTAAATAACTCACGGGTGCAGGCCCAGATGGAGTCTACAACAATGTGTTGAAAATGTCTCCTGCAATTTGGGCCCACGCTCTTCATACCATTTTCAAAGAAATAGGTCTTCAGGGTAGGCTGCTAAATACCTGGCGTATGAGTAACATCATGCCAGTTTACAAAAAGGGCGTGGAATAATCAATCAAACTATCACATGTTAGCGATGCTTGATATCCGGGCAAAAATCTTTGCTAGAGTTTTGTTGGTAGAATTAAACAACCGGATCGCTACAAATAATATTCTCCCCATTAATCAGACAGGTTTTAGGCCCAAGTCGAGTACCTCCCATAACATTCTGGTACTAACGTCATCAGTTGAATACGTGTGGAAGAGGTGAGAGGCTAAAGTATATTGTGCTTATATCGACTTCAGCACTGCCTTTGACACTGTGATCCGGAACAAGCTCTGGAATAAATTGGTAAAGTGGAATATTCCATCAGTCTTATTAAGGATTTTAATGCTACTTTATACAGATACATTGCTATTTGTCTGCCTAGATGGGAGAGGGAAACTCTCGGAATCAATATCTACCCAGCGAGGCATGAAACAGGATGCATCGTAGCAGCAACGCTATTCAATCTATATCTAGCCGATCTGAATAAGCAGTTTATGAATTTGCTGACCTGTCTGGTTAAAGTGGGGTCAGAGAGTGTAAATTGGCTTGCTTATGCCAACGACTTGATTTTGTTGGATCATACTCCAAGGGGTCTGCAAACTATGCTAAATTCATTATGCGATTATGCTAAATTAAATGGCTTGACTGTAAACATAGAGAAAAGCAAAGTTATGGTTTTCTCTGATAAACAGTAAATTCGAAAATGGATACGCTGGACCTATGAGCGATCTCCCCTTGAGCAAGTAAGGGTATATAAATTCCTCAGGGTATATGTTGATGAGAAACTTAACTGGCAAAAGCAATGGGGAGAAACAAAAAGAAAGCGCTTGAAAGCAGTTAACATTGTGTCTTCATATGTACAAATCTGGGCTATTCAGCAAAAACGATCTTGATGTTATACACAGAAAAAAACTGCCTTTGTTACATTATGGCATTGGGATCTGGGGTTAGAATTACTTGCCGGAACTAAAAAGGTTTGAAGCATTGATCCTGCTTAAATTGTTTAGGATGCCACAAATTATCTCATTAGAATACTTATATATGAAATTTGACCTAAAAGGCATCGAAGCGGACTTTATAAATAGAATGATCATGTGCTTTGAGAATTTGAGATTGTTGGACAATGCGACCATCATAGTCCAATATATTCATGCATTTCAAAGGATTGATCAACATAACAATATGGGTACTTTGGGTAAAATCATGTCCTTACACAGCAAATGGACAGCAGGCTATGATCAAAATTGAGTGTTAAGGCAAAGATATTGGTTTAAAGGTTGGTTAACACATAAAATTAAAGAATATAGTGAAGAGCATAATATGGTCCAGCAGTCAACAAAAAGTAATAGTGGTTGTTTTCTCTAATACACAAAAGGTAGCAGGCGCCCCTCTCTCGAAAGAACAAGGCATGATAACCTGTTCAGTGGTTATTAACCACATTGAGAGTTCGCAGCCATTGCTTTTTGCTCACTGTACCTTCACAGATGGGAAATATCCATTTGCATATCAGTCTTTGTCCCGCCCACAAGGGCAGTCCAGCACCGAAATGCTATGGCAATTCCTCTCTGAACAAGAGTACCATCAGCAACCCCATACACGTGTTTCAGCCTTGTTGGGCATCATCAGTGAGGTGAAGCTGAGCCTCTCTAAGCACAGTGAGCAGGGAGTCCACGTCTGGTTGCCCCCAGGTAACCTAGGGTGACCAACCCCAAGTTCCTTTCAAAAATACACAAAAGGTAGCAGGCGCCCCTCTCTCGAAAGAACAAGGCATGATAACCTGTTCAGTGGTTATTAACCACATTGAGAGTTCGCAGCCATTGCTTTTTGCTCACTGTACCTTCACAGATGGGAAATATCCATTTGCATATCAGTCTTTGTCCCGCCCACAAGGGCAGTCCAGCACCGAAATGCTATGGCAATTCCTCTCTGAACAAGAGTACCATCAGCAACCCCATACACGTGTTTCAGCCTTGTTGGGCATCATCAGTGAGGTGAAGCTGAGCCTCTCTAAGCACAGTGAGCAGGGAGTCCACGTCTGGTTGCCCCCAGGTAACCTAGGGTGACCAACCCCAAGTTCCTTTCAAAAATACACAAAAGGTAGCAGGCGCCCCTCTCTCGAAAGAACAAGGCATGATAACCTGTTCAGTGGTTATTAACCACATTGAGAGTTCGCAGCCATTGCTTTTTGCTCACTGTACCTTCACAGATGGGAAATATCCATTTGCATATCAGTCTTTGTCCCGCCCACAAGGGCAGTCCAGCACCGAAATGCTATGGCAATTCCTCTCTGAACAAGAGTACCATCAGCAACCCCATACACGTGTTTCAGCCTTGTTGGGCATCATCAGTGAGGTGAAGCTGAGCCTCTCTAAGCACAGTGAGCAGGGAGTCCACGTCTGGTTGCCCCCAGGTAACCTAGGGTGACCAACCCCAAGTTCCTTTCAAAAATACACAAAAGGTAGCAGGCGCCCCTCTCTCGAAAGAACAAGGCATGATAACCTGTTCAGTGGTTATTAACCACATTGAGAGTTCGCAGCCATTGCTTTTTGCTCACTGTACCTTCACAGATGGGAAATATCCATTTGCATATCAGTCTTTGTCCCGCCCACAAGGGCAGTCCAGCACCGAAATGCTATGGCAATTCCTCTCTGAACAAGAGTACCATCAGCAACCCCATACACGTGTTTCAGCCTTGTTGGGCATCATCAGTGAGGTGAAGCTGAGCCTCTCTAAGCACAGTGAGCAGGGAGTCCACGTCTGGTTGCCCCCAGGTAACCTAGGGTGACCAACCCCAAGTTCCTTGCAAAAATACACAAAAGGTAGCAGGCGCCCCTCTCTCGAAAGAACAAGGCATGATAACCTGTTCAGTGGTTATTAACCACATTGAGAGTTCGCAGCCATTGCTTTTTGCTCACTGTACCTTCACAGATGGGAAATATCCATTTGCATATCAGTCTTTGTCCCGCCCACAAGGGCAGTCCAGCACCGAAATGCTATGGCAATTCCTCTCTGAACAAGAGTACCATCAGCAACCCCATACACGTGTTTCAGCCTTGTTGGGCATCATCAGTGAGGTGAAGCTGAGCCTCTCTAAGCACAGTGAGCAGGGAGTCCACGTCTGGTTGCCCCCAGGTAACCTAGGGTGACCAACCCCAAGTTCCTTACAAAAATACACAAAAGGTAGCAGGCGCCCCTCTCTCGAAAGAACAAGGCATGATAACCTGTTCAGTGGTTATTAACCACATTGAGAGTTCGCAGCCATTGCTTTTTGCTCACTGTACCTTCACAGATGGGAAATATCCATTTGCATATCAGTCTTTGTCCCGCCCACAAGGGCAGTCCAGCACCGAAATGCTATGGCAATTCCTCTCTGAACAAGAGTACCATCAGCAACCCCATACACGTGTTTCAGCCTTGTTGGGCATCATCAGTGAGGTGAAGCTGAGCCTCTCTAAGCACAGTGAGCAGGGAGTCCACGTCTGGTTGCCCCCAGGTAACCTAGGGTGACCAACCCCAAGTTCCTTTCAAAAATACACAAAAGGTAGCAGGCGCCCCTCTCTCGAAAGAACAAGGCATGATAACCTGTTCAGTGGTTATTAACCACATTGAGAGTTCGCAGCCATTGCTTTTTGCTCACTGTACCTTCACAGATGGGAAATATCCATTTGCATATCAGTCTTTGTCCCGCCCACAAGGGCAGTCCAGCACCGAAATGCTATGGCAATTCCTCTCTGAACAAGAGTACCATCAGCAACCCCATACACGTGTTTCAACTTTGTAAAAGTGGTTGTTTTCTCTGTTATAGAATGAACGTAACTCAATGCTGTTATATATTGTGGCATAACCCAGCTGGAAACCCTTGAAGACCTTTTAGTCCATTGTGAAAGCTTAACTGCTATTAGGACAAGTTTCTTGAATTCTTATGACAATGAATATGATTGTAATGATCTGTCCATGCTTTGCACCAATTCTATGCAGGGTGATGATCTGAATTTTATATATTTCATGGTTACATTTTTGAAGTGTGTAACCATTTGAAACATTTTATCTGATGGAGTGTATATGTAATATCATAAGACTGATTGTTAGGTAATTTTTATGATGAGCCTGCCTTTTATTTTTGTATATATGTATGTATGTATGTTTTTTTTATGTTGTATATACAAAGCCTGGTGACTATAAGTATAGTAAATAAATAAATGGGAATGGTTCTCTCCAGCCACTTTGACCATCCTCAGATCTTTGTCCAAAACAGATAACAAAAATAAAGATGTGAACATGACCAACTTCGACCTATGGCACAATTTCCCCTTCCTCCACTCCATCATCCTTGAGGGATGTACGCCTTACCTCTGCATTACATACAGAGAGTTCTCCTTTCTCAAAGGAAAGATTCAGCATGAATGTCAGCCCTTGGCCATTCTACACAGAACTTGCACGCTAGTCTTCCTATACAGTGGTTCAGTTGCCATGGGTGGGTTGTTTATTCCTAACCTTTGCAATACTGCCTACTCAACTGCTTGCAGGCATATGTGAGGGCTGATGTGATATTCAGACCACCTTTGTGATGGCAGAGGAGTGCATGTGCTTCTGAGAAATCCGGTAGCCAAGTTGTGACATAGTGATTAGCAGGATTTAGCTTCCATGCCAGTGGAGAAACTTTGCTGAAAATGTTGGGGGGGACATGAGATCTGAAGAAAAGGTGCCCCAGCCAAATGAATGGGGACAAAATGGTGTGCCATGAAAGTTGGGGGGGGGACAAACACCCCTGTCCCCTCTAAAATTACGCCCATACTTTCATCACATTGTCATGACGAAATTTTGCACATGGATAATTCACGCCACATATACAGTGAAAACATGGCAAATTTCACGCATGAAAATAAATCCTCCTAAGGTTGCACTGATGGCCACATCTACACAGCATCGCCTGACTAAATGGCACAGCATTGGTGAGACACTGTGTCTTGCAAGAAAATACAGGTAAG
This sequence comes from Ambystoma mexicanum, assembly GCF_040938575.1. NCBI lineage: Eukaryota > Metazoa > Chordata > Amphibia > Caudata > Ambystomatidae > Ambystoma > Ambystoma mexicanum. Next base: position 373,511,717 of record NC_090928.1, on the reverse strand, counting down.
AAGTGGTGCATGGGCCGCACAGTCGAGCAGCAGTATGGACAGTGACTGAAGAGGTGCCTTAACACAATGGGCATTCATGAAAGGTATTAATTTGTCTTATTGGTATCACACAAAGGGTAAATGTGTGTGCAATATGTGTTTCTTTTAACACAATGGGCGTTCATGAAAGGTATTAACTTGTCTTATTGCTATCATACAAAGGGTAAATGTGTGTGCAATATTTCTTTCTTTTATCCACAAGTAGGGTCAGATTTGAACCCCTTGGCCTCTGAGGGTTCGATTTTGCAAACTTCCTGCCAGCTCCTTATCTGTATGATGCTTTCAGTGTCAAAGGAGGACTGCTATTCTATTTTCTGTTTATATCTGGTTTCTTCTGAACTACATTTGGGTCACTTTTGGGTCACTTTGGAAATGTAAGCGCTTTATTTAGGGTATTGTGATGATTCATCAGGTCTTGTCACTTCTCCCCAGAGTGGAGCCCTTTCCTGTGAGTCAAGGGAGGTGAGCCCACAACCCAATAGTCCCTGTAGGGGTGGTAGTAGGCGGGAGGTCCTCATAGGAGGGGACTCCTCTCCTAGGGATAAGGAGTTCCGCCTGGGCAAAAGCCTCCCTACAATCCTGTCACAGAACACCCTACCCTCATGGTCACCCTTTTCTCCCACCATTGATAGTGGAACCATGGGCCCCATTACGAGGTTGCTGGAGGTTGCCGCTAACCCTGTAACACTGAATCCGGCACCTGACTTCCCAGGAAACCAGGCACCGGATTTTGTAAGTCCCCCATTCCCATAGAGTCCCATAGGCCTCTATGGAAGTGGGGAGACGGAAGCACCAGCACTATTGCTAACGATGCTGCTGCTTCCGTGACGACTCTGCCTACCTGGGCCGCTGTGCCCAGCAGTGTCAGACCTGCCTGGCGCAGTGGCCCCTATAGGCAGACTCATAGTGTGGCGGTCCGGAAACAAGGGTACCGGTGAGTTTACTGGCACCCTTGTTTCCGGACCGCCACACTTGTAATGAGGCTCCATGTGTTATTGTAAAGCCATGACTATGACAAATGTAGATCATACTGGGACAAAGAAGAATATGAGGAGCCATATGTAAAACCAGTCAAGCACCACAACAAGGCGGCTCACTGGAGGCATGAAGAGTGCCAAAGAGACTTTCCAAGATGGTGTTCACGTTACGTGAGGGTGGATTTAGCAATATAAAGAAGAAAAGCAAGAACAGACTAGAGATCTCTCATTGCGGAAGCCAGCAGCAATACCACTGAGCAAGCAGACTTGTGTCGGAAGTCATCTCCCTCATTGCCATGGTCTACCCAATACTGCTTTGCAAGTATAGTGTAACTGGAGCCATCTCCCTCATCAGAGTGGTAAAGGGAAGCCAATAGGTCTATGAGCTTTTCTACTTCCTGAAAGGATTTAAAGAGACAAATCCAAGTTACCAGTCCACTGTGGAGAACTTTTAGAGAAATACCTGGAGATGGGAGTCATTCACCTGGCCCTGTGAGATGGAACATTGAAGAAGTTACTTCTATTATAAGATGGAACCAAGACACCAGGAGAAGGGAGTCATTGGACCTCATTAGAAGTTTGGCGGTAGCCTTGCCGGTAAAACCGGCAGGCTGCCCGCCAAACTTCAGAAAAAATTTACGGCGCCCGCGAATGGGCAGTTAGCGGGTCATTACGGCCCTGCCTGACCTGGTAATTGTCCATTTGCGGACGCCGGAAAAAAGATGCTCCCGATTCCCATTTGGCCGCGTAGGTCTGAATGGGAATGGGGAGGTCAGATGCACCAACACTGTTCTAAACCGTGCCGGTGCATTTGGCATGCTCTGCTCGTGGGTGCCTTTCTGGCTGCCAGGTCAGACCTGGCAGGCAGAAAGGCACCCGCGAGCACAACTCGTAATTTGCCGGTCCGGGAACTACGGTACCGGCATGCATACCGGTACCGTAGTTCCCGGACCGGCAAACGTATAATGAGGCACATTGTCCTGTTGTAGGAAACACAAACTTCACTTCACTTAAAGACTTATGTTCAATTGTTGGTTTGTGATGGAAGATGGAGAACATTTAATTTTGACGCACACTCTGTCAACTCACCAAAGTTTTCCTAGGATGAGTCCTTTAGAAATATGGAGAGGTAGGTTTCTTTATTGATTTAATAAAAGTATGAAGCCCACAAGATGACCACTACTTGTCATTCTCCTTCTTCTACACCCTCACAATATCCAGAGCAAAGGGTAGAAAGAACTAAGGGCTCCTGCAATTATCTATTCTCTATTTCAATCTGTTTGCCACTGGGCACCACCAAATATGACACAAAAACAGCACACAGACAACCTCAAACTCCAACACAGACCTCTACTGGGTCAACTTTTCACATACTCCTCTATTTTGCATTCTGCTCAACTTCCACTCTGCACCTGCCCACACACACACAAAATCAAAGAGGTAATTAGCACACAATCCCCAGAAACATGTTTTCTTTTTTAACCATTGCCCAAACCCTTCCAAACACCTATTATCCCTGACATACTTCCACCACACTATTTAATCCACCACAGAGACCACCAAGACACACAAGGTGGTGGCATTGCCATCAAATAATACAAAAAAACCTCAGACTCATCAACCACACACACCCCATACAATTCCTTTAAAGCTCTAATTTTCACTTACTTTCCTCCATCACACCCACACCCCACTTGTATCCACCCTATTTAACACCCCCAAGATGCAATACCAACTTCCACACTCACAGGAGTGACTTCACTACTTGCATCCACAGCTCCCCCTGCACCAATATCTACAATGGCAATTTCAACCCTGGTAGTTCCCATCCAGACAGCACCCCTTACAAGCAAAACCCCAGTATATTCACTCCACTCATCCCCTATAAGCTCACACAACTCATCACCTACCCCACACACACATAGCTGGCTACACCCTTGACATTGCGATTTCAAGCACAAACCATATCTGAATGGAAAATTAAATCTGGTTGTTGTGACCTGACCGTTTGCAGTCCCCTTCATGCTCAGTCTACTACACAAGATCCCAGACCTGCCAAACATTGCCCTCGCCCACCAGCCAAACAAAATAAACACATTACAGACACAGACTGAGCAGAACTCATAGCACCTCCCTTCCTCCTCAAGCACACATCCCTCAATCCCTCAATCCTCCTCAACAATTACAACACTGTCATATCACAGGCGCTTTCAACAACATTGCACCCCTCCAATCACAAAATCCCCCCAATTATCATCATGGTTCAACATTTCTCTCCTCTTTATCTAACAGGAAGCCAGATGTCTACAAAGATCCTGGCTAAAGAACCCATGCTCTGCCACCATGACACCCCTCCAAAACTGCCACAACAAATACAAAACAGCCATACCCCATGTTAAAGCCACCCACTACCTCCAAGAACTCCAATCTACCACCAATCATACACAGAATCTATTCAACATTGTCAGGTCCCTGTCCAAACCACCATCCACACCTCACACACCCCATCCACTTCAGTATGCAGCTTCCTTATGGACTACTCTAAAATATACATTAGTGTCATGATTCCTGCCGCTCATGTCCCCAGCCCTCCAAGATGTCAGGCTGGAGCCAGGCCACGATCACCTACATGGCCCTCAAGGGCCTCTCTATCCCTGCAAAAACCCACTTGGAGACGGACTTGGCGCTTGTGGCACCAGACTCACTCACTCCCATAGGATAACATTGGGGATTGGACTTGTAGTGCATTGATGGGGACAAGATGGATGCCCCCACATATTTCGGTTCCCAGAACTGCATGTGCAGTCTAGTCTTTTGGGTGTGGTTCAGCCCAGAGACACCTGGGATACCCAGAGACTATTTAAGCCACGCCCAGGCTGAGAGGCATGCTGTGCGTTTTCTGCACCTGCAGCGTGACACTCACTGTGTTCGGATCGGTCTCCAGTAGGCCTGCATCTTTCTTCTGCGCTCACCTCCTGCAAGAACACTTTTAGGAACAGCCTTACCTTGCTGCGCTTCTGCCCATCGTTCATCGCTCCTTCTGTTCTGCGGGCATCTTCGGCGGTGTCATTCCCATCCCGGCACGCCGCTTCCTAAGGAAAAGGGAAAAGAACAGAAAAAAGGCATTAGTAAGCATTCAGCAAATCTTCGCTTATTTTTAAAGACTGTACGAGCTTCAAACGCTTACCTGAATCCCAGCCGCTCTGGGGGAACTCTGTCTCCGGAACTTCTCATCCATCTGCAAGAGAGAAAAGACATTCCAGGTTAGCGTGGAAACATCTAGAGGTGCTGCATACTGCGCTTAGTCACCGCATTTCTTCTTCATAACCGGCATCCACGCTGAAAACGTTGCAGCCCCTAAAAGACACAGAAAAAGAACTCAGTTCAATACAAATACGAAAGGGTCGCATCACGCATCGTGCTCTCACTCACTTTCAGCGCTACTCATCTCAGCAGCACGTCGCCATCCCCGGACGCCGGCCATCATCGAAGGAAGGAAAGAAACGACATTAGAGAACTGTTCAAAAGACTCATTATACTTACCTGTCGGACTCTTGCCAGTAAAGTAAGTAGGCAGCAACGAGCCCGCATCAATCAACACGCCCCTGCGCTGAAAGCAGGATGGAGAGCACACTTTCCAAGAAAACAAGGCCCAGTCTCCAGTCGAGGAGACTCCAGGGAAGGGTTTGAGGTCATAAGAGGGTTGAGTGACGTCCCCGTGGATACCAGGTGAGCGTTACAGAACACAAAGCCTCACATCAAAATCCACCTGGGCGTCATGGAAATGTCAGAAACCGACCAGTTAGCCCACATGTTGGGGCAGCTACGTTCCAAAGTACATGCAGCCAGGCAGTAGCCCAACACCCTGAGGAGAGAGCTGATAGTAGCCAAAGAACGCACTGATGATTTAAGGCAGCAACTTCTCCAGTCACAAGCAGGGCATGCACCATTGCCTGGAAGCGTGCCCTCGATGCCAGCGCCATCAGCCAATCCCGTTCAGATAACCCTTCCTGGGGCAGTTCCCTTGGCCCCGCCTGAACGATTTACGGGGGATCCCAAGAGGTTTGCATGAACCAGTGCCACCTGCACTTCCTCTGTAGACCAGGGGCCTTTCTGAATGACCAATCACGGGTCGCTTTTGTGCTGTCTTACCTGAGTGGTAGAGGCGCAGGCTGGTCTGTACCCTTTGTAGCCCAAGATGATCCTTTGCTGCATGACTTCAGGGGCTTTCAGCAGGAGATGGAAAAGCTGTTCGCCCGTCGTACTTATGGACAGGCATTAGACAACGAACTTCTGTCCCTACGCCAAGGGAATCAAGACCTATTAACATACATGGCCACGCTCAATAGACTCGTAGTTGAAGCAGAATGGCCAGTGGAGAAGAGAACCACGTTATTTCATCAGGGGTTGCGGGGGAGCTCAAGGATGTTCTCGCACAAGTAGTGAACCCCCCCGAAAGACTGCTCAGAATTCATTGACCTTGTTGTTCAACTGGATCATAGGTTGCATGACCAAAGAGCAGATCGAACCAGACCGGACCCTCGCCCTATGTATGTGCGTTCAAAGGACAATATTGCCCACACAACGGAAAGTTCAGGAGAACCAATGCAAATCGGGGGGGTCAGATCCCCCTTGACTAAAGCGGAAAAGGATAAAAGGAGACAGCAGCAGTTATGTCTGTACTGTGGAAGGTCAGGTTATTTCCTTAAAGAGTTCCCTGTGAAGCCACCGAGGAGGACGGTAGGGGCCACAGACAAGGAAGATACCATCAAGGAATTGGAAAACCACCCGGCCCGGCAAGTCTAGGGGTCCACTTGTCAAGCGAAGAAAGTGAACTACAGACCTCCCATTTTGCACTGTGGTCTTGATCAATCACCAACAACCATCTCGGATGCATACAGTAAGAGCGTACGTTGACAGTGGAGCCGTTGGGAATTACATCGACCAGGATCGTGCGGCAAAGATGGGGCTTCCGTTACACCCTAAATCAACCACCGACACTGTTATCACTGTTGACACCATGGAAATAGCTTCTGGTCCAGTATCCCAATGCACTTCCGCTTTAACCCTTCTGTGCCAGGATGGACACCAAAAATCTATCGTTTTCGACCTCATTAAGGCACCACAGTTCCGGTTGATTTTGGGAATGCCATGGTTGGTAGCTCACAATCCTCGAATTGATTGGCGAGCAAAAGAATTGGCCTTTCCCGAGACTTGCGCCCACACATGTTATCGCCAAGAGAAACAACCAATAGACACCACAACCTCCACGCTTGCAACTGTGGCAATCGGCACCCTACCAAGTGAATACCAGGACTTTCAAGATGTCTTTCAGAAAGAACAGGCTAATACCCTGCTACCGTATAGACCATATGATTGCCAAATCGACCTGATATCCGGCGCACAAATCCCTTGTGGGCGAATTTACGCACTCACGGAACCAGAAAACCAGCACCTGAAGGCCTATCTTGACCAATACCTGGCCAACGGGTTCATCCGTCCCTCGAAGTCTCCAGCAGCCAGTCCTCTATTCTTCGTACCGAAAAAGGAGGGGGACTTGAGAACAAGCATCGACTATCGCGCACTGAACCAGATTACCGTAAAAAAACACTAACCCCTGCCACTGATCCCTGAATTGCTTTATCAAGTCAAAGATGCCCAAATCGACACAAAACTAGACCTGAGGGGGGCATATCACCTTGTTCACGTAAAACAGGGGGACAAATGGAAAACCGCTTTTCGCACCAAATACGGCTTGTACGAATATCAAGTAATGCCCTTTTGCCTTTGCAACGCGCCTGCAGCATTTCAATACTTCATGAACGATGTCCTACGGGAATTGATTGATGTTTGTGCTCTAGTGTCGGCGACGATATTCTAGTATATTCCACATCAAAGCAGGACCACGTTAAACACGTCCAATCCATATTGGAGAAACTGCGTCAACACCAGCTCTACGCCAAGCTCGAAAAGTGCTCATTCCACGTCTCTGAGGTGGAATTCCTGGGCTTTATTCTCAGCCCGAATGGAATCCGAATAGATGTACACAAGGTAGATGCTATCCTGAACTGGCCATCCCCAAATTCATTCAAGGGGGTTCAAAGTATGCTGGGTTTTGCAAACTTCTACCGCTGGTTCATCCCAGGATTTTCGCAAATCGTGCATCCCATCACGTCATTGCTAAGGAAAAGCAACAAAAGGTTCCAGTGGACAACAGAAGCTGAGGAAGCTTTCCAGGAACTCAAAGCAAGATTCACATCTGCCCCAATCTTACGCCACCCTCGTCCTGATCTCCCATACCTGGTGGAAACGGAAGCCTCAAGCATGGCTATGGGAGCCGTCCTCTCACAAAATGACCCCGAAACGGGCCAGTTACACCCTGTTGCCTTCTGGTCGTGTAAATTCACACCCCCTGAACTCAATTACGCTATCACAGACAAAGAACTCCTGGCCATTAAGTCAGGCTTTAAGGCATGGCGGCACTACCTCTTGGGCACCAGACACACAATCACCGTAATAACTGATCACCGGAACCTCCAGTACCTAAAAAAGGCAAAGGCCCAATCCTCACGACAACTACGTTGGGCTCTTTTTTTTGCTGAATATAACTACGTGATTACATTTCGACTAGGGGTGAAAAACGGGAAGGCTGATGCCCTTTCCCGTATGGGGGTGGAAGAGCAAGGGTATCAGACCCCTGACCCAATAGCAATCATCCCGAGTGACAAGCTCCTAGGAATCACAGCAACCATAACTCAGAAAGAATTACATGAAGAAATCCAAAACCTGATGAGTCCGGAGCAATTACAAGCGTGGAGTGCACAAGGAGAACATTACATGATAAAAGATCAGTTGCCCTACTTCAGGAATCGTTTATTCTTACCAAACCAAGAACTACGAGAACAAGTAATGTCCGGTTATCATGATTCCTTGATCGAGGGCCACCCCGGAATCGCTAAGGTAAAACGAAATTATTGGTGGCCCACGTGGCGTAAAGACATTATCCAATTCATCCTATCTTGTGGAGTGTGTGCTCAAAACAAGTCATCCAAGCAGAAAGCGGCTGGGCTATTACAACCATTGGAAATCCCACCAGCACCCTGGCACACGTTGTCCCTCGATTTTATTACTGACTTACCACCCAGTCAAGGGTTTAACACTATTCTTGTGGTCGTGGACCTATTTTTCAAAAATGGCACATTTCATTCCTCGTAATGGGCTCCCAAATGCTTCCACTCTGGCAAAGGTATTTCTTGAAGGCATAGTATGGCTCCATGGGTTTCCTTCAGTTTTGGTCTCAGACCGAGGTACTCAATTCGTATCTAACTTCTGGAGAAAATGCTGCTCTATGGCCCAGATCGACATACGGCTATCCACCAGTCACCATCCCCAAACGGATGGCCAACTGAGAGGACAAATCAGACGCTCGAGCAGTATCTGCGTTTCATGTTACATCAAGCTAAAGGAAGCTGGTTCGACCTATTATGGATAGCTGAATATGCTTATAATAATTCCCTACGCACCAGCACTGGGCAGACACCCTTTTATACCATGTATGGCAGGCACCCACGTACTTCTGAGTTGGATGTTCCTTCAACCCTGGAAATGCCAGCAGTCAAAACCTTGCACACAACCATTTCTCAAACCTTTAAAAGGGCACCTACTTCAAGCTAAGAATCGGCAAAAGAAGTTTGCTGATCAACACCGAGCAAAGGCCCCCAACTACCAAGTGGGAGACAAAGTATGGCTGGCGTCTAAACATGTGTCCATTAAAGGAACCCGAACTTTCCATCCAAGATACCTGGGTCCATTCACCGTCACCTCTGTGATAAATCCTGTGGTGGTCAGGCTAGCTTTGACGTCAAACATGCAGAGTGATCCTGTGTTCCACGTGTCTCTCCTTAAACCTGTTCAACCTGGGACCCAGGTAGTAACGCCACCGCAGCCAATAGTAGTCGCCGGGGAGCCAGAATTTGAAGTCAAGGACATCCTGGATTCAAAGTATGTCAGATCCAAATTCTACTACTTAGTAGACTGGAAGGGGTATGGTCCCCAAGACAGGACATGGGAGCCTTGTGAGTACATCCATGCACCTCGCTTGCTTAGACGATTTCATCAAAACCATCCAAACAAACCAGGACCAGACAGAAGAGCCACCTTGAGAAGGGTCTTGGGGGGGGGAGTGCTGTCATGATTCCTGCCCCTCATGTCTCCAGCCCTCCAAGATGTCAGGCTGGAGCCAGGCCACGATCACCTACATGGCCCTCAAGGGCCTCTCCATCCCTCCAAAAACCCACTTGGAGTCACACTTGGCGCAGTTGGCACCAGACTCACTCACTCCCATAGGATAACATTGGGGATTGGACTTGTAGTGCATTGAAGGGGACAAGATGGATGCCGCCACATATTTCGGTTCCCAGAACTGCATGTGCAGTCTAGTCTTTTGGGTGTGGTTCAGCCCAGAGACACCTGGGATACCCAGAGAGTATTTAACCCACGCCCAGGCTGAGAAGCATGCTTTGCGTTTTCTGAACCTGCAGCGTGGCACTCACCATGTTCGGATCGGTCTCCAGTAGGCCTGCATCTTTCTTCTGCGCTCAGCTCCTGCAAGAATAAGAACACTGTTAGGAACAGCCTTACCTTGCGGCGCTTCTGCCCATCGTTCATCCCTCCTTCTGTTCTGCGGGCATCTTCAGCGGTGTCATTCCTATCCCGGCACGCTGCTTCCTAAGGAAAAGGGAAAAGAACAGAAAAAAGGCATTAGTAAGCACTCAGCAAATTACGCTTATTAATAAAGACTGTATGAGCTTCAAACGCTTACCTGAATCCCAGCCGCTCTGGGGGAACTCTGTCTCCGGAACTTCTCATCCATCTGCAAGAGAGAAAAGACACTCCAGGTTAGCGTGGAAACATCTAGAGGCGCCGCATACCGCGCTTACTCACTGCATTTCTTCTTCATAACCGGCATCCACGCTGAAAACGTTGCAGCCCCTAAAAGACACAGAAAAAGAACTCAGTTCAATACAAATACGAAAGGGTCGCATTGCGCATCGCGCTCTCACTCACCTTCAGCGCTACTCATCTCAGCAGCACGTCGCCATTCCCGGACACTGGCCATCATCGAAGGAAGTAAAGGAACGAAGTTAGAGAACTGTTCAATAGACTCATTATACTCACCTGTTGGACTCTTGCCAGTGAAGTAACTAGGCAGCAACGAGCCTGCATCAATCAACGCGCCCCTGTGCTGAAAGCAGGGCAGAGAGCACACTTTCCAAGAAAACAAGGCCCAGTCTCCAGTCGAGTAGACTCCAGGGAAGGGTTTGAGGTTGTAAGAGGTCAGAACAGGCTGAGTGATGTCCCCGTGGATACCAGGTGAGCGTTACAATTCGGCAAGCCCTCCCCTTCGCCCTTCCACTCCCCCCTGCACTTCCAAACATTCCAAGACATGGGACACCTTCCACCCAATTCACAAAGCGACCTTAATTGCCCTCATTGCCAAAAAGAAACTTGCACACTTCACGTGGTGATGCATGCCTACCTAAAGCCACATCCTATTGAATCACCTCCCATGTGCAGCACTGCTTCAACATCATCAGCTCCTGTCTCTCACATGCTACTATCCAATTTGCACTCCAAACTGGACAAAATTCCTCCCTCCTCAAAAATATATCTCTCAGCCCCAGACTCCCCAAAGAATTCCCGCCCCATTACTATCTTGCCATACCACACTAGAAAAATGTCATCCTTCATCAAAATCCAACTTCAGCAACAAATCACAACAAAAAGCCTCCTCAAAACCTTTCAATCAGGATTTTGACCTGGACACAGCACCAAGACTGCTACACTTCACACATCGTCGAGGACCACCACAGTATTCACAAAGGACACACAACACTACCCTTACTCCTCAACCTCTCTGCAACCTTCCACACCATCGACCACACCAATATACTTAACATCATATCCCCAGGATGACACTCTCAGACACCATTCTCGACTGGTTTGCCTCCTTCCTCACTGGCAGATCACACTTTTTCTCTATGCCCCTCATCATTCCGATCATGCACCCCATTCAAGTTCAGGGTTTCACAAGATTTCTCCCTATCTCCACTCTTCTTCAACCTATATATAGATTCCCTTGAACAGACCTTTAGCAAACACAACATTAATTTCCACCAATAAGCAGATGACACACAAATATACTTCCAAATCTCTTCCCCTTCACTACTCCACACCCTCTAAAGTTATCTCTCCACCATCACCACTTGGGTGGCCACCCACTTCCTCAAGCTCAACCCCTACAATGTAGAATACCTCCTCATCTTTCCCTTCCCAAGCACAACCCCAAACTCACCCTTTTGATCAAAGCAAAGAACTCCCCAAAGACAATCCACACATTTCCCTCTCCACACCAGTCTAATCTCTTGGCTGCACCATTGACCTCCACCTTTCATTCACACACCACATAACTGGTGTTACCACAACATGCAAACTGCAACTACACCCCCTACACAAGTGTACACACATCTATCCGCCTGACGACTTCTGCCCCCCAGTCCACGCATTGGTCCTGTAAAATAGACTATGAGAATGCTCTCCACGCTGGACCCCTCAACAGCACCTTTACCCCCAAGCAAGCTATATAAAACACAGCAGCCAGACTCATCCTCTGCCTTCCTAAACATTCACACATCCCCCATCTCTCGCCCAGCTCCAATGCCCCCCTCCCCCCGGGCCCCAGAGAATTGCCTTCAAAAGACTCTGAATTGCATTCTATGCCATCCATCTCACAGCCACATCTTACTTTCACGACAAACTCAAACCCATCACCCACACAAACAGCAGACAAGCAAGACATCGGGCCTCATTCCGAGGCTGGAGGTAAGGGTTAACGGTCACCGTTAATGGCAACGGTGACCGTTAACACTTACCACCATATTCCGAGTTCCCTTTTGCGGGTTGGCATTTAACGCCTGCTTTTAGCAGGCGTTAAAAATCCAACCCGCAAAGGGACCTTGGAGTAAATTACGGCACCGTAATTTACCGTGCCGTAATTTACTCCTTCCCCATTCCCATTGAGCTCTATGGGGGCAGGAATGGGGATGGGGAACCGGTATGGTGAATGGGGAATTACCGGTCCCTCCAACCTTGGAATGGACCGGTAATTACTCCATTCACCATGCCGGATTTCCATAGAGTAAATAGCTCCATGGTTGCTTACCATGGTGCTCTTTACTCCATGGATAGCGCCAGCCTCGGAATGAGGCCCATCATCTTCTATACATTTCACTCTGCAAACTAACATGCACACAAAGACAAGCAATTACCCAGTGGGCACGCAGAGCATGGAACACCCTACTGCTTCACATCCACACAGCACGTTCATCACTACCTTCCGAAAAAGCCTTCAATACCTTCGGAAAAGCCTAAAAACATACATATTTCTCCACACATAATCCAGCCTCTCAACTTCCTCTACAACCACTCGTCTTTCCTCATTTTCCGATCCTATCCTGTCAAAATGTCATAGCTTCTGTTTCATTTTTCACCTTTTGAACCTTTAACTGTTGTAAGGTGCTCCAAGACCCTGTGGGTAGGGCCAACACTAATCAAAGGTTCAAATAAATGAATTCATGAATGAATAAATAAATAAGTAAATACAAATCTGTACCTACCCATAACATCTATGTATGCTGACTTCATTCAAAGAACATGCAAGACCGGAAATAAACACTCGTCCCTATCGTATGAACATGAACAAATATGGCATTCACTTATTGATTGATTGATTACCAACATGTATATGGTGCACGAAACCTCGAGAGATCTGCAGGTGCTGGTCATCAAACTGTTAGTGGAAGGAAAATGTTTTGACCTGTTTCTCAAAAGTAGTAAGAGACCGAATGTTTTGAATTTGGGCAGGAAGATAAATTGATACTTGGATGCCTGGACCGAAAAGCCATGTCCTCCAATGGAGGAAGATTTTGTGGCTCATTATAAGTTTGGTGGAGCGCAGAAAAAGTGTCTGTAATTCCTTTACTGAAGCTTTTTCAACACTGCCAAACTACAGGTTTGCTGGTGGGAAGGACTGGAGGTAAATCAGACCCCCTCTGACAAAATAAAGCTGGTATTACCAGCACCGGTATTACGGATGCCGGTAATACTGGCAACACCCTCCATGGACTCCATGGAATGGCGATTTACCTATTGTTGCTGGCACCTGTAATATCCTGGAAATGTTGGGATATCAGGCGCTGGTAACAGTAGACCGTTTCCTGGTATCCCATCGAAATTACTGTCGGGATACCAGCAAACTCCTAATTAGCCCGGAGCATAGCAGCAGGCATGATTTCTGCATGTGCTGCGAGGCAAAGCCATTGTTCATGGGCACTGGGGTACAATGCCCCTAGGGCTCTGAGGGTCAGTTCATTCAAGCAAGTGCCAAATGCCAAAGGCCCAAGTGCCCGCCTCTTTAGAAGGGATGTTTGCTGCTAACAGGGGTCTGCTCCTCTGCTCTGCTCTTCCTCTGCTCTGCCATGCCATCTTGTATGCTGAAAGCTACAAGTTGCTAGTTGCAGAGCACATTTATCACTCCTTCTGAAGTCAGCCGTAGAATTCTGAGTGTTCGGTCAATGTATCATGCGACACATATTACAGGTGTTGGCCAAATGCATATTACCTAGAACATCATGCCTATAGAGAATGCATATGTGATATACCTCCCTCAAACATTAACAGCCAGATAGATGCATGTGATGGAGGAGGAATGCAAAGGAATTATGCAAAGCTCCAGCAGGCACCTCTGCCACAGTCTCTAGTACTCCTGATAGCGTAACCTTAGCATTTCTGATAATGTAACAAGGGTAGTCCCCTGCTAGACACCTCCCCTCAGATGCCAGTCCCTGATCCTTGTTACACACAGTGTACAATGTATGATTTTGAGAGAGAAAGGGAGGCACAAAAAGAGAATGGGTGTGAGAGAGAGACAGACAGAGAGAGGAAAAGAAAGACAGAAAGTAAGAGAGAGAGATGGTAACAATGGCATGTTGAAAAATGGAGCCTCTGATGAGAAGATGACCTGGAGGGGTCGAACCACACTAGACCGCACAGCCATCCATGGCATGGAGAGCAAGCAAATCACTAGCTGAAAAGAGACAGAGATGGGAAATCAACCATTGATCCTGGTGGTGCGTCCACAAGAAAGCCATGTTGGACCTGGGGCCTGATAACCGATCAGACTGCAGAAGGGACCCAGATCCCCGACCTCTGCAGGAGTAATCCATTTGCTGCAGGGGCAAGCAACAGAGGGAAGAGAATGCTCCTGAGGAGAGAACACTATTGAGAGGTATGAACAATGATAATAAAAGCTGGGCAGGCAGACGAGGTTACAGGAGCCTGATACACCCAAGCCTAGAGAAAACATGTCCTTCAGAGGGCTATTGGGCTTTGGAGAGACAATAGGTACTGAGAGTATTTTGAGGCTGGAGGAGCCAACGAGGTTATGGGAGCCTGATAATGCCGAGCAGAGAGAAAGAAAGTCCACCAGAGAGCCATATGGCTTTGGAGAGCACATAGAAACTGAGAGACTTTAACATAAGGGAAGTGACCACCCCCGAAGAAGTAATGCAGTTGAGAGAGGTGGGCAGCCACAAGGGTAACGGGAACCCGGAAAACCCAAACAGGCAGACGCCGAACCAAGGCCCTGCTAAAACAATAATATATTAGAAGGAAACCCTTCAGAAAAAAAATTACTCCCTAGGGTACTAAAAGGAACCTCTACCTTCAAGAAGGGATTATAGAGACAAAATACAATAGCACAAGGTAGAGAAAAAGTAGTCAGCAGTGACCAAATATTATCACAAAATACAGCTTTTATTAATAATTATTAAAAAACATCATAAAAAACATACAGATGTTAAAACATAGTAAAAATAAAGTGCAAGTGACACCAACTAGATACTCACAATCAAATTGTAACAATTCATCTCTAGTCATTCAGTAGACTAGGTACAAAACTCCTATTGACACATTAATGTAGTATATACAGGAGGAAAAAATATCGGTCAATGACGACCCAAATACATTGATCAGTAAATCTAATCCCTGGTAGTATGCCTCGACATGTTTCAGTTTATGTGATTTCTTGAGAACTTTCTTCAGGAGGAAGTATTTTGATCTGTCACTTTCTTTTTAGAATTCACAGCAGCACTTCATAATTCTAAAGTGCTTAACCCAAAAGGAGGTGCTGCTAGCCTTTAGGGTCGAAGTAGTATAGGGGAAAGCTGGACAATGTTCCGTCTTCAAGCACAAAATGCACCCATTGCAGATTCAAATTCTCAAGGTAAAGCAAGTGGCGCCAGAAAATATAGATCTAGTCTTGGCGGGCAATGCAATCAGGGCGTTATCCTTTTCACTCCTCTCCATACAGTTTAGAGAGAATCAGAATGGGGGATAGAATCCACTGCGCTCGCGTTAGTTAAATACGTGTCTAGCGCGTCCTGCGGTATGCAAGGAGTGTGCTCCAAAAGGCTTGGTTTTAGGAGGTTGAATGAAAGCAGGCCCTAAATCCCGTAGCAAAAAAAACACTACAGGATTTAGGGCCTGCTTTAAATCTGCTGGGATACCGCCAATGCAAATAGTGTTACTGCAACAAGGTCTGGCGTTATTAACGCTGGATCCTGAGTTGTAGTAAGGCTGTTACTCCCCATTTTAATGGGGCTTGTTGGGCGCTATTACCGCTGGCGGTAATAGCGCTACTTTAATAGTGCCGCAAATGGGTTGAAAGTGGAGAGTTTTACCTCCAGCAAAAAGCTGGAGGTAAACCTCCCACTTTCTGCCCAAATTCGGGATTGGGCAGAACGGTAATGTGGCAGTAATGGCGTTACCACAGCATGTTTACTGCTCTGCCCAAACCGTGATGACCCCCTTAGTTTGTTAGGCAGGGAACTTCCCTCATAGCGGTAGTGCTAGATTGGCATTTGGATTTTACATTTTAAATAAACAACCCTCAACATGTCAGTCATTAGACTGACTCTTTCTTCTAGTTCGCCACACAATATAGAAGATTGTGGAAGTTATGAATTGTCATTCTCAAACTTCCCAAAAACAGTCCTATGGGCTGCTAAAATGTATTGTGGGAATTCAACCCAGCCTATTGGTTTCCAGTGAGCCTTTTGGGAGGATCTTGAGGGGGCAATCAGACTCACTGTCATTCAGCAAGTCACCCTTGACCAAAAATTGAGAAAGAATTGAAGAAACCAATAAGAAGCCTCAGATTTACGTAATGACGAATGAGACACTATAAAAAACAGAGTTCACTTTCTGGTCAGTTTTGCTAGATGGGTGGTTCGAAGAGCAAGCATGCAATTGGTGGTGTGTGGGCTTCATTTTAATTACATTTTTTCTGAAGTTCAGTGGTTGAGGTATTTGGATCTTTGCTAAACTGAAATGTCAAAATATGGGATGCATACCCTCTAGAGAATGCCTCTGCATGGGACATTGGAGATAGTGTCAAAACTGTGCACCTTGACTTAAAAAAGCCAGTGGTATGGGCTGCACACCCTTGGTCTAGCGCATCAGCTAGAGAAACATGAATTTAAAGCGGAACTGTGATGCTCTACAAGTTGCGTTATGTAATAAAGATAATATCCAAACTGTGGTTGAGACAAACCAAACTGTATTATCATAAATATGGCCACTTCTAACAACTTCTCAGCAGCCTTTGCTGCCTTTTATCCTTTGTTTCCGTTGAAAAAGCATAAGGAAATGAACACCCTTCCCGTTTCCTTTATCTTTATCACTTCCTTAATCAAAATCCTTTGTCTTTCGTGTCTTGTTATTATCCTGTTTTTTAGCACATGCTTTGTTGTGTACTAGGGTGTCCAGTCAAGTTTAATGTAAAATACCACAGTATGGATGGAGAAATGCACATTTTGGGGGAGATGGTGAAAACGAGGAGTTGCACTTATTGTCCGATGGTGAGGATGTTGCCCAGGTTTGGGAAGAAGGCAGTGAGGCAACTGTGCCTGTGGAGGCAGGTTGTCTTTCTTCCCATCCATAGAAAAACCAGGTGTTGCCTGAGTAGACATTGGAGGAGGGCTTGTCAGTGGCAGTCGAGGCAGAACCAGTGATGTATATCTTGCCAGAGGTGGCGCATGATGAGGAGGCTGGGCTGATGTAGGAGGGACTCTTTCTACCACAGAATTTGGAAGTTGGAGAGATTTTTGAGGATACCATTTCGCTCTTGCAGCTGCTCCAGGAGGATTTTGCTGGGTGGTGCAGATCCAGTATAGGGAGAGTCTAAGAGAAGTGATGGATGAAGAGTAGGGTGCCCAGAGGGGAGGGTGCAGGCAGATGGTCAGAAGATGGAGGGTGGGCATGAACCGGGGGATGCAGGGGAGGGTTGTGGGGTGCCAGAATCAGTGCCTGCGCTTGCAAAGGGGGAAATGTAGGCTCACATGTGCCCAGAGAAGTTTCAGAAGAGATAGGAGACATTCCACATAGTAGTGCCCACAGGTTTGTTGTTGTAGCAGTACTTCAACATGCTTGAGGGGTAGAATGGCTAGGTAAAAAGAGTACATCGATGTGGAACAGTTGTGGAATGACAATAAAATGATGGCAAAGGTTTCAGCGGTGGCCAATGGGATCAGTGGAAATTCGCAGAAGTGGAAAGTGCTAAGCAACGGATAAAAACAACTGGTAATGCAGCCAGAAGGGTGGCAAGTGCAGGGTTTAACGCGCAGACAAGGGGTGTCTGATAAGTGCAGGTAAGAGGACTGTAGGGTTACAGATACAGAAGACGTGCAGGGGTTCCCAGGAGGCCATGCGGGTGAGTGGATGGAACGGCAGGGACCTGGGCCCGAAGTCAGAGTGTAACCAGGTGCAGGGTACCGAAGCAGACTGATCAGCAGGGGAGAGGAAGAGCGAAGGCATAAGCAAAGAGGAAGGTCTTGAGGTGCTTCCAGAACCGGAGATGGTTCTCCTCAAGTTTTAGAGTGGCAGGGAGGCTGTTCCAGAGGGAAGCCCCAACCGAAGAAAGATATCTACCCCCAACACGTTGCTTGGGGAAGCGATTGACCCCGAGGGAGTTGGAGGTGGAGGAGCGAAGGGCTTGAGTGGGAAGGTATTTAGAGAGGGAGAGTTGAAGGTATTTTGGACCCAGTTCCCAGAAAGCCTTGTGGACAATGCAAAGGGTCTTGAAATTACTCCTTGCAGCCACTGGGAGCCATTGAAGAGATTTCAGGGCTGGAGAGATATGATCCCAGGGCTTGATGCCAAGGACAAGTCTTGCAGTCCTGTTCTGGATGAGTTGCAGAGGGTGGAGAGTATAAGCAGGCATATTTAGAAAGAGGCCGTTGCAATAGTCAAGCCTAGAGAGAACCAGAGCTCAAGAGACAATAAGCTTCTGGGGGAAGGCGAGGAAGGGAAGAATACCTCTGAGGATGTGCAGTTGGTATTTTGACATCTTGGAAACATCAGAGATGTGAGGAGGAAAGGAGAGTATGGAGTCGAAGATGACGCCAAGGTCTTTAGACTCACGGGTGGGAGCAGGAAGAGGGCCAATGGAGGCCGGCCCGATAGTGACAGGAAAGGAGGGTGCAGGTGTGCCAAGAAGGAGAATCTCAGTCTTGCTGGCGTTACGGCAGAGAACGCTGGGGGACACCACTCCTGGATAGCAGACAGACAGTCAGAGATGAGAGAAGGAGAAGAGGTGGTGGATGGAAGTCTGAAGACAAGCTCAGTGCCATCCGCACAGCACTGAAAGTTGGAGCAGAGCGCGGAAATGTGGTGGGCAAGGGGTGTAAGGTATTGGCTGAAAAGCCAAGGAGAGAGGTTAGACCCCTGCGGAACACTACAGGTGGAGAGTGAAATAGAGGAAAGGAAGGACCCAAGTTGGCCCTGCGAGGGTCGATCAGAGAGGAAAGAGGTCAGCCAGGCCAGAGCCTGATCAGTGATACCCAGGTTGTCACTGAGACCGTTGAGCAGGATGGAATGGTTCACCATACTCTTCAGCAATGTTGACAGCGATGAGGTAACGTGTAGTTCCTCATAGAACACCAGGCATGTACCCTACTCATATCCCTCATTCTCACCCATCTCAATTAATCGCAGCCATTGCAAGTAGCACTAACCATCGGTTGCGCTGTGTTACCAACACAGCAGACTGCTGGTGGTAACATTGTGACTTTGGTGCAATAAGGGTAAATTCATTGGGACCAGCTGAGGTGGTATGGAGGTACACAATGGCTGTATTGCATTGTGCCAGGTGATATGGGTAGCTGGGGAACGTGGCATCTGAAGATTCCACAGAGAGTCATATGCCCCAGCACCATTCTCCCCTCTTGCAGATGTGTTGGCAAGATGAAAGTAAAATGAAAGTCATGGAGGAGTGATTGTCCTCTGTGAGAAATGCAGAGCCTCGAGAAAATGTGGGAGCTTATCTCCTGTGTGGTACAGCCAGAAACATTGAGTCAATGACTACACTCTTTGGGAGAGCCAGAGAATTTGAGGCAGTGACTCCAATTTGTGAGAGAGCCGGAATAAATTAGATGGTGGCTATGCTCTAGTAAATAACCTGTAGAATTGTGGGAGAGTCTCTGTTCTGTAGCACAGGCAGAAACAATGATGCAGTGGTTCCACTGTTTGGAAAATTGAGGCAGTGTCTTTGCTATGTTGGGAAGTCTATAGAATTGTAGGAGAGGTTTAGGCCGTAGAATGGCGAGAGAGAATCTATCATTTTAGGATAATCCTGGAGAAATGGAAAATGGGAAACAGTTGCTCTACACTATGCCAGAGACAGAACAATTGAGACAGTGCCTCACATTTGTGGGAGACTGGGAACATTGACGCAATGGCTCCACTCTGTGGGAGACTGGGGACATTGAGGCAATGGCTCCACTCTGTGGGAGACTGGGGACATTGAGGCAATGGTTCGACACTGGGTACATTGTGCCAGTGGCTCCTCTGCTCCAACCAATGTCATGAACTGTTATTTTTTTTGTATCTGCTCTCATTCTCCTCAACCACTGATATCAGTGCCTGAGACACCACCTTTGCCATGACACCCAATACGTTTGTCTTCACTGACTTGAGCAGAACGACAAGTTGCCAACCTCTGATTCTCTCGTATATCCTGTGTTATGTTTTAGGTGTTGAGACAATTTCTGGGAGTGGTAACTTTGTGCTCTGTAATTCAGAAAGATGTCACCTGTTGCAGGACTCAAAGGCCCTGTCACTCTTTCACTGTATAGAAAAGAAGATGGGCCGCCTAGGCCTTCAACAGACAATTTAACAAGTACTGATGGTCACAGTGACTGCGTGTTTGGCCAAAAAGTGAGCGAATAGCTATACCTTACGAGGATGCATGTGTCAAGTACATATTCATCGATAATCCGAGCTGTGGCAGTGGTGGGCCTGGTGATGTGTTGTGTGACTCTAGATGCATGCAACAAGCCCAACTGGGGATGGACTCTGTACCACAGTCTTCTCTTTTACTTGTCAGTTGTAGCACCATATGTTTCAAGCATTGTCATATGTCTGGTGATCCTATTGGCTCTAATGTGGTCCTTAGTGTGAGACCTTCCCGACTTGGTTACTGCTGCAGGCAGATTTCCAAATGCCCAACCAGTGCATCCTTGGACATATTTGCACAAACCGAGTATATCCCTCACCAGGAAACGGTAATCTGATCCTTCCTCTTCCAAAGGTTGCCACTCTAAATGGCAGAGGTACTCCATGTTGGTTGTCATCACAACAATGGTTGCATCACTATAGAAGGGCATGAGCAGTTTGTTTGCCAGGAGTGCTGTGTCAAACTCGCCAGAAGTGTCATATTTTGGAGACCACACTGGGTAGTGACATAGCATGCTAGATAACATTCTAACTGTCCTCATCCAATGGCTGCAGCAGAGAACAGACATTGGCCATCATCTGCCACTGATTTGTTGTGTGATATTCTTCTTGCAATGCGCATTGGTTACTACTGCAGAAGTCAGCGACTGTGTTGTTACGCTCCAGCATGGGCAATGTGAGTCAGCACTGCAGTTTTGAATAATAACAATAATAATAATAATAATAATAATAATAATAATAATAATTTGGCATTTATATAGCGCTACGAACCCTCAGGTATCTGAGCGCTGCTTATTATTACCCACGGTGTGTGGTGCTCATTTATCGACCTCGGAAGGATGAAAGGCTGAGTTTGGCCCCGCCGGGATTCGAACCTGCTTTAGCAAGCTCAAGTGTCAAAGTGAGCGCTCTACGCGCCATTTGACCGGCTGGAATTACTAATGGAGCAAGTTGTGGCACACCTGCACCTTGAATAACACATTCAGGGCAGTATACAACTGGCTAAAATGAGAGCTGGTTTATTTGGGCCATGCTACTTATCTAGAGGCTGGCAATGTCTTATGAAATGGGTGACTACATGGTGAAGGACATTGCCAAAGCCTGGCACGTGTGGTCTGACCTGCATTGTAGCCTGCAATGACTTTGGATCGATTATGAGCTCCCACAAGGGCCAGTTGTAATTGATGAGGAGTAAGCCATTGATCCAACACCTAATTAACCTGCTCACTGATTCCTGCTCCCTGTGGAGACTCATCCATGATGAAGTTGCCTGCTGGACAATGGTGACCTGCAGCTGCTGTCCTGGAGATTTCTGTTAACTGGTTCAAGGGAATGTTATCTCGTGCTCTATGATGGACATGCATGTAGTGCTTTGGGCATTGGTGTACATGTCAATGCTGGCCCAGGGGACTGCATACCAATCTGATCTAGTGCAATCCTGACTGTAAACAAGAACCTGTCATGCAAGCTTTGCACAGCGATTATTGAGAAGTAATGAAGACTGTGTCTTTCTCTGAGGGGTTCTGTCAGTTACAATATGAGCTCAAAGACAGGTCTTTCACCAACGTGATATAATAATGACATCTCCACACCCAACATGACAGCTAGCCTGTTATTCAGCAGGCACACTCGTTCATACTTTTGTGATATTTTATTTATAGGAATGCCATGTGACAGTTGGTTGATGCTTTGGGGTGTGGAGTTGCCTGTTTGCCGCTTGTCGCATAACTGGTGTACAAACACGTGTTGCCACATACTGTGAGGCTTCAAGGCTCTCAGGGGCATTGGGATGTTGGTGATGGAAGTGTGGCCAGTGATTGCGTGTGTAGGTGGCCTCTTCATTCACGCATTTGCATATTTCTGCAAACGCATGATTGATTCTGCATCAAAGGGTGTGCATAGACGAGTTGCTCAAGCTGGTTCCAGACATTTTTTGGCACTTGCATTTCTTGAAACGATTGCCGATGGCAACAGGTAGCTGTTGCTTACCTGATGTTAATAAGGTCTGCAGGGTAGGTTTGTGCTGTGGGCGGAGACAGGCCCTATGCTCTTATGTCCTTCAGTTCTTGTTGGTGTACTTTTCATAGGTTGCAGTGGAGGTGGTGATGTTACTGATTGGTGAAATGCTCTGGCACCATGATGATTGTTAGGCTATATTGTGGAAGAGATAGCACATAAGCAGATTTCAAGTGCCTAGACTTGTTTTCTAAGCACAGTGCATGGATCCATCTCTTCCTTTGATTCTTCAGTGTCTCAATACTCTTGAAATTCGTCATTGTCACCTTAGTGGAAGTTGAAGTAACTCCAAAGTTGTCTCAAACTCTTGCCAGATGAAACGATCTGTAAACATTTTCTTGGCTAAGATCCAACCTAAGAGAACTTAGAGGTCAGGAATTATTTTTGTAACTGACTCTTGTAAACAGTCTGTTCATTCGCCCTCCTTTGCTTGACATATTTGGACCTGCTGCTCCTCCTCCTGTGTCCTGGATGAGGGGGTTTCAAAACACCATCTGACCACCTTCTTTGCATCTGCTTCCACTCTCACCTCATCCAACGGCAACACCTGTGCATACACTCTGCCATTTCTTCACAAAACTACACAAACAACAGAGTGACTTGTAGTAGACTACCCTGTTCTTTCTAAAGGTGGGCATCAATGGATGCCGAATAGCTAATGTTACCACGCAGGCCAGTTTACAATTTTGGGCTTCTACGGTGTCAACAGCAGCGGCAGTCGCTGGTGAGAAATGCCCGACACAGTGATTCCTCATCACCCCATAATCCTGGTGCATTTTAATGATCGATCGACAATTAATGTGTTCCTCTCTATGACTTTATCTACCTACACTACGTAAACTACAGGTGCTTCTATGTTATTGTGCATGTTCCTCCACCATAAAAATGCTGATGGCTGGGTTTTTCTCAAAGAAATCCTGTGTGCCTCTGTGTGATTTTGTTCTCCTCCACCCAAAAATGTACATGCTCATCTCTTTGATTTGGAATTGTGCTCTGCAACAAAATAGCACATATGGATCTGTGTGATTTTGTGTTCTCCTCCTCCCAAAGGTTATTGTGCAAAGGTGAGTGTGCCGATATGGGATCTAGTGTTCTCCTGTAGCAATAACAATATAGTGGCCCTCAATGTGTTTAGGGTCCTACTCTAACATAGTCTATAAAGTCCTGTGTGCCTATTTGTAATGATGTTTTCTCCTTACCCACTTGCACTGTGATCTGGTGCTCTCATATGGGCCTCTCAGTGATTATATTCTCCTTGGCCAAAAAAGAAACACATGTGCTGTTCATTGCTTTCCTCAACCCAAAAATGTACCCTTGCCTCTCCTCGATGTTGTTCTCTTTCACGCAGAAAATCACAGATGCTTCAAGCTGCTATCGTGTTCTTCTGCATCACTAAACACTGTGAGTCTGTGTCATCCTCCATCCATAGGTGCACAGATGCTTCTGTGTGGTGTTGTGTTCTCTGAGCCAAAGAAACGGGTGTGCCTCTATGATTTGCGGTTCTCTTTCACCAACAATCATGTGCGCCTGTCTGGTATATTTTGTATTCTGACTGCACAAATCACCTATTCCTATCTGTAATTGTTTATTCTCCTGTCACAGTGGTTGAATTCAACCCAGCCTGTTGGTTTCCAGTGAGCCTGTTGAGAGCCATAGGCTGGTTGAAGTCACAGGCAGCTGTGATTTGCTGTTCTCTTTTGACCAAAATGTGTGTCCCTACTGTGGGGATTTGATGTTTTTGTGCCATCAAACTCCTATTGGCATGTTTTCTGACAAATTCCTTTTAGTTGACATTATTCCATCTGCAAAGATTATATCCATCTGAATGGTTTGCCAGCCACATCAGATGTC
The DNA here is from genome assembly GCF_040938575.1 of Ambystoma mexicanum. Taxonomy (NCBI): domain Eukaryota; kingdom Metazoa; phylum Chordata; class Amphibia; order Caudata; family Ambystomatidae; genus Ambystoma; species Ambystoma mexicanum. The sequence continues at coordinate 373,487,484 of NC_090928.1, read as the reverse complement.
AAAAGCAATATTTGTTTTTTCCCAATGGCATCAAACGCTTTCTGCAATGTCCCTGAGCAGTGTCGACAATTTAATGGCCACAACTAAACCTATTGCTTTTTTGGTGCATACACATGTTTATCTGCACAGGAATTCCTTTGCTGGGTACTGTGGCAGCTTTTGAATTCTTGGGCTTGTCGATGAGCTCTCTTTATAACACATATAAAACATTTTTTTCGAGCCTATAACTTTGTAAAAAATTGCTGTAAGATGCACCTTTTACACTGATATGTAAAGAATTGCAGTGGTTCGGATGAGGAAATTCCTTTGCAAACTCCCTTCAGAGATGATAGCTCACTAGCCAGCCGTGCCTATTTAGTGGCTTACCTCGGTAGTGATTTGCGCACATGGAAATTAATGTGCGCACAAAAGCCTATCATTTCCGCACTTAGAGAAAAATAATTAGAGGGTACATTGATTGTGACATTGCATTATTTATTGCAACAACAACTGGAGTATGTTCTTAGGTGAGGGTACTGCCATATATTGCCAGAACCAGTGTTAGCATGTTTTCTTATAGTATCATCACTGGCATTATGAGCAAAGCAAACATAAGATTCTTCTTATTTGTGACTACTGGCATATTTTGGTGCAGCGAGCATGGAATTGTACAGGCACAGACAGTGTGAATATTTTTTATACTGGCATCTATTGTGGGAAAAGGATCATCAAAACGTGTTGTGAAATGCTCCTGTGCACTGTTGGTGACAGTCTGGTGTTTTACCCAATTTTTCACTTAAAGTGTGCTGTAAAATGCACAATTGTAACCCATTATTCTAAAAATGTTCCCGGGTGGAGAACTGGACTAGCATTGCCCAAATGGAATGGAGTATGTTGACCTATATGGTCTTCTTTTTGGCACTAGTAGCTCATCTATTACCTAGTTAACTCTGCATTATGGGATTTGAAGTTTTGCATTTCCCCTTTGAAATGCACTACGACCAGTCCCAGTATGCAAATAAAATAAACACATGACTGTGTGTGATGAGTTGCTATCTGGATAGGGTGTGGAATCCCTTGCCCTTTAATAAAATGTGGCCGGTCGTTTCATCTCTGAAAGCGTAATCTGCTGATCAGATTCCACTTTCGTAAACTCCATGACAAAAGCATAGTATGTACATGTGCCCTGCTGCATCAGTATCCTGATCTGCAGCGCCTGCTCTACCAGTTGCACAGAGCAGGTTTAGAGGTCACATGTGCCCTCTTGACAGCTGTACTGACAGCAACGTCTCTGCAGCACAAGCTCTGCATTTAAGACATGCACCCCTGTTCTAAAGCATTATGATTATAAGTAGAGTAGCTCATGCGGGTGGCAGGGTAAACTCTAAATATAAGCCATGTCTGAGTTAGGGCATGGTGCATGGCACTGCCCATTATAATTGCAGTCACATCCAATTTGATATCACACATTTTTCATCTCCATTGAGCCAGCTCAGCTGTGGAAGGTGTGTGTATTCTGACCAGACAGGCTGATCCTGCCAAGTGATAGGGCAGGAACCTGCATGGCCATGCCTCTTCTTTGTTCCCTTGTGTGGTTAGGTAACACCCTCTTGCCTCCAGAGAGACAGCTACTCCACAGGAAGCTGCCCTTGACCCAGGAATCAAAGGAGCACAACCATTCAAAGGACATAGCCTCGCACCATGGTGCTGCATACCAAAGGGACCTTTGATTTTATTGAGAAGGGAAGGGGACAGCATTAGCGTAGAAAGGGAACGATCTGTACAGTTAGGTGAAGATTTCACCATCTTATTTCTCTTGCCAACACACTCTCTACCTTTGTCTCTCCTTCCTGTCCTCTCTACTTCCTCTAGCAAAAAGCACTTTGAGTGTGATGTCAGAAGGCAAGGTCCACTTACTTTGGGAACAGGGATTGGACACCTAAAGCAAACTAACTTAATCACCTATGTTCTTTTGTGTTTAAAAGAATGGATCTTCCACTCCTTCTTTGATTCACTCTAAAACTAAAACCTGTTAAAAACTTCATTGGGAGAGCTGATCTTTCCAAAGCCTTCAGCAAGTAGGGTGAAGACTGTCAGTCACTTGCTGAATTGAACCAGCTGTTACACAAACGACACACCGACTCAAACTACAGCAGCCGCTTCGTCACTTCGTCAAACTGCACACCAAGCCTCATGTTCACCGCTTTGACGTGTCACCGATCTTCGAATCGAACCACAGGAGAAATACTCTCCGACCCTACCCACAGATTACAACCCCGACTCGGACCGGCTCAACCCTGAACAAATCCTGGTGGGCACCCCAACCTGCATTGCTGAAGGCCACCTTCAAACCGATCTGAGTAGTCGCCCAGCTTAGTGACAGCTGGCAACTTGGATCAACATGTCTCACTACATTCGAACTTGGCTTGAACTGCCTGAATAACCGCTCGAAGCTTGGTTCACTGCCGAACCGCCAAGAAACACAAAGAGGTACTATTGACAGATAAATGCCCCTGTTGGTACTTGTTCCAATGTTGGGGCCTACAGACTGGTTAGGTCCTTTTATCCCCCTTTTCATCAAAGAACATATCCTTTTCACAAAAAATTGTTGCTTTTATTTGTCTTTCACACCTGATTCGTTACCCAGAGTGCTGCATCTTTCTATCTTTGCTAATTCCAGGGACGTCATTTCAACAAAATGCCAGGGGCAGCGGAAGTGACATCACAATACCACACCCCAAGTGTGACATCACAGGAAGTGATGTCATTTGACCAAGCCCCCGCGTGACATCGCGTTAAGTGATGTCATTTGTCCACACCCCCACGCGACATCACAGGAAGTGGCCTCATAAAGCATTATCCCTCAGTACACTACGAAAAATATGGTTACAATATCACTGTATTGTGACATTTCATCCAAGAATGGATCATCATATGTAGCATTGTCAAGGTCCATGTTGCTTATGGCGACGAGGATGTGGAGCCATGATGAAATGCTGAGATGAGGAGCCAGGATGAAATGCTGAGAGGGTGTTAATGGCAGGTGATGAAGATGAAAAATAAAGCTATAGGTGAAGGTGGCCATAGAAGAAAGTAGAGTGTGTGCTGTCAAGCGACAGCATGGTGTGAAGGCAATGTTGTGCTGTAGATACACCACGGAGTCGGAGAGGGAATGGCACAAGAAAGATGCAGGGCTGTAAGCCCCAGGAGCGTATGGCCTCGGTGTAATGATCGTTGCATGGCCGAAATTGCCAGGTGCCTGCACAACCAGAGCACTCTGGGACATGGAGTCCCTTTTCTCTGGGCTGTGCCGGAGCCTGGATACTGCACGTTCCCCTGGCTGTTTCCCTTCTGCAGGGGAGAACAGCGTGTCATTGTGGATGAGGTAAAGAAAATAAATAGCGTTATGCGCTTCCTCGTGCGTTCCACCATGGCTGTTGGTGAAGCACACTGTGCCGGTGTCATCTTTGATGGAGGGGAGTTTTTGTAAGAAAGTCCGTTGTGGGCATGTGTGTTGACTGGTTTAGCGTTAGGCTCGATGACGCACTTATTAATATCCAGTCAGGTTTTCAAAACTTGCGTAAAATAGAGATACATTACATACATAAATCAATAAATTGCACTTGAATGTAAAATGTGTAATCCTTTCCTTTCTTAAACAAATTTGTTTTTAGTACTTCTCCTAATAACTGAAAAGGGCTATTTATTGGTGGTTGAACGGCATAGTATCTGCCCTTAGCAGAGCGGGTGTTGCCCGGTGCTGAAACGTATTTTAGAAAAACATTGATGTCCATCACACTCCACCTACACACACACACATGACTCCTTGAGGTTTTCATGATAAGCGTGGACCGCCATTATCAACCTTGCTGCAAAAAGTGTGCCTTACTTAGTGACATCCCCCGGCTTGTTTTCGGATTTGTGAAATCTTATACGAAATGATTTTTGCATTTATCATCAGACATTGTACATTAAAACATTGACTATGAATGTACGAGAAACATCTTTAGCAGAACATTTTATATTTATGTCTCAGAGTCGGTGCCGTCTGCCTGTGGCCCAGGGCCTGCGGCAGCACCTCGGCCGCCGCAGGCGAATTCCATTGGTGGTGTCATGGCACCCGACCTGGCACACACCCAACCTCAGCCTGGTCCTGTGGCAGCGGCACCGCAGCCGCAGGTGAGGGCTGGGCACCAGTAGCACTGACCACACACATGCCACAGCAAGCCGCCACAGCAAGCCCCAGGCACACCCCCACCCACCTCTCAGTCTCACACAGAGCAACTGTCTGCCACCCCTACCTGAGTCTGTGTACTCACCGGGCCTTGTTGCTGGAAGCGCTGGAGCTCAGGAGCGCCGCGCACATCTTGCAAGTGGAGGACCACATAGTATGGCAAGAAAGCTGTGGCCACGCCCCCTCCTCTGATTGGATGGTCGCCAGAGGTCACAAGAGATTGATAGAGGTCGCTGGCCAATCAGCAGCGGTCGCTCTTGCAACCTCTGGCGACCCCCAAATGACATCCCTGGCTAATTCTGTGTTATTTCCTCACATGTGGGTTTTGAGTAGTGTTTTCTATTTAGTTATCATTGCTTATGGTGTGTTTGATTAAAATATATATGTTTTATAGAACTTTGATTGGACATTCCTTTATTTTGGACTATTATACTTTACTGTTTGTGTCCCTGTTGGGACGTATACCCTTCCCTTTGCCTATGTTACCACAAAAGGCAAAGGATTTATATGTCTTGTATATCTCTTAACTGGGCCTACTTTACCTTATGATTGTGTTAACTCTTGGTTTGTGGAAGTGTGAGGGATGAGTGGGTGCATTAGCCTCTGCTCATCCTTTTACTTCTGCAGGGCAGAAGCCCATTCGTCACACCGGGGAAGTTATTGAAGCCTGACATAGGGATAACATGACACATGTTGGAAAATTATCTTCAGAGACACAACCCACCGTCCTTTCATACCTCATCACCAAACTGTCCTTGCTCCCTGACACTTACTCAGTGATAGCCCACCTCTGCTAGCCCTGAAGCCATACAGCGCTTCAATTGTTCCTTTGGGAGACACAGTTAATGATCATAGATTACCTGTCTAATCTGAGGACAGAATGCAACATACATAGATGTGTGCAGTTCTCAAATATCTAAATTAGGATACAACTCCTGTGGTGGTTGTGAGTCTCCCAATCCCTGCCTCCTTTCTCTATTTACCGCTGAGCCTCTTCTGAGCCACTGTTCTACCCTGCTTGTGCCTTCTGTATCCCAGTCCTTTCATAGTTTTCCCTTCTGCGACATGGCACAGATTCTACATATGATGACAAGGTGGCTAGGCCAGTGCTCAACCAGTCACAAGAGGGGTCATTAAAGTATTGGACATGATTTGGCACAGGTGTAGAGAAGGAGCCAAGTACCCCCACCTCAATCGACACGTCCCTTTTACCTGTATGCTGGAGACCAAAGTATGAAACATATACAGAACAGCTGAATCGGCAAAGAGCAGTGTATGGACTCAGCCCAGTCCCAGTGAAAGGACCAATACCTAAGAGAATTTGGGAGCCAAGATACCCATTGAGAAAACCATATTTACATTCAAAGAAATATGATGGCCAGTTGAAAGAAATCCCTGAAGAAGCAGAACCAATAAACGGCAAGGATGAATGGTAGGGGTACCACCCACTGCCAAAATTTATGTTATATGACGCTGCAAATGAAGTATATAACAAGATGCAGTGATTAGAGGATGCAGATATTTTATAAGGCATCAAGAAAGCAATAAGGATAAGTGACATCTTGGGCTGAAGGTGTGGAAACCTATGCCACAGAAACAGATGAAGATATTAAATAATTTGACACATGTACAGATGCAGAAGAAAAGCAAGAAGCAAAGTGCTTGTGAAGCTAGCTCTAAGCTTATAGTAAAGTGGATTGTGGCCAGCACCAACGTACACATACATAGGAATAAGAAGAGTATGGATGTTTCCACTAAATGTATTAAAGCAGGTTGGACATTAGCAAAAAGGCCTCTGTTCAGTGTGTCACAGTTTAAAAAGCAGACATTGAATTACAGAAGCAGGAAGGCGAGATTGGATGAGCCCCAGGAATCCAAGGTCTTATAAAACTGGAGTAAACTGACTTTGGATACAAATCGTGTGAAAGAACAGCACTTTGGATTAAGGCGCTATATAAATAAGACATCATTATCATTAACAAACCTCCTGTTCAGAAGAGACAACATAACAAGGAAGACGTCAGAGGACTATTGGAATAAATTATTAAATACACAAAAAGGCTTCATTTTGTGGTCTATAGTCACATGGAAGCATTAAATAGACGAGCAAGATGATCGCACCTACGCATGGAGGCAGACTGTGCTGCTCACTCCCTAATTTTCTCAGAGCTAAGAACACTCTCAAGGATGAAGTTCAAAGGCCTAATTGACAGTGGACCACTGAGGTGATGATGGATTGATATGCTAATTGGTGGGAAGCTAAAGTTAAGGCAGCCTCACCAGCATCTGGATGGCCAGCCTGCAAGCTGCTAACGTAGGGGGAAAAATACTGAAGCTAGACAGAGTGCCAACCAATTGCAAAGGACCTGCATATTTAGGGGTCCTTTAGTGTGAAAACCAATAGAATGTTATGTATTTAGTGATGTTCATAGTGATCATTTTTAGAGGAGGGCTTAGTTGTCCACATGACGTTAAATACCCAATCACACAGTTACACTTTTTAGACTAGTATGGATTATATACTTAGATGTTCACGCAGACCCAAACATCCCCTCCGTTGGGTTTCTGTAGTTTGCCACGTAGGATGACGTTGGTAACATGTAGGTTATATGTCTGTGATGACACATTTTGCTTGTAACAATACAGTTTTTTTGTTAAATATGTTAAGAGTTGAAGATCGAGCATTCGCATTGATGTTCGTTATGCTCCCTGTTTTAGATACTTGATATTAAAACAGTTTACCTTTTGTCAATTTCCTAAATCGGCTCTATTATTTGGTGCATGAGTAATATATGCATCCCCATCCATCTCAAAGGTAATTGCTGCTCATCAAAGGAGCTGGACAGTCCAATTCATGGGGTACTCCTTTGCCAGAATGAGCCATTCACAAAGCTCATCTGGAGGAATTTGGTGATTCCAGAATGTAAGCATCCGTCATGATGTGTTAAGGGAGCGATCTTGGAGGAGGAGAGGAAAGTGGTCCACGGAGATCTGCAGCAGCTGGAAGATAAGGACTTCGTGATGATCGGCGTACCTCTGGTCGGCATGCACAGGATGGACAGTGCCAGTTATGATCTATGATGCTGAGATTAAGCTGGAGGGGATGGGGGTACAGAAACAGCATGAAGAGGGAGACTGCTCGGGTAATGGTCTCTGATTTGGAGAGGAATCTGGTGGTGCTGAGGTTGCAGCGCAAGAGTAGTGTTGGGGCTTGAGTACCAGGAGTAACCAGCTCCACCAGCAACTAGGCAGTCAGCATCGGTGCAGATATCATTGTGTTTCATTGCTAAATAGACAAAACCATCCCCTTTCAGTCTGAATATGTGCGTTCTGTCTTGTTATGGAGCTGTGCAGCGGGAGGAGGACTGAATTATGTTTCCAATCAGGGTGTGCCTGACATTGTCATTAAGGGTCGGGCAAAAACTTGATTGCATATTTGCTCTACACGAAGGAAACGGCAAACCGTAATTCACTGTATCCTTACACAAATTCAAAGCTTACAAGAGTACTTTGGCCAAGGTGGATTAGCCAATTTTGTTTCAAAACTAAAAAGAGTTCCACAGATAAATAAAAAATATAAAACTGGAAGAAGGGAACTATAAAATCATCGTGCTCCTGTGAAGGCATGGTTTAGTCTCTTCTTAAAACTGCATGCCATGCAGTCAGATCCTCATTTCGAGCAACTTTCCATTCATATCTTTCAAGTCTTACACATGAGTGTCTTAAAGGTGTGGCGGTGGTGGGCCTGGCAGCTTGGTGATGCAAGGCGAGCTTGACTTTCTCCATCATCACTGCTAATGTTTCCATCGAAGTATAGGAAACAGGTAAATTTAATAATAGTGCTTAGTGTAAATAAAGTTTAGTGTGTTATAGTATATCATAGTTTAGTACATAGCATAGTCCAGAGTTTGTAAAGTGTAATATAATGTGTGTATATATAGAGCTAAGAGTTTGTAGTCTAGAGTTCCGGGTTCAGAGTTTAGAATGTCATAACTTTTCTAAAAGTAAGGTCAAAGAAAATGATCCCATTTCACAATTCACTTTCTCCCACTGGCTGTCACCTTCTATTGCTCTTGCAAGCCCGCTTTCCTATCCTCCTATACATGCATGCCTAGGCTTGCAACAGATCTAGCTAAAGGTCAACCCACAGTCCCAGTAATGGGTCAGTGTCACAACAGGTCTCCTCTCCATTCAGTGATCGAAGTGAGTGGGAATGGTCGGGAGCAGTGTTTCACTACTTTTATTTTGATCTGTTTACCATTCCTCCATTTTTTACAACCATATTCACCATTCTATATATAGAGGATGTGTCCATTAAGGTCTCTGTGCAAGTGTAAAGCTGTAATAGGAGCCTTGGTTACTAGTCACTAAGGGCCCGATTCATGGAATTACTTGCACGGTTCAAAGTGACTTTGCACTGCTGAAAAGTGACTTTGCACTGCCGACACAAACCCTGATTCATGGAACTGTGCAAAGTGTATTTTTTCAGTGCTAAGCCAGTGCAAGGTCATTTTGAACTGCAAACATGACTTTCTACTGACTTTGCACTGCAAAAATACACTTTGAATAGTTCCATGAATCAGGGTTTGTGTCGGCAGTGCAAAGTCACTTTTCAACAGTGCAAAGTCACTTTGAATTGTGCAAAAATAAATTCCATGAATCGGGCCCTTAGACTATTGCAATGCCCCGAATGCAACGCCTTGGCCGCATGTAGCACTATGCTTCCACCTACCCTCTCCCCTGCCGAGACCACAGCTCCACTACTTTGTTCGGTACACTTCTACCACTGCCTCCATTTCTTTCACCTTCTCCCAGAAGGCATTTCCTATTTGGAGAGACTCTGGGCCTCATTACACGGAAGGCGGTAATGGTTAACGGCCACCGTTAATGGTAACGGTGACCGTTAACCATTACCGCCTTACTACGGGGTCCCTTAGCGGGTTGGTGCTTTAACGTCTGCTTTTTGCAGGCGTTAAAATCCAACGCGCTAAGGGACCTCGGAGCTAATTACGGTACCACAAAATTGCGGTGCTGTAATTAGCGCCTTCCCCATTCCCATAGAGCCCTTTGGGGCAGAAATGGGAATGGGCAAGGGCAATGGCGGAAGGGGGATTTAACGCCCCTCCAACCTTGGAATGGGGCGGTAAATCCCCTTTCCGCCAAGGCGGTGCCGGTATTTTACCGGCATGAACCATGGCGCTAATAGCGCCATGGCTCACCGCCTTCCGTGTAATGAGGCCCTATGTCCTCCAACCCCACTCCAACATTCTGGACAATCATTGGGCCTCATTACGACCCTGGCGCTAATGGGTTAACGGCGCTGTAAAAGGCTGCAGCGCCGTTAACCCATTAGCGCCTGATTACGAGGTCCCTTTGCGGGACCCGCAAAGGGACCTTGGTGCTAAGTACGGTACCGCAATTTGCAGTACCGTACTTAGCGCCTTCCCCATTCCCATTGAGCCCTATGGGGCAAAAATGGGAATGGGGAAGGGCCATGGAGAAAGGGGGAATTACCGCCCCGCCAACCTTGTAATGGGGTGGTAATTCCCCCTTTCTCCATGGCGGAGTCGGTAAGTTACCGGCATGGACCATGGTGCTATCAGCACCATGGTTTTCTGCCTGGGTCGTAATGAGGCCCATTGTGTGCATGAGGCACGCCACCTCCAAAAATCACCAAGGAAGTGAAATCATGAGTCAGCAGACAGATCCCATTCTTGCATGTGTGCATTTATGGACTTCTGCTTCCCCCTATGTGAAGTGCACTGAGCATGAAAAGCTTCCGCAAGTGTAGTTATGCTTGTTTTGCTGCAAAATGTACATCAGCCAGTAAAACAAGTTAGCATCTGTGGTTATGTGTGTTTTATTTTGTTAAATGTACTTTAGAAAGAAAAGCAATGGAGCTTTCAAATGGTGTGATGCTTCTCAGTACGACTTTTTTTTCGAGAACTACTTCACACACATACATGTGCAGTGATTTGTAGCCGCTGTGAGCATCTGTGGGAAATTTCATTGGCTAAATTATGATTGTTTTTTTATAAGGAGCTTAATACCAAGGAGGTTGCTAAGTACGGACCGGCATTCGAACCTGTGTTGCTGTGCATCATCTTGCTGGCAAGAAGAGCACGTTGCCACGTAGCTGTACTGAGTCAAGGGTAGAGGCGAAAAATATTGCTGTCAGTTTAGGCAGATAACCAAACAAAAACAGCAGCCTTCAAGTAGTAGCAAACTACAGAAATATGCATAATGACACGATCAGGAAAAAGGTTGCACACTGCTTGTGTAGATGCACTCTCTTGTTTTAGGAATCTGCATAATCTAATGCAGGTCACATACCACATTGTGTATTCGTGCAGCACGACCAGAGAAGATGATCATCCTGCGCATCAGGGAGTCGCATAAGAAGATGACACAGGAGACAGCGACACTTCTCATCAAAGACTTGGTTGCCATGAAACCTAGCACCAGATCAAGAGCATGACAAAGAGGATGCATACATTCCATGGGGACTCCTGCCTGTGTCAGAGACATCAAATGACTAGGTTTAGTTAGTTATTAAAGTATTTATTTTACAGATGTGTTGATGGCACAAAACATCATTTTAGGCTTGGAATTCTTGTATATAATCTTGGGTTCTGGTAACAAACTTGATGTTAAGTGGTGGAAGATCCGCACTCTCTATACATTCAAATTGTGAATTATTTTTATTTAAACCAAGTAGGTAATTTTTTCTTTTCAACACTCATAAAAGCTAGAGTACTTCATTTCAGTTCTGTCATTGTATGAGTAGGAAGACTTTAAAAAATTGTTCCCCAAATTGTTTCAGGACCTAAATCATACGTGGGTTACATGAAAGCATGTTTGATCCCACAAAGAACAAAACGGTTGCTTACACATGTGGACCTTAGAGCCCCTTTGATAGCGTGCATGCAATGGATGGGATGCAGAATAACTCTGACACCAAATAGTCAAACCAACTCAGGAAGATGGAAAAGGATTCTGTTTTTATATCAATTGTCTAAAACAGGGAGTTACAAAGGACATCAACGGACCTTCGCTCAAGTCTCTCGTACATTTCATAAAATGTCACAGTTATATAGTAAAAACTCATCATATGTGACCTCATACTATGTGGTAAATTAGAAAAACCTAAGAGGGATTGTGGTACGCTGAGGGGACCATCTAAATATACTTTCTATAATGGGTGTGATTGCCACTGGGAGTCTACTCTCAGGTGGACAGCTTGTGCCCACCTCTAGTGCAAGTCATCTTCAACATTATTAAGTACACAGTATATCATTGGCTCTCAAACTATAAGGACCTTAATTATATGGCCCTCTACAATTGGTTGGCATGCTTTTGCCATGTCTGGAACATTCGGTTCACTTAGCAGCATGCCTTTACCTGCCCACCCAATTAGCTCTACATCTCTCATCATCCATGCCTTCTGCCATAAAGATTGTCTTTGAACTTGGCCTTGCAGTGTATTCTTGTTTCTGGGAATATAATGGAGAGTGGGCATGCACTACCGTAGTTCCGAAAATTCCATTCCCGACTCTATTTCCATCCTTGACTCACATGACAGGAGATCACAATTTAGACCATTTTGCAGCATTTAAATGTGTTAAATGAATAAAACTTTTCATGGTAGCTGTTCTTACTTTGCACCTTAATAAGGGATGATTCGGTTTCTCATGTTTGCTGCCCTAGAGAGTAGATAACCAGTTGTGGCTGCCTCTAATCTTGACACCAAGCCAAGCAGCTTTGCCATTCAAGTCGGCAATCTCAGCTAATTCTTTGATGCAACACAGTTCTCGACCTTCCTTCTCCAAGTGTCTGAGCTTACTAAAATTATGACGCCGACATCCAGATTCAATACAATGGTGGCTCCGCCTGGAGTCTATTCACTACTTATAGCCAGCTTCTAAAATCACTTGCAGGCCGATTCATGGAATAAATGTGCGCCGAAAATCCCGGCGCAGAGGGGCCAATACGTGCGCTGCGCCGAAAATTAGCGAAAAGCGCAGGGAAACCAGCGCACGTCGATTCATGGAAGTCCGTGCGCAAGAAAAGCAGAGGACGTGCGCTGAAAAAGCGCGCGGCGCAGGCCGGTGCACAGGTCAACCAACGTCGTGCGCCACGGCCACTGCGCTATCACTCCGAGCGCAGCGCACAGCTCTAAAGTAGGCGGAACACAGGGCGGGACACTCGGAATGGGGAATAAAATGGGGCACAACACTCGGAATGGGGAAGAATGTGGGCGGCACGGGGAAAGTTTAGGAGGCAAGTGCGCGGAACGCCCACACGCTCGCATACAACACGTATTCATGGAATAGAATAGGGCAAAAAAGCGCACGCTCAAAGCAGCGCACAGGCACAAACAGGCACAAACACGACCGCCACAAGAAAGCAGGCGGTAGCGTCTCTGCGCCTGCAAGAAATGTGCGCTAAAAGGTGCGCCAACAAATAGCACCTATATACAGACATGATCAATGTCCAATACTGTGGCCCTCCAGGACAAATGACGTACAAAGGGGTACCCACAAACACAGACACGCGCTGAGAGAAAAAATAAACGTGTGCGTGTATACCGGGGTGCGCGGGAAGTTGCACACGCGATATGGCCGGGTACGTGGATTTCAGGGGTGCGCGGGAAGTTCCACACGCGATTAGTCAGGGTACGTGGATTGCAGGGGTGCGCGGGAAGTTCCACACGCGATATGGCCGGGTACGTGGATTTCAGGGGTGCGCGGGAAGTTCCACACGCGATTAGTCAGGGTACGTGGATTGCAGGGGTGCGCGGGAAGTTCCACACGCGATATGGCCGGGTACGTGGATTTCAGGGGTGCGCGGGAAGTTCCACACGCGATTAGTCAGGGTACGTGGATTGCAGGGGTGCGCGGGAAGTTGCACACGCGATATGGCCGGGTACGTGGATTTCAGGGGTGCGCGGGAAGTTCCACACGCGATATGGCAGGGTACGTGGATTGCAGGGGTGCGCGGGAAGTTCCACACGCGATATGGCCGGCTACGTGGATTTCAGGGGTGCGCGGGAAGTTCCACACGCGATTAGTCAGGGTACGTGGATTGCAGGGGTGCGCGGGAAGTTGCACACGCGATATGGCCGGGTACGTGGATTTCAGGGGTGCGCGGGAAGTTCCACACGCAATATGGCAGGGTACGTGGATTGCAGGGGTGCGCGGGAAGTTCCACACGCGATATGGCCGGCTACGTGGATTTCAGGGGTGCGCGGGAAGTTCCACACGCGATTAGTCAGGGTACGTGGATTGCAGGGGTGCGCGGGAAGTTGCACACGCGATATGGCTGGGTACATGGATTTCAGGGGTGCGCGGGAAGTTCCACACGCGATATGGCAGGGTACGTGGATTGCAGGGGTGCGCGGGAAGTTCCACACGCGATATGGCCGGGTACGTGGATTTCAGGGGTGCGCGGGAAGTTCCACACGCGATTAGTCAGGGTACGTGGATTGCAGGGGTGCGCGGGAAGTTGCACACGCGATATGGCTGGGTACATGGATTTCAGGGGTGCGCGGGAAGTTCCACACGCGATATGGCAGGGTACGTGGATTGCAGGGGTGCGCGGGAAGTTCCACACGCGATATGGCCGGGTACGTGGATTTCAGGGGTGCGCGGGAAGTTCCACACGCGATTAGTCAGGGTACGTGGATTGCAGGGGTGCGCGGGAAGTTCCACACGCGATATGGCCGGCTACGTGGATTTCAGGGGTGCGCGGGAAGTTCCACACGCGATATGGCCGGGTACGTGGATTTCAGGGGTGCGCGGGAAGTTCCACACGCGATTAGTCAGGGTACGTGGATTGCAGGGGTGCGCGGGAAGTTGCACACGCGATATGGCCGGGTACGTGGATTTCAGGGGTGCGCGGGAAGTTCCAGACGCGATATGGCCGGGTACGTGGATTCCAGGGGTGCGCAGGAAGTTCCACACGCGATATGGCCGGGCACGTGGATTTCAGGGGTGCGCGGGAAGTTCCACACGCGATATGGCAGGGTACGTGGATTTCAGGGGTGCGCGGGAAGTTCCACACGCGATATGGCCGGCTACGTGGATTTCAGGGGTGCGCGGGAAGTTCCACACGCGATATGGCCGGGTACGTGGATTTCAGGGGTGCGCGGGAAGTTCCACACGCGATATGGCAGGGTACGTGGATTGCAGGGGTGCGCGGGAAGTTCCACACGCGATATGGCAGGGTACGTGGATTTCAGGGGTGCGCGGGAAGTTCCACACGCGATATGGCCGGCTACGTGGATTTCAGGGGTGCGCGGGAAGTTCCACACGCGATATGGCCGGGTACGTGGATTTCAGGGGTGCGCGGGAAGTTCCACACGCGATATGGCAGGGTACGTGGATTGCAGGGGTGCGCGGGAAGTTCCACACGCGATATGGCCGGCTACGTGGATTTCAGGGGTGCGCGGGAAGTTCCACACGCGAATAGTCAGGGTACGTGGATTTCAGGGGTGCGCGGGAAGTTCCACACGCGAATTGGCTGTGTGCTCCCAGGCATTACCTGTACACCCTCCACGGCCCCTGCAGGCAGCACACACCACAGGGAACTACCCTGCACACCTGCTCATGTCTCCCACCACCCCCACCCCCCATCCACCAGGGACACCCTCCACCAGGCCCCCACCCATGTCTCCCACCACCCCCACCCCCCATCCACCAGGGACACCCTCCACCAGGCCCCCACCCATGTCTCCCACCACCCCCACCCCCCACCCCCCAGGGACACCCTCCACCAGGCCCCCACCCATGTCTCCCACCACCCCCACCCCCAGCACTGTGGGGAACCTGCCAGCAGGCCCCCACCCATGTCTCCCACCACCCCCACCCCCAGCACTGTGGGGAACCTGCCAGCAGGCCCCCACCCATGTCTCCCACCACCCCCACCCCCCACCCCACAGGGGCACCCTCCACCAGGCCCCCACCCATGTCTCCCACCACCCCCAGCACTGTGGGGAACCTGCCAGCAGGCCCCCACCCATGTCCCCCTGGCCCCAGGTCCTGACGATACACAATCATGGCAGTAATGGCCAGCATACCCAGCACAAACACCCAGGCAAGGATTGCATGCACCCACATAGTGAATGCAATCACATGACACAACCCCAAAGGCAAGTATGCAAAAGAACACATGTCCGTCACACACACATACACAATGGGTGCAAGTGAATGTCAAAACCCATATCATGACATGTAAGAAACCAAAGAGAAAATAACACAAGTGTAAGATAATATAAAAATGTATTAAAAACAAAAATTAAGTAAACCAATAAAACATACAACTATGTGGCAAAGTAAATAAAAGGTCCATGTCCGAGAACAAAAATGATAAACCAAAAAACAAAGGATTAAAAAATCAATAGAATTTGTCCAAAGCAAAACCATGTAGTAGGAAATCTAAGAAAAACCATTACGTCATGGTGTAAACAATAAGAAAATAAAAAAATGTATCTCCCAAAAAATAACAATATATACAGGAATGTTCCAGGGTCCATGAGCCCAACACCACAAATGAAACCTAATACTAACTAATAAAAAAAATATGTACAAAAAAGTGGCCATTGTCCGAGCGGTCCAAAATAATAAAAATAAATAAAGGAAACCTAGCACTAACTAACTAAAAAACTATATACAAAGGCAGCGGGCTAGTCCTGCGGCTCACTTGGTGATGCTGGCCAGGGCATCCTCGAACTCCATGTCAATGTCCTGGAGGCGGGACTCTGTCCTGGCCCCGAGGTCTCGCAGGGACAACCCCATATGCTCACCAAAATCCCTGCGAGCCTCCTCGAGGCACTCAGCCCGCCTCAATGCCCGACGCATGGAGATCTCCGCCCTGGCCATGGCGAGCCGCTCCTCTTCCGCCCGCTGCCGCTCCGCACCTATCCGCTGGCCAAACTCCTCCCACACGGAACACACCGCCATGCCAGGGTTGCCCTGCCCTCCGGCCGATGCCTGCCCCTCTGATCTTGATGGCCCTGAGCCATGATGCCTCCCACGTCGAGCCCGCTGCTGCCTCCGACGCCACTGCCTCTGCCAGCACGACGGCATCCAGGCTGATGGTAACCACCGACGCCGTCGTGCACGTGCCCTGCCCGATGATGCCGGCACATCTTCCATCTGCTGGGGTCCACTTGCTGTGTTGTCCACCCCTGCTGGACCTCCGACTCCCAACTGTGGCAGGGATGGGATCCCCACCGAGCTGGCTGCATTGGTCGGGGCAGGTCCACAGGGGGCCATGGTGGCATCTGGGCCGGAAGACGGCAAGGAGAACGACCGGTGGATAGCCTGCACAGAGGAGGAGAGGGCCGTCAGATTGGCCAACACATGCAGGAACCCCCCGAACATGGCCGATCCCAATTGGGCCACGTCGGCACGGTGCACTTCGTGATGACGTGCGTGCTCCTCCCGGGAAGCACGCACGTCATCACGAATCACAGCCGTGCGCATCGCGACCCCAATCAGGACCTGCTCCACGCGGCCAGGGGTTCCCACGGCCGCAGGTGGAGGGGAGTCAGTTGACATGGACATCCCCTCTACCTGCGGACGGGCCTGGGACGGGGCATCCCTGCTGGTGCATGGTGGTGCACTCACAGGGTCAGGGACAGCGACATGCACAGGCACCTCCACGGTGACCTGTGCTGCCTCCTGCCCCTGGCCCTGGACTGCACCACTTGCACCAGCAGGGATGCTCCCACCAGGCCCCATGTGTGCACCAGTGTCGGCCTCCTCCTCCTCTGTGCAAACCACCAACCTGGATGGCTCCTCACCGTCTCCCGCCGTAGCAGGCCCCTGTGGGGGCTCACCCACCCCTTCCGCTGCAGCCGTGGGGGCATCCCCGCCGCCTTGCTCCACAGCGCCGTCTCCGCCCTCTTCTTCACTAGCCGCTGCGTAGAGGGAGACAAAGGACACAAGCATCAGGCTACTGTAAAATGGTCCCCTAGACAGGAAGCAATAGCAGATGAGCACCCCTGTCAAAGTACACTTCCATCATGTCCCTCCACAACACATGGGTCAGTCCAGGCAAAACACACACAGTAACAGGCATGGTGCATGCCATGCACATTTCCATGCATGTCCAATGGACTCTTGAAACATTCAATGATATGTAACTCACATGCATCATGGCTCATGCATATCACATGCACACACTTCACCTCAGTCACATCCATCTGGCCCCAAACACAACGAACACAGGCGAAACAAGGGTAAGTTGGGTGCGTCACTGAATCTGTGCATTGTCACACACATGTGTCATGCATCCATGGCATGCACAAGTCACAGACACGCAGGTCAGGCACACAGACATGGCTACCATATATGTACCTGGCATCAGCACCCATCCTTCACCCCCATCCATGTCCAGGTACAGAGACTGGCATGCTCTCATGTCCTAAATCTGCATAGGGCTCCCCATGCCGCATTTCAACACATGCAACAACCATGTGGGTCACACATCACTGGTCGCACATGCATTACCATGATGTCCCTGCACACATACATGCATACATGGCCCATGGCACACATACAGGCAAGTATCATAGAACCAGCACACCGCAACATGCCCTGTCTCACACAGTAATGCTTGCACACTTACCGCTCAACTCCAGACGGGCCTCCCTCTCAAGGACCTGGGCGTGGAGCGCTGGGCGTACGCGTTCCAGGACCCTCTTCTGGATGGAACTCATGCGGCCCCGGCCCCCCTCCACGAGGCGCCGGGCCTTCACAAGGGTCCTGGACCTCAAGTCCTCCCAGCGCTTCTTGATCTTCTGGACGTTGCGGGTTGCCACCCCCTCCGCGTTGATGGCAACCACACAGTCGCCCCAGATCCTCTCCCGTCCTTCCTTGCTGGCGCGGGACGATCCAAAGAGGGCATCATACTGCCCCAGGACATGCTCCACCAGGACACCAACTTTGGTGGCAGTGAAGCTGGTGCCCCTCTGCCCCTCTGGCCTGGGGTTGCCACTGGTGCCAGATGTGGAAGTGCCCGACATGGCAACCCCAGAGGCAGGTGTGGGTGGGAAACTGGGTCCTGGGACTGGGCTGTGGAGCGATGTAATCCCAGTTGGGAGTCTTCAGTTCCAGCAGGGGTGGACACAGCAACTGGACCCCTGCAGATGGCTGATGTGCAGGCACCAAATGGCAGGGCACGGTGGCAGCAGGCAGGCAGGCAGCAGCAGATAGCACGTGGGAGGCTGCTCAGGGCACTGGGGGGGCAGTAACTCGGCCTTCTGGGCAGGAGCGTGGTGTTCCGTGTGTTTTCGGGTGGCCAGCTTGATACGGAGTGATTTGGCACGTGAAATTCCTGCACGTCAGCGTGAAATCCGAGGAAAGGCCCTTAGCGCGTAAGTGCTTCAGCACGCATACGCGATTCTATTGGACCAGAGTCCTTCACCGCGTAAGCGCGTCTGACGTGATCCGCACGGGCGTTCCCCACTCAGCACGTGATGACGGAGCACACGTGGAAATACTGCACGTCAGAGTGTCATCGCGTGTAATTGGCCAAAAGTGCGCGTACACGCGATTGGCCTATGTACGTGTATTACATCGCGTGTAATTGGCCAAAAGTGCGCGTACACGCGATTGGCCTATGTACGTGTATTTCATCGCGTGTAATTGGCCAAAAGTGCGCGTACACGCGATTGGCCTATGTACGTGTATTTCATCGCGTGTAATTGGCCAAAAGTGCGCGTACACGCCATTGGCCTATGTACGTGTATTTCAGGGGTGCGCGGGCACTTACACACGCAAGTACGTCAGCGCACCTGTATGCCTGCTGCGTGGGAATTTCCACACGCTATTGGAGTGGGAACTAGATTCCAGGGGTGCGAGGGTCACACGCTCGCCTAGAACACGCGCAAGGCATTAATTTGCGCACTTATCAATAAACAAGCCAGATGCCAGGATGAACATACCGTTCCTAGCAGCAGTGGCAGTGGGCTACCAAAGGAGGAGGAGGAGGAGAGTCAGGGCCAGAATATTCACACCCAGAACCAGCCTATTCGGGATGCCTGATGACCAGGTGTATGGGAGGTACAGGTTTCCAGCACACATCATACTGGACCTGGTCAGTGAGTGGGAGGATGACCTCACATCACCCACCCTGTGCTCCCAAGCACTCAGCCCCCTGCAGAAGGTCCTGAATGTACTGCACTTCTTGGCCACTGGATCCTTTCAGCGGACAAGTGCCATAGTGGGTGGTGTGTCACAGGCCACGCAGTCACGCTGCCTACACCAGGTCTTGAACATCATCACTGCACGGCCATCAGTCCGCAGGCACATATATCTCCCCAGGACTCATGCAGAAAGGCGGACGTGCATCCAGGAATTCTATGGTGTGGCTCAATTCCCCAAAGTGCTTGGTGCAATTGACTGCACACATGTGGCTCTACGTCCACCCAGGGCAACAGAGCACATCTATAGAAACCGCAAGCACTGGCATTCCATCAACGTGCAAGTTGTATGCAATGCCAAGGGAATAATCACATCAGTATATGCCAACTATCCCGGGTCCACCCACGACAGCTTCATCTACAGAATGTCTACCCTATGCCGGGACCTAGAGGCTGGCCAGCATGGAGATACATGGCTGCTTGGTGAGCATGAATGCCACTGCACATGCATGCATGTCAGATACTGGGTCATGACACAACACCACTAATGATACCCATCACCACCTCCGCAGGGGACAGTGCCTACCCTATCAGCCCCCACATGATGACCCCAATCCGGAACCCCACCACGCCACCCAAGGTAAGGTACAACACAGCCCACATTGCAACACGGGGCATAGTGGAGCGCACATTCGGAGTGCTGAAGTCACGCTTTCGCTCCCTTGACCGTTCTGGCGGGCAGCTGTTATATGCTCCCCGAATAGTGTGCAGGATCATAGTGGCAGCATGTGTCCTGCACAACGTTGCAACACGCCGGGGCCTGCCCGTGGACATGGTGGTGCCCCCACATCCACAACCACATGCACGCCCGCTGCGCATGGGAGGGGAAAGGGCACGGGGGGAGGCAGCCCGTACGCAACTGGTGGCCAACTTCTTCACCTAGGAATCACAGTGCTGGCTAGTGCACACTGCTCTGGCACATACCATCTGACAATCAATGATGACACTACCTGCAATGTCACAAAATTACTTGACAATAAACTGTCAGATACACATCAGCCTGAGATTGTTAACATGGAAGTGTCACTATGTGTGCACCCCTACCTACACATACACCAGCAATGCATCACAACGAAAAGACACAACTCCATCAATCAAATATGCATTGCCACAGGCGATTCACTACATGACAACATTGCCATGTCACCCATTCCCTTCACAGTCCCGCCACTGAGGACACCATGTCATGGTATGTGAGAGCAAACAAACTGGCCATCACAACATGACACCGGTGTCACAAATAGCAGTGCCCCAAATGGAACATAGCCGCACTTGAACAGCTAACCGCGCTGGAGCCACTACTACACACCTGTGTAAGAGTAATTTCAATCAAATTACACACCAACCCACCCTGAAGCCCACCCAAACAAGACACAATGCATGTAATCAATGGTAGTCTCATTACCTGATTCTGCTGGTA
This sequence comes from Ambystoma mexicanum, assembly GCF_040938575.1. Classification (NCBI taxonomy): domain Eukaryota; kingdom Metazoa; phylum Chordata; class Amphibia; order Caudata; family Ambystomatidae; genus Ambystoma; species Ambystoma mexicanum. The sequence continues at coordinate 373,466,643 of NC_090928.1, read as the reverse complement.
TGTCCTCACCGTCCAGATGTACAGTGATGGCGCCACGCAAAAGTGTCAGTGCACATCTACCGACATGTAGTCTGACTCCAGAGAGTATGCCCGTGTGAATAACTGTGTGAAATACCTGCAAAACATGAGCAACATATGTAAGTAGAGGCACATATCAAACCATCATGCATAGTTAGGTGCAACAACAATGTACACTATGAATGTCTACACAGTATTGACTATGGACTGGCCAACAGCTCATGGGAGTCCAATGTCACCGTGTAATTTGCTGTCACTTGGGCACACCCTTTGCAAGCCCATGGAAACGGAAGCAGGAGGGGTGTGGATGTCTGGTACCCAAGCATCGAAACCAAACTCAGGACAAGCCTGCATGTGCCCAGCCACAATACAGTGTATGCCCAGGTACCCACACAAGGCAACACTATTGAAAAAGAAAAAAAAATTGAGAAAAAATGGCCATGAAAGGGCCGGCGGGGGTGGGGGGGCACCTATGAGGTCCGAGGACAGGATGCACGCCACAATCCACCTGTGTGGATCATGGGAAACTAAAACACCCCATAGGCTCGTGGCCCACACGGCTACTCTGTTGTGGGAGATGAGTCGCTATCGCTCTGGCCAGACCCTGCAGCTGACTCAGGAGGTGGGGGAGCTGCCTCAAAAGATGGTGTGACAATGGGAGGCAGCCCACGCAAAGCACGAGTTTGCTCCTCCATGGCTGCAAGCAGGCGGGTCTGGTAGTTCTGGTTCTGGGTTATAATCATGCGGAGGTCCCCATGCAGTAACTTCCGGGATGACCTGACCTCCGCACGAGTTGCCTGCATCTCGGCCGAGAGCGTCCGTGTCAGACGCTCCAGCTGCTCCTCTGTCCTTCTATGGGATGAAGCCTCAAGCTCTAACAGGGTCGACCTGAGGTGATGGAATTCTTCCCTCAGGCCTTCCCTGTGGCGCTGGGACTCCATGGAAAGTGATTCCCGCAGAGTCGCCAGTGCCGCCCGCCTGTCCATGTTGGACGCCAACATGTCCTCCCTGTGTGCCTGGCAGATGGACTCTGTAGCCTGCTCCAGTCGCTCCATCAGCCTTTCTGGGGGGACAATGGAAGTGGCCACCCTATCCATGGCCTGTGCAATCATCTCGGATGATGCTGCCTGTTGGGTGGCCATACCGTAGATGGATTGCTCCCAAGCGGTATTGCCAGGTGGCATACGGCCACCACGTTGACGGGCACCACACCTGCCTGGGGCAAGGCGGACTGCGCCTTGCTGTGCCGGCAAGGCCTCAGGCTGCAGGACTGCATTCCCTCTCTGATCTGCAGCCCCAGGAACAGGATCAGAGATTGTGTGGTGTGGCCCTGCATCCGTAACCACCGGAGGCTGAGCTGCCGACACTGACATCCCCATTGAGGGCAATGGCCCGGCTGCAGGTGGGTCGGACAGAGGAGATTCTCTCCCAAGAACACTCACCTGCGACTGCACATAGGTGTCATCCTCCGAGTCTACACCTGAATACTGCTCGGGGGAGGAACCCCCAGAGACACCCCTCGACAGCACGACCTGCAGCACTTGTGGGTTTTCACCCACAAACACACCACGTCCTTCACTTGTGGAAGGTCGGCCCGGGTTGCCCTCCTGGGACGGCTCAACCACCACATCCCCAGCATCAACAAGTGCTTCGTCCCCTGCAAAGACATGAAAGAGAAAAATGGAAACAGGCATTAGCACCATGGCATGCAACAAGGGCTGATGAACAACAGAGGCAGTAGTTCTACGACACATGTCCCACATGACTGGGAGACCTCCTATGCATTCACCATCACTGGGTCTGTAGGGGAGGCTCAGGGCATACAATGTACAGATTGGAGAGCAACGCCTGCACACCATGCTGCCTAGCACTGCCATCACACATTGGCCGGTGATTGCCATGTCAAAGGCACATGCCATCACACACATGGCATGTGACATAGCCACCAAGTGAAGAGGGAGAGGAGGGCAACTTTTTTGGATTTCAACCACTCTGGTCCTGACATTGCATCATCACATCAATAAGTTAACATGTTGTACATGGATCTGCTAGTCCAAATTGGCCACGATGCACAGTGCCTTGTCTACATCAACAAAATGCAGTAAACAATGAGATTCCACCTCCCCATCACCTGTAAAGGAATCATATAGCATTCGTGAAGCACCGGTCCAGAAATGTATGAAGGTACAGCGGAGCACTGAGGGGTGGTGGGGCAGAAGGGGATGCCAGTCAACAATCCTACTGGTGCTGGTGTCATTCATGTCACGCAAGTGCAGGGGTGGGTGGCACAATGAAGTGCAAGGGGAAGTGGCGGCTGGAAGTGCTGTACAAGGTAAGTAGGACTTAACGTCAAGGGCAGATGGTGTTAGGCGCAGACAAGTGCTGGGGGGGGTGGCCTATAGGGGTACAGAGACAATCATGCAGTGCTGTGGGCTCGGAGGGGACAGGGGAGGTACACACTGCATCTGGCTCGGCAAGGTCCTTGCAGATTTCTATGTGTCCTGCAGAGTTGTCACATGCCGCAGATATGTGCCCTTGAATTGGGGATCTCATCTTGGTGAAAAGGGTGAGGCGCTATTGCCTTTGGAGCATGTGGCAGGCCAGTTTGCCAGAGGATGAGCATGATGCAGGACGTTCCCTCTCTGCCACCCGGCACCTGTGGTTTGGGTTCACAAGATACGAGTCATGCCAGGACTCTGCATTGGCATGGGGCTTCAGACAGGTGGTCATGACCATGGCAAAGACATCCAGTGTACCTGACATAGAGTGGAGCATGGAGTGGGCCCTGTCAGGATGGGAGTGAGCCTAAGGGGGAGCTGGATGGGGGGGAGATTTTGGCAGCATAAGCCTCGACTGACACACACTTCATGGGTTGGAATACCAAGAAGGTGTGTGACAGTGGTGAGGGTGGCTTTGCCTGTGGGGTGGTGAGGGTGAGCTGGGAGGAGAGGAGAATGTGATCACTCCAGGAGAGAGGAGTGCAGAGATGGACGGAGAGGGGAAAGTCAGATGAGATCAGAGCATCAAGAGTGTGCCCTGCAGAATGAGTAGGGACAGACGGGAGTCTAGAGGGTGTGAGGGAGTTGCTGAGGTCACAGAAAGGTCACGTGGGGGGGTCAACAAGCAGCAGGTGGATGCGTACAGCACCAAGGAAGAGGATTTCTGTGTCTGGGGACATGAGTGAGGAGGAGAGGTGAGGACACTCAGAAAGGAAGTAGTACATTTGACCAGTTTTCCCAGACACAGTACGCACAGTTTGTGAATGTCAAGGTGTGGTAGAGAGAGACGTCACACAAGCCATTCCAGAGTGGAGTAGGTCTAAGTAGGAGTGACAGTGGCAGGAATACCCTCAGGGAAGCCAAGGGCACACCCCCCCTGCACAGTAGTGGCGGGCCAAGGAGAGGGTCTCCTGAACATCAGGTAGGAGTGTGTGAAGGATGCAGACAGAGCTGGCCGTCAGACATGTTTCCATGAGACCAAGGATGTCAAGGTGCATAACCTCATGTAAGTGACAGATATCGGAGGAATGCCTGATGCAGCCGCAGTGAAAGGAGTGTAATTGTGGAGGAGGTTGACAGCCTTGTAGGACTTACGGGGAGTGCTAGAGATCAGAGGTGCAGCATGTGTAGGAGTTGGAGTGGGAGGCGGAGAAGGATCATGGGAGGGTGCAGGGAGGCAGTGCAGGATTGATGAGGAGAGAGGAGGGGGGACAGCAGGAGAGGAAAGGAAGTTGATGAGATGTGGGTAGCATTTCTCAAGGAGAATGAGGTTGGCCTAAGGGCCTTGGACTGAGATGCTCCCATTACCATGCACATCAATTGTGGCCTCTGAGGATTGGAAGGAGGCCAGGAGTACACCCCAACGGGTCCCACCATTGATGGTGGAAGAGGAGCAAGGAGAGAGGACAGGGACCATGTGAAGGGTCTATGGGACAGGCAAAGGCATGTATGAGCAGATGTCAGTGAGAGTTAGCTTTGAGTAGGCTCAGATGCACTTGTCAGCAATAGGGTGGGTCGCATTGGAGGGCAGGGTGCCCTCATTTGACTGTTAGCCAGCAGGTGTCGTGAGTAGGGCACGATGGTCTGAACTGTAGAAGTCAGGGAAGATAGACCATGAAGAGCAGCATGGAGTGTGAGGGAATGGGGCTCGAAACCAGACGGTACCAAAGCACACAGGTAGGAGGTGGATGTCAAGGCAACATCCACAGTATGACAGCATGTTGGTTGGCATTTATATACAGAGGACGCATTAGCATGTGGTATCATTGCATGTCAGGCATGTGAAGATGAAACTTGAATGGCTGGGGGAAAGTATAGGAATGGTATGTAAGACATCAGATGAATAGACAGGGGAGTATGAGCAACAATGTAGTGACAAAATGACAATTCAAGGGCAACTTCCATGGTGTAGGGCCATATGTGCACTGTTGCCAGTAGGGATAGTGCTGTGGGCAGATGGTGTTGCACTGAACATACTGGATGAGGCACATGGGTGCCACTATCAACTCTGCCACACACCCCCTTGACAGGCACCCAACATGAATGCTTCACACACACACCATGCACATGGATAATACACACATGCATGTGCACTCACCGGATGATGCCTCGTAATCAGGGAGATCTCCCACACCTTGGAGTTGTCCCTCGGTGACGTAGGATCCAGCTACGGACTCGTGTGGTGTGAGTTCTATTTTCTGTGCTGGGGACCCACCTCCAGTCACCAAGGTTGCGGCATGACTTGAGGCCAGCTTATCCTTTGCCCTGCGCTTAAGGTCATTCCAGCGCTTCTGGCAATCACTAGCTGTGCGCCTCACTACTCCAAGGGCACTTATTCTGTCAGCAATGGTCTGCCAGTGTGCCTGGCGTCTGGCATGTGTGGTCTTGGACCCTGCAACGATGACCATTTCCCTATCATGATCTGACACATACTGAACAAGTGCATTCAGTTCGGCGTATGTGAAGCTTGGCTTCCTTGATGGGCCGGACTGTGCAGCCGTGCCTGGGGCATCAGCCTGTGCCGGACGTGCACTCTTCCTCTTGCGCTTGGAAGGGGGTGGGGATCCAGAGTGTCCTACGCCGCTGTGGACACTAGGGGCAGGAGCCGTGGTGGACTCAGTACTGGGTGTGTGGGATTGCACACTCAGCATGGGAGTAGGTGCAGGCATTGGGGGTAGAGGGATGGGGTCAGGCCTGATCTGAGGTGCATGAACTAGGACCGACACAGTCTTGGCAGGGTGTATGAGAGGTGGGGTGGATGGAGCCACACCCTGGCTACGGGGGCCAGCAGATGACCTATCTGGCATAGATGCGCGTGCCCTGATGACACCAATGTGCACCGGTGCACGTGCAGTGGACCTGCTGACCTGGATGTCAGCGATGGGATCACCCTCGGACAGGTCTGGTGCCACAATGGGCTGGTCCGACAAGGGCTGATCAGGGTTGGTATCAGCCACATGACCCTCAACTGGGGGGGGGGGGGCATGGGTGTCCCTGACTGGTCCTCCAGACTGGGGGGGACAGGGGCACCCTGCAAGTCACAACCACGTCCCCTAGTGGATCCTCCACGGCCACCACGTGTGGCTCGGCCACCTTTGCCACCCTTACGGCTTGCACGCCTCCCAACCATGGCACTGATGTTATTGTGCGTATGGGAGTCGGTGTGCACAATTGTCCTGGGCAATTGGGTGTCAAAGGGGTTGGGTACCAGATGGTATTCGTACCCTAGTGCAGTGGCAAGGCTATATGACACCCCTGGGGAAAGATGACGGGTCACGCAACGCACAGGCACCCCAAAAAAGTTAAGGAACGTGCACAATACCCCTCCTAGACCACGTGTGCTGATGGAAAACCCTGCACTACGCTGTGGCATCCAGTAACACTTAAATGAACGTATGCGTGTCACACGCAGCCTAGAATGACCTCTGAAGGGGTAGGCTACACACGGGGCAAGCACAGAAGTTAGATACGTGCGTGACTCACCGTCTGCCAGGTAAAAGAGCGTGAAAAATGAGCGCGTTTGGTTGGCAACACCCCCGCCAAAAGAAGATGTGTACGCTGTCTGAGGAGACAGGACAACAGTAGAAGGGGACACTGTTTGAGGGAACAGGCCCAGGTAAACCAGTACAAGAGGAAAAAGAGAAAAAGCTGTCAGAGGTAACAGGGAGTACGAACTGGAAACGCCGTGAAGTAAATCGCGTGTGAAACGACAAGAAGTACAGAATTCACCCACTCGCTCTCCACGAAAAGCACGTACAAGGAAATGGTGTTCTACACTACCTTATATACAGGCCCACACGTACAGCGTCACTTACGGCGTGTACGTGCTTGGCCCATGTTCACCAATCACACGCTTTGTCACTTCTGCGTGTGGATCCTTTTTCTCCAATCACACGCTTTGACACTCCTGCGTGTAGCTCACTTTTCACCAATCACACGCTTTGTCACTCCTGCGTGTAGATCCATTTTCACCAATCACACGCTTTGTCACTCCTGCGTGTAGATCCATTTTCACCAATCACACGCTTTGACACTGCACGTGCAGGTAACTATAGACGCACATATGCTGGTGACGGGTTTTCGCGCGATTCGCTGAGTGTGGGATTTTCACGTGCAAAATCACTCCCTATCAGGCTGTCCACGCGTTCAAACACGAAAGACCACGCTCCTGGCCGGAGGCCAAATTACAGTCCCCCAGAGCCCTGAGCACGCTCCCACCTGCCATCTGCTGCTGCCTGACTGCCTGCTGGCCACGTGCCCCACAGTGCTGGTGGGTGGGGGTGGTGGGAGACATGGGTGGGGGCCTGGTGGAGGGTGCCCCTGGTGGATGGGGGGTGGGGGTGGTGGGAGACATGGGTGGGGGCCTGCTGGCAGGTGCCCCTGCACTGCTAGGGGGTGGGGGTGGTGGGAGACATGGGTGGGGGCCTGGTGGAGGGTGCCCCTGGTGGATGGGGGTGCAGGGGGACATGATCAGGTGTGCAGGGTAGTCCCCTGTTTTGTGGGCTGCCTGCAGGGGCCGTGGAGGGTGTACAGGGTACACCTGTGAGGGCCCACCCAGCCTATTCGCGTGTGATAATTCCCGCGTACCCCTGTAATACACGTTCCCTGGCCTATCGCGTGTTCTACTTCACGCGTACCCCTGTAATACACGTTCCCTGGCCAATCGTGTGTTGAACTTCCCGCTACCCCTGTAATACACGCACCCTGGCTGTTCGCGTGTGATAATTCCCGCGTACCCCTGTAATACACGTTCCCTGGCCTATCGCGTGTTCTACTTCACGCGTACCCCTGTAATACACGTACCCTGGCCAATCGCGTGTTGAACTTCCCGCTACCCCTGTAATACACGCACCCTGGCTGTTTGCGTGTGATGATTCCCGCGTACCCCTGTAATACACGTTCCCTGGCCTATCGCGTGTTCTACTTCACGCGTACCCCTGTAATACACGTACCCTGGCCAATCGCGTGTTGAACTTCCCGCTACCCCTGTAATACACGCACCCTGGCTGTTCGCGTGTGATAATTCCCGCGTACCCCTGTAATACACGTTCCCTGGCCTATCGCGTGTTCAACTTCACGCGTACCCCTGTAATACACGTTCCCTGGCCTATCGCGTGTTCTACTTCACGCGTACCCCTGTAATACGCGTTCCCTGGCTGTTCACGTGTGATAATTCCCGCGTACCCCTGTAATTCACGTTCCCTGCCTAGTCGCGTGTAGAACTTCCCGCGTACTCCTGATTTGAAGATTGCCCGCTTTGCTTTCCTTGTTTGCCTGCCCTGTGAAGTGGTCCAGGGTTAGCGCAGCCCTTAGCGATGATTTAGCGATTTTGATGGCTTTTCCTTGCGCGAGGGCGTTCTTGGGGGCGTTACTGGCGCTGCTGCAGGCTCGCTGCGATTCTCTGCGCCACGGCTGCTTTGGGAGCATGAAATCCATGAATACGCTGTGCGCGGAAATCAGTTTTAGCGCACGTGCCTGGCGCAGACTATCGCAGGCGCACGCTGTGCGCCAGCCGCGTGCGCTACTTGTGCGCTGGATTCTATGAATTACCCTGTTAATCTACTTGTGTTGCTGCATCTGTACAGTTATTGAATGGCTTGCTTTTTCTGCAGTGCATCACAACACATGCAATCTTCTTTTCGCATATGGAAGTTTACTCAATTCTTAACTTCGTCATCAGTTTCTATAGGGTCCATGTATTCTCTTCAGCCACTCATCTCTTGTGACATCACTAGCCCCTCTTTTGCTCTTTCTAATTTTCCTTCAGCAAATTCTTCCCTTAAATTATCATCTCTTTGGGAATATATTTGACAAGGCTTTCTCGGAGGGTATCTTCTTTCAAACATTCTACATGGCATGCTCACAACTGCTGGTGTCAGGCATGGCATGATCTCAGGTTCCCAACATACCAGAAGAAGGGGGCGGGACTTCCTGCAGAGGCATTCATCTGCTCCTCTACACTCCCTCATCAACCACCTCTTCACTGGTTTCCACATCTTGATATTTTCTCTTGAAAAAGTGCTTCTTTGGAGTCCAGATCTTCAATACCCTCTTCAGGGTGCCAGCTGATTTAACATGTTCATCCACACTCCAAGTAATGTAGCTACACTTTCCATTTGGATTACAATAGACACATCGTCCCATGTACTTCTTATGATTCCTCGGATACTGGAACTTTGTTCCTTCAGGTGCTGTGATGCTGGCCTCTATGTACTTCCTGACATCTTCATCAGTCAACTACTTGGGTCTGAACCCTGTTTTGACATCCATCATGATATTCATTCCTACTGCTTTTTTCGCTGTTTTCTTGCACTGAGTGATTATTATCTTGATTGTACAGAATGCGAACATCACCATAAGCAGTAGTGCTCCAAGAAACTTGAAGATGCTTGCCATCCACTGAGGACTCCATGACAATATACACACAAACCAGTTGTCATCTATGATGTCCTCTGTCTCATCTTCCATCTTGCTGTGCAGATTCTTCAACAATGTTATAGCCTCTGTCAAGGTCCCATTCTCGCCATTGTGAGAAGGTGTGAACGTACAACATGATGGCCCAATTTTGGCGCAAACTCCTCCTTCCATTGCTGTGATCATGCCAAGGACATATCTGTTCTGTAGGGTCATCAGTCGTATGTCCCTCAGCTCTTCCTTGATAGCATTGAATCCCTTTATGGTGGTGTTAATTGTCTGCAGGAGCATCCATCTGGTAATTTGCAGCCATTTAGCATTGGCCATCGTATGGATCCCGGGCAGGAAGATAGTTGTGACTATCGAAGCATATTGCTAAACAACCTATGCTCATAAGGAATGGTCTAAAAGGCCTCTATTGACTTAGCTGAGAAGTAGTTTTCTCTTCGGGTTCGATTGAGAAACCCAAGCAATCTTCTCCTTCTCAAATGGGCATCCACCTTTGTGAATTCTCCAATGTTCAGGTCACTCTGAGGAATGACTAATCCTGGAACATGGATGAGCACCTAGAAATATGTTCCTCCCCAATCCTTGGGCAGCTTCATGTGGGTCCTAGACTCACAAGCCCAATATCGATCCAGAAGGACGGTTGTCCCTGCTCCGATTCTAGTCACAACGACTGAAGTTTTGCAACCTATGCTATTTCCCACACACATTCTTCCTTCTCTTCAGAGGCACAATGTTGTATTCATCAATGGAATCACCATCATTGGGCCTGATTCATTTTCTACCCATATCAGCAGTGTGGCATGCTTCATCCATGACTTCAAACATCCATTGTCTACTCTGTGTACCTCTTGCACATATTCTGACTTCAGTAGATGAGCTGCAAAGGACATCAGACCTGGTTCTCATCCCTTCTTGGATTTCACTTGTCCATGAACTAAAACTGGAGTTTCTTCCCAACATACAGGTGATCCAACTATCTCTGTTATGGCAGGGTATTACATTATATTTATGTCTTTCATAACTACTTGTTCCTGCCCATGCACAGGATACACAAGCATCTTGCTCTCCCATCCTGGTTGCTTCTCCATCTGTGAAGTCTTGATACAATCGTCCTGGAATCTAAATGTCCATTTCGATCTCCATCGCAGAGTAGCCCAACTTCCCTGAAATTGTCCTCGGGTCATACATGCTGCAAGATGAAAGAGACATCTGGCATCGTGTTCTGGAATCTCTCTCGAAATTAAAGTTTGAGCTGCGTTCATGGCATAGGGTATGAGAGCGCAGATGTAACAATTCTCCTTAGACGTTCTTTCCCCACATTCTCCATGTGTTGATACTGTAAAGACTTGAGGGGGTTATCTGTAATTGTGCCCTCTATATGGCAGAGTAGCAGCACAGAGCACCCCAGCCAAGATTCTCTATTGTTGGCAGCAATGAACACGCAATCAAGGCTTAGCTCTCAGGAGGTGATGCAGGCTGGTTCTTAAGTACAGTGTAGTCCCCAAATCCCCACACAGGAATGTCCACACACTATGTTAGGGATAACATAGTTCTTTATATAAATAAAGTTCAGAATATATACATAAACAATAACACACTTTGTGCTCAAGCAATACTAAAATTATAAATATGTACAATATCTATGTGGTACCACAATTCACTCTTGACTCATTTAAAATTCACCCACTGCTGGCAGTTGTAAATGACATACAATTCTAATAGCAAAGTGAACCAACACCAGATATGGGAAGGAAGACAAGTTGGTTTAAACAAATGGCAGAATACGTTGTCCCTACCCAAGACACAGTTTTGTGTGAGGATCCCCCCACCTGGGCAACCTGTAAATAAAGTATCAACAAGCCCAGTCCATATATTGTTTACCTTAGTCTTTTTTCCTTCTAAAAATGTTCTACTACCCCAGTATACCTGGTTTAGTTCTTCGATGAGTCGTCGACGGATCCTTATTGAGTGAACTCCCTTTACGACGCTAGCCACAGATCGTCGAGATTCCTTGAGAAAGGGTGAACAATGACGTTGAGGTAGCAGCTTCGGTCCTTGTGGTGCTCGTCGGTGATCGGTCATGAACATCCTGTGAAGATGAGGCGTGCGGTACACCTCAATGATGAGAGTTCGTGGCCACAAAGCCAATCGATGAAGAATGTAGGCCCAGCAAGGGCATTGGGTCGTCAGCGTTGAGGATCAGGACTTGACCAAGGCTGGCTTTTGGATCTTCGTCGGCGTCTTTGTGGACTTTGGGTGGCGGGAAAACCACCAGCAGATCCCCTCGGTTCGTAAGCGACCTTGACTTTCTCCGGCGGGACAAAGCTGTCGATGGTGATGAGCAAGGGAGTTGTTGATTTCAAAGCATCTGAGGCAATGGAGCGTTGCAGCTCTGGTCAACGAGGTTACATCGGTCCTCTGAGCCTCGGTTGACAGTGATGGTCGTCGACGGCCTCGATGTCCTGGTGCTTCACTTCAGATTCCTCAGCGGTCCCCGTTTCCGGTCAGCAGCCTTTCGAGGACTGACTTCCAAGGAGCCTTGTTGAAGATTAGCTGGTGCACAATGTTCCCTCGTAGCTCGAGAAGAGGTCTCCTAAGCAGGTTGTCTCTTGGATCAGTTCTTGGAGACACGACAGCTTTTGGATTGTGTCGAAGGAAAGCAGCAGCAAAGCCTTCTTCTTCCAGCTGGGCTTCAAGGTTAAGAATCAAGTTTCGACTTCAGCTTCTGAACAATTCCAGTAAGTGAGAGGTCCCCAGACATACTGTTCTCATTCACACTGCTGAGCCAGGCTCAGGCAGTCAATCATTCTGAAGGGCATTCAGCAGGCAGGCAGCCAATCAGGCTCACAGTGCTTTCAGGCCATTCTTCTCCATCCAGACACTCACAACAAGGAATGTGGATTGGGACAAGCTCCCAGCCACTCAGCACCCTACATTGCATTCATACCAGCTTCAAGCAGGGCTGTCTCATTCATTGTGTCACACACCAGAAACCAGACAACCATAACATGAAATGTATATTGTTTACACACTCCATTCATCCAGGTCCCACTACAAGGGTGTACCCACAACATACATTCACTGGGAAGGCTCCAGCCAGTCTGTCCTGGACTTCCACACAATAGCATATATGTAACTTTCATCCAACAGCCAATCATGGGAAGGGACAGAGTCAGGGCTTCCCAGGACTTTGGGAAAATAAGGTAACCAGCAATGAAAGCAAGAGGCCACAAGGGCCATCTTGTCTCCTATCAGGAATCAACTGATTCCAATGGCAGGGCCTTGGTATCCCAAAATGGAGGAAAGTGAGAGCACCTGTCAAATTCAGCATGGAGCTGACACCAGCCCATACCCTGCTCTGTGGGCAACACCCAGGTGCCCAAAAACATACACTAGGGGCACAGGGTTGTACCCCCACCCATGGGTGCCATAAGGGTATCACAAGGATCTGTTCACCACAACCAAAAGGAGGAAGAGCTGCACTGCTAGGAGTCCCACATGTACTCTTGTGCAGAAGATAACGCATAGCACACATGATAAAAGGAGTACAGGGCAAGGACAGGGAGGCCCTGTCCCTCCAATGCATTTCCAGCTTCACAGATACCACATGTTATTACCCACATGTGCTGCATTATCTAGATAGGCATTTATCTCCTCATTATATTCCCCTGTACTTCTCTTATGTCTTGCAAATGTTGTATAATACTCACAAAGCACATCTAGAGCAGTTCTCCCCTGAAGAAAGCCTTCGGGACCTCTATGTTAGTAGAAATAACTAAATCAAGAGCAGTTATTGCGGTAGGAGGAACCATGAGTGCTTCTGTCTTTGTACGAATACTAATGTGATAAGGACTGTGTAAGAGGAGAAATAGAAAGACAAGGAATGTGATTGTGCAGGCATACATCATACACCAAAACATGTAACCATCTTTTGTGACATGTTGGTCTTTGTTGTTCCTCCTCTTAGACTGTGCCAGCTTCCAAATTTCTGATTTTTAATACAATTTGTCAAAATTCTTTATATTCACAAGTGCAACATCTCTTCAATAATTGCATCAAGGAGTCTTCTGATCACAGGGCCATTTTTAGGATCCTGTTAAAAAGTGCAAATGTCAACGTCTCTTCTGACAAGAGCAGGATAAGGTTGAAGTATAAATACAAAAAACAGCAAGCACAAGACTATGCACATCACTGTCAGTGAGAACCATCGAAGTTTTCTTTCTTTAGCACAAGTATACACCATGAAATTAATCTGGATACTGAGCTTGTTTCCAATTTTTGATCAAGAACTGACGTTAAGCATTATTTTGATGTTTCAATATATCTCGAAAGTTCATTTTTCAAAATTCCTAAGGCTCTCAGAATGGGTTTGTACTCCTGCTAAAATATCTATAAAGAGTGCCTGTTTGAACCTTAGTCCAAATGCAAAATCTGCATTATCAGTCGGTCACCTTATCGTCCTTCTTCTTTGTCATCGATGGAGTCTGCCCACACTGAAATTCTTCTTTTTGTCTTGCTTCTGGATCAGCAATGATGGGAGGGAGGGTCTCTCCTTTTACACCTGCACATTGCCCAAGTGAAAGAATCCAAAGCTGTGTATTGCTACACAGCAAGCCCAGATGCAGTCAAATAGGGAAAAAGATATCCCTCTATTTCTATTAAAATTCATTAAACATTTGGTGCCAAAAGAGGCGTAAATTTTACAATGTGTTAACAACGTGTGAACTTCTCTTATTTGCAACAGAAAGGGTCATTTAGAGCATTTGGCAGTATTATTCAGGATAAAATATACAGTCATAGAGGTCAAACCGATAGAACAATCAGAACGAAAACACTAGAGCTGACTTATGGATTTTAATCTTCTGAGTCCAACAAGTCGTACATTAGTAAGCAAACAGTAGTACAATCAGTGTTCTCTATTTGCACATGGAAAGGACACTTGTAGGTATTCAATATAACAAAGGTGAGAGCAACAAGCGTTTACAAAAAACCGCTTGTAAGGAGTAACACAATTGTAAAGCTGTATAATAGTTACAGTGCAAACAAACTCTAGATGTATGGATTTGATCATTCAACAGTTCATAAATGAAATCTCATATTCAGGTGTGACCCGAATAAGACCGACGCGTTTCGGTTCATGGAACCATCTTCAGGGGATAGACTTCATTTTTATTTTCATAAACATTAGATTCTAACACAGTCTCTGTGGGCTAGGAAAGAAAAGAGATATTTCAATAAAAACTCTGATTTACATGAAGTCAATTAACATAGTGAGACGAGTCAGAGTCACTAACCTTGCTGATATAAGTGCCAGGAAACAGACAGGTAATCCAGACAAGAAACAACGGATAGCCAAAAACCACAGTATGTTGGGGTATCTATGGAGGTAAGGACAAAAGTTAAGCTATTAAGCCCACCAATAACGGGCAATCAGTCCATAGTGAAGAGAAAGAGAGATTTAGAATATAAGTACAGACAGTAAACAATGACAGACTACCACAAATCGTTAGGCATTAGCCCCTGCAAACAAATGCAAGTAAACTGCATGAACAAGGGGAATTGGAGGCTTTAGAACACTGCACAAGTGCAGCAACACATACCGGTAAGGTTTAACTGTACAGTGAAGTCCAAGGTATATAATAAAAGCAAGTACAATAATATAATACTAAAGTCTCAACCAAGCAAGGTACGTGGACCAGGTTATTGCAACGTGTAACTGGTTTCAGGGAAACAAAAAATGCATACCTTCCAATGCGAACACACAATGAACATCTCGCCACTGCAGTGCGAGCGAAGTAACTGAGCTTCCCAAAACTACAGCGTCGTCTTGGTAACCCCGCGCATGCTCATGAGAGCACCAAAAGCGACGTCCATCTTAGTGTGGGCACCAACGAGTGCAGCATTGCCAAGGTAATGTAACAGTAAACAAGAGTGACACACTGAAAGAGACGGGGCGGTCTCGAGCAGTCAGGAGAACGGGCTGCACATAACAGCTGAAAAATGACAAATGGTCATTAAGAGAAGGGCAGTACGTGTCCAACATAAGACCTAGTCAAGGGGTTAAAATAACGCGCGCGTGGGGGCAACAACCGTAGTTCAAAGGAACTACGGGGTGCCCCCACGGCGCGGCAAGTGATTAATCATGACGATCGGTCAGCAGAAGCTAACCAGCATCCACAAAGGTAAGAGAAAAGGTCTAAAAAACCCAAAAAGGAACAGAGACAGTAATCGACAACAATGGAGGAGTCTAATCTCCATGGGCAATTCAAGGAGGCCACGAGATGTATGGAAACGTAGAGGAGAACTCAAAGCCCTGGGCGCAGGCAAGCAGCCAACAACAAGGCAGAAGGGAGAGTCAGATTCATGTCAGAAATTGAATAGCTGACAAGGAGACATCACAAGTCCGAGGAGAACTGAGAACATCGGGGAGGTAAAAGGTCAACAGTCTACCTCGATGAGAGGTGAGGAGGAGCTCAACAAAGCAATGGGGTAACAAATGAAAATACATCATGCGGTAAGTACCGTACTGGATGGTACATGTTGTCAAATTTAAAACACACAAAAAATAATGATCGCAGAGTGTGTGAATGGTGCTAATTGGAGTGACATATTAATACAAGCAGAGCATACTAGTTTTCAAAGAGACAACAGGTTTATACAAAGCACATAAGGTCGAATGCCATATTCATGCCACGTGGGCTTAGAGAGTCCAACAGTTCAATCCATAAAATCTCACGTTGCAATAGTTTACGCTGCACATCTCCACCCCTGCTTCCTGCTGTGATTTGTTCCAAGATAACACATTTCAATTGAGCAATGGTGTGACGTGCTTCAGAAAAGTGTAGTGATACTGGTGACTAGGGACTCTTAGTGCGGATATTAGATTTGTGCTCAGACCATCTAACTTTGACTTTTCTGGTCGTCATGTCTACGTAGTATAACCCACAAGGACATTTTAATGCATAAATAACATTTTGGGCATCACATGTGCAAGAATGCTTGAGAAAAATAGGTTTGCCAGAGTGGGGGTGTGATATGTTGTTGCCTTTAATGATGTTGCCGCAGTGCTGGCAATTGTGACATGGAATAGTCCCCTTAAATGTTTTCTGTAGACTGGGAGATGGAATTTCAGCTTTGACAAGGCTCTTACGCAAGGACCTACTGTTCCTGTAAGCAAAAGTAGGAGGTTCATGAAACAGTTGTTGTAACTGTGGGTCCATTCTAAACATGCTCCAGTTCTTTTTAATGACCCTTTTGATCTTCATACTCTGCATAGAATAGGTAGTGACGTAGACAAGTGCTTCTCCTGGCTTGGGGGGTTTAGGAGTCAATAGTGTCTCTCTTGCAGTGCTCCTCACTTTGTCTGCGACTTCTGTGATTTTTGACTGGTTATACCCTCTAGATGAGAATTTGGTTTCCAATTGTCGTGATTGACGTTCATACTCATTGGTCTCAGAGATAATCCTTCTGTAACGCAGAAATTGACTAAACGGGACACTATCGACAGTTCTTTTCGGATGAAAGCTTGTAAGTATGAGATCAAGCGAGCACTTGTGTAAGATTTGGTGCCAGCGTTTGATGAAAGCTGGAATACTGCGCCAAGGTGGATGCATGGAGTTTAAGGTTGATCTCTCTTCTATCAAAGCTTCTGGTTTGTCGGTTGTTGTGATCTCTGCTCCTGCGGATTTAATCAGACCTAATCAGGAGCAGAGATCACAACAACCGACAAACCAGAAGCTTTGATACGACAATTGGAATGGAAAATAAGAAGAGAGATCAACCTTAAACTCCATGCATCCACCTTGGCGCAGTATTACACTGCCAAAAGAAAACCTAGGGGCTTACGTGTAAGTTTAGAGCCAACACTCTGTAAGGAGAATCCAGCTTTCGTCAAACGCTGGCACCAAATCTTAAACAAGTGCTCGCTTGATCTTATACTTTTGACAATTGAAGAATTAGCACATTCCCTCACTAACCTTAATGAGGATATAGAAGGTTTGAAAACATCCCTCAGCAAGGGATACACGGCGGATCAACTGAAACAAATCCTGGAAGAAGTTAATCAGAAATTGGCAAATTTCAAACAAGAACTAGAAATAAAGAAAATTAGGAAGTTTAGACGCGACACAGGACTATAAGCTTAATATTGTGTATAGTTGGTAGTCATACTAGGGGCACCTGTCCAATAAACCCAATTTTAACAACCCACGTAAACCAGATCAACAATCGGCAGAAAATACCTCATGTGACGCCTCAAGCGCCGAACTTGAAATTCTTCCAGGGCAGAGCAGCGAGACTATCCCTGGTCCTACTACAAAAGAACCAGCAGCTAACGCTACTCCTTTTTTAGAAAAAGGCCAATCAGAAGAGGCCAGAACAAAAAACCCACAACGGAAAAAAACGATGAAGAGACATTGATTATCAATATCTCAGCATACCAGCTATCCAAGATGGAACTGAAAGTCCTCAAGAAAGGGTTACCCTTTGTTCCCAATAACAATAGTACTTTGCTTCGTGAGAAAATAGACTTTTTCAAACTAATGAGAAAGTTAAGACTTAAAGTCTTCTTTGACTCACAAGATGAGGATACAATGACTACGGAATCACATAAATATCTTGAATTGAAACCTAAGAGTCACTTCAACCCCCCAGTCCAGAATCATATCCTCTCTACTTTTGAGAAAACTGTATTACAGGATTTGAAGAAGATTCAGTTTAAAAATAATACACAAGGCAATTTCTCTTCGAGAGAACGGCAGACACTTAAAAATCTCCTGGATAATCAAACCATCATTTTTAAACCAGCAGATAAGGGTGGAGCATTAGTGCTTATGAATAAACAGGATTACATCGATGAAATCGAGCGCCAGCTTGATGACCATGACACATATATGGAAGTACCCATTAACCCTACTGAAGCAGTAAGATCCCTCATCAAGAAGATTTTGGATGAGGCAGAAGCCAATGATGTCATCTCAGAAAAGACACGCCTGTTTTTGGAAAACAAACATCCCATCATGCCAGTTATTTACATACTTCCTAAGATACACAAAAGATTGATTAATCCACCTGGACGTCCTATTATAGTAGCCACTGCGAGTCTCCTTGAACCGTTGGCTCAATACTTGGACAAAATCCTGCAACCTCTCATACAGGAATCGAAGACTTATGTTGAGGACACTATGCATTTTTTGTACAAACTTAAAAATGTGCAATTCGTCAGTGGAAGGGATGTGATGTTCACCATGGACGTTACATCTCTCTATACTAACATCACACACAAAGCTGGTCTTGAAGCAACAGAATGGCTCCTACTCCAATCAGAGCAATGTCAAGGTGACAGACTGTTTGTACTAACTTTACTTAAATTAGTACTTACGAATAATTTTTTCAAATTCCAAGATCGTTTCTTCCTTCAGATTTCTGGAACTAGCATGGGGGCAGCAATGGCACCTTGCTACGCTAACACCTACATGTATTACCTGGAGCACGAAAACATTCTCAGTTCACCTAGATGGATGAGGCATTTACCACTATATTTAAGATACATTGACGATATCTTTGGAATCTGGTCTGGTCCGGAAGAAGAACTGCAAAACTTTTACGAAATGATGAACTCAATTCATCCTCGAATTAAGTTCACTACAGAAACAAGCGACACTACCATCCACTTTTTGGATGTGGAGGTATATGCCAGTAATAACTCTCTTGAGACAAGAATCTACACTAAGAAGACCGATAGAAACAGCCTGCTGCTTGCTACAAGCTTTCATCCGAAAAGAACTGTCGATAGTGTCCCGTTTAGTCAATTTCTGCGTTACAGAAGGATTATCTCTGAGACCAATGAGTATGAACGTCAATCACGACAATTGGAAACCAAATTCTCATCTAGAGGGTATAACCAGTCAAAAATCACAGAAGTCGCAGACAAAGTGAGGAGCACTGCAAGAGAGACACTATTGACTCCTAAACCCCCCAAGCCAGGAGAAGCACTTGTCTACGTCACTACCTATTCTATGCAGAGTATGAAGATCAAAAGGGTCATTAAAAAGAACTGGAGCATGTTTAGAATGGACCCACAGTTACAACAACTGTTTCATGAACCTCCTACTTTTGCTTACAGGAACAGTAGGTCCTTGCGTAAGAGCCTTGTCAAAGCTGAAATTCCATCTCCCAGTCTACAGAAAACATTTAAGGGGACTATTCCATGTCACAATTGCCAGCACTGCGGCAACATCATTAAAGGCAACAGCATATCACACCCCCACTCTGGCAAACCTATTTTTCTCAAGCAATCTTGCACGTGATGCCCAAAATGTTATTTATGCATTAAAATGTCCTTGTGGGTTATACTACGTAGGCATGACGACCAGAAAAGTCAAAGTTAGATGGTCTGAGCACAAATCTAATATCCGCACTAAGAGTCCCAAGTCACCAGTATCACTACACTTTTCTGAAGCACGTCACACCATTGCTCAATTGAAATGTGTTATCTTGGAACAAATCACAGCAGGAAGCAGGGGTGGAGATGTGCAGCGTAAACTATTGGAACGTGAGATTTTATGGATTGAACTGTTGGACTCTCTAAGCCCACGTGGCATGAATACGGAATTCGATCTTATGTGCTTTGTATAAACCTGTTGTTTCTTTGAAAACTAGTATGCTCTGCTTGTATTAATATGTCACTCCAATTAGCACCATTCACACACTCTGCGATCATTATTGTTTGTGTGTTTTAAATTTGACAACATGTATCATCCAGTACGGTACTTACCGCATGATGTATTTTCATTTGTTACCCCATTGCTTTGTTGAGCTCCTCCTCACCTCTCATCGAGGTAGACTGTTGACCTTTTACCTCCCCGATGTTCTCAGTTCTCCTCGAACTTGTGATGTCTCCTTGTCAACTATTCAAGTTCTTACATGAATCTGACTCTCCCTTCTGCCTTGTTGTTGGCTGCTTGCCCGCGCCCAGGGCTTTGAGTTCTCCTCTATGGTTCCATACATCTCGTGGCCTCCTTGAATTGCCCATGGAGATTAGACTCCTCCATTGTTGTCGATTACTGTCTCTGTTCCTTTTTGGGTTTTTTAGACCTTTTCTCTTACCTTTGTGGATGCTGGTTAGCTTCTGCTGACCGATTAGCCATGATTAATCACTTGCCGCGCCGTGGGGGCACCCCGTAGTTCCTTTGAACTACGGTTGTTGCCCCCACGCGCGCGTTATTTTAACCCCTTGACTAGGTATTATGTTGGACACGTACTGCCCTTCTCTTAATGACCATTTTTCATTTAACAGCTGTTATGTGCAGCCCTTTCTCCGGACTGCTCGAGACCGCCCCGTCTCTTTCAGTGTGTCACTCTTGTTTACTGTTACATTACCTTGGCAATGCTGCACTCGTTGGTGCCCACACTAAGATGGACGTCGCTTTTGGTGCTCTCACGCGCATGCGCGGGGTTACCAAGACGACGCTGTAGTTTTGGGAAGCTCAGTTACTTCGCTCGCACTGCAGCGGCGAGATGTTCATTGTGTGTTCGCATTGGAAGGTATGCATTTTTTGTTTCCCTGAAACCAGTTACACGTTGCAATAACCTGGTCCACGTACCTCGCTTGGTTGAGACTTTAGTATTATATTATTGTACTCGCTTTTATTATATACCTTGGACTTCACTGTACAGTTAAACCTTACCGGTATGTGTTGCTGCACTTGTGCAGTGTTCTAAAGCCTCCAATTCCCCTTGTTCATGCAGTTTACTTGCATTTGTTCGCACGGGCTAATGCCTAACGATTTGTCGTAGTCTGTCATTGTTTACTGTCTGTACTTATATTCTAAATCTCTCTTTCTCTTCACTATGGACTGATTGCCCGTTATTGGTGGGCTTAATAGCTTAACTTTTGTCCTTACCTCCATAGATACCCCAACATACTGTGGTTTTTGGCTATCCGTTGTTTCTTGTCTGGATTACCTGTCTGTTTCCTGGCACTTATATCAGCAAGGTTAGTGACTCTGACTCGTCTTACTATGTTAATTGACTTCATGTAAATCAGAGTTTTTATGGAAATATCTCTTTTCTTTCCTACCCCACAGAGACTGTGTTAGAATCTAATGTTTATGAAAATAAAAATGAAGTCTATCCCCTGAAGATGGTTCCATGAACCGAAACGCGTCGGTCCTATTCGGGTCACACCTGAATATGAGACTTCATTTATGAACTGTTGAATGATCAAATCCATACATCTAGAGTTTGTTTGCACTATAACTATTATACAGCTTTACAATTGTGTTACTCCTTACAAGCGGTTTTTTGTAAACGCTTGTTGCTCTCACCTTTGTTATATTGAATACCTACAAGTGTCCTTTCCATGTGCAAATAGGGAACACTGATTGTACTACTGTTTGCTTACTAATGTACGACTTGTTGGACTCAGAAGATTAAAATCCATAAGTCAGCTCTAGTGTTTTCGTTCTGATTGTTCTATCGGTTTGACCTCTATGACTTTATATTGTATCCTGAATAATACTGCCAAATGCTCTAAATGACCCTTTCTGTTGCAAATAACAGAAGTTCACACGTTGTTAACACATCGTAAAATTTACGCCTCTTTTGGCACTGAATGTTTAATGAATTTTAATAGAAATAGAGGGATATCTTTTTCCCTATTTGAGTGCATCTGGGCTTGCTGTGTAGCAATACACAGCTTTGGATTCTTTTGCTTTCTTCTGTCCCAAGTGGCCTTGTGACGACAGCCCGATTGCACCATAAGACTGATTGTAATACTGAACACTACCCTTTGTTGATACATTTCTTTTTTATAAATCCTACTACTTTCAGACTTTTTACTTAACCTGTCTGTGCACCCCTATTCTCCTCTTTCATGCATCGCCCAAGTGAAGCCAAGCTTGCCTTCCTTGGACCTTTACAGCTGAGGGGGTTATATTTTCAATGCAGAAGGTGCAAGGAAAAAGTGGCTCATGCCACTTCCGGGTGAAATTCTTTATTAAAATCCAATCTCCAACAAATAACTTCGGTGCCGATAACAGTTCACTTGATCTGGTTGTTGAATTGTCTTCTTCTGTGGTCTGAGACCGACCCCCCTGACGCTTAAGTTGATCTGAAATGAGAGAGATGCTAGAGGTTATACATGTCAAATAATCATCCAGTTCATAACCTAAAGTCTTAGCTATGCTCTGGGCATCACTTCTACTCATAGATGGAGGTGTAAGAGGCGTTCTCATTCGCTGCCCCATCACTAGTTTGTGAGGTGTGAGGTGATGGTCTGAGCCAGGCTGATTCCAAAGGGCATATAAAGCTAAGGGTAGGCAATATAGCCATCCCTTTGCCAATGTTAATTTGATCTTGGCAATCCTTTCTTTAAGGAGGCCATTGAGTCTTTCACATTATCTGTTTGCTTGCAGGTGATAAGCAGAAGAAATATTGTGTTTAATGCTTAATAAGAGCCCTAGCTGTTCGAGCACATCTTTACCAAAATGTGGCCCATTGTCGGATCTCAGCACTTCACACACACCACATCTTGTAAAGACTTCTCGTACTAAAAACTTCACTGTGCAAGTGGCATTAGGGTGTGTGCACCAACCTACCTTGATCCACCTAGAAAAGGGACACACCACCACTAATAGATACCTATATCCATTATACACCTGCAGAATATCGATATATTTGATATGTAAATGCTGAAACGGATGAGTCGGTTGAGGTATTACCCGTCTAATTGTCCTCAGTGTTTCCCGGCAGTAAACATTTGACACATGATGCAATTCACCATAAAGAATGCAACATATTCTAACAAATTCGGAATGAACCAGTCTCCTGCAATTGTTGCAACAAGACTCACCCTAGTTACATGCATGGGATAATGCAGTTGTTCAAGAGCTACTTTTAACAATCCTACTGGCATCACCGGCTTTCCAGTGTTATCTTGTCACCATAATGCTGCTGTGGGGGATAAAGAACACCCCCTTTCGCTTCACAGTTCCTGTTCTTCCTGCGGTGTGCTTCCTTGAATCTCCATTAATTGAGTAATTGACAATTTATTAAACCCTTCTTGTATTATCATGGTTGTGACTACCTTTTCTTTAACATTCAAACTGTCAAAACTCGAAATATCGGGAAAATATGCAACCCTTTTGGTTTCTATGTCTGCAGCTTCGTTCCCCCATGAAATAAAATCTGTTTGCTTAGTGTGAGCTGCACACTTAATGACTGCTATGGCCACTGGAATCTGTAGTGCCTTAATAAGCCTGTCCAATAAGGAAGCGTGATGCACTGAGTGGCGTCCGCATGGGGTAGCCCCTCCTTTTCCAACATGCTAGCCCTGCGTGTATGGTTGACATCACATAGGCAGAGTCACTGTACACCGTAACTTTCTGCCTTTAGTGTTTCTCGAGCATGACAATAAGCGCGGCCAATTCTGCTGCTTTTTGCTGAAAAGTGAGATGGTAGCCTGGCCTTTGCTACAACTTAAAATTCTCCATTTAATCTCTGTGTTATTACCACTGCGCCTGAATGTCTCTCCCGACTAGTCTGATCAATTTTTGAAGAACCATCAATAAAGAGAATCTCTCCTCCTGCTAAAGCATTTTCTTTCACACAAGGTATAACATCATAAAGTTCAACATAATTTGCACAGTCATGCACATGATCGCAATCTGCTATTGGCTCAGATAAAAACGTAACAGGATTCACTATTTTACACCTGACAATCTTAATCTTGTTGGGTTCGAAATCATTACTTCATATGCTGAAGCTCTTTGAAATGTCAATGTACATTTGGGTTTCTCGAAAATGGCAAACAGATCATGCCCCACAAAGAGAGTCATAGAGCAACCCATGACAATACTTGTAGACTTCTCAATTGCGAATGCGGCAGCTGCCAATGACTGTTT
The DNA here is from genome assembly GCF_040938575.1 of Ambystoma mexicanum. Taxonomy (NCBI): domain Eukaryota; kingdom Metazoa; phylum Chordata; class Amphibia; order Caudata; family Ambystomatidae; genus Ambystoma; species Ambystoma mexicanum. The sequence goes on along the minus strand of NC_090928.1, from coordinate 373,442,801 downwards.
GCAAGGAAACTGTCCTTTTTATAACTGGGTCCAAAATCCCACTGTAATATGCTTAAGGCGTATACCCTAATGTGGTCCTCTGTATAAGCACTGCTGTCATTACTGTCCCATTCATGTGCAAAAATAGATAAAACTTGTTGGCATAATTGGGAATTCCTAAAACAGGGGATGTACACATTGCTTTTTTCAACTTCTCAAACCCTTCATTCATTTCCTTAGTCTATTCTATCTTTATCTTGTTCACTAGTGCTTTCTTTAAAGCTTGCAAAAGGGGTCTCATGTATGAACTGTAATCAAACACCCAGACTCTAACTTAGTTACATAGCCCCACAAATTTTGCATTTGTTTCACTGTATTTGGTTTTGCGGTTTTCATAATTGCCTGATACCTTTCAGGTGTCACCTTCTTTCCTTCATGTAGAATTAACTGTCCTATGTATAACACCTCTTCTTGGCAGTATTCCTTGTCTCCTTGTCTACCTTGTATCTGTTTTCTGCTAGAATAGTCATCAACTGAATAGAATCTTGCCTGCACTCATCTTCTGTGATACTACAAATTAAAATGTCATCTACGTACTGTATCACCACACTTTTAAGATCAATATTACCTAGATCCATCTGTAGGACTCTGTTAAAGAGTGATGGATACTCACAGTACCCCTGGGGTAAATGAGTATGTTTCAGTCGAGTTTGGCAGAATGTAAAATAACTCAAATCTTGTGAGTCTTTGTGCAACAAGATCAAGAAAAGTGCATTCTTTAAATTGATCACAGTAAAATATCAAGCTTTCACTGGAATACTGCATAATATCATCACTGGGTTAGGAACTAAAGGAAACGTTGCCTCTATAATCTGGTTAATCGGTCTCATATCTTGTATAAGTCTCCACGACCCTCATTTAGATTTTTAATTGGATACACAGCGGTATTACACAACGATTCCGATGGCACCAGAATACCTTATTTCATCAGTACTGAGATAGTCTGAAATATACTCTCATCAGCCTCTCAAGACGTGGGATACTGTCTTGCTCGAGGTAAAATTGACCCTGGCTTCAAATGTATTTTGACTTCCCCTATTCCCTTCAATAAGCCTACGTCATAAGGGTCTGCGGTCCAAAGTATGCTGGAAGCTGCTGCATTATTGCCATTGCCTGTGGGACTTCCCTTTCCTCTATTCTTATCCAATATGTGATGTTCATAAAGAACGCTACTTCATCGTCTGTTCGATCTTCCCTAAACATGTTGTCATTAGTAATGTCAGTCAATCTGTGCCCTTCCTCGAGAGCTATTACTGTTCTCCATGTTCTACCCTCATCATCCATTCCTTCAAGCATCGCCATTTCATTTCGTGCTATGGTTACTTCAAATTCTATAGGGATTGTTTGTGCCCACTCTTTGTTCATAGGTATGTGTGGTCTAAACAGAAACTCCTAAGGTATCCTTACAATTTTTCCCACTAAGCCAGGTAGCCATGTCAACAGAATTCTCACCCCGTATAGAAAAACCTCTGGATCTACGGGAACGCCTCGCAAAGCCACTTGCCCGTAAATGCCAGTATACATTTGCCCACATTTAAATAGTGTATTCCTGGAGCAGAGCACACTATCCCTTGATCAGTAAATGAAATTGTCATGTTAAGTTTCGTCATGAAATCTCTCCTTCCCAAAATGTTAACTGGTGTCTGTCGTGAGTATAATAAAGGAACAGACATGTCACACTCTCCTATAGAGACTTGTAATTGCTCAGTAAAAGGAACTCGGCTTGTAGCTCCAGAGAACCCTTGAGCATTCATGGCAGGTCCCGACATTGGATATTTTCCCTCTCGTATACATGAACGAGTAGCCCCAGTTTCTACTAGAAAAGAAAAATATTTGCCTCCTATCGTCACATCGATCCTTGGTTCCTCTTAGGGGTCGGTTGTCACAGATAGTACTGAACACATCAATTCACCCTGTGAGCTGTCCTATTGTGGGTACCTGCTCATCCCCGTTGCTGTGAAAGGATTTCCTCCTACCACAGTGACATCTCCTATCCTTGGGGTCAGCACTTGTCCTGTGTTTGCATACTGCTATGTTTGCATGGTGGTGTGTTGTGACTACCCTTGTGGTTGATTCATTTGCACTCACTCTGGCTGTTGTACCTGATGTACTAGGGGTTCTTGTGTCTGATGTGCTGTGTGATCTTGGTCAAACCCTTCCCTAGTTTGTGTGCTATATGGTGAACGATAAGCTGTCCCCCTCTTGAAAATTGGCCATTCTGTAAATTCCCTTGGCTCCCACATGCGCGTGCAATGTGCCTTGTCTTCCCAAAAGTGCAACATACTGGGGGTGCTCGCCTAACAAGTCCTCCCTGGGTGCTCTGGTTCTCATTCTGTGTATTCTGAAACCCACCTTGATTATTCTTCCTGCATTCCCAATCCTTCTCTGCTTGTCAATACCGCCCCTTCTATGGCATATTTTGACAATTTCTTCTGAACTAACTTGGCTTCTTCAATTTTCCTAGCCTCATCTTTCTATTTTTCTCCTGTAATCGCTAACAGTGATGCACTATCGTCAAATGTATCTCAGGCCACGGTTTTGCTTCCAACCCCACCTGTTTCTTTATTTGCCTCTGTACTGGCTCGGGAAACCCCTGACATAAAATGTGGTAAAATGATGCCACTGTTTTTCCCACGGCTCTTGGGTTTCAAGCTGCCATTTCTCTTAAATATCCTGAATGTGAGCAATGCACTCTTCATCATCCTTCATTTTACGTGTCATAATTTCACCCATATCTGATGTATCAGGATACTGTACACTGAGAGCCCTTCACACATCTGCTCTACAATTATTAAACGGTGCTCTGTCGTGCACTGTGTTTTTTGCTGTCGCACTTGAATACTGTGCTCTCTTCTATATGTCATCGGCTCTCTCCCCAAGAATAGCTGCCAGGAGACCCTTAATGTACCATATCACCAGCGTGTTACCTCCTGTCATTTTTTCGAACTTGTATATATCCATTTCCCAGCACCCGAAGTCAAACTCTGAAGCTTACACCTTAAATGATCCTTACCCATCTGCGGCCATGGAATATACTATGGCCTTGCTCCCCCTTTTTCCAATGAGGGAACCTGCGTGAACGGCAACCCAGAGTCAGTTCCCATTGTTAGTCTATCTATGGCTGGGATGATTATCCCTGGCCGTCTGCGTGCTGGTAGTGACCTTAGTCTGCTCACATATGTCAACGATTCTCCCTTCTCATTATACAATCGTCTTTGGGGACATTCTGTATATGGCGTGGCATCTGGTGTCCTATCCTTAAGTAAGTCCAAATCCAACCATTTTACTTCTTTATCTAATTGTGAGCTTCCTACGGGGCGCACGCCATCCCTCCTCCTGCCTTGAGGATGGACTCCCTTTCCTCATCTGACATTTCTTTTCACCAAGAAGTGTGACTATCCTCCCCTTCATCTTTGTCTAGTTTCAGTCTACTTAAAGACAAAGCTCTTTGTTCTAGACAGAATGGATTTTCTTCTTCACTTCTTAACTGAAATGCTAGGGATTGATCCCTCCTCCCTCGACTTCCATACGTTCTACCTTCTTTTAATTCTTGCTAGGCCTTATCGATCCTATCTGCAATACTTCCTAAATCAAAGTTTTCCTCTTCCAAAATTGATCTAGATGCCCTTGATGTTGCTTCCTTTATCGGAAAGAACTCTTCTGTTCTATCCCATCATATTGCTGGGCTTGGCCTTACTGGTTCTTTACAAATTACACTGCCATCAAGACCCCACTGTCTTCTCCCTTGTTCTGTTTCTTGTTCCAATTCTTTGCATTTTCTCATCTCCATCAAATTCTGTCTTCCTCTTGCTTTCGCTCTTTCCTCCTTACTCCTTCCCTTCTTTCCTCTTCTTCCATTGTCTCTGTATTCTTTTGTCCCTTAATTTCTGCAATTCCTCCTCTTCTCTCTTACTTTCTCTTCTATCCCTTTCTTCCATTGCTCTCTGCCTATTGTCATACTTTCTTTGCTCTTGCTCTTCTTGATACATCTGTTCTCGTCTCTCCTGTTCTTTCTTTTCTGCTTGTCTTCTTTCAATCTTTTCTCTCGTTCCTTGTCCCTTCTATCTTGCTCGTCCTTATCTTCCCTTTGACTAACTTCTCGATGCTTTTCCCATCGATTTTAAGTAATATCTGTCCACCCATCCATTCATTCTGCACGAGTGCTATCTCGTCAGCTTTATCTTTCTCTCCTTTCCATCTATTGATTTCTCTTTCTATTTATGTCAATATATTTGACCGCTCACTCTTTTCCTCTTTGTCTTGCATGCTCTTACAGATCTCTTCTTTTCTCTTATTCTTCTCTGGACTATCATCACTGCTAAAAGTGGGTGGTTCGTATATATTGGATTACTATACCCTCTCCCCGCTCTCAACTCCTTTAAAGGATAAAACCCTATTTCTTCCATACTAACGTCTTTTACTTCAGGCGAGTTTAGGAGAGCTGAAGGCTTAACACCTTCCGCTGACTAAGCATCCATTCTTCAGGTGGCGGATCCTCTCTCTCTTCCTGGTACATCTTCCAGAGCTGTAGAATAGCTAACCTTTTCTCTAATTTCTTCCCTATGTAAGCAGCATGCAAGTATGTGGTCATATGTTGAAATGCTGCTTTTGACAGCAGTCCCCCTTAAGGCCATGGCATGAACATCTTATTGTGCCTTTCACCCATTCCGCACTATATGGTTTGAGCTTGGACATGTGCTTTTGCAGAGCCTTACATAAGTGCATAAGAGCAGTGTCTCCCAAGGTGACAAGTCTCAATTAACTGTTAATACTTACCAGATTTACAAGAATAAACTTTAAATCACCTTCTTTTCAATACCTTAAAGCAGCAAATATGAGCGTGCACCATCAATCGCTGCTCAAGCCTCTAATTTCTCAATTAGCTATTTCTACCTCTGGATTGGTACCAACCTCTTCACTAGGTAGTTACTATAGCTCCTCAACTTTTCTCAATGACTTCTCAATTTCTATCGATCTTCAATATTCTTACTCAATAAACAAACAAGCAAACTAGTCAACTTTTCACATTTATAAACACTGTGATCACACGTTCTTCTTTCTCTCACCTTTTCTTATACCCTGCACAGGGTTTGAGACGTCACCTGTCCATGCGTTATATTTTTCTGCTCTATCACCGTCGGATTTGAGACGTCTCCTTTTGAAACTCTCTTGAGTTTAGGACTATAGGCGCTTATCTCTTCTTCACACAATATGTCCTGTTACTCAAAAATTATCATAATCCCATCTCCATAATTTGCCATTCCCCTTAGTCTACTCAACGTTTGTTCATTAATCGACGCGAGGCCTTTGGTATCGATTCCTCCTCCAATCAACCACTTTGCCTTCCGTCTGCAGAGCGCCCATCAAAACCGGGTTGATATTTCGTCAAAGGGGGACCTGCCCACTGTCTCGGTTTTTCTTGCAAGATTGTTTTTCTGTTCGGCCATTCCCCACAGGAAACCCTGCAATCTTCCGACTAGATGGCGGAGGATACTTGATCATCCAAAAGACTAGGGACAAACTAATTTGCATCTTTTAACCATCTGCAGTTCTACCACGTGAACTTAAGAGCCCTTTAGATAGCATGAATGTCATGGATGGGATGCAGAATAACTCTGAAACCAAATAATCGAACCAACTCAGGATGATGACAAAAGGTTTCTGTTTTAATATCAATTGTCTAAAACAGGGAGTTACAACGGACATCAACGGATGTTCGTTCAAGTCTCTTGTACATTTCATAAAAAGTCACAGTTATATAGTAAAAATGCATCATAAATGACATCATACTACGTGGTAAATAAGAAAAACCTAAAAGGGGTTGTGATGTGCTCAAGGGGAACATCTAAGTATACTTTCTATGGTGGGTGTGATTGTGATTGTGTGTCTACTGTCAGGGTGGACAGCTTTTGCCCACCTCTAGTGCAAGTCATCTTCAACATTTTTAAGTACATTGTATATCATTGGCTCTCAAACTATAAGGCCCTTAGTTATATGTCCTTCATAAGCTCATACCCAGGTGCCAGGAGGTGGACATGACTTTACCTCCCCACCCAATTAGCTCTACGTCTCATCACCCATGCCTTCTGCCATGAAGTTTGTCTTTGAACTTGGCCTTGCATTTTATTCTTGTCTCTGGGAGTATAAGGGGGTGCGCGCACGCACTATCGTAGTTCTGAAATTCCATGCTCGACTCTATTTCCATCCTTGGCTCATGTAACAGAAGACCACAATGCGGACCATTTTGCAGTATTTCAATGTGGTAATTGAATAAACCTTGCCACTTTTGCTGTTCTTTCTTTGCACCTTAACAAGGGATGATTCAGTTTCTCATGTTTACTGCCTTCGAGAATAGATAACCAATCTTAACAACAGGCCAAGAAGTTTTGCCATTCAAGTCCGCAATCGCAGCTATTTATTTGCTGCAACACAGTTCTCGACCTACCTTCTACATGGGTCTAAAATTATGACACTGACGTCCAGCTTCTATACAATGGCAGCTCCGCCGGCAGTCTATTCACTATGTATAGCATCTTCTAAGATCATTTATTCTGCCTGCATTGCTGCATCTGTACAGTTATTGAACAGCTTGCTTTTTCTGCAGTGCATCACACACATGCAATCTTCTTTTCGCAAATGGAAGTTTACTCGATTCTTAACTTTGTCATCAGTTTCTATAGAGTTCATGCATTCTCTTCAACCAGTCTTCTTAGTGCACCACACTCATCTTGTGTGACGTTACTAGCACCTCTTTCGCTCTTTCTCATATTCCTTCGGGGAGTTCTTCCCTCAGATTATCATCTCCTCAGGAATACATTTGAAAATGCTTTCTCAGATGGTATCATCTTTCGAACATTCTCCATGGTATAGCCACAACTGCTGGCGTCAGGCATGGCACAATCTCAGGTAACCAAAAAAACGAAAGTAGGGGGAGAGGGACTACCTGCAGGGGCATTAAGCTGCTCCTCTACACATTGCACTGGGGGATATCTGTCTTTTTTTTCATAGCTATCCCGGCTACATATTCTGAATATTCTCCTCAATTGCCCCATCTACTTCCACTTTAGCCTCCTCCCTACCTTCTTTCATCACCTGTTTTTTTCTCGGTTATTTTTGGTTTAAATGAGTTTTGGTGCTTTTCGGCCAGTTTTATTGTTTTCCCGGGAATAGTGGTAGATCCGAAAATAGAAGAGGGCCCTTCACGTATTCAGTTAGGTATCTACTTCTTTCTTGATGCCAGATGTTCTTGTTGTGCAGGGTCTGCAAGCATCTGGATTTGGTGAGTTTTCATCCATGCAGCTTGGGAAGTTCAGAGGAATTGCCTGGTCGCTTACGAATGCTGTCTTGGGGAAGGGCCATTCATCAGAACAGTTTGTAGACAAAGGCACTGGGTGACGTACTTGTCATGGCAAAAGCCTGGGATCATTTGTGCTGCTGTGTACTGAGGGGTTTCTTCAACCGAGATCTTTCTGTTGAAAGTGACTTCAGACCAGTATCGAAATCCTTTGGCCATTTTTATGTTTTTAGGTAGTATGACAGGACGCATCCATGGAGTGTGCTCTTCTTAGTCTTTATTTAAAATAAACTGGATTGCATAATGCGCACACCAGAAACATCAAGCCGATATTGTTCTAAAGGCAATGGTTGGACCCGAGGAAATCAGACAGCAATTCTTCTCGGTTCGTCATATTGTGGTGCAAAGTGCTTCTTTGCTAATGGCGGGGGCTGAGTGGGAAGCAGAGGTTGCCTTTAGGTTGACATGTAAAACTCACACCTACGAAAAGGGCCTGATTTATGCAGAGGAGACAGCTGCATTTAATGATTTTTCAGACTTATAAAAAAAGAACATGTCCAAAAAAATCTGGTTTGCAAAAATCCATGACCACAATTTCCACACAACGAGGCACTGCCTGGATGCCCACTTTGCCATTTTGCTACATCATTGATGAGGCAGTCAAAACAATCAACTGTGTTGGGAAGCCTCTGCGGTTTCTTTGTGCTGCTGAAAGAGGACTGTGAGCAATCTTTCATGTCACTTTTCGCATTTACAATCGTTAGAATTCTTGCGAGCCTTGTGACAAAGTGATGAGCGCCCCCAAGGTTTCTCAACAGACTGAAAAAATACATATCCAGAATCGGTGCTGAAAGGTAAAAATGTATCTGGCAGTGACTGCACGAACCGCACCTTGATAATAAAGTTATGGAGGCATCAGGTGTTCCCCTGATATGATAGGTTATTTATAAGGTGCATGGTTTCTAAGCAGTACCCAGTGGTTTCTAAGAGCGGAACCAAGGATCAAACCTGTGGTGTTCCGTGTCGTCTTGCTTCCAAGGCAAACACGTTGCCCCTGAGCTATCCTCCCAGACTCAAAACTCCCTCAAACCACTCAGCCCCCCACCACCACCTCAATCCTCAGATGCAGAAGTGTAATCCCATACATGCCTGCCTGGGCTCTGAGTTTTAAACCCACACACCACTGATATCAGCATACACAGAGCAGCAACTGAAGTAGAGGAATATTGAGAAGGCTGGTCAAGGTAGACTCTGCCCTTTTAGGATTGAGGCTCAAACCAGGATTCCTGTTTGAAAAGTCTTACAGCCAGGATCCACAACTAGGACGCGCGCTAGCTGCCCCTACTCATGGAAATGGGGGTTGGATCCTCGCTTGACATGAGTCTCCTAGCATGCGAGAGCATATGACATTTTTGGTTCCCCTGGGGAACCTAGATATGACTTTCTCTCCTTTATCGAGAAGGTGCCTGTTTTAGTGTTCCTCGGAAGGAAACAAATCTAAAGGCATGTTCCACCATCACAACTCCTCCCTAGACATGCCATAAAGCTGTTCTGGTCCCCTGTGGATAGGAATTCGTCTAGACCCACAAGCATGTTGGTTGTGTGAAGTGCCTGACATGGAGATGTCCCTCCATATTCAAAGCACTACACCTACTAGCACCGGGGCGGGGTGGTGGTGGGGCATTTGTTTTCATGATCAGAGCCCAGGAGAATAAAGCCCCCTGGCGTATACTTTCACCCCCAAAAACAGAGAAACTCTGAGGGGAAGCATCATCAATGAAACAAGAAAGTTACCCCTGCACCTCCTACTGCCTTTTACTCCTGGCATCTCAGATCATGGATTTTGCCCGTTCACAACCAAATGTTTAGACATTTTTTTTGCTAACTAACGCTGGTGCCCTCACCTTTCACGCGGAGCAGTTCGACTCGCCCATGCCTAATCTGCATCTATTCCTGGTTTTGCTAAAAAAACGATAGAACTCTTTTTCTGCTTGGTGTGGAGGATTTCCTACTCTAAGTATGAAGCTAAAACTCCTGGGAAGGAACGACAGAAAATTTGCACTGATGAAACTCCAACTGGCACTAGAGCAAAAGTTGCGCTAGTGCGAAAAAAAATATTCCTTCAATGCCTTTTTTGCACAGGGGAAATGTGTGCCCTAGTAAGAGTCCTTTGCCTGGTGCAAACAGTAATTGAAGTATGTATTTTGCACTAGGCTAATGTTTGCCCTCGTGCTAATTGTACTTGCATTAAAGCAACGTTGCTCTAATACCAGCTAATGTTTTTTTCAACAGGGCAATTTCTGCCCTCGTTTTGAATGCATTAGCACCGTTGCAAACTTCTGTAATACTGCCACTGATGTGTCCCGAGCAGGTTTTCTACCACAAAACGTATTGGGCCTCATTACAAGTTTGCTGGTACAGTAACAACGGTACCGGTAAGCAAACTACTAGTTTGTTACCGTACCAGCAAACTACGAGTTTGCTCGCGGGTGCCTTACTGCCCGCCAGGTCTGACCTGGCGGGCGGACTAGCACCCGCGAGCAGCTCATGCCAGATGCATTGTGCCGGTGCATCCAGCCTCCCCATTCCCATTGAGCCCTTTGAGGCTTGAATGGGAATGGGGAGCATATTTTACCGGCGCCCCGGAATGGGTAATTACCGGGTCCGGCGGGGCTGTAACGACCCGGTAATTGCCCATTCCCCGGCGCCTGTAAAAAACGACTCGGGCGGCAGCCGTGCCTCTACCACCAAAGTCGTAATGAGGCCCACTGTCTGGAAATTGATAAATAACACAATTTCTAAGGAACACTCCCTTATTAACGTCTAGCAAATGTCATATTTATTTTCCTAATGGGAACCACCGGTAGGCTGTGTTTGGCTTCCCAGCATTTTATATACATTAGAATCAGGGATTCGTTTGCCAGTTTCACACCCCTTCGGTTATCATTCAAGGATTTGCCTTCATGTCAAGCCAAGCAACTGGCTATATAAGATGCTTTTCAAGTCTGCTAAGTGGGGCCCACTTGGTAACTCCAAGTTCAAACTTTCTGTCTGGGATCAAAGGCACTGGAAAAGGGTAAAAAGAAGGGGTTTCTGACCCCACTGTCCAAAAGAGACCCACCACAATCTGGCGGCTGTAAATCATCACTGCTTAGCCACACACGGACGCACTGTAAGTGCACAGCACGATCAAAACGATATTGGACAGAGGAGCAACCAAACCCTTCACAGAAACGTGTAGCCTCAGCATTTCGAACATATACCACAACATATTTTAGTGTGCGGGGTACAACTAAAACCAGATCACAGAAGCCAGGATGGAATCACAACAAGGGAGAGCATATAAGAGAGTTAGAAGTAGACAGGAGAATGTACAACTGCATTGGAGATAAGAGATGTGTTCAAGGTGTCGCCATTATTTGATTAAGATCCAACGCTGAGTGAGAATCCAGGTCTCCAGGCTCCAAAGTCAGTAGCTTAGTCACTTGACCAGATATCCATAGCTAACTTCTTCTGCAAGCTTCTAAGCTAACACATCTAGGGCCGATTCTTGGAAAAGTGTGCAGAGATCCTGCAAAGGCTGCGCGATGAGAATGTCTTTTTGCGAGCCTGCGTGCAGATGTTTACCTGCATGCTCCGCGTATTCATGGAATTGTTTGTGCAAAGTGACCGTACATTCAAGTCGCGGCCAGATCGCCCTCGACACGCATGCACAAAAAGAAGAGCCAGTTACAGATATCTTTGGATGCTTCTCGGGCACAAACAAGTGCACCCTTGAAACAGTGCGTGGGGACTCCCACCACCAGGTCTGCAGCTCGGGGACAATGCCTGTGACTATTACCAGCACCCCAACAGCATGCGTAAAAGTTTCCGTAACTCTGGTAAAACTCTGTACAATCTGCGTGCGAATGCCGTAAACCATTCATGCACCTGGCTACACTGCCTACGTCCACCCCTATGTTAGTTCCGAACCCCGTCTGCGTGCACGCACCCCTAAATCCAACATGCAATCTCAATGCACAGAGGTGATTCCTATGCCCAAGTGTCTGTACGCTCTCTTCTGATGGCAGATAGATTGAGGACGTTGCGTGGACTTTTCCTCGACGAGAGCTTGTATGGACAAATCCATAAATATGCTTTGTTCTGTACATTTGTGGATGTGTGTTGGACTGCCTGTGGCCCGTCCCTCGTACCACCCAACATTTTCCCAGGTTCTTCCCCATTTCACTTATTCCCCCACCTACTCTGGCTTCTGCGCAGGACATGCACATGATCTGCGAGGTGTCTCATGCAGGGTGATCCACTGCACACAGAGACTTGCCGAGCCTGCGTGAAGTACCCGTAAAGTGTGAAAAAGTCCACCTCAGTCGATTCCATGAATCAACAAACAGGATGTTGCATGCGGTTTTCCGCGCAATGCCCCTATTCACTGCACAGAAAATGACATGAATCGGGGCCCTAAGAAGGTTGCAATGGTAACTTCACTTTTGATAGATGATAGTGCAATTTGCTTAGGGTAATATTTAAAGATTGGTCTTTGCTGACTGAGTGTATGTTGTCATACAGCCCGAGTCATGCTGGACACTTCTTGACCAGTTACAAAGTTATGTTTGCAAGTACAAATGCAGTTTAAGATGCTTCAACTGGTGCCCAAAAGGTTATATGGCACACATTGACTTGCATTGTGTGAGAACAGACTGCACCCCATTTGCTCAGTCTGCCACAACAATGTTTGTGACTGAAAGTGTGGGGAGGGGGTATGCCTCTCATTTATCCCCAATGTAGCTGTATAAAATGGGAGTAGCTTAAGAAGAGAAGTGTCCAGTGACAGTAAATTCAAACGAGTGACACACCTACAAACCCAAGAGAACATTGGGAGCTACCAAAACGAGTACATCACTTGCTCTCATACACACTGGCCACACTTTGCACAGGGACGTCATTTCACCAAAATGTGAGGGGTAGCAGAAGTGACATCACACAGCCATTGACCTCTGATGACATCACAGAAAGTGATGTTATTTGACCCACTGCCCCCAGTGACATCACCGGAAGTGATGGCACACTACCTTCAGATGCATCTAACACCTGTGTTTCCAGGCACTCTCATTTCAGCCAGATATAAGAGCTGACGTACAGAGGGAGGTGAAATGTGTCCACCATCACACATTGAAGGAATGTAATTTTCCAGATTTGACGTGGAGCCTATATGTAAAACATACACAATACAATACTTGTATCAGGGTAACCAAAATCTCTAACGCAGGCTACAGCTAGTGTATGAAACATCTATAGATCAATGGACACAGAAGTACTCATTATCTGTGGCATTGATGTGTTATACCAGTCCAAAAAAGAACTGACCTGGGGAGGCGTGCGCTGTCTGTTTACCCAGGAGCAAAATGCTGCATGGGCAAGGTCTGAAAATTAAATAATTGAGCAGGAATTAGTATCAACAAAATTCCCTGGTTATATAATATGATATGGCATTTATAATGTGCCTATACACAAGAGTTTCAAGGCGCAACGTGGCAAGGGCGGGGGAAGAGAGGGAAGACAGGGACAGCCATCCTACTAGGCCAAGTGTCAATCAGATCGCGCAAGTGCAGGGGAAGGGGGAAGAGGAAAAGTGCGGAGTAGAGGGGTTGGGGAAAGTGCAGTACAAGGGATAATAGAATAAATAAAACAATAAGAGAAGTAGGTCCAGTTTGTGGCAAGTGCAAAGGGTAAGTGCAGCCAACTTGTGTCAAGTGCAGGTGGGGGGCTGTAGGGATACAGAAAAACAGTGCCCAAGTGCAGGGGTTGCCAGGGAGGCAGTGCAGGTGTGTAACTGGCAGGGGAGGGGACCTGGGCCCGAGATCAGAGGTTGGCTGGGTTACCAGTACAGTTTCAGTCAGGAGTTCAGCTGGGGAGAGGAGGAGAGAAAGCAGAAGCAAAGAGGAAGGTTTTGAGGTGCTTCCGGAACTGGAGATGGTTCTCCCCAAGTTTCAGGGAGGCAGGGAGACTGTTCCAGAGGGAGGCTTCAGCCGAAAAAAGAGATCTACCTCCAACTCATTGCTTGAGAAGCGACTGTCCCTGAGGGAGTTGGAGGCGGATGAGCGAAGAGCTTGAGAAGGAAGATATTTGGGAAGAGAGAGTTGAAGGTATTGAGGCCCCAGAAGGCGTTGTGGACAATGTAGAGGGTTTTGAACTTAATACTTGCAGCCCCTGGGAGCCAGTGCAGAGATTTCAGTCCTGGAGAGATACGATCCCTGGGCTTGAGGCCAAGAACAAGCTTGCAGTCCTGTTCTGGATGAGTTGCAGAGGGTGGAGAGTAGAAGCAGACAGATTTAGAAAGAGGCTATTGCAGTAGTCTAGCCTAGAGAGAACCAGAGCTCTGGAGACAGTGAGCTTCTGGGGGAAGGAGAGGAAAGGAAGAATTCCTCTAAGCAGATGCAGCTGGTAGTGTGACTTCTTAGAGACATCAGAGAAGTGAGGTGAGCAGGAGAGTGTGGAGTCGAAGATGACCCCAAGGATTTTTGCCTCGCAGGTGGGAGCAGGAAGAGGGCCAGGAGAGGCCGGCCAGAGAGTGACAGGAAAGGAGGGAGGAGAATCTCAGTCTTACTGGCATTAAGGCAGAGATCATTGGCGGCACACCATTCCTGGATAGCAGACAGACAGACAGTCAGAGATGAGAGATGGAGAAGAGGTGGCCGAGGGTAGCCTGAAAATGAGCTTAGTGTCACCTGGACAGAGAGTGGCAATGCAGTGGTCAAGTAGGGTCAGGTATTGGTTGAACAGCCAGGGAGAGAGGTTAGACCCCTGGGGCACACCACAGGTAGAGATAGAGATAGAGGAGAGGAAGGACCCAAGTTGGACCTCAGAGGGTCGATCAGAGAGGAAAGAGGTCAGCCACGTATAAATGTATATCTATGAGTCATCTACCACTATGATAGAAGAAACCTATTGTGAGGGTGCAAGCTGAGGCAATCTCTCTCTGTGTACATTTATCTTTAAGTTATGTGACAAGCAATCACATGTTGTCCCCTACAGCCCAGAGCCGAACATAACAGCTTAATGTCCTAGGCTCTGCTACATGACTCTTCTTCACTCTTTTTTAATGGGTGAGGTGTGAGGAAGGGTATTCCACTTCCCTCAAGAGTGGGGCTCAATGAATCTATGATTTTATAGATCTATGTGCAAGGTGCATTATTCAATGATGCCCACTTCCCCAGGACCAGCAATGAATGAAGCTTCCACAAAGCCCTTTCCAAGAAGGAGTTTTAGTGAGGAGGGATGGGTCACCCCATGACTCCTTCATGTCTGAGACTCTGTGTCCAATGCTTATTTTCTTAACAGTGTTGCACCAGAGCAGTGTCCTGGCCAAGTGTTTGCAACTCTCAAACATTCACATCACACTTGAATGAATCGAAGGTGAGCAGAGTCCAATTAGTAGTTCAGCACAAAATGTTGGGGCCGCCCTATGAGCCATGGTGATGCACCCCACACCCCAAAGCTCATTAAGAAAGCACAGTGCACACCACATTTGGGGCCAGCTCGTACCACCATGTGTGCACAATATCCATGACGATTATGCTGCTGCAGGGACATGCACTACTCCAAGTGAAAGAAGTAAAGATGTTTTTGAATCAAAGTTTAAATGTTTCTGCTAGTGTATAAAGAAGGGGGCGATGCCGGGTCCTAAAATATACCACCCACCAGTGGTGGCTGGTGAGTTGCTTTATTGGAGGGTGTAAATATTTGCCACAAATATGCGATTGCGACCGAGCATAGCGAGGCGTGCTGAACTAACGAAATGGGGTTTGGGAGGAGTCAGGGGGATTCTTCCCCCTCCTATGAGAACATTTTTTGAATAATGCATGAATATTTGGGTAGAAGGCCAGACAGTGTGCAATCGCTTTTGTAGAGTGTAGGGTAACTCATGGAAAAAAGTGCAATAGATGCAAGTCACCAAAGTGCACAAGCACATTTCCCAATGCATTGCCATGCTGGTCCCTTCAATATATTCCAATAAAATACATTTTCATGCTGGCTGTGGCCATAGATTTCCGTGCTGGGTCACCAATGTATGCTAATATTCCCATATCAGAAAATACTCATGTTCGCTTTGAGATTTTATTTTATAGTATCATTACTGGCACTAGGCACAAAGTTGGCCTTGCCAAGAAATATCAGTACTCCTATGTAAGAAAATACTCCAGTTTGTTTGGCCATTAAAAGTGGCATGTCACAATAAGAAAACATGTCCAAACTGGTTCCAATGTAGGCCAGTCTAGACCCATAAGAACACTTATCATCCTGGCTTCATCAGAGATGCTTACTTAATACATTAAAAAGTCATGCTACAGTAAGAACTATACAGGCTGCTACACCGAAATGTCAGTCTAGCAAGGTATTGCTACTTATCATGCTTGCTTTATCAAAGATGAGTAATACATTTCTTGCCACATTGAGCAATGGGTAAACTGGCTGTACCACAATGCCAGTCTGGCCAGGTAATGACACACATGAACTTGGTTTTGCCCGAAAAAAATACCCGTGAAATGTGCAAAATGCTCTAGTGATCCCAGTGCCTTACACACACATACACATGCATCCTATTTCACCCACCCATACATCTCCTCTCACATTCATTCACACTATATGCACCACAGAGGGATGCACCCACCCAACCTCACTTACTCCGCGGAGCGGCAGAGAGTGGCAGTCTTGCAGTAAACCCCTACCACTCAGTATCTTTTCCAGTTCTACCATATTGGAGGCGTGTTTCCTGCTACACCTGACCATACAAACCCTCACTTACTCCGCGGAGCGGACGCGGAGTGGCGGAGAGTGGCAGTCTTGCAGTAAACTCCTACCACTCAGTATCTTTTCCATTTCTATCATTTTGGAGGCGTGTTTCCTGCTACAGCAGACCCTACAAAACCTCACTTACTCCGCGGAGCGGACGCGGAGTGGCGGAGAGTGGCAGTCTTGCAGTAAACTCCTACCACTCAGTATCTTTTCCAGTTCTACCATTTTGGAGGCGTGTTTCCTGCTACACCTGACCCTACAAAACCTCACTTACACCGTGGAGCGGACGCGCAGTGGCGGAGAGTGACAGTCTTGCAGTAAACTCGTACCACTCAGAATCTTTTCCAGTTCTACCATTTTGGAGGCGTGTTTTCACCTCACCCTACAACACCTCACTTACTCAGCGGAGCGGACGTGGAGTTGCGGAGAGTGGAAGTCTTGCAGTAAACTCCTACCACTCAGTATCTTTTCCATTTCTACCATTTTGGAGACGTGTTTCCTGCTACATCTGACCCTACAAAACCTCACTTACTCCGCGGAGCGGACGCGGAGCGGACGCAGAGTGGGGGAGAGTGGCAGTCTTGCAGTAAACTCCTACCACTCAGTATCTTTTCTAGTTCTACCATTTTGGAGGCGTGTTTCCTGCTACACCTGACCCTACAAAACCTCACTTAGTCCGCGGAGCAGACGTGGAGTGGCGGAGAGTGGCAGTCTTGCAGTAAACTCCTACCACTCAGTATCTTTTCCAGTTCTACCATTTTGGAGGCGTGTTTCCTGCTACACCTGACCCTACAAAACCTCACTTACTCCGCAGAGCAGACGCGGAGTGGTGGAGTGTGGCAGTCTTGCAGTAAACTCCTACCACTCAGTATCTTTTCCAGTTCTACCATTTTGGAGGCATGTTTCCTGCTACACCTGACCCTACAAAACCTCACTTACTCCGCGGAGTGGACGCTGAGTGGCGGAGAGTAGCAGTCTTGCAGTAAACTCCTACCACTCAGTATTTTTTCCAGTTCTACCATTTTGGAGGTGTGTTTCCTGCTACACCTGACCCTACAAAACCTCACTTACTCCGCGGAGCAGACGCGGAGTGGTGGAGAGTGGCAGTCTTGCAGTAAACTCCTACCACTCAGTATCTTTTCCAGTTCTACCATTTTGGAGGCGTGTTTTACTGCTACACCTGGCCCTACAAAACCTCACTTACTCCGTGGAGTGGACGCGGAGTGGCGGAGAGTGGCAGTCTTGCAGTCATGCCAGGCATGACAGCAAAGGCTACAAAGTCTCTCCCTCCCTGGACACCACTCATAGACCCAGAGGACGTTTCAACAAGTCACTGTCTAAGAAGTTCCTGTGAGCTGGCACCAACTAAATCTTTAATCATAACCAGCGCACAAGACCAAAAACAATCCCTCCATATACAACTAATAGAGGGCTCAGCAAATAACCAAAACAACCAAAGCTTGGAACTTTCCTCACTACATCTGCACGGAAATGGATTCACTGACCAACCGACCCACAAAGCATGCAACGAGAATGAAAACGATAACCTTTTACTTTCCTTCATTGAAAAAAACTTGGTACCACAGAACTAAGCCATTGCCTCACCTTGTGGAGGTGCAATCACTTTGGATGGCCCCGGCGATGAGACTCTTTCCTCCCCTGTCACTTCTGCCTCGCTAAGTGCCGCCGCGGTGCCTGCCGAGGCTCAGCTGCCCCTCGGAGGGGGGGCGCCCCGAGCCCCTCGAGTTCACCATCTGTCATCTTGCTCGAGCGCGCAGTGGTGACCTTGGCTGCGACCCGAGCTTCGCGGCCCCTCAGCCCCGCCACGTTACCAACTGGTGTTCTCTTCGAACCGGCAGCCTCGGTCTCCACCGCGGTTGGAGCTCCGTGGTCCCTCGGAGGAGGGGCTGCGTTGAGCCCGCGGGCGACCAGGAGGCCGAGGGGAGGCGAGGCTGACATGACCGCGCAGGCCTCTGTCCGGGGAGGTGGTGAGACTGGTCCACCCCCATGGAGTGGCGAAGTGCTGTCAACGTCCTTCGGAGACCAAGGACTGATAGAAACAAATGGTTCCACAACGCCTCATCCCACGTTACAGGAAAAGGGAGAAATATCATTTGTAAACCAAAAAAAAAGAGATCAAGGTCAAATGAAGTCTCAACTGAGGAAAACCCTGTCAAAAGTAAAACAAATAATGAAGCAAAATCGGTAACAAGACATACGACAACAGACAAACAGGCCAAACCTATCAAAACAGGACGTGTTAGTCCTAAAGGTACAAGAAAAGGTATCAAAAAGCCCCAACGCCCTCTAAAATTATTAGCAGATTTTTTTCATAAACAAGTCATTCAAGCAAAATGTAAAGAACTGACAGACGCTGAAATACTTGAGGCTGCGGAAGAAATCACACCACCCAGCAAACAGCGCAGGGTGACAGCCTCACAAAGAAAATCCCCTCCACCTATCTTAAAAGGAGACAATTACCTAACCCAAAAGATAACTAGGGCCAACTGGCAGTTCTCAGAACAAGCGTTCCCTAAAAACCGATGAACTATGCCGGTGGAGGTATATGTGCAGTCAACTCCAGACCTAAACTCTCTTGAACCGTCTTCTCCAACAAATCTAACTACAAACATAGACAGTGTTAAGGCAAAAGCTGGTGAGTTTACACTAGAAGTACCGCATAACTCTAATGCAAACGAGCATGAAGTAATAGTTCAAATAGGGAATCAGCTCCATGAGGGTGCAGAGATGAGGAGCTCCCCAACGTTTTCAACCCTCCGGAATTCACCAACGCGCGGGGGTTCTGATATAGTTAGACCAATCCAAACCTCGACACAAAAATGTACTCCTAACTCTGACCCGAAGCATCGATCAAGAGACACAGACAATCATAAAGGCCAAGCTTTTGACTCTCCATCTTTGGCCTCAATCGAGCCATGCAGAACCAACACACAAACTTTAGAAAAAGAACATGGAAACAATAACCCCCAGAAACTTAAAAACAGACTTCAGTTTGAGAGAACTTTAGATTCATTCTACTCAAACTTAGACAACTATAATAATCAAAGGAGACATTCCCTAGATCACCTAACCAGAAGAGCATCGACGACAACCATTCCAATTACGCGTCCAACATCTCCAATAAGGGGTAGAGCATTGTCTCAAAGCGACTCACCTACAAAAGACTCACAACCAAAAAAACCTGATATGTGCACCTTGATGTCGGCCCTAACGATAGCCCTCACCCCCTTTACAAAACTTTATGAAACAATTGGAGACACGTTGAAAGACCATACATCGATTCAAGCGTCAATGCTAACCAAATTGACTTTTCTGGAAGGCTATATTATGGCCTTAGAAGCAAAACAAATATCGATCGATACCAAATCGATCCAAGACCCACCAGCATCATCCCTCATTCAAGAGCCAACCTTGATTACGAGACCTACGAGTTCAGCAAAACTAACAACTAAATCAGAAAGCACGCCAACTTCACTATTTATTGACCTAACAGCCTCAACGTCTCATTCAACCGAAAAGGATAAAACCTTCAAAGACAGTAAAGAAGAAAAATTTAAATGCAAAGCAAACCCAGAACTAGAACCTATCTTCCAACAAAAAGAGCCAGCCAAGAGCAAAGTGATCACTGCTCCAAGACGCACAGTAATCTCCTTGAAACAGAAGGCCAAAACAAAAGCCCTAGGTGAGTCAACAAATGATGAATTTGAGGTAATTAACCAATCCCCAAGAGGGGTCGAAGCCTTCCTAAATAATGAAGACATGATGAACATCACACAAAACCTTTTTGACCCTCCAACAAGTCTATATCAGGTGCCCCAAGGAAACCCTGACTCCATTGTAACCCTCTCCAATCTACACCCAGATACAATCTAAGACCTAGAGTCCATCGATTCTCCATTCCTCACCCTTGAAAATTGAAGACATCAAGCTATCATGAAACAAAATGGCTGAAAAAAGTCTCTTTCCCCCTCAGCCCACCTTTACATTCCAACCCAGATTAAACCCCCAGAAACAAGAGAGAATAAAACGAGATAACCATACACACCGACTACCTTGTTACGAGGATAATCCTCGCAGAAGCCCCCGGGTATATCGGCCAAACGTCCAGCGAGCGATAACTCCAATAAGAGAACATGCAAAGTCAGCTTCAAGAATGGCCTCCAAACCAAAAGTCGCCAGAGCCAACCCTAAACCTCAAATCCGATGGATATTGAAATTAGAGCAAATCCCTGGGAATCACGATAAAGTGACATTAAACAGAAGAGCAGTCATCGACCTATTCAGCCACATTCCGAAACTACGCTCGGTCAAATCTGCTGATCTCCAGTTAGTCGACCCAAGCCATCAGCATTCTAAGGTGATCACACATCTGTACATAGCATCATCATCAACAAAGACTCTTTTAAGATCTGCACTTGAGGAATTGCTAATAATGGGCTACGACTTAACCGAATCCACAAGGAAAATAAAGCCATGTAATTATCTGAAACAAAAAGAGATCGACCAGTCTGTAAAAGAAATCAATCGACCTGTTCTACATTGTGAAAAGCACTGTTCACCATTGAAAAAAACGATTATTACCGCAGAACCTAGAGAAAGCCCGAATAAGGTCTATCAGAAAGCAATAACATCAATCTACTCAAAACTGCATGCCAATTCCACAAAAACGGACCATAAAAACACAACCACACAAGACATTTTAGAAGCTCCCGACTTTCACCTTAGGATCCATTCTCCAACAGAAAACCTGAAAATTCAGAGGAAGGTGCAGAACGATTTCTGTCTTGACACAACTACATCCCACCCAACTTCCTTGCTTCAATCGATGTGGTTGTGGCTGCCAAAAGCCTTAAAGTTAAGCCGAAAAGAATAGCCACCCAAGAACAAGACCTACAGCATCACAAGCGACTGTTGGAAAACTAATGCTCAAGACCAAATAAAAATGTGCTCATGCAACACACGAGGCTTCCTTCATCTGACAGCACATGGTTCCATAAATTTGAGCGAGTACGATATCATTTGTCTTCAAGAAACATGGCTACTTCAACCTCCCATTCTTGACGGTTACGAAACCAACATAGTCGCGGCCAAAAAAGGACCTATAGGTCGCCCAACAGCGGGCCTCCTCATTGCAATACGCAGTGGAAGAGGCCTAACCGAAATCCAAAAACTGAAAGAAAATTCCTTCATGCTGATGGTGAAACTAGACTGGCTAACTAAGGATGAAAAAACAAACAAAATATTGACGAGGAAGATAATTATCATTACAATCTATTGGAACCCGGCCTCTATAGTCTGTTCTAATTTCATCAGCACGATTGAACAGGAAATTGACTGAGCCAAGCCAATTACCAACTGGACCACATAGTTATATGCGGAGATCTTAACATCAACTCCCACACTCCCACTGAAACGACCGTGACCAAACCAAAAAAATTACAAACGGACCAGAGGGCAACTAAATGCCAAAATCTGATGAAATCTCGATCATTTGCTAACCTAGACCAAGTCTTTCTCGACCGAAACAGATTACCAACTTGGGAAAGAGCAAACTCAAAATCAACAATCGACTATATCTTTGTGACATGTTCTTTACTCCCATATATCACCTGTTACAAGGTGATTAGAGCACCTGAAAGTGATCATAACCTGCTAGAAACAACTTGGACCTCGAATTCACCCAATAATGTTTCTATGGATGCAAACATAGAGGTTACGTCGCAAGGAACAAGACTCGGGATGACAGAAAGGGCCATATCCTCTCTAACAGCGTCATATAAAGCCTTTAGTAATCAAGAACCCAGGAGGGGCGTGGACTACACATCATTGTTGACCATCTTTAGAGTCCCACAGGGGAAAAAAGATCAACTACGATTGACCAAAAACACATTTATGACAAAGCGATCGCCAAAAAAAAGAGAGCCCTGAGAAAAGTAAAAAGGCAGGCTCGGAACCTAGACTCCCAACAGTCCTCTGATATCATAAATGTAGCTGTAAAAACCTACAAATTATGGTTGAGAGGCTACCGTGACAAACTCTACCAACAAGACACCGAAGACATTCTTAAGGCCATCAACGGCAATCACGCTAGAGACTTTTGGCCTCTCCTCCACTCAACAGCACCAGGCGCTCGTCCATGCCAACTAAATGCAATCGGTCAATCTGCCTGGGAGGTTTATTTTAAAACCCTATTTCAGTGCCGCACAATCATCGAGTCACCTATGGGACATAGTGACCTTCCCTGGATCCGTCTGGACAACGCTGATGACATCCACGACCTCATCAAAAAATTTAAACCATCGCGGGCCCCCGGTCCCGATGGAATTACCAATTTCGACTTGAAATCACATCCAGAAGCCTGGGCATCTCTTCTGACCCTAATCTTTAACCGCTGTTCCTCTACTAAGACCATCCCTTCATCATGGACACATGCGAACGTAGTCCCTATCTATAAAAAAGGAAATAGGGCAGACCCAGCCAACTATCGCCCCATCACCCTTCTTGACTCCATACGTAAATTGTTTGGGTCTCTTCTCCTAAAACACTTTATCTCCTGGGCAATCAAAGCACCCTGCCACGACAACCTGCAAACTGGTTTTAAAAAGAACCTAGGCACAAATGCTAACATCTTAATATTAAGCTCACTCAAAAGTAAAATCCTGGAAGGCAGACCTCGCCTATTTATCACCTTCGTCGACCTCACCCAGGCTTTTGATAAAGTGGATCGCTCTAGACTGTGGCAGAAACTTAATCAATGGAAATGTCCACCTGACATACTTGACCCCATCAAAGCCCTATACTCAAATACATCTATGAGGGTCCACCTAAATCAACAAGGATCCCTTTTGGAGGAAATTACCACAGCCAGAGGCGTAGAACAGGGCTGTCCTTTGGCCCCGGCCCTGTTTTGGACTTATCTAGGAGACTTTCAAGAAACTGAGATCTTAGTACGAGCTTTTCCACCTAAACTTGGAGGTGACCAGATCAGCCGCCTACTTTATGCAGATGATCTAATTTTGCTGGATCATACACCAATAGGCCTACAACGCCAACTTACCAACCTGCAGCAATATATGGCAGTAAACAACTTGGAAATTAATTAATCGAAAACAAAAATGATGGTCATCGAAAAAACATTAAAAAAGAAAGACAGCATCCCTCTGTACTTGGGCACGACCAAAATAGAGGGAGTGGCCAACTTTAAGTACCTTAGGGTCATAATAGACAGCACGCACAAGGAAAAAGTGATGCAAGAGTCCCTACGTGCAAAAACAACAAAATTGGCAACCCAAGGGAAAGCCATCGACATTAAATTTGGCCGCTTCTCGATTATCCCTGTCAGAGACTTCTATAAAAAGAAGGTAATTCCTTCCCTGGTCTACGGTGCGGACGCCATGCCTAACATTCCACTAGAATTGTGGCCAAAACTTGAAGCAATTTTTTGGAGAACAACTTTGGGCCTCCCAAAATCGACACCTATCACTCTAATAAGACGAGAACTTACCCTTTCATCGCTAGAATCAACAATAGACAACAATAGTGTCCTGTTATACCGGAAATGCATACAGAAAGACTGCCCCTATGTGTATCGCCTGGTAAATGAAGAAATCCGACTCGGAACCTGTCAAATGTTGACAAGATGGGAAATCAAGAACCTGTCCATCCTAAGCTTAGTAGAATGTAACACGGATGAGCTCATAACGAATCCAGTTAGAGTAATCAAAAAGATCAGAGAGTTGGACTGGATTAACACCATTGAATCTGCAACTAAATATGAATTTACCAGCCATCTTCCTCTGTTTTTTAAGAAACTGGACCATGTTCAACCCTACTTAAAACTCTTTCCAAGTAAGTCAGCGCATAACTATTTCCTTAAAATCCGCCTGAACCTACTAGAAACAAATGAAGTCTTGGCTATCAGACAATTATCTTCAACCAATTGCTGCCGAATTTGTAAATCTTCTACAGCAAAGGAAACCATTCAACGCCTTCTTTTGACCTGCCCGGCGACACAAGACATTCGCTCCATATATCTGAAAGATACCTTATCATATTTTACCCTGCAAGACGAGGAAAACTGTTGGAACAAACTAGTAGGAGGCGACAAACAGAAATGGCAGCTAGCCACAGTGAACATCATGAAACACATCTTTAATGTGATGCTCCCCTCGCAGATCTTAAACACGGCTCCATCGACACCAACAAATGGTCCCTCCTTACCGTTTGCCTCTTAAGCACATTGGCTGGACAATCTGTCATACCAATTCTACTTCTTTTTGTTAAAAAATCTGTAAAGATTAAATACAAATAAAAAAAAATTTAAAAAAAGATGCACCCACCCACCATTAACATTCACACACACAATCATCTTCATACCCATTCACCAACCAGTCACTCATCCATATACCTTCTCCCACATACACTTACACTGGCACCCACCCACTCAGAACATTTACACATACACACACTCACATTCCTGCTCACTCACCTACAGTTCACTCACTCATAAACCTCTCACGTCCACTTGCACTGTATTCTCCACACAGGAATGTACACATCCCACCAAGAACATTCATACACACACCATCACATTCGTACTCATTCACCCACCACTCACTGACCCCTACACCTTCTCTCGCGTCCACTCATACTGCATGTTCATCATAGACATGTACCCATCCAGAACATTGAAACATGCTATCACATTTATACTCATTCACCCACCAGTCACTCACTCATACACCTCTTACATCCACTCTCACTGAATTATCTGCACAGGCACACACCCACCCATCCAGAAAATTCAAACACACATATTATCACATTTCATCTCATGCACCCACCACTCACTGACCCATAGCACATATATACATTTTACACACACGTCACACATCTTTATATATAAAGCTGAATGTATGTATTTGTGTTTGTATGTTTGTCCAGCTATACAAATCCACACCGCTGAACCCACTGCTACCAAATTTTGTATGGATTCCTCACTTGTCTGGCACATGTTATAGTCTATGTTTGGATGTAAACAATTCACTCTGTAGATACTCTCATTTACTGATGCTCTCCCCGATTCACTACAGTAGGTACTAGGAGGCAAAATGTGGAAAAATGTCTGAAGCAAAATGTTCGATGTGTATTCCTTTGAAATGTATTACTACTGCATGCAGTTTGAAAGTGCTTATTAAAGCATTTTTATAGGTAATTAAAAAAATTATATGTTTTTGTCACGCCACTCCAAATATGGGAAATGGCAAGGTTACAGTTTACTCAAGTTCTTCACAAAAAGATAGCACACACAATCTTTCTTGTACATTTTATCAAATGTGCTGAAGCCATTGAGTGACTGAAATATGCTGCACAAAAAACAAACATCACTTGGAAAAGCTCCATCTGATGCAAAGCGTAAATCAATATCAAGAGCTTCTGAAATACAAGAACGAACAGCAGCATAACTAGCCGACCAGAGGACAAGAGCAACTTTCTCCAGGGCAAATGAGATGCCAGAGCTAACTGAAGCAAGACTTGCTGACATGAGGACAAGAGCAACAACCTCCAGGGGACGTGAGACACCAGAGCAAACTGAAGCAAGACTTGCCGACAATAGCACAAGAGCAACATCCTCCAGGGCACATGAGACACCACTCGATCAGGGCACGGTCAATGGCAGGGTACCCCAGCTAGTGTAAAATACACATCACATTTTAAGAAGGAGCCTTCTTACCTGTTTTTCCAGCTTCGGTCTGTCACTCCAGGCCACCCTTCGGCTCCTCCGTGCTGTGCTGCTCACAAACGGGAACCAGGAAGCTGGGAGAGCATCCTGGTTCATGTATATGAGCCGCAAGAAGCCAAAGGAGAAGGGACTAGAGCTGAACGTGGCATGTGACACGTGCCACATGTCACTGTCAGCTACAAACCCTACCTACTTTCTCGCGCTGCAAGCCTCAGCCCAGCCTTCACCCTGATGGGTAAAGATTGCGCCGGGCCCCTCCAGAACTGCCATGGCAGGGCTCCAGCACCACAGGGGATGCAGGGGCCCCGGGACTCCAGGAATTTCAGTAAAAAAAATAAAACAATGTTTTGTTTTTTTACACAGGGGTAGCAAGGGAGAATGCAGGGGTCGCGGCTGCGACCCCTGGCAACCCCCAAATGACATCCCTGAATTTGCACCCGTGCCAATCTGGCTTAGGTGGCTTGGACAAATCTGCACTTGCTACTTCCACATTTGTATAATTTTTCCAGGAAAGTGCTTCACCTGCCCCACTGTATGAAGCCACTTTCAGCCCAATTTTTGTAATTTTACTCTTTTCTTTTCTCACTTTCAGCCCAGTTTATGTAATTTAACTCTTTTCTTAGTTCTTACTCATTCTTCATGAGTAAAGCTGTTTGTTCAGCTGCAATTAGCTACAGTTGCAAATTACTCTCTCTTGGCATAGGATTCTTTGAGAATCACCATGAACCTGCAGTTTACGCAGGAGCACAGGTGCACCCTCTCATAGCCTGTAGTTTGCTCCCGGTCGACAGAAAGCAAATAAGCCATAGGAGTAATATTTATAGAAGTCACTGGTGAATGGGTTATAGTTGGCTTAGCGTCCAAATTTCAATATCTGCATATAAATTACAAAAAACACTACAGAGTTAAGATCTCTGTGGGTCTCCAAATAGCACCAAAGAGAATTTGTATGTCTATTCAACCATTTATCTGTTATGTGTTAGAGATATTTTTCATTGAATAAACTTCGAATACATACGAATGATTGTATATGGATGTCTGAGGAGGAGAGAATGAGCGAGTGTTTCTAGGACAATATTTGGCCTGCCACTTTATTTATTTTATTTATATACAGGGAGGAACAATATTGTTTTGATCGCAAATGTTCCCTACATAAGAAATCAGATTTGACGAGAAGCAGTGAGCTTATTATAATGGGGTGACTTTGGAGGGACATTCTGACCAGGTTGTAGAGGGGATTAAATGGAACAGTCACCAGGGACAATGCATAAGTGGACATACATAGATTAAGGACAAACAACATTCAACATCTTTAAGTGCAGGTAGGCGGCGGTAGGACCAGCTATGTTAGGGATGTGGCCATGATGAAATGAAATGATATTTTATTAATATCACGCTCATACACAAGTATGTCAGAGCGCGACCAGGAAAAAAAGGGAGGGGAACAAAGAAGAAAAAAAACAGAAAAACAGCGATTTTCTGGGCCCAGTGACATTTAAGTAAGCACAAGTGCATGGGAAAGGAAAATGGGGGAAAAGTTCAAGGAAAAGGGGGGAGTGGAAAGTGTGAAGCAGAGGAGAGAGAACATCAATGAATATTAAATAGAATAAATAATAAATAAGGGCTCTACACCATGGTAGTGCAGCCAGCAAATGGCAGGTGAAAATTAGTCAGAAAGGTATATCTCATAAGTGCAGAAGATATGTGGGAGGGGACTTTATGGTACAGATACAGGACCCTAGTGCAGATGGTGGCCTGGAGGCAGTGCAGGAGGGTGGCAGGTACCTGGGCCCAAAAGAACAGAGGGTGGCCAGGTGCACAATGCCATGAGAAGAAACAGATCAACAGGGGAGAAGGGGGGCAAAGGCAGAGGCAAAGAGGAAGGTCTTGAGAAGTTTCCGGAACCGAATATGTTTTTCCTCAAGTTTCAAGGTGGCCGGAAGGCTGTTCCAAAGGGAGGCACCAGCTGAAGACAGGGAAAACGACTAACCCTGAGGAAGTTAGAAGTAGAGGAGCGAAGGGCTCGAGAGGGGAGGTATTTACGGAGGGATAGTTGAAGGTATTTTGGACCCAGTCCCCAGAAACCCTATGGACAATGCAGAGGGTTTTAAATTTAATCCTTGCATCCACTGGGAGCTAATGAAGGGATTTCAAGGCTGGAGAGATACGATCCCAGGGCTTGAGGCCAGGGACAAGTCTTGCAGTCCTGTTCTGGATTAGTTATAAAGGGCGGAGAGTGGAGGCAGGTAGATTTAGAAAGAGGCTGTTACAGTAATCCAGTCTGGAAAGAACCAGAGCTTGGAAGACAGTGAGCTTTCGAGGGAAGGAGTGGAAAGGCAGAGTACCTCTAAGGAGGTGAAGTAAAAAGTGAGATTTTTTGGAGACATCAGAGATGTGTGTGGAGAAGGAAAGTGTAGAGACAAAGATAACCCCAAGGTTCTTAGCCGTGCAGGTGGGGGTGGGAGGAGGGCCAAGGGAGGCTGGCCAGAGAGTGAGAGGAAAGGATGGAGATGGTGTACCAATAAGGAGGATCTCAGTCTTGTTTGAATTTAGACATAGATCATTGGCGGCACACCAATTTTGAATGGTGATTAGACAATCGGAGATGAGAGAAGGTGAGGAGGAGGCTGAAGGAAGCCTGAAAATGAGTTGGGTGTCATCAGCATAGCACTGGAAAGTTGAGCAGAACATTGAGATGCAGTAAGCGAGAGTTGCCAGGTATTGGTTGAAAAGCCAGGGCGAGAGGATAGACTCCTGGGGGACACCACATGTGGAGAGGGAGATAGAAGATGGGAAGGACCCAAGTTGTACCTGGGAGGGTCAATCAGAGAGAAAAGAAGTCAGCCAGGCCAGAGCCTGATCAGTGATACCGAGGTTGTCACAAAGACGATTGAGCAGGGTGGTATGGTTGACCGTGTCGAACGCAGAGGAGAGATCAAGTAGGATGAGGGCATAGGGAATGTTAGAATCGAGGTTGGAGAACAGGTTTTCACGGATGTTCAGGAGAGCAGTTTCCGTACTTCTGGCAGCTCTGAAGCCAGATTGGTGGTCATGGAGGGAGCCAACAGAGTCGGAATGGAGATTAAGCTGAGAGATGGCCAGCTTTTCCAGGAGCTTGCCCAAAAAGGGAGTAATGGAAATTGGGTGGTAATTTGCCCGAAATGACAGATCAGCAGTGGATTTCTTGAGGAGAGGATGCACAAGGGAGTGTTTAAGAGGGGTGGGGAAAGAGCCAGAGGCAAGGGAGAGGTTGCAGAAATCAACAAGAGCCGGCGCAAGGGTGTCAATGTGGTCCTTAATGGTTTTATAGGAACAGGGATGGACCTGTTTTGATGAGGTTGAAGTGCTAGAGTGAAGTCCTACTGGATCTTCCGTAAAGCATTAAACACCAAGCTTTTCACCTAAACCTATGACTGCCCACCTCACCTTGGACTATTTCCTTCCACACCACCCTAAGGTCTTTCTCTGCAGGATACTGACCACTCGGTCATGACTCTGTATGTTTATAACTGCCATCAGGCTATACCTACTTTACCTTATATCTGTATGTAACTTTGCCTGCTCAACACCAGCCTAAGATTTTGTTTTGTAGGATTATTGCCAGTCGATCTTGATTCTGTATGTTTGTATGACAACTGCCATCAGGCTATACCACCTTACCTTTGTATCTGTATGTAACTACGACTGCTCAACATTAGTACTTTGTATCTGCAACAGCGCCTCAATGCCTCTCGGTTGTATGTGCGCTTTACAAATGCAATAAATAAATAAATTAATAAATAGAGAAAATGAGGGACGAAGGCAGGTTAGAGGCAAGGCAAAAATGTTAGCTGGAAGGCAGATCAGAGGTAGGTTAAGATGGTATCTCGCAGGCGAGGAGGTAGGCTTTTAATCTGGTTTTGAACATCTCAACGTTAATGCTAGGAGGACTCAGCCGTCATTGTTTTGCCTTTTACAGACTATTGGGAACATCATGCAAGACATGAAATGAGGCCTTTCTTTTGTAGACTTTACAGCCCAAAGTGGTCCAAAAGGAGCTTCTGTTATAATGGACAGGTTGTTTTTTTAGAAATGCTTTTTTCCATCGTTTTTGCAACACTGTGAAGGCGGTTGCCATTAGTTTGTAGGTTATATATTGTTAAGAGCTTGAGATGTCGTTAAGGGCTTGAGGAATGGGGCTCTTTCTGAAAAAGGAAATTGCAGAGTTTGTCCATGGTTCAACTCCTTGATTTGCCCTCTGTGTACTCATCATTGAAGATAATCTACTTCCTGTCAGGATTTGCTATGATTAAACATGCACTTAGAATTCAGTTCCATTTTGTCTGTAGGGTTTCCATAAAGTTGCCACAATGGAGTTGCCTGGCACTATTGGTGCCTTGGACGAGGCCTAGCTCTGCTAATGCTGAATATGAAATCCTACTAACTGGTATTGGTGTAACATATTCTGAACTAGAAGGATATGGCCTGTTGTGGGGCCTGGCCTAGTTGAGTCTTCCAATCTGGCTCATGGCCAGCATCTGCTGTACAGAACATCTGTGTCCAGAGGGTACTTGGTGGGGGCCTTTGAAAGTGGTGCTGAGACATATGCATGTGTGTGGTGGGGGGGGGCATCCTGCTCCCCCTCATCGCCTGCATCCTTTCTGTGTCCCCTGCTCCAGGTTCCCTTCTTTTCTCCTTGTCCTGTTGTTGCTGTGGATTTCTCCATCTACTCTGTTTCCTGTGAAGCCATGTTCCTTTCCCTCTCTTCCACCTGCCTTTCTCTGGGCACCAATTTGAGTTGTTTCCCTCCTTCATATCCTCCCTCTACCCCACATTTCTCCTCCTCTGCTGCATGCACCAGACCGTGCCCACATTCCTCTTGATACCCAATTCTTTCCATGCCCCTGAGGTGCTCTCTTCTTTCTCTCTGTACCCCATTCTGTGCATGCCGAGGTATGCGCATATAGAGTGGAGCTGTGGCTGCCCCCTGAGTAATAGTGCTGTGTTATGGGAAAGATGCTCCCAAAGATATCCTTAGATTGTTATATATGTATATAGAATAGAATACTACCATTTGTAATCTTTCAAACCAAAGGTCACTGTTTCATAGCCCTGTTCATTGTAATCTGCATTGATTCTTCTAGAAGCCTTGTTAAATTCAAACATTGATTGCATGCTTTCACTTATTTTCAGGTAACTTTGATTGGGTTGGGAATGAGTTCACCCACAACGCGGGAGTCGGCCTGGTTATTAAGGAGACGGAATCAATGAACGAAAGAAATGGCACAACCATTGTGGAGCAACTGAAGGCAGTCTTTGAGAGGGACTGGTACTCCCGCCACGCACGGAGTTTACAGGCCAGCAAAATACCAGATTGCTTGAAACAAATACTTTACAGACTGCCACCAAATAAGACTGACTGCTGTATCTTGGATGGCAAGGACCATTTCACTGTTTAGTAGGCAGGAGGAAAGGACATGTTCTGTTTCGCCCTATGAGGTTTACAGACAAGAGACTTAAAAGAAGAACAAAAACAAATAACAAACATGCTATTTTTTTAAGAGAAGAAAAGCACACTTATACAGATGGCTCTATCATAGAGTAATTTACTCGGTTGCGTCGTCCACATTTCTTTTCTGACGCTGAATGTCCTCTCGAGTGTCCACATTTCTTTTCTGACGCTGAATGTCCTCTCGAGTATTTAGGATTACCCCTTGACCTTGAGTTGGCTGACATTGTTTCACCTTCTGTTTATCTCTATTCTCTACCTCTTTTTTAAAGGTCTTAGAAAAAAGATAGGGTTAAGCCTAAAAAACTGCCAAAATGCAGAGTGGTGGAGAAGCGAGGAAATGTTGGTTTGGAAACTTGTACCTCTGTAAATTCTCCTCTCTTCCTTCTTATGCCTCAGATGAAAAATGCTTATTGCCTTCTTGTCAATTCCTTGGTAGGCTTTAGGTGCTACATATGCCTGACTGTTTTTGATGCGAAGCTAGCATTCTTATACCTTATGCATGGATTTCCACCCGCTCCAAACAGGAATATCTTGCACTCAATGGCTCATGAACGAAAGATGGCCCGCTTTTGGGAACTCTTTTTCTTCAGTTGCAGGAGTCGGCAGCTGCTTTGGACTCGATAAATTATGATTACATTTTACAACCCTATTGAATTTCTATGAGAGAAATGTAATGAACTTGACCTTTTTTTTATAGAAAAGTCGTGGATAACAGAGGAAAATGCTGTAAAACAAATTTCCAAAATTCATTGATGAAATCGCATTGGCAAGTCAGCGTTTCTTCTCTAAGTCTGCATCAATCTAACCATTTTTCTAGGCAATTGTCCTGCCCCGCCCAAAAACAAAATGGTTGTGCTCATGTTCACTTGAAAGGCTGATTTTTCTTTTTAAAGGAAGTCAGTTTGCTTTGAATGTATGACCTTCATGTTACAGTGACTAGGGAACATGATTTCTGTACGTGTATGCATTTGAAATATCACCCAAAGGCATAAGAGTGCACTTTAAACAAGACAGTTATTATAAGGTCCTCCAAGCACACCTGGTTTTCAGGATAATCACTATGTAAATAACTCCAATTTATATTCAATGTATTCATATCCTGAAAACATGGACTGGATTTGGATCTTGCGGGTCGAACTTGGAGAACCCAAGGTTGCAACAAGAACATCGGCAGTGGCCGTGCATAGAACAGTATGGTGTCTCGGTTCTGGTTGAAGAAGCTTTATTGAAGCATGTTATTGGTACTGCACTACAGGGCAAAACGTACAGTATGTTTTTGCATATTTGTATAGCACACATTTGCAATTAGAGGCATAGTGAAATAATAGGATGTCATGAAAACAACACGATTCTTTTGGTAAGTGCTGAAAATGGGGTTAGATTACTGGTGTCCAAGCTCCCAACCCAGAAATCCGGCCACCAGACTACAACTCCTCACTTCTGCCCTACTTCCCGCAAGACCGCGACAGGTCTGCATTACATAAACTCTTACATGCTCAGGTCTACCAAGAAGGCATCTAATAAGATTTCTGCCACAGTTACCTATTAGAGAAACAGGGAATATAAAATGTCCGCGAATTTGCCCTGCCAACATTTTTTAATCGTGGGGGTTTGATTTACAAGTTTCATTATCAATACAGGTAAAATGGACCAACCTTTTAAAAATGTTTAAGTGTCATATCAACAGTGTAGGTTCATAGTGAGGTAATCTAGGGTATCTATGCTTGGGGACATGTTAACACGTGGCACATCATGGTGGGTGTGCAATGCCATTTCAAGCCTCTCGGTCCCAACAAAGCAGCAAAGGGGCATTGGAAGGAGGCAGACAGAGATCCTTTTGATGAACCTGGAACGTCTCTTCTTCCGGCCCTACTTTCCTTCTCTCTAATCATATTTATTTATTTATTTATCTGGACTCATTGATAGAGCACATACATGCACTTTGTGGCGTCTTCGTGGTGAAGAGCGAATCGTCGGTTCACCTATTCCAGAGGCTGATCAAGAGCAGCACAGTCAGATTTGTAATGGCCGCTGAGAGCTTAGAAGGTCGGATTTACTGCTTAATTAAGTGCCAGCCTACTATGCAAGTCTATCCAAAAAGGACGAGCATTCTCGCCCATGGCACTTAAGGGGTTACAAGAAAGAGCATGGCATTTCCAAGCACACAGACGAGGAAAGAGAACATTATGCAAGAGTGTGATATCTCTGGAATTATTAACAATCGATCAGTGGACATAGGAGTGCCCCTGTGGGGGATAAAAACATGGCAACATGTTTTGAAACAGAGAAGGTTTCTCACTGCAAAGGGCCTTGTGGGACAGACAAATAGCCTTACATTTCATTCTGGCTTTAATTGGTAGACAGTGTAGGAAGGCAAGAATAGGTGTGATATGTTTACATAGTCCCGCATTACACAACAATGGAGCATCTACACTCTAGACTTTTTGAAGCTTCTGAACCTCACTCTCAGCAAGCCCCAAGACCACTGTCACACAGGGGAAAACAAACAAAGTTATTTTTTTGAAAATATCGTTTTTTCCTCTCACGGCCATTTCAGATAACCCGCTCCCACCCACCACCTTATATACCCATCGGTGGCACACTTCGATGTGTGCCGCCGACTCGCTTTGTCCCTTTAACACCTGTTCCCTTCACTTACGTGATCAGGAAACGGCGCCGCAGGGTCCTTTTTGAAACTTTACTGTTCGGGAAGTGGGTGACACCCCGGCAATCCCTGAGGCCATTAAAGTGAACAAGGTTGCGGGGTACACCCACTCCACTCCCGCAACCACCGCTCCCTTTGTTCACTGTAATGGCCCCGAATTCGAGATTCAATCGAAATTTTCAGCTATATGTAATTTTTCGCGTAACCAAAATTTGATTCAATCTCCCATTATTTTTTTCCGAATAATTCTTCGGAATCCAATTGCAGTGTTCCATACCTGAAGAAATCAGTGCTTTCACCATGATAGTCAATGCGTTAAGTGTAAATAACAAACGCTGTGCATAGTGTTTTTAGTCAAGCATAGCACTTCTTTGTTCCCACAGTAATCTATTTTGAGAGCTAAAGCGGGCTATCTAGAAGAGCCCCTATATTTTTCACTAAAACTGCCTTTTGTGGGTAAGGCCCCATGGAATTGGAACAAATGTTACAGGACCATACGTCAAAATAAGCATTAAACTTCCAACTCTCTGTTGTAGAGCCATTTAGTTTGATCCTATTTGTACACATCCCGGTATCCTGAAGGCAGCTGCACTTGCAATCGGCTATCATATCAACTGCTTGTCTAATCACACAATTAGTTGCATACCGCATGGGTACGTTGCATACCGCATGGGTACGTACAGAATTGAAAAACACACCAATGTAATTGGTCTTCCAAAAGGGCTACAGATTAAATTGAAGGGGTGATGAAGAAGAACACTTTGCAACCATGCACCATGGGTCCCTAAGGAAAATCTCTGTGTATGATCTATTAACAAGGAATGTATCTAACTTAACAACATGGCAGGAAAGCCCAGAGACCTAAGTGTATCTAACAGTCTTCTGTGGTGCACTGTGTAGAATGCGGATGATAGGGCTGGAACGATTAGCCCTGCACCGGCAGCTGAATCAACTATCTCCATAATAGCACATTTGCCAGAACAGATTCAGTTCTCAAGCCTGAATGAAAGCCCGCCTGTTGATGATGAAGCTGGCCATTTTCTTCACCAATGCCTAGAGTTGTTTTGCCACTAAATTTTACAATGCCTTGAATAGAAAAGGATACTGTGAGATGGGGTGGACATTAGCCAGGGTCGGATGATGGGTTCTTGAGTAGTAGTTTGGCTACGGTAGATTTAAAGGCCATGGGCGTAGTTCTTTGGGATGGAGCGGCATTCAGGAGAGCCATCAGATCTTTAAAGAGAGCCTGCCTTTGTCATTCCACGTAGCCACCAGAATCATGTCCCAGTGAAGATCCTGAGGCTTTGCCTGTCTCATTGTGCTTTGCCCAATTAGCACCTGATGGTAGGACACATACGGTCATGCTGTTAGCTCTTGGTTCCCTAGACAACTCCCATGGTATGCGCAAACGGTTCTCGCTAACTTCCCTATCTAGTTATAAGATTGCCATTTCCTGAGAAAAGAAAGAGACCAGGGAGTGAGACATCATTTTGGACTCAACGAGGCGAGCATGGCATGAGTTTGTGGCATGTGATGACCTCAGATCACTGAACAGCTGGAAAAGTTCTCTAGTGGGCAGACTGTGTTATCTACTCTCTCTGAGTACACTTGTATTTTATATGGACACTCCACTGCCAGAGTAGGAAAGGGAAGGGTACGGGGCAAGCAAGTGGAGGGTGGATCACTGGACAGTGGTTATGGTTTCAGAAGTATCTCAGGTGAGTCAACCTAAGATCAAGGAGAACACATGATGACTTTGTGAAAGAGCATGTAGAGTTCGGGGTTTACTTTTACAGTTGTATTCCTATTGTGTCGCTTTGGTATTAAGCGGTAAAAGCAGTTCTAATTAATATTTTGAAGGGCTGGGATGATAATTTACTAATTAAGATTGTATATTTCTAGTAACCGAATTTTAAGGTTGACGTTTTTACATTCTGGAGAGAATATGTCTATAGTAGAGGTTAGGATGGTCTTTTAAACATCTGCTCACAAGACATATGAATTTTCTTTTTAGAAAACTTTTATATAAATGAAAAGAATCTGATGGCAAACATGTCCTCTGCAGAATTGTTCTTTCTCAATGAAGGCCATCAGGGTTGTTGCGCCACAGCCTAAACCCACGGTTGATCACTTCAGAAGGGCATCAGCTGCCATGACACGTTCCACCTCAGTAACCACCTGACCACAGTCCCACTGATTATTGAATGAAACGTAGAGCTGTGTTTGTGAAACCACTGGATACTAACATTCAGCCAGCCTTTGAGGATATACATAATGAATATGAATGAAGCAAATGCAGATCTAGTAAATTTCATTCAAGGTCATTTGCATATGTTGTGGGTATTTTGATGGCCCAATTTGATTGTGCTGTTCTGTGGGTGAACACGCTAGGACCTAGAGAAAAGCCTGTTGCTTTTGTAGCCTCTTATGCTGGTGGGCGGGCTCCCCTCCATAAATGAGATCCTTGTTTTGTCTTCAAATAGGTGGTGGTGATTCTACTGAGTAGATTTGGTTGCATCCAAATCCATTGATTGTTTTCCTCTTTTAAGCCATTTGGCTGCAAATATATGTGGGGGGAGAAACCCCTTGCCCTCTCCTGCTGCCCCCACACTAATTATTAGTCTTACCCACCCCCTCATATATTTGCAGCCAAATCTGGCCAAAGAAAATCGATGGATTTGGCTTCAACCAAATCTCCTGCAATGGAACCTCCCTGTCCCTTCAAACATACTGTCTGAAAAGTTGTGGACATGAAATGAATGTCAGTAACATTAGGATCCAAAGCATTTATAATTATGACCCCAGCCCCCCACAGTGACTGCTTAAATGTTTGATGTTCTTCGGTCCTGTGTAGTGTGGTCGTGGTGACACATACGGCTAGTGTGAGATGCTATAATTACTTTAGAGTACGAGACCTGGGAACCCAGACCACCATTTTGACACTTTACTGATGTGTTCAACGTCTACTGTTCTTTTAGGTTTGTATGAGAAAGGTACTTGATGTAAGCAACCCCTGAGCTTTAATGATGAAGTCCAAGCTGTGAGCATCTTTCCTACAAAAACAAAAATGTTCAACCACTTTGTATATTAGCGGGACCTCGCCTGACTTTGTTGCCCCTTTTGTTGTGGTACCAAAGCAATAGCACAGGAAACCCACACAACTGTATGAGGGAGCATTTAGAAGCACTCTCTAAATTGGCAATTCATAGCACTTATAGTCCAGCAAAGGGCAAGCAGGGAAACCTGAAATTGCTCATTTAGAGATTGCCTCAAGCGTGTATTTTTACTGTCAAAACTATGGGACAGATTCCCAGATTCACATACGCCTGCTTCCAGAAGCACTAACACTCGCCTGCTTTACGTGTGCACATTACACAGGAGTAACATGTCCAAGATTCATAAATGGAAATAAAGGTTCTAGTTAATCAGATTTACTTGACTCAGAACGTGTGGTTCAGCCTAGCGCCGATTGAGGACCGGTTCAGTGAGCTGTGAGGAATCACATTTCGAATTCCTTTTGCAAACTGGACACACTTTACTCATCTAGTTTACAATCAGGAGTCAAACGTATTTTTGTGTACTAGCCTCTATGTGTAATTAACAGGAGCGGGACTCTTTACATATACATGTAGCTTTGTGAAAGAGTAGTACTGCAAATACATTGATAAACCAAAGCTTTAGCCATCATCTCCTGAAGCCTACCACACTTGCATTTGTCCTATCAAGTGCCTGTGTGTGCAAACAAGCCTGAGCAAAAATGAATAGCAGAACAACCAAATCACAAGGGTGTTCTTTGTGTGTCAAGAATGGATACACAAACACTTGAGAAAAGGTGGATTAAAATCATGATCAAGAGTATGGTGTCCCAGTCATCCATCATGACTTTTAGACAGGCTTGTGCTTTTCAGAAAAATCGGTTGTGTGGGATGGAAGAGTTTATATAGCTGAGATATCAGTGGGCGTCTTTCTACTAATACAACTAAGTACCGATAAGTCTTGAAGGAATTGTGTGTCAAGTCAAAGAAAAGGCGGGCATGGGTAAATGTACTGCCACCTATCCAATCAATGTCCAAGCATCATGTTTGATTGGGACTGTGGCACATAACTGTGGTGGAATGTTTTTTTGTGGGGTGGTTAGCAATGAGAGGCTTCGGGTGTGATTAGAGATGAGGGCCTGTAGTTCTGGCGTTACTTCCGTTTGGCTTGTTCTTTGAGGTCTTTCTTTAGTGTTCACTAGTCCTGGTCAGACAATGCATCTGACACCCTGGGCTTCATCTGACGGCAACAACTGTGTTCTTTGCTCCACTGAGCTCTTGTTCTGCGTCTGTGTACTTCCTTCTCTGATGTCACACCTGCCTCATTCATGGTCCATTAGTAGCACTGTGTGTGGATAGGTGCTTGCAGGTGGGCTGATGGCTAACCATCCTTCAGGCAGCATTGTCTTTCTTTTCCCTACTGCTGCCTACTCCAATGCATGCTGGCTCGACCAGTAGCACCTCTCCCTGCCCAGCCTTCCCTTTAACCTCACTGTCCGTTTTCACGTACATTTTTGGCAACCTCGCCATTCACCAGCTCCAGCAGGGTGCTAATGGTGACAATGGCAATACGGGCAGGCAACTGTAAACATCCCTCAGCCCTTGTCAAATTCCCACGCTTCACTCGGGCCTATCAACATGGGCTTGCAGTCTATTACTGGCTAACATGACCGGCAGTGGACCCCATTACCACTTCAGTGGATATACTTGGCAATCCACAGAAAGGAATGATCAGAAACACTCAGTGACCAAACAAGCCAGATCACACCTAGGATGACACTTCTCTATTGCCAGCTAGTCGTTCACTGCCTCAAATGCAGATCAAAGGTCAAGAAGGTTGCTAACATTGCCACCATTGGCTGCCGTTGAAAGAACATTCTGCAAGACTGCCAGGACAGATTCCACATTCCATGATGGGTGACAGCCCAACTAAAAGCTAGAATGTCCACATTCTCCGCAAAGGATTGATTGTGATGCCTTAATGCATTTCGCAGTGGTGTTGCCAGACATGGCAGGCCTGATGCTGTGTGAAATTGTGCTGGGTTAGCTGGATATAAAGAAGGTTGTTTGAGTGTGTGGATCACAAGAAATATCTTCAAGGAAGAGGGCAGAGCCCTTGAACTCAAGAAGAAGCTGAGCGTATGTAGCTAAGGGCAGAGCATGCACAGATCAGTGTGCTCACACAGCCAGGGATCAGATCCAGTTTGGAGCTACTGCTTCTATTTCATTGACTTTTTTGAGGAGCTGCTCCTCGGAAAGTTGGTGAAATTGTAAAACTAGTGGCTATTTATGCTAAGTAGATATATGCGCCCTTCGCTTTCTTTCGTAGATCAATTGTTGGACAAATTCATTCCGGCATATAGGAGTGATAGCATTGCTTTGGTCAAAGGCGATACAATGTAATGGCCATGGTCAGTTCCTTATGTATGATGCAAGAAAAGGTTGATCCACTTCAGGAGTTGAGCCTGATCCTGAACTCCAGTGTCTCACCCTACCTTTTTGTTAATGGATACAATTGATAAATTCATGAACCCCAACGAAATGACATGAATTTCACTTGAGAGACTCAGCA
Source organism: Ambystoma mexicanum (assembly GCF_040938575.1). Lineage (NCBI taxonomy): Eukaryota > Metazoa > Chordata > Amphibia > Caudata > Ambystomatidae > Ambystoma > Ambystoma mexicanum. Next base: position 373,403,149 of record NC_090928.1, on the reverse strand, counting down.
CTTATGCCAGAATGGGAAGTGTAGATGGACTATAGGTGCCTTTTGACGGCATGTTGCAGTGTCTGTCAGTTAAGCATTGAACCTTTGGCTTATATCCTGTGATGAATGATGGATTCAATGGACCTAGGCATGAGGGAATAGTAATCCCATTGATGTATCAGATTGCTTTACTACAAAACGCATCTATGTGATTAAATCAAAAATAAAATTTCGAACCCCAAAATACCGAATTATTATTTTATTTGTGGACCCCTTTTTAGCATATATATGCCTGGAGAGACCCCTGCAGCCGCCACATAGCCCCCACCTTTTTATTAACTTAACCTACCCCACCCCCACACACACATTCGAAATGTGTACATCCTTTATTTTGGTATGAGGCCATACAAAACCCCATTATCTTTTTTATTGACCATCTCCCGCCATGGTCCACAATGCAGCAGCCAAAAAAGGGAAGTTTCGGACGATTGGTTCATGGGACTTGGGGGTATACAGTTCCGCCGAATTCCAATTTATGACATAAATACATGGCCTGCGGGTACAACTAGTCCACTTTATTAGGATGCGTAAAGGGGTCCTAAGGGCAGTCTACAGTTTAAGAGAATAGATGTTCTGCAATCTTGGCAACATATACTTTGAACTCATGCATAGATGGGTAGATTGACTGTCTGGTGTCTTGCACTTTTGGTTAAGGTCACATTGAAGGTTTTGCAGCATCCCTCTAGTAAGTGGCCACTTGTTCAGTAAGACCCACAACACATCAGAAAGAACTGTCATTAATACATCCTGACCAATCCTCTTGAAAGGTCATCTATGCCGCCATCTTCTGTGAAGGCAATCAGGTCCAGATGTCTTTTTAAAAACAATGTCGACAGGATCAATCCTGCTCTGGTTACTCTTTCCGGGAGGAACCGGAAGCTTCTAATGCATATCTTGGAAGCATAACTTGATTAGATGAGTTCTATTTGTGTTTGCTTTTTTTGAACATGAACAAGGTTTGAATGCTCTACCTGTGTGAGCTTGTTGCTCCTATTGTCCCCACCCTCAGTTTTTGCGCAAGTGCTAACAGCACGTACATTTGTACTGGTTCAATGTTTCAGTAATGAACCAACATTCGAAATGACACAAGCTAGCATTAGAAATACCTAAAACAAATAGGAGTCTTGTGTATCAAAAAAATTAACATATTTGAAAAAATGGGGATTTCTGCATGTTTGGATTAGGAGAATGTAATATGCATGGCCATACACCAACTATTTAAATAATGCAGGCAGTATTGCTTTTGGGATGAATTATCTCATATTGTTAAACTCTTAAATGGCTTCTAATAACTGATCCACGTGGTTATTTTTGGGGTAGAGCGGGGGAATTGGTGGGGATATATCTTGCCATCCTCTCGCTTTATCTGGGTTCATGATCACCTTATCTATTGTCCACCATATTGCAATGCCAGTTAGCGTTGAAAGGGCAGGGCATACTTATGTCGGTACTTGGATAATATTGCAGTGCAGAATCTGTTCACCGTGCACAGCCTGACAGTACAAGAATCAATCATTATGCCTGATTGGTCAAGCATTATGGCACATAATATTCAGGTGTGGGCGGGGCTTACAGTGGCCCTACGAAGTGAATGATTTTAAGAACAGAAGTAAGCCTTCATCTAATTAGGAGAATATTCAGTTGCGCCTAGAAGGACGGAAAAACAAATGTGGGGAGTTAGCCAAATTCCCTAAATGTGCTTACTTGAAATTGTGTCAATATCTAGTGCATATTGACTCAAATGAGAAATGTAAAATACTCCCTCTGTTGCAAGATTACATGTTTCATGCCCCTCATTGATGATCTGCAGACAATTCTTAGAGCACACTATTTGAAATTCATGTGTTCCGCTGAAGCTAAAGGTAATTGGTTGAAAACAATTGCTAAACGACAGGTATAGTACTTAAATGTCAAGTTGTGTCATCCTGAAAAGGAATCTGACCAGGACCATGGTAAAAGTCACTGATTTCATGAAAGGAAGCGCTGATAGGGCACTGATTACTCCTTTGAAATACTTTTGTCTTTAAGGCATTGGAGCAGGAAGTTCTGACCACTTTGAAATGCTTATTTTTCTTGTGATGCTCAACGCATGGCCGGATTGTACTGCACGGGCTGTCAATGAGCGAATCCTACTTAGGAACATGATTAATTCACTATTGTTCATTGTGCTACATGAATAGCCTTTTGTTTGAGTGCCTTTAGGTTATAAAGCCTAACTGGAGTTCATAACAACCTTCCCCCTAACCGTTCATGGTGTACAGTGCACAAAACCTGTTTGCGTTGTTTTTTACTTGCTTCCTGAAACCGGCCATCTAGTTCTGCTTTGGCTACCTATGCATGGCCTACATTTGGGCAACGATGCTTGGCTAGCTGCAAGAGAGCCTCACTTTGCATGCTGTCTTGTTTTATTATGATGAATGGAAGTCCCTTCTCTGACTTAACTGTGCAGGAATACAAGTCATGTTTTAAACTTGTACCCACACTCTACATTTTAATTTTAGATTCAATGTCCCATTTTGTCTATGATCAAAATCCCTTACATATTATCCCATCTAAGGGTTCACCAAGGACGAATGACTGTTGCTATGTTAGCAGACTATTGCTGAGAATGTTTATCAATATGGCATGTTTGGCAAGCTGCCTTATGATAATTAGGGATTTGCTAAGTAGTAATTTATGTCAAATCTATGATTCTCTACAGGGATTCGTTCTGTTCCTAGGATAAGGAATGCCAAAGGGTTTCTTACGGCCCCAAGATGAAGTTAGGAATTAATCTATACATGGTATTTTTTATAAGAGTGCATGATGGAGAACAATTCCAGCGTCATATTCCACAATTTGACCTGCCAATCACAAGGAAGTTGCATTGATGGCATACCATCCGAAGAACTGTGTTATGGCTGTATTGAGTGGCAGCTCGGCAAATAGGAACTTTATATTAATCGCAGGCTACCATGATTCCATCAAGGATGCCGAAAGCACTGTAATGAACCGCGCGGATTGCGGGCCTCCAGGGATAGGCGATGTCGGCTGCGCGCCGGTATGGAAATCTGAAGCCTGTTAAAAATGTCAATTTAATTGGTGTGCCATGTGTTATGTGCCGCCTTTTCAATTCAATGTTTCTCCTGCCACGCTTTTCAATTCAATGTTTCTCCGCAAAGCAGTAGATCCCAGAAACTCAATTTTATTAAAATGTCAGACGAACAGTATAAACAACAATATTATTAGACAGGCTGGCGGAGGATGGGAGCACAGAATGGGGATTTCAAGTCGTTCATTAAATGTGAGCAATAACTAGAGAACCCAAATGCAGCCCAGGTGAGAAAAATCCTCGCCCGTGAGAGAATGTTGGTGGCAAATTGGGTAATCTTCGCTGGATGTCCCCGGCCACATTTTCTACAAACTGATTGTCCAAAGCAGTTTGTGCATGCTTACTTTTGCATCTAATGTGAGTTTGGATATGCTAACCTTTATATGAATGCCTGTGCATTGCATATGCAGTAATACGGATCTTACATATGCTGAATGATTTTTTTACTTTTTCTATAGAATGCTAACTTTTGCATGGTTAACGTATATTTTGTCATAGTGCACATGCAGCCAATAGAAGCACTTTCCTTTATATCACCTGAATAGCCAAAAAATAAAACAATACTTTACAAATCTGCTCTTGCCTGGATCTTTTTGTGTGCTGCCTTGTATAGGGGTGTAGCCCTTTGAGGGACAATGACACTGTCAGAATGTCCACAACTACATCAAATCAATGTCTACACCCCGTGGTTGGAAGGGAGGATAGCGTGGCACTGGGCTGGCAAAGGTGGGTATGATCGTAGAACCATGTCATTCATTAATTGGCAGGTACAATGACAGCCACGAGAGATAGCGGTGGCTCAAAGGTTGTCTGTACAATGGAGGAATGTTGACCAGTCTGCTTCCAGCCAAGCACTGCACCTGGTTCTGTTATTCATTGGTACAATGTGTTACTATTTCCAGTCTTGCAGAGATGCGCCCTTGGTGTTACTTACTCTTTATAAGTACACGGGGAGGGGCGTGGCAGGGTCTCATTGGCTGAATTCTGGTCTCTGTTTCCTCATAGGGCCACTTTGTTTCAGCTCTGCACCGCACCACACCATTCTTGGCATAGCCCCAGACCCCCATAGGAAACATTCATGGCTTTTTTCCCTTCCTGCCTGATGTTCCGCCTCTTCCTGAGCATGTTGCTGGATCCATTGACACACTAGTGAAGCCACTGCAGCCCACCTCGCCTCCCACTGTTAGTATTTTCTGGGTCTGCATTGGCACATGCAGCCTGTCCTGGGGGTATTAACCATTGTATCGCTCTTCACCTTGGCCTACAGCAGGTTGTAATGGTCCTGAGGCTTCGTTACCATCATTGCTTCGTCGGGTTTGTGGGCCATTATGACCCAGTGTGGCCTGTGGGGGAGGGCTATCAAGCCTAATTAGTACCTGGGTGGTGGCACTCAGCCCATCAGAGGGCTCAGAAGTTGGGCCTTTTCCACGGCCCACTGACCAGCTCTGCGCCCCCACTCTTAAACATGCGGCTCTTCCATTGGCCTCCTTACTGTATGCACCTGCCCCTTACCTCACATCTCCACAGCCACCAGCAATGACCTTCTCCCTCATTGCTCTCATCCTGCCGACCAACAATGGAAATGGATAAGGGGCTTTGCATTGTTCCCTTCAACATCATAGCAGACATCTTTTTTTCCATTTATTTTTGCTTGACAAACCACTGACACGCTCCACACATGGACCAGCTTTAATCCCCTTGCTGACAGCCTTTCCCCGGAGGAAACAGGGTCAGGGACCTTGTTAAAGGCTCTTACTTTGCTCCTGCTTTTAACTTGGTCTCTGGGCTGCTAATGCCCAGGAATTACCACTAGCCTGTTGGGTATTGCTTAAATGTGATGGATGTTACTATTATAATTTCCAGAATCCATGTCAAGGTTGTGCATGGAACTACCATTACGATTCCTTATATTGCAGTCTTTAGGCAGTGATGCAGTCGTTCCTAGAATCTCCTTCTGAACACAGCTAATTCAAAGCTCAGGCAGCGATCAGACAGTGGCAGGACTCGGAAGCAGTGACAGTGTTGGTAAATTCATGAGCTAATAGCACAATTGACCTTGAAGTGTTGGTCATTAACATTTCACATTTTGCCTTAACATGTGTAGTGGCCTTTCTCTAGGGATTTTGTGTATAAGGTGAATCAGAGCAGTAAGTAGCACTATAGCTCTGTAGGCAACCACAAAGTTACATCATACAATATAATAAAAGGCCATATGTATGTTTGTCCGATGCAGTCATGCGCAGTCTGCCATAGGAAACATATACGGCCAGATGTATATTTAACACTCTGAAAATGTCTCTCCTCACGCACCCTGGCCCGTATACACAGGCTTTCACACTAGTTAATACATAATTGGAAGAAGTTTTTGTTTTTTATGGAGTAAATCAGGTTTAATGCAAGCACATGGAAATCGTGAATTGTTCTTGCAGAGAGCACAGGAATTGCACAACTAGTCACATGTGCAACCCAGAATCATTGACAATCTGCTCCACCATAATATTGTTACGCATGCCAGTATGCTGCCCCATTAACCTTTCTAAATGAATCATTGTTTATACAGTGCTTCATGCTCATTCGTGAGTGAAGAACACACAAAGCTGAAACTATATTTCCGGAAGATGCTGGGGGTCATTTTAATGAGGCATCATTCCAGGAAAGGATGGCCGGGAGTCTCTTACTGATCTGTGTGAAGAGCATACTGTGGGATTTGCACGCTGAAAGGCAGAGTGTCTACTTTCATATGGCCTTAAGTAGAGCTGGGCCATCCTGGTTGGATAAAAAAGTGAGGTACAGTGCTACTACGCATTCTACAGTACATCAGCATATATTTATTTCTAGGCTAAATCTGTGGTAATACCACATCTCCATTCTTCACCAAATCCCACCTCACTCTAAATGGGGACAATAGTGTGTTCATCTGATTGTTGGTACAGTAAGTTAGGCTAAGATCTCTTAACATGAGACTCGGAGGCTATGGCAAAGCTCAACTTGTCAAACAGGGTTCAAAATGTACCTCAAGCACTGTCTTCTAGAGAATTGCCTTAAAAGGTTTGTACAAATCAGCTTAGACAAACATCTGTATTAAAATCTCACATCGAAAGTAATTTCATCTCCTTTTATGATGAAATCCATATTGCATTTGCCAAAGCAATACATACTTGTTGCTCATGCAGTAGTTTCTTTTCCGTTTTCCCAGGTTTCATTTTCACTCACAAGTTCGTTCTCTAGCACCACCACGTGTGAGACAAACAATACTGTTTTCATTGTTGAAATGAGAGAATGGCATTGGCAAAGACATCATTTGGGGGTCACCATGGGTTGCATTTGCAATCCCCTGTGGCCCCCCTTGCTCCCCCTGCAGTCTCCCTTGCTACCATTATAGTAAAACAAACAATAGTTTTCTTTTTTCTTTACAAAATGGAAGCTTCAGTGCCCAGGAAGGCTGGGCTGGAGCTTACAGCACGACAAGGAAGCGTTCAGTTGGGGTTGGAGCTGACCGTGACATGTGGCATGTATCACATGCCACATTCAGCTCCAACCCCTTCTCCTCTGGCTTCCTCATGGCTCATATACAGGAACCAGGAAGCTCTCCTAGCTTCCTGGTTCCTGTTTGTGAGCATCACAGAGGAGCTGAGGGTGGCCTGGGGTGATGGACAGAAGCTGGAAAAACAGGTAAGAATGCGTTTTAAAAAAAAATGATATGTGAGGTGGGTGAATGAGAAGAAATGTGATAGTGTGTGTTTTTGAATTTTCTGGGTAGGTGTGTGCATTCTCCACAGAGGCAGTCAAGGTGGATGTAAGGGAAGGTGTATGCATGAGTGACAGATGGGTGAATGAGTATGAATGTGATAGTGTGTGTTTGAATGTTAGTGTGGGCCTGTGTAGATAATGCAGTGAGGGTGGATGTAAGAGAAGGTGTATGAGTGAGTGACTGGTGGGTGTATGAGTATGAATGTGATAGTGTGCGTTTGAATGTTAGTGTGGGCCTGTGTAGATAATGTAGTGAGGGTGGATGTAAGAGAAGGTGTATGAGTGAGTGACTGGTGGGTGTATGAGTATGAATGTGATAGTGTGCGTTTGAATGTAGTGTGGGCCTGTGTAGATAATGCAGTGAGGGTGGATGTAAGAGAAGGTGTATGAGTGAGTGACTGGTGGGTGAATGAGTATGAATGTGATAGTGTGTGTTTGAATGTTAGTGTGTACCTGTGTAGATAATGCAGTGAGGGCGGATGTAAGAGAAGGTGTATGAGTGAGTGACTGGTGGGTGTATGAGTATGAATGTGATAGTGTGTGTTTGAATGTTAGTGTGGGCCTGTGTAGATAATGCAGTGAGGGCGGATGTAAGAGAAGGTGTATGAGTGAGTGACTGGTGGGTGAATGAGTATGAATGTGATAGTGTGTGTTTGAATGTTAGTGTGGGCCTGTGTAGATAATGCAGTGAGGGTGGATGTAAGAGAAGGTGTATGAGTGAGTGACTGGTGGGTGTATGAGTATGAATGTGATAGTGTGTGTTTGAATGTTAGTGTGGGCCTGTGTAGATAATGCAGTGAGGGTGGATGTAAGAGAAGGTGTATGAGTGAGTGACTGGTGGGTGAATGAGTATGAATGTGATAGTGTGTTTCAATGGCAACACAGGTGTTAGACACATCTGAAAGTCGTGTGTCATCACTACCCATGATGTCACTTGGTGGTGGGGTCAAATCAGAGGTCAAGGGTCAGTCATGTGATGTCCCTTCCGCTACCCCAGGCATTTTGGTGAGATGGCATCCCTGGGCATTAGCAGTTGTAAATACACCTGTACGCACTTCAGACATGTCCCTGCTCTCCCCACACTCAAGGGGTCAGACATTGGTGGACCATGTCACAAGAGGGCATGGCCAGCTCTTGCTGTCATTAAGGACAAGGTGCTGTATTAAGGTCAATAAAGGCAGCCTGCTTTCAGGATCTCAGAAGTGCACGCTCAGAGTGACAGCACTCTTGCTAAGTGTCACCCCCACCCCTTCAGAACATGCCCTGTGATCATCGGGTGCATATTGACTGTTTGCAAACAATGTACACCTTTTTCCTTGCCTCCATTCCCACTGCCACTTCACACAGATGGACAGTGAAACATTCATTTCCGATATACTCAAAAGAAGCAATTAGCATCAATGAACGGTTCAGTTACCAAACACAGAGCTTCAGAATGCCTTGGAATTGTAGAATGTATTTTATCACAGAGCTTGCTTGCACAGTTTTCCATCGTATCAAGCTAATTAATGTATTTATAAGCATGCAGCATAGGAACAATCCATTTATGAGAGCAACTGCTTCTACCTTAGACAGAGAGTATCCCAATTCCTTGCCTATCAGTGTGTTATGAAGATCCCTCTACAGCAACTGTGCTTTAACATGCCTGCTTTCTTCGAACAGAAACAATTCTTCCGACAGTTTGTTTAACAAATGGTGCCTTCTTTAGAGGAAAACAGTTCTATATGAAGCACTGCTTTTTATTTTAATTAAACGCTTGGTTCTGAACTGTGCATATTGCAAAACTGTAGTTGAAGTTACATTATATACTTTTACAGTATATGCACCTCTGTCTTTGTACACTTAATTTGTAACCAAATGTATCTACATTTTGTGGCAGATTCCTTTACATTTGTTTTCCATTTGATATATTTTAGTGCATTGTGTATTTCTTGAAGACAGAACCCCACATCTATGTATCTGAAGTCTTACACTGCCCAAGAATTATAACTATGATTCTGCTATACAGGGGCCCAATTGGCTACATTCTATGCACAGTTATTCAAGATTTTAATCCATGTCTTTTGCAAAATGCCAAGTATTACCTAAAAGTAGCAGGAAGATACTTCTGCATTTATCAGTGATTGGCTCTGTAAAGGTTAACATGTACCTAACATTTAAAAAGACTTGTGAAATGTAGACACACTTTTCATCTCCCTGACTCTTTATTGTCACGTGATGGGCAAAACATGCATTGCATGTTGCATTTTACATCATAGCAGCAAGAGATATTGCCCCCTCACTCTCCTTTCTCTCTGTTACAGATATTGAAAGTGATTTGTGATGTACCATCAAAGGGAACAGGTACATTGGTATGTCCTATCTTAAATAGATTCACTGCTCTACATTCTGGAGGTCAGCTGACTGAGCTCCAGTGCTTTTGTACACAGTCCAGGACCGGCTATTATACCGAGGGGAAACTGTAATTCACCCCTGCAAAGCATCTGTCATTTTTTCTAAGGCTAGTAAATGCTTCATGTGGGGATCTCCAGCTACTCCCACAGTGCAACAATCAACCACCTCACCACTACCAGTATAAGGCTAATTAATGTGCTAATGTTTCCCCTCAAAAGAGGTGAAAAATCATGTACGGCTCCAAAGAACGAGCATAGAGGAACATCTGGAAGAGACAGACCTCAATCTGTTTCATTGCCAATATGATCTCCTGCCATAATTCCCCCAGCTGGGACCCTCCCATCCATAGTTTGTTTGTTTGTTTATTTATTTATATGGTGCACCGGACCAGAAGGTATGAGGGCGCAAGCATTACAAGAATATTCTCAACTTAGTTACAATACTCTAAATTATTTACATTTTTATACATAGTGGGTAGATGCAGTTACAGTGAGTAGAAACAGTTACAAGGATACAGAGTAACATTGCGACATAGTTACAAGCTGAACAAATGTGTAGTGGTTGCAGGGTGTCATTATTGGCTGTCATTATTGGTCTTTGTTCTTAAGCCACTGGAGGTAGTTACGCCTAAATTGGTGGTAGGTTTGAGGTGCTCTGACGGAGGGTGGTAGTGAGTTCCAATGTTGGGCTGCTTTTACCTGGAAGCTGTTGCCCCCCATTTTCATGCGCTTGAATCTGGGAACAGTGAGCAGGTTAGCGTTGCTATTTCTGGTGAGTCTGTTGGGCATGTATCTGGTTATTCTGTCTGAGAGATAACGGGGAGCTGCGTTGTTAAGGCATTTGTGGGTGAGGGAGGATACCTTAAGCAGAATTTTGTCCGAGGTAGTGAGCCAGTTGTGGGTTCTCCTAGTATTCGAGATGTGTTCTCTTTTAGGGAAGTTAAGCGCTGCTCTGAGGGCATTGTTCTGTAGAATCTGGATTTTATTGGTAATCTGTTTGTTGGCACCTACACAGAGGGAGTTACAATAGTCCAGTTTAGATAGTATGACAGCTCTGGCAAGAGTAATGCAACTTTGAGTGGAGAGGAAGGGTTTGGCAGAGCGTATAAGCTTGCATGTGTAGGCTGTAGTGGATGCCATGGAGCTGACCTGTTTATGGAAGGAGAGGGTGAAATCGAGATAGATGCCAAGGGTTTTCACTTCCTTAGCTACCTTTATAGGGTAGCCGTCAATGGTGAAGCTGGAGTAGTTGAGGTCCAGTTTGTTTAGGTTCGTGGCTGATCCCAGGATGATGACTTCGGTCTTGTCATCATTCAGGCATAGACTATGGGAGGCCATCCATGCCTGGATGATGAGGTACACCTTGTTCACCAAGGCCAAATCCGTGTTGTAGCATCCCGTCAACGAGATGAGGATTTGGGTATCATCAGCATAGTTAGTGTAGGTGATACCCAAACCGTCGAGATCATCAAACAGGGGCTTAGTGAACACGTTGTACAGTGTGGGGGAGACACATGACCCCTGAGGGACCCCGCATGTGATGGGAATGGGGTCAGCGGAGGCCGTGGTGGAGAAGACGCGCATGGATCTGTTGCTTAGGAATGATGTGATCCAGCCTATAGCTTCTTGGGAAAAGTGGGCCGCCGAGTCTAAGTGGCTACAAAGGATTTTATGATCAACAAGATCAAAGGCTGTCGAGAGGTCTAAGAGGAGCAATAAGGCGGTTTTCCCATTATCTCTCAGAGTGTCAATTTGGGCCTTGAGGTCGATGAGTGTGGTTTCTGTGCCAATTTGGGGTCTAAGACCTGATTGCCGGACTCCTAGGAGGTGGTTTTGTTCAAGGAATTTTTGAATTTGAAGGTAGGCTGTCTTGTCGAGGATTTTTAGTAGGAAGGGGACGGTGGTGATGGGTCTGTAGTTAGTGGGTACGGCTGGGTCGAGTGTGGGTTTTTTTAGTAGAGGGAGGACCCAGGATTCTTTGAGGTTGTTGGGGATGGTGCCAGAAGAGAAGGAGGCGTTGATGAGTTTGGTGATAAATGGAGATAGGTCTCTGGCCGCGTCTTTGATGATTTGAGGTGGGCATAGGTTGCCTTGGCAGTTAGAAGGCTTGAGGCCGAGTATGATTTTTTCCACTTCTAGCGTGGAGACTTTGGAGAAGATGAAGTGAGTGTGGGGTTGGGGGGAGGGTGTTGAGGGATGGTGTGAGTGGGGGTGTTGTTAGGTTTGGCCTTGATAGGGTCTCTTTCTTGTTGTTAATTTTGATTTGGAGGCCTGCGACTTTATTGGAAAGGGCATTTTGGATGCTGGTGCACCATTGTTTGTCTTTCTTGCAGGTGTCTGAGACCGGGATGGGAGTCTCCAGCTCTTTAAGAATGGTGAACAGTTCTTTAGTGCTGGATTTGGCATGCAGTATTCTCAGATTGTAGGATTATTGTTTGGCGAGGAGGATTTCTTTCTTGCATGTAGAGACTATTTTGTTGAGGATCAGCTTGTTGCTGTCAGTGGGATTTTGTCTCCAAATTTGTTCCTTTTTTCGTTTCTCTAGTCTGAAGGCTTTTAGGTGGGCCGTGAACCAAGTATTCAGGTGTTTTATTGGCTTGGGTTTTCTCAGCTTTAGTGGTGCGATGGCATCTAGGGCTAGGCGCATGCTGTTGTAACTTTCAACCAGATGGTGGGGGTTGGAGTTAGCAGGGAGTTGGTTCAGTGTAGGTAGAATGAGAGGGATGAGTTTTTCCACAGTTATGTTTTTCTTGCTTCTAGTCGGGATGGCTAAGGCTAGGGAGATGTTTGCGATGGGGCTGGCCGCTTCGAGTGTGAATGAGAGGAGGTGGTGGTCAGACCAAGATTGCGGGGTGATGGCAGTGATGGAGATCGCGCAGTTGTGGTCTGCTATCCAGTCAAGAGTTCTCCCTTTGTTATGAGTGGGGGTGGACACTCTTTGGGTGAAGCCTAGTTCTGATAGTGAGTAATTAATGGCTGACGCTTGGGTGTCTTTAGGGTCATTGTAGCCAAGGTTAAAGTCTCCTACGAGGAGGCATTGAGAGGTATTTTTTAAGTTGTTAGAGAGGATGGAGTTAAGGTCTTCCTCAAAGGAGCCTAGAGGTCCTAGGGGTCTGTATAGTAGGTGGATGGTGATGGTTTGGGAGTTGGTAGTGGGGAGTTTGGCTGTGAGCAATTCACAGGATGAGTAGTGATCAGTATTGTCACATTGAAGGTTGAGGTGGGTTTTGGCGATTATAGCGAGGCCACCGCCTCTAGAATCAATTCTGTCTGTTTGGAGGATGGAGAAATGGAGAAGTTACGCTTTCTTTTGAGCAGTGGCGTTGCCAGGAATCAAATTGAGGAGGGGCACAAAGGGGGCCAAAGACAAAAGTAGGGGGGCACAGACAAAAATACGGGGAGAACATGGTGACTGCTCGTCTTAGGTAGGGGGGACATGGGGAGGCACAGGGCATCACAGCCCACCCCTAGCGACGCCACTGCTTTTGAGCCCTCTTGACGGCGACCCATACAGGACATTTTGAATATATTGCAATGGGGCATATGGAGCCTATCAGTATTGACATGCCACCTGTACGCGATCTCATTCTGAAGTTCCTTCAACTTGACAATGTTTAATGTCAACGGTATGGCTGTTTCCTGTCAGATATACTTCCATGTGGCATTGTCTAGCATGAGGTGTAGACCTTATTCCACCCCCTTATGTAGCTCTCATTTGCCCTTGCACTCATTTGTATCACTAGCCTGTAAGTGGCAGAGATGACCCCTTGGGTGATTCCACCCCTTCGGCCATGTTCTCAAATTCTGCAGGTACTTTGCTCCCTCCCCCCCGTTCTTACCATACATTGCATCACCCAACATCTTAGTTGACACTAGGAAAACCTGTCTGTCTTCTGTAGAACGAGGTTAGTCTTATACTGCCAGAGGAATTATGATCTTAACCTATAATCTTTAAATATAATTAACTGCTGCCATCACTGAGGCCATTGTTCCTGATGGCACTGTATCCCTGGTTGGTGGTGTTGTTTGCAATGGGCCAAAGATGGTGGTGGTGACACTGGTAGTGAGGCAGGTGCTGTTGCCTAGGGCATGGTTAGTGGTTGAGGCATTGACTCTGCATCCCAGCGTAGTGGTGTTGATAAGAGCAATGGATGAGGGCAAGGCTGATGGTTGGGGGAGGTATAGCACTATTGCTGTGGGCATGGTTGGTGATGGCAGCGCTGCCACTAAGTAATGGTTAGTGGGGTGGTGCAGCCCAATAGCCCTGGGACTGAGGTATTGGTTCTGCTGCCAGCCTTGGCCTGACTGTTTATGGCACTGAGGCCGTGGGAGGTGGTGATGCTATCTCTGCAGGCCAGGGTGGTGGTGTTGATGGGTTGGTGCCGTTTCTGAGGGAATGGATGGGGGTGTTTGTGTTCATGGGGTTGGCACTGCATCTGCATTCTACAAGTGTGGTGTTTGGGCTTGTGCAGCTGGTACAAACCTAGGACTTTGGTAGGGTTTTTGGTTGCACTGGCAGCAAAGCTTTCTGAATTTATGGTCCTTTTATCAGGCAGCGGGTCATGCAGTGGATGGGAGGCAGAGTAACTCTTACACCAAATAATCAAACCCACTCAGGAAGATGCCAAAGTTTTCTCTGTTTTAATATTAGTTGTCTAAAACAAGGCCTTACAACAGAAATCAACAGACGTTGCAAGAGCTCTCATCAGCTTACTCCGCTCAACTCAATGCATTTAATAAAAAGCATACTTTTATAGTAAACATTTGTCATACGTGACGCCATACTATGTGGCAACTGAGAGAAACCTACGAGGGGTTGTGATAGGATCAAGCGGAACATCTAAGTATACTTTCTATAAGGGGTCGGGTTGTGATTGGATCGCTACTGTCCGGTGAACAACTCATGCCCATGCCTAGTGCAAGTAATTTTCAACACTTATTAAGTAAACAAAACATCAATGGCTTTCAAATTATAAGGCCCTTTGTTATATGGCCCTCTACAATTGTTTGGCACGCTCATGCCCTACTGGAACATTCGGCTCACTTGCAGCACGTAAGCTCGACCAGAGGTGCCAGGAGTCAGACATGACATTACCTCCCCACCCAATTAGCCCATCATCTCTCATCACCCATGCCTTCTGCCATGAAGATTGTCTTTGAAATTGGCCTTGCAAAGTATACTCATCTCTGAGAAAATAAGGGAGTATAAGCACGCTTCTGGAAAGTCTATTTCCATCCTTGGCTCATGTGATGATAGACCACGATCTGGTCCATTTTACAGCACTTAATTGTCTTAAATGAATACAACTTGGCATGCCTGGTGTTCTTTCTTTGCACCTTAACAAGGGATGATTCAGCATCTTACGGTTACTGCCTTCAAGAAAAGATAACCAGTCTTGGCTGCTTCCGCCCTGACACCAGGCCAGAAAGCCCTTCCAGATTCATCCACAATCTTGGCTAATTCTTTGCTGCGATACAGCTGTCGGCTCTTCTCCATGGGTTTCAACTTACTTAATATATGACACCAATGTCCAGTTTCTATATAATGGCAGCTCCGCCTGCAGTCTATTCACTACTATAGCCAGCTTCTAAGAATTCATGATCTACTTGCGTTGCAGCATCTGTACATTTATTAAACGGGTTGCATTTTCTGCAGTGCTCTTTACATGTGCAATCTTTTATTCGCATATGAAAGTTACTTGATTTTTTAGTTTGTCATCAGTTTCTATACGGTCCATACATTCTCTTCTTCAGCCAGTATTCTTAGTGCGTCACGCTCATCTCTTGTGTTGTCACCAACTATTCCTTCTCTTATTTTCATATTCCTTCGGGAAGGTCCTCGCTCAGATTATAATCTCTTCAGGGATACATTTGATAGGGTTTTCTTAGTGGATATCTTTTCTTGAATATTTGCTGTGGAATAGTCGCTACTGCTGGTGTCAGGCATGACACAATTTCAGGCTTCCAGCATATGGCATGGCGGGGGCAGGACTTCCTGTAGAGGCAATTAGCTGCTGCTCTACACTCCCCCCTCTGGTCAAGTCATCCACCGCATTTTCAACGGTCTCTACATTTTGATATGTTCTCTTGAAAAAGTGCTTCTTTGGATTCCAGATTTTCCTCAACCTCTTCAGGGTGCCAGCTGATTTTACATGTTCATCCACACTCCAGGTTATGTAGCTGCACTGTCTTTTCGGATTGCAATAGACCCATCATCCTACATACTTCTTGTGATTCTTTGGATACAGGAACTTCGTCCCTTCAGGTGCGACGATGCTGGCGTCTATATATGTCCTGACATCTTCATCTGTCAACTCCTCGGGTCCCAACCCTGACTCGACATTGATCATGATCTTCATTCCTACTGCCTTCTTTGTTTTCTTCTTACACTGTCTAATTATAATCCTAATCACACAGAATCCAAACATCGCCATCACTAATACTGCTCCAAGAAACTTGAAGATGTTTGCCATCCACTGTGAAACCCATGAGAATAAAGACACAAACCAACTATTGTCTGTGACGTCTTCTGTCTCGTCTTCCATTTTGTTATGCAGGTTGGTCAGCAGAGTTATGGCCTCTGTCAAGGTCCCAGTCCCATTGTCGTGAGAAGGTATGAATGTGCAACATGATAGCCCGATTTTGGTGAAAACTTGTCCTTCCATCGCAGTGATCATGTCAAGGACATACATGTTCTGCACGGTCATCAATCGTATGGCCCTTAATTCTTCCTTAATAGCATTAAATCCCTTTATGGTGGTGTTGATGGTCTGCAGAAGCTCCCATCTGGTAATCTGCAACTATTTAGCATTGCCCATCATCTGGATCCCAGGCATGAAGATAGTTGTGAAGATTGATGCAGTCTTGCTGATCAGCCTCTGCTCATGCGGAATGGACTCATGTTCTTCAATTGACTTTGCTGAAAAGTAATTCTCTCTCATGTTTCAATTAAGAAACCTAGGGGATCTTCGTAAATTCGCCAATGTTTAGGTCACTTTGAGGAATCACTGATGCCGGAACATGAATGAGCACTAACAAACATGTCCCTCCCCAATCCTTGGGCAGCTTCATGTAGGTCCTAGGCCCACAAGCCCAATATCAATCCATCAGGACAGCTGTCCCTGCTCCCATTCTGGAAACGTCAACTGTAGGTTGGCAGTTCTTGCTATCTCCCACACGCTTTCTTCCTTCTCTTCGAAAGCACAGTGTCACATTTGTCAATCGAACCACCATCATTCGACCTGATTCATCTTCTACCCATGACAGCAGCTTGGCATGCTTGATACTCTGGTAAATATTCTGAATTCAGTAGATGAGCTGTACAGGACATCACTCCATTTTACCATACCTTTTTGGACTTCACTCGTCCATAGAATAAGACTTGAGTTTGTTCCCAGCATCAAGACCATCCAACCACTTCTGTCTTATGGGGAGTTCAGTCTCTTCATCTCTGCAACGATCACCTCTTCCTGTCCATCTGCAGGATACACAAGCATCTTTCTCTTCCATCCAGGTTCCTTTTCCATCTGTGTAGTCTTAATGAAGTCATCCCCGTATGGAAACAACCAATTCGATCTCCATTGCAAAGTGGCCCAACTTCCTTAAAATGCTGCAAGATGAATGATGCATCTGGCATTGTGTTCTGGGATTTCTCTTGAAATGAAAGTTTGCATTGTATTCATGGCATAGGGTATGAGAGCATAGACATAGCAACTCTCCCACCTTTCTCATGTTCTGATACCACATATTATTACCCAAATATGCTGCATTGTCTAGATATGTGTTTATCCCTTCACTATCTTCCTCTGCATTTCTCCTATTTCTCCTCACCAAATCAGTGCAATGGGGAACCATAGTGGCCCCTATATCAATAGGAGCATCAACTCAATAGAGATTGTGAATGATGAGGACTAGAAAGACAAACAAGGTAATTGTACAGGCATATAAAATGCACTGAGACATTGGCCTCCGTCTTTTGTGGCATCCTAGCACCCTAGCTGTGTTTGTTCATTCCCTAAAATTGTGCTAGTTTCAACATTTCTAATTTTCACTATGATCATTTAAGGAAAAAAAATGTTATTCCTGCAATTGCAATATCTCCTCTATTATTGCTAGTAGTAGCCTTCTAATCTCAGGGCCATTTTTAGGATCCTGTCGAAACGTGTGAATATCAACGTCTCTTCTGACAAGAACAGGATAAGCTTGCAGGATAAAAATAAAAACAGCAAACACAAGCCTATGCACACCCCCGGTCGGTGAGCACCATAGATTTAACCAAACAGATATTCAGTGAGAAATGAATCTGGACATTGCACTCGCTTCCAATTCTTAATCAAGAACTGATGTTTGGGCATAACTTTAACACGTCAACACATTTCTAAAGTCCAATTTTAAAAAGATTTCTATTACTCTCAGCAAGGTTTTGCACTCCCACTAAAATATGTATAATGAAAGGAGTGTCCGATCGAGTCATAGTCTAAATGCAAAACCTGCATTTACAACTGGTCACTTTATCGTCCTTCTTCCTCATCATCGATTGAGACTGCACTCGCTGGATTTCTTCTTCTTGTCTTGATTCTGGATTAACAGAGGTAGGTGGGGTCATCTTGCCTTTGTACGCTTTTAAAACTCCTAAATGAAGCCAAGCTCGCCTGCCTTGGTCTTTCACTGCTGAGGGGGGTTATATCTTCAACACAAAAGGGGCCATCAAATCTTGGCTCATGCCACCTTCTATTAAAGTTCTTAACTAGAACAAGATCTCCAATATATAACTTGGATGCCGATAATAGTTCTGGTTATCTGGTTGCTGGATGGTCTTCATCTGTGTTCTGAGACTGCCCCCCTGGTACTTTACCTGATCTGAAATGAGAGAGATGCTAGAGGTCATACAAGTTAAATAATCATGCAGCTTGTTACGTAACCTTTTAGCCATACTCTGGGCATCAGTTTTACTTCTAGACAGAGGTGTAAGACGCATCCTCATTCGCCTCCCTGTCACTAGCTCATGAGGGGTGAGGTGATGGTCTGAACCACGCTGATTCCGAAGGGCATATAAAGATAAAGGTAGGCAGCATAGCCATACCTTCTTCAATGTTAATTTAATTTTGGAAATCCTTTCCTTAAGGAAGCCGTTGAGTCTCACACATACTCCATTCCATTCAAAATGAAACGAGCTGAGGACCCCGCCTACAGAGGTACGCCGGACATACTGCGATTTGGGACCCACTGTGGCCCTTCACAGTCAGCGGGAATCCGAGAGATGTCGGCCTGAAGCACTCTCAGGCCTATTCCTAAGTGCAATCACGCACTCACTATCCTTCAACCACGTGAGGATAGTTCCCAGCTTGCCACTGCCACTGGAGCAGCAGAATCAACAGAAAGCACCACCATTAGTGCTTTTCCTGACGAAGGCCAGCATATAGACCGGCTTCAATCAAGCCATGTTTTGGCCGAAACACACCTGTGTCGATTCCCGTGACACAACAGTATCTTCCCCCTCGTGTATGTTGTGTAAATATTTGTTGTGTACACCTTGTGTGAACTAACCCTGGGGCCATTTTCAAGCCTCAGGCATACTTTCCCTGCTTGATAGTTCTTTCTCTATCACATCTATACAGGGAATGTACTTTCATGTGGAGTTGTAACCTCAACACATCAGAGGTTGGCACTTACCCGTGTCACCACCATTCACAATCACTTTTGTCCGTTTGATGCCAAAAAACTTTCGTGCTTATCGAAAGCCCTGTAAAATAAATTGTCGAATGAACTAAAAAAAAGGACTGTGTCAATGTAAAATAAACATACATGCACAGCACAACTGGCTTTCTTGTAGGATCTTCTTCATCCTGATTATTTCTCCTTTTGTACATACACCCACCTGGGTAAATCAGGACTCCGCCAGGCGCCCTATTTTTTCTATCATGCCTGGAGTGGAATACACAATCCCTTAATCAGTAAATGAAATCATAATGTTAGGTTTCGTCATTAAATCTCTTCCCAAAATGTTAACTGGTGTCTGTCATGGATACAAAAAAGGAACAGACATGTCACACTCTCCTATAGAGACTGGTTGTCATTAAAAGGAACTCGACTCGTAGCTCCAGAGAACCCTTGAGCATTCATGGCAGTTCCCGACATTGGATATTTCCCCTCTCGTATGCATGAATGAGTAGCCCCAGTCTCTCCTAAAAACGAAAAAGATTTGCCTCCTATTGTCACATCAACCCTCGGTTCCTCTTGGGGTTCTGGTGTCATTGATAGTACTGAACACATCAAGTTACCATGTGAGCGGTCCTATTGTGGGTACATACTCATCCCTGTCCCTGTGAAAGGATTCCCTCCCACCACAGTGACACCTCCTATTCTAGGTGTTAATGCGTGTCCTGTGCTTGAGTAATTTTGTATCTGCAAGGGGTCTTTTCCGACTGGCCCTGCAGTGGATTCATCTGTGCTTGCTCTGGTTGCTGTACCTGCTACACTCGCATTCTTTTTTTTAAACTTTTCTTTATTAGCACGAGGCAAGAGCCGGCAAACAAGAACAGTGTACATAACAAAGGACATTACAAATAATTGAATAGCATTCTGAAGCCCACCTTGATTATTCTGGAATCTACCTCTTCCTCCTCCATAGCACATATCCCTGCCATGTGGCACAAACCCATAACTATCATGGTCCATCGGGTGCTGATTATTCACCTGCAATGTACCCACAGTTCCTTCGTTCCCTGTCCTTCTACACTTGTTATTACCGCCCCTTCTATGGCAAAATTTGACAATTTATTCTGAACCTACTTAGCTTCCTCAGTTTTCCTATTCTCATTGTTCTTATTTTTCTCTTGCAATAACCGACAGTGATGCACTATCATCAGGTTTATCTCAGCCCATGGTTTTGCTTTCATTCCCACTTCTTTCTTCATTTGTCTCTGCACTGGCTCAGGTAACCCCTTAATGCCATTGTTTTTTCCAACTGCTCGAGCCTTTCAAGTTGCCATTGCTCTTGAATATCCTGGATGTAAGCAATAGGGTCTTCATCTTATTTCATGTCTTAATTGCACCCATATCTGATGTGCCAGGATACTGTTCCCTGAGAGCCCTCCACACATCTGTCCTGCAATTATTAAACATCTCTCCATTGTGTGCTGTGTTTTGTGCTGTCACACTTGCATACCCTGCTCTTCTCTATATGGCATCAGCTCTCTCCCCAAGGATAGCTGCTAAAAGACCCTTTATGGCCCCTATGGCCAACGTGTTTCCTCCTGTCATTTTCTCTAACTCATATATCCATTTCCCAGCGCCCCATGTCAAACTCTGGAGCTTACATCTTAAATTGTCCTTGTCCATTTGTGGTCATGGAAAATAGTGTGGTCTTGCACCCCCTTTTTCCAATAAGGGAAACGGTGTGAACCCTAACCCACAATTGGCTCCCATCGTCAGCTTATCTATGGCAGGGACAATCGTTCCTGAGCATCTCTTTGCTGGTAGCGATCTGAACCTGCTCACGTATGGCGGTTATTCTCCCTTCTCACTATATGATCGTCCTCTGGGATGCTCCGGATATGCTATGGTATCTGGCATCCTATCCGTAAGTTGCTCTAGATAGGCCCATCTTACTTCCTTGTTTGTCTGTAAGCTTCTCTCAGGCGCTTGCACTTCCTTGCTCTTCCCCAAGAAAGGACTATCTTTCCTCATCTGACATGTCTAGTCCCCAACTAGTGTGTCTATCATCCCCTTCACCCTTGTCTAAGTTCAGCCTGCTTAAGGACAAGGCTCTATGCTCAAGGCTGAACAGATTTTCTTCTTCGCTTCACAATTGAAATCCTTCGTTCTCCCTTCCCCCGACTTCCATATTTACTACCTTCTTTTAACTCATGATAGGACTTTTCGATCCTGTCTCTGATGCTTTCCGCATTAAGGTCTCCCCTTCCATTACTATTCTAGATGCCCCTGATATTGTTTCTTTTATCGGAAGGAACTCCTCTATTCTGTCCCATCGTATTTCTGGGCTCTGCCTTACTGGTTCCTTGCGAGCAAGGCTACTATCAAGATCCTGCTGTCTACTTCTTCGTTCTATTTCTTCCTCTAGTTCTCTTTGCTTTCTCGGCTCTCTTCTAATTCTCTCCTCCTCTTGTGTTTGTTTTTCTCTCCTTGTTCCTTCCCTTCTTTCCTCTTCTTCCCTTTGTCTCTTTATCCTTTTATCCCTTAATTTCTGCACTTCCTCCGCCTCTCTCTTCCTTTCTCGTTTATCCCTATCTTCTACTGATCTCTTCTTATTGTCATACATTCTCTGCTCTCCTGTCCACTCCGCTTTTTTCACTTGATCCTCCTGATACATCTGCTCTCTTTGCTCCAGCTTCTTCTTTTATGCTCATCTTCCTTTAGTCTCTTTTCCTGTTCCCTGTCTTTTCTATCCTGTCCGTCCTGATCTTCTCTTTGCCTAACCTCATCTAGCTCCCATCTAGCTTGAGTAATGTCTGTCCGCCCATCCATTCGTTCTGCAAGAGTGTTACCTCGTCAGCTTTATCCTTCTCTGCTTTCCATCTCTTAATCTCCCTTTCCATTTCTGCCAATACATTCGATCGCTCACTTTTCTCTTCTTTGTCTTGTATGATCTTAAAGATCTCTTCTCTTATTCTCGTCTGAGCTATCCTCACTGCTATAAGTGGCGGTGTGTGTATATCGGATTACTATACCCCGTCAGCGCTTTCAGTTCCTTTAACCCCTTAAGTGCCAAAAAACTGCTCAAGTGATGGGAGACCACAATCTGGTCCATTTTACAGCATTTCATTGTCTTAAATTAATAAAACTTGGCATTCCTGGTGTTCTTTCTTTGCACCTTAACCAGGGATGAGTCAGCATCTTACTGTTACTGCTTTCAAGAAAAGATAACCAGTCTTGGCTGCTTCAGCCCTGACACCAGTGCAGACAGCCCTTCCAGATTAATCCACGATCTTGGCTTCTCCATGGGTTTGAGCTTACTAAATATGTGACACCAATGTCCAGTTTCTATGTAATGGCGGCTCTGCCTGCAATGTATTCACTACTATAGCCAGCTTCTAAGAATTCTTGAACTACTTGCTTTGCAGCATCTGTACATTTATTAAACCGGTTGCATTTTCTGCATTGGTCTTCACACATGCAATTTTTTCTTCGCATATGAAAGTTACTGGATTCTTTACTTTGTCATCAGTTTCTATACAGTCCATACATTCTCTTCTTCAGCCAGTTTTCTTAGTGCATCACGCTCGTCTCTTGTGACATCACCAAATTTTCCTTCGCTTATTTTCATATTAATTCGGGAAGCTCCTCTCTCAGATTAGCATCTCTTTGGGGATACATTTTATAGGGTTTTCTTAGTGGATATCTTTTCTCGAATATTCACTGTGGAATAGTCGCAACTGCTGGTGTCAAGCATGGCACAATCTCATGCTTACAGCATATTGCAGGGAGGGGGGCGGAACTACCTGGAGAGGCAATTAGTTGCTCCTCTGCATTTGGTTGGTGTTGGTGGTGAGGCCAGTGCGACTACTAGGCAATGTGTGAATTTTTGTGTTGCTCCTGTGCTGCCTCTGCAGCCGTAGTTTGGGGTTTTGATGCTGCTGCTGAGTCCATGGGTGGTGTTGGTAATCCTGAACAATAGGCCCTGAGTAGTGGTGTAGGTTGCACTCATCCATGAATGTTCATATTGTTGCCGATGGAGGCGTCTTTTGCCGCTGAGGTAATTAATGGTTGTGGTGTTGCTTCATCTGCAACCTAGGGTGGCGGAACTGATGAGGCTGCCACTGAGGGCATGGGTCATAGGGTTGGTGGGGGTGGCAGTGCTTCTGCAGCCCAAAGGTATGATGGTGTGAAGTAGCATGCATTCGAGGGTGTGTGCAAAACTGCATGTGATAGTAAGAGAGAGAGTGGATATGTGCAAGGATGTCAGAGAGCAGGAGGGAGCGCGCAAGACAGCAGGAGCAAGAGAATATGTGAAAGGGTTTAAGCGAGTTGGGGTGTGTGTGCAAGGGTTAAAGAAAGTATGTGTGCAAAGCCAGTGTTACAGTTATGTGCTTCAGGTGTGCATGATGGAAAGGCACATGTGGGATGGATACACACACCAGGAAAATATATTGTTCAGATGAAGGGGCCTCAAGGGGAGTGTGAGCAGAGGAAAGGGGAATGGGAATGGGGGAGGTAAATGGAGGTTTTAAGAGAGGGTAGTGGGGGTAGCCAAAAAAGGATTAAAGAAAGAAATTGCCAGCAGTAAGGTGGTCATGCCTGGGAAGGGGTGCTCACACAGGAATGAAGCACACAGGGGCACCACAATAGGCACATGGGGGCCATATTAGCAATGCGGATGAGGGAAAGGCAACAAGCTGTCAAAAAGAGGACAGTGGCTTAAAAAGAGGAAGGGGTGACGAAGGGAATTGGGCCTAGGGTGCCTGTGTTGAAGGGAAGGAGAAGGTGTGAGAGGAGGGAATGACTATGTGTAAGGATGTGAGAGAGAATGTGGGTTTGGGTTATGCAGTCTGTGTGAGGGATTGTATGTAAGAGAGGAGGTGGGTACATATAAGGGTGTGAAGGAGTGTGCAAGGGTGTGAGAATCAAGTGTGGGTGAAAGAGTGTGGGAATGTGTGAGAGCAAGGTTCATAGCTGTGACAGCCTATATTTAACATGCAAAGTGCATTTCTTTCGAAACCAATCCGTAGACAATAGTCATGGACTGGTTTCAATTGAAATGGACTTTTACATGTTAAAAGTAGCATTTCAATGCTTTTTTTTGTAGCGTTGCAATGTTAGATGCAGGTGTCCAGTGCTAAAACATGTAACTTTTCAAAGTTACAAAGAAAAAAAAAATCAAATGCCAATACACACAAAAACTTTGAAACGGTACATGGAGCTGTCCAGTGCTGTAATTTCAGCACTGGACAGCTCCATGTAACGTTTCAAGGTTTTAGTGTATACTGGGGGGGGGGGTTCCCCTCCCTGCCCTTCCAACCCCGATGCCACCCTCCCACCCCCCAACCCTAACCCAAGTCCCAGCCCTAAACCTAACCCATGTCGACGGCACTTTCACATTTTTTTCAAAGAAATTGTAATTCGAAAGAATGGCATTTCGACAAAAAAAATTGAAAAGTTTGCCATTCAAAACTTTCACGTTCGAAAAAATGACAGGACACCTGAGAGCAAGGCTTGTGTAAGAAATTAGTGTGTATCAAGATGTAAGAAACGGAGAAGTAACATTAGGGTGTCTGGATAGGCACATAATTGAAAAGGATGCAGATAGGGCCTCGGATTGGCAAGGAGAGAGGAACAGGAAATTATTGATATTGATATTGATATTTTATTTCTATCGCGCTCGTACACAAGTGTTTCAGAGCATGACAAGGCAAGGAATGGGAACAGGGGAGAACAAAACAACAATCTTACTAGGCCCAGTGACATTAAGAATGCACAAGTGCATGGGAGAGTGGGAGGGGGAAAGTGCATGGAAGGGGGAGAAGTGGAAAGTGCGGAGCAAAGGGGAATCAGATACATAATAATAAGCAAATAAATAATAAAGGCAATAAAAAGTGGTATTGCCGCCAGCAATTGGCAAATGCTGGTTTTAAGGCAGCAGACAGGGTAGGCCTGATAAGTGCAGGGAGAAAAAGGGGGGGCTGTATGGGTACAGATACATACCCCAGTGCAAGGGGTGGCCCAGAGGCAGTGCGGGAGGGTGGCAAGGTGAGCAGGTACCTGTGCACAGAGGACAGAGGTTGGCCAGGTGCATGGTGCCAAGAAAGAATAGATCAGCAGGTGAGAGGGGGAGCGAAGGCAGAAGCAAGGAGGAAGGTCTTGAGGTGCTTCTGGAACCGGAGATGGTTCTCCTCTAGGTTTAGAGTGGCAGGGAGGCTGTTCCAGAGGGAGGCCCCAGCCGAGGACAGAGATCGACCCCAGCAGGTTTCTTTAAAATACACCTGACCATGAGGGAGTTAGAGGTAGAGGAGCAGGGGAGGTATTTTCAGAGGGATAGCTGAAGGTATTTTGTACCCAGGCCCCACAAAACCTTGTGGACAATGCAGAGGGTTTTGAATTGAATCCTTGCATCCACTTGGAGCCAATGCAGAGATTTCAGAGCTGGAGAGATATGATCCCAGCGCTTGAGGCCAAGTACAAGTCTTGCAGTCCTGTTCTGGATTAATTGCAGAGGGCGGAGAGTAGAGGCAGGTAGATTTAGAAAGAGGTTGTTACAATAGTCCAACCCAGAGAGAACCAGAGCTTGGGAGACCATGAGCTTCTGGGGGAAGGAGAGGAAAGGCAGAGTACCTCTTGGGAGGTGCAGTAATAAGTTTGACATTTTAGAGAGATCAGAGATGTAGGCGGAGAAGGAAAATGTGGAGTCAAAGATGACCCTGAGGAACTTAGCCTCGCAGGTGAGGGTAGGAGAAGGGCCACGGGAGGCTGGCCAGAGAGTGAGGGGAAAGGATGGTGAAGATGTGCTGATGAGGAGGTGGACGGTGACAAGAGGCATGGGTAGTGCGTGAAACAAGAAACAGATAGGTAAAAAGAGGACTGAAGTAAGAGCAACTGAAATTGCAGAGAGTAAAAAGAAAACTTATATTGCTGGAATCAGGGTGGACATGCCTGGGGAAGGGATGCTTTCCTTTGTCCAGGGATAAAGGGGTTGTGGGGGTCGGCGGGACTGCTGGTCACAGAGTTGAAGCAGGGTCTTGGGCAAATACACTTATTGTAGGTGGGTCAGGTCCCCTTCTCTATCCTTGTGATGACAGATGGGTGTCAGCAGAGGGTTGCTAGAAAGTTGTCAAACCCCCTTTTGTCCTACTGCACATAGGTCCTCACATGGCACGCAGGCTGTGCATGCACTAAGCCAAAATGGGAGGGTGTGTGTTGGGCACTGCTTATATTTGTGTGTCTAGGTTTATGAATGTCATACACATGTAGCGGGCTCATTTTTGTGTGGCCCACTCTGGCTTGAGAATCAGGGTTCTGTGGGATTCTTCCATCCATATTTCTACTACACCTGTTTCCCTAAAATAATTGAAAACGTTTGCTAAGGGCTGTGCCAAAATGGGGGCATACTCTTAATACAATGGGATTGTAAAGCCATCCCAACCAGCGTTCTTATTAGGTTTCATTGTGGATATAACTTCAAGAACCCTATTCTAAATGGTCAGGCAAATAAGAACATAGCTGTGTTCAATTGTCAGGTTGGGCTCCATTCTTTTAAAATAACATTTAAATGCAGCAAGATTGTCTTTCTCTTCCCCAAATCTGTCTGGTCTGCTATCCTGATGAGGTTAATGAGCACTGTATTATGTTTTGCCTTGAGTTGATGCACTAGTATGATACAACTGTATTACTGTGCTCATGAAACCATATTTTACCATGTAGTAGCTTGCTTTCAGTGTTTCAGTGTGTGCAGAAGCCCACCCAAGCGGACAATTTTCTCTGTTGTTTGCACAGTGTGCCTAACTCTCCCACTTATCCCTTGAGGCCATTTTGAATAACCACTTACTCACTATTAAGATTGTAATGTGGTTGCCACTCACCAGGTCTTTCATACCATCCTAAGTATTTACAGCCCCCCTCCCCGCACCATTTGGTTGTGTAGGAAGTGAACATGAAAAACTCTTATCGTGTTCCTATCATGTTTCTTGTTAGCGAATACATCAATCTTTAGTCCCTCAAAATCCATGTCTATGCCTGTCCTCAAGATTAATTCAGCTCCATGTGAGCTGTAACCAGGTCATGGTATGACAGGCTAATCACTCCAAAGCCCACCTCCAGAGAAAATGTTGGGAGATCAGAACTTTAGAGAATGTCATCATTCTTGAACAGGACTTGGATACATGGCAATAGAATTATTAATTTTGGTCTTTGGGGTGAAGGGGTCACCACATATCAATAGGCCATGCTTCCGTCAGACCCACTGTAATGGCCTAAGATATAACTCCAAGATATAGGTGAGGCAAGACGAGAATATATATTTACTGAGGAATCCCAGATCACAGTGATGTCACCTGCAAGAATGATCTCCCCCATCCTGAAGGCATCTCGTTAGGTAAGCACTGATTACATGAAGGTATTCTGGATTTGAATTGGAGCATGCAAGGAGATTATGGTAAAACAAGGCCTGTACATTTAGCCCTTAATAATAATAATAAACCTTCTCTCATTATCTTTGAGAAGTATGTTGGCCTGCAACAGACAAGTTTGGCGGTAGCCTTTCCAGATAGAAACGGCAAGCGGCCGTCAAACTTGCGAAAAATTCCAGCACCCGTGAATGGGCAATTACTGGGTCATTACCGCCCCACCAGACCCAGTAATTGCCCATTCGCGGGTGCCGGAATTTATTCTTCCCCATTCCCATTGAGCCCTATAGGGCTCAATGGGAATGGGGAAGCCGGATGCACCGGCACCATTCATGAATGGTGCCGGTGCATCCAACATGCTCTGCTCGCGGGTGCCGGTATGCCCGCCAGGCCAGTCCTGGCAGGCGGGAAGGCACCCACGAGCAGAACTCATAGTTTGCCAGTCCAGTAACTATGGTACTGGCAAGCTTACCTTTACCGTAGTTACCAGACAGGCAAACTTGTAATGAGGCCCAATGTCTGTGACAGAAAAAAGTAACTATGTGTTTTCATCGAATTGTATTTGCTATTTAATTATTCACATTTTGTTTACCAATGGTTTTTAGACAGTGTGCTTCTCATTGCCCTCCACTGCCTCAGACCCACCCAATGTTGCCATACCCAACCCATCATCTACCTTTTGGTGTAAAATAACTTTTTTTTTTAAATAAGATCAGTTGGGGCCAAAACACCTACACCCAGAGAACAGCAGCCCAGCCTTCTGAGCACAGTAAGCATTGAACTTTGTTGGGTATCCCTTAGACAAGTTCTGGTGCTGATCCACTGATCTCACATATGTCTCCTGGCGTCAAGTGATTTCTGCAGACAATCTGTTCAGCTCCCTTAATATAGTAATTTGTTTGTTTCAGGAAATAAGAGCCGAAAGTTCCATGATGCAGACTCTAACCATAACTCTGACAATTAGTTGGACCAGCCAATATCAACTCCTCCAACTGCATATGAATCCTAATGAGCCACGGGTGGGAGTGATGATGTCCCCTGCTAGGCCCTTAAGATGTATATTGGGACAATGCTGGTGTTCAGGTCCCACCCTCTGCTAAGTGATGTGGGCCATTGGACGGCATGGGGAATGTCCCTTTGTCCCCCTCACACCACTGGGGTCTTGAGGCCCATCACATGCCTCATTCTACAGCTGCTGCTCCTTTAGGGATCACATTCACTTGTAAGGGATTTTTCAGGCTTTGTAAGCACAGACCTGTGATGATTGACCTGTTTGTATCCTACTCAGAAGCCTACCAGAGTAGCATAAACCAGAGAGAGGCTTGGCACTACCATAGAGAAAGTAAGAGCAATGGACCACGTGGATGATATGGTCCAACCAATTCCACTTGCAAAGCTGGGTGTGTGCATTCTAGCATGCATGTGCAACTTTGGCAGATGCAAGTTGGATATACATGGGTGTATGAAGTTCTGGTCGCTCCACCAATCCCGGAATAGGGAAGATTATCACAGCCACTGGCAAGTCGCCCTGAAAGCCTGGCCCAGGGGGAAGGGTTTGAGCCTCTATAAAAACCTACATAGGAAGAACAGTAGTTTGGGATCATTGAGTAGTAGTGAGTGGTAGATCATACACATTCGAGGTGCAGAGGGTGTTGGAGGTGCATGTGGATCTTGAATTGCAGTAGAGTCTGGTAGTGCAAGAAGATGGACAAGAGCAAAATCAGAATTTAGAAGGTGAACACCCAACAGGAAGGGAAAGAGCAAGAGAGGTTGGAGGAGGTGAACACCCAAGAGGAGAGAGGCAGGCAGAAGAAGTTGGGGGAGGTGCAAAAAAGGGAGAAAGTGGTGATGTGATTTGTATCACCCCCATCTCCAGAGCTTTTCCCCCACCCCTTGGTGAATGTCAGAGACACCCACCCACCACCAGCAGGGGTTGTTCTAGGAAGAGTGATAGGGAAAGGCATATACCTGTCACTGAGCATCAGCAAAGACAATAGGCAACAACCCCTGCAGTAGGCGACTAATCTCTTTCTTCTGAGGGGTTTACTAATGTCACATATATTTATATTGATAGTCCACTGCTCAAACCTTTTAGTATCCCTTTGTGTGTGTATTAAAGGTATGCACCATATATAACATATGACTACACAATACATTTGAATAGATGCCCCACACTTAAAGTTCATGTTAAAATGCTTCTTGACAAAACACTAATTAATAAAAACTCAATGAATGCTACTTACACTCTCATATACAAAAAAAATATTTTAATTATGAAACATCTTTAAATACAAAGCTGAATGTATGTGTGTGTATGTTTGTCCGGCTACACAAATCCACACTGTTGAAACCCCGTCTACCAAATTTTGCATGGATTCCACTTTTGTCGGGTGCAAGATTGTAGTGTATGTTTGGATGCAAATAATTCACTCCGTAGACACCCTCATTTACTGATTCTCATCCTGATTCACTGCAGTAGGTACTAGAAGGAGACAACATTTGGAAAAGTGTCTGAAGCAAAATGTGCTAGTTATTCCTCTGAAATGTATTGGTACTGTACACAGTTCAAACATGTTCATCAAATGATTTTAAAGGGAATTAAAACATTGTTTGCCACGCCAAATATGGGAAATGGCAAGGTTACCGTTTACTTAAGTTCATTCATGAGAAGAGAGCACAATCAATCAATCTTTCGTGGACATTTTCTCAAATGTGCTGAAGCCATTAAGTGACTGAAACATGGCGCACAAAAAAAGGAAAAACACTTGGAAAAGTTCCTTCTGATGCAAAGAGAAAAATCTATATCAAGAGCTTCTGAAACACAACATCAAACAGCAGCACAACTTGCCAACCAGAGGACAAGAGCAACTTTCTCCAGGGCAAATGAGATGCCAGAGCAAACTGAAGCACGACTTGCCGACAAGAGGCAAGAGCAACATCCTCCAGGACAGATGAGAGACCACTAGATCAAGACACAGGCAACACCGGGTACACCAGCTAGTCAGTAATAAAGAAACATTGCTGCCATTATCATCCCGACACAAAACACACTTAAAATGCAAAAAGTAATTAATGAATAAGCAGAAATCAATGTCATTACTTCTCATTGCCTCTATGTCTACTCAAGATGTAAGACTGACCAACGAAGATATCATAGCCACCTGAAAAGCAACGACCTGCCTCACCAGGTCTCACGAGGCTTCCTCACAAATCATGCTAGGCAGTCTTCACAGAAGCATTAGAAGCATCTAAAAACACCTCACCTTTGAATACTGCAGTACCTTTCTCAATGTTATATCAACAATGACTACAACAATCTCCCATACTCACTATCTGTAGAGGTTAGGGAGATGTAAGTGCTGGAGATGGAGACTGGATGCCTTGGATGGTCTGAAATGCAGGAAAATTGCCCCAAAAAAAACAAAGCCACATATTAAATCATATTAAAGGACAGTGATCTTGTTTTAAATAAAGCAGAAAAATAGAAAAAGGGCTTCAAAAAGAGTTAATGTCAATTGGGATTGATCATGGTGCTAGCATGTAGCCAATTAAGAATAATATCTGTTCATAGGTGGTGAGCTGATTTGCCTTGGAATGTAAAAATGCAAACATATTCCCCATAAAGCTCAATCAATAGTCATGCTCAAATATTAATAGACAGAGTCCTTTGGGGACTCCAATGCATCATAACTGCCACAAATCCAATTTAGTGGCTTTCAAATACCAGCCAGGAAAAAGGAAGGGAATTCAGCCCCTTCCCTCTACTTCTCATTCTCCTTCCAGCCACACTTCTGCCTCTTGTTTTCTTGTCAGCTCCTTTTGGGTCTGCGTACAGCTGAAATCGCCTGCTCTGCCTTCCTTATACACTATGTGGGCTGACACTGTCAACTCTCACTATTAGCATAGTTATGGCACAGAAGCAAAAAGCTTTTGAGAAGCAAAAAGTGGTTGAGAAGCAAAAAGCTGTTTGGAAGCAAAAAAACTGTTCAAGATCGAAAGGCGGATAAGCCCCAGAATACTGGTGAGCTCACTGGTCTAATGCATCTTTCACCGACTTCCATTAACTACTAGGTTGCTAAAATCTCTGCAGTTCTTTCATATTGCCATCTCAATTTTGTTTATTTTTTACCGGGACACTTGACCCACTTCATAGGAAGTCTGGAGTGCGGTCAGAGGGTTTGTTTACACTAAGCGTGCACAGTGTTCTAATACCAAGGTCACTTTGTGCCATCCCAGACTCCCAAATAAAAACAATGTTCTGTTCAATGTACATTTATGAACTCTTTCTCTTAGACTCCCCGAATGTAATGTAATTCAAAGGGCATTTCTACAGCATTGCTCGTATTTAATAAGTACTTGCATCAATGGCTTGGGGCTATAGCTCAAATATCCTGCCCTTACGCATGGCCAAGGCAGGACTATAACTGAGGTTACATGTAAGCCCCCCCATGAGCTGTCGAACAAGCCGTGGAGGCTTCTAAGGAGTCATAGAAATAAGAGTGGAGAGACAAAAGAGCATGTAAAACAGTACGTAATACTCATTCGCTAAAAAGTGTTCACTCAGGATCTTCGCTGGTCACTAAATACTAAAACATAAACATTTACCTTCTTGACAAGAGCTGGCTCCAACAGGTACTGGTCAGCAGACAGTCTTCAGTCGGTGATGGTCATCGATGATCGCAGAGATGAGTAGATGTGCACATGAAACAGTTCGAGGCAGTTTTCATCTGTTAGTCAGGATACAGATGTGTTGCATTGAACGTCATTTGCTACTTGTCATGACGAAATAAAAAGATGATCAGGATCAGGGTGAACCCAGTTGTGAGGATTTAGAACACAGGTGTGATCCCCGAGCCTATATTTCCAAAAGAAATCCCAAAAAACTTTCAATGAATTGAAGGAAAAACTGTATTCATCAGCCATTTCATAATGGATCCCAAGATGGAGCTCCCATTTGTTGGAGTGGAGATTTTCAATACGGCTTGGATCTCCTTTGGCCAGCCTGGTGTTCTCTCCAGTAGATCATTGGCCAATTGCAGTGGTCTGTTTGATGCTTCCATGAAGGTTTATGTGGTACTAGTGATGTGTATCTTCATATCAAGGAGGCATGCCAGTCTCAGTAATAGCAGTGGGAACTTCAAATGCATTAGTTTCACCTCAGGCCAATTCTACAGTGGTGAAGTGGCACTTAGTGTTCCCCAGGTCTCAGTTTCACTTTGTTCATGGCCACCTAGTTGCGAGGGTAGTTATGCCACTGCATCCAAATAACAGGTTTGTAATGGTATGGATACACTTTTGAGCTATTTACAGCTGTGCCCGCCCACCCCCAATTAGACCAGTCTGGAACACCTGCTGACAGTGTGTCCAGGACGTCTGTGATCTTCAGAAGCTCAACAACTGTTTTTTGTTCATCCTGTAAAGTTTACAAGCCTTCTTGGATGATCTTCATCGTATCTTCTAGTAGATCTCTCAGCTTGTAGATTCCCTGCTGCAATGCAATGAGGTTGTAATCAGCTGAAAAATGGTTCATCTCGATGGACAGTTGAGCCAGTCTTTGGATTTCCAGGACAGCTTTCCTCCAGGAAAGTTCAGCTTCTTTCACCTCCCTTTTGTTCCTAGCCCTTTCTAGGAGACCTGGCCTGTCTAGGATTGCTGATCAATTACCTGACCTTCCCCGTGTGTCTATTTTGAGAACAAGCTCACTTAAAGGTGCTTGCTTTGCTATTAGCTGACATGCTTTTCCTATAAAAGTGACATAGGTTTGTGAAGTATTTGTGAAGCCCAAGCTATTTAAGGCCTTACTCTTCAACCTTTGTGTCTTCTATGACATTCGTTGCCTCCAAGATTCCAGTCTACTGGATGCCTGAGGCATGTGTAATATGTTCATAGTTGCCTTTCTTTATTACTTTGTTAAGCTGTTTTGTTGTCCCCCAAAAGCCACCCTCTTTGGCCTCCCAATCTGTATATGTTGGTAAATATGTTGAACTTCACAGAACAGCATACATCATGAGTGTGATCGAGGAAATACATCAAATGTGGTTTTATACGTGCTACACCTAGAGTGTCTGTTCAATGTGCTTGCCAAGATTGCCCCTGCCCCATGAGTCTTTAAGAGAGACTGTGACTTGCCATGTTTCCTCTGTCATTGAGGCAAATCATATTTTATCATACACCACAGAATGTGTAGACCACATAAACTGCACATATGTAGGAGGTGAGGGGAACATATATCCATTTGTGCTATAAACTCTGCCTTCACCTGCAGATTTGGTGTGTAAGTGAATTGTGCCTTAAACTCTGGTAGTGAGTTCAGAAAAGCGACAGGACCAGTGGTCCAAGTGTACAAAAATAAGTAGTGGAACTATGTTCCCCCGCTGGTCTGCCCCCCACCTCTCCCGCTTTGCACAAACACCATCACCACACCCCCTACCACACACAATACAAACCCCCAAACAAACATACATGCTGTTTAAGGAAATGTCCACTGAACTGCAAGTTTCAACTTCTTCCTACACTTTTATTTTAAAACTAAACCATTCCGGAACTGTTTCTTTTGAAAATTAAAGTATAGGAACAGTAAAACCTAAAAAATAAAAGTAGGGGAGCACTGCTCCCAACCGCTCCCACCCACTTCGACCACTGAACAGGACAATGCTCGCAGTAGGATGTCTAACCACTGTGTCGGGGTAATTTCACGGGGGGTCGGCAGGGTCCCCGCTGACTTCCGTGGCTTGGGAGGCCCCAACTCCTCCTGCATCCCGAAGGAGTATGAGGCACACACAAGAGCAAATGAGTTACTGCTGTTCATTGCACAAAACAGACAGGGATAGGTTCTAGGATCACAGGTACCTAGGGAACATCTCAACCGTGGTGGGCTCGCAGGCTCTTTTTCTAGCTGTATGACGTGTCTACGTGCGTCACCTGGGAAAACTAGCCCCAAAACCTAAAGCTATCTCGGGTTGGCTCTCAGAGTGGTAGAGTCAGTATAGGCCTATATAGAAGAAAATGTTAGTGGTTGAGAATGGGTCAGGTGGTACGCTTGGGTTGTCACGAAATAGTTGCTACATGAAAATTGTTACAAGAGGAAAATTAGTGATTGGCTAAACTATAGTGGCGTCATTGGTTAGCCCCTCATATGCTGATTGGTTCATCCGTGAGCCCCCAAGCCTGGGACTATCGCCGTTCCCAACTCGCGGTGTACCTGGTGCTGGCAACAATGTATGACTATGTGTCAGTGGTGGACAATGGACAGGTCTGACTATGGGCTGTTGGGTGTCCCTTTCCCATCGCGGTCGGTGTCCAAGTTGTCACTTCATTGTTGCAGTCTGTGTCCCAGACGTGAGACCCCAGAGCTTCTCTGGTCCTTGGGGCTTGGCATCGTATCAAGTTGGCCCGGTCACATGTGGTGAGACCGTGGCTGGAGCAGAATTACGAGTATTTGATTTGAATTTTGGCTCTGGGGAGCGTTTAGCAGTAGCAGGTGTAACCTTGGCGCGGGAGGCGCGGCGTGTAGATTGTAACTTTGTGGCCTTGGCTGTGGACTCTCGTCAGGGTTCGTTCTGCATGATCAGCGTCTTGCAGCCTCGTCTGAGCTGCTCCGGCCTGGGGACTTTGGTTTGTGGCCTACCTTGGCCTAGTTCATGGGTGGCGGGCCATAATACGGGGTTTGCGGGGGCGACATGGGTTCTTATACGTTAGTCCATATATAGGGCTACATTTTCATGGCTTTAGTAGCGAGGAAGCATCTGCAAACATGTACACAAGCTCTTCTGGCGTCTTGCGTTTCTCCGGTGTTGTAGTTGGCCTATGTGAAAAATAACAACGACGCATATGTGAGTGTGAGCGGTCCTCTACATCATAGTACTGAGTATGTTCTTCGTGTGGATTGGTGTGTGGCTGAACCATGTGCTTGGTGGCACGTGTGTTCTCGTCTGCTGGCTATATCGTCATGAGATCTCTAATGATGGCGATGTTGGTGGATGAAGTCTAATCGAGTTGGTCCATATGGTCGTAGGCTGGTCAAATTCCTCACGCGGCGGGTGCTTGGGTCGTGATGTCATAGGCCATGGTCTGGACGAGAATCAGGGGAAGGGATTATCTGATTTTCCATCTTCAACTGCACTGGTTTTCACTTATGCAAACGAAATGTGTAAAAATATTTCATAAAACATACATGGTCTGCCATGTCATCTATCTTTTCTAGATCATCTCAGGATCTAACAGATCTCATTGAGCAAAAGCTTCTACCTTGGTTCTCAACAGGTTCCTCTAAGTATCTGTGATACGCATCTTAGCGGTCACTAGCCTAGATTCATCTATCACTGATAGTGTATGTACCTGAAGTTGCATTCTAGGCCAACTGTGGGTTTTATACTAGCATGTCCCGAATTCCTCTAACTCTGGTGGATATATGCTTCTATGTGTTGAAATTCCTCCCACATCAGCAGCCCGTACCTTCCTCTTATGTATCGGGTCTAGTGTATGTGCCACGTCTAAGGTTGAAATGTTCAACTTTCTTCAGGTCATTGGGATCACCACTGGAAAAAAATAAAATGTCTGAAAGTCAATAAGCCAAACAAGTCATATCCACAGCAAGATGTAGAACAGGATCACTGCTCCAATTAATATTTTACATTGTTGTGTGCATTTTGGACAGTCATTAATCCTCTTCTTCACAATGGGCATCACAATTGGCTTTACTTCTGGCTCATCTGTTCCCGGAAAAATAGATGTATGTTCATAGGATGTGGAGGCTGCTTGGAATATTGTCAACATCTTGTGTTCTTTTATTTTTAGCTGCTTGTCAGTTTGTACAGGATAGAGAGTCTCCTTCCTCAGGAACAGGGGCGTAAAACCTGTTGAGATGGCTTAAGGTTTTCGACTGACACTTGACAAATACCTTTCTTAGGAGGCAGGGCTGGTAGGACTGTTGTTCTTGAGCCAATATATTTCAGAACCTTATCAGGAGGTCTGCAGCACGGTCCAAGTACTTCTTTATCATTGAACGTCTCTCAGACGTAGTCCCAGTTTTCAAGGTAGTCTGTGACTTGTCTTTGTCTTGATGCTGTGGAAAAGATTCTTCACCATGGATGGAGTCTCTCAGGAGATTAATGAGAAGCAGATGGTCTGGCCTGGTGAGAAAACTACAATGATTGTGTAAGTCAGGCATATCAATAGTAGCCCAAATAGCAACTCATATCGTGTTTTACCCTAACATTGAAAAATGTGAGGTGGGTTATTTATGATATGCTGCACTATAGATGCATGATTGACCCAATTACCACCCGAAGAAAGGATGCATTTGTCCAGGTCTTGCTTTACTATCCCATTGGCTCTCTGAATATTTCCATTAGCCTGTGAGCAAAACAGGTTTAGAGAAGTGCAGAGTACAACCCCAGCTTGACAGGGCCTCTCTTAAAGCTTAGCCTGAAATGGATGGCCCATTGTCAGCTTGGAGTAATCGATGCTGTCATAGTTACTAAGGACAGCAAACCATTTGTGACTACCTTACAAGCAGCTTTCGTCTGAAGAATTAGCCAAGTGAATCTTGTGCACTAGTCTACCATAACTAACAAATATTTGTACTTATTGAAAGGTGTCATTGGACCTGTGTGGTCCATATGCATGCATTGAAAAGGCACGGTTGGCCTGGTTAGTGTGCTTACTCGTCATATACGGGAATTGTCTACTGTTGTTTGCAAATATATGGAAACATTTCTTATGTACTGTTGTACTTCTTTATTGAGCCCTGGCCACCAATATCTATCCTGCAAGAGTTGTCTTGTAGCTGCAACCTCAAAGTGGGTTATGGCTACACTTGCATGTGCTGAAGATATTCATTTGAATGTTTACTGCTTGTTCGATAGTACCCTGACAACAAGGCCTCCTTTTGACGTAGGTATAGTGACTATCACTGTGTTGTCTTTTACAGTGTAGTTATAAGTAGTGGGGAACCCTGGTGGGTTAGGGCTGTTGGCATCCAAAAATAAATGTATGTCCTCATCTATGTATGTAGCTGAGCATGTTAATACTACCACTTTCTGTACAGTCAATTGTCTTGCAGCCTGATGCGCAAATGTATTGCCTGTACTGTGCACAGAATCATTTCTGTGTGCTTTTGGAGCTTAATCCAGATGAGCGCTCTAGATTGTCTGATGTCCCATATTTTTTTGCAAATTTCGTTTTGACAGTATTGGCTTGTCTTTAGAATATCTCTGAAAGAGTTAGTTTGCCACCCTTGAAGGTCAAAATGATAACCTCGTACTACATAGTCTGTATCAGACCCCATCAGAGTGGGCATATGTGGATCAATGTGTTTCAGTGCCAGCAGGAGGCCTTGTAACTCACCAACCTGAGCTGATGTATCCCTAAATGTTTTGTTTCGGTGTATCCTGGTGTTCAAACTCATATTTATGGTTAAATCACCCTTTTACAGCAGCACAGCCAGCACAATACTTAGAGCGTGTCACAACTGTTGGAACAGGACTTCCATCACAGTACAGTACCTTTACAAATATGCGATGGCTGATAGTGTGTCTTTGAAGGTGTGCTTATACAGTTACTGGTGGAATTTTACTTGCTCCAGAACCTCTAAACGCAGCACTGCGAGTGCTGCTCTTGCTGCTTAATTAGCTCCTTAGAGGGGGTGGAGCTGAATACAATAATGTGACGGATCACGTGATTTTAAGGAAGCTGAAATTGCCGGCCCATCCGCTCTTGCGCAGCTGATACTGTTTCTTTGAAG
Source organism: Ambystoma mexicanum (assembly GCF_040938575.1). Classification (NCBI taxonomy): domain Eukaryota; kingdom Metazoa; phylum Chordata; class Amphibia; order Caudata; family Ambystomatidae; genus Ambystoma; species Ambystoma mexicanum. Next base: position 373,365,058 of record NC_090928.1, on the reverse strand, counting down.
GTGTGCTGATACAGTTACTGGTGGAATTTTACTTGCTCCAGAACTTCTAAACGTAGCACTGCGAGCGCTACTCTTGCTGCTTAATTCGCTCCCTGGAGGGGGCGGAGCTGAATACAATCACGTGACGGATCACATGATTTTAAGGAAGTAGAAATTTCCGGCCCATCCGCCCTTGCAGCGTTAAGCCCTGGAGGCAGTAAGGGCTGGAGCCACTGTTCAGCTGTTCGGCTGTGACCTTTGTCTTCATTACTCGGGTCACTTAACAGACGTGGGCGTACAGCATTAGTTGCCTGTGTACCCCTGTACACTCCATCCAACTAAGGTTAGTCTGTGGGGCCTTAGTGGTGGAGTAGGATTATTGTACTTCGACAGCAGTGCAACCTTCCTCTGAGTACCCCAGCAGCCGCCTTTCACGGTGTGGTCCTACACAGAGATATAGCCAAGGAGTCTCCTGGTTTCTCAACGTTTATTGTTTCTCCAGGACAGGGGAGGGCAGAGACGGACTCTGGCGGCCCCTAAGCTACCGGTTGTTCCCTGGGCCTGTGAGACTTTGGCATTGGAGTGACACTAAAACGCAATTTTTTTTTGCCTGTGTGGCGCACAGTGTACTTTATTCTTGTTTAGCTCAACGGTGTTTAGGGTGTGAAGACACTGTTTGCACCACTTGAGACGGGTGGTTGTTTTATGCTAGTATTTTTTACATTGAACTTATTTTACTGAGCACTTTTAGGCTCGGTGGAATGTGGGGTGTGTCCGTTGGCTTCACCCTTTGACCCACAGCCTATTGGGAGTGTTGGTATCTACATAATTTCAATGAGATTTGGCTTGCGCAGTGGGGCTTGTCTGCTGACGCCGGCCCAGGAGTATATGGAGGCACCAAGCGAAGTAAGACAACCCCAGTGGGTTGACCACCCAACAGTCTCATTGAATATGAGAAGCCCACCTATACTGGTGAATGTATCCCTTTTACCTAAAATATGTTATTTATTTTATTTATTTGCATTTGCATCGCGCAACTTGCAGCCCAGGGGCATCGAGGTGCTGTTACAACAATATGTAAGAGGTTTGACATACAAGTTGAGGCGCCCTTAGGCTTCTTGGTTACTTGCAGAATTACATGACAAATTACATAGCATACAGAATGAGAGAGTAAAAGTATGTTGGTACTACTTCAGACGGGTGGAGCCGGTTTACAACTTTTCAGTTAAAGAGCTTAGTTTTGATGGCTTTCCGGAAAACTTGGTGGGATTCGATCTGTCTTAGGTGTGGAGGGAGTGCGTTCCAGTGAGTAGCGGCCAGTGTGGGAAAGCTGGAGCCGCCTGCTCGGGCTTTCCGGATTTTAGGGGTGAGGATCGTGTTGGAATAGCCTTCTCTGAGAGGTCTTGAGGCAGTATGCCTCGTGATTCTCTGGGATAGGTATGGGGGTGCGAGCTCATGGAGGCATTTGAGGGTGATGGCAAGAGATTTAAAGACAATTCTCTCTTTAACTGGAAGCCAGTGAACCTGTCTTCTCACTTCAGAAGAAATGTAGTCTCTTCTGGATGTTCCTGTGGCTGCCCTGAGTGCGTTATTTTGCACCAGATGGAGTTTGTTTAGGTTTTTTGGGATGTTCCTATGAGGAGAGCATTGCAATAATCAAGCCTAGAGCCGATTATAGCTCTGGCAATAGTAAGGCAGTTCTCTCGGGATAAGAAAGGTCTAGCTGCGTTTAGCACTTTGGTGTAATATACGCAGATGATGAGGCAATGGCATTAACCTGCCTGTCCATAGTCAGGTCGGCATCCAAGTAGACTCCAAGGGTCTTGACATTGTTAGAGACTTTGATAGGAATGTTGTCAATGGTGAAGGATGAGTACTGCTGATCGAGGTTGCCCAAGGTGGTGGGAGACCCTATGAGCAGGAGCTCAGTTTTTTCACTGTTAAGACAGAGCCAATTGTCTGCCATCCAGGATTGGATGGTGGAGTAAATGGAGGTAAATGGAGGTGAATGTGTTAAGATCTGCATCATAGTCCCCTGTGAGTAGGATAAGCACCTGCGTATCATCAGCATAGTTCGTGTATGAGATGTGCATGGAGTGAAGGATGCTGAGCAAGGGTCTTGTAAAGAGGTTGTAGAGGGTAGGCGCAATGCACAATCCCTGTGGTACGCCACATTTGATGTGGCTAGTGGTGGCAGAGTCAGAGAAAACTTTCATGAGTCTCTGCTGGAGAAAGGAGGTAATCCATTCACATGCCTTTGGGGAGAAGTTGGCCTCAGTAGCTAGATGGCGACACAGACTGTTGTGATCAACCAAGTCAAAGGCTGCTGACAGGTCAAGGAGCAGGAGGAGCGTAGGTTTGCCTGTGTCTCTGATATCATCCATTTGGTTCTTTAGGTCTAAGAGGGCCGTCTCAGTGCCGTGTCGTGGGCGGAAGCCAGATTGCCGCAGGCCAAGAAGACGATTTTTTTCCAAAAATTCTTGGACTTGCAGGTAGGCACCTTTGTCAAGAATTTTATGTAAAAATGGGACAGTAGTAATGGGCCTATAGTTCCCTGGAACCGTTGGGTCAAGGGAAGGTTTCTTGAGTGGTGGGCGAACCCATGCTTCCTTAAGACCAGATGGAACGTGTCCAGACTGGAAGGATGCATTAATGAATGCAGTAAGAAATGGTGCTAGGATTTGGGCTGAATCTTTGACGAGTTGGGCAGGACAGGCGTCTCCTTTGCAGTTTGAGGGTTTGATGGATTTGAGCAAGGTGATCACTTCAAGCTCGGTCATATCTCTAAAGTGGAAGGTGGAGGGTGGGGAGGATATAGTCATGGGTGGTTTAGGCGTAACCTTGTGTAGGTTAGTTATGAGGTTATTCAGAGCTTTCTGGTGGCTGTGAATTTTGGTTTGGAGTAAGTTAAGTTTGTCAAGCATGGCTGACTGAATGCTGTTGCACCAATTCTCATCTTTAAGGAGAGAGGGAGGTGGCGCAGAGGGCTTTTCTAGTTCCCTGAAGATAGTGAATAATTGTTTGGAGCCAGATTTGGCGTCATTGATCCTAGAGTTGAAAGATGAGGATTTGGCTATGGTGATGTTGGCTTTGTAGGCAATGGAAATGGCTTTGAAGGCATTCCTTGTGGCTTCTGAGGGATTTGCTTTCCAGGCGGAGAGTGCAGCCCTCGTCCGTGAGCGTTGGTCAAGCAGATCTTTGGAGAACCAAGTATTAGAATGTTTAATTTTCTTGCCTTTTTTTAGGGAAAGTGGAGCTATGGCGTCGACTGCTTGGGTGACGATTTCTTTGAAAGTGTTGACTAGGGTTTCTGGGTCTTTGGAGAAGGGGGCTTGAAGGCCTGGCACCTGTAAGAAGGGTGCTAGGTTTTGGGCCGTGAGTAGGCGTGAGCTCCTTGGAAGTGCTGCAGGGAAGGGGGTGATAGGTCCAGGTTGTCCTTTTGTTGTATCAATGTTGAATTGAAGATAGTGGTGATCAGACCAGGGGATGGGGCTAATAGCGACGATTTGGATGGAGCAGTTGTGTTGGTTGATCCAGCCAAGGGTGGTGTCCTTTGATGTGGGTAGGGTCGGTGATAGATTGTGTGAAGCCCAGGGTAGTGAGGGCCTTCTTGAGGGATCTGGCGTGGGAGTCCTTAGGGTCGTCGAGCCCTAGGTTTAGGTCGCCCAGTAGGATGACTTGTGAAGTCTTTTTAATGTTGTTGGACAGTGAGTGGATTAGGGCGTCCTGGAAGTCAAAGATGGGACCAGGAGGTCTGTAGACAATATGTATGTTGATAGTGCAATTGTGGGAGAAATTAATTTTTAGTGGGAGGTAGTCAGAGTTGTGGACCAGTTTCCCTTCCACTTCTCTAATGGATAGACTTTCCCGGGCAATGAGGGCTACACTCCCGCCTCTTTGTAGGGCCCTATCTTTTCTGAAGATGGTGTACCCTTTTGGAATGGCGAGGGATAGTGCTGGGCCTGAGCTCTCAGTAAGCCAGGTTTCAGTGATTATTAAGAGATTGAGGTTGTCATTAATGATGAGGTCATTAATGTCTAATGAATGGGCAGGTAATGAACGAGCGTTAACTAGGGCACACCTGAGGGTCCTATTGGTCTTTGAGAGTGTGATAGCATCATGCAGAGGGGCAGCGGAAGGCTTGGGCATGGTAAGCATTGCAGCATCAGTAGTGGGCAACACAGTAGTACAGACAGGGGCCACGGAGGGCTTAGGCATGGTAAACATTTCAGCATCAGTAGTGGGCAACACAGTAGTACACACAGGGGCCACGGAGGGCTTAGGCATGGTAAACATTGCAGCATCAGTAGTGGGCAACACAGTAGTACACACAGGGGCCACGGAGGGCTTAGGCATGGTAAACATTGCAGCATCAGTAGTGGGCAACACAGTAGTACACACAGGGGTGACGGAGGGCTTAGGCATGGTAAACATTGCAGCATCAGCAGGGGCAACACAGTAGTACACACAGGGGCAACGGAGGGCTTAGGCATGGTAGGCATTGGGCGTAGTATGACTTGCATTCTGAGTAATGTGCATACGGGCCACAGGGGGCTCAAGTGCTAGGTGCGTGGAGATCCCAATGTTTTTGTTCCTTGAGTTCACTGGAGCTTGGGCCTCAAGGTGAAGCGGTGTCAGAAGCCAGGTCTCACTGCAATATTGAGTGATAAGTGGGCGTGCTGAGGATGGGGCGCATCTATACCCTAGCCTTAGGTTACGTTGGGTCAGGCTGGGAACGAGGTAGGAGTGTAAAAGAAAGCAGGCGATCGAACGCAGCCATGCATTTCTGTGGCAGACAATGAGGGGCACTGGTTTCCCTGGTTGGGGGCGCATATCTGTAACAGTAGCTTTAGGAGACTTACCTTCAGACAGAGTGCTTTGCAGCGCCTCCCACGCCATCAAGCAGCAGAGAGCTGCAGAGAGGGAGAAAGGCCTTTTCCAATGGACTTCTCCTTGCGGCTTCGCCTGCCGGTCTCCTCCTCCTCCATATAAGCCAGGAGGGGAGGAGCTGGCAGGGTGCAGGGGCTAATGGCAGCAGTCCGAGGCTGCTGTAGATTTTGCGGGCAGCTTCCCGCTCTCAAGGTTGTTGTGGCGGGTTGCCATAGCAACTTCAGGCATCGATGTCGATTGGGGTTACATTTGCTGCTGATGGAGAGGTAAACCCATTCGTAACACAAGAAACAGCTATTAAACCCGTGCCAGGAAACCCACCTCTTCCTCTTGACCCAGCGGTGACAATATGTAATAGGATGAAGGAGGTAGAGGCTAGGGTGCAAAGCTTTTCAAACCAGACTAAAACACTGCAAGATCATAAGAAGGGGAGCAAGGGGGCACCTATTCATTTATTTGCACCCCGGGCGTCCAACCTCATTCTATCCTCAAGGCCAATTTCAGGTCAAAAGATCATGGACCATTACTTTGGCAAATCTGCCACAACAATTACAGAAATTAAATCTCTTCCAACACTAAAGGAGACAGCAATGCTTGACCATTCGGTGATGGCATCTAACCCAATTTTGGGGGGCTAAAAGACCTGACTGATATTAGCATCATCGAATTGGCTGACCAAGCAGAAGGCGATTTGGAGGCTTTAAACATTGATCCCTCTAAACTCCAGCCTCCAAATCCATGCGATGATCCTACGTTTGACTCTCCAACTCCCCTAGTTGATGTAATAAATGAAGACTCTTCTCGCCCCTACCAAGAAGAGCGACAATCATCCTTCCAAACAGGAGATGTTGCAGGTGCTTATGAAGGTTCCTCTGAGTTACATCATACCTTGAGGGAGAAGGATGAGCGCATTCGCTGGTCTCACCCTACTGTGTGAGCTTTAAATATGGTGTTAAGCTCTTTCGTGGCCCTCTATGATAACATCTGGGCAGAGTTGTAATCTACTAATATCATCCTGGCTGATGTCACTATAAAACTTGAAGAGCTTGGGTCTGAGGTTCGATTTGCTAACCGGAAGAATAGGGAGGAATTGGCACCTGGGGATAGGCAGCAGCTGAGGGCAAATGTTGATAATGGTCCGGGATCGGTTATCGAAACTTCTGACGATCTGGGATCAAATGATCAAATTGATAACCAAGTACGTGTTATTTCTGGTACTGATGCTAGTATTATTGACATCACTAATGACCAACCCATTGCAGTGGAGAATGTAAAAGTGGTTTTGGAAGGTGAAGGAGGTTCACTGAAAGTGCAACCCAGCGTCCAGGCTCCAGAAAAATCTATAATAGCACCAAAGGGCAAAGCGTCGCAGCGGAGAGTGGGGGCCAGGAAAAATAGAATTTTATCTCTAATAATTGCCCACTGCACACTGTTTCGCGCTAGATTGTCTCCTGTTCCAATTTCTGAACCTGCGTTAAATGCCCAAATAATACCAGAGCATGTACCAATTTTATCTGATGGACAGGAGGGTGTACGGATCCCTTCCTTTTCAACTAATGAGCCACTTGTAAAAAATGTGGAGTTTTCAGAGGGCAGTGGGAACCTCGACATGAGCCTTGGCCTGAAACCAAAAGGCTTTCCCACTATTCCATTCTCTTTTCCCTATCCTTTTGGGATGGGGGTGAACAGGGAGGGGGTTCTCACCGATGTGGCCCTTTTTCCAACCAATTTCAGTTTATGTGGGGCACATTGGAGGGAGCAAGTACCTCAATGCAACTGCTAGGGAATAGTGTGGTAGGAAAAAGTATACCTAGCTGTATAACGATTAATCCTCTGGTAAATCAAATGAGGCAATTAACAAGGGCCCGAGTTGTAAATAATTCACTCCTCCCCAAGTTGGCCAAAGAGGGCACCTCTAACTCACAATTGTTAACCCCATGTTCCAATCATATTTTGACTCTGGATAAGGTGGTGGCAGGCTCTGGATTGGGAAAATCTACATTCCTTAAGGAGGTGGTTGACTTACCCCACAACTCCAACTACCCCAGAGTTTCTGCGGGGATGATGGATTTATTGCAGCGTCTCCACTACCCCTCAAGCACTGGTGTGAGAGAATTCACGAAAGCACCTGTTAGAAGTGGTGACTCTCGGGAGGGCCCTATAAATGCCCCATTAAATACTAATTGTTATTCTGATGCCCTCAAAGGGAAATTTGCAACACATACCGAGAAGGGTGGGGGCCGTAAAATTCACCAAGTTAAGATCCACTGCACCTTGGGCTCAGATTATCAGATCTGTATGAATCGGCCGAACATTCTAGCCGTTTTTGTGGCTATCCCAAGTTTGGCTATGGTGTCATTGACAGAAATTGGGAGGGTTTCCTTCCCAGTTAGAGAGGATATGAGTACAAGTACCATGTCTCTATCCTCTCCGCTGGTAAGAGAACTTATTTTTACACAAAGAGAAGAATTGGCAGAATTGGGCTTTGTAATCTCTCAGATATACAAACTGAGTCTGGGACCCCATCAGAAGGGTGTGGCTCAACCCCCGTGCAAACTTACCTAAGGCCACTGTCATCCCTGATAAATTGGTCCAGCGTGGAGTGTCGATTGACATGGATTGGGCATCTATCATCTCCACCTTATGGCAGGACCTTTTTGGGTGATCATTGGAAGATTATTCTATTATGTTTGAAATCTTGGAACACCCGAGGCAATGCCCATCTTTTTTCTAACACGGAATGCATGGAAATATTGAGAACGGCAAATTGTATTTGCCTACAGGAGACATGGTTAATTTCAGCACCGACTCTGGATGGATACAGAGTTTTCATCCAGCCTGCGAGGGATGGGACGGGAGGGGAGACCCGCAGGTGGCCTCCTGACTGCGGTAGATGTTTCCTTGGGTCTTAATGGGGAGGCAATTCCAGGCCTACCTTTTGGTGCAATGGGGGTTGATTGCAGGTTAGAGGACGGATCGATTAATCTCCTATTGCTCAATATGTATTGGCATAGGGGCATTGAACGTGCTGATCCTTTTGTAGACAGGATCTGTAGGGAGGTGTATGAGTGGATGGTAACCAATCCAGATGGTAGGGTGGCTGTCAAGGGTGATTTGAATGCGGATTGTGCTCCCTCCAATAAATTATGGGAATTCGAAGAGAATTGTGGGGGTAACTCAGAGAAGCAATTTGTTGGACAGAAGTGGAGTATAGGTCTTGGTGGTAGGGGGTTGTTCCCCTTGGCAGGGAACATTAGTGAACCACAGAACACCTGTGAGTGGCATACTTGGCACGGAGGGGGTAGCCCATCCTTGATTGATTATATTTTTGTAGATACTTTCCTAATTAACTCTTGTCTGTTATTTCAAATTTTTAAGAACAATTGGAGTGACCATTGTATTCTTATGGCACAATTCAATTGGGTTCTGAACATCAGGAAAAGTGGGCAAATATTACAACTAACCGCTAAGGTAGGGCGCAATGTTGTTAGATGGACTGTATAGAACATTCGTTGTTTGAACTCTAACATATAACATGCATTGAACTGCTCAACCTATGACTGGAAACTCCAGAATTTTAATGCAATTGATTTCCAATCATTTGTGGGTCATATGATTGATAAGATCGCCACAAGGAAGAGAGCTACTAGTTTGGGCCAAGTTAGGCATGCCCACTGTTACAACGCCAATGTGGCATCTTCAAAAAAGATCTCATAGAGATCAGTGAAACAGATATAGAACACAATTCAGGATGAAGTTACCCATAGGCAGCTAGTTGGGAAGCTCAAGCAATCTTACAAAAATTACTGTAAATTAGTTAAATATGCAATGTTACAAATCGATGTCGAAAAAATGCTTGGGATCCTAATAGCAGCCGATGTAAGTGCATCATGGTATTTGGGGAACGGACAGGACCCAAACTATTCCATCTGTCAGTCTAACTCAATCTCAGAAAAAAGACTGGATTGAGTTCCTGGGTGACAAATTTGAGAAGGCCTCAGTAGGTCCCCCCTTGATCTTGGATTTAACCAGAGAGGACAAGTGGAATCCCCAAGTTGACCTCGAAACCATCTTAAAATTGATCTCAAGATGTAAGCGATCAAGGGCCCCTGGACCAAATGGCCTCACAAACAATACATTTAAGGACAACTCAAACTTATGGGCTCAGCTCGTGTGCCTGGAGTTCAGTGATATACTGTCTTCAGGAGTGTGCCCTAGATCTTGGAATACAGCCCATGTTGTCCCGCTCTTCAAGTGTGGTAGCAGGACCGACCCGGCGAATTACTGCCCAATTTCCCTAATTGATGCAGATTGTAAGATCTTCTCACCTTTCCTGCTATCTCACTTGGAGGAGTGGGCACACAGGTGCCACCCTCTGGACAAATTCCAGACGGGCTTTAGAAGAGGTCACTCGACCAATATTAATGGGCTTGCCCTGAAGTGCGTGTAAGAGGCGGCATGGTTGTCATCAGGGGGTTGCACGTATATGGCCTCGATCAACCTGACAGCTGCATTCGATCGGGTTGATAGAGGCAGACTGTGGCAAAAACTAGCCAGTTGGGGCCTTCCCATGGAGCTTTTGAGGCTTATCAGTGGGGTTTATGAAAATTGTGGGGTACGGGTTCGCTTGAGTCAAGGAGGTGATCTGTCGAGGAGAATTAGATAATTTCAGGGGGTTAGAGAGGGATGCACGTTGGCTCCCTGGCTATTCAACCAATAATTTTTACGATGGAGCCATTTCACTAATTAAAGAAGGACTCCTAGCCCCTAAGAACGGCAAGGATAAAATAATTTGGCTCGCTTATGCCAATGACCTACTGATTTTCGATAACACTTGGTGGGGTTACAACGGTCTCTCAATATTTTTGAAGCATATGCTAAAACCAATGGGTTAACAATTAATCCTTTAAAAACCCAGATTCAGGAAAGTGAGGGTAAAAACTTCTGGCTATGTCGGCAAATTGGGCGAGATTGCCCTGAAATTGGCCAAGACAGTGCGATACTTGGGGTTCAATTTTTCAGCATACCCAGGCTCTAAGCTATTATTTGAGTCAATTTTACATAAGGTGAATCTGCTCGAAGCACAGGTGGTCAGGATTGACTGAAAGTTTGGTAGGTTTTCTCTGAAACCTGCTTTGATTTTTTATGAGAGTAAAATAGTGGCTAAACTAATTTATGGCCTGGAATTGCTACCAGAGAAATTGAGTGTAATTTTGAATCGCATAGAAGGCCGTATTTGGAGAAGATTGCTGGGTGTATCAAATGCGATACTTATCTCCGCAATCAGGTTCGAATTGGGTATTGTTTCAATGTGGGCACGGATTCAGTGGGCCTGCGTATCTCTGTACTCCAAAATTGAAACTGGAGGGCCGAATATACTGTACCATTTGATGGGTGAAAATTTGGATTTCTCGTATACACTGATTTCTCTAAGGGATAGGTCGGAGGCGATCCTTGAGGAGATTGGAATGTCTATAGAAAGCCTGATCTCTAACCCTATGCCTGTAAAATGTGCCCTATTTGATCTTGATTGGTGTCAAACGGTTGATAAATTTCATTCCTATCCCTCCCTATACCATTTGAATCATGAACATAGAGCGAGAGGCTCGCCCACCAAGGTCATCGTACAATTTCCAGATAGATTGTACAAAGGTATCACATTGAGGGCTAGATGGAATATCTTGCCCACCAGAGATATTCTTGTTAGAAGAATGATGATTCTGGCTGATCAAGGTAGATGTAGGTTCTGTTTGACAAATGAGGAGTCTTTAAAGCATTTAGTTATGGATTTGGTGCCATTGCATCCGCTTAGGGTCAAATACATGGAGCCCCTCAATGTTAATTCCATTACATTTGATGTAGAGAGGGCATGGAAACGATGTCTGAGTATCCAATCCATTCACGAAGACTTAGCTTTATCTGGGTTTATCAAAAGCCTAACCCTATGAACTTTGAGCAAACAATTCTCTCTGTGTTCTACACCATATACTCTGAAAATTACATAGTGCTAGCTTGATGGTTCCAAACATAAGATTTGAATACCTTTCTTGATTATGTGTAAAGTTTGGTCATATGGATTATCGCATTGATTGTTTTCTTTTTTCCCTTCTCACTTCTTTGTATTTTTGTTTCTTTTTTGGTGGTACTAATGGAACAGTTGATTTGCAATTTGTGTTTTAATATGTGAATTCCAAAACATTTTATGTGTCTTGATGTTTTGTAAAGGTTTAAATAAGCCAAACACAAATAAAAATAAAATAAGTAAAATATGCGATGGGGGATGTTTGGTACTGTTATATCTGCTTCTGGTTGTAAAGACCATTCCAGTTCATACATTTGTAGTAGTTCTAGTTTATATTGATATTGTATGTCTTGAGCTGTCTGAATCATGGCCCATTGAACCCATATGGAGTGTAGGTCCTCTGCATTTACAATACTAGAGCGTGTTGCTGCCTCCAAATGCACTATCATTTGTACAGCAGACACATCTTTTCTTCTGGAGAAAACTTCAGGCTCTGGAATTGTATAGACATGTGAATGGTATGCTTTGGGTTTTGTCTCCCCATGGTTACATACTACATATGTAAAATCTTTTGGGCCACGGAATAGTGTCACTTCTAATTCCTTCTCTGTGTTTCTGTCCTGATTCTATCCTAAAGAGGACTACTTCAAGTCATCTGCTTGTAGACATGATGCAAGATGCATGTGTTCCCTCTCTTGCAGTCTGTTGGTTGGAAGTTGGGCTTCAACAAGTCATATAGTGGTTTCGGAAATGCTGTATAGTCTGCCATATATGAACACCCAGAGTTTAAAAGGCCAAGTACAGCCTTGAACTGCTTCAGTGTATGCGGGCTTTGCAAGTGTGCACATTTCTCTAGGAATTCTGGAGCAAGTCCATTACCCTCATCAGATAATGAAAATCCCAGAAATATAATTCCTCTATGGGAGATTTAGGCCTCTTGAAGTTGAAAATGTAGCCTCTTGCTGCAAGTGTCCTAATAATTCAGTCCAAGTGTTCATTCGAGTCCTAATCTATATAGTATATGCCATCCACATATGTCCAGCATGCCAGTAAGCCTTCTAAGAGGGATTGTATTCTACTTGAGAATCAATAAGGATTCTTAACCAATCACATAGTGGTCTAATCACTGGTATTATCCTGAGGGTTTAGTTTAGAGCTTTTGCTATTTTTGCCATTGTCCAATCTCAAAGCTGCAGTTCGCTTCCTTTCTCCTCCTCCATCCTGACGGGCTTCTGCTCGCTCTTGGGTGCTGAGCCCTGTTTCTTCTCTTTCTGTGAAGGTGAAGGAGAGGAAGGATATTCTTCATCTCTGTTTCTTTGCTTTTGCCTAAGGTGTGCTCTATCCCTTAACTGATAGGTACTCTTTTTATCACTTCTGCCCTTGCAGAGTCTCCTATCCAATTCATATTCTTGCCTTGGGCGTGTACTGTCTCTTTCTACAGATAGTGTCCTGCTACGAAAGGTATCCCTTTCGTCCTTGGCAGAGGGCATACTGGAAGCCCCTGTCCTTCCATTCTTCCTCTAGCTAAGAAGGTATTTCTGCACAGTTCCTGTCTGATACCAGTGGTACTAGTAGGTGGTACTCCTTAGGCTTCATACTCTTGCCTGACTCCTTCCTTTGCCCTTCCCTGGGGGATCTACCCAGGTGATCCTTGCTTAGGGAACTGTAAGTAGATTTCACAATGGGACCACACTGGAGTTTCCTTTCTTGGTCACTTGGCAATGCTGCTAGGATTCTGAAGACTTATGTCTCATGGAATCACCTTTTATGAGGGGCATCAGTACTCACTTTATCATGAACTAATTGTGCCAGCTATTGCCAGCCCTGAGCTCATTATTGCTTCTGCTACCTGGGAGTTCAATATCTCTCCCAGGATGGAGGTTAGTGCTATAATTGAATGAGTGCCAATTAAATGAAGGTATAACAAACTACACACTGAAACCCAAATATCACAGTGTTCCATAGGGAGATTATATCCTGTTGGTATTATAATTGCCAAAGACCTCTGCCTCTGACGAGGAGTGACCTGAGGGTAGGCTGCTTCTAGATGGCTTAGTTTAGTGGAATACCATTTAGGGATTTCCTCCTGCCTCGTGGGGCAGGTGCCAAACAAGACCTTGAGGTTCTCAATGGCAGTGTTCATTCCTCCACTGCTATTAATGGATTGGGTGCTGCCAATGCAGTTACTAGGGCTTTATATTCTACAGCTTCAGCGCAACAGTGTCAAATGTCTTGCCAAATGTCATAGTGCTCCCTTGTATGTCAGTCATTTACCCCCCTTTTTGAGAAGAATTTAAGGATGTATTCTAAGGTTAACCCTTCCATAGATAAAGGGCCATGTCTACCCCTTGTAGTGGGATATGTCAAGCCTTCTTGAAACCAGATCTGATGGTCTACCTGATGCAGAGGTAACTTAGGATACCTATAAGGTGTGTGCTGTATTTGATCTAGATCCCTCCTAATGTGTAGGGTTTCAAATATGTCTCTTGGCTTGACTCCAGGTGTCTTCATATATGTAAACAGGGTTTCCCCTGACAATCCTCCTGGCACAGCCACTGTAAAGTTGGTGTTGACATTTCTAGCACCTCCTTCCTGTAACAACCTGGTTACTGCATGGCGGCAGTTTACAGATATAGGGACATCAACATGTGGGTTAACCATTATAATTACTCTTAGCTAGCTAGATAGCTGTAAGAATATTTGCTTAAATTGACACCCTACTCTTCACTAGAGTGTATATTATTCTTTGTAACACCAGGCCTGTAGCAAACCCCTTGGTAGCTAAGTAGGGAGAATATTTGTAGGGTGCAGGAGACCGTGAGTAGTGTCCTGCCGCAGTCAAAAATGTAGCGTGATTTTTATCACCCATATTTGCAGAGGCTTTCCTCCACCCATATGAGAATGTCCAAGACCACCCCCTCACCCCATCAGGGGCTGTGGTAGGAATAGAGATAAAGAAAAGCATATACCTGACGCTGTGCTTCAGTTAAGAGAGTAGACAATAACGCCTGCAGTAGGCAGCTAATCTCTTTTATCTGCAGAGGAGGGGTTTACTAATGTCACCTATATTTATATTGATAGTCCACTGCTCACATCTTCCAGTAACCCTTTGAGTGTGTATTAGAGACATGCACCATATATAGCATATCAATACACAGTACATGGGAATATATGCCCCACTCTTAGGGCCTCATTATATGTTTGTCAGATAGGACTCCATGGGGCGAATTGCCGGTATTACCAGCACCGGTACTACTGATGCTGGAAATACCTACATTTTTTGGTGATTGGGTGCTGTCATTACTGGCAGTTCGGCGCTGCAGACAAATCCAGTCATCTCACCACCAAACTCGAAGTATATCAGTCTGGAAAGATGCCGGTAAACAGAATTACTGGTACGTTAATTCTGGCCCTCAAACTTAATATAAGACTGTTAAAGTTCATGTTTTAAGCACCATGATCTTTATTTCATAAAAAAACAGGAAAATAGAAAAAATGCTTGAAAAAGTATTAATGTCAATTGGGAATAACCATGATGCCAGCATGTAGCCAATCAAGAATAAGATCTGTTCATAGGTGGTTTGAAGGAATGCATGGTATCAAACAGTAAGTTGATAACACTTCGAGGGTGTTTACTGAACTTCAACTGGGTTTGAGAAACACCTATCAAATCCTGAATATGAAGATGGGAGCACGCTGTCAAAATAAGTGGGCCTATACTAATAAACCAATTGCCAATCCTTACTTCTAAATACAAATAGTGTGGGAAACAATGTTATTCAAAAGAAAAGTGTTCAAGAAATTATATTTAAGGATATTCAAGCCATTGGCTTCCCTTCCCCACGTTTTCAGCACGGGACAAGGCAGCACACTCAAGCTTAGCACGATCTCTGGCTTCTCGAGCATGAGGATGCAGTTCAAATCTCAGTATCAAGGCCTTCTGTACCAAAGTCTCTTTGCCATTCAAAGTCTCTTACTTTAGAGGGCCTGATACGATAAACAAACATTCAAAACTTCCTTTCTCCTCTGGATTCTCATGTACCACTTCTTGGGTAAGTTTTGATTCACCCCGGGTCCCCCTCTGCCGGACTCAGACCCACCTCAATACAAAACCTTCTTGGGTGGTTCAATCTTCACCCCGGATCCCTATCTGCTGGACTCAGACTCACTTTAACACAAGATCTTCAATTGATCTCCCTCTGCCGAGCTCGGACCAAATTCATGTCTTTTTCCAAACTTTCTCTTTTTCATCAAAATCGAACACTTCCGGGGGGGCGTGGCCAGCAACGGGACGATGAGGACGTGAGCTCCTGGCGCTCCGACGGCCGCAGCAAACAGCCTGAATAAATAGCCTGCTACGAGTGGCAAACCCTTCCAAAAAACATACCCTCCTGAAGGCAAGTGCCCCTGGCACACGCAGGGAAAGTTCCGGGCCGAAACGCACCACTTTGGGCGAGTTCGGAGCGGCGGAAAGGAGGCGCCGTGCGCGTGGCATCACACGATCAAAATGGCCGCCCTCACCGGAGCGAGGCGGAACGGCGGGAAGGCGTTCTGAGGGAATACCGCGACCATCCACCGCAAACCGTACAGCAAAACGCCCTATACGCTACATATAACAACAATCTGCTGGGCGGCTCTGGACGACGAGGGCGAGACTCTTACCGCACGCCCCGAGCGGCATGACAGGGCCAGGGTCAGTGGAGAGGAGCCCGAGAACTGGTCGAGGAGGTGAACTGGTTGCCCGCCACACACCGCGGCGAACGAGGAGAAAAGGCCCCGCCGAGTGGAGCATAGAGGACTACCCCGGTGCCGAGACCGGTGGAAAGTGTTGCCGCCACCCCTTTACAGCAGTCTGGACTGCAATACATATCGGCATCCGGCATTGGCAAAGACAAATCCAGAAGATTGATATTCCAGAGCAGGATAGATCAATTTACTACGCCAACAACTAACGGCCAGCCAGAACAAGTGCATGATCAAACGGACGCCATGGCGGAAACAGAGGGCACGATCTCCCTAAAGGACATCATGGCGGCCATAGCCGACTCGCGCGCTTCCATGGAGCAGAAAATGGACGGCATCAGCATGGACGTTTCCCTCCTGCGACATGACCTCCAGAAGCTGACATCGCGCACCGGCGAGGCACAACAACGTATTTCGGGTGCGGAGGATGGAATAAGGAACATAGAACAGCAGCTGGCTAGAGTTACAACACGATTGAAAACCATGGAGGAACGGGTGGATGAGAGTGAGGGCAGATCCAGGCAAAATAACGTAAGGATACTGGGGCTGCCAGAAAAAGCCAAAGGCCCACATATGGAGCTGTTTCTGGAACAGTGGCTTACAGACATGTTCGAAGACAATACATTCTCCAATTTCTTTTCCATTGAACGAGCCCACCGAGTGCTGACGGGTCGTCCAATTCCGGGCGCCCCGCCTCGCACAGTGATCGCCAAACTTTTGAACTACCGTGATCGCGATGCGCTGATCCAGTCCGCAAGGGCGAAAGGCACCCTCACCTATAACGGATCCGAAATAGCATTCTTCCCAGATTACACCAGGGAAGTGCAAAAGGCTAGACAATCGTTTGATCCATTAAAAAAACAACTACAAGCCCTCAAAGTAAAATATGGCCTGATGTTCCCTGCCCAACTTAAAATCTACCATCGAGGCACAACAGTCCACTTCACCGACCCCGGAGAGGCGAGGAGATGGGCGGAACAACACATCGAGGGAGACTGGCAGGCAGCGAGGGGCAACAGACAGAGAAACAGAGCACCCCGCGCCCGACCGGGTCCTGACCCGCCAGATCTACAACCACCTGCATCGGGAATTGCACCACAACTGCAGGAATAACAGCACCGACTCCCAGAAAAGATGCGAACAGAAACTCTCGAGACCTGACCGTGCAGGGCCTAAGGTACTGTACAAGAACCTTATACTGACCACGTTTATGGACTAGCCGCGAGGAGACATACAGCTAAGCGGCCAGTCCAGATGGGAGAGCAGCCCCCCTTTTCCTCTGGTGCGACCGGAGCCTACACAACTCCGAATAGTTTATTTGTTCATTTGTTAGCGGGCGCACTCAGCCACGGTTAGCTGAGGCTTGTTTCGTTGAATGTTCGGGCGACAGATGCTTCGAGTTAGAAGGAGTATAGGGTGGGGGATGGGAAGTTTGTTTAATTACGATTTTGTTCAGAAAAGGGTCCAAAGCTCAAACCTAGAACGCTATGCCACAACACCATCCGCAAATGGCATGTGCACATGGTGCTATCAGCCGATGATCAACCTGCACTCTTTACCAGATGGCCTCCATTAACACTGATGTCAAGACCCTACGACTCCTAACCTGGAATGTTAATGGGATGGGAGCAGGAATCAAGAGACGAGTTATCACACAACTCCTAAATCGCCACACACCAGACATAGCCTTCCTTACAGAAACCCACCTAGCAGGCACTACATGTACCCTATTTAAACACACCAACTATAGAATTGCAATGCATGCTGGGTTCACCACGGGCTCCCGGGGGGTGCTTATCTTAATACATAAACGATTACCCCTGACCATGACATGGGTGACTCAAGATACCGGCGGCAGATACACACTTACTACTGGAACACTATGGAACCAGACGATAACTTTACTCGGGGTCTACTCGCCACCGACACTGCTCACCACCCTACTACAGGACATTACACCTCTGATCTCGGGTGATAACTCAGACTTACTAGTAATTGGGGGTGACTTCAACAAAGTCATGGAGGTGGGGATGGACCGCTCACACTTGAGAGGAAGAAATCCCACTGTTCGCACCAAATTAGCAGCGTTTACCACAGCCATGGGACTGCAGGACGTGTGGCGCGACCTGCACCCGGACGCAAGGGAATACTCCTTCCACTCAGGGGCACACGCCTCATTATCGCGATTAGACTACTTCTTTCTGCCCGGGCCAGAGGCTCACAGGGCCACAAAGGCAACTCTGCTGCCGTGCGGCATATCAGATCACTCCCCCCTGCTAATTGAGCTTAACATGGCTAGGCGACGTCCGCCCCCTCCTGGCGCTTAAATAACTATTACTTGGGCTTCCCAGACTTTCTGGAGCAAATACAACGAACGACAGAAACCTATTTTGAGTTAAACACAGGATCAGTAGATGATCCGGAGATCCTGTGGGAGGCACTCAAACTAGTGCTGAGGGGTGAGATCCTAGCATAGTCCGCTGTACACCGAAAGAAACACTAACAGAAATTGGTGGAAGCCGAAGCACAAGTGACCCAGGCCGAACTTAACCACCTAGCACTAGATCAGCCAGAAACAAATCGAGCGCTAACACTTGCTCAAAAACGTTTACAGAATATTGCGTTAGATAACGCTAGGCAGGCACATATGACGACGAGAGCTAGAATATATGAGACCGGCGATAAAGCCGGCAAAATGCTGGCATGGTTAGAGAAACATGAGACAGGCAGCGGCCAGGTCAGGGCGCTAAGATCAGAAGGAGCTGAACCCTTACGGACCGACAGCGATATAGCCGAGGGCTTCGCGGCTTACTATACGGAACTTTACAGGTCACCCACATCGCCCATCAATAGATCGGTGCTAGATGACATAGCCCTGCCCACTCTAAGCGCTGAGCAGCAAGCTCTACTTGAGGAAGATATCACAGAGGAGGAACTGATAGCGGCCATGTCAGAACTCCAGACGGGAAAGACACCAGGGCCAAATGGCTTCCCGATTGAGTTGTGGCGCAAACTCCAAACAAATGTGATTGCCCCCCACCTACTGCAAATGTTCCTACAGTGCAAGGAGAGAGGACGCCTACCGGCAGATCTCCGGAAGGCCACAGTGATAGTGATTCCCAAAGCAGACAAACCACCGGACCTCTGTAGCTCATACCGACCAATCTCACTCATCAATAGCGAGACCAAAATACTAGCGAAAATACTGGCTAACCGATTACAAAAGGTCATCACAACACTAATTCATCCCGACCAGTGCGGTTTCATGCCGAAACGGTCGACCCGCATGAACATCCACAGGCTACACACTGTAATAGAGACAGCGCACTCCACCCGAGGCCCCCTGGCTGTACTAGCGATTGACTTTGAAAAGGCTTTCGACTCGGTGTACTGGGAGGCAATTTTAGAAATAATGGGCCGGATGGGGTTTGGTCCCCAGTTTCTGAGCTGGGTCCAACTTCTATATGAATCCCCCAAGGCACAAATGAGGGTGAATGGGTGGCCATCGCACACCTTTAAGCTCGGGAATGGAACTAGACAGGGATGTCCATTATCCGCCATGATATTTGCCCTGGCTGTGGAACCGCTAGCTGAGGCATTAAGAACGTCACCGGCTTGGTGTGGTATCCAGTGGGAAGATGGGCGGGAGGATAGGGTCTCCCTATACGCGGACGACTTGCTTCTCTACTTAAAAGACCCACACCGGGCCTGCTCCACGATCGTAGCCATACTAGACAGCTACAGTACTTTCAGCGGGCTAAGAGTAAACTGGCCCAAATCAATACTATTCCCAATAGGCACCACTACTTTTACTCCACCAGCTAACTGTCCCGTCCGCCTAGAAACCGAACAGTTTAAATACCTTGGCATACAAGTTACTAACGACCTGAGCAGGTACGTGGCTAATAATCTTCACCCGATAACGACCAGGTTCATAGAAGATGCTAGGCACTGGGTCTCCCTCCCACTGACCCTACTGGGAAGAGCGGCATTGTTTAAAATGATGGCTCTCCCACGCTTCCTATACATTCTACAAAATGCCCCGCTACACGTCCCGGCGGAAGAATTTAAAAAGATAGATAATACACTGAGGAAGCTCTCCCTGGCTAAACGGGCAGTAATTGTTCAATATGCACACTTTTGCCAGGAGTGCCTTCTCACAATCGTTGAATTTTTTTTTTCTCCACAGAGGATAAAGTCTTACTCACATAAGAGATTACTTTATTGACTTTGTCGTGCTTTTGATATAATACTGTATGTATTCGAGAACCCCGTCTTCAAGAAGAACACCTTGTTTCTGACCGCGTAAGCTAGGCAAGGTGCTTGTGAGAGGCTTCTTTTGAGTTGTTTCACTGCCTCGGCTTGTTCTGGACCCCACTCCCACTTGACCCCCCACCCCCTTTTAACAAATGGACCAGGGGTCTTGTGACCTCTGCGTAATCCTCAATGAACTTCCAACTGTAGTTTGTCAGTCCAAAAAGGCTCTTTAGTTCATGAGAATTGTGGGGTCTTTTAGTTTTTGTAATGCTTCCACTTTCTTCGCCTGGGGACAGAGACCCTCGGGAGTGATTTCATGTCCCAAGAAGCTTACACAGGTCCTACACCACTGTGCCTTCTGGAAGGACACTTATGCTCTGGCAACCTTCAACTAGGTCAGAACATAGTGGATTTCTGCTATGTGTTCCTCCACAGTTGAGCTTTTAATGAGTACATCATCCACATAGGCCAGGTTACCCCTTTCACACAAGGAAGATGTTGAATTCATTTTCGGATTTTATGTATCCAAAGGGAGTTTGGGTCCATATGTACTGCTGTCCCCGAAGGTAAAGGCCAGCTTGTACTGGTCCAGCCTACTGACGGGTACGGTCCAGTATCCACTGGTCAGGTCAATGGCGGTGTACACCCTTGACCCCTGGATCTGGGCCAATCCCTGGTCAATGTAGGGAAGAGGTCATCGGGACATGTGGACCCATTGTTCAGCTCCCCAAGGTCTACGCAAAATCTCCATTGGTAGTTTGGTTTTAAAATCCCCAGTACCGGATTATCCCATGGGATAACTGTGGACTGCACAAATTATCCCATGGGACTCTAGATTTTGTATGATTTTGGTCAGGGACTCCACAGATGCGAGAGTTAAGCGATTTTGCTTCACGAATACAGGAGTCATTCTAGGGTCTGTGGGAATTGAGGTAGTATGTATCTCAGTGCGACCAGTCATACGAGTCCACAGCAAAGATATCTTGAAAATGTAAACACCCGTTTCAACTTTTGCTTTTGTTCCTCAGTCTCACAGGCATCAGCGAGGTTGACCCGTTCTTCAACCATCTGCCCGATGCCTGGGAAGACCTCTGGTTTTGCGATCTCATCCAAAAACTTCCAGGCGAAATAGTTCAGGAGCTAAAGCGGGCATTTGTGCAAACTACTAGGCGGGTGCAGACAAATAGTAGGGAATTCATCAATACCCATTTTCATGCACTCCCAAAATATATCATGACACAGCTGGTAAGAGATTTCCATGATAAAAGGACCCTGGACCAGCGGTGTGGAGATATCCGTGGTGAGGGTGTTGATCTGGACTGAGGGTTTCTTGTAGGAGAGGCAGTCCTTATGGACCTGGAATATCACCTCATCCATCTTGAAGTCACAGGTCACCTCTTCCCCCCCCTCCTACTCCCAGAAAGGGCAGGAAGAGTACACCAGGAAATACCCCCCCTTGTCAGGTGAAGATCCTTTCTGGCGGGATGTTATTGTCACAGTCATAACAGTCATTGGGGATTGGTCCTATGATTTCATTTCCTTGGAAAAATGCTGGTCATGGTCATCAACTGTGAAGGTGTCTGCACCCAGAGTGATACTCCTAGGGTCGCTGTTATCCACCCCTATTAGAATGATGTTGTGATGTAAGTCCACTAATGGTTTTGGGTTTAACCCCAACCCCTGCTGTTGGAGTTGGGAATTGAGGTGTACATAAGCGTCCAGGTTTTATAGTTTCTGTCTTCTTTTAATCTTTAATTCAAGTGGGAATTGTTGGGTCCGTCCTGGGATGGTGACCTCATCTCCAATTAGAATTTCAACTGCATATGGTAGCAATTGGGCTGACAGAAATGCCTTTTCAGAATCATCAAAGCCCATAGGGTTGCCCCCTAGTCGGGATCAGGCCTTGTAATTTATGAGGTCTAAATTAATTGTGAACTTATTGACAATGTCACTGCCTAAATAGAATGCAGCAGGGACATCTTGCAGAACCCACCAATTATGCTCTGTTTTTATCACCTATAGGAATATTTAGCATACACTTGCTAGGCAGGACTAGTTTGGAATTGAGTTTCCAGGCCCCTTTCCCACTTGCCAATCAATTTAAATGTTTCCTGAACAATGCTTCGCTGATAAAGCTTTTTCCATTATTCAGGCAAACTCTGGCGAGAACAGGATCCCTCCCCTCATGTAACTGAATAGGGAGGAATAGCTGTTGACCCATTTTCTGAATATCAGCCAAGCTTTGAGCTGGTTTTTCATCCCTTTTGACTTGGGATTTTTAAATTGGGGATCGGTATAACATTTCAAGTTATTTCCTTCCAGTGTGGAATACCACTTGAAACTGGAAGGAAGGTTGATTTTCAGGAATGGAGAGGAGTTCCCATCACCGGTCTGTTGTCCTACAGCAATTACAGTAATGGTAGGTATTTGTTTTGAAAATGGAACTAAATATTGTCCTTAATTTTTTTTTTTTTGTTCAACCGTGTGATATGTGCCATTTAAACTGACATAGTTTATGCTTTGTATTAATTTTATTGGCTGGTTAGTCTGAGTCCGAAGTACCTTGTTCACAGTCTATCAGGGGAGACAACCCCCGAAGGAGGTCATTCCGTAATAGACACAGGGTTCCCTCTGGAGTCATTACTATGACCGGGTGTTACACTTGTGTCACCCAATTTTAACACAGTCCCCCTCGACAGGAATTTCATTCCCGACGAAGTTCTGGAGTTGTCCATGAAGAAGGGTGAGAGGGATCTGGTGCCTCTCCCCCTTCCTGAATTTAGCTGCTCAAAAGCCCTTTTGGACTGAAGAGTGGCTTGGGATTCAGTGCCCACCAGTGCTAAAAATGCACATTGCCGTTGCACTCGGACAGGGGCGTATAATCTTAACTTCTTTCTCCTCCAATGGGCAAAGGCAATGGGCATTTTGGGAAAGCTGGGCGGTTAGTTTCTTCATTGTGGACTCAACACAGTGGGGGTTTGGACAGTGTTCTGTGTCTAAGTTTGGGAATCTGTAAAGAAAATTTGGCATCCTGAAATAGATGAGTTTTTGGAATCCCCTTTTTCCCTAGATTCTGTGCTGTCCCCTTTTACCTGGCAGCAGTCACTTCATTTTGTGGGGAGGATCCCTCTGTGATCATTATGTTCTCTGGAGGACAATTCTGGGGTTCAGGTATGGGTGATTCTGAATCAGTCCCCATATCTACCCAGTCTCGGTTTCGGTCTCTTGGGACCCATTTTACTTTGGGAGGACCACCACCGTCCTTGAAGGAGAAGACTTTCTTCCCAGAATCCTCCAAGGATTCTTCCCCTTCAAACTGAAGGACACTGACTTCCTCCACAAAATGGGTATTTTTGGTCTTTGTCTCTCCTACCCACTGTCTGTTCCCTGGCTTGCATATTTTTGGGGCAGGAGATTTAAGTTCTTGTTCTGTGCTGTCTAGGGGCTTTTCACAGGTGAGGAAGGAAGCTTCCTCTAGGGCTTTACACCCCCCTTCCTCCCGTGCCGCCTCCTCTGGAACCGGTTGTTTGTTGGGGTTTTCTCCCCGTCATTGTGGGGTGCCAGACCCTTGGTTTGAGCTATTCGGTGCCGCCATGTTCATCTGAGGGGTCTGCTGAGTCCTCAAAATGCGACTCAGATCTTGAGTTAAGTTCTGGACCTGGTGCTCCATTTTGGTTGCTCTCAGGGAGGGTAACTATCCCTTCTCCAGGAGTAACCTGGATACTTGGTGTTCCCCTGGTTGACCCCACCCCCTTGGCCTCCCCTCTCCCGGATTTGGTGATCTGGACTCCTGAAAGCGGGGATAGTAAGGAGGGTTGTCCTGGATGTTGGGGTTTTGAGGGTACCTAGGGAAAAAACTTAGCCCAGAATTTGGGAGATTACTGCCCTCCTGAGGGAAGTTGGGAGGGAAGTACCCTGGGGCCATACTCACCTGATTGGACCCCCCACCCTTGAGCCGGGGGAGTCCACACATACCCACTGATGGGTCTGTTGCCCTTGTACCTAGGGCTGATGAAATTGCTAGAGTTAGGGGGCAAATTTATGGGGTACCCTACCGGACTACCACTTGCTTGTGA
This sequence comes from Ambystoma mexicanum, assembly GCF_040938575.1. Lineage (NCBI taxonomy): Eukaryota > Metazoa > Chordata > Amphibia > Caudata > Ambystomatidae > Ambystoma > Ambystoma mexicanum. The sequence continues at coordinate 373,341,091 of NC_090928.1, read as the reverse complement.
TTGGTCAGAGGGTCTTTGCCTCGGATTTGGTTGGCTTTGGGAAGGAGTATTTTTAGGCCCCCCATTTCTAGGTGCAAAATGGGGGCAACCTTCACCTCCGCCACCTTGGCAGCAGTGTGGTGTTGGTTGGTTTGGGATTTTTTGTTGGATTTTTGTTTTCTGCAAGCTTTTGGACCTCGTGGATCTGGGTAGCTTGCTCTATTACCCAGTCCAGGGTCCTTTTATCATGGAAATCTCTTACCAGCTGTGTCATGATATATTTTGGGAGTGCATGAAAATGGGTATTGATGAATTCCCTACTATTTGTCTGCACCCGCCTAGTAGTTTGCACAAATGCCCGCTTTAGCTCCTGAACTATTTCGCCTGGGGCTTGATCCTCTCCACACTGCAGATTGTAGGCCGCCTTGCAGGCCTTCTGGGGGTTTCTTTGAGTGGAGAAGAGCTTCAAGACCGGTTTGGATCCTCCAGCCCAGCAAAGAAGCTGGAGCACTCTGGAGAGAAGGCCCATTTTGCAAATTCTATGGAATTCTGGTTATTTTTATGTGAAAAGATGTCATCTGATCATATGGCTCCAGATGCTCCCAGACAGAGTATTTGGCATTCTTGTGGTACAAAGTCATGAAACTCCCGATAGCTTGAATCTGTTTAATGGGGTCTTTCACCAGAGTCCTCTTGTGTTTTTTAGCCTTCTTTTGCCGATGCACCGAGTCCATTCGCCCTCAGACTCAGAGCTGCTGCTATTTGAGGTCCCCTCGCCATCCTCTAGGCCCTGCCAAATTCTTCAAGTTTGGGACTCTCTCTCTCAGAACGATGGGGCCTAATTCTTCTCCCCTGTTGTACTTTGGGCTCTCTGGGTCACTCCCCTTGGACTCCCTCTTTCGCACAGTAGATTAGTCTTCTGACTCTCGCTGCTTCCAAGTATGGTGGAGAATCCCCCCCACTGTCCTGATTGGGTGGAGGTTTTTCAGGACCTCAATTAATGCTTCTTTTTCCTCTGCAAAGCAAACCGAGTGGTCCCTTTGTAGATGATGTGTCTAGCTCCCCAATTGGCTCCTCATAGGAGCTTTCCTGGTCAGATACATCAGTCATAATATTTTCTAACCTGTACAGGGATGCCCTTCCATCAATCTCTGATGGGCAGTGACCGCCTGTTCAATCATGCAGGGCCTATGCTAGGGAGAATTCTCTGTTAAGGCTAATTTCCCAAACCTAGTGAGTCCCCCAGCAGCTTTGCTGGATTTTTGGGGTTTGTTTTTTCTCCTGCTAAGAGTGAGACTCTCTTTCTCCCACTCTTAGGCATGATTTGAGAGTGTCCTTTTACTGTTAATGTGTTTTATGGGCTATGGGGTCTTTTACTCCATAGGGCTTCATGTGTTTTTGGTATGTGTGATACACAGCACCCTTAGTGCAGTAACACAGAGGTGTCATAGTGACCCCCAAACATAGACTCCATACCCTGGGACTGACTACTGTCTCCCAGGGCATGTAAAGTCACCATTTACTTTACTAGTTTTAAATTGTGAACAGAACCAGTACAAACCATCATATTGTGGAAGTACTGGTAGGGGTAATTCGATTGCCCCTGGGTCTGTTTTTCAAGGGGGCACTGTCCAGTCCCCCCTTGTCGAGTTTATCAGAGATGGTGGCAGTGGATACCACGCAAAATATTCCATCGGAATATTTCCTATGGGATTTTCCCATTGATTTTAAACGCACCACTTTTTGGTGCAATGTTAAAGATACCACTGGGTTATTTATTACATTTTAATTCCCTGGTTGGGTCTTTTTGCCAGAACTCTGTTCTAAAATGGCGTTTGTGTCTCTCTCTGTGACTCCAACTAAGTTTGAGCCCTTTGTTCCACTATTTTGGCGGGCTTCTCCACAGAAGCCCTCCAAGTGGTGCCACTCTGTCTGGGCTCCTTAGGAGGGGTGTAGAGGGGATTACGCACCCTGGACTGCGTTGCCTCGGCAACCCAAGTCGCACTCTCTTCTGATTGGCCCAGTGGTGAGCCGCCCGGCTCACCCCTTAGCATGTGCGATTGACAGCTACGCTGATGAATGGGGGTTTTGCTGCATAAAAGCAGGGCCTTTGGGACTGGAACTTCAGAAGTCGCCACAGGACCTAAGAATCTGACGAGGAAGAAGCTGAGCCATCTGCAACCCGACGACACCACCGGTGAAGCCCTGCTGCACAAGCTCACCACTTTCCAACGACCGGGAACATCTTCATCTGGAGAGTCTGTCCCCATTTGAGCTGGGAGGAACAACCAGTTTGCCTTCTTTTTGCTCCCAGGAGCGTTCCTTAGTCAAATCGCCCGTGCCAAGCACCCCGGAGGCCGGATAGCCAAGCTCGCCACTTTTGACCGCGAATAAAAGGACCGCACCTTTTAATCGGGAACTCCGCGGCTGGTTTCATCCCTGGGCAGTGCAATGACTCCAAACTTCCTCTATGACGAGATCCTCCCTTCCTCTGACTGGAACACCAAGCTGCAACCACTGCCAGGAACAACTGCCCCCTGCTGGAACTTCCTTCCCATTTAAGGTACTGTGTCCTGCCTGGCCTCCCTTTCTACAGAGTGCTCAAGGTGTCCCCTAAATCCTTGTCCTCTATACTGGGTCGGCCCCAGACCTGCTAACTTTGCTTTTCTGAACTATTCCACTCCTTTTGTGACTTTTCTGCAAAGACTTTAAGTGCATTTCCACTGTTTGATCTTGGGCACATTCCGCCTTGCTCTCTCCAAGAGTGGGCCTGGCCTACGTACTTTTTACTCTACAGTAGACCCTGCCTTTCTTGACTTGCTGTGGTTTCTTAAAAGTGTTGGTATTGTAAGATTTCCATACTATGCCTTTTCTCTCCCTTTTTAACTGAATTATTGGAGTGCCATCTAATGTTACGTGCTCACCTCTGATTTGCAAATAAGTGGTGTCTTAACTTAGACTTGTCGAATAATTTAATTAGGGAGGTGTATATACTTCTAGTGACTGTGTTTGAACTTGCTCGACATATTAGTGCCAGTGTATTTTTACAAGTGTGTTATTAAATAAATAATTATATACTTTTATACCAAAGCTCTGGTCAGTGTTTTTGTTTGTGCTACTGTCTTTTAGTACCTAATGTGTATACTCTATATACTGCTTAACTCTTCTTGAGAGAAGTCTGACTGCTCAGCCACAGCTACCAGGTAAATCTGGGTGGTGCAGACAGCTACCAATTGGGTTTACTGCCAACACATGTAGTCTTAATCTTTTTGCAGTGTTCCCTAAGGGAACTGCACATGATTCTGCCTAACAGCCTACTTGAGTCTGACTATGGTCCCCGGTTATTGTGAATTGGTGGACGTGAAGTCAGCAGTGCCTTGTCAAAGTGGTAAATGGGTTTGAGGCCCTTGGTAGAGAGGGCCCCTCACTGTGGTCAGCAATGGCCCTGTCGCTCTCTTTGTGTTCGGGGTCCCTCAAGTTTCGACTCAACCTAACACACTCTTTTTCTAACAGTTCAAGTTTCTCCCTCTCAGTCCCGATCTCCTGACGATGGGCAAAGGCCTGAGCCTTTTACTCGCCGGGCTTGACTTGCCTCTTTTACCTTCCCTTGGGGTGCTACCTGGTTCTGGTGTCCCCTGTTCTCATCACAGAGGGCCTAATTTCTTTTCTGGGCCTCTTGTGTTGCATAGAAATACGCAGACCATTTTTGTTGCAGGAGCTGCCTCTCCTGACTCTGCACATTTTTGGCCTAGGTGGTCTCTTCTAGATCACCTTCTACTTGTCTTGTGTGCCCCATTTAAGTTTTCATGTTAAGTTTTTAGGTAGTCAGTCCAGAAGGTCTGACTCTCTTTTCTGTAGGTCTGTCTTTAATTTTCACACTTCCTGGCCTAGAGCATAATTTTCCTGATGCAGTGTGCTAATCTGTTCAGTCAGTTGATCTTTGTTTTACAGCGCCTAACTTCTGGCGTTCTGGCCCAAATTCTGTTTGGGAATGAACTGTTTCAATTATTCATTTATTATTCTCCTATTTCTCAATCTGTTTTTGTAGGGCGTCCATGTCCTCCAAGCAGACGCTATGTTATTTGTTGCTTTAATTTGCGTTGACTCTTTCAGGGGAATCAACCTTTTCCTGACACTCTTCTTTTAATGTAGCTAATTGGGCCTCTTGCTCTGAATTGATTTGTTGTACTGTCAACTCTTCTTTTAACTGTTTGAGGTTTTCAAATTCTTTCTCAGAATTTTGGCTCTTTTGCTATTTTATTATTTTTGTTTTGATTTTAAAAATATTTTTTTTTACCCGTTTTAATTCACTCTGGATTTGGTGTAAGAGCTCTGACTACTTCTGCGCAAGGGTTTTTCCTCGATACTTTTCTTCTATGTGGAAAAAAATTGTACTCAGTGAGTTGGACCAATTTATGCTGCTCCTCTTTGATATTCTGAGTCATATAAAACTCAGTCAGCTCTTGATGAGATAGGCCACTGTCCCGCCACACATCCATGCTTATGGAGGAGACCTGTTGCATCATGTCTGATAGCCAGGCCTCCTGATCTTGCTCTTCCCATTCCCCTCTAATGAAAAGTTTGGACAGAAGGTGCTGCCTAGCCATGTTTATCTCAGTAGTGCTCATTATGAAGAGTGTTCTTCCTTTATTTAATTATTTATGCAGGGACAAATCTGTATTCTGCTTTTGTCTCGTTCATGGTCACTTTTACTTTATTTTTACGCAGAGGCCTGATACTCTGGGTATATGTTTTGGAATGGCACTTTTACAGTGTAACAGTTTTCTAACCACAATAAGTATCACTAGCTTTGTTGGCTTAGCCTGCTGTGTGAAGCTGTCACTGGTGGAAACACTTATCTCAAACCCGGCACAAGCCCCCACTGTGTAGCGGATTATTACACTGCACACTCCAGCCAGAGACTTCTTTCCCTGACACTGAAGGTGGCGCACAATAAAACGCGCCATTTTATTTTTTATCTGAACCCTAGCTTCTTTTTGAGAAGGCACCCAACCCGTCTCCCAGCCACCTTGACAAATACTTGTGTCACAATGGACCATGAACCAGTCCAGTGTGTCGCAATGAAATATTTATTTATTTTCAGAATTCAAATTAAATGTTTTAGCAAAACAAAACTTAAGGTAGCAGCCACCACGGTGTGGCAATACAAATGCAAAATCTGATAATACAGTTAATTCTCTCCTAATTAATTCTCTCCTAACACAATGTACATACACCATTTTAAGAGAAATGGAAACAAAATCACTTTTCTTTACTATCAGATGGCAGATAGGTTATGCACTCCCCCTGCAACACGTTTCCCAAACACTTGCTGACTAAATTTTGTGTGGATGTAAAGCAGTGGCAAGGAGTTAGAAAGAAGAGGGGAAACATCATTGTTTAAATTCGACCCACCACCCCAGAATGGGAAGCCAAACGAAAAATGAAAACCTTCAAAATGGGCGAAATGGCATACTCAGATTTACAGTTTGCTTATCGATCAGTTTACACTTGTGGTAGGATCACTAGGACAAAATTTGTGTGGCTGTGCTAAAGAGACAAGGAAGCTAACAGGCTACTGAGCAGGGCACTAAAGCAACATGAACATAGGTGAGAATCACCTTTGGGAAGGAAAACAATGCAGCAAAATCACACACGGCAGAATTGCAATTTCTTATTTAAAATGGGCTTTAAACTGCAAACGGGTAAGAAACTGGGCTTAGCAATCAAAGTCGGAAATTGTTTTTTGGGATGGGGAACAGACATGGAACAGATAGGATTGTAAAGGGAAAGGATAACTGTTCATAGGATGCTAGTATGGGTTTTTCTATAGGAAATGCAAATCGGATTTTAAAGAAAAGCAAAGAAATGACACAATTTGTTTTTGTTGCACAATGACAGGTTATCCTGAAACTATATTTTAAGGACTATAATTAGTAAAACAATTTGGCAAAATTGGTGGTTTTGAATGGCAACAATAATTAATGTGAATTTTCAATCTGAAATGAATTGATTTACTCCAAATGCTACTAGGGATTTACACAGGTAAAAGAAAGAATTAGAAAGATGCTAACAGATATAGATGAACACAGATTCATCTAGGGAAAGGGTAAATGGAGGATACTGACAATCTGGGGAAACTACTAGGGCTTTTATAGGATTTGTATGGGATTTGAACAGGATACAAGGTAACAGAGCGGGATATGCAGTTTTGGGGTACGTGAGGATGTGCTAATTACAAAGTACACCTGATTAGGGTAATTAGGACAGCCAGCAAGGTCTCGGGATCGCAGGCTAAGAATCGGTCACAGTCAGCAGGGTCAAGAGCTCTGGTTACTGGGTCAGCTAGGCTTTCCGGCATGGGTCATCTGCACAAAAAGGTCTGGTCACTGTGGACAGTGGAATGGGTCAGCTGGGCAAAAGGTCTGGTCCTGGATTCTCCTAAAGGGGATCAGCAGCCTCTCCTCTTTTCTCCCTGGGTTACTAAGTATGCCTGGGTCTGGATGGGTGGTTTTGCCTGGACCTGGATCAGTGGTTTGTCTCTAAGTTTGGGTCTGAGTCAGAAGGTCAGGAAGTCTGTCTGTCAGTCAGGAAGCAAGCAAGCAAGTAAGCAAGTCAGGAAGTTCATTCAGTGCAGTACCTTGTGTCTCTCGGCCTCCTGCTTATATAGCCAGAGTGACATCCACCCATATCGTAAATGTCTGAAGTTTTTTTAACTTGCCCATCAAAGGGGATAGGCTAGGCTATTTATGTCGCCTCCTCCTTCTGGGCTGATTGGTTTGGGGGGGGGGAAGTGACCTCAGTTTAAGTGTGTGCGTTTTATGGCTTGCTTTGTCTCACCAGTTACATTTTACCAAAAATAGGTTATGGAGCCAAATCCTCATATTTACAATAGTCCCCATCATAAAAGTCAGATAGGCAAATCATATATTTCACAAGGAAAATGCTGGTTCGAACACCAATTCTGTGCGATGTTGCCTCGTCCTTGGGCACAATTTTGCAGTTTTCAGGAGAAACATAATATCTAAAATTCTGCAAATGGCTACACATATGCATACTAGTATTTGGTATATTTCCCCAAGTTTAATATTTGTGCCATTTATGCTTCCTCCAGAAATGCATTTTTCCTGCCACTTCAGTTTAACACATGCCAGAGAGATGCACATAGCCTTATTGTGCTTGTCCAAAAATAACATTAAAACTGACATAATATCACATTACTGCTTATTCAGGTTGCAGGGGAAAAATGTCCTAATATGAAAAGGTATTTAAATCAAATGGGCTGAATTTGTCCCAACTGTGGGTGGTCTTTCCGACCCCCAGCCAAAACTGTCTTCCTCCTAGGTCAGCTTGGACCAGGGTTTCCATTACTCCCCTTTGAAGACCTCCAGTGGGTGATGGGGTGAATGAAGAGGAAATCACACCTCTGGGCCAAAAACACAGGTCTTCACCCTTCCTTTGTCCTTGGGGGCAGTTCAGCCTGGCAGTTTGGGAGAACCTGCAATTATCACACTGTCGGGTCCATGGAACAGAGCACATGACCTTGCATTCTCAGTTCACGGGTAGATGTAATATTCGCCTTTCAGCCAAACTGGTTTGATAGAAAATGCCTTGGCCTCAGCCAGTCTGTTGAAGTCCTTTTTTGGAGAGGGGGAAACAGAGCACAATATGCATATATTTGCAGCCTCTCTCCCTAAATGTACAATTGTTTGTTTGTGAGCTGCAGTATTATATCACATTTAATTTTCCCAATGTCATTTTCTGCTTTGCAAAAGCAGATTTACCCATGTTAATTTTCTCTCCTGTTCATTTCACAAAATGTGTTTTTTACACATAGCTTCCTTGACCTTTACTTTCTCAAGAACTTTTTATAGATCTGGTCAGTTTCTGGACACGGAGATGTGCTTGAAAATGGTTTCTTGGTAATTGACACAAGGCAATAGAGCACATCTTTCCTTCTGAAGTACTTTGCGTGCATTGATTTATTTTAAAAAGTAAATACAAGCTGTGTGGACTTGAAGCAGAATTCTTTTGTTTTTCGTGGACTTTACTGATGAAACAATGCCTTTCTGGGAGGGATGGCCTTATTTGATGGTGTTCACAATGAAATACACGGACAGGGCTGTGTTTTACTAGAACAAATTTGTGTGATGTTTGAAATGAAAGTAGCACCAATGTGATGCCATTTTAAATGTAGGTCATTTTCCTGTGCAACCTTGAATGTTTAAATGACAAAACAGCACTGCAGAGTCATTCTGGCTTTCAGTTTTCTCTGGATCCACGTGAATGACAACACAATGCAGCTATTCTTGGGATGGCTGTGTTCCACTCTCTCCCCATATGTACTCAGCAAACAAAAGCACAGCCATTTTATTTTTGGGTGACTGCTGAAATGCAGTTTTTGTTGTAGGGAATTTCTGTTGGGGCTGTTAAATGTATCCCATAATTGTATCAATGAGCCGCCACCATCTCCACCCCAAGGTTTTAGTTCTTGAGCCCAATTGATTTTATGACCCCAATAAGACCGTTGAAACTACTTACTCAAACTGTCTCATAGCCTTCTGGTAAATGGGGTCTGCTTCGATCACACTATACTTTGCCCTGTCCACTCCAGGCCCAATCCATGCCCTGACATAATTGAAACCCGATGTCACAGCAGTAGACCTTCTGTGGGTGTGTTGCTTAAAAAAAATAAACATTGTTTGGAGACTCCTCCTTTCTGTGCATTGTTTATTGGGTGTCCCTTTAGAGTATCCTTTCCTGTCTAGATATAATTTCCTGAACCTGTTTCTGTATTTGAGGCCTGGGCATGCGCACACTGAGAACCAGCACCTCCTCATCTAAAATTCTTCAGAAGCAAGAGCCTGTGTACCGCATGTCAGTAGATTATGTTGCAGCCATTTTACACTCATCCAAAAACGTTGTTGTCCGAAGTATGTATGGTTTATGGTTATTGACATTTTAATGTTGGGGTGAGTGATGTGAAAATGAAGCCATGTATTTAGAGTCACACATACAGCCCTTTTTTATCACAGACTTTTAAAATCAAATTAGAGATCTCTGATTACTGTTATATTACTGAAATGCTCTAATTTAATACGAAGAAAACCATGAACATTCATTAGTTCTATTTCACCCCTTTCCCACTCTCATGGGTATTTTGAAAGATTACAATAGGAGTGTACCAGACTGTCCATCTTGGAATGATAACCTTCTATCAGGAAATCACTGTATGGTTAGTCTAGTATTGCTCCTTTTTTAAATACAAGTGAGGTGGTGCGAACAGAACGCCTGCAGCACAAGGCCAGTGGTCCCTCAGACTCCAGCGGGCTGGTCACACAGCAGTGTGCCAATATTGACAGTTTGAAACTACATTCTGGCAAGGCCTTCCCTAAATCCATGTGACAGAACTATTTTACTTGGGCAGCACCAAGGTTGCTTGTTTCAAATTAGAGTACTTCTGTAAAGTACTTCAATTACTGTTAGGAAAGATTCTGTTTGGACACCATAGACTGACTTTGACATAGAAGCACAGCTGCACTCTGGGCTTTTGCTCACTTTTTATGGGCAAACTGACATGCCCTTAAGACAGTCAGTACTGGGAGAATTGTTTCCCTTAGTCCTATTCCAATGTTGCAACTTTTCTGCAACATGTAACAAGTGTGCAATGTATCTTACCATACAGCACACTTGGGTCTGTAGTCATTTCCAAAGGCCTAGATACTCCCGATGGACTTTTTGTGCAGATGCGTCATGGACAGGGCTGGTGGCAGCTATCTTTTTGCATTATTTCTAACCCTTTCCTGCCCTGTTAACCGCGTTTGGCACAAATGGGTGGCCTGGCTCCAAAATGGCCATGCCACAAGGTTCTTTGTCCTCTCCTTTGGCCATCTTGCCCCTTCACCTTCCCCAGGTCAAGTTGAAACGGGTGAGTCCTTATTTGGTCATGCATTTTCCCGTGAAACGCAATGCTTTCACAGGCTTCTGCATGCCTTGTGTGTGTGCCTCCAGGATGTGGGATGGAACGTCTGGTTCCAATACACATCCTGGGTGCCAGAGAGTCTGGAGTGTGGAATGTGGGAAGGCAGATGAGTATGCAAATAGCAGCAAAATGAGGGAGAGCAGGATCTTTATAACAAAGGACTTGGCAGAAATGGGAATGAAAGGCAGGGGGATTAAGAGAATGAGTCAACAGGGAATGACTGTTCAAAAAGAGTAGGATAGGGAGAAACTGCTTGTAAGGAAAGGGAGCGCAAAATGAATGCTGTACAGGAGAAAAAAAGGAAGCAGGAGGGAAAGGAGTAAAATCAGAGCATATTTGTGATGTGGGCAGGTGCTTTTCCTAGCTGTCCACCTATACGCAGTCACAGATCCAATAGATAAATTAACACGAAACAATTAAATGCAGCCACTTAGATAAGGTTGTATTGAAATGGGCCAGAAAGAATCACATGGTTGACAAATTCCCTTTGTGTGAGTTCTCTTTGTTAACCTTATACCAAGTTGGCAGCTAAACAAGCCCAGGTGAAACCCAAGGTCTGGGAACAGAGCTGGGTGTCTGTAGGGTGGCCAACCACTCAACATTTTGCAGAACTGTCCCAATTCATGGGCTGTGTCTTGGACACAGGCAGCGTGAGACAGGCATAAGGCCTGACTCTTCTCCACTTTAGCAGTATCAGCTGTCCAAAGTCTTCCCAGCTCACCTTTTTCATGTGATAGTTAAAAGTGCAGAGAAGCACAGCGTCTTTCCCACTGCTTCCCCAGGTTCAGCTTTATGTCAACATCATTTGAATGAACCAAATAAAGTGTGATGACCCAGACACAGGGGCGCCTTGCCCCTTCACCTTCCCCAGGTCAAGTTGAAACGGGTGAGTCCTTATTTGGTCATGCATTTTCCCGTGAAACGCAATGCTTTCACAGGCTTCTGCATGCCTTGTGTGTGTGCCTCCAGGATGTGGGATGGAACGTCTGGTTCCAATACACATCCTGGGTGCCAGAGAGTCTGGAGTGCCATGAATGACTGGGACCACCGTGATCTGTGATTGGTCCACCTATGGAGTGGGTGGTTGTCAGCAGATCTTGCATTGGTTCCTCTTCATTTTGGCACAAAGGGAACTTTGGATAAGAGGAAGCCAAAAACGCCCATACCATGTTGATCTGAGTTCTCACTGAATGATTGAATGAATGAATGAAGGAAGGGATCCAAGTATCCTGAAACTACAAAGCCGAGTTCAGGAACTGTTGGTGACCCGCTGGAATGTTTGGCACACTGAGCCCGCTGTCGTTCCGTGAGACCTCTCTGCATCTGATCGTCCTAGAAGGTCTACGAAGACGCTTCGACCCATTGGAATAGTGGAACTATTCTCGGCACCTTCACCAAGACCTGCAAGTAAGCTTTCTCTGAAGTGTCCCTGGGCCAACAAGTGGGCTGACCAGCTTACCCAGTTGCCTTGCTCTGTCACCGCTACCCTTTCAAGGAGGCCCTCTAAACTTGGTATACTGCTAGCACTGTGTCCGTGGTCCCCTCACACCGAATTTCATACACTTGGCGTTCCCAGGACTGAAGTGAGACGAGTGCGCCATGACTGGAGTAAACTCGGTTACCATGTTGCCCAGCTGCAGCAACGATCATTGCAGCTGCGCTGCATTTGTGACCCTCTTGCCCCTGAAGCCTGCTGCAGTGGAACTGGGGTGATTCATCCACCCAGAACGGAGAAATTGCCACTGTCCCGTTTGGGAATCATGACTGTATCTTCAGAACTGAAAGCCGCAGAGACGTAATTTTTGCCGCATTCAAACCTGCAAGCGAAGGGGACTGAATTGGCGAAGTTTGGGTCCACTTGCGTCTGGGACCGGTGAGTACTTTAAACCTTAACCAGTGGCCCCTGGTGAAAGGGCCCCTTTTTATGCACAAGTGGCCCCTGCAGGCCCCTCTCCTTTCCACTGCTAGTCTGAACTAGCAACATCATCCCAAACTCTGCAACTGCCTCTGCCTTCAAGTGGAGGTCCTCCTTTAATAGTGAGAACTTATTCTTCATCGCCTCATCCACCTTCCCGAGCTGCTAGAGACCCCACTTTGCCCATTGGGACAACCGTGTGCACTTGCATTGCATGTACTATTGAGCACAAGTCAGCCCTCTTCTTTGGGCTTGAAATGCCTCTTAGTTGTATTGTTGATGTTGAAGGGGCCTAAAGACTACCTGCACTGCCTGTGTTCCTTCCCCTCTAGGTTGTGGACATAGTTTGTGCATTTAATCCTTTTGGACCCCAATGGTCTTGTATATACATTGTATTGATAGTGTTATGCTGGTTTACTTAGTGTTACTGTGATTCTTTTGCTGTGGTCTGAGTTACAAAGGCCTTCTAATAAATGTGTCTATAGTTTTAATATAACACCTGTCTGGGAGTAATTTGTAAGTATCCTTGCTCTGTGTGCTCACCGAGGTCTTTCAGTCACCCTCACCCCTCCTTAGACCTAGTCTTGACCGCCTGCCAAAGCTACCTTGATTGGACTGGCTTGTCCAGAGGTTACCCTGTTTCAAGAAAATAGGCTGGCCTTCTGAACATCTGCCCACCAAGTCAGAGTTCAGAAATCCATCTTAAAAATTACTATGGAGAGGGGTTTTGTCGTGTGGCAGAGGGGATGTTTGGGAGTGACGTGTGCAAGTCGTGGATAGGGAGGGGTGCATTCTAATCTTTTGCCCTGTGCACCAAGTTGGCTAGAAATTTCCCCACCACCCTCCCCTGTACATTCTAGTCAATTTGATACAACATACCCTAACGCTTTGGTGTTAATAGGAATTGTAACAACCATACTCCTCATTCTCAAACTGTGGGAATACACACTGGACCCATTTTAGCATCAATCTGTTACTCATTATTTACAAAGTCGAAATGTTGGAGCCTCCATTGGCCCCTCCCTGTACTTTCTACTTGCGTACCCCTTCCTAAATAAGACTCCTGTAGACACCACTGTTGTCTGCCTATTGGAAGGCAGACCAACCCTTTTCGGGGCTCATAAATAGGTTGCCAGATAAAAGGTGACTGAACTAATGTGCTGCATTGATGTTTATGACTAGTCTGTTGTGGGATGGGTAATGCCACATCAGTAAGTATATTCTATGAGGACTTGGAGCACATTCTAGCCTTTGGGCTCATGGAGGCAGAGCTTGGAGTGGGAACAGTTGCACAATGATGAACTTTAGGGACAAATGCTTTATTTTTTTTATTTTTATTTTTTAAAGTTTCCTGTGTTGGGGTTAAGACTGTAGCTAGAGACAGCTGGGTCTCCTCACAAGGTTTTGCTGTCAATGGTGGTGATATTCAATGATCAAGCCTGAAGCTAATGTTGGAAATTATAGGGTTCAAGGTAATTGGAAGAGGCATTACAGGAGGTGATATCATGGGATAATTCCTACAGCATGGAGAAACATTTTGTACATATCCCCGGTGTTCTTACCCCCACACACTTGCATTGTCATTGAACATCACAGACTTAAAGGAGTTAACCTTATCTCTAAACGTACTGGGATTACCTACTTTTTTTGTGGGTGCTGCGTGTGCTACTTGAAAGACCCCCCTCACCCCCCTGCAATGCAGAGGTAATAAAGGCAGGATGGTAAGGGAGAAAAGTAGAGAAGGGGCAGGTAACATTAACACTGAGTGGATTGTGGGGAACACAGACAATAAGGTGATTGAAGGGAGCTAGGCGAAGGTAAAAGTGAATGGGTACAGAGAATGAACGAGGACAAGACAATGGGGAAATAGTTAATGAGGTACAAGAGTGGAGAAAATACAGGGTAAAGAGGATTAGATGTTGGGTAAATATAGAGAAGGGGTTTAGGAGTGTACAGAGAATGGGGAATAATGGAGGCTTAAAGAGTTGGGGAGATGTGAAGAGTAAGGGAGAGAAGGGTAGCACGTGAGACTTATGGAGAGTGGAGGTGCAGCAATGTAAAGGCAAATGGTGTGTGTGATGTGGGAAAATGAAGGAGGGAAAATGGAGTGAAGGAAGGCAGATGAGTATGCAAATAGCAGCAAAATGAGGGAGAGCAGGATCTTTATAACAAAGGACTTGGCAGAAATGGGAATGAAAGGCAGGGGGATTAAGAGAATGAGTCAACAGGGAATGACTGTTCAAAAAGAGTAGGATAGGGAGAAACTGCTTGTAAGGAAAGGGAGCGCAAAATGAATGCTGTACAGGAGAAAAAAAGGAAGCAGGAGGGAAAGGAGTAAAATCAGAGCATATTTGTGATGTGGGCAGGTGCTTTCCCTAGCTGTCCACCTATACGCAGTCACAGATCCAATAGATAAATTAACACGAAACAATTAAATGCAGCCACTTAGATAAGGTTGTATTGAAATGGGCCAGAAAGAATCACATGGTTGACAAATTCCCTTTGTGTGAGTTCTCTTTGTTAACCTTATACCAAGTTGGCAGCTAAACAAGCCCAGATGAAACCCAAGGTCTGGGAACAGAGCTGGGTGTCTGTAGGGTGGCCAACCACCCAACATTTTGCAGAACTGTCCCAATTCATGGGCTGTGTCTTGGACACAGGCAGCGTGAGACAGGCATAAGGCCTGACTCTTCTCCACTTTAGCAGTATCAGCTGTCCAAAGTCTTCCCAGCTCACCTTTTTCATGTGATAGTTAAAAGTGCAGAGAAGCACAGCGTCTTTCCCACTGCTTCCCCAGGTTCAGCTTTATGTCAACATCATTTGAATGAAACAAATAAAGTGTGATGACCCAGACACAGGGGCGCCTTGGTAAGCACTGTTGTCCCTTAAAAGGTGCGATTGATGGGTGATGATAAACGGGAGTATTATGCTGCATGCTGTGCAAAATAATGGTTCAATCAGATTGCCTTATATTGAATTCTTTCACTGTGAATACTGTTAGGAAAGATTTCATTTGTGTAATTTTCCCTCAATTTATTTTGCTTTTGTTTGGCTTTCCTATCCTGACTTATTCCAGTGGAGCCCAGCCTTCATCTGAACTCCCCAGGGCTTTTGCTCACTTGTTATGGGGAAACTGATACGTCCTTCACTGTCAGTACTGTCACTGTCAGTACTGGGAAACCTGGTTTCCCTTCGTCTTTGACTATGTTGCCATTTCCTAGTAACTTTTTAACAGTGCACAATATACCTTCCAGTACCGTGCGCTGAGGTCCTTTTTGTTTTATAGCCCTTGATGCCCTTGAAGGATTTATTTTGATTGTACTTTTGTGCCTGGGATGAACTGGTGGCAGCAGTTACTTTTTTAATGTTTTCTTTACTGAATGACACTGAGTTTACTGCATTTGGCTGAAGACTGTAACCAGGTCTGAAAATGTCCCTTGCCTTCACCCAGGTCGAGTAACTCAGGTTTTACTTATTTGGGCATGCAACCAAAAACCTATCTCTTTTGCAGGTTTAAGCCTGTTGCATGTCTGGGCCCAGGAAGAAGACTGGGATTGTCTAGTCCCAATCCACACTACTGGTGCCAGGATGACTGAAGTGCATGAATGACTGAGACCACCGTGGACCATGATTGGTCCCTTACTGGATCAGATCTTTAATTAGAAGTCCTTGATTTTGGAAAAGCTAATGTTGGCTAAGAGAAGGGGCTCTACATCCATTCCAGGCCGATCAACTGAGTTCTCACCAAACTACAGAATGAGTCAAGCCTCATGCATGAAGAATTGGACTTGTGTAACTGCCAGAGACACTTGAGAATGTTTTGGCACCTTTCGCCCTCTGCTGTCTCGTCAGACCCCTGCTTTCGTCTTCGAACCATAAGGTCTGCCAAGGTGCTTCGCCCCTTTGGGGTAGTGGGAACAACTACTCTTGGTGCTCCTTCGGAAGTGTTCCTGGGCCATCCAGTTAACTGTCCAGCTCTACCTCTGGGTATCCCACAGAACCGCCGCCATCTTGTGTGCATACCTGAGACTAGGGACTTGCTTTTGGTCCCGTGCATTCCCCTGCCAAATTTCACAGGCCTGGCTTCTCTGGGTCCCGAATTAGGAGAGCGCGTAATGCTGCCTGCATCTGTGATTACTGCGTCACTACCTGTTTGTGATAGCTGCTGTAGATGCCTTGCTGTTTTGCTCTCCCGTGCCCTGAAGCCTGCTGCACCAGAAATGTCTTCATACTGCCTTCGGAAACAGAGAAAAGGCAACTGTCCTGTCATGGACTATCATTCTTTCCTGCAGTCGCTGAGAGCTAGAGCGCCATGACTGCAGGACTCGAACCTACTAGCGACCTTGACTAAACTGGCAAAGTTTGGTCTGGACTGTGCCAAGGGTCAGTGAGTACTTGCATCACTTACCAGTGGCTCCCTGGCACAACCCATCACTTTTACGCACGATTATCCCTTCAGTAATCTTTCATGGCTGGGTTAGCCTGCGCTCCCTAGCTATTCCCACCTTTTGAAAACTGCTCTGCCGCCAAGGGCAGATCTTACTCGAATAGATGGAACCAATTCTTTATCTCCTCAAGCCCCTTCTTGACTTACTACATCCCTCCCAAGAAGACCCGCTTTTTGCTTCACCTGCACAATCATGCTGAACTCGAAAGTTAGGGAACAAACTTTGAAGAATTGCCTAATGCTATTAATGTTTCAACTCAAACCTCTCAACAGGGTGTGTGTGTGTGTGTGTGTGTGGGTGTGGGTGTGTGTGGGTGTGGGTGTGTGTGTGTGTGTGTGTGTGTGTGTGTGTGTGTGTGTGTGTGTGTGTGTGTGTGTGTGTGTGTGTGTGTGTGTGTGTGTGTGTGTGTGTGTGTGTGTGTGTGTGTGTGTGTGTGTGTGTGTGTGTGTGTGTGTGTGTGTGTGTGTGTGTGTGTGTGTGTGTGTGTGTGTGTGTGTGTGTGTGTGTGTGTGTGTGTGTGTGTGTGTGTGTGTGTGTGTGTGTGTGTGAGAGAGAGAGAGAGAGAGAGAGAGAGAGATAAAGGGACGTTATGGTTCCAAGTAAAACCGAAAAACCCCTGAAATTCACCAGTTATGGTAAACTAAGCAACCATAACTCGCGCCACCACCGTGCACTGATAAAACTAACACCTCGGAAATCAAAGATGACATCACAAATGTCATTGATGACATCACTAATGACATAACATGTGCATTTGCTTTTCATGAATAGTGAGTACAAGGGATTGTTATTATAATGTTGACAACGTGTCAAGGGTCATTGGAATAAATATCATGAGCTACTGTCACGGCCGTTGACCGCTGGCGGGTGTGGAGGAGGTGGAGACTGGGCCGCCACGTTACTATCTATGTGAGTTTGCGGTCTAGTGTTTGCTTCCAAGATGTCTGCTGCCGAATAGTATTTACTATTCGGCGGTAGGCGGCTCGGCGCGTTGCAGCGTAAGTTTTTTTCTCTCCGTTGCTTAGCGCTCGTATTGTTCATTCCTGGGTGGTTCACCCGCCTGTTTGTTTGCCTTCCCTTGTTTTTGTTCCCCCCCCGTTTTTCTCTTTGCCTTCCTTTCTTCCCTCCTCAAGATTATTCATTGTTTTCTCTGTGCTTCGCTCCAAGTTTTGCCTTTTTTCTTTTGCTCCTCCTCCTTAATTTGTCTGCAACCTCGGCGCCCGGTTGGATTTCACTGGTGCCTTACAATAGTGTTCGGGTGCCCTCATCTGATCTCTGCTGCACCCCGAGTGGAAGGGGCTTCCTCCGACCCTATTCCCCTCTGGTCCTAGTCTTCCAGGATTCTACACATTGCCGACTACCTTCTACAGCTTGTCTTCAGCGACCATCTCCATTCTGACTAGGGTTTTTTTCTGCCAAAGGCTTTTTCCCCTTCTGGCTGTCATGGAGGGGGGGTCATGGTGGTTCCCAGACACTGGGTCACGGTGGCTTCCTTTCGGGGCAGACCTTATCTGCATGAAAAGAAAAAGCCTGGCTCTCGAAAACTTTGAAGAAGGAAATCAGACATTTCCACATCATCAGGTGAGGAGGAGGTAGTGGAGGGAAAGATAGGGAAATTGCCACATTCCAACACTGAAGAAGAGAATAGATCGGAACCTCTAGCAATTCCCATCAGCCAGCTACCTAGCATTGACAGCTACTTAGTGCATTAAGCAATGCATTGATATAAATAGCATTCTATTATGAAGTTCTATCAAGTATACTAAGCTACTCATGTAGAAACATAGGCATTGTGTGCAGCATACATGATGGAGGTGCAATATTCATAATCTTGCCATGTTGAATAGTGAAATGATAACTGCTTTCTTATTAGAGTTTTGCATACTGTGAAACATGTAATAAGTAGCTAATGAAACCCACTTACTACATAATTGCATTATTACAGACAAAACACAGAGACAACAACACATTCAATTATTAGTACATACAGGGAAAGTGAAGTAAGCAAAAAAGCAGCAGTAGTAGCAGAAAGTGTTCATAACCTAACTGATTATCTTAATGCAGAGAAATGATTGGTCTGTTTCAAAGCTGCTACTTACCCTATGTATATGTAACACATGATGTGACTGGACCCTAAGGAAAGTAGTGTGAATACAATGTATACAAATATGAGCATATACAGGGAAAGTGCAGTAATAAAAAACAGAACTATTAGAAAGTGCTGATAACCCTACTGATTATCTTCATGCACAGAAAGGATTGCTGTCTTTCAAGCCTGTGTCTTTCCCTATGTATATGCTTCATATGATGTGACTGGACCCTAAGGGAATTACTTTAAGAACATACTTGAAGGATAAGTCTACAAATATAGTACCTTTTCAATTTTTGGTTCCTGACTGTTAATGAAGAAAACCATGTGGCCTAGATATGTCAGTAAAGGACAAAAGGGGGAGCCAGACATGTGATGTCATCTTTGATGTCCTGGTTGTTAGTCCTAGCAGTGCATGGTGGTGGCGCAAGTTATGGTTGCTTAGCTTACCATAACTGGTGAATTACAGGGTTTTTTTGGTTTTACTTGGATCCATAACCTCCCTTTAACAACGTTTTTTTTTTACTGAATATACATTTTCATATTGTAAATTTGATATATGTTTACTAGGATTCCTTTTACTTTATATACATGTAACATAGAACATACTGAACCCCCTGCTAATGATTTTGATGTCCGCGGACTGTGCGTAGGTCCGCGAACGGACGCAGACAATATCAACACTACCCAAAAACTCAGGGGGTATCTTGTATTGTTCTATCATGCCATATATACACTGCACAAGTTCAAAAAGCAGCACATAAACACATTATATATAATAATAAATAAGAAGCGGAACCTATATATCTAACACATCAACCATCCATTTAAATACCATATGTAGTAAAATGGAATATACCAAAACAAAAAAGATATGCCTCAGCATAATTACCTCACAGAAACTGCAGAGCTAGAAGCAACAGTAGACCTACACAACAGTAAGAATACAACTTACCAGAAACTAGTAAGTAAACTTCATTTTTCTTATATATTTCTAAACTTTTTGTATTGGGTACACTAAAATGTATATATTTTTATTTTTCACACAGAAATGTGCAGTACTTTGGAATGGCTTGAAGAAAATGTTCCACGTGAGGAAATGTCTGAAGACAGTGGGCCTCATTAGGACCCAGGCGTTAAGGGGTTAACGGTGCCGTAAAAGGTGTTGGTGCCGTTAAACCCTTAACGCCTTACTACGAGGTCCCTTTGCGGGACCCGACCTTAACGGCTGGTCTAGACCAGCCGTTAAAGTAGGGGCCCGCAAAGGGACTCTCTGTAAGTATGGTACCGCAATTTGCGGTACCGCCTTCCCCATACCCATTATGCCCTATGGGCCAAAAATGGGAATGGGGAAGGGTCATGGTGGCATGGGGAATTACCGCCCTGCCAACCTTGGAATGGGGTGGTAATTCCCCATTGCGCCATGGCGGACTCCGGCATCGACCATGGTGCTAATGGTTTTTCTGCCAGAGTCCTAATGAGGGCCAGTTATACTGATGGTAGACACTTCCCTATATAAGCAAATTAATAATAATTACTTTATGTGTACTTAACATATATATTTATTTTTAACAGACCATACAAACATTGAAAATAATACACCCAAAGACACATTGAAATAGACTTTGCAACGCATGGAACAGAAAATTGACATGCTCAAGGAAAATTTCAATGTTTTGAAACAGTTTGTGGAGGACCACATAAAAGAAAAAATTAAATATCATTGTCCCACATATACCTGTTCCCCCTCTCCATGTCCCAGTCAACAATCCCCAAACCCTCAAAACCAAGAAAGACGTTTTGATGAGACTTACATCCCCTCATCCCCTTCCATCGATCCTCTCCAAAACCCTAATTCCCCTGTATTTGTATCCGTTTCTGCTTCCCCCCTCTCTTTCATAAATTGTGTATATGTATATAATAAAAAAAAAAATTATGTTTCTTTTAATGAAATTCTTTGTCTTATTTTTTTTTTTTAACAGTTAAAATGTCCGCGGACAGCGCGCCTGTCCGGGCTGTCCGTAATTAACAAAATGGGGATGTCCTAAGGACACTATACGTGTCCGTACCGTTAGCAACCAAGATGGAACTGTTCTTAGAACACGCACTGTGTCCGGGATGTCCGTAGTCAAACAAAATGGAGGTGTCCTAAGGACACTATAACTGTCCATACAGTCTGCAGAACATCTACGCACATGCGCACCACACCCGTAAATCCTGCGAACATCGTGCCTGTCCGTAACTGTCCGTCTCACTTTTAATTTGTTTGAGGACCCGAACACCGTCTGTAGAACACCCGCGCGCATGCGCATGACCGTTCCCGTGCATTTGGTGTCCTGTGGACACCCGTTCCCTTCGCAGACGTAGTCCCGATGTCATCATGTGACTGCACCCACGCTCAGCGTGTGTCCTAATTTGCGGACACTGTTTGGTTCCCCAACATTTTAAAAACGTATTCAGACAATCCAAATTATTTTACAGTACAAATTCACCATTGCACATGTCCCAGACAATGAACCTGGCTTTCCACATACTTTTTGGAACTTTTTGAACCTTTTTGGGTGTTCGATCTGTTCGTGAAGCGCACCCCCTCACCCTTATAAAAGGCAACCCCCCAGAGCTGATCTTAGTTGTACTTCTGGCTATTGCAGATTGACTTTTGCTGCCTTTGCTGCTCTTGCCGAGATTATCTCATCAACCCTGATGGCATCCATGGCTGCTGTTGCTACATCTGCATCAGAAACACCCCCAAACCCTCCTCCACCACCACAAACTCCCCAAGGACCTGCAGAGGGGAACAGGCGTGAGGATGTAGAGAACGAGGATGAAGAGAATGAGGTCGAGGAACTCCCTACTACCAGCACTCACCGGGAGTCTTGAGTGTGACAGTTGTTTACCATTCATGGTAAAGTACCAAAAGTATGTGCGAACAAGGTCACTTGCAACCAGTGCAAAATGGTGCTGAGTCATGGGAGACATGGTTCGTACAGCTTTGGTATGACATCCATGAAGCGACACCTAACATCGTTCTGCAATGCAGACATTCGCAAGGTTGTACCTTGTGATAAACGTAGTAGGTTGAGTTCCTCTACAGCATCCTGCATTTCCTCTCCTCTCACCACAAGAGACACTCCTGTGGGAGAGCGCAACCCTCCAGCTGCTTCACAAGCCATTCACGATGCTGTTTTTGGGTTTGGGTTTTGGCTGGCCCCGCCTCCAAAACCATGACCAGCCTCCAAAACCATGCCCCACCTCCAATACCATGGTTTTGCCTGGCCCCGCCTCCAATACCATGGTTTTGGCTGGCCCCGCCTCCAATACCATGGTTTTGGCTGGCCCCGCCTCCAATGCCATGGTTTTGGCTGGCCCGGCCTACAGTACTATGGTTTTGGCTGGCCCCGCCTCCAATACCATGCCCCGCCTCCAATACCATGGTTTTGGCTGGCCCCGCCTCCAATACCATGGTTTTGGGTGGCCCCGCCTCCAATACCATGGTTTTGGCTGGCCCCGCCTCCAAAACCATGCCCCGCCTCCAATACCATGGTTTTGGCTGGCCCGCCTCCAATACCATGGTTTTGGCTGGCCCCCGCCTCCAATACCATGGTTTTGGCTGGCCCCTGCCTCCAATACCATGGTTTTGGCTGGCCCCCGCCTCCAATACCATGGTTTTGGCTGAACCCTGCCTCCAATACCATGGTTTTGGCTGGCACCGCCTCCAATACCATGGTTTTGGCTGGCCCCGCCTCCAATGCCATGGTTTTGGCTGGCCCCACCTCCAATAACATGCCCCGCCTCCAATACCATGGTTTTGGCTGGCCCCGCCTCCAATACCATGCCCCGCCTCCAATACCATGGTTTTGGCTGGCCCCGCCGCCAATACCATGGTTTTGGCTGGCCCCGCCTCCAATATCATGCCCCGCCTCCAATATCATGCCCCGCCTCCAATACCATGGTTTTGGCTGGCCCCGCCTCCAATACCATGGTTTTGGGTGGCCCCGCCTCCAATACCATGGTTTTGGCTGGCCCCACCTCCAATACCATGGTTTTGCCTGGCCCCGCCTCCAATACCATGGTTTTGCCTGGCCCCACCTCCAATACCATGGTTTTGCCTGGCCCCGCCTCCAATACCATGGTTTTGCCTGGCCCCGCCTCCAATACCATGGTTTTGGCTGGCCCTGCCTCCAATAACATGGTTTTAGCTTGCCCCGCCTCCAAAACCATGCCCCACCTCCAATACCATGGTTTTGGCTGGCCCCGCCTCCAATACAATGGTTTTGGCTGGCCCCGCCTCCAATACCATGTTTTTGGCTGGCCCCGCCTCCAATACCATGGTTTTGGCTGGCCCCGCCTCCAATACCATGGTTTTGGCTGCCACCGCCTCCAATACCATGCCCCGCCTCCAATACCATGCCCCGCCTCCAATACCATGGTTTTGGCTGGCCCCGCCTCCAATACCATGCCCCGCCTCCAATACCATGGTTTTGGCTGGCCCCGCCTCCAATACCATGGTTTTGGCTGGCCCCGCCTCCAATACCATGGTTTTGGCTGGCCCCGCCTCCAATACCATGGTTTTGGCTGGCCCCGCCTCCAATACCATGGTTTTGGCTGGCCCCGCCTCCAATACCATGCCCCGCCTCCAATACCATGCTTTTGGATGGCCCCGCCTCCAATACCATTGTTTTGTGTGGCCCCGCCTCCAATACCATGGTTTTGGCTGGCCCCGCCTCCAATACCATGGTTTTTGCTGACCCCACCTCCAATACCATGCCCCGCCTCCAATACCATGGTTTTGGGTGGCCCCGCCTCCAATACCATGGTTTTGGGTGGCCCCGCCTCCAATACCATGGTTTTGGGTGGCCCGCCTCCAATACCATGCCCCGCCTCCAATACCATGGTTTTGGCTGGCCCCGCCTCCAATATCATGGTTTTGGCTGGCCCCGCCTCCAATACCATGGTTTTGGCTGGCCCCGCCTCCAATACCATGGTTTTGGCTGGCCCCGCCTCCAATACCATGGTTTTGGCTGGCCCCGCCTCCAATACCATGCCCCGCCTCCAATACCATGGTTTTGGCTGGCCCCACCTCCAATACCATGGTTTTGCCTGGCCCCGCCTCCAATACCATGGTTTTGCCTGGCCCCACCTCCAATACCATGGTTTTGCCTGGCCCCGCCTCCAATACCATGGTTTTGCCTGGCCCCGCCTCCAATACCATGGTTTTGGCTGGCCCTGCCTCCAATAACATGGTTTTAGCTTGCCCCGCCTCCAAAACCATGCCCCACCTCCAATACCATGGTTTTGGCTGGCCCCGCCTCCAATACAATGGTTTTGGCTGGCCCCGCCTCCAATACCATGTTTTTGGCTGGCCCCGCCTCCAATACCATGGTTTTGGCTGGCCCCGCCTCCAATACCATGGTTTTGGCTGCCACCGCCTCCAATACCATGCCCCGCCTCCAATACCATGCCCCGCCTCCAATACCATGGTTTTGGCTGGCCCCTCCTCCAATACCATGCCCCGCCTCCAATACCATGGTTTTGGCTGGCCCCGCCTCCAATACCATGGTTTTGGCTGGCCCCGCCTCCAATACCATGGTTTTGGCTGGACCCGCCTCCAATACCATGGTTTTGGCTGGCCCCGCCTCCAATACCATGGTTTTGGCTGGCCCCGCCTCCAATACCATGCCCCGCCTCCAATACCATGCTTTTGGATGGCCCCGCCTCCAATACCATTGTTTTGTGTGGCCCCGCCTCCAATACCATGGTTTTGGCTGGCCCCGCCTCCAATACCATGGTTTTTTCTGACCCCACCTCCAATACCATGCCCCGCCTCCAATACCATGGTTTTGGGTGGCCCCGCCTCCAATACCATGGTTTTGGGTGGCCCGCCTCCAATACCATGGTTTTGGGTGGCCCGCCTCCAATACCATGCCCCGCCTCCAATACCATGGTTTTGGCTGGCCCCGCCTCCAATATCATGGTTTTGGCTGGCCCCGCCTCCAATACCATGGTTTTGGCTGGCCCCGCCTCCAATACCATGGTTTTGGCTGGCCCCGCCTCCAATACCATGGTTTTGGCTGGCCCCGCCTCCAATACCATGCCCCGCCT
This sequence comes from Ambystoma mexicanum, assembly GCF_040938575.1. Lineage (NCBI taxonomy): Eukaryota > Metazoa > Chordata > Amphibia > Caudata > Ambystomatidae > Ambystoma > Ambystoma mexicanum. The sequence goes on along the minus strand of NC_090928.1, from coordinate 373,316,576 downwards.
CCAATACCATGGTTTTGGCTGGCCCCGCCTCCAATACCATGGTTTTGGGTGGCCCCGACTCCAATACCATGGTTTTGGGTGGCCCCGCCTCCAATATCATGGTTTTGGCTGGCCCCGCCTCCAGTACCATGGTTTTGGCTGGCCCCGCCTCCAATACCATGGTTTTGCCTGGCCCTTCCTCCAATACCATGGTTTTGGCTGGCCCTGCCTCCAATAACATGGTTTTAGCTTGCCCCGCCTCCAATACCATGCTCCGCCTCCAATACCATGGTTTTGGCTGGCCCCGCCGCCAATACCATGGTTTTGGCTGGCCCCGCCTCCAATATCATGCCCCGCCTCCAATATCATGCCCCGCCTCCAATATCATGCCCTGCCTCCAATACCATGGTTTTGCCTGGCCCCGCCTCCAATACCATGGTTTTGCCTGGCCCCGCCTCCAATACCATGGTTTTGCCTGGCCCCGCCTCCAATACCATGGTTTTGCCTGGCCCCGCCTCCAATACCATGGTTTTGGCTGGCCCTGCCTCCAATAACATGGTTTTAGCTTGCCCCGCCTCCAAAACCATGCCCCGCCTCCAATACCATGGTTTTGGCTGGCCCCGCCTCCAATACCATGGTTTTGGCTAGCCCCGCCTCCAATACCATGGTTTTTGCTGACCCCACCTCCAATACCATGCCCCGCCTCCAATACCATGGTTTTGGGTGGCCCCGCCTCCAATACCATGGTTTTGGGTGGCCCCGCCTCCAATACCATGGTTTTGGCTGGCCCCGCCTCCAATACCAAGGTTTTGGCTGGCCCCGCCTCCAATACCATGGTTTTTGCTGACCCCGCCTCCAATACCATGGTTTTGGGTGGCCCCGCCTCCAATACCATGGTTTTGGGTGGCCCCGCCTCCAAAATCATGCCCCGCCTCCGATACCATGGTTTTGGCTGGCCCCGGCTCCGCCTCCAATACCATGGTTTTGGCTGGCCCCGCCTCCAATACCATGGTTTTGGCTGGCCCCGCCTCCAATACCATGGTTTTTGCTGACCCCGCCTCCAATACCATGCCCCGCCTCCAATACCATGGTTTTGGGTGGCCCCGCCTCCAATACCATGGTTTTGGGTGGCACCGCCTCCAATACCATGGTTTTGGGTGGCCCCGCCTCCAATACCATGCCCCGCCTCCAATACCATGGTTTTGGTTGGCCCCGCCTCCAATATCATGGTTTTGGCTGGCCCCGCCTCCAATACCATGGTTTTGGCTGGCCCCGCCTCCAAAATCATGCCCCGCCTCCAATACCATGGTTTTGGTTGGCCCCGCCTCCAATACCATGGTTTTGGCTGGCCCCGCCTCCAATACCATGGTTTTGGCTGGCCCCGCCTCCAATACCATGGTTTTGGCTAGCCCCGCCTCCAATACCATGGTTTTTGCTGACCCCGCCTCCAATACCATGCCCCGCCTCCAATACCATGGTTTTGGGTGGCCCCGCCTCCAATACCATGGTTTTGGGTGGCCCGCCTCCAATACCATGGTTTTGGGTGGCCCTGCCTCCAATACCATGCCCCGCCTCCAATACCATGGTTTTGGCTGGCCCCGCCTCCAATATCATGGTTTTGGCTGGCCCCGCCTCCAATACCAAGGTTTTGGCTGGCCCCGCCTCCAATACCATGGTTTTTGCTGACCCCGCCTCCAATGCCATGCCCCGCCTCCAATACCATGGTTTTGGGTGGCCCCGCCTCCAATACCATGGTTTTGGGTGGCCCCGCCTCCAATACCATGGTTTTTGCTGACCCCGCCTCCAATACCATGCCCGCCTCCAATACCATGGTTTTGGGTGGCCCCGCCTCCAATACCATGCCCCGCCTCCAATACCATGGTTTTGGCTGGCCCCGCCTCCAATACCATGGTTTTGGCTGGCCCCGCCTCCAATACCATGGTTTTGGCTGGCCCCGCCTCCAAAATCATGCCCCGCCTCCAATACCATGGTTTTGGTTGGCCCCGCCTCCAATACCATGGTTTTGGCTGGCCCCGCCTCCAAAACCATGGTTTTGGCTGGCCCCACCTCCAAAATCATGCCCCGCCTCCAATACCATGGTTTTGGCTGGCCCCGCCTCCAAAATCATGCCCCGCCTCCAATACCATGGTTTTGGTTGGCCCCGCCTCCAATACCATGGTTTTGGCTGGCCCCGCCTCCAATACCATGGTTTTGGCTGGCCCCGCCTCCAAAACCATGGTTTTGGCTGGCCCCACCTCCAAAACCATGGTTTTGTCTGGCCCTGCCTCCAATACCATGCCCCGCCTCCAATACCATGGTTTAAGCTGACCCCGCCTCCAATACCATGGTTTTGGCTGGCCCCGCCTCCAAAATCATGCCCCGCCTCCAATACCATGGTTTTGGCTGGCCCCGCCTCCAAAATCATGCCCCGCCTCCAATACCATGGTTTTGGTGGCCCCGCCTCCAATACCATGCCCCGCCTCCAATACCATGGTTTTGGCTGGCCCGGCCTCCAATACCATGGTTTTGCCTGGCCCCGCCTCCAAAACCATGGTTTTGGCTGGCCCCGCCTCCAATACCATGGTTTTGGCTGGCCCTGTCTCCAATACCATGGTTTTGGCTGGCCCTGCCTCCAATAACATGGTTTTAGTGGCCCCACCTCCAATACCATGCCCCGCCTCCTATACCATGGTTTTGGCTGCCCCGCCTCCAATACCATGCCCTGCCTCCAATACCATGGATTTGGCTGGCCCCGCCTCCAATACCATGGTTTTGGCTGGCCCGGCCTACAGTACTATGGTTTTGGCTGGCCCCGCCTACAGTACCATGGGTTTGGCTGGCCCCGCCTCCAAAACCATGCCAAGCCTCCAATACCATGGTTTTGGCTGGCCCCGCCTCCAATACCATGGTTTTGACTGGCCCCGCCTCCAATACCATGGTTTTGGCTGGCCCTGCCTCCAATACCATGGTTTTGACTGGCCCGCCTCCAAAACCAGGCCCCGCCTCCAACACCATGGTTTTGGCTGGCCCCGCCTCCAATACCATGGTTTTGGCTGGCCCTGCCTCCAATACCATGGTTTTGGTTGGCCCCGCCTCCAATACCATGGTTTTGGCGGGCCCGCCTCCAATACCATGGTTTTGGCTGGCCCCGCCTCCAAAACCATGGTTTTGGCTGGCCCCACCTCCAAAATCATGCCCCGCCTCCAATACCATGGTTTTGGCTGGCCCCGCCTCCAATACCATGGTTTTGGCTGGCCCCGCCTCCAATACCATGGTTTTGGCTGGCCCCGCCTCCAATACCATGGTTTTGGCTGGCCCCCGCCTCTAATACCATGGTTTTGGCTGGCCCCGCCTCCAATACCATGGTTTTGGCTGGCCCCGCCTCCAATACCATGGTTTTGGCTGGCCCCGCCTCCAATACCATGGTTTTGGCTGGCCCCCGCCTCTAATACCATGGTTTTGGCTGGCCCCCGCCTCCGATACCATGGTTTTGGCTGGCCCCCGCCTCCAATACCATGTTTTTGGCTGGCCACCGCCTCCAATACCATGGTTTTGGCTGAACCCCGCCTCCAATACCATGGTTTTGGCTGGACCCGCCTCCAATACCATGGTTTTGGCTGGCCCTGCCTCCAATGCCATGGTTTTGGCTGGCCCCACCTCCAATAACATGCCCCGCCTCCAATACCATGGTTTTGGCTGGCCCCGCCTCCAATACCATGCCCCGCCTCCAATACCATGGTTTTGGCTGGCCCCGCCGCCAATACCATGGTTTTGGCTGGCCCCGCCTCCAATATCATGCCCCGCCTCCAATATCATGCCCCGCCTCCAATACCATGGTTTTGGCTGGCCCGCCTCCAATACCATGGTTTTGGCTGGCCCCGCCTCCAATACCATGGTTTTGGCTGGCCCCGCCTCCGATACCATGGTTTTGCCTGGCCCCGCCTCCAATACCATGGTTTTGCCTGGCCCCGCCTCCAATACCATGGTTTTGGCTGGCCCCGCCTCCAATACCATGGTTTTGGTTAGCCCCGCCTCCAATACCATGGTTTTGGCTGGCCCCGCCTCCAATACCATGGTTTTGGCTGGCCCCACCTCCAAAACCATGGTTTTGGCTGGTCCCGCCTCCAAAACCATGGTTTTGTCTTGCCCCGCCTCCAATACCATGCCCCGCCTCCAATACCATGGTTTTAGCTGACCCCGCCTCCAATACCATGGTTTTGGCTGGCCCCGCCTCCAAAACCATGGTTTTGGCTGGCCCTGCCTCCAATAACATGGTTTTAGTGGCCCCACCTCCAATACCATGCCCCGCCTCCTATACCATGGTTTTGGCTGCCCCGCCTCCAATACCATGCCCTGCCTCCAATACCATGGATTTGGCTGGCCCCGCCTCCAATACCATGGTTTTGGCTGGCCCGGCCTACAGTACTATGGTTTTGTCTGGCCCCGCCTACAGTACCATGGGTTTGGCTGGCCCCGCCTCCAAAACCATGCCAAGCCTCCAATACCATGGTTTTGGCTGGCCCCGCCTCCAATACCATGGTTTTGACTGGCCCCGCCTCCAATACCATGGTTTTGGCTGGCCCTGCCTCCAATACCATGGTTTTGACTGGCCCCGCCTCCAAAACCAGGCCCGCCTCCAACACCATGGATTTGGCTGGCCCCGCCTCCAATACCATGGTTTTGGCTGGCCCCGCCTCCAATACCATGGTTTTGGCTGGCCCCGCCTCCAAAACCATGGTTTTGGCTGGCCCCGCCTCCAATACCATGGTTTTGGCTGACCCCGCCTCCAATACCATGGTTTTGGCTGGTCCCGCCTCCAATACCATGCCCCGCCTCCAATACCATGGTTTTGGCTGGCCCCGCCTCCAATACCATGGTTTTGACTGGCTCCGCCTCCAATACCATGGTTTTGGCTGGCCCCACCTCCAATGGCATGGTTTTGGTTGGTCCCGCCTCCAAAACCATGCCCCGCCTCCAATACCATGGTTTTGGCTGGCCCCGCCTCCAATACCATGGTTTTGGCTGGCCCCGCCTCCAATACTATGCCCCGCCTCCAATACCATGGTTTTGGCTGGCCCCGCCTCCAATACCATGGTTTTGGCTGGTCCCGCCTCCAATACCATGCCCGGCCTCCAATACCATGGTTTTGGCTGGCCCCGCCTCCAATATCATGGTTTTGGCTGGCCCCGCCTCCAATACCAAGGTTTTGGCTGGCCCCGCCTCCAATACCATGGTTTTTGCTGACCCCGCCTCCAATGCCATGCCCCGCCTCCAATACCATGGTTTTGGGTGGCCCCGCCTCCAATACCATGGTTTTGGGTGGCCCCGCCTCCAATACCATGGTTTTTGCTGACCCCGCCTCCAATACCATGCCCGCCTCCAATACCATGGTTTTGGGTGGCCCCGCCTCCAATACCATGCCCCGCCTCCAATACCATGGTTTTGGCTGGCCCCGCCTCCAATACCATGGTTTTGGCTGGCCCCGCCTCCAATACCATGGTTTTGGCTGGCCCCGCCTCCAAAATCATGCCCCGCCTCCAATACCATGGTTTTGGTTGGCCCCGCCTCCAATACCATGGTTTTGGCTGGCCCCGCCTCCAAAACCATGGTTTTGGCTGGCCCCACCTCCAAAATCATGCCCCGCCTCCAATACCATGGTTTTGGCTGGCCCCGCCTCCAAAATCATGCCCCGCCTCCAATACCATGGTTTTGGTTGGCCCCGCCTCCAATACCATGGTTTTGGCTGGCCCCGCCTCCAATACCATGGTTTTGGCTGGCCCCGCCTCCAAAACCATGGTTTTGGCTGGCCCCACCTCCAAAACCATGGTTTTGTCTGGCCCTGCCTCCAATACCATGCCCCGCCTCCAATACCATGGTTTAAGCTGACCCCGCCTCCAATACCATGGTTTTGGCTGGCCCCGCCTCCAAAATCATGCCCCGCCTCCAATACCATGGTTTTGGCTGGCCCCGCCTCCAAAATCATGCCCCGCCTCCAATACCATGGTTTTGGTTGGCCCCGCCTCCAATACCATGGTTTTGGTGGCCCCGCCTCCAATACCATGCCCCGCCTCCAATACCATGGTTTTGGCTGGCCCGGCCTCCAATACCATGGTTTTGCCTGGCCCCGCCTCCAAAACCATGGTTTTGGCTGGCCCCGCCTCCAATACCATGGTTTTGGCTGGCCCTGTCTCCAATACCATGGTTTTGGCTGGCCCTGCCTCCAATAACATGGTTTTAGTGGCCCCACCTCCAATACCATGCCCCGCCTCCTATACCATGGTTTTGGCTGGCCCCACCTCCAATAACATGCCCCGCCTCCAATACCATGTTTTTGGCTGGCCCCGCCTCCAATACCATGCCCCGCCTCCAATACCATGGTTTTGGCTGGCCCCGCCGCCAATACCATGGTTTTGGCTGGCCCCGCCTCCAATATCATGCCCCGCCTCCAATATCATGCCCCGCCTCCAATACCATGGTTTTGGCTGGCCCGCCTCCAATACCATGGTTTTGGCTGGCCCCGCCTCCAATACCATGGTTTTGGCTGGCCCCGCCTCCGATACCATGGTTTTGCCTCGCCCCGCCTCCGATACCATGGTTTTGCCTGGCCCCGCCTCCAATACCATGGTTTTGGCTGGCCCCGCCTCCAATACCATGGTTTTGGTTAGCCCCGCCTCCAATACCATGGTTTTGGCTGGCCCCGCCTCCAATACCATGGTTTTGGCTGGCCCCGCCTCCAAAACCATGGTTTTGGCTGGCCCCACCTCCAAAACCATGGTTTTGGCTGGTCCCGCCTCCAAAACCATGGTTTTGTCTTGCCCCGCCTCCAATACCATGCCCCGCCTCCAATACCATGGTTTTAGCTGACCCCGCCTCCAATACCATGGTTTTGGCTGGCCCCGCCTCCAAAACCATGGTTTTGGCTGGCCCTGCCTCCAATAACATGGTTTTAGTGGCCCCACCTCCAATACCATGCCCCGCCTCCTATACCATGGTTTTGGCTGCCCCGCCTCCAATACCATGCCCTGCCTCCAATACCATGGATTTGGCTGGCCCCGCCTCCAATACCATGGTTTTGGCTGGCCCGGCCTACAGTACTATGGTTTTGTCTGGCCCCGCCTACAGTACCATGGGTTTGGCTGGCCCCGCCTCCAAAACCATGCCAAGCCTCCAATACCATGGTTTTGGCTGGCCCCGCCTCCAATACCATGGTTTTGACTGGCCCCGCCTCCAATACCATGGTTTTGGCTGGCCCTGCCTCCAATACCATGGTTTTGACTGGCCCCGCCTCCAAAACCAGGCCCGCCTCCAACACCATGGATTTGGCTGGCCCCGCCTCCAATACCATGGTTTTGGCTGGCCCCGCCTCCAATACCATGGTTTTGGCTGGCCCCGCCTCCAAAACCATGGTTTTGGCTGGCCCCGCCTCCAATACCATGGTTTTGGCTGACCCCGCCTCCAATACCATGGTTTTGGCTGGTCCCGCCTCCAATACCATGCCCCGCCTCCAATACCATGGTTTTGGCTGGCCCCGCCTCCAATACCATGGTTTTGACTGGCTCCGCCTCCAATACCATGGTTTTGGCTGGCCCCACCTCCAATGGCATGGTTTTGGTTGGTCCCGCCTCCAAAACCATGCCCCGCCTCCAATACCATGGTTTTGGCTGGCCCCGCCTCCAATACCATGGTTTTGGCTGGCCCCCCTCCAATACTATGCCCCGCCTCCAATACCATGGTTTTGGCTGGCCCCGCCTCCAATACCATGGTTTTGGCTGGTCCCGCCTCCAATACCATGCCCGGCCTCCAATACCATGGTTTTGGCTGGCCCCGCCTCCAATATCATGGTTTTGGCTGGCCCCGCCTCCAATACCAAGGTTTTGGCTGGCCCCGCCTCCAATACCATGGTTTTTGCTGACCCCGCCTCCAATGCCATGCCCCGCCTCCAATACCATGGTTTTGGGTGGCCCCGCCTCCAATACCATGGTTTTGGGTGGCCCCGCCTCCAATACCATGGTTTTTGCTGACCCCGCCTCCAATACCATGCCCGCCTCCAATACCATGGTTTTGGGTGGCCCCGCCTCCAATACCATGCCCCGCCTCCAATACCATGGTTTTGGCTGGCCCCGCCTCCAATACCATGGTTTTGGCTGGCCCCGCCTCCAATACCATGGTTTTGGCTGGCCCCGCCTCCAAAATCATGCCCCGCCTCCAATACCATGGTTTTGGTTGGCCCCGCCTCCAATACCATGGTTTTGGCTGGCCCCGCCTCCAAAACCATGGTTTTGGCTGGCCCCACCTCCAAAATCATGCCCCGCCTCCAATACCATGGTTTTGGCTGGCCCCGCCTCCAAAATCATGCCCCGCCTCCAATACCATGGTTTTGGTTGGCCCCGCCTCCAATACCATGGTTTTGGCTGGCCCCGCCTCCAATACCATGGTTTTGGCTGGCCCCGCCTCCAAAACCATGGTTTTGGCTGGCCCCACCTCCAAAACCATGGTTTTGTCTGGCCCTGCCTCCAATACCATGCCCCGCCTCCAATACCATGGTTTAAGCTGACCCCGCCTCCAATACCATGGTTTTGGCTGGCCCCGCCTCCAAAATCATGCCCCGCCTCCAATACCATGGTTTTGGCTGGCCCCGCCTCCAAAATCATGCCCCGCCTCCAATACCATGGTTTTGGTTGGCCCCGCCTCCAATACCATGGTTTTGGTGGCCCCGCCTCCAATACCATGCCCCGCCTCCAATACCATGGTTTTGGCTGGCCCGGCCTCCAATACCATGGTTTTGCCTGGCCCCGCCTCCAAAACCATGGTTTTGGCTGGCCCCGCCTCCAATACCATGGTTTTGGCTGGCCCTGTCTCCAATACCATGGTTTTGGCTGGCCCTGCCTCCAATAACATGGTTTTAGTGGCCCCACCTCCAATACCATGCCCCGCCTCCTATACCATGGTTTTGGCTGCCCCGCCTCCAATACCATGCCCTGCCTCCAATACCATGGATTTGGCTGGCCCCGCCTCCAATACCATGGTTTTGGCTGGCCCGGCCTACAGTACTATGGTTTTGGCTGGCCCCGCCTACAGTACCATGGGTTTGGCTGGCCCTGCCTCCAATACCATGGTTTTGACTGGCCCGCCTCCAAAACCAGGCCCCGCCTCCAACACCATGGTTTTGGCTGGCCCCGCCTCCAATACCATGGTTTTGGCTGGCCCTGCCTCCAATACCATGGTTTTGGTTGGCCCCGCCTCCAATACCATGGTTTTGGCGGGCCCGCCTCCAATACCATGGTTTTGGCTGGCCCCGCCTCCAAAACCATGGTTTTGGCTGGCCCCACCTCCAAAATCATGCCCCGCCTCCAATACCATGGTTTTGGCTGGCCCCGCCTCCAATACCATGGTTTTGGCTGGCCCCGCCTCCAATACCATGGTTTTGGCTGGCCCCGCCTCCAATACCATGGTTTTGGCTGGCCCCCGCCTCTAATACCATGGTTTTGGCTGGCCCCGCCTCCAATACCATGGTTTTGGCTGGCCCCGCCTCCAATACCATGGTTTTGGCTGGCCCCGCCTCCAATACCATGGTTTTGGCTGGCCCCCGCCTCTAATACCATGGTTTTGGCTGGCCCCCGCCTCCGATACCATGGTTTTGGCTGGCCCCCGCCTCCAATACCATGTTTTTGGCTGGCCACCGCCTCCAATACCATGGTTTTGGCTGAACCCCGCCTCCAATACCATGGTTTTGGCTGAACCCCGCCTCCAATACCATGGTTTTGGCTGGACCCGCCTCCAATACCATGGTTTTGGCTGGCCCTGCCTCCAATGCCATGGTTTTGGCTGGCCCCACCTCCAATAACATGCCCCGCCTCCAATACCATGGTTTTGGCTGGCCCCGCCTCCAATACCATGCCCCGCCTCCAATACCATGGTTTTGGCTGGCCCCGCCTCCAATACCATGGTTTTGGCTGGCCCCGCCTCCAATACCATGGTTTTGGCTGGCACCGCCTCCAAAATCATGCCCCGCCTCCAATACCATGGTTTTGGTTGGCCCCGCCTCCAATACCATGGTTTTGGCTGGCCCCGCCTCCAAAACCATGGTTTTGGCTGGCCCCACCTCCAAAATCATGCCCCGCCTCCAATACCATGGTTTTGGCTGGCCCCGCCTCCAAAATCATGCCCCGCCTCCAATACCATGGTTTTGGTTGGCCCCGCCTCCAATACCATGGTTTTGGCTGGCCCCGCCTCCAATACCATGGTTTTGGCTGGCCCCGCCTCCAAAACCATGGTTTTGGCTGGCCCCACCTCCAAAACCATGGTTTTGTCTGGCCCTGCCTCCAATACCATGCCCCGCCTCCAATACCATGGTTTAAGCTGACCCCGCCTCCAATACCATGGTTTTGGCTGGCCCCGCCTCCAAAATCATGCCCCGCCTCCAATACCATGGTTTTGGCTGGCCCCGCCTCCAAAATCATGCCCCGCCTCCAATACCATGGTTTTGGTTGGCCCCGCCTCCAATACCATGGTTTTGGTGGCCCCGCCTCCAATACCATGCCCCGCCTCCAATACCATGGTTTTGGCTGGCCCGGCCTCCAATACCATGGTTTTGCCTGGCCCCGCCTCCAAAACCATGGTTTTGGCTGGCCCCGCCTCCAATACCATGGTTTTGGCTGGCCCTGTCTCCAATACCATGGTTTTGGCTGGCCCTGCCTCCAATAACATGGTTTTAGTGGCCCCACCTCCAATACCATGCCCCGCCTCCTATACCATGGTTTTGGCTGCCCCGCCTCCAATACCATGCCCTGCCTCCAATACCATGGATTTGGCTGGCCCCGCCTCCAATACCATGGTTTTGGCTGGCCCGGCCTACAGTACTATGGTTTTGGCTGGCCCCGCCTACAGTACCATGGGTTTGGCTGGCCCTGCCTCCAATACCATGGTTTTGACTGGCCCGCCTCCAAAACCAGGCCCCGCCTCCAACACCATGGTTTTGGCTGGCCCCGCCTCCAATACCATGGTTTTGGCTGGCCCTGCCTCCAATACCATGGTTTTGGTTGGCCCCGCCTCCAATACCATGGTTTTGGCGGGCCCGCCTCCAATACCATGGTTTTGGCTGGCCCCGCCTCCAAAACCATGGTTTTGGCTGGCCCCACCTCCAAAATCATGCCCCGCCTCCAATACCATGGTTTTGGCTGGCCCCGCCTCCAATACCATGGTTTTGGCTGGCCCCGCCTCCAATACCATGGTTTTGGCTGGCCCCGCCTCCAATACCATGGTTTTGGCTGGCCCCCGCCTCTAATACCATGGTTTTGGCTGGCCCCGCCTCCAATACCATGGTTTTGGCTGGCCCCGCCTCCAATACCATGGTTTTGGCTGGCCCCGCCTCCAATACCATGGTTTTGGCTGGCCCCCGCCTCTAATACCATGGTTTTGGCTGGCCCCCGCCTCCGATACCATGGTTTTGGCTGGCCCCCGCCTCCAATACCATGTTTTTGGCTGGCCACCGCCTCCAATACCATGGTTTTGGCTGAACCCCGCCTCCAATACCATGGTTTTGGCTGAACCCCGCCTCCAATACCATGGTTTTGGCTGGACCCGCCTCCAATACCATGGTTTTGGCTGGCCCTGCCTCCAATGCCATGGTTTTGGCTGGCCCCACCTCCAATAACATGCCCCGCCTCCAATACCATGGTTTTGGCTGGCCCCGCCTCCAATACCATGCCCCGCCTCCAATACCATGGTTTTGGCTGGCCCCGCCGCCAATACCATGGTTTTGGCTGGCCCCGCCTCCAATATCATGCCCCGCCTCCAATATCATGCCCCGCCTCCAATACCATGGTTTTGGCTGGCCCGCCTCCAATACCATGGTTTTGGCTGGCCCCGCCTCCAATACCATGGTTTTGGCTGGCCCCGCCTCCGATACCATGGTTTTGCCTGGCCCCGCCTCCAATACCATGGTTTTGCCTGGCCCCGCCTCCAATACCATGGTTTTGCCTGGCCCCGCCTCCAATACCATGGTTTTACCTGGCCCCGCCTCCAATACCATGGTTTTGGCTGGCCCCGCCTCCAATACCATGGTTTTTGCTGACCCCGCCTCCAATACCATGCCCCGCCTCCAATACCATGGTTTTGGGTGGCCCCGCCTCCAATACCATGGTTTTGGGTGGCCCCGCCTCCAATATCATGGTTTTGGCTGGCCCCGCCTCCAATACCATGGTTTTGGCTGGCCCCGCCTCCAATACCATGGTTTTGGTTAGCCCCGCCTCCAATACCATGGTTTTGGCTGGCCCCGCCTCCAATACCATGGTTTTGGCTGGCCCCGCCTCCAAAACCATGGTTTTGGCTGGTCCCGCCTCCAAAACCATGGTTTTGTCTTGCCCCGCCTCCAATACCATGCCCCGCCTCCAATACCATGGTTTTAGCTGACCCCGCCTCCAATACCATGGTTTTGGCTGGCCCCGCCTCCAAAACCATGGTTTTGGCTGGCCCTGCCTCCAATAACATGGTTTTAGTGGCCCCACCTCCAATACCATGCCCCGCCTCCTATACCATGGTTTTGGCTGCCCCGCCTCCAATACCATGCCCTGCCTCCAATACCATGGATTTGGCTGGCCCCGCCTCCAATACCATGGTTTTGGCTGGCCCGGCCTACAGTACTATGGTTTTGTCTGGCCCCGCCTACAGTACCATGGGTTTGGCTGGCCCCGCCTCCAATACCATGGTTTTGGCTGGCCCCGCCGCCAATACCATGGTTTTGGCTGGCCCCGCCTCCAATACCATGGTTTTGCCTGGCCCCGCCTCCAATACCATGGTTTTGGCTGGCCCCGCCTCCAATACCATGGTTTTAGCTGACCCCGCCTCCAATACCATGCCCCGCCTCCAATACCATGGTTTTGGCTGGCCCCGCCGCCAATACCATGGTTTTGGCTGGCCCCGCCTCCAATACCATGGTTTTGCCTGGCCCCGCCTCCAATACCATGCCCCGCCTCCAATACCATGGTTTTGGCTGGCCCCGCCGCCAATACCATGGTTTTGGCTGGCCCCGCCTCCAATATCATGCCCCGCCTCCAATATCATGCCCCGCCTCCAATATCATGCCCCGCCTCCAATACCATGGTTTTGGCTGGCCCTGCCTCCAATACCATGGTTTTGGCTGGCCCCGCCTCCGATACCATGGTTTTGGCTGGCCCCGCCTCCGATACCATGGTTTTGCCTGGCCCCGCCTCCAATACCATGGTTTTGCCTGGCCCCGCCTCCAATACCATGGTTTTGCCTGGCCCCGCCTCCAATACCACGGTTTTGGCTGGCCCTGCCTCCAATAACATGGTTTTAGCTTGCCCCGCCTCCAAAACCATGCCCCGCCTCCAATACCATGGTTTTGGCTGGCCCCGCCTCCAATACCATGGTTTTGGCTGGCCCTGCCTCCAATAACATGGTTTTAGCTTGCCCCGCCTCCAAAACCATGCCCCGCCTCCAATACCATGGTTTTGGCTGGCCCCGCCTCCAATACCATGGTTTTGGCTGGCCCCGCCTCCAATACCATGGTTTTTGCTGACCCCGCCTCCAATACCATGCCCCGCCTCCAATACCATGGTTTTGGGTGGCCCCGCCTCCAATACCATGGTTTTGGGTGGCCCCGCCTCCAATACCATGGTTTTGGCTGGCCCCGCCTCCAATACCATGGTTTTGGCTGGCCCCCGCCTCTAATACCATGGTTTTGGCTGGCCCCGCCTCCAATACCATGGTTTTGGCTGGCCCCCGCCTCTAATACCATGGTTTTGGCTGGCCCCCGCCTCCGATACCATGGTTTTGGCTGGCCCCCGCCTCCAATACCATGGTTTTGGCTGGCCCCCGCCTCCAATACCATGGTTTTGGCTGAACCCCGCCTCCAATACCATGCTTTTGGCTGGACCCGCCTCCAATACCATGGTTTTGGCTGGCCCCGCCTCCAATACCATGCCCCGCCTCCAATACCATGGTTTTGGCTGGCCCCGCCTCCAATACCATGGTTTTGGCTGGCCCTGCCTCCAATGCCATGGTTTTGGCTGGCCCCACCTCCAATAACATGCCCCGCCTCCAATACCATGGTTTTGGCTGGCCCCGCCTCCAATACCATGCCCCGCCTCCAATACCATGGTTTTGGCTGGCCCCGCCGCCAATACCATGGTTTTGGCTAGCCCCGCCTCCAATATCATGCCCCGCCTCCAATATCATGCCCCGCCTCCAATATCATGCCCCACCTCCAATACCATGGTTTTGGCTGGCCCTGCCTCCAATACCATGGTTTTGGCTGGCCCCGCCTCCGATACCATGGTTTTGGCTGGCCCCGCCTCCAATACCATGGTTTTGCGTGGCCCCGCCTCCAATACCATGGTTTTGCCTGGCCCGCCTCCAATACCATGGTTTTGCCTGGCCCCGCCTCCAATACCATGGTTTTGGCTGGCCCTGCCTCCAATAACATGGTTTTAGCTTGCCCCGCCTCCAAAACCATGCCCCGCCTCCAATACCATGGTTTTGGCTGGCCCCGCCTCCAATACCATGGTTTTGGCTGGCCCCGCCTCCAATACCATGGTTTTTGCTGACCCCGCCTCCAATACCATGCCCCGCCTCCAATACCATGGTTTTGGGTGGCCCCGCCTCCAATACCATGGTTTTGGGTGGCCCCGCCTCCAATACCATGGTTTTGCCTGGCCCCGCCTCCAATACCATGCCCCGCCTCCAATACCATGGTTTTGGCTGGCCCCGCCGCCAATACCATGGTTTTGGCTGGCCCCGCCACCAATATCATGCCCCGCCTCCAATATCATGCCCCGCCTCCAATACCATGGTTTTGGCTGGCCCTGCCTCCAATACCATGGTTTTGGCTGGCCCCGCCTCCGATACCATGGTTTTGGCTGGCCCCGCCTCCAATACCATGGATTTGCCTGGCCCCGCCTCCAATACCATGGTTTTGCCTGGCCCCGCCTCCAATACCATGGTTTTGCCTGGCCCCGCCTCCAATACCATGGTTTTGGCTGGCCCTGCCTCCAATAACATGGTTTTAGCTTGCCCCGCCTCCAAAACCATGCCCCGCCTCCAATACCATGGTTTTGGCTGGCCCCGCCTCCAATACCATGGTTTTGGCTGGCCCCGCCTCCAATACCATGGTTTTAGCTTGCCCCGCCTCCAAAACCATGCCCCGCCTCCAATACCATGGTTTTGGCTGGCCCCGCCGCCAATACCATGGTTTTGGCTGGCCCCGCCTCCAATACCATGGTTTTGCCTGGCCCCGCCTCCACTACCATGCCCCGCCTCCAATACCATGGTTTTGGCTGGCCCCGCCGCCAATACCATGGTTTTGGCTGGCCCCGCCTCCGATACCATGGTTTTGGCTGGCCCCGCCTCCAATACCATGGTTTTGCCTGGCCCCGCCTCCAATACCATGGTTTTGCCTGGCCCCGCCTCCAATACCATGGTTTTGCCTGGCCCCGCCTCCAATACCATGGTTTTGGCTGGCCCTGCCTCCAATAACATGGTTTTAGCTGGCCCCGCCTCCAATACCATGGTTTTGGCTGGCCCGCCTCCAATACCATGGTTTTTGCTGACCCCGCCTCCAATACCATGCCCCGCCTCCAATACCATGGTTTTGGCTGGCCCCGCCGCCAATACCATGGTTTTGGCTGGCCCCGCCGCCAATACCATGGTTTTGGCTGGCCCCGCCTCCAATACCATGGTTTTGCCTGGCCCCGTCTCCAATACCATGGTTTTGGCTGGCCCCGCCTCCAATACCATGGTTTTTGCTGACCCCGCCTCCAATACCATGCCCCGCCTCCAATACCATGGTTTTGGCTGGCCCCGCCGCCAATACCATGGTTTTGGCTGGCCCCGCCTCCAATACCATGGTTTTGCCTGGCCCCGCCTCCAATACCATGCCCCGCCTCCAATACCATGGTTTTGGATGGCCCCGCCTCCGATACCATGGTTTTGGCTGGCCCCGCCTCCGATACCATGGTTTTGGCTGGCCCCGCCTCCAATACCATGGTTTTGCCTGGCCCCACCTCCAATACCATGGTTTTGCCTGGCCCCGCCTCCAATACCATGGTTTTGGCTGGCCCCGCCTCCGATACCATGGTTTTGGCTGGCCCCGCCTCCAATACCATGGTTTTGCCTGGCCCCGCCTCCAATACCATGGTTTTGCCTGGCCCCGCCTCCAATACCATGGTTTTGGCTGGCCCCGCCTCCAATACCATGGGTTTGGCTGGCCCCGCCTCCAATACCATGGTTTTGGCTGGCCCCGCCTCCAATGCCATGGTTTTGGCTGGCCCCACCTCCAATAACATGCCCCGCCTCCAATACCATGGTTTTGGCTTGCCCCGCCTCCAATACCATGCCCCGCCTCCAATACCATGGTTTTGCCTGGCCCCGCCTCCAATACCATGGTTTTGCCTGGCCCCGCCTCCAATACCATGCCTCGCCTCCAATACCATGGTTTTGGCTGGTCCTGCCTCCAATACCATGCCCCGCCTCCAATACCATGGTTTTGGCTGGTCCTGCCTCCAATACCATGCCCCGCCTCCAATACCATGGTTTTGGCTGGCCCCGCCTCCAATACCATGGTTTTGGCTGCCCCGCCTCCAATACCATGCCCTGCCTCCAATACCATGGATTTGGCTGGCCCCGCCTCCAATACCATGGTTTTGGCTGGCCCGGCCTACAGTACTATGGTTTTGGCTGGCCCCGCCTACAGTACCATGGGTTTGGCTGGCCCCGCCTCCAAAACCATGCCAAGCCTCCAATACCATGGTTTTGGCTGGCCCCGCCTCCAATACCATGGTTTTGACTGGCCCCGCCTCCAATACCATGGTTTTGGCTGGCCCTGCCTCCAATACCATGGTTTTGACTGGCCCCGCCTCCAAAACCAGGCCCCGCCTCCAACACCATGGTTTTAGCTGGCCCCGCCTCCAATACCATGGTTTTGGTTGGCCCCGCCTCCAATACCATGGTTTTGGCTGGCCCACCTCCAAAACCATGGTTTTGGCTGGCCCCGCCTCCAATACTATGGTTTTGGCTGGTCCCGCCTCCAATACCATGGTTTTGGCTGGTCCTGCCTCCAATACCATGCCCCGCCTCCAATACCATGGTTTTGGCTGGCCCCGCCTCCAATACCATGGTTTTGGCTGCCCCGCCTCCAATACCATGCCCTGCCTCCAATACCATGGATTTGGCTGGCCCCGCCTCCAATACCATGGTTTTGGCTGGCCCGGCCTACAGTACTATGGTTTTGGCTGGCCCCGCCTACAGTACCATGGGTTTGGCTGGCCCCGCCTCCAAAACCATGCCAAGCCTCCAATACCATGGTTTTGGCTGGCCCCGCCTCCAATACCATGGTTTTGACTGGCCCCGCCTCCAATACCATGGTTTTGGCTGGCCCTGCCTCCAATACCATGGTTTTGACTGGCCCCGCCTCCAAAACCAGGCCCCGCCTCCAACACCATGGTTTTGGCTGGCCCCGCCTCCAATACCATGGTTTTGGCTGGCCCCGCCTCCAATACCATGGTTTTGGCTGGCCCACCTCCAAAACCATGCCCCGCCTCCAATACCATGGTTTTGGCTGGCCCCGCCTCCAATACCATGGGTTTGGCTGGCCCCGCCTCCAATACCATGCCCCGCCTCCAATACCATGGTTTTGGCTGGCCCCGCCTCCAATACCATGGGTTTGGCTGGCCCCGCCTCCAATACCATGGTTTTGGCTGTCCCCGCCTCCAATACCATGGTTTTGGCTGGCCCCCGCCACTAATACCATGGTTTTGGCTGGCCCCGCCTCCAATACCATGGTTTTGGCTGGCCCCGCCTCCAATACCATGGTTTTGGCTGGCCCCGCCTCCGATACCATGGTTTTGGCTGGCCCCCGCCTCTAATACCATGGTTTTGGCTGGCCCCCGCCTCCGATACCATGGTTTTGGCTGGCCCCCGCCTCCAATACCATGGTTTTGGCTGGCCCCCGCCTCCAATACCATGGTTTTGGCTGGCCCCGCCTCCAAAACCATGGTTTTGGCTGGCCCCACCTCCAAAACCATGGTTTTGGCTGGTCCCGCCTCCAAAACCATGGTTTTGTCTGGCCCCGCCTCCAATACCATGCACCGCCTCCAATACCATGGTTTTAGCTGACCCCGCCTCCAATACCATGGTTTTGGCTGGCCCCGCCTCCAAAATCATGCCCCGCCTCCAAAACCATGGTTTTGGCTGGCCCCGCCTCCAAAATCATGCCCCGCCTCCAATACCATGGTTTTGGTTGGCCCTGCCTCCAATACCATGGTTTTGGCTGGCCCCGCCTCAAATACCATGGTTTTGGCTGGCCCCGCCTCCAAAACCATGGTTTTGGCTGGCCCCACCTCCAAAACCATGGTTTTGGCTGGTCCCGCCTCCAAAACCATGGTTTTGTCTGGCCCCGCCTCCAATACCATGCCATGCCTCCAATACCATGGTTTTGGCTGGCCCCGCCTCCAATACCATGGTTTTGGCTGTCCCCACCATGGTTTTGGCTGCCCCCGCCTCCAATACCATGGTTTTGGCTGGCCCTGCCTCCAATACCATGGTTTTGGTGGCCCCGCCTCCAATACCATGCCCCGCCTCCAATACCATGGTTTTGGCTGGCCCCGCCTCCAAAACCATGGTTTTGGCTGGCCCCGCCTCCAATACGATGGTTTCGGCTGGCCCTGTCTCCAATAATATGGTTTTGGCTGCCCCGCCTCCAATACCATGCCCTGCCTCCAATACCATGGATTTGGCTGGCCCCGCCTCCAATACCATGGTTTTGGCTGGCCCGGCCTACAGTACTATGGTTTTGGCTGGCCCCGCCTACAGTACCATGGGTTTGGCTGGCCCCGCCTCCAAAACCATGCCAAGCCTCCAATACCATGGTTTTGGCTGGCCCCGCCTCCAATACCATGGTTTTGACTGGCCCCGCCTCCAATACCATGGTTTTGGCTGGCCCTGCCTCCAATACCATGGTTTTTACTGGCCCCGCCTCCAAAACCAGGCCCTGCCTCCAACACCATGGTTTTGGCTGGCCCCGCCTCCAATACCATGGTTTTGGCTGGCCCCGCCTCCAATACCATGGTTTTGGCTGGCCCACCTCCAAAACCATGGTTTTGGCTGGCCCCGCCTCCAATACCATGGTTTTGGCTGGCCCCGCCTCCAATACCGTGGTTTTGGCTGGTCCCACCTCCAATATCATGCCCCGCCTCCAATACCATGGTTTTGGCTGGCCCCGCCTCCAATACCATGGGTTTGGCTGGCCCCGCCTCCAATACCATGGTTTTGGCTGGCCCCGCCTCCAATGCCATGGTTTTGGCTGGCCCCACCTCCAATAACATGCCCCGCCTCCAATACCATGGTTTTGGCTTGCCCCGCCTCCAATACCATGCCCTGCCTCCAATACCATGGTTTTGCCTGGCCCCGCCTCCAATACCATGGTTTTGCCTGGCCCCGCCTCCAATACCATGGTTTTGCCTGGCCCCGCCTCCAATACCATGGTTTTGGCTGGCCCTGCCTCCAATAACATGGTTTTAGCTTGCCCCACCTCCAAAACCATGCCCCGCCTCCAATACCATGGTTTTGGCTGGCCCCGCCTCCAATACCATGGTTTTGGCTGGCCCCGCCTCCAATACCATGGTTTTTGCTGACCCCGCCTCCAATACCATGCCCCGCCTCCAATACCATGGTTTTGGGTGGCCCCGCCTCCAATACCATGGTTTTGGGTGGCCCCGCCTCCAATACCATGGTTTTGGGTGGCCCCGCCTCCAATACCATGCCCCGCCTCCAATACCATGGTTTTGGCTGGCCCCGCCTCCAATATCATGGTTTTGGCTGGCCCCGCCTCCAATACCATGGTTTTGGCTGGCCCCGCCTCCAAAACCATGGTTTTGGCTGGCCCCGCCTCCAAAATCAAGCCCCGCCTCCAATACCATGGTTTTGGCTGGCCCCACCTCCAAAATCATGCCCCGCCTCCAATACCATGGTTTTGGTTGGCACCGCCTCCAATACCATGGTTTTGGCTGGCCCCGCCTCCAATACCATGGTTTTGGCTGGCCCCGCCTCCAAAACCATGGTTTTGGCTGGCCCTACCTCCAAAATCATGCCCTGCCTCCAATACCATGGTTTTGGCTGGCCCCGCCTCCAAAATCTTGCCCCGCCTCCAATACCATGGTTTTGGTTGGCCCCGCCTCCAATACCATGGTTTTGGCTGGCCCCGCCTCCAATACCATGGTTTTGGCTGGCCCCGCCTCCAAAACCATGGTTTTGGCTGGCCCCACCTCCAAAACCATGGTTTTGGCTGGTCCCGCCTCCAAAACCATGGTTTTGTCTGGCCCGGCTTCCAATACCATGCCCCGCCTCCAATACCATGGTTTTAGCTGACCCCGCCTCCAATACCATGGTTTTGGCTGGCCCCGCCTCCAAAATCATGCCCCGCCTCCAATACCATGGTTTTGGCTGGCCCCGCCTCCAAAATCATGCCCCGCCTCCAATACCATGGTTTTGGTTGGCCCCGCCTCCAATACCATGGTTTTGGCTGGCCCCGCCTCCAATACCATGGTTTTGGCTGGCCCCGCCTCCAAAACCATGGTTTTGGCTGGCCCCACCTCCAAAACCATGGTTTTGGCTGGTCCCGCCTCCAAAACCATGGTTTTGTCTGGCCCCGCCTCCAATACCATGCCTCGCCTCCAATACCATGGTTTTGGCTGGCCCCGCCTCCAATACCATGGTTTTGGCTGGCCCCGCCTCCAATGCCATGGTTTTGGCTGGCCCCACCTCCAATAACATGCCCCGCCTCCAATACCATGGTTTTGGCTGGCCCCGCCTCCAATACCATGCCCCGCCTCCAATACCATGGTTTTGGCTGGCCCCGCCGCCAATACCATGGTTTTGGCTGGCCCCGCCTCCAATATCATGCCCCGCCTCCAATATCATGCCCCGCCTCCAATACCATGGTTTTGGCTGGCCCCGCCTCCAATACCATGGTTTTGCCTGGCCCCACCTCCAATACCATGGTTTTGCCTGGCCCCGCCTCCAATACCATGGTTTTGGCTGGCCCCGCCTCCGATACCATGGTTTTGGCTGGCCCCGCCTCCAATACCATGGTTTTGCCTGGCCCCGCCTCCAATACCATGGTTTTGCCTGGCCCCGCCTCCAATACCATGGTTTTGGCTGGCCCCGCCTCCAATACCATGGGTTTGGCTGGCCCCGCCTCCAATACCATGGTTTTGGCTGGCCCCGCCTCCAATGCCATGGTTTTGGCTGGCCCCACCTCCAATAACATGCCCCGCCTCCAATACCATGGTTTTGGCTTGCCCCGCCTCCAATACCATGCCCCGCCTCCAATACCATGGTTTTGCCTGGCCCCGCCTCCAATACCATGGTTTTGCCTGGCCCCGCCTCCAATACCATGCCTCGCCTCCAATACCATGGTTTTGGCTGGCCCCGCCTCCAATACCATGGTTTTGGCTGTCCCCACCATGGTTTTGGCTGGCCCCGCCTCCAATACCATGGTTTTGGCTGGCCCCGCCTCCAATACCATGCTTTTGGCTGGCCCGCCTCCAATACCATGCCCCGCCTCCAATACCATGGTTTTGGCTGGCCCCGCCTCCAATACCATGGTTTTGGCTGGCCCCGCCTCCAATGCCATGGTTTTGGCTGGCCCCACCTCCAATAACATGCCCCGCCTCCAATACCATGGTTTTGGCTGGCCCCGCCTCCAATACCATGCCCCGCCTCCAATACCATGGTTTTGGCTGGCCCCGCCGCCAATACCATGGTTTTGGCTGGCCCCGCCTCCAATATCATGCCCCGCCTCCAATATCATGCCCCGCCTCCAATATCATGCCCCGCCTCCAATACCATGGTTTTGGCTGGCCCTGCCTCCAATACCATGGTTTTGGCTGGCCCCGCCTCCGATACCATGGTTTTGGCTGGCCCCGCCTCCGATACCATGGTTTTGGCTGGCCCCGCCTCCAATACCATGGTTTTGCCTGGCCCCGCCTCCAATACCATGGTTTTGCCTGGCCCCGCCTCCAATACCATGGTTTTGGCTGGCCCCGCCTCCAATACCATGGGTTTGGCTGGCCCCGCCTCCAATACCATGGTTTTGGCTGGCCCCGCCTCCAATGCCATGGTTTTGGCTGGCCCCACCTCCAATAACATGCCCCGCCTCCAATACCATGGTTTTGGCTTGCCCCGCCTCCAATACCATGCCCCGCCTCCAATACCATGGTTTTGCCTGGCCCTGCCTCCAATACCATGGTTTTGCCTGGCCCCGCCTCCAATACCATGCCTCGCCTCCAATACCATGGTTTTGGCTGGCCCCGCCTCCAATACCATGGTTTTGGCTGTCCCCACCATGGTTTTGGCTGGCCCCGCCTCCAATACCATGGTTTTGGCTGGCCCCGCCTCCAATACCATGCTTTTGGCTGGCCCCGCCTCCAATACCATGCCCCGCCTCCAATACCATGGTTTTGGCTGGCCCCGCCTCCAATACCATGGTTTTGGCTGGCCCCGCATCCAATGCCATGGTTTTGGCTGGCCCCACCTCCAATAACATGCCCCGCCTCCAATACCATGGTTTTGGCTGGCCCCGCCTCCAATACCATGCCCCGCCTCCAATACCATGGTTTTGGCTGGCCCCGCCGCCAATACCATGGTTTTGGCTGGCCCCGCCTCCAATATCATGCCCCGCCTCCAATATCATGCCCCGCCTCCAATATCATGCCCCGCCTCCAATACCATGGTTTTGGCTGGCCCTGCCTCCAATACCATGGTTTTGGCTGGCCCCGCCTCCGATACCATGGTTTTGGCTGGCCCCGCCTCCGATACCATGGTTTTGGCTGGCCCCGCCTCCAATACCATGGTTTTGCCTGGCCCCGCCTCCAATACCATGGTTTTGCCTGGCCCCGCCTCCAATACCATGGTTTTGGCTGGCCCCGCCTCCGATACCATGGTTTTGGCTGGCCCCGCCTCCAATACCATGGTTTTGCCTGGCCCCGCCTCCAATACCATGGTTTTGCCTGGCCCCGCCTCCAATACCATGGTTTTGGCTGGCCCCGCCTCCAATACCATGGGTTTGGCTGGCCCCGCCTCCAATACCATGGTTTTGGCTGGCCCCGCCTCCAATGCCATGGTTTTGGCTGGCCCCACCTCCAATAACATGCCCCGCCTCCAATACCATGGTTTTGGCTTGCCCCGCCTCCAATACCATGCCCCGCCTCCAATACCATGGTTTTGCCTGGCCCCGCCTCCAATACCATGGTTTTGCCTGGCCCCGCCTCCAATACCATGGTTTTGGCTGGCCCTGCCTCCAATAACATGGTTTTAGCTTGCCCCACCTCCAAAACCATGCCCCGCCTCCAATACCATGGTTTTGGCTGGCCCCGCCTCCAATACCATGGTTTTGGCTGGCCCCGCCTCCAATACCATGGTTTTTGCTGACCCCGCCTCCAATACCATGCCCCGCCTCCAATACCATGGTTTTGGGTGGCCCCGCCTCCAATACCATGGTTTTGGGTGGCCCCGCCTCCAATACCATGGTTTTGGGTGGCCCCGCCTCCAATACCATGCCCCGCCTCCAATACCATGGTTTTGGCTGGCCCCGCCTCCAATATCATGGTTTTGGCTGGCCCCGCCTCCAATACCATGGTTTTGGCTGGCCCCGCCTCCAATACCATGGTTTTGGCTGGCCCCGCCTCCAAAATCATGCCCCGCCTCCAATACCATGGTTTTGGCTGGCCCCACCTCCAAAATCATGCCCCGCCTCCAATACCATGGTTTTGGTTGGCACCGCCTCCAATACCATGGTTTTGGCTGGCCCCGCCTCCAATACCATGGTTTTGGCTGGCCCCGCCTCCAAAACCATGGTTTTGGCTGGCCCCACCTCCAAAATCATGCCCTGCCTCCAATACCATGGTTTTGGCTGGCCCCGCCTCCAATACCATGGTTTTGGCTGGAACCGCCTCCAAAACCATGGTTTTGGCTGGCCCCACCTCCAAAACCATGGTTTTGGCTGGTCCCGCCTCCAAAACCATGGGTTTGTCTGGCCCGGCTTCCAATACCATGCCCCGCCTCCAATACCATGGTTTTAGCTGACCCCGCCTCCAATACCATGGTTTTGGCTGGCCCCGCCTCCAAAATCATGCCCCGCCTCCAATACCATGGTTTTGGCTGGCCGTCTCCAAAATCATGCCCCGCCTCCAATACCATGGTTTTGGTTGGCCCCGCCTCCAATACCATGGTTTTGGCTGGCCCCGCCTCCAATACCATGGTTTTGGCTGGCCCCGCCTCCAAAACCATGGTTTTGGCTGGCCCCACCTCCAAAACCATGGTTTTGGCTGGTCCCGCCTCCAAAACCATGGTTTTGTCTGGCCCCGCCTCCAATACCATGCCTCGCCTCCAATACCATGCTTTTGGCTGGCCCCGCCTCCAATACCATGGTTTTGGCTGTCCCCACCATGGTTTTGGCTGGCCCCGCCTCCAATACCATGGTTTTGGCTGGCCCCGCCTCCAATACCATGGTTTTGGCTGGCCCCGCCTCCAATACCATGGTTTTGGCTGGCCCCGCCTCCAATACCATGCCCCGCCTCCAATACCATGGTTTTGGCTGGCCCCGCCTCCAATACCATGGTTTTGGCTGGCCCCGCCTCCAATGCCATGGTTTTGGCTGGCCCCACCTCCAATAACATGCCCCGCCTCCAATACCATGGTTTTGGCTGGCCCCGCCTCCAATACCATGCCCCGCCTCCAATACCATGGTTTTGGCTGGCCCCGCCGCCAATACCATGGTTTTGGCTGGCCCCGCCTCCAATATCATGCCCCGCCTCCAATATCATGCCCCGCCTCCAATATCATGCCCCGCCTCCAATACCATGGTTTTGGCTGGCCCTGGCTGCAATACCATGGTTTTGGCTGGCCCCGCCTCCGATACCATGGTTTTGGCTGGCCCCGCCTCCAATACCATGGTTTTGCCTGGCCCCGCCTCCAATACCATGGTTTTGCCTGGCCCCGCCTCCAATACCATGGTTTTGGCTGGCCCTGCCTCCAATAACATGGTTTTAGCTTGCCCCGCCTCCAAAACCATGCCCCGCCTCCAATACCATGGTTTTGGCTGGCCCTGCCTCCAATACCATGGTTTTGGCTGGCCCCGCCTCCAATACCATGGTTTTTGCTGACCCCGCCTCCAATACCATGCCCCGCCTCCAATACCATGGTTTTGGGTGGCCCCGCCTCCAATAACATGGTTTTGGGTGGCCCCGCCTCCAATACCATGGTTTTGGGTGGCCCACCTCCAATACCATGCCCCGCCTCCAATACCATGGTTTTGGCTGGCCCCGCCTCCAAAATCATGGTTTTGGCTGGCCTCACCTCCAATACCATGGTTTTGGCTGGCCCCGCCTCCAATACCATGGTTTTGGCTGGCCCCGCCTCCAAAATCATGCCCCGCCTCCAATACCATGGTTTTGGCTGGCCCCACCTCCAAAATCATGCCCCGCCTCCAATACCATGGTTTTGGCTGGCACCGCCTCCAAAACCATGGTTTTGGCTGGCCCCACCTCCAAAATCATGCCCCGCCTCCAATACCATGGTTTTGGCTGGCCTCGCCTCCAAAATCATGCCCCGCCTCCAATACCATGGTTTTGGTTGGCCCCGCCTCCATTACCATGGTTTTGGCTGGCCCTGCCTCCAATACCATGGTTTTGGCTGGCCCCGCCTCCAAAACCATGGTTTTGGCTGGCCCCGCCTCCAAAACCATGGTTTTGTCTGGCCCCGCCTCCAATACCATGCCCCGCCTCCAATACCATGGTTTTAGCTGACCCCGCCTCCAATACCATGGTTTTGGCTGGCCCCGCCTCCAAAATCATGCCCCGCCTCCAATACCATGGTTTTGGCTGGGCCCGCCTCCAAAATCATGCCCCGCCTCCAATACCATTGTTTTGGCTGGCCCCGCCCCAATACCATGCCCCCGCCTCCAATACCATGGTTTCGGCTGGCCCCGCCTCCAATACCATGCCCCGCCTCCAATACCATGGTTTCGGCTGGCCCCGCCTCCAATACCATGGTTTTGGCTGTCCCAACCATGGTTTTGGCTGGCCCCGCCTCCAATACCATGGTTTTGGCTGGCCCTGCCTCCAATACCATGGTTTTGGTGGCCCCGCCTCCAATACCATGCCCCGCCTCCAATACCATGGTTTTGGCTGGCCCCACCTCCAATACCATGGTTTTGGCTGGCCCCGCCTCCAAAACCATGGTTTTGGCTGGCCCCGCCTCCAATACCATGGTTTTGGCTGGCCCTGTCTCCAATACCATGGTTTTGGCTGGCCCTGCCTCCAATAACATGGTTTTAGTGGCCCCACCTCCAATACCATGCCCTGCCTCCAATACCATGGATTTGGCTGGCCCCGCCTCCAATACCATGGTTTTGGCTGGCCCGGCCTACAGTACTATGGTTTTGGCTGGCCCCGCCTACAGTACCATGGGTTTGGCTGGCCCCGCCTCCAAAACCATGCCAAGCCTCCAATACCATGGTTTTGGCTGGCCCCGCCTCCAATACCATGGTTTTGACTGGCCCCGCCTCCAATACCATGGTTTTGGCTGGCCCTGCCTCCAATACCATGGTTTTGACTGGCCCCGCCTCCAAAACCAGGCCCCGCCTCCAACACCATGGTTTTGGCTGGCCCCGCCTCCAATACCATGGTTTTGGCTGGCCCACCTCCAAAATCATGGTTTTGGCTGGCCCCGCCTCCAATACCATGGTTTTGGCTGGCCCCGCCTCCAATACCATGCCCCGCCTCCAATACCCTGGTTTTGGCTGGCCCCGCCTCCAATACCATGGTTTTGACTGGCTCTGCCTCCAATACCATGGTTTTGGCTGGCCCCGCCTCCAATGCCATGGTTTTGGCTGGCCCCACCTCCAATAACATGCCCCGCCTCCAATACCATGGTTTTGGCTTGCCCCGCCTCCAATACCATGCCCCGCCTCCAATACCATGGTTTTGCCTGGCCCTGCCTCCAATACCATGGTTTTGCCTGGCCCCGCCTCCAATACCATGCCTCGCCTCCAATACCATGGTTTTGGCTGGCCCCGCCTCCAATACCATGGTTTTGGCTGTCCCCACCATGGTTTTGGCTGGCCCCGCCTCCAATACCATGGTTTTGGCTGGCCCCGCCTCCAATACCATGCTTTTGGCTGGCCCCGCCTCCAATACCATGCCCCGCCTCCAATACCATGGTTTTGGCTGGCCCCGCCTCCAATACCATGGTTTTGGCTGGCCCCGCATCCAATGCCATGGTTTTGGCTGGCCCCACCTCCAATAACATGCCCCGCCTCCAATACCATGGTTTTGGCTGGCCCCGCCTCCAATACCATGCCCCGCCTCCAATACCATGGTTTTGGCTGGCCCCGCCGCCAATACCATGGTTTTGGCTGGCCCCGCCTCCAATATCATGCCCCGCCTCCAATATCATGCCCCGCCTCCAATATCATGCCCCGCCTCCAATACCATGGTTTTGGCTGGCCCTGCCTCCAATACCATGGTTTTGGCTGGCCCCGCCTCCGATACCATGGTTTTGGCTGGCCCCGCCTCCGATACCATGGTTTTGGCTGGCCCCGCCTCCAATACCATGGTTTTGCCTGGCCCCGCCTCCAATACCATGGTTTTGCCTGGCCCCGCCTCCAATACCATGGTTTTGGCTGGCCCCGCCTCCGATACCATGGTTTTGGCTGGCCCCGCCTCCAATACCATGGTTTTGCCTGGCCCCGCCTCCAATACCATGGTTTTGCCTGGCCCCGCCTCCAATACCATGGTTTTGGCTGGCCCCGCCTCCAATACCATGGGTTTGGCTGGCCCCGCCTCCAATACCATGGTTTTGGCTGGCCCCGCCTCCAATGCCATGGTTTTGGCTGGCCCCACCTCCAATAACATGCCCCGCCTCCAATACCATGGTTTTGGCTTGCCCCGCCTCCAATACCATGCCCCGCCTCCAATACCATGGTTTTGCCTGGCCCCGCCTCCAATACCATGGTTTTGCCTGGCCCCGCCTCCAATACCATGGTTTTGGCTGGCCCTGCCTCCAATAACATGGTTTTAGCTTGCCCCACCTCCAAAACCATGCCCCGCCTCCAATACCATGGTTTTGGCTGGCCCCGCCTCCAATACCATGGTTTTGGCTGGCCCCGCCTCCAATACCATGGTTTTTGCTGACCCCGCCTCCAATACCATGCCCCGCCTCCAATACCATGGTTTTGGGTGGCCCCGCCTCCAATACCATGGTTTTGGGTGGCCCCGCCTCCAATACCATGGTTTTGGGTGGCCCCGCCTCCAATACCATGCCCCGCCTCCAATACCATGGTTTTGGCTGGCCCCGCCTCCAATATCATGGTTTTGGCTGGCCCCACCTCCAATACCATGGTTTTGGCTGGCCCCGCCTCCAATACCATGGTTTTGGCTGGCCCCGCCTCCAAAATCATGCCCCGCCTCCAATACCATGGTTTTGGCTGGCCCCACCTCCAAAATCATGCCCCGCCTCCAATACCATGGTTTTGGTTGGCACCGCCTCCAATACCATGGTTTTGGCTGGCCCCGCCTCCAATACCATGGTTTTGGCTGGCCCCGCCTCCAAAACCATGGTTTTGGCTGGCCCCACCTCCAAAATCATGCCCTGCCTCCAATACCATGGTTTTGGCTGGCCCCGCCTCCAATACCATGGTTTTGGCTGGAACCACCTCCAAAACCATGGTTTTGGCTGGCCCCACCTCCAAAACCATGGTTTTGGCTGGTCCCGCCTCCAAAACCATGGGTTTGTCTGGCCCGGCTTCCAATACCATGCCCCGCCTCCAATACCATGGTTTTAGCTGACCCCGCCTCCAATACCATGGTTTTGGCTGGCCCCGCCTCCAAAATCATGCCCCGCCTCCAATACCATGGTTTTGGCTGGCCCCGCCTCCAAAATCATGCCCCGCCTCCAATACCATGGTTTTGGTTGGCCCCGCCTCCAATACCATGGTTTTGGCTGGCCCCGCCTCCAATACCATGGTTTTGGCTGGCCCCGCCTCCAAAACCATGATTTTGGCTGGCCCCACCTCCAAAACCATGGTTTTGGCTGGTCCCGCCTCCAAAACCATGGTTTTGTCTGGCCCCGCCTCCAATACCATGCCTCGCCTCCAATACCATGCTTTTGGCTGGCCCCGCCTCCAATACCATGGTTTTGGCTGTCCCCACCATGGTTTTGGCTGGCCCCGCCTCCAATACCATGGTTTTGGCTGGCCCCGCCTCCAATACCATGGTTTTGGCTGGCCCCGCCTCCAATACCATGGTTTTGGCTGGCCCCGCCTCCAATACCATGCCCCGCCTCCAATACCATGGTTTTGGCTGGCCCCGCCTCCAATACCATGGTTTTGGCTGGCCCCGCCTCCAATGCCATGGTTTTGGCTGGCCCCACCTCCAATAACATGCCCCGCCTCCAATACCATGGTTTTGGCTGGCCCCGCCTCCAATACCATGCCCCGCCTCCAATACCATGGTTTTGGCTGGCCCCGCCGCCAATACCATGGTTTTGGCTGGCCCCGCCTCCAATATCATGCCCCGCCTCCAATATCATGCCCCGCCTCCAATATCATGCCCCGCCTCCAATACCATGGTTTTGGCTGGCCCTGGCTGCAATACCATGGTTTTGGCTGGCCCCGCCTCCGATACCATGGTTTTGGCTGGCCCCGCCTCCAATACCATGGTTTTGCCTGGCCCCGCCTCCAATACCATGGTTTTGCCTGGCCCCGCCTCCAATACCATGGTTTTGGCTGGCCCTGCCTCCAATAACATGGTTTTAGCTTGCCCCGCCTCCAAAACCATGCCCCGCCTCCAATACCATGGTTTTGGCTGGCCCTGCCTCCAATACCATGGTTTTGGCTGGCCCCGCCTCCAATACCATGGTTTTTGCTGACCCCGCCTCCAATACCATGCCCCGCCTCCAATACCATGGTTTTGGGTGGCCCCGCCTCCAATAACATGGTTTTGGGTGGCCCCGCCTCCAATACCATGGTTTTGGGTGGCCCACCTCCAATACCATGCCCCGCCTCCATTACCATGGTTTTGGCTGGCCCCGCCTCCAAAATCATGGTTTTGGCTGGCCTCACCTCCAATACCATGGTTTTGGCTGGCCCCGCCTCCAATACCATGGTTTTGGCTGGCCCCGCCTCCAAAATCATGCCCCGCCTCCAATACCATGGTTTTGGCTGGCCCCACCTCCAAAATCATGCCCCGCCTCCAATACCATGGTTTTGGCTGGCACCGCCTCCAAAACCATGGTTTTGGCTGGCCCCACCTCCAAAATCATGCCCCGCCTCCAATACCATGGTTTTGGCTGGCCTCGCCTCCAAAATCATGCCCCGCCTCCAATACCATGGTTTTGGTTGGCCCCGCCTCCATTACCATGGTTTTGGCTGGCCCTGCCTCCAATACCATGGTTTTGGCTGGCCCCGCCTCCAAAACCATGGTTTTGGCTGGCCCCGCCTCCAAAACCATGGTTTTGTCTGGCCCCGCCTCCAATACCATGCCCCGCCTCCAATACCATGGTTTTAGCTGACCCCGCCTCCAATACCATGGTTTTGGCTGGCCCCGCCTCCAAAATCATGCCCCGCCTCCAATACCATGGTTTTGGCTGGGCCCGCCTCCAAAATCATGCCCCGCCTCCAATACCATTGTTTTGGCTGGCCCCGCCCCAATACCATGCCCCCGCCTCCAATACCATGGTTTCGGCTGGCCCCGCCTCCAATACCATGCCCCGCCTCCAATACCATGGTTTCGGCTGGCCCCGCCTCCAATACCATGGTTTTGGCTGTCCCCACCATGGTTTTGGCTGGCCCCGCCTCCAATACCATGGTTTTGGCTGGCCCTGCCTCCAATACCATGGTTTTGGTGGCCCCGCCTCCAATACCATGCCCCGCCTCCAATACCATGGTTTTGGCTGGCCCCACCTCCAATACCATGGTTTTGGCTGGCCCCGCCTCCAAAACCATGGTTTTGGCTGGCCCCGCCTCCAATACCATGGTTTTGGCTGGCCCTGTCTCCAATACCATGGTTTTGGCTGGCCCTGCCTCCAATAACATGGTTTTAGTGGCCCCACCTCCAATACCATGCCCTGCCTCCAATACCATGGATTTGGCTGGCCCCGCCTCCAATACCATGGTTTTGGCTGGCCCGGCCTACAGTACTATGGTTTTGGCTGGCCCCGCCTACAGTACCATGGGTTTGGCTGGCCCCGCCTCCAAAACCATGCCAAGCCTCCAATACCATGGTTTTGGCTGGCCCCGCCTCCAATACCATGGTTTTGACTGGCCCCGCCTCCAATACCATGGTTTTGGCTGGCCCTGCCTCCAATACCATGGTTTTGACTGGCCCCGCCTCCAAAACCAGGCCCCGCCTCCAACACCATGGTTTTGGCTGGCCCCGCCTCCAATACCATGGTTTTGGCTGGCCCACCTCCAAAATCATGGTTTTGGCTGGCCCCGCCTCCAATACCATGGTTTTGGCTGGCCCCGCCTCCAATACCATGCCCCGCCTCCAATACCCTGGTTTTGGCTGGCCCCGCCTCCAATACCATGGTTTTGACTGGCTCTGCCTCCAATACCATGGTTTTGGCTGGCCCCACCTCCAATACCATGGTTTTGGCTGGCCCCACCTCCAATACCATGCTTTTGGCTGCCCCCGCCTCCAATGGCATGGTTTTGGTTGGTCCCGCCTCCAAAACCATGCCCCGCCTCCAATACCATGGTTTTGGCTGGCCCCGCCTCCAATACCATGGTTTTGGCTGGCCCCCCTCCAATACTATGCCCCGCCTCCAATACCATGGTTTTGGCTGACCCCGCCTCCAATACCATGGTTTTGGCTGACCCCGCCTCCAATACCATGCCCCGCCTCCAATACCATGGTTTTGGCTGGCCCCGCCTCCAAAACCATGGTTTTGGCTGGCCCCACCTCCAATACCATGGTTTTGGCTGGCCCCGCCTACAATACCATGCCCCGCCTCCAATACCATGGTTTTGGCTGGCCCCGCCTCCAATACCATGGTTTTGGCTGGCCCGCCTCCTATACCATGGTTTTGGCTGGCCACACCACTAATACCATGCCCATCTCCAATACCATGGTTTTGGCTGGCCCCGCCTCCAATACCATGGTTTTGGCTGGCCCCGCCTCCAATACCATGGTTTGGGCTGGCCCCGCCTCCAGTTCCATGGTTTGGGCTGGCCCCACCTCCAATACCATGGTTTTGGCTGGCCCAGCCTCCAATACCATGGTTTTGGCTGGCCCCGCCTACAGTTCCATGGTTTTGGCTGGCCCCGCCTCCAATACCATGGTTTTGGCTGGCCCCACCTCCAATACCATGCCCTGCCTCCAATACCATGCCCTGACTCCAACACCGTGAATGGGCTGGCCCTGCCTCCAATACCATGCCCTGCCTCCAGTACCATGGTTTTGGCTGCCTCCGCCTCCAATCCCATGGTTTTGGCTGGCCCTGCCTCCAATACCATGCCCCGCCTCCAATACCATGGTATTGGCTAGCCCCGCCTCCAATACCATTGTTTTGGCTGGCCCCGCCCCAATACCATGCCCCGCCTCCAATACCATGGTTTCGGCTGGCCCCGCCTCCAATACCATGCCCCGCCTCCAATACCATGGTTTTGACTGGCCCCGAATCCAATACCATGGTTTTGGCTGGCCCGCCTCCAATACCATGGTTTTGGCTGCCCCGCCTCCAATACCATGCCCCGCCTCCAATACCATGGTTTTGGCTGGCCCCGCCTCCAACAACATGGTTTTGGCTGGTCCCGCCTCCAATACCATGGTTTTGGCAGGCCCCGCCTCCAATACCATACCCCGCCTCCAATACCATGGTTTTGGCTGGCCCCGCCTCCAATACCATGGTTTTGGCTAGCCCCACCTCCAATACCATTGTTTTGGCTGGCCCTGCCTCAATACCATTGTTTTGGCTGGCCCCGCCTAAAATACCATGCCCTGCCTCCAATACCATGCTTTTGGCTGGCCCCGCCTCCAATACCATGGTTTTGGCTGGCCCCGCCTCCAATACCATGCCCCGCCTCCAATACCATGGTTTTGGCTGGCCCCGCCTCCAATACCATGGTTTTGGCTAGCCCCACCTCCAATACCATTGTTTTGGCTGGCCCTGCCTCAATACCATTGTTTTGGCTGGCAGCGCCTCCAATACCATGCCCCCCCTCCAATACAATGGTTTTGGCTGGCCCCGCCTACAATACCATGCCCCGCCTACAATACCATGGTTTTGGCTGGCCCCGCCTACAATACCATGGTTTTGGCTGGCCCTGCCTACAATACCATGCCCCGCCTCCAATACCATGGTTTTGGCTGGCCCCGCCTCCAATACCATGGTTTTGGCTGGCCCGCCTCCAATACCATGGTTTTGGCTGGCCCCACCACCAATACCATGCCCATCTCCAATACCATGGTTTTGGCTGGCCCCGCCTCCAATACCATGGTTTTGGCTGGCCCCGCCTCCAATACCATGGTTTGGGCTGGCCCCGCCTCCAGTTCCATGGTTTGGGCTGGCCCCGCCTCCAATACCATGGTTTTGGCTGGCCCCGCCTTCAAAACCATGGTTTTGGCTGGCCCCGCCTCCAATACCATGCCCCGCCTCCAATACCATGGTTTTGGCTGGCCCCGCCTCCAATACAATGGTTTTGGCTGGCCCCGCCTCCAATACCATGCCCCACCTCCAATACCATGGTTTTGGCTGGCCCTGCCTACAGTTCCATGGTTTTGGTTGGCCCCGCCTACAGTTCCATGCTTTTGGGTGACCCCGCCTCCAATACCATGGTTTTGGCTGACCCCGCCTCCAATACCATGCCCTGCCTCCAGTACCATGGATTGGCTGGCCCTGCCTCCAATACCATGTCCTGCCTCAAGTACCATGGTTTTGGCTAGCCCCGCCTCCAATACCATGGTTTTGGCTGGCCCTGCCTCCAGTACCATGGTTTTGGCTGGCCCTGCCTCCAATACCATGGTTTTGGCTGGCCCCGCCTACAGTTCCATGGTTTTGGCTGTCCCTGTTAGGGAGAATTCTCTGTTTAGGCTGAATTTCCTAACCTAGTGAGTCCCCCAGCAGCTTTGCTGAATTTCTGGAGTTTGTTTTTTTCATCCTGCCAAGAGTGAGACGCTTTTCCTCCCACTCTTGGACATGAATGTGGTTGATTCCTTTTGAATGTCAATGTGTTCTATGGGCTGTGGGGTCTTTTACTCCATAGGGCCTCATGTGTTTTGCTATGTGTGTTATACTGCACCCTCCGTGCCATAACACTGGGGTGTCCTAGAGGATCCCCACCACAGACTCCATACCCTGGGACTGACTACTCTCTCCCAGGGCATGTAAAGTCACCATTGGCTTTACTAGACCTAAATTTACTAACAGAACTAGCACAAACCATCCTATTGTGGACGTACTGGTAGGGGTAATTCGATTACCCCTGGGTCTGTTGTTCGAGGGGGCACTGTCCCGTCCCCCTCATCGAGTTTTGGCTGGTGGCAGTGGATACTACTTTTTATATTCGACCGCAAATATATTCCTATATGATTCTTCCCATTGTTCGAGGCTAATACTTTTTCACGTTAGTCTCTAACATACCACTGGTTTATTTGTCTTAAATAAATCCACCGGTTGGTATTTTTAGCCAGAACTCGGTTTTTAAAATGGCCTATGTGTTCACCTCTGTAACTCCGAACCAAAGGTTGAGCCCTTTGTTCCACTTTTGGCGGGCTTCTGCACAGAAGCCCTCGAGAGTGGTGCCATTCTGTCTGGGTACCACAGGGGGTGTAGGAGGGGGTTTAGGCACCCTGGACTGAGTTGCCTTGCCAAATCAGGTCGCACTCTTGTGTGATTGGCCCAAGTGGTGAGCCGCGCCGCTCACCACTTAGCATGTTCGAGTGACAGCTAGGCTGAATGAATGGGGGTTTTCTGCATAAAAGCAGGGCTTTTGGGACTGGAACTTCAGAAGTCGCCACAGGACCTAAGAATCCGACGAGGGTAAAGCTGAGCCGACCTGTAACGATGACACCTCCGGTGGAGCCCTGCTCAACCGACTCACCACTTCCCAACGACAGAGGAGATCTCCCTGCAGGAGAGTCTTCTTCCCTTGACTGGTGGGAACAACCGGTCCTTTGCTTTTTCTTCGCTTCCAGGACGTCTAGTGGTCGAATTGGCCGTGCTGAGCACCCCGGCAACCGGATAGCCACTAACTACTGTACTGCAACCAAAAGGTGGTGCCTTGTGACGGAGCACTCCGCGGCTGGTCTCTTCCCTGGTGGTGCAACAATCCTCAACATTTCCTCGACGATGAGATCCTCTCATCTTCTGGCAAAGCCCCGACTTGCATCCACCACCAGGAACAACTGCCCCTGCCGGAGCTGTCTCTTCACTTTCAAGGTACCGTGTCCACCTGGCTTCCCTTGAAACGGTTAGCGTGAGGTATCTTAAATCCTTACCTTTCCACTGGGTCGCCTCCCAAACTTCTTAACTTTTGTTCTAAAACTGGTCCAACCTTTCTGTGACATTTTGCTACAAAGACTTGAAGTGCATTTCCACTGTGATACTTTTGGGACATTCCGCCTTGCCTTTCTCCGAGTGGGCCTGGCCTCTGAACTTTGTGATTTACAGTAGACCCTGCCTTAGTTGCCTTGCAATTGTTTTGTAAAAGTGTTGGTACTGAGTTGGTTTCATACCCTGCCTTTTTCTCAACCTTTCTAACGAATACTAGAGTGCCATCTAGGTTAAAGCATTCACCTCTGTCTGCAAATAAGTGGTGCCGTTGAACCTAGACCTGTCGAAATATTGTTATGGGATTGATATATACTTATAGTAACTGTGATTGAAGTTGTTTGCCATATTAGTGCCAGTGTGTTTTTCATAGATGTGTTTTTAAATAAATAATTATATATCTTTACACCCAAGCTCTGATCAGTGTCTGCTTGTTCTACTGTGTAAATTGCCCTATCCTGTATACTCCAAATACGGCCTAACTCATCTTGAGAGAAGTCTGACTGCTCAGCCACAGCTACCAGGTAAATCTGGTTGGTGCAGACTGCTACCAATTGGGTTTACTGCTAACTCCTGTAGAGTCACTTAGCATGTTTGAGTGACAGCTAGGCTGAGTGAATGGGGGTTTGCTGCATAAAAGCAGGGCTTTGGGGACTGGAACTTCAGAAGTCGCCACAGGACCTAAGAATCCGACGAG
This sequence comes from Ambystoma mexicanum, assembly GCF_040938575.1. Taxonomy (NCBI): domain Eukaryota; kingdom Metazoa; phylum Chordata; class Amphibia; order Caudata; family Ambystomatidae; genus Ambystoma; species Ambystoma mexicanum. The sequence goes on along the minus strand of NC_090928.1, from coordinate 373,280,335 downwards.
GGAGAAGTTGAGCCGACCTGCCACGACGACACCACCGGTGGAGCCCTGCTGGACCGCCTCACCACTTTTCCCAACGACAGAGGAGATCTCCCTCCGGAGAGTCTTCTTCCTTTGACTGGTGGGGGTAACCAGTTTCACCGTCTTTTCACCTTCCCGACGTATCTCATGGCCACCTTGCCTGTGCCAAGCACCCCGGCAACCGGGATACCACGTTTTACCACAACAGCGAATAAAAGGGTAATACCTTTAACCGGAAGACTCCGCGGCTGGTTTCTTCCCTGGTAGTGCAACGACCTTCATCTTTCCTCCAAGTCAAGATCCTCTCTTCCCCTGGACGACGACGAGACTTGCACCCACTGCCAGAAACAACTGCCACCGCTGGTGGATCCTTCCCACTTAAGGTACCGTGTCCCACCCGGCTTCCCTTGCCACCGATTGTACAGGGTAGATTTAGCCCCGCCTCCAAAACCATGCCCCGCCTCCAATACCATGGTTTTGGCTGGCCCCGCCTCCAATACCATGGTTTTGGCTGGGCCCGCCTCAAATACCATGCCCCGCCTCCAATACCATGGGTTTGGCTGGCCCCGCCTCCAGTACCATGGTTTTGGCTGTCCCCCGCCTCCAATATCTTGGTTTTGGCTGGCCCCGCCTCCAATACCATGGTTTTGGCTGGCCCCGCCTCCAATACCATAACCCGCCTCCAATACCATGCCCTGCCTCCAATACCATGGTTTTGGCTGGCCCTGCCTCCAATACCATGGTTTTGGCTGGCCTCACCTCCAATACCATGGTTTTGGCTGGCCCCGCCTCCAATACCATGCCCCGCCTCCAGTACCATGGTTTTGGCTTGCCCCGCCTCCAATACCATGGTTCTGGCTGGCCCCGCCTCCAATATCATGGTTTTGGCTGGCCCCACCTCCAATACCATGCCCCACCTCCAATACCATGGTTTTGGCTGGCCCCGCCTACAATATCATGGTTTTGGCTGGCCCCGCCTCCAATACCATTGTTTTGGCTGGGCCCGCCTCCAATACCATGGTTTTGGCTCGCTCCGCCTCAAAAACCATGGTTTTGGCTGGCCCCGCCTGCAATCCCATGGTTTTGGCTGGCCCCGCCTCCAATACGATGGTTTTGGCTGGCCCGCCTCCAATACCATGGTTTTGGCTGGCCCTTGGCCCCGCCTCCAATGCCATGCCCTGCCTCCAAAACCATGGCTTTGGCTGGCACTGCCTCCAATACCATGGTTTTGGCTGGCCCTGCCTCCATTACCATGGTTTTGGCTGGCCCAGCCTCCAGTTACATGGTTTTGGCTGGCCCCACCTCCAGTTACATGGTTTTGGCTGGCCCTGTCTCCAATACCATGATTTCGGCTGGCCCCGCCTCCAGTTCCATGGTTACAGCTGGCCCTGCTCCAGTTACATGGTTACAGCTGGGCCCGTCTCCAGTTACATGGTGACGGCTGGCCCTGCCTCCAGTTATATGGTTTTGGCTGAGCCCGCCTCCAATACCATGCCCCGCCTCCAATACCATGATTATGGCTGGCCCCACCTCCAGTACCATCGTTTTAGCTGGCCACACCTCCAATACCATGGTTTTGGCTGGCGCGCCTCCATTACCATGGTTTTGGCTGGCCAAGCCTCCAATACCATGGTTTTGGCTGGCCCCGCCTCCAGTTACATGGTTTTGGCTGCCCCCTCTCCAATACCATGGTTTGGCTGGCCCCGCCTCTGATACCATGGTTTTGGCTGGCCCCGCTTCCAGTTACATGGTTCTGAATGGTCACGCCTCCAATACCATGGTGGCTGGCCCTGCCTCCATTACCATGGTTTTGGCTGGCCCTGCCTCCATTACCATGGTTTTGGCTGGCCCGCCTCCAGTTACATGGTTTTGGCTGGCCCCGCCTCTAGTTCCATGTTTACGGCTGGCCCTGCCTCCGGTTGCATGGTTATGTCTAGCCCTGCCCTCCAGTTCCATGGGTTTTTACTGGTTACCCAGAGGGGGATGGCCCCGCCTCCAGTTTCAGTGTTACAGCTGGCCCCACCTCCAGTTCCATGGTGACGGCTGACACTGCCTCCTGTTACATGGTGACTTCTGGCCCCTATCCAGTTCCATGGTGACGGTTGGGCCCCCTGTTACGCTCACCTGGACCCCACAGGGGTGTCGATCGGACCCGGACAGCTGCGGTCTCCTTCAACGTAATGCGTAGTGCAGAGATGACTGTCTGGACTGGCCCGCCTAGTCTTGTCTGCTGGACCCGAAGAAGTATTTTCCTGCAAGTGGAGACAGGGATTAACCACCTGTGGGTTTTAGTGATGGCCTCCCAACTGTTCTCGCTCTCCCCCACTAATCACCTCCGATATCCCCTTAGTAACCTCACCTTATGTTCGTAAAAGATGAGCTCTCCATCCTGCGTGTCTTGCAGGGGCGCGTAGATACCAGTTACTTCACTGTTTTGAAGGCATTGGGAGAGTTCCGGTAAGTATTGACTCTGAAGTCCCTAGCAGGATTAGTAAGTATCAAGTTCAAAGAGTTCAATGTGCCCGATGTTCACTCTTGTCCCCTTCCTTCCTTAAATTGCAACTGAGTTCGTGAGAAGAAGGTCTCGTAGCTGCTGCTGGCGTTCAGATAAGAGTCTGTGTAACCCAACGCTGTCCAGTAACTATTGCATGCATTAACGTGTTGTTTTTCTCCCTCTTTACAGATGCGGCATATGAAAATGTGGAGACAAGACTAGGCGGGGCAGTCCAGACAGTCATCTCTGCACTACGCATCATGTTGAAGGAGACCGCAGCTGTCCGGGTCCAATCGACACGCCTGTGGGGTCCAGTTGAGCGTAACAGAATGCAAAGCCTCTCTACAAATACCCACCAGGGTGTTATGGAAACCTCGGAAACCGACCAACTGGCCCAATTATTGTGGGAACTTAGGGCGGAAGTACATGCCGCTCGCCAAGAGACTAATGCCCTCAGGAGAGAACTGATTGTCTCAAAGGAGCGCACGGATGATCTGGCTAGGCAACTATTGCAAAACCAAGCTGGGCAAATGCCCCTACCTGGATATGGGTGAAACTCAACCCCCGTTTCATCAAGCAATCCAGTGCAAGTGGTTTTACTGGGAAATATTCCGTTAGCTCCACCCGAACGCCTTTCTGGGAACCCCAAAAGGTTCGCCGTGTTTATGACCCAATGCCGCTTGCACTTTTTATGCAGACCGGGAGTATTTCCAAATGACCAAGCCAAAGTATCCTTTGTATTGTCATATCTTAGTGGCAGCGCAGCGGATTGGTCCATTCCATTAGTCAACCAGGATGATCCTCTTCTCCGGGATTTTCAGGGTTTTCAAAGGAGCATGGAAAAACTATTCACCAGACACTCACAGGGTCAAGCCCTGGACAACAAACTTTTATCCTTACGACAAGGTAACCAGGATCTGCTAACCTATATTGCAACCTTCAATAGGTTGGTGGTGGAAACCGGGTGGCTGGAGGAAAAACGAATTACATTGTTTCATCGTGGACTTCGGGGAGAACTCAAAGATGCCTTGGCACAAGTTGTGAACCCACCTCAGGATTGCACAGAATTTATAGACTTAGTGGTCCAGCTAGACCACCGACTTCAGAACCGAAAGACTGATCGAGCTAAGTTCGAGAACCGGGTATTGGTTAAACCCAACGGTGCCCCCAAAGGAACAGATGCATGTGAACCTATGCAGTATGGGGGGGTTAAAGGACCCTTAACTCAAAAGGAAAGAGAAAGAAGACGACAGATTGTTCTGATCTTGATGGTCGTGCAGATTATTAAACCTCTGTCCCCAAGTACCGCACAGACAGAAAGGATACACTGTCTGTGCAATCTTTGAGGCCACAGGTGTGTTGAGCCGTCAATCAGGTAGCAGGAACGCCGGAAGGACCCCTGACCGCTGCAAGGCAATGGTTAATGGTTAAACAGGAGCAGTGCAATTGATACGGGTAACAATCAGTATTAACAAGGCTTACCCAGGAGTGTTGCAAGTAGGGTCCTAAATGTGGTAAGAGCCACAGATTGTTGATGGTGGTGAAATAGGCGTTCTGCACGGCTCGAAGGTGAGACACACCTGGGTCTGATGTAGATGGACCAGCAAGGCAAGAAGGTCAAAACCAAGTTCCAAGATTCTAGGTTCAGAGAGGATAATCCAAAGGCAGTCCAAGAGAGTTCCAAAGTCAAGGAGCCGGGGAAACAAAGCGTAATCCAAGAAACAGAAATCCGAGGGACAGGCAAGACAAATCCGAAGAACAGTCCAAGGTCGCAAAATCCGTGATCAAAAACAGTTAAACCAAAGCGCTACACAATCCTCAAGAGATCAGCTGTGAAGCGCTGTACCCACGTTGCCAAGATGCTTTTAAACTGATTAAGTAACCACGTGATGTGTCTCATGGACGTGTGAGACGTGAGGTGATCACGTGGTCACGGGACGCTGGATGTTCATTGCCGTGGGAGTCTCCGTGGGCTTGACCAGCCGTGAGCGCGCCTCCATGGTAACTGCCAGCGAAACAAAGGACGGTAGACGCCGGGGCTACAGGCTGGTGTCCTCCTACGCCAGACAAACTGCTGGTTCTTTCTATGTGCAAGGACTGCTCTTGTTGTTAGGTGTGGTGTGGGGCATGTGGTCGTGCGGTTCTTCATGGAGCGAGCAACGGGAGACGTGACACAGATGCAGTTGTGTCTGTACTGTGGAACCTCAGGACATTTTCTACGGGATTGCCCTACAAAATCACCCAAGAAGATGGTAGGAGTTGCTGATAAAAGCCACATAGAGCCTGATTCGGGAAACGATCACGCCCGACAAACGTAGAGGTCCGCTTGCCGAGCTTAAAGAAGGACACTCAGACCTCGCATCTGATCATCCCAATGGTCCTACTTGATCCCAGGCAGCCATCATGTATGCACGCAGTAAGGGCATACATAGATAGTGGGGCCGTAGGAAACTATATGGACCACGAATTGGTGTCAAGGATGAATCTACCTCTTTACAAAAAGACCACTTCGGATGTCATCACCACAGTTGATGGAACTGAGATTGCCTCGGGGCCTGAAACTCATTCCACTACAGAGATGACACTGTTGAGTCAAGATGGGCATCGAGAGACTATTGTGTTTGATCTAATCAAATCCCCACAGTTCCAGATAATACTGGGGATGCCATGGTTGGAAACACATAATCCTTGTATAGATTGGCAAGAGAAGAGGATAACCTTCCCGGATTGTGCACACACCTGTTACCCGGAGAAAACTTTGAACAAAGGCCTGGCTACAGTCGTGAACCCAATTGTGCAGTTACCTCAGGAATACCAAGAATTTCAGGATGTTTTTCAAAAAGAACAGGCCAATACATTACCCCCTCACAGATCATACGATTGTCAAATCAACCTCCTACCCGGTGCACAATCCCCATGCAGTAGAATCTACGCCCTCACGGAACCTGAAAATCGTCACCTACGGCAATACTTGGACCAATACCTTGCTAATGGCTTTATTCATCCTTCCAAGTCTCCTGCATCCTCAGCTTTATTCTTCATGCCAAAAAAGGAAGGTGACCTTAGAACGTGCATAGATTACTGCGCATTAAATCAGATTATGGTAAAAAATCGATTGCCTCTGATCCCCGAATTACTAGACCAAGTAAAGGATGCTTGTATCTACACTAAGTTAGATCTCCGAGGGGCATATCATCTGGTACATGTCCAGAAAGGCGACGAATGGAAGACTGTCTTTCGCACCAAGTACGGATTATTCGAATATCAGGTGATGCCCTTCGGGTTGTGCAATGCACCAGCAGCCTTCCAGTATTTTATGAACGATGTCCTTCGTGAACTCATTGACGTCTGTGTCATCGTATACATAGATGATATTCTAGTGTACTCCTCCTCAGAATCAGACCATGTTAAGCACGTGCGTGCAGTCCTTGAGAAACTACGCCAGCACAAGTAATATGCAAAATTGGAAAAATGTGTTTTTCATGCTACGGAAGTTGAATTTCTTGGATTTATCCTGACTCCAAAAGGAGTACGAATGGACTCTCGAAAGGTGGACGCAATTCTCAAGTGGCCATCACCCAGTTCAGTCAAAGGGGTACAAAGCATGCTCGGATTTGCTAATTTCTACCGCAGATTCATTCCGGACTTCTCCCATGTTGTACACCCCATCACAGCACTTTTGCGAAAAAACAAACGCTTCTTGCGGACCAAAGAGGCTGAAAAGGCCTTCCAAGAGCTGAAAGCGAAATTCACATCAGCATCTGTCTTAAAGCATCCACGCCCTCAGCTTCCATACATAGTAGAAACTGATGCATCCAGTTTAGCAATGGGAGCTGTCCTGTCCCAGAAGGATCCTGAAACCGGTCAACTTCACCCAGTAGCGTTTTGGTCCAGAAAGTTCTCAGCACCTGAGTTAAACTATGCGGTTACCGATAAAGAGCTATTAGGCATCAAATCCGCCTTTAAGGCTTGGCAGCACTATTTTCTTGGTGAGAGGCATACTATTACCGTAATCACCGATCACCGGAACCTGCAGTATTTAAAAACAGCCAAAGCCCAATCATTGCGACAACTTCGATGGGCATTGTTCTTTGCCGAATTCGATTTCGTGATCACTTATTGACCAAGCTGCAAAAATGGCAAAGCAGATGCCTTATCCCGAATAGGGATGGGAGAAGCATATGCAAACCCGGAACCAGTGCCAATAATTCCCGAGCAAAGAATTCTTGGCATAACTACTCTACAGACACTAGAAGATATTCATTGAAAAATCCAACAACTCTTCGATCCAGCAACCCTGCAGGACTGGGTAAAGAAAGGCCCGGAAACTCAGTCGTCAATGACCTACCTTACTATCAAGGACGACTATTTCTACCACACAAGGAAATACAAGAACTAGTCATCTCCAATTACCATGACACCCTGATGGAAGGGCACCCAGGTATCGCAAAAATTAAGAGACAGTTCTGGTGGCCCATTTGGCGAAAAGATGTAAAGTCATTTGTGATGTCTTGTGGCATTTGCGCCCAAAACAAAAGCCAGAAGAAAAAAACCTGCTGGCCTTTTACAACCTTTGGACATTCCACCTACACCATGGCATACCTTGTCTTTAGACTTTATTACAGATCTACCTCCATGCAATGGATTTAACACCATCCTAGTTATTGTGGATATTTTTTCCAAGATGGCCCACTTTATTCCTTTAAAGGTGTTACCTTCTGCTTCTATTCTGGCCAAGGAGTTCCTTGAAAACATTGTTCGATTACACAGATTCCCTTCCGTATTTGTTTCTGACCGAGGTAGTCAATTTATCTCGCATTTTTGGAAGAAATGTTGTCAACTTGCACGAATCGACGTGAGGCTATCAACAAGTCACCATCCCCAGACCGATGGTCAGATGGAAAGGACCAACCAGACCATTGAACAGTACCTACGCTGCATGCTACACCAGACTGAAAGCAATTGGAAAGATATTTTATGGATTTCCGAGTACGCATACAATAACTCTGTACATTCAGGAACCGGACAAAGCCCTTTTTATACCATATATGGACATCACCCTCGAACCTCAGAACTCGATTCGCCTCAGCACTTAGAAATGCCTGCAGTTAGTCATTTGCACTCTACTATTACACAAGCCTTTAAGGAAGCCACAGAACATTTGAAACAAGCAAAAGAGAAATACAAGAAAAATGCTGATCAACATAGAAGTGAAACTCCACAATACCAGATTGGGGATCAAGTTTGGCTGGCTACAAAACATATACCTCTGAAGGGAACTCAGACTTTTAATCCTAGATATTTGGGACCTTACACCATTAAGGCCATTATCAACCCGGTGGCCGTCAAATTGGAATTACCCTCTAATATGCAAATTCATCCTGTCTTTCATGTTTCACTTCTAAAACCAGTTCAACCAGGGACAAGATTAACCAAACCACCTGACCCCATCTTAATAGATGGAGAACCTGAATTTGAGGTAAAAAATATCCTGGACTCCAAGATGATTAAATCAAAACTTTTTTATTTGATCGATTGGAAGGGCTACGGACCACAAGAAAGATCATGGGAGCCTAGCGACCACGTTCATGCACCTCGGTTGGTGAAAAGATTCCATCGGAACTTCCCAGACAAACCGGGGCCAGGGGGAAGAACAACTTTAGGAGGGGCCTTGTTGGGAGTGCTGTCATGATGCCTACCCCCGGGCATCAGGACCAAGGCCCTCAGCTCCAGGAGCAGGCATCCAGACATTTGTTTAAACCTCAGCAGCCTCGGATAGGGGCTGTCTGGGTTCAGTCCTGGCGCCTTAGGCGCCAGGCTCATAGACTTTACTTACCTGATGCAGACCATGCTGCAAAAGAGTCCAAGCCTACATGAGGCCTGGATGGGACTATTTTGTTACAGGGACTATTTTTTTACTCGGGTGTGGGAACTGGTGAGTATGGCGCTGTGCTGGAGGTGGTGAAGCGACGCGTGCAGGACTAATGTACTTTCCAGGTCCGGAGATGAAATGGTTCCGGAATTTGGTGAGGAATTTGAAATAAATTTGTTTTCTAACCTTGTCCTTTTCTTCTTCTTTATTCTAGGAGCTCCAGATTCGAGGCGGGCGTGGCAGAAGACTGGATGCTGGCTGCAGGCACGCGGGCATGGCAGAAGACTGTATGCTGGCTGCAGGCACGGTGAGCGTCACGCTGCTGGATGCAGAATAACGCGAAGCATGTGCTGCTGTTCGGGTGTGGTTTAAATAGCCTCCAAAGTAGTTCCAGGTAAGAAGCTCCCTAGAGCCACGCCCGAGAAAAAATAGTCCCTGTAACAAAATAGTCCCATCCAGGCCTCATGTAGACTTGGACTCTTTTGCAGCATGGTCTGCATCAGGTAAGTAAAGTCTATGAGCCTGGCGCATATGGGGCCAGGACTGATTTCTAGGATGAGCCTGGCGCCTAAGGCGCCAGGACTGAACCCAGACAGCCCCTAGCCGGGGCTGCTGAGGCTTAAACAAATGTCTGGATGCCTGCTCCCGGAGCTGAGGGCCTTGGTCCTGATGCCTGGGGGTAGGCATCATGACACCCCCCTCCAGCTACTTGTTTACAGCTGGACCTGCCTCCAGTTACATTGTTACGGCTGGCCCTGCCTCCAGTTACATGGATACGGCTGGCCCCACCTCCATTTACATTGTTACAGTTGGCCCCTCCTCCAGTTACATGGTTACGGCTGGCCCTGCCTTCAGTTACATGGTAACGGCTGTGCCCTGCCTTCAGTTTCATGGTTACAGCTGGCCCCGCCTACAGTTTTATGGTTACAGCTGGCCCTGCCTCCAGTTACATGGTTACGGCTGGGCCTGCCTCCAGTTACATGGTGACGGCTGGCCCTGCCTCCAGTTACATGGTGACGGCTGGCCCTGCCTCAGTTACATGGTGATGGCTGGCCCTGCCTCCAGTCACATGGTTACAGCTGGCCCTGCCTCCAGTTACATGGTTACGGCTGGGCCCGCCTCCAGTTACATGGTTGTGGCTGGCCCTGCCTCCAGTTACATGATTACGGCTGGGCCCACCTCCAGTTTCATAGTTACGTCTGGCCCTGCCTCCAGTTTCATGGGTTTTCCCTGGTTACTCAGCGAAGGATGGCCCCGCCTCCAGTTACATGGTTATTGACTTTTATCTGCCTCTTAGAACACATCCTCTGATCCTATCGCCTTGACAAAAGTATTGCCTCTGATTTTTATCCACTATTCCCTTGTTTTAATTGTATGTGCTGAGTGTGTTTGACTTCAGTTACATTTCTTCCCGCGGGTACGCTTTTCTTTCGTAAGACCGAACTGTCATTGCTGTCAAAAAGTGATTGCATATTAACCCACAGTAATGTCTGTTTCGAAACACCGGTCTGTCAAATCCAAATCTACTTACCTTGAATTGACCTGGACAAAAGGAATTGGTTGTGTGTAGTATACTTAGAGTGTGGTTTTATTTAATAGAAGTGAAGTGTTTTGTGAACAGATGGTTTAAAAATAAATGTACTTGAGTCAGTGTTTGCTTGAGTCACAGTAATTGTAGTTCTTTGTGTAATCCCTATATCTGCTAATTTGCTCTTGAGATAAGTCTGGCTGCTGAGCCATCGCTACCACTTAACTGTGCAGTACAGGCTTGTACCAAAGGTGAAATTGTACTATCCTTTGTAGTATTAATTGTCTGTAGTGTTCCCTAAGGCTACTGCAGATGATTCTGCCTAACATCTCGCAGCTCAGGAAGGTGGATGAGGCGATGCAGAACAAGTTCCCACTATTCAAGAAGGACCTCCACTTGAAGGCAGGGACAGTTCGAGAGTGCGGGATGGAGTCACTATTTCGCAATAGCTGTTGGGCCAGGGGCCACTTATGCGTAAAAATGGGCTATTGTGCTAGTGGCCACCGGTTGGGGTAAGGAGTACTCACCGGTCCCCGATGCAAGCAGACCCAAACTTCGGCAGGTCAGTCCACTTCACTTGCAGGTTCGAATGCAGCAAAAAGGACATTTCGGCACCTTTTAGTTCCTGAGATACAGCGATGATTCCCAAACGGAACAGTGGCGTGTTCTCCTCTCCGGGTGGATGAATCGACCCAGTTTCACTGCAGCAGGCTTCAGGTGCAAGAGGGTCACAAATTGTTAGGGAGAATTCTCTGTTAATGGTAATTTCCCAAACCTAGTGAGTCCCCCAACAGTTTTGCTGGATTTTTGGGGTTTGTTTTTTCTCCTGCTAAGAGTGAGACTCTTTTTCTCCCACTCTTAGGCATGATTTGAAAGTGTCCTTTGACTGTCAATGTGTTTTATGGGCTATGGGGTGTTTTACTCCATAGGGCTTCATGTGTTATGTGTGTTACACAGCACCCTCAGTGCAGTAACACAGGTGTTGCATAGTGACCCCCAAACATAGACTCCATACTCTGGGACTGACTACTGTCTCCCAGGTTATGTAAAGTCAACTTTGACTTTACTAGTCTTAAATTGTGAACAGAACCAGTACAAACCATTATATTGTGGAAGTACTGATAGAGGTAATTTGATTGCCCCTGTGTCTGTTTTTCAAGGGGGCACTGTTCAGTCCCCCCCTGTCGGGTTTCTGTCTGTTGGCAGTGGATACCACACGAAATATTCCACCAGAATATTTCCTATGGGATTTCCCTATTGATTTTAAACGCACCACTTTTTGATGCAATCTTAAAGATACCGCTGGGTTATTTATTTAATATTAATTCCCCGATTGGGTCTTTTTGCCAGAACTTGGTTCTAAAATGGCGTTTGTGTCCGTCTCTGTGACTCCAACAAAGGTCGAGCCCTTTGTTCCACTATTTTGGCGGGCTTCTCCACAGAAGCCCTCCAAGTGGTGCCACTCTGTCTGGATTCCTTAGGAGGGGTGGAGGGGGGATTAGGCACACTGGACTGCGTTGCCTCGGCAACCCAAGTCACACTCTCTTCTCATTGGCCCAGTGGTGAGCCCACCGGCTCAACCCTTCGCATGTGTGATTGACAGCTAGGCTGATGAATGGGGGTTTTGCTGCATAAAAGCAGGGCCTTTGGGACTGGAACTTCCGAAGTCACGACAGGACCTAAGAATCCGACGAGGAAGAAGCTGAGCATCTGCAACCCGACGACACCACCGGTGAAGCCCTGCTGCACGAACTCACCACTTTCCAACGTCAGGGAAGATCTTCATCTAGAGAGTCTGTCCCCCTTTGAGCTGGTAGGAACAACCAGTTTGCCTTCTTTTCACTCCCAGAAGCGTTCCTTTGTCGAATCGCCCATGCCAAGCACCCCAGCGGCCGGATAGCCAAGCTCACCACTTTTGACCGCAAATAAAAGGACCGCACCTTTTAATCGGGAACTCCGCGGCTTGTTTCATCCCTGGGCAGTGCAATGGCTCCAAACTTCCTCTACGATGAGATCCTCTCTTCCTCTGACTGGAACACTGAGCTGCAACCACTGCCAGGAACAACTGCCCCCGCTGGAGCTTTCTTTCCATTTAAGGGACTGTGTCCTGCCTGGCCTCCCTTTCTACAGAGTGCCCAAGGTGTCCCCTAAATCCTTGTCCTCTATACTGGGTTGGCCCCAGACCTGCTAACTTTGCTTTTCTGAACTATTCTACTCCTTTTGTGACTTTTCTGCAAATATTTTAAGTGCATTTCCACTGTTTGATCTTGGGCACATTCCACCTTGCTCTCTCCAAGAGTGAGCCTGGCCTATGAACTTTTTGCTCTACAGTAGACCCTGCCTTTCTTGACTTGCTGTGGTTTCTTAAAAGTTCTGGTATTGTGAGAGTTCCATACTCTGCTTTTTCTCTCCCTTTTTAACTGAATTATTGGAGTGCCATCTAATGTTACGCGCTTACCTCTGATTTGCAAATAAGTGGTGTCTTAACTTAGACGTGTCGAATAATTTAATTAGGGAGGTGTATATACTTCTAGTGACTGTGTTTGAACTTGCTTGACATATTAGTGCCAGTGTATTTTTACAAGTGTGTTTTTAAATAAATAATGATATACTTTTATACCAAAGCTCTGGTCAGTGTTTGCTTGTGCTACTGTCTTTTAGTACCTAACGTGTATACTGTAGGGTATTTTGAGGAGATTTGGGGCCTGACGGTATTTTCTTACCGCCGAAAAATAACTTAGCAACAATCACTCCTTGTATTCAGATTGGGCCATGTACAACAATAATACAGTGGATATGCATTATTTCAGCACACAGACATGCGTATTTGGTATGCGTGGTTGGTATGCGTGGTTGGTGGTATTTTGATGAGCATAATTCCCTTGTTTTATTTGTGGCCCCAATATCCAGAACCCCTTATTTTTGTTTAGATTTTTCGTGTAATCACTAGAGAGACCTCAGGCTTGCATTTCAGGAACACCACATTTTCATTTTTAGTGTGCCACCATGGGCAATTTCTCTCTGTCTTATCTACGGCAGCGAGCTATCATGTGGTATTTTCACTATCTTATATACGGTAGTGAACTATGTCCCGGGCCTCCCTTTTTGCCGACTCATAGACCTCCGACAAACTACAACACACACAGTTAGTTATAATTGCTCATACTGAATTACATTGTGCACACGGCTGCAGCCAAATTTGATGTTTAGCTACCTTGAAAATGACAATTGCACTGTCTAAACATCTCCCCACATCATCAGCACTGTATTGGTAAATATAAAACACACCACCCGTCTGCTTTCAAATATTTTTGTGTATTATAAAAGTTGCATTTAAACACGATCTCACTCTTTACAGAAATAAATAAAATAGCACAGTAACAGCATTGTCTGTGATACACTGAAAAGAGAGTGGCGGAGACAAGAACTCAATTTGCAACATTAAACATGTGAGTAAAGCACAGGAATCTCCTTTCCTACACTGACTGAATATTCTCGTACACACTCAGCCCCCACACTTCTGTAATTACCTTATCTGTTCAGCATGAGTTTTCTTCAGCTGTTCTCTTTCTGAATTTGGCTCCCTTGAAGATTAACCCCAGTGAAAACAAGCGTCTTTCGTTCTCAAACCGGGGTTATTGCCTGGAATTCTCAGCTTTTGCAGCAGGAATGCTTCAGCCAGGAAACAGGTCCTTCTCCCAGCTCTGCCAAATCTCGATTTGGCTCCTCAAGCTCCCCCAGCAAAACTCTAATCACTGCCTCTAGCATGATACTTGCTATGACGCTGCTCCAATCAGAATCAATCATGCCATCTCCTCCCTCACTACACAATGGCTCATTTCTACAGTAACCATTTGTAACCAACTGATTTCCTGTTACTTCGAGCCCTTTGCTTCCTGTAGTATTGTGGACAGAGCAGCAGAGAAAAAGAAAAAAAATGAATGTGCGTTTAAAAGTTCACTTTCAGAGTAGGCCTAATTCTGCAGTGGAGACACATTTTTATTAGTGGGTTATGTTAAATGCAGTTTTATTAGTCAGGTTAGTTATTAATAAGGTTAGTTATTAATTTTCAAATGTGTCTCTTGCACCATAGCCATTTCAGGTGAAAAATAGTGTGCATTTTTGAATGTGCACGTGTGCTTTTAACTGTAAAAATAGATTTGCATCTTATATGTTAAAATCGTTTTTGACTGAATAGCCTGTCTTTACTTATATGTCCATGTTAATCTGGCAACATATATAGCAATGCACCACACCCATGTGGTGGTGCTGCATCAAAAAAAATTGCTACCTGTGCAGTAGTGCTGTATTCTGTGCTGTAACATGCCAAATATCCTTACATATACCCTCCTTTTGTTTTTAGAACTTGGCTACGATCCAAGCCAATTCCTAAAAACAACTTGTTCTTTTTTTTCTTTTAATATGCATGTGTATTAGGATATCTTTCTCTTCCTGACGTAGCTAGTAAAATCAGTATCATTTTCATTTTTACTGATAGCACAATCAACCATCCACCCATGATTAGCACCAGGACAGCCAACCCCACTATTGAGCGTTCCCCCCAGGTTCCCCAATTAAATCTTTCCACTTCTATTATCCCCAGATTACTAATTGTAATATTGTTTTTTCTCAAATTCATTTTTATAACATGTCTTTCTTTGTGATTCAATAAATATTCCACATCCGGATCTATTTGAAAAGTATCCCTTTGAAAAAAATCGATATTTTCCACTTGGCTTTCCCAAACATCATTTGTTACATGAAACAATGTTAACCCCCCAATTGACACAATTGTATCCTTTGGAACCTGTAATTAAAAAACATTATATTTCACCTGTTTAAACACGTATGTTCCATGGTTTAAATGTACTACCGTCATGTTCTTTAAACAGGTGCTGACCAACCATTTACCTCTGACCATCTTAGCCTGTGCCATTTGTTCACTCCCCATATTGCTAATAATCACTTCACATCCCTCTGATATACTTGGGTCAGATTTCAAACCACAAATAGCATCTGTGGCATCAGGAACAAACGGTTTACCTGGACACATATAATTTTGTTCTTTAAATTTTACACATGTTTCCAGGTTTGGTATTAAATAAACTTCAGGTTCCCATGACTGAAATGCCACCACTTCTGGAGTCTTAATCTTAATAAATTTGTCCTCTTGCCAAAATCCTACGTTGTGTACCCACTTCATTTGGTAAATAAGTTCAGGGGCTACATATGGGATGCATAGCAAAAATCCGATCTCTAGTCTTTCCAAGTCCACATATAACGGCATTGCATTACCCATTTCGAATGCAATTTTTACCTGTATTACATCAATTTCCCTCCTGGTCAATCTTTCTATCATTTGACGAATAATATCCTGCGAAACAAAATACAAGGGGATATGTCCTTGAATCAATTGTGAAACTGCCGTTTGAACTTCTCTCATATAATTCGTTAATAGTCTATCAACAGGACTCATTATGTTCAATATTTCATTTAAAGTTCTGTCACGCCTAAGTATTATTTTAGTCGCCCGTTGCATTACATCCGCTTGTTCATTTAGAATGATTGCAGTTTCATTTATGAATCTTACTTGTTCATCCAGTCCCCCTCTAATTCCATCTAATGTTTTTTGTATTATTTCTAGGTCAATACTCAGTTGTTGCGCTTTAGTGCTCAGTGTTCCTACCGAAATAGAATTGGCTGTTGATATTGTGGTACCTATTATGGCTCCAATTATAGACATTACCAATGATATCGCGAGCATCACCACACCTCTCTTTCCTCTCTTCTTCTTAATGTCTGCTGAATTCACGAATGTTTTTTCCAATTGCATTAATATATCTCTTATTGACTGCTTAGTGTCCTCTTTTCTTATTTCCAGCCACTCTTTAGTCTGTTCAATCTTAATTCCGGTATTGTTCAAGTGTTTTTCAATCAAAATCTCAGGATTCAATGGTATGTATATATTTTGGAAAATCATCCTTCTATCACTCATGATGAATCCTGGTGCCTCTTCCACCGCGATACCAGATGCTGGTCCAGGTTCAATGACAACCTGTGCTTCTGAATTCTTGAAGATCCCTCCAAATATCATCATCATTAACCATATCATCGGTATCATCTTCAATGCTGATCGCTTTGCAGCCTTGGTCTTCACCCCTCTTTGAGGCCGTCCACGTGGGCTCCAGCAGGACTCCATCGTCTCCCGTGGGCTCTGATCCCGGAACCTCCGACCAAATAATGTTAATTTTCTAAATCAAATAGAAAATAAACAAATTAAGTACATAGCACAATACTAACTTCACCCTTTTGCCAAAAATAAAACATGCTTGGTAAAAATATTTCGTTTTTTTTTTTTTTTTTATGAAATTAAACACAAGTTAAAAAGAAAACAAGCACATATAAAACAGCATTCAATATTTAATACATTTTCTCTCTGCACACCAACCGTGAGCTTCCATTATATATATTTATTTATTTATTTATTATATATTTTTACATATATTACAGTGTTTATGTGCCATTATAACAATCAACTTTTTAACTTCTTTGTCACTGCCTCCTGATTGTACCCATTTATTTTCTCTTTTTGTGTTCAAGGGACTTTATCTGTTTCTACATGCTCAAGCTGCCTGATCTCATGTCTGGGATGGCATGGTTTGATTTGATTTACATGGACAAACTGCTCTATTGCCGTTTCACCTTCATTTTTCAAAATTTTATAAATTACAGGAGAGGCCTTATCTATAATTCGAAATGGCCCCTGCCAGGCTGCTAGAAATTTAGAATTTTTCTGTTTACTTTTTCCAAAATGAAACTTGTACACCTGATCCCCTACACTGTATTCCTTTACCGATGTCTTTTTGTCATAATAAGACTTTGCACTGTCAGCAGCTCTTTCCAGATTTCTCTGCACAAAAGCAAATGCATGTTGCAAATGCCTCCTCAGTTCATCAATATATTCATGAACTGTGGATGCACTCACAAGTGTCTGCTCATGTGTTCTGTATAGTAGGTGTTGTGGTAACACCATTTTCCTACATGTCAAGACCTCATGGGGGCTAACACCTGTTGCTTTGGCAGGAGTTTATCTGATTGCCATCAAAACCAACGGTAAACGTAAATCCCAGCTGGAACCTGCTTCTGCCACAAATTTCTTTAAAATATCCACAACAGACCTATTGCTTCTTTCAACTGTACCTGAAAACGCTGCCCAATATGCGATATGTAGTTTCCTTTTCACACCTAGTATTTGCCATACCTTACTCATTAGAGTACTTGTGAAATGACTTCCTCTGTCTGACTCAATTCTTTGTGGCAACCCAAACCTTGAGAACACATGGTTCACCAGCAATGTGGCTGCTGTTTGCACACTACAATCTGGTGCAGGAATGCATTCAATCCACTTCGACATCAAACATACCACATTCAAAATATAACGGTTTCCCCTGCTCGACCTTTTTAAAGGACCTACATAGTCTATTTGCAAATCTGACCATGGGAGAGTTAGGCCTCTTTTCATCAATGGTGCTCTATGCATTGGTGAAACAGGTTTAAATTGGGCGCATACTAAACATCCTCTAGTATATAATTCCACATCTTGGGACATATGTGGCCAGTAAGCATAATCTTTTAGTATTTCTAATGTTTTTTGTGAACCTCTATGGCCTGCAGTTATGGCATCATGTGCATGGTGTAGCATTAGCCCTCTGAATGAAAGGGGTACTACCCACTGTATTTGTCCTGTTATGGACTCTCTAATCATGAGTCCATCCTGTAATCTAATTCGTGTTTTGTTCTTTAATAGTACCCTCAACTCTTCTTTTCCCATACAATCATTTTCTGTTAAAGAATTTTGTTCGGGATCTATCAAATGATTATAATAGATTCCCAAAATTCGATCATTCTTTTGTGCCTCAATCAAATCTAGGTCTGGCGTGTCATGACTCCACTGCACCACCGGTTGATCTACCTCCTTTGGTGCTTTAGAACGTGTGACTGCATCAATTTGTATTTCACCCATTAAATAATCAATAGGTAGCAATTCTCCCATCACAGCCCCAATCTTAGCCAGGTGGTCTGCCTTATCATTTCCCTCCTTATCCTCTCCTGGTGTTTTTAAATGCCCACGAATTCTTCTCCAGTATATTGTTAAATTATTCTCTGACACCAATTTGTCTATGGCTTGTATCATTTTTCCATGTTTAAGTGGCTTTTTGTTGTATGTAACCATGCCTCTTGCTTTCCAACCAGGCAAATACTCCACAAAGCTATTCCGTGCATAGTCAGAATCAGTCACCAGGACAATTTCACTGAACTTTTTATCAACTGCAGTAGAAATTGCTTTATAAATGGCTGCCAATTCCGCCACCTGACTGCTCCTATCTCCAATCCTCATCCCTATACTGGGGACGCCTTCACATTTCAACCAGACATTTCCTATTCCTGCCACTAATTGTTTATTACTGTCATTTTCAATGTGAAACGCACAACCATCCACATATACAGTTGGCAAATCCTTGCATGTTTTTTCATCAAAAGCTTTGTGTGGTGATTGTTCAAATTCCTGCAAACTAGTTTCCACTTCCATTTCATTTGGTATTTGTTCAGCTGCACAGTCATGTAAGTCAGCTAACCCTTGAGCAATTGGGTTCTTTTTATTTTGTCCATATCTCATTTCTACGGGAAAACCTTGTAATGCCAGCGTCCATGAAGTTATTCTGGATTGCGCTAGATTACCTGATCTAATTCTTTTACTCTCTAAAAATTGCAAAGGTTGATGATTTGTTTCAATAATCACCTTTTCTCCCTGAACAATGGGGCGGAAATGTTGTAGCGCCCACACAGTGGTTAATAGGGCCTTTTCACATTCATTAAATTTCATTTCAACTTGGGAAAATGCTTTACTTGCATATGCAATGGTTTTGTGATTCAAATTGTGTTTTTGTGATAACACTGCTGACATACAATGTTCAGAAAAACCTATTTCTATAAAGAAATCCCTGTCCTTTATGGGGTATGCTAAACATGGTGCCTTTACAAGACATTCCTTTAATTTAGCCACTGCATCAGACTGCTCTTTTTCCCATTTCCAGGGAGTATTCAGTTTAATCAGTTTAGTCAATGGTTGAGTGATTTCTGCATAATTTTCAATGAACTTTCTGTTATAGCCTGTCATCCCTAATAAACTTTTTACTCCTTTCACATTTTTAGGATCTTTTAATCTTTGTATGGCCTCTATTTTCTTCTTTTGTGGATTCAGCCCATGTTCAGTCACTTCATGCCCTAGAAAGTTCACTTTTTTCTTGCACCATTGTGCTTTTTGCAAAGATACTTTGGCGCCTGCTTTCTGCAATTGGCCAAGTACATGTCTTATTTCATCAAAATGGCTTTTCAGGCTTTCATTTTTTATCAGGACATCGTCCACATAAACTATGGTTCCTCTTTCCGCTGCATCCGGCATGACCTTTCTCAAAAATATGCCAAATTCACTCCCACTATTGATGTACCCGAACGGAGCTCTAAGCCAGGCATATTGAGTCCTGTCAAATGTAAAGGAAAATAAATGTTGTATCTCCTCTGCCAATGGCATGCACCAATATCCAGAGGTGAGATCTAATGTGGTAAATACATTTGAACCATGCACCTGAGCTGAGCTAGGCCCTGATCAATGAATGGCAGTGGCCATCTAGATATTGGTACTCTTTTATTTAACTCTCTCAAGTCTGCACACAGCCGCCATTGACCATTTGGCTTTAACACACCTAAAATAGGTGTATTGGATGTGCTATGAATGGGCCTGATGATTCCCTGCGATTCCAAATTTTTAATAATCTCTGCCAATGATTCTAAACATGCCAGCGGTAGTCTATACTGGCGTACAAACACGGGATTTCTGCTACACCCTTCTGGTAGTGTGGCCACATGTAAATCAGTTAAACCACAATCATAAGCATCTTTTGCAAATACATCCTTAAACTCCATAAATATCTCCCTCAGATTGTCCCTATCCTCATTGCTTTCACACGCATCCGCTAAGGAGATCTGCTCTTCTACCATTTTGGAAAATTCTGGAAAATCTTCTGGTAAGGGAATCTCGGCGCTTTCCTCTAACTGTGTGGCTGTGTCTTTTTGTAAAGCTGCCACTTTAAAATATTTTGGCATATCAGCTTCCACTTCAATGGGCTGATTTTCTGTTTCATTTTCATTTAAATTAAATATTATGCAATCCTCTTGATGGCAGCACACTGTCTCATTTGAATCATAAGGATACACAGAATGAATTTTAAATATTCCTTTGGGCTGAGAGTCCAGGTGTTCTGGCAACTCAGCCTTGGCATCTACATACTTTTCAGGAATATTTCCAATCACCATGTTATTTTAAATCTGCCGTATAATGTGATTTTTGTATGGCCATTCCTAATGGGGAGTTTTCCTCTAAATGAATATCCTGACAACCTTTATTATTTACCATACTTTTTACAGATCCTTCACCAATGTCTACCAATGGAATGTATTCATAATACAGGCCTTGCTGTTTTATAGATTCATTCAGGCATACACATGCATCAGAGCCTTTCATCTGCTATCCATTTTTACATTTCAGTGTTATTGCAAACTGTTTTGTAAATGCAGGAATAATAGTATCTTTCCTCATTTGTAATTCGATTGCATAAGGAACCAGTTGTGCACAATGATAAGCCCTTCTTTTGTCTTCAAATTCAGGTGCCGGACCACCTAGGCGTGACCATATTTTTTGATTAAGGAAATCTAACACCATACACATTCTGTGCATGATGTCATTGCCCATGTAAAATTCATTTTGTGCTCCACTCACTATCCATACATTATGGTAAATTGTTTTCTGCCCAATGCTAATTTTAAGCATGCATCTGCCTGCAATTCGGTTTTCAAAGTCTGGACTGTCCAACCCAGAAACATATTGGTTTTTAATCCTAAATCTTGGGATTTCTTCCCTCTCCATTATTTTTTGCAACAATTTCTCATTAATGAAACTCCTTTCATGTCCAAGCGCTAAAGTGGCTTTTATTGTTTTAAAATAGTATTTATACCAACATGAACCCATGGTTGCTCATCTTCCATGTGTATTTCTGCCAGAGTGGTAATGTGTTTTCTGAATCTGTTTTAGGAGCAATATTCTGTTTGCATGTTTTCTCTTTTAAATAAAAACGTAATGTGTGCTCATCTATGGCAGTCTGCCAATTTTTCCTTGGGTCCAAGTATATTTGTACATTGTTGCTCTGCATTTTGTCTTGACACATTAATATAACAGTGACACTAGGTATGCAGCTATTCTGGAGATATACCTCCACAGCATCATTTGTTTTGGCAAATGTGTGACATTCATTTATATTGCTGTTTTGTGATTTTAGTTTCTTAGGCCTCAATGGTTTTTTGGTTAAGGACCACAGCACTCCATTCACCCCATCTATTAGAGGAGACAATCTTTTCAGGCAATCTGTCCCCATCAGAAATGGAATTTCACAAATAGATGTGATCAATACCTCTTGTTTCATTCTGTGCTTTCCTATTTTTATGTCAACCTCAGTTACACCTATGATGGGCACCTCCTCCCCATTAAAGTTATGCACTGGGCCTTGATTTTCCTTCACTGTGATCTGACTCTGTGGGGGTCTCCGTTCATTGATACTCTTTACCAGCTCCTTGGACATAATTGTGGCCTGTGCGCCAGTGTCAATCATAGCAAAGGTGTGGCATTTTTCTTCTACAGTGATGGGTGCATAATATCTGTCCTCAACTTCCTCTAATACACATAAGAAATGTGAATTCTTACTGATTTCAGGGCTCACCTTTCTCAGGTCTTTTTCACTTTTGGCTAAACACATTGGTAAATGGAAAGACATTTTTCCCTCCTTTTTACCCATTTCTGCGCGAGAGACTTTATTCATTTCTCCATGATCAGAGGTTTTTTGGAGTGTGGCCACTGTTTGCCCATCCATCTGGGTAACATCAGAGACCACATTACAACTTTCCAACTGAACATGTGTAACAACATCATTCAGCAATTTGTCATTTTTTAATTCTGTGCATTTGTGATCATTTAGTGTGATACCAGCCCTTTCAGCCTCTTCAAAAATATGTGGCTCAAAGAATTCTTCAGGTGATTGACTTGTACCCTCCTTGTGAGTATTTCCTTTTTCTGTCTGTGTTTGGTCATTGTTTTGCTTGCCCAGGGGAGGAGCTATAGCATCCCCACTTACTCCCTGTCCACTGGTATTCCCCATGCATGAGTCATTTTTCTTAAATCTGTCCCTTTGTTCTTTTGGAATTCCTAATGTTTCTTTTTCATTTGTACAAATCTTTACTGTTTTATTTAGCTCTAGGTTAAACCGTACCTCTTTTTTAGAAGTATTTGCACTTGCACTTTCTGTCACAAGTTAATTTACTGGCACTTTCACATTTAATCCATTAGGCATCTCAGAGTCGTTATGCAAAATTATATCAGAGCAATCTGTCATTTTGGCACTGCAGTTATCATAAGTACTTAGTCACTTTTCAGAAGCCCCCCGGTCATTGCTATGGCCATCAGCCCCCTCTTTGGAAGGTTGTTTTTGCGCTGTACAGAGCTTTCCTATTTGCTCAGCTAACATTTTCACTTGGGCCTCAAGGCACTGGAACCTTTCCATCCCTCTAGGATCCTCTTTCTGTGGCCTAGGTCGATATTGGTTGTTTTGCCCCTGATTGGATCTATTCTGATACCTCTCAGGTGATTGATGTCGGTTGGGATGGTTTCTGAACTCTTGATTCATTTGTGGAGGGGAGCGGGTTGCACCCATCCTTTGATTATAGTCCCCTGGTGGGGAATCATTGTACTGACGTGGATTGTAGTTCACGTTTTGCCTCATGTCCTGTCTCTCAGATTGTGGGTACTGGCCCCTAGGTTGATTTCCATTATCAGTAAATCGATCCACATATCAGGGCCTATCCTGATTACCATATATCATGGTGTTAGGATCAAATCTGCTCTGTGTCCCCAATGACTGGTAGGGACCATCATTTCTTTGATCTTGATTTTGTCTCTGGTTATTGTTCATACCTGCCATATCAGGCCGATATCCTACCCGGGGTCTGTCCCCTAAATACCTAGCGCTGATGTAGCTCTCTCTATTACTAGGATCATGTGATTGGAACATTGGTACAGGAAATGGCGATCTTTGTTTATTACCCCTTTGTTGAGGTGTCACATTATTTTTACCTTGGCTTTGAGCAGACTCAAGGGACATTTTGGCTGACCTGATTTCCATTACTGTGGCTGAGGGTTCTTTAGATTTAGGTCTAGTATCTTTCATTTTATCACTTTCTCTACCCTGACAATAGAGTACCTCATATAGTTTTGTGCTTTGATGTACAATCCATTCAAGGGACTTGTCACAGTCAAATTCACGGACCAATTGGGATATGATGTCTTTCTGTAGCCCATAGAAGTATGCAGTTTTAAACTAATTGGAATTAGAGTCAAAAGATACATCAAAGCGAGAAAATGCTCTTTTTAAGTCTTGTAAAAATTGGCGAGGGGATGTATTAGGTCCAGCAGTAATTGTGTAAGCGACTTTCTTTGCCTCCTGCAATGACTGAAAAGGAGAAAAATGACGCCTAATTTCTTTTTCAAACTCTAACCAGGTCATATTCTGCTGTTCATTTAATCCCCTTATGATGCTGGCCGTCGGGGCATCTAAAGTTAAATGAAAATATTGTCTGTACTGTTCCTTAGGTATCTGGAGTGCTTTAAAAATGTCATGCACCGCTTCTAAGTGATCCTCAATGCAACATTCACCTACCTTTTTAAATGGTTTGATCAGGGCTTTAATGGATTTCATTATTTTTATGGGGCTACTTGTTGCAATGCATGGAATTGCACTATTTTGTGATTCAATCCTGTTTTCAGGTGTATGAGATTGGTGGCTGCCCCCAATGGGAGTATCAAATCCCCCAAGGGCGCTGCAACCAAGTTCAGTCACCGGCCCAGTCACTGGAGCACTAGCTCTTTGGGCAGAGCTAGAATTCACCTCTACTCCATTGAATGTGGTACCCTGCCGCCTCTCCTGTGACCTTGGAATGCACATTTGCTGTTCTAAGTCCTTACACTTTTTAAGGAGTCTGTTTGCTTCATTTTGCAAATAGTTGTTTTCATCACTCATTTTATTAATCACCTCCTGCATGTCGCACATTTGCATTTGGCATTCATTGAACTCTTTATTCCTCTTGTCTCTTTCTTGAATCATTTTAATCATTTCTTGTTCTGCACTCTGGAGATCACATTCTTTTTCACAATGTTCTTTTTGTAAAATCTGCATTTCTGAAACAACCTCATCTTTATCCTGTCTAATGTGGTCCACTAAGGCTTTTAAGTGTACCAATTCTTGCTCACTATCCTCAAATTGTTTCTTGCTTTTGGATAACTGAGCATCAAAGTCTCTGCATTTAATTGCATGCCTTTTTGGCATACATCCAATTCTGCTCTCAACATTTCCTGATTTTTACTTGCCCCATCTAATTCAGTCTTTAACCTGTTAATTAGCTGAGTATCATTCTCCTGCATTCGCAGGGACTTATTCAAAATAAACCATATTTTGCCGCATAGCCATATTAAACAGTCTTTCTCTGCACTTTTATCGGCTGCATTCAATAATCTTGTAAGGCAGACCTGAATTATGCTGCCTTCTGCAAAAATATTGTCTAGTTTTTCTTTCTGCACGTCACCCTGAATGCGTTTACGCCATTCTAACGTGCTATTCGACGACCAAGTCCCATGTGCAAACAACTTTGCCTCTAAATATTGCACTAGGTCTGAGAATGTGGTTTCCCTTTGTGACATTCTGAAATTCGTTTTTAGTGGCACACTGCTATTATAAAATGGGTTCCCTTTAATGTGCAAATGGCAGTGTGAGACACGCTTGCCACGCCCAGTAGGTACTCTATGATCACTTTCCCGGCCTGCAACGCACCATAAATATGTAGGGTATTTTGTGGAGATTTGGGGCCTGACGGTATTTTCTTACCGCCGAAAAATAACTTAGCAACAATCACTCCTTGTATTCAGATTGGGCCATGTACAACAATAATACAGTGGACATGCATCCTGTGGAACAACGGACATCCACGTATTGCGCTGGTTACTCTACAACGCTCCATCTGGGAGGGAGGGATAGGGCTCCCCCGCCTACAGTCCTACTACTGGGCTAGTCAAATGGCAGTGGTCAACGACTTGCTGCACGGGGACACTACGTTGCCGCACAATAGACTGGGGAGGGCCAGTGAACGCACTAGACCACAAACTGAACTCCTTTACAGAGCGTCTCGTAACTCAGCTCCACAAACAATGCTCTCACACATTGCCCGAGTATGGACAGACACGCACAAGTTACTGGGATGGGAGGGGAAGATCACTCCACTACAGCCCCTGTGGAACAACAGAAACTTACCCGAGGTAAACAAACTGCCGAGATGGCGTACATGGTTACAGTGTGATATCAGCATGGTGGGTGATATCGTAGAAGGGGGCAAATTGGTGTCCTTCGAAACACTAGAGTCCAGGTTCCACCTCCCTGACATTGAACGGTTCCAATATACACAGATGCAACATGCCCTACAAGCCCATCTCCCGGCACTTAAAGACATGGACGAAAGCACTCCCCTCGAAAGAAACATAGTGGAGACAAGTATAGAGGCCAAAGTAACGTCTACCATGTATACAGCCATCACTTCCTTTGCCACCACTGAACTAAACAGCCTAAGGGGCAAGTGGGAAAGGGACCTAGGACTCATACAGCCAGAAGACTGGGTGGGGGCCCTCATGTACCCCCGGGAGGTGGCCATTTCGGCCAGATTTAGACTTGTACAACTGAAAATTCTGCATAGAATTTCTACCCCAGGGTCGCATTATATCGTTGGTGGAAGACATCCGACCCACACTGTCTCCGATGCAAGAGGGAAGAGGGAACCTTTTTTCACATACTATGGGACTGCACCCATATAAGACAGTACTGGATAAAATGCTGCGATGAACTTTCACGGGTACTGGGGAGAACAATACACAGAGACCCAAAGCTACTCCTGCTCGGGATAGAGGAAGAGGGAGAGGCATCTAAATATGAGAAGCTGCTTTTATCGACGGCCTCGGCAATTATTAAAAGGAACATTGCACAATTATGGGGTTCGGAAACCACGCCACAGTACGAACAATGGGTGACGGACGTCAACATATGCATCGCGATGGAAAGGAGAGTATATGCGGCCAGGGGATGCCCGAAGAAAGCAAATAAGATATGGAACAGGTGGGAGGAGGCCCAGTGACTGCAATAACCTGAATAATGGACGGTAGGGCACAATGTGCATGGTGCAAGAGTACTCTGATCTGGCACGTAGCGTGAGAAACAACGGACACCACAAGACCCTTTTCTCCTCTTTCTTCCTTTCTTCTTTTTCTTCCTTACTTTCAGGTTTTCTTTTTGCCTGGCCAAGACTGTTCCACTGGTCATACAGGTTGTATGTTTATAAGAAGAATGTATGTTTTATGATGTTGAACCGAAAATACAATAAAATAAAAAGTGTTATAAAAAAAAAAATCGAACACTTCCGACTGTGTACAGAATTTTGCTTGACCCATCGCAGGAGCACTTCAATTCACTTTGATTAGTTCACTTTCAAATTATCTCCCTCCACTAGGCTCAGATCAAATGTATCTACTTGTGTTACTCCTCAGCTGGATACCTTACAGAGACCTTTGCTTGAGCACCCACCTGGTGCCGGACAACTCTGTCAAAGGTATTGTAACTTGATTTAAAGTTCCATCACTCATCAGCAGTTTAACTTCACTCGTGTCTATTATCACACACATTTTAACAATGTTTGTTACAGTGCTCGCCATACAATTTTCCTGCTTGCAACCTTGGCTTCAACACAGACCAGTCTTGTATCTGTATCCCCAACTCACTGGCTGTGTTGTTTTCAGTGAAGCAGCTTTGCCATTTGAGCCAAGGACAGTCTCAAGGTGGCAGGCGATTCTCCCCGCTTTGATTATTGACACGGGAGGCCGGGGGTATCAACAACACACAATGCAGGATTCTTCAGCCAGTGTCCATTTCTTACCCTAGAACAACAACAAATGTAGCTGAGCTATCTTTCTGACTTACCCAATCACTCAGACAGTAGGAGACACTGAACAATCAGCAGGACCAGATTCACTTAAGTGACTCTGTGCCACAGACTTTGAATAGCACTGGTGAAAGACTCATACAGAGACAGTGAGAACTAGAGAAGTGCCCGGTGAAAATCAGAAATAATTGATCCCTAAGCTTGATTTTCATTTGGATTCCCTCTCTGGCACACTTACCAAGAGAGTGGAAGGGCAGACCTCTAAAGGTGACCGAGGGAACTTTACTGATACTGGGAAAAGTCACTCAATGACTTGGAGGAACCTTGCGAGGAACTTGAGTGGAATCCTTGAAAATACTTTTGGGGAAATTACTTTCCTGACCAAAGACTTGCTGTAGCTTCAAGGACATCAGAGGACTAGTTAGTGCAGTACTGGGGGAAAGGTGGAAAGCTAACCAACAGACAGATATCTGATTCTATTTGTATATTGTTTTTGAATCTACTGTTATCCAAGAATCCCATTCTGTTATCCCTCTGCCACCTGTCTTTAAAAGCTCAATGCAAACCTACACTTGCAAATATTGTGGTGATTCCCAATCTCTTATTGACATGGACTATCTCCCCCTCTTTAAGTGTAAAAGACCAAATGTCTATTGGGATTTTGTTTGAAATTCCTGTCTGTGATACATCTCTCCCCCACCCACCTATTTCCACCTAGAAGCGTGCCAGGTGTTGGGAAGGAAAATAACCGATTGCACCGCACTAGGCTCTTTAGGGTGAGGTGAATCCCATGAAGACACCTGTGATATGCCACGGGTGAGGGGGGCATGCTAAAAGACCATAGACGGACATAATATCACACAAACTGTAGATGTTTAGACTTAGGACCTTATCACGAGTCTGGCGT
Source organism: Ambystoma mexicanum (assembly GCF_040938575.1). Classification (NCBI taxonomy): domain Eukaryota; kingdom Metazoa; phylum Chordata; class Amphibia; order Caudata; family Ambystomatidae; genus Ambystoma; species Ambystoma mexicanum. Next base: position 373,252,380 of record NC_090928.1, on the reverse strand, counting down.
TAACCCTTAATTGCGGTGATAGTGCTATTACCGCTGCATTTAAGGGGCCACCAGATCATGGGCTTGGCGGATTTGCCCCCAGCTGTGAGCTGGGGGCAAATCTGATGTAATTTTGCTGATTTTCGGTGCTATTACTGCCGGCGCTAATACCACCAGCGGTAATAGCGCGAAAAATTCCCCATTGGGCCCAATGGGGAATGGGGAATTCCTGAATGGGCCCAATGGGGAATGGGAACCAACTGTTCCGCCAAACCTGTGACCTGGCGCTAATAGCGCTGGGGGTTTGGTGGTAGCAGTAATAGCCCCGGCGGTAATACCGCCGGGGTTACCACCCAACTTGTAATGAGACCCATAGTGCACTCATATAAACAGATACCATTTTGTAGCTCTGGCAGACACATAGGGCCTGCATGGTAGCACGGTAGACACAGGGTGAAAAACCTCATAAAGAAACGTGAATAGGCCTAAGCGCTAATAAGAAAGAGACCTGCGCTGTTAATTCCCACAGAAACCCTCCTTTATTCTACAACTGTTGCAATATGTTTTATCCCAAGAAAGAATGTGCCCTGCAAGGCCATGAGACAGTGCTAGGCGCCTCGCTGCATGCCTTATCACAACTAGGCCAGAGCAAACCTCCGACCCCCACCCAGCCAACTACAGGTTATAGCCCTACAATTGTCCGAGTTCCAAGACCCCTGAAGTACGAAGGTACAAACTGATCACAGGCCACGGACCATAAACCAGACAACCATCAAGATCTAAAAGAATGGTCCCCCTATGTGTACTTTACAATGGTATGATTTGTAATGCGAGGTGTGGGGAGGGATACATTATAATTCAAAAGCAAGGGTGGAAGCCTTGGACGCCAGACGATGCAGCTGGGATGAGTGAAATATGTGCGGGTCATAGTGACCTCCAGCCTCCCCTTGTACCAGCCCATGATCACGCCAGGTGCCCTGTGTAGTAATATAGTAGCATTTTTACAATAACATATTTAATTGTATTCTCCCTTGGTTCCCTGGAGACAATGAGCCCAGCTGACCCCACGTGATGGAATACAGACGGGTCTGGGACCAATGGCCTGGCATCCCCTATGGAGTATGCTGACCATGCATAGGGTCACACCATCCAGCTGTGCTGGTTTTTACTGTATACATATGAGACTGTGCCCCTTTTAAAGCTCTTGCTTGCAACCTTTTTGCTCAGAACACTCCTAAGCAGCAGAGTTCTTTGCTGGCACTTTGGAAAAAAACACACTAGAGCCCACACTTCTTTGCGCCAAAATAAATGAATAAACAATTCCAAAAAGCTGTTGTTTCTGGGGTAAGTAATTCTTGAATTTATTTGTTTGAAAAGTTTTAGCCCTTCTTGGATGACACGTGTTTCGGCATCTCTACTGCGTCTTTTTTCAAATCCGGGCTATTCATATTGATACAAATGCAAAGGAAAATGAATAAAGTACATCTGTAACTTTCTGCTCAGTTATTCAACACATAAAAAATATTTTTTGTGACTTCCTTGTGTTTTGACCCCACACCATGAATCTCCAAAAACCATGTTACAAAAATACATTACACCTCGTGCACTTTAAATAATCCATATTATAGGCATGTGTCAGTGTCGCAGAGTTAAGGAGGGGGAAGGTGGAGGTGAGGTTCTCCTTTAATAGGTATATTGATGTCCTATATACCACTATACAAAATTATATATATATCTCCCATTCTTTAGATAGTAGAAAAAGTATCACCTTATCACCTTATTATTTAATACCCATAGTACTAAGTAATGACATCTCTTACCCTTTTAGTACTGTTGCGGTTCACCCACTGTAAAGTAAAATTTCTGTCCTATTTTTGGCTTTTAAGTTCCTGGGTTCAATCCCCCTGATAATAAGCAGATTGCGATTGTGCGTATATTCCCCAAACAGCCCCTGTTAAAAATAAAACTGGAATTCCATAAAGAGTCCTCTTCGTGATAGTGTTTAAGTTCCAGAATATAAATACTCCCGGCTGGCGATCGCTGTGTCCCCTTTATGTCACGCGTAAATGCATACATTTCCCTTTTACCATTTTAAAGACAAAATCAGTCTCATAGCACGATTCTAAAACATGCCAGCAGCCGTGGGTGGGCTTCCCACCTAATTTCAGGGCTTGATGGTGAGGAAAGTGATGAGGGATTTAGGAAAAAACGTCTATTAAGAAGCAGTGAAGCCTCGGGTAGGAGGAACCAGACGCTTGGAGCAGGAGAAACAGAATTTGTAGGCAAGCCCTGAAATTAGGTAGGAAGCCCACCCACGGCTGCGGGCACGTTTTAGAATTGTGCTATGAGACTTATTTTGTCTTTAAAATGGTAAAAGGGAAATGTACGCGTTTATCGTTTACGCGTGACATAAAGGGGACACGGCGTTCGCCAGCCGGGAGTATTTATATTCTGGAACTTAAAGGCATGGTCTAGTAAAAATTTTTATTGTCCCAACGGGTCGGCCATGTTTTTTTAAGCCTAAGTGGCTCGATTTTAGAAAACTTTCCTATGGACCTTACCCGAGTTTTTGTCCATTAAACGCACGCGAAAACAAGCACCAGGGAGCCGCCATGTTCTGATAATCCTATCTTTTCCCCGATCGCCGTGGCTGACCTGCTTTTGCAGCACTAAATCAATTCCCCCGCCCCTGAGCCTGACATTATCAAAACAGTCATATTCCCCGCCTCTCCCCATGACGTTACTGTGCTGCGTAGGCAAACGCGCCCAGTCGTCTTCTACGTGACTTCACACAGAACCCGGAAACCAACACAGATCAACTCACAACACAGCGCGCCACAATTCGGAATATGAAACTGTACTTTAAAATGAAACAGCAACACGGTACATTTGGTAAAGTACATTTATTTGACATTAAATGTTTAGAGAATATTCTGCAATTGACATATGAACTCCAGAAGCCATTTATTTTCTTTTATCTGTATCCGCAATAACTGTTCCGTTTCATCTTGAGTCACGCGCTGTTCCTTTATGGTACACAGGGTGTTCATTTTCGTAAAAAGAATCACTTTGGAAGCACGTTGAACCGCAAGGCTGTTCCATCAACTAGGCACTAGTCCATCCTAAAGGTTGATATGTTGCTTCTAGCCACTAGTACAGCGTAAGGGCATGTGGGCCCTTGGCGATCGTCCCATAATATGGTGATCGTGCTCCTGTTTTTGACACGAAGCTGCAGGTGTCTGCTGAAGAATCCATCCGCCGGTGTCTCAAACAGATGGCAGTGGCAGTAAGGGATCAAATACCTGTTATGAAAACAAAAAAATGATAATTAGTCTCGCTAGCCGAACTTCATTAATATTACTCATTTTATTTATTACGGCCGATCAGAAACTATTTGCTTGCAAGGGTAGTTCAATGAAGTATGTTCATCTCTAAAATCAATGCGAAAAGTAACGAGATAAAACGAGGCCAACACACAATGATAAACGACAGTCTACATGCGTGAGGAATGATATGATATATGATATGGCATTTGTAACGCGCCTATACTCAAGTGTTACTAGGCGTGACGAGGCAGGTGGGGAACAAGGGCAGACAGACAACGATCCTACTAGGCCAGGTGTCTTTCTGATCGCGCATGGGGATGGGCTGTACAAGGTTATTTGAATACAAATTAAATAATAGGGCCAGCTGGTGGCAAGTGCAAGGTAAATGCCGGGAGAAGGGGCTGAAGGATACAGAGACAGTCCCGTAGTGCAGTGAAAAGTGGCTGGGCCATGGAGCGAGATCGGTGAGACCAGTGGACCTGCATGCCCATGTGCCCACTACGAACAGTTTTACTTGCTTTTCCTAGCTCTTCATTCATTCATTTATTCATGCATCCATTCATTAAATCTTCATTCCGGTATAAAAGCGTGTAAAGATTTACTTACATTATATTTGAAATTTCCATTGTGTCTCTTCGTAATGCAGTCTGTAAAACGGAGCGTGCTCTTAACAATGATTTTTCCTATAGTGACCTAAAACTGAAACTCGGTCTAGTTTCTGAATTTTCTGCCTTATTGTCTCTTACGTTATTGCGCACTCCCTTCAAATGTAGTTCTTTCGGCATGGTCCCTGTCTCAAGGTCAAAAAACAATAGACCCTTATACTTCCAGTGCGACTTGTGGGCCTCATCTGGGCGCTGTCCTTCGCATTCTTTATTTGCAACATCACGTAGTATAGGCATCTATGAGAACTTGAAGTTTAGAATCCGTCTATGTAGTGCGCCTCAATGTGCAAATGCGAACTGGCTTCTCTCCCAAATGCCACGGCCCACTTGGCTGGCGCGTTCTAAGTGCCCCAATTTTGTCCCTGTTGTCTGCGAGCTTTGCAGCCCAAATTGAGACATTTAATTTTTGGCGGAAGGTCAGGGAAAGTATAAAGTACCACAGGAGTTGAGTTAAAAGTGAGATTTATTGTTTGTTTGTTTGTTTTATTATTTGCAATACGCAAGCCTCCCCTCCGTTAACAGTGAGCAGCATTTACATTTACATGAGATGAGACATGAGAAAAATATATACATACACATATGTGAGGTGAATAGAGAGAATTCAAAGATGACACCCAGCTTGTTCGCATCCCATGATGGTGAGGTTAGGGGCTAGGTTTACAGGTACACTGTACAATAACATTTATTTACAAAAAGACAATCTTATCGGGTGGGCATGGCACAGTCGCAATGTTCGGTGGCATTGGATCACTGCTCTGCACAGAAACGTCCAAAATTCCATATCTGTGCTTCTCTAACACAGCAACAATAAGGCCTTTCACAAAGTCGAACTGCATTTCATCATAGACTGGTTTGATCACCCATTGCTTACTTCGTTTTGAAAACACCTTAGTGTAGCGAGGCATCCTTACTTTACCCATAGTCCTAGATTGTTCACGTCCGACATTGCTGTTATGGGCCAAGGCCGCTAGTAGAGTGCGATGTTTCATGCCCCGAAAGCTAAAATGCAAGTGCTTTGGCCTGTACTTTAGGCACATATTGTGGAACACCACCAAATCTCCTGTGTGACAGAATTCTGTCAGTCCTCTCAAATCTCTTGATAGAGTTTTGTCGAAAACAATCTTCTCAATGGCTTTGTGTGTCGGTGAAGATGGAATCAACCACTTCTTCTTCCGTGCCTCCTCTGGGGACAAAGGGCCATGTTCACATTGGTGGAAATGTTCATTTGCTGTCCACCGGTGAACGTTGGTACAGTGGTGCATCAGTGACCGCCATTTTTCAAGTAGTATTTCCACTGACCCCTCACAAGTTTTTGAGCTCCACCAAAGATGGTTGGTGATAGAATGTGACCACTGCAAAATACTTTCAAAACCTTTTTTTTTTCCTGCAGCCGAGATTTTCTTATTGATTGATTTAGCAAGATGCCATACGTCAAATTGATGTTTAATACGTGGGAACTGCTCTCTCATTGTCTTGGCAATTGAAACGTGTCTATCCGTGGCTATGAGGTCGATGTGCATTCCCCTCGATTGTAGATATTCCACTGATTTTATAAAACCTAGTTTCTCCATGGCCACTGACGATGTACATTGTGTTACCTGCACAACCACCGAACTCACAATTTTCTTACTATCCATGTCCTGAAAGTGGTAGGTGCAGTACTTGGCAGAAAATCCAGGGCTGTCGCACTGTCCATCGCCGGCAAGCCTGAATCGTTTGCCTTCAAATGTACTTGCTAGAGACAATTGTTCAATTTTCCAAGCATCACTAATGGCCGGAAACAGATAATCACGTTGGTATGTGTAGTACAGCGCTTTAGAAATGAAATGGAGTCCCACAAACTGAAAGAAAGCCTCTAACTTTCTAAAACTGGAGCCACTAAAAAGTGATGCAGCTGCACACAGTAGATTGCCTTCTGGCATTTTCCCCAGCATTGGTTGTGCAGACCATGAGAACCTATGATTTAATCTACAGGCGGCATTTATTTTGACGTTACTGCCTTTTATATGACGAGTCACATTAATCAATGGCTTCGCACATACTTTCCCTCTAATGGAACGCACACATTTCAGCATACTTATAATTTCCATCAAAGAACTGTCGAATACAATGTATTTGCTCTCTTTCATTAGACTGTCATCCTGCGTCAATGTTGTTTCGGCCTTTGACGTTGTGGAGATTTCAACACATTTGAAAGTAATATCGCTGATATCAAGTTGTGATGCGTCTATGGATGCTGCGGCTGGTTCATTCACTGTCATTTCAACATCTATTACTTCAACATTGATGGGAAAACACAACAATGTCGACAGGTTATTTGGTGGCAAATTTTTGGCGGGTGTAGATTGTGTAAATTGATCTGCAACTGCTTCAGAGCTATCTTCAATACATTCAATAACATCTTCTTGTGGTGGTGCGGTCGCACTGTAGCTATGGTCCAATGCAACTTTGCTGTAGTCTCCAAACACAGTTAATTCATGTTCTGGCCATTGGACACGAGCATCTCGAGCCTGAACACGCCTCGCCTGAATTAATAGTTCCTCCATAGTGTACACGGTGTGGCAAGCCACATCTCTCATTCGCTTCACTGTCTGTGTGTGTGTAGTTCTGACACCCACGGGGTAACTGGTGGAGATATTGGAAAAGGGATGTTCAGTTTAAACACAAGATGAAGTGTAGTAGAATTGACTGGAAAAAAACATAAAATAGTCCCCAGCACAAACATTTTTTTAAAGTTATGAACTGTTTGTAACTAACCTTTTTTTGTTTTTTTTTTCTTTGCAACTTTTTTGACTCGACCTTCAACATCTGCACGCTGTAGCTCCGATTCATTTCCGCATGTCCTCCCTTCCTCTTGCGCTGCAAGGACTATATTTTCTGCATCCGCATAGACAGCACGGAATGAGGCTCCATCGTCTCCCTGAAACATAGTACTTTCATTACTATGTATCAAAATATTGTTAGCATAAAACACACGTGAGGACGAACACACAGGTACATCTCAATAGCCAAATACGATTTAAACATTGTGTGCAACAATCAAAGGACAAGTATTCGACCAGTGATGATCTATTTCGATGGAACTGTCAGTATCCATACCTCTGGCTGTGCATGGACTGCCATGAATGGTTGTATTGGAGAGGAGGCATCCGCATCTCCCTGAAACACAGCACTTGCATTAGTATGCTTTTCAATATTGGAAACACAACAATCACTTGGGGTCGACGGCACAGGTACATATAAAGAGATAACCGCAAATGATGCATTGTCCAAAATAATCAAGGAAAATCCAAATATGATCACATTTCATCGACTTATTTCAACGATTCCTTTACATCTGCATCATCTAAATGAGATGTTGTGATTGTGGTGGAAGCTCCGTCGCCTCCCTGAAACACAGCACTTGCGTTAATAGGGAAGAAAGTATAGCAAATGGAATCACGTTATATGATCACGCATGATGGAGGTGTCATTATCCATAACTCGTGCTGCTGAAGAATATCTATGGATGTTGCAAATGTAGTGCGCACTTCCGAAAGCTGTTGCACCGATTCGTATACTTGAATGTCAGGCTCTGCATCAAGTGCAGGGGTTGACGCTCCATCAACTGCCTGAAACATAGTACTTGCATTAGTGAGGATTACAATTGTGAAAACATAACATACACCTGGGGTCGACAGCACAGGTACATATCAACGGCTAACCACGAATGAAACATTGTGTAGAACAATCAAACGACAAGAATTCCAGCTCTGACGATGACGCTCGATGGAGCTGTCAGTATCCATACCTCCTGCTGGTGAGGAACATCTAGAAACGTTGTAGATGTGGCGGACGCTTCAGCATCTCCCTGAAAGACAGTACTTGCATTAGTATGGATAACACTAATTATAACTGAAAACAAACACCAGTGGACGATAACTAAGGTGTATATTAATTGGAAAGCAGTAACCAAACATTCGGTGAAATAATTACACGATAGAATAAAACTATTACTTGACATGCATAAAACAAGTATGTAGCGGATTAGCCTAGTAAGATTACCTGATACGCGCTAGAAGTGGTTGATAACTGCGACCACGTCAAGGATGTAGAATGTTCTTGCTTCAGATTCAAGGGATAGTCAAGAAATTGTAAAGGTCAATTAATGATTGATAATGAAATGCCAATATTAAAAATAGCCATGTAAGCCGACAGAATACTTGAAAAATGCTCAATACAGCACAGTTCCCTGTCCCCATATATATATACATTGCGTTTGTGGGTTATGAAATCAAAAAAGAATATATTGATAAATGTCATTATTCAAAAAACTATACACTCATATCAATATCGAAATTATTACAAGGGATAGAACACCTACAATATCTATTAATCCATTCGGCCACACACTACCGCAAGGCCTAAAGCTAAATCCGGACACTTGACTCACCGGTGGCGGAATGTGGACGAATAGAGTGGGAATAGCGTTTTCGCGCAATTTCCGTGTCGTTCGCCGTTTATTCTTCTTTGTTACCCAAGAAGTTGTGTACATGTCCAAGGAAAAGTGCCGGCTGGAGATGCGGTATCGATCACCCCTCTTGTCCTCTAAGACTTGTTGGACTCTACTTTCCAGCTCATCCAGTGGATATCCGCAATGTCTGACCCATTCTCTTATTCGATCAACAGTTTTCGGGAATACATGCATTGTAGTTCCTTCAGATTTCGCATGAGTCTTCGAAGGGCAACCGCTAATCGAACAGGCAGGCATTGTTGATAAATCTGAAAAGTAAATATCGACATTATTATACAATCTTCAAGAGTAAAGATTTGATACAAAAGTAAATGAATCATACAATGATCAATGCAAGGTTTGTTTTGGTCGCAGGAACTATACCAGTTCATTATGTGCTGCTTAGTATTTGCATAAGTTGCAGAAATGTATAATTGATGTGACTGAAATCTGAACATGTGACTCGTCCCTTGGATGTTCTGTCTTGCACGAGAAGGAAACATGCTAACATTATTGACTGGACCCCCGAAGGATGCAATTCAATCACAATAGTCACAGATGAAAATAAATAGATCTATTGATAGCATAGCAATGGAAACTCAAGTCAATACCAATGAGACCAATGAACATAGCACTATTGTGTACTCTACTCGAAAATAGATAGAAATTTAAAAATCTGCGAAATATAACCAGGATACATGGCCTTACCTTGACCAACAAACAGTTGGGTTCAGCAAGCAGAGCAGTATGTTGCGGGAGAATAGGTGGATGGCCACAGGTAGCGCACTGATGGGTATGCTCGAAGCGGTCACAGAAGTTCACGGATAGCACGATGACGAGCAGATTAGCATAGATCTCAGTGGTTCCCAGGTAGCACATTCAAGAGTTGACTTGCAAAGCACAAAGATGTTCTCATGAGACATATTGAGTGGTTTTTAAAGTATTAGAAACTGGGGAGTGTTTGTGAATGAATGACGTATGTATGTCGTGGTATTAGGGGGGCGGCCTGCCTCAGGGGAGGCCTGCCTGCCTGGAGACACGGGGTCTGAGGAGGCCATGTGACCGATGGCCCCTTGGCGTGGGACACCTTTTGAAGTGTACATGCAGTTTGGCACCTTGGCCTTTCGCGCCCCGGACAGCCCCCCATGCCAGCGCGCATCCACGGGTGTGAACCGCCTTTGATAGAGGGGGGTGGGATAGATGGCCCTGGGGCGTGCAGATAAGGCAATGGAAGACTACCGAAAGGAGACATACTTATATGGATTGCAGTGGGGCGGCCTGCATCAGGGGAGGCCTGCCTGGAGACACGGGGTCTGAGGAGGCCATGTGACCGATGGCCCCTTGGCGTGGGACACTTTTTGAAGTGTACATGTAGTTTGGCACCTTGGCCGTTTGCGCCCCGGACAGCCCCCCATGCCAGCGCGCATCCACCGGCGTGAACGCCTTTGATAGAGGGGGGTGGGATGGATGGCCCTGGGGCGTGCAGATAAGGCACAGGAAGACTGCTGAATGGAGACACACTTATGTGGATTGCAGGGGGGCGGCCTGCCTCAGGGGAGGCCTGCCTGGAGACACGGGGTCTGAGGAGGCCATGTGACCGATGGCCCCTTGGAGTGGGACACCTTTTGAAGTGTACATGTAGTTTGGCACCTTGGCCTTTCGCGCCCCGGACAGCCCCCCATGCCGGCACGCATCCACGGGTGTGAACCGCCTTTGATAGAGGGGGGTGGGATGGATGGCCCTGGGGTGTGCAGATAAGGCACAGGAAGACTGCTGAATGGAGACACACTTATGTGGATTGCAGGGGGGCAGCCTGCCTCAGGGGAGGCCTGCCTGGAGACACGGGGTCTGAGGAGGCCATGTGACCGATGGCCCCTTGGCGTGGGACACCTTTTGAAGTGTACATGTAGTTTGGCACCTTGGCCGTTTGCGCCCGTAACAGCGCCCCATGCCAGCGCGCATCCACCGGCGCGAACCGCCTTTATATCAATATACAGTATATTGCCTTTATATCAATGATAGTATATCGTTGCTTATCAATAACAAATGCCACATACCGGAGATTCTTGTGAGCACAGACCCACACTTCAACCGGTGTATTATAGTGGCCAAGACCCTAAGGCCTGTATAATCCAATGGTAATTGTTAGTATAGATATATGTGTGACTTTTATAGAGACATAACCTACTGAAAGACTTTGAACAAGTGTTATTTAGTGCATGCATTATCGAGAATATGTTATGTTAGCTTAGATAGTGACCACCCTGCTTCACAGCAACCAGACCTTCACCCATTCGGAGCACAGATGTCTGACGTCCATCCTTGAATGGAGAGACACTTGATTCATTTAAAAAATCGAGACAAACGTTGTTAAAATATATGTGGTGTTTTATTTTGTATCTTATTTTCATGAAACAAAAATACAAGACTTTAAAGATTATACAGGTCAGGTTGCAGCACAGCGAGAGAAAATCCCCTGTACTGACTGCTGTCACTCGGGGACGTTTCTCTTATGGCACGAACGGCACAGGCGGGTATCACTCTTCGAACGCGGTGTCCAAGCCTCCCGTGAAGCCACCATGTAAAGGAACGATAGGCCACCAGCCTGTACCACCTGTGAAAAGGAATGAAACAAACTGTTTTTAAATGACCCAGATAAGTTTAATAAACGTTTGTTGTCAATGACAATTCTTGTAACTAATGGCATTTTACACGGACAAATGCTATCTAGACAAGGCACACTATTGAATGACTTACATGCGTTACAATGATATGTAGATGTAATTTTGGATATAGTAGAAGAACATGAAATAGGAGTGGCATGACAAGCAGAGTATACTTACTCGTTACTCGGATTACGAGGACGAACAGTTGCTCAAAGTTCGTGCATAAGCACCATCATTATTCTCAACACGGCCCGTGCGAGGCAGGCTGCCCTGAAGTCTGGCAGCTCGGTGATGCATTGCGGTCGTGGCTCGCCTTCCGAAATGTAGGCCAGGCATCCCGAGTTTTCTCGGCAGCAGCAGTTCTCGTCCTCAGTTGGCATTAGCTCGCACCGATTGCATGTGCACCAGGTGGAGACGCCGTCCATTCGACTAGGCCCAGGCTCTTTATCTGTTGATTCGTCCTGCCAACTGCCGTCCGAATCCCCATCGTTTTCGCATGCTTCCCTTTCCAGTAGTTCCTCCTCGGTATACTCGGGCTCGTACATGTAGGGCATTATTGTAGCCATTGTGTGTTAAACAAATTAAAATAATTGATAGCGGTGGTACTGGTATCTGTTCACACGGGCTACAAGCGGCGAAGGTAGCTGACCAGAGCACTGAAACGAGTCACAGAATACTCTAAGTAACACAGAGAGAGGAATGGAATCGAAAATCGGCTGCTGTGTGTTGTGAAACGGTCTGTTTATACTTATTGAGGAGAGAGGCGTCCTGCCATTTCCATGGCACACGTCATTAGCTGAAGCGCAGCGAATGTTGACACGAGACGTGCTTTGGCGTTGGGAAATGGGCGGTACGAGTCTGCTGATGACAGGCTCAGGGGCGGGGGAATTGATTTAGTGCTGTAAAAGCAGGTCAGCCAGGGCGATCGGGGAAAAGATAGGATTATCAGAAAATGGCCCTGGTGCTTGTTTTCGCGTGCGTTTAATGGACGAAAACTCGGGTAAGGTCAATAGGAAAGTTTTCTAAAATCGAGCCACTTAGGCTTAAAAAAACATGGCCGACCCGTTGGGACAATAAAAAATTTTACTAGACCATGCCTTTAAACATTATCACAAAGAGGACTCTTTATGGAATTCCAGTTTTTTTTTAACAGGGGCTGTTTGGGGAATATACGCACAATCGCAATCTGCTTATTATCAGGGGGAAACAACTTTCGAGAGTGATTTGTATTATAAACACAATCCGCTTTTTTAAGGAGCACATAGACATGGAGTCAAAATAACAAAAACGAATCTTAGAATGATGATAGACTCAATCATAACGTTTATATATCTTTGGATATAAACAACTATGCTTTTCTGTGTAGGTGGGATTGAACCCAGGAACTTAAAAGGCAAAAATAGGACAGAAATGTTACTTTACAGTGGGTGAACCGCACCAGTACTAAAAGGGTAAGAGATGTCAGTACTATGGGCATTAAATAATAATGTGATAATTTTTCTACTATCTGAAGAATGGGAGATATATATATAATTTCGTATAGTGGTATATAGGACATAAATATACCTATTAAAGGAGAACCTCACCTCCACCTTCCCCCTCCTTAACTCTGCGACACTGACACATGCCTATAATATGGATTATTTAAAGTGCACGAGGTGTAATGTATTTTTGTAACATAGTTTTTGAGATTCATGGTGTGGGGTCAAAGCACAAGGAAGTCACAAAAAATGTTTTTTATGTGTTGAATAACTGAGCAGAAAGTTACAGATGTACTTTATTCATTTTCCTTTGCATTTGTATCAATATGATTAGCCCGGATTTAAAAAAGGCGCAGTAGAGACGCCGAAACATGTGTCATCCAAGAAGGGCTATACGTTTTCAAACAAATAAAATCAAGAATTACTTACACCAGAAACAATGGCTTTTTGGAATTGTTTATTCATTTATTTTGGCGCAAAGAAGTGTGGGCTCTAGTGTGTTTTTTTCCAAAATTTACACGGAGTAGTGGAACTCAGTGTCTCCGTGGCCCACACTCATGCGACATTTTTCAAAACAATAGATAAAAGAATGTAACACTAAAAGCAGGAATCAAAGATATAAGGAGCAAACAATAACAGGTCGCAAAGGTACAAGAATATGATATCTGTACCAAAAAGTTCCTCAATGTTAAAGAATTCTTTGCTGGCACACCTATTTTTTGAATCATTAAAACTTGTTATCTTTGCAAGAATCTCTTGGCCTTTTTTCCGTAGCGAATTGTATTTTTTCTATGAAGATGTTGATGTGTCTCTATCTGCTTCTTCTTTGTCCCAGTACCATAGTGGTGCTTCTCATAGGAAATCTGCACTCCTCTTAATGTCCTCTTCGTCATCACAGTACTTGAGTGATACTCGGGGGGGGGGAAAGAAGATTGTGTATCTTATCTTAACACATCCTATGAATGCAGAGGGGGGTTTCTATAGGTCACTGTCAAGGAAGGGGGGATACCATGTCTCTGGTCTAGGGGTGTTCTTAGGATAGGAAATTGTTATTTGTTCTTTCACTCTGGTACCCTCAATAAATGAGGTTAACAGGGAAGGAAAAGATTGGCTCTCACAGTAGTTTATGATAGAAGAGGGATGGGAGGCTAAGTCTGGGTTATAGTTACAAAAAGGGGTTTTACATTCTCTTGCTGTCCTCCGAGTGTGAGTGTTCGGCAGAAGATCTTGGGCTACGGTAGGACATGCATGATGATGTCCTATGACAGCAGAGGGGAGGTAGGATAGATCAGGATTAAAAAAAGTGGGATGCCAGATCTCATCTTCGGGCATCCCACTTCCTTTCTTCAAAGACCATCCATCCCAGTAGTACCCCTTCGCAGCATCACAGATGTTCGGGCCGTTGGCCTCCCTTCCCCACATTTTCAGCATGGGACAAGGCGGTTCACTCAAGCAAAGCAAACACTCTAGCTTCTGCGGCATTAGGATACAGTTCTGTTTACGCTGTTCAAGACCTTTTGGGTCCAAGTGTCTTTGCTTCTCTCAAGTCTCTTGACATAGAGGGCCTGCTGTACCAACAACAACACACACATTCTTTTCTTTTCTCCAGTATTCAGTTAGGTTGTTCACACTGGATCCCCATCAGTCGGGCCCAGATCCTCTTCAATTTCAAAACAAAAGTTCAATGTTGGATCGCAATCTTCAGGGCTCAGATCCCTTTCAATTTCAAAATAAAAGTTCAACATTGGATTCCCCTCTTCGGGGCTCAGAGCCCTTTCAACTTCGAAACAAAGTTCAGATAATTCTTACTCAGGTGACTCACAGTTCACCCTGGATCCCCCTCAGCCGGTCTCAGATCCCTTCCACTTACTTTTATTAGTCTCCCTCAGCTGGGCTCGTACCAGCTGTGATGTACTTTAAACTATTGAAGACTTTCAAATGTGCACAGGGTTTAGCTTGCCCCTTGCATGACCATTTTGATCTCAATATTCCTTAACAATCCTTTTACTCACACTCAACATCAGTTGGATACCTAACAGAGACTTTTGAATGACCACTCTATGTATGGTATGTTTCCTTGGTTGCTCCAAGTTCAATTGCAAAGTTCAAATTATATTTGTGTTGCTCTTTGCAAATGCCTCACACACTGCTCTCTTTGTACAATATTGCTGGTTGCAACCTTGGTTGAAAACACAAGCTAGTTTGGTATCAGTCTCTCCGACTCACTGGCTATGCTATCTTTTCTGATGCTGCTTTGTTTTAGGAGCCAAGCACAGTACCGAACCGGCAAACGCTCTTCCCCGCCTTGGTTATCGAAGCAGGAGAGCCCTGGGTACCTCCGACACACTATACAGGTTTGATCAGCCTTAATTCCTGGTCTTCGGTTTCTTACTTTCCAAGGCTCATGAAAGTAACAGTCTTTAGAGGTCAAGGGTGCTTCCCTCCTTGCGACTCTCTATGGTCTCGCCATCCTTCTCCTTCCTTCCCCTTCCTTCTTGGAGACCTTGAAGAGGGGAGCCCTGACAGGAGAGGTAGATGGAATGATGTATCCTTTTTCAAGGCATTCTTTGCTATATTTGCGAAGCTCCTCTCATTCTTGTTATTGAATAAATCTGATCATGAGGTATGGATTAATCAGGCTGGATCTGTATTTCCTCTCCCAGGCTAGCAAAGATCTTATGAAAAAAAACATACTCCTCAGGAATACTCCTGCAGTTATACACACGCTGAAAAGCAATCTCGGTTTCAACAACTGATTGTATGGGTGGAGAACGTAAGAATAGACAACAGGTCTGGGTACACCGGTCAGATCCAAAAATCAGGGTTTTTATAGCCTAGTTAATAAACGGGTTATGAAATACCAACCAATGCAATCCTAGCATTAATGGATAAGCTGAAGGAACTGATTAATTTGAATGCAGTGGTTTCCTCGTGCTGATTGATTCTTAGGTACAAGAGGTTGGATTTGTGAATTATAGGACCAGAAGACAGAGGATGGCCTTGAGGTTTGATAAGAACTGGGATCCCAACAATCCTCAGATATTTCTCATCGCAATCGTTACCAGAAGTACCAGAATCCACCAGCGCTGTCTTTATCCATTATTCCTTATCGTTGGCTATCTTGACTTCAAAGTCAAACAGCTGATGCGGCGACATTGGGCCGGTAGTGCGGGTGGAAGGTCTGATGGGTTAGAATCGGGGCTTGTTGTGTCCTTCCTATCCAGCAACAAGCCAACTAATTTGCCCCGGGCTTCGTAGGACGAACAGGACAACCACTGATGAAATGGCCGCTATTGGAATACAAACAGAATTCATGTTGCGTCTTTTACGCTCTGCCTCAGATAACCATCCCTGTAAGGCTCCTAATTTCATGGGTTCGACCTCTGGAACGGAAGGCGGGACAGGTTTGGGCAATGGCACCAGGAAGTGATTTAGTGGCCTGGTGTTCTCGTGACATCTTCTTTCATTGCGCCTTTCAGACAACCGATACTCCATCTTGATTACTTGATCATTCAAGGCTTGAAGGGTATCAGGTTCTGGTGCATGGATTAGTTTGCCCTTGTGTTCCTCACATAAGCCCTGCTTGAACATGGTCTTTTGTGTGCATTCTGGCCGACATGCTTCAGTGGCCAATTAACGGAAGCAGCTCACATGCAAAACAATATTGTGTGTTCTTTGTTTAATGTCCAACAAGCGATTCTGAGTGTCCACTGTAAGATTATGGGACCGGAATACTCCAAGGTCTTTTTGAAATCCACAAAGTTATCCAGAATGGCGTTCCTGGCAGCCACATAAGTTGAGGCCCAAGTTAAAACATGTTTGGTAAGGCTGTTTAAGATATAACCAAATTTGGCTTCATCACTAGCAAAATCTACAACCCTGTACATAATAATGGTTACAGAATTTAGTGAGAGAGCATAGGTCTCCATCATATTTAACTGTTCCAGAATGAGTCCAAGTGTTTTCTACCATAGTAGCATGGGAACGGTGGCTTGGTGTGCCCTAGCATCAGGGGTGGATTGGCCTACAGGGAACTCTGGAGATTTCCCGGTGGGCCTCTGCACCCTGGGCCTCTTTTGTGTGGTAGTTCCAAATTGTCTCATTGGAAAAGCATTTGGATTGTTGAAAATGTATCATATGGGGCCACTTTGAACAATATTTCCAGGGCCTCTTTTGGTCCCCAGTGATTATTTCCAGCGCTTATTTTAGTTCCCAGTCCACCCCTGCCTAGCATCTTTCAACGCCTGATTCTCCTGCTTTAAGGTGGTCACGTCAACACGCAGGGCCCTTAACTCATTGCGTAATTCCTGCACGGCTTCCACGGCTAGAGGAGGGTCGGGGTAAGTGTCTCAATCTGTCATACACTTCAGCATGCTTGTGCCAGATTCAGTCGTGACAGGTGGCACGCTGCGCCAGGATGGAGTATTCTTAACATGATACGCAGACAGCGTTGATTAAGCAGCTCAGAAAAACTGCTTCAGACTCTCATCCGTGAATGACACACAGAGAGAGTCCTGTGCGAGTCTCCCTGCACCACAAGGAATGCCCTGGCAAGAAGGGTGGTGCAAGGACAGTGCAAGGCACTGAACCCGGGGGGAATCGTATTATAATGTTGCCACGATTGTGGCGACATTACTACAGATGTGCCAGAGCGCGGTACGAAATTCCCAACCCCAATTAATGCGCCCAAGCAGAGCGGGGATTGCGGGGGTCTCCCCTGTTCTCCTTGGATGCAGTAATGGGGGTCAGCGGTTGCGGGGGTGTTTCCCGCTTACCATTACTGTAAGCAGGGGGATAAGATACTTAAAAAAAATAAAAAGGACACTGCATCGTCAGCACCGCCCAACGTAAGTGTGAGGAGCTGACGCTGCAGGGGTACAAGGATGACAGTGGCGCACACAGCAGTGTGCTGCAGTAAAGGTAAAGTGGGGGTCGGGGTGGGGGATTGCGGGCCCAGGGCAGGAGCAGTCGACATTTTGGTTGAGGCAATTATGGGCGGCGAGTGATCATATAGATTCAACCCGGGGCACCAGAGATATATAAGCAGAAAGTAAGGCACAAAAAAGATAAAAGAGGCTAGATACAAGCCAAGGAGAGAGAGCCAACCAGTCCAAGCAAGGCGAGCAGAGAAGGCAAGGCAAAACAGAGTGACCAAGGGTCAAGCAGAGCTCCACTGGAAACAGAGGAAAGAAGAGCAAGAAAGGAGCAAAGCACAAGTGAATAAGGAGAGACGCGAGGAGCAATGTCTCAATGGTGCTTATATAGTCCTAAGGCGTTGTCCTCATGATTGGTGCTGGTTGCCAGGCATTGGTAAGCTAGAGCAAAACTGCATGCATCAAATTTCAAATTTGTCTGCATGAACTCATGCATGTATGCTGGGGAAGACATGGTTGCACCCAGTAACGCCATTTGGCATCAATTATGAAGCGTGGACCTCCCGCTGCAGCCCCGTTCACACACTTGAGGCATCGACACCACCACAGGTACAGCCTCCATGCTACCTGACCAGGTAAGAAGCACCCATACCTAATAGCAAGGGGGTGAGGGGCCGGCCAGAGATCATGCATAACACCTGCAGAACCTTGGCCATAAAAGTGGTGTCTGAGGATTTCCTGTGGGAATCCAGCTCGAGAGAGAAAGGTAAGTAGGTGCTTTAAAATGTGCTGAATATTGTTGATGAGGTGGAATGCTTCGGTATACTGAGTTACATAATCAACAATTAATAGCATATACTTGTTCCCCAATTTATAGGTTTCTAGATGGGCTCACGATGTCCACTGCTATGCGTGAAAAGGGTATCTCAATAATTGTCAGAGGTTGTAATGGGCCTGGGTATGGGAGTGGCTGAGTATCTTGGCCTATCTCACAAGTCGCGACAAAACTCTTCATGTCTGCAAATAATCTTGGCCAATAGAACATCGGTATTACTTGGCTTTGGGTTTCCATATTCCCTAGTGGGTGGTGGTAAGATCGGAATGTGCCCACTCCAATATTATCGTTTGGTAGCTTCCGGGAATTACCAGTTGAGTTTGGGGAAGACTGTCCATCCAAGTGTCTCTTCAATATAATAATTGGCAAACTCAGTGAGAGCTGGACTACACAGCGACGAAGTCTCAAACATCAGCCAGTCCAGGGCTATAACCCAGCCCAGACCTACAGAGGGCGGACAACTCCTTACCACGGCCTAAATAGGAACATGCAGTGCTCCAGATAAGATTTTGAGGTGGGAGTATTTTACGCATGATTTTTGAAATTAGAGAGTAAATGCAATTTCAAGAGAGTAAAAATTTGTTTTCTCCTCTGCAAGAGAGTAAAACGTATCCAACATATGCTCCCAATGCATACGTAAAATCACACCCGTAAACAAAAAGAGGTGTATCTCAAAGTTTTCTGGCTTGCCTTTAACCATTTTATTACACTTGCAGAAAATATTCTGACATAAATAACTTGTAAGTACACGTGCACACATCCAGGGGTGCACCTAGGTTACAATTTAGACGGGGCTAACCCTTCAAATGTTGGGAGAAGCACTAACTTCAGAGATGGTGGAGGGGTAGCAAACTTACTTGTGTAGGGGCATTTAACTTCATTACTTGTAATGAGACTATTCTAGTGCAGCTTCAATGTTACAATCAGTTAACTCTCTCCTTTAAGTCTGAAACACACACTTCTTGCAGATCCTGAAGGTCCTAAAAAGCGTCAAAATTGCAGATGGTGTGCAATGAAAGATTCAATATCATAGCATAACAGGACATTGCAGAGTGTGGGGCAGTACTCTGGACAGCCCAAACCACTTCAGTGGCTGGGAGCAACAGGGGAGAAAATGTAATGTTGGTTCTACCACAGTCTGCTATACTAGAATTTTTGGTCCACTGATTGGCTGGTGAGACTGTCTGCCTGTCAAATCCAGTGTTATGAGATTGGAGGAGGGCCAGTGCAGCAATAATGCATTTCCATGCAGCAGTATTGGAGCTACTAACAGAGGAGCACCAGCGTACACCAATGTGGCCCTACACTTATTAAAACTGTCCTATTGTAAAGGTGTACACGTAATACTTCATAAGCACTCCAATTTTTGCAGTTGAAGGTACGGTGAGATTACAATATTTTCCCAGGATCACACACTTACGCTAAACAGCGAAGCAGGGATTTTAACCCACTCTTTCAGTTTTGGCATGGCCACTTTCTTCCATGCTTACAAATCTTTAAGCTTTGGGTGTGAAGACCTACAAAAATACTGCCCTATAGAGTTTACTTGCAAAATACCCAAATTTTATAGTAAAGCATCATGACAATATGTAAATCCTTATGGCAGCATGTTGGGGCAAAATAATATCACTGTATGGTACCTTTATTTTCCACATCCTGAATGGAAAACGATAAGATGCAAAAGAAAAATATCCTGATTTAGCCACTTTATTTTCAGCGCTTTAAAAACACACAAAAAAATAAGTTGTGCGCATGACACACAGTAACGGGGGCATGGGGGCACAGAGACAGTCACGGAGGGCGGGGGGAGGGAGGGGAGGCATGACACAGTAACGGTGGCATGGGGGCAACAGAGACAGTCACAGGGGCGGGGGGAGGGGAGACATGACATGGTAATGGGGGGGCAAGGGAGCACAGAGACAGTCAAAGGGGGTGGGGGCAGGGAGGGGAGGCATGACACGGTAACAGGGCAAGAGGGTACAGAGACAGTCATGGGGCGGGTGAGGGAGGGGAGGCATGACACGGTTACAGGGCACATGGGGGCAACAGAGACAGTCATGGGGGGTGGGCCAGGGAGGGGAGGCCTGAGACGGTAACGGGGGCATGGGGGCAACAGAGGCAGTCACTGGGGGAGGTCGGGGAGGCATGACACCATAACGGGGGCATGGGGGCAATAGAGACAGTCATGGGGCGGGAGGAGGGAGGGGAGGCATGACACAGTAATGGGGGCATAGGGGCACAGAGACAGTCACAGGGGTGGGGGGAGGGAGAGGATGCATGACACAGTAACATGGGGCAAAGGGACACCGAGACAGTCACGGGGCGGGGGGAGGGAAGGGAGGCATGACACGGTAATGGGGGGAATGGGGGCAACAGAGACAGTCACAGTGGCGGGGGAGGAAGGAGGGAGGGGAGGTATGACACTGTAACAAGGGAATGGGGCAACAGAGACAGTCACAGGGGTGGGGGAGGCAGGGGAGGCATGATACGGTAATGAGGGGTATGGGGGCAACAGAGAGTCATGGGGCGGGGAGGGAGGGGAGGCATGACACAGTAACAAGGGGCATGGGGGCACAGAGACAGTCACAGAGGGAGGGAAGGAAAGCATGACACAACGTTAACGGGGGCAATGGGGCACAGAGAGTGTCACAGGGCAGGGGAGGGAGAGGCGGCATAACATGGTAACGGGGGGCATGGGGGCAACAGAGACAGTTGCTGGGGTGGGAGGGGAGGCATGACACAGTAACAGGGAGCATGGGGGCAACAGAGACAGTCACGGTGGCAGGGGGGAGGGAGGGGAGGCATGACATGGTAACGGGGGTATGGGGGCACAGAGACAGTCACGGGGGAGGGAGGGGAGGCATGACACAACAGTAATGGGGGCATGGGGGCAACAGAGACAGTCATGGGTGGTGGGGGGAGGGAGGGGAGGCATGACATGGTAACGGGGGCATGGGGGCAACAGAGACAGTCACGGGTCGGGGGACGGGCTATATGCTGCTGATGACAAAGGAAACGTGTTTCCCAGAGTCACAGCCCCCCTGAGACACACAGGCTGCGTCGACAACGCTGTGTTGTGGAGTTCATCTCAGGGGGACTGTGAATATGGCAAACAGGCAGTTGCTTGATCATCCGACCCGAGCGATAGATTTGCTTCAGAAGAAACAAAATACTTTTAACTGGTTTAAATTGTGTTTTTTTTCTCTCTGACAGCCGGGACCATGTGAGATTAGATCAGAGGGCATTCCGGACTAACAGAGAGAAAATAAAAAAGCAATTGAAAAGTGCCAGCAGCAGAAGGGCGGGATGCTTACCTGGCTTGTGTCACTGGTTTCACCGTGTTTGTGGCCTCCTCTCTCAGCTAACTCTGCAAAATAAAAAATGCAGCAGAAGGACACGTGTGTTTCTGGAAAGGTCTTCCAGGGCTGAGGGGGTGGGCTGAGCCCTGGATTAGGATACATGTCTCAGAGAAACTGGTAAAGGAAGGGTCTGCCTGCCTCAAGACAGGAGCTTGCTTTCTACAGTGCCATCTAGTGGTTGAAATTATGTTTTTTATTTTTATTAATAACCACATCGTACATGGTACGCAGTAGAAACAAAAATCATCCGTATTTCCTATAATTACATGCGTAAATAGGCACAATACGCACCTTATCTAGAGGGCTGGGAACATGACCAGCCCAGGACACACTTTGGGCATAACAAAGAACAATAGCCTTGAAAAGGACCCCAGAGGTGGAAACACTGGCCACACAAGGCTATATGTCTTCTTTACTCCAATAAAACATTGATTTTCATTCAAGCAACTTGTCACGACCCTCGCCCAAAACCCCCTCTGGCAAACCCATTGGCCAGGTGGAGTCAGGACTCGGGCCTCTAGAGCCTGGCATCCTCTTCAAAAGCCCTCATGGGGCCAGTCCTGGCGCCTATGGCGCCAGGCTCATACACCATGAAAAACAATGTGCTTAGGAACTACTTTATTGTATTGTCAGCCAACATGGAGACATCCACATAGCTTGGTTCCTAAGAACCAAGCTATGCGGTCTCGTGTTTTGGGTGTGGCATCCTTGGGACTACTTTACCTGAACTATTTTGTTGGGGCTATTTAAACCACACCCGAGCAAGACCACACGCTTCGTGTTACTTTGCAGCTTGCAACGTGACGCTCACTGTGTCCAGCTATTCCCTCGAACCTCGGAGAAGCAGAACCTGCAAGGAGACAAAAGGAACATCATTAGCAGCAGCATCTTACCTGCAGTTTTCATCTTTAAACACTCACAGCTACCTCGAATCTGCACGCCTCCCGGACAGAACGACCTGAAAGAGGAAGATAGAGGCAACATTGAAGAAAGCAGTAGAGACATTTACAAATTACGAACTGCTCAAAAGGCTTACCTGGCTGGTCGGCTCTCAGCTGGCACCACTCCGGACATTCCACTTGCACTGAAGAACACCGCGACCTACAAGGAAGGAAAACACAGGTTAGCAAAAGCAAGACTTTGCAGTGCTGAGCATAGCGCTTACTTACCGCATCATAGCGCTCTTAATGCGCCATCATTTACCAGCGGGGCTCAACCAAGCCAGTTCGCCGCGCTGAAGCTCCGCATACCTAAGGGAGAAAAAAGAGAAATTTTAAACAAAGAAAGGCATGCAGGATAGCCACAAAACTAAAGAACAGCAATAAGACCTACCTGAACAATATCAAACGGACCGGTGTCAGTGTAGTAACTGGACCACACTCACCCATGAAAGACAACGCGCCCCTGCAAAGAAGGCAAGACGGAAAGCATGCCTAACTCTACCACAAGGTGAGGAGAGGGCGCCAGAGGGACTGAAATCATACGGTGGTGGAGGGAGGATACTTACCCCAGTTGGTCAGTCTTTAACACAGTCCTCCTGTATTTTCAGGCAGAACCTTCCCCGCAGACCACATCAGGGCAAAGTTGAGAAGCATACCAGCGAGTAACCCGGCTGGGTGGCGTCCCTGTGGATACCAGGTAAGCGTAACACAACTGTGTTGAAATCCATCTTTCACTAGGTATCTGGGCAAATTACTCTTTACTAAAGGAGGTGAGGGCACCACCTCCACCAACCCGTGACGTTGTTGGTAACCAATGAACTCACCACATCTCAGAGCGAAGCGCTGGAAGTGTTTCATACTAGGGCCCGCCCCTTTATTTTTACCTCTATATAATAATCCTGTTTCCAGGAAGAAAAACGGTGCGACTTAATTTCACCCAGCTTCATATGACATTACCCTCCCAAAGGCCTCCATAACGGGTGTTACCACTCCGAAATAGGCCGAAGATCCGGAGGAGTGACCTTGGAGATGATGGTGTACAAGAATCGATATTCAGCCTTCCATCCCAGCTCCCCTGAGTACAAGACTCAGGCTTCCTCAAAGAGGGGCTCTTTTCTACAATGTACCTCTCTGCTGTTTCAGTTGGGACAGACAGAGGTGTAAATTGAATAAAAGAGCGGGGAGAACACACACCGCCAATACCAATGCTGCAAAGGAATACAAAGATATTAGACAGTGTTGAAGTTAAGGCAAGTAATCAGAACAGTTGAATTAAATGGGAAACTACCTAGATAGGTATTGGAGTGGACCTTCCCCGGGGTGGATCTACAAGGAAAATAACACAAAGTGAGTGGGAATGGTCTAAAGAGCCTTTAAAGTATCAGTTCCAACTTATATATATTGAATTGGAAACAACTAACCTGAATAAGGATATTTTGAGGAAAGGAATCCAGGACACAGAAGACAACAAAAGGAGAAAATAACAAACAGGAATGTTAGTATAGGGAAGTAGCCCCTGACGGCACGAGGGTCACACTAGTACCGGGTTGGTGCAATTTCAGCAGAGCGTTTATATGCACTTGAAGACAAGTTCACAGGATAGTCACTCACTGTCCCAGAATCCAACAGGAGACAAATATCCAAACAAGTTGTGGAGAGAAATAGTAGTAGAAATGGGAATTGCCAATTAAGTATGTACCTGAGCAAACATGTATCCAGAGTAGATGTAGAATAAGTACCGGATAGTTGACAGCAAGTTCTCGGCTTTGGTTCTGTATGCAGAAGCGGCAACCTGGAATGAAGTACGCAAGAGACAGAAGGGAGCCGGATCCAGTAACGTTCCGAGTCAAAAAAGCCAGACGAGCACGACAAGAATAAAGGAGGAGACAAGCCAATCCAATAGTCAGGCAAGGGTCAAAACCAGGAGTTCAGATGAGGAATCGTGTGGGAAGACACGAAGAAGTAACGGACGTAACCGTATGTAGCTTGTAACGCTAATTAGCAGCAACAAGCCCCTTGAAAGACTGTGGTTTTATAGCCGTAAGGGGGCGTGTCTTGCCGTACATCTTCCATGTACAAGACGTGTCAGCTGACCCGGAGTCCGTCGTAGTTTGTACAGGCGCCATGGCAGCCTGTGTCTGGTCCATAGAGGAGCTTGTAGAGAAGTTGTATTCTGTAAGGAGGCCCGCGGGGAAGCCTGAAGTGTAACAAAGGGCTGGGCTATTCCTTTGGGCAAAGGCGAGCACAGCCAGCGGTGTGATGTCTACCGTCTGCACTGGGTCTATGCAATTTTTAGGCAGGTCAGTCTTGCCATAACCTAGTGACCCCGTTTTGGTATACCTTCATGTTTCTACCACTTGTGAAACTGGGACAAATGACTTTGCGAGAATTCCCTGACATATGGCTTCTACCTCCTTGACCACGAAGTTTTGAGACCCGAGTTTATGGATGATGATTGTAACCTCCCCCAATAATCAGGATCTATTATGCAAGCCACGACATCTAAGGTATATCACCAGGCAAGACCTGAATTCTTGGCCAACTGCGCATAAGTACCAGGTGGAGGGGAAACACTAAACCCTGTACATATCAAGCGTCGCTATCTAGGTGGAATGGGGATCTCTCTGCACTATGTAAATCAAATCTGATAGATTTTGGGATTGCTAGTGTGGGAGTTCTAGCCTTTGTGGATAATCTGGATAATAGCATGAGTAGAGGTTGTAATGGAGCCTGGGGTATCAGAGTGGCTGTGTTTTTTGGCATATCTCACAAGTCGTGACATAACTGTTCATGTCTGCAAATAATCTTGGCCAATAGAACATCGGTATTACTTGGCTTTGGGTTTTCCCTATTTTCTGGTGGGTGGTGGAAAGATGGGAATGTGTCAGCTCCAACACTATCCTCTGGTTGCTTCAGGGAATTACCAGTTGAGTTTGGGGAAGACGGTACATCCCAGTGTCCCCTCTATATATTAATCCTGTTTTTAGGAAGAAAAAAGGTCCAGATTGGTTTATTCTGACACCATATATTGCGTACCAGAAGAAGGAGTTGGACTCAAGGATGACATTTCAGGGTGTTTATTAAACTAAAAAGAAAATGCCTATCCAACCCTTCTGCTAATAGGGATTTTCCCCACCTACAAAACTAAGATACGGGTGCTTGTCCATCGTCAAAAACAAAATGAGTCCTCAGTGCAACCTAATCACTATCTGACCCTTCCATGTGGGAAAAAAACATAAAAGAAATACGCCAAAGCAATAGCCTTTCAGGCTCAGCTATGTCCAGCCAATTGTTCTTTGGGTCTCTCTCTGTTGAGATGGTTTCCAGTTCATATAAAAACAGTTCAGAAAAGAACTGTTCTCAGCTCGCCTGTTACCCTTTCCAGATAGATTTATAAGTCTCTATATGAATCAAATGTCTCATGTTTGTTACATGAGGAAGGTTTCCCTCGTTCCGTTACCACTACTAAGACTGCTTTCTCTCTATTTGTTCTATATATTGAACAGTGTGACTGAACATTCCGGGTTCCCTTCGTCTTATGATTGTACCAATGTGACTTGTTTCGCGAGGGTCTCTGGCTTTCAAGTATCGTTAACCTCTCTGGTTGTATCTGTGCTTCTTGCCAACATTCAATACTCGGGTTTTTAGGACTTCCGTAACAATCCTTGTAATTTTCTTTCTCTTTGTGTGGTTCCGCCCACCTCCCTCCATCCTGGGCAACCCTGGTGCCTTTTCTGCCGTCGGGTGTGCTCCTGTGGCATGGTGCCCCAGCAGCAATCTTACCATTCGCCCCTCTCCATGGCATCACCTGCACAAAAGAGTCTGCCTTCTCTCTAAGTCTCTCCACGCTACCACTGGCTCTGTGGTGTAACGTGGCTCCAACCCTCCAGGACATCTGTACAACAGAGGTTCGCCTAGGCATAGAATCTTTCCTCCTCCTTTCAAGTTCCCTTGTCCCTTTATCCTCACTGCCGTACTTCAAAGGGGTGTGTTGCTTTTCATCAGTTGTTGAGTTCAAGGGGATTCCAGCTTTACCTTGAGCCAATGATGTAAAAGCAATGTCAGTATCTGTTGGATGCAAACTGGAAGCAACCTCATTCTCTTCTATTCCCATATCTGCAGACAGAGTACTCTTTCTAGGTTATGCTTTGTAGGAATGGGATTCCTTGTCCCCTAATGGGATTCACTCCCGGTGAGGTCCCCATTTCCTAGACCCTAGGAAGGGTCTTGCTTAGAGGGCTCACCTCCCTAGCCTTAAAGGAGGGGGGCTTCCCTCCTGGGAAGAAGGGATGAATTATCCAAATTCGCCACAGCATACATATTCATTGTGCTATGACTCATATATTGTGCACATGGAACTACAAAGACATGCACATGAGGGGACGTGTATGTCAATAGTAGTTCTGGAAAAGACATAAGGACATAATGAATGCTCTTATTGGCAAAGAGTTGATAATCATGTATTCAATTAATCAGTTACTTAAGAATTACTACTATGTATTCAAAAATGCTGCCGATTTCAGTGGTAACTCCGTAAAATAAATACTTTTAACTAATCATGAATAACTCACTATAGAGGCATTTAATATATGTAGTGCAAGCATATTAATTAATGCCTATGATGAGAAGAAATAGTCAAATATTCATGAAAACTATTTATAAGAAAAAATACAGGTGATAATTGATGAAAACCAAAGCAAAAATTAATAACAAACATCATATAAATTAGAAGGAAACATACATTCAAATGTTCATTCATTGATATAGTATGATCAGGGCAATGGGCAGGGGTAACAAGTTGATTAATTGCCTTCATCAAGGTAGTGTGGCATCTTTTCAACAATTACATTTTCATTCATTGAGAAGATACCTCGATATGATTAGGGAAATGATCCGAGGTAACAATTTCATTAATAGTTCTCATCAAGAGAGTGTTGAATAATGTACCTGTTCAATCTTTTCAGTCATGTTGATTTTTCTGTTATTTCTTTCAACAATGTGGAATAATTGATCCGTCCAATCTTGGCAGTCTTCTTATGTTGATATTGCCTGTTAGCCTGTTGTGATATTTGTAAGTGCTCAAAGACTACATATGTTAAAAAAAAATTATTAAAAGATAAATTGTTTGAATAAGTCAGTAATGTAAGTGAATTTACTGTTATAACAGATCAAATCCAGTAATATCAAACAGTGATTATTGTTACATCCTTGTGAGACAGAGAGAGGTATGGATATTTGCGTGTGTTGACCAGCAACATGTTGTTAAATATATTCAAAAGTGAATGACTGAATGTAGTTAACAGTATTTCAGAGCAACATATTTATGGTGACCAGGAAAGGATAATTATAAATAATCAGTGCTTTGTAAAACTCCTTGATACAGTAGAGTAACTAGGTTCTATGTCTAAATTCCACCCATTGGAGGCTGCATACCAAAAGGGCTGAACGTATTAAGTTGATTTTGTGCAGCCTTAAACGGGCGGTAAGGTGGCAATTTTGGAGGATTTTACCCCCTGAACCTGTGTGCCCAGGCCCACCTACCACCCATCTCCTCCCACACTTGCAAGATTTATCCACATGTATCCTAGAGGGGCCAATAGTCTTTAGATCACAGGCAAAAGGCAGGGCGTTCAACCTACCAGTGCTTTCAGGTCATATCAATTATATATAGAGCGCTATATAAATGCCAAATAACATAACATTATCAGGAAAGTTCTCTTCAAACTTTTCAAGGCAATCTATGATTTGTGAACTCAATAGATGTATCAGTGTTGCTCATTCATGGCAAATCCTACGTCTCCAGATAATATTTCATGATTAACAATCTATGAGAACACATTTATGAGAAGTCACAGGAAGGAAGATCATAAAGAATCACCAGTATGCAGGCTACCTTGAAATATTAGTACAAGTCAGCTCAAATCGAGGTCATGTGATAACATTCCATTATAGCTGGTCATTAAGCCCCCTAATTTATGACCTCACATTCTGTTCTAGCTGTTCATTAAGCCTGCTTAATGTATGACCATTGTTGTTCTTTAGTTGCAGGTTTTGCATCTCTGACCATGTCTGGTGGTACAATTTCCACTATCCACCATGAAACATCATCGTCATTGTGATTCAATTCCAGAACGTGTTTCACCAGTGGTGTATCGTATTTTACTATGTTTGAATGATTCTGACAATGTCCTGTACTGTTTCTGGGATACCTTGGGTGCCACAGTCTAAGAACCCAACCTCCTCACTCAAGTCACCACTCTCCTCACCTGAGAATTCGGTGTCTGTCTCCTCAATGCCTTGTCGATGGGCCAGATAGTCCTTCTTCTGTTTTGAAGTCAGTTACCTGACACGAGGGGTAACCGTGGTGGATCCTATTCTGGACCACTCCACGACTCCAGCCCCGGGTGCAGGCGCAGTATTGAGGGAAAAAGCTCTTAGGCAGAAAAAACTCCCACGATGTTCCAGAAGATGTTGACCAAGGTGGTAGTGGTCATAGATGGCAGGCCGAGGTAGAGCAGGCTGAGTGTGATCTTGCCGAGTTAGAATACTGGAGGCAGCAATAGAACAGCGGTAAGGTAGCAAAAATCTGAACAGCTACGGTAATAAGGAACAGGAACTGGACAGTGCTATGGAAGGCAGCAAGAAAATAAACAATGGCAGAAATGGGACAGAAAGAGGGAGAAAAAGGAAGGGCAAGGCGGAAAGGGAACGGGGAAAACAAGAACAAAAACCCTGAAAGGGCAAAAGAGGGAGAAAATAGAAAGAAAAAGAGGAGGGGGAGCAAGAGCACGGGTGGGGTGGAGACCTAGAGAAGGCAGAAAGGAAGAAGGAGAGAAAAAAAGAGAGAGGCAGGCATCGGTATGAAGTGGAAGGGAAAAACAACTAGCGTTTCACCGTAAAGAGTAGCGAGAAAGCTGGACGGTTGCAACGCTCCGACCACAGGGTTAGCTAGCAGGAAGTACTCCTGGCAGCGGCGAATGGGGAAAACAACTAGAACGTTGCAACCGAACGTTAAAGACGTAATGGAACAGCTCAATGGTGGTGAAGCCATATCCACGGCAACCACCGCCACCCGAATGGGTTCGTGACAGATTCATGCTCAATGATTCCACAAGGACACTGCATGCAGTATATTACATACTGTTCTTTACAATTAGTCATTGCTCTAAGAGTCCAAGTGCAGTTATCAGTCATGAAATCAAATGTTCTTCTAGTGAGCTGGTGGACTTCACAGGTATCGCATGGGTAATGTCGCTTAACCGGTTGCAAATTCAATAGTTGTCATACTTCCCCAATGGAAATTGTGGCATTCATGGAGACGCCATTGAATGGGTCGTTACGTTCTTGCAACGTTCCGCAGTGCGCGGTCTAGTGCTTTTTCAAGATGGCCGCCCACTCCTTATACTGGAGACGGTGCTGGCGTTCTTCGCGTTGCACCTTCGGTTCTTTCTCCGTGCTGCCAACGCTAGTGTATTTTCATTCTGTGAGCTAACGCTCCGCGTTATTTGCTTCTGACTTTCTCTCCCGCGACCGTCCCTTCGGTTGCTGCTCTGTCTTCATTACTTTCAACTACCTTGTTCTTACCTGTTTTTCTCCTGTTCCGCTCTCCTTCGTCCGTACACCCCGTGTATCGGAACTTCCTCTTCAGCTCCAGCTTCCTCGCTTCTTACCTTCTTGCCTCCCCTGACTATTCCGTTGGTTATATCCCCCGGCTGCTACCTCGTTGTCGGCAAAGGAGTGCGTCTGATTCCTCGAGGCTTCTCGTCCGGAACCCAGGCACTACACAAAGAGGGAAGTAGGTCTCCTTCCAAATCCCGCAAGCCAGCAAGCCGGCAATCCAGAAATCCAGCAATTCAGCACAGGGTTTTTGCCGGGAGGCTTTTTTCCCTGTTGGAGGACGGTCTCCCTGCGGAGCCTCGCTCTCTGGGGGATTCTCTCCCCAACAGCGTGGCTTCCAGTGGAGACCGACCTTATTTACACGAGAAAAAGAAAACTAAAGAGCCTAAGGAAACACGCAGGATAAGAAGGGCTACTCTACAGGAAGACGCCCACGAAGGCAAAGGTGAGGAGGAAGGGAGGAAGGATTTGGGTAGTTTTGACAGCGTGCAACGCCAGGAAGTATCAATGGCTTCGCTTGAACACTATCAAGAGCTAGTAGGGGCTATACAAAGTTTGACTGCAGAAGTACAGACACTTAAGAACGAAAACCAGATCTTACGTCAGCAAGTTAATACTCGTGATGATCAGAGGAGAGATCTGCCTCCTCTCCCTCTACCTTTTGGTAATTACGATGGAAATCCAAGATCCCTAAGGGAATTTCTAGACTCTTGCATGATCTATTTTGCCTTCCGCCCAAGAGCTTTTGACTCCGACAGAGCAAAAGTGGGATTTCTTGTTTCAAATCTAGCTGGGAATGCCTTAGCTTGGGCAACCCCTCTTATAACCCAGTCTGACCCTGCTATTAATGACTACGCAGCATTTACACAATTGTTCAAGACACGATTTGAACGACCTGAGGTTCAGTTCTCATCCTATGAACAAATAATAGATCTCAAACAGGGTAGTCTGGATGTGCAAACATACGTCTCGTCCTTCACGAGACTCGCCGTAAACTCTGATTGGCCTGATTCTGCCAAACAAACCTTGTTTCGCCGAGGTTTAAACGACGAGATCAAGGACGAAATAGCCAGAACCGGAAGACCACCTTCTTTTCAGGATCTAGTGACTCTGGCTCTCCAAATCGAATTCCGGATAGGCGAAAGGAGGCAAGAACGCAGAAGAAATCCAGCAACACGGATGCCTATATTCCATCCACCTTCCCAGGATAGACATGCAGGTTCCCCTCAGGGAGAGGAACCTATGCAAATAGGGACCACACGAGGTCCGTTAACCTCGGATGAAAGAAGGAGGAGAAGAGACCTAGGTCTCTGTATGTATTGCGGTTCTCAAAGACATCTCTTATGCAACTGTCCAGAAGTACCTCCTCGACGACAGGGAAACGCTCCCCCCCGAACCTGAACAGGGGAAGGTCCGGGGAAAGAAGATCGACTCCCTGCGTAAATCACTTACCGGCGCCTTCCAATGACGATACTCGTCTGATGGTTTTTCCCGTTCAACTCACAAGCAGACATTCAGAACCATGGGAAGTAATTGCAATGTTGGATTGCGGTGCCGCTGGAAATTTTGTTGATATTCAATGGGCAGAGAAGAACGGGCTACCCCTTCGCAAGAAATTACAGCCAGTACCCGTGGAAGGTGTAGATGGCCTTCCCTTATCCTCCGGACCCATCCAGTTTGAAACAGAGCCAGTCAGCATCAAGATATTTCAACACCAGGAGATGATGGTGTTTGACCTCATTCGTGCAGCTCATTTCCCCATCATTCTGGGGATCCCTTGGTTACGCCGCCATAATCCTACCATCAACTGGACAGCCAATACCATTCATTTCAAGTCCTCTTTCTGTGCCGAGAGCTGTTTTCAAGGACTTATTTCTCCGCCTCGATTAGATTCTGCACAGTCCTTGTCAGCAGCCTCTATTCACCCGATTCCGTCTCATTACTTGGAGTTCAGGGAAGTGTTTCTAGATCATCAGCCACATCTCCTTCCTCCTCACAGAAATGGAGATTGTGCCATTGAGACTGTACCAGGAGCACAAATCCCTTTTGGGCGGATGTTTCCTCTATCTTTGCCGGAACGTCAGGCTCTCAAAGAATACTTAGACAGTAACCTTCATAATGGACTCATTCAGGAATCGAAATCCCCAGCTGGAGCTTCATTGTTTTTCATCTCCAAAAAAGGAACCTCCGAACTTAGACCGTGCATTGACTATCGGGGTCTTAACCACGTAACAATCAAAGACCGGTATCCGATGCCTCTTATTAAGGAGGTCTTACAGGCAGTACAAGGAGCCACCATTTTTACAAAGCTGGACCTGAGGGGAGCGTACCATTTACTCAGGATCCGGGCTGGTGACGAGTGGAAGACCGCTTTTCGGACACCCTTAGGTCATTTTGAGTATAAGGTAATGCCTTTTGGGTTAGTAAACGCTCCTGCCATTTTTCAGCGTTTTATTGACAAGTTATTTTCGGATCTTCTCTTCTCCACTGTAGTGGTGTACTTGGATGACATATTGGTGTATTCGAACTCGCCCAAAGAACATCACCATCATGTAAGGGAGGTGCTTCAAAGACTCCTGCAGAACCAATTATTTGTGAAACCAGAGAAGTGTATTTTTGACTCCTCTTCAGTGTCCTATCTTGGCTTTATCTTGACTAAGGAAGGAATACGTATGGATCCCGGGAAGATAAAAGCCATCTTACAATGGCCTACACCCAAGAACGTCAAGGACATTCAGCGGTTCTTGGGGTTAGCCAACTTTTACAGGCAATTCATTTCGAGATTTTCCAACATGGTACTTCCTATCACAGCCCTACTGAAGGCATGACATGGTAACGGGGGTATGGGGGCACAGAGACAGTCACGGGGGAGGGAGGGGAGGCATGACACAACAGTAATGGGGGCATGGGGGCAACAGAGACAGTCATGGGTGGTGGGGGGAGGGAGGGGAGGCATGACATGGTAACGGGGGCATGGGGGCAACAGAGACAGTCACGGGTCGGGGGACGGGCTATATGCTGCTGATGACAAAGGAAACGTGTTTCCCAGAGTCACAGCCCCCCTGAGACACACAGGCTGCGTCGACAACGCTGTGTTGTGGAGTTCATCTCAGGGGGACTGTGAATATGGCAAACAGGCAGTTGCTTGATCATCCGACCCGAGCGATAGATTTGCTTCAGAAGAAACAAAATACTTTTAACTGGTTTAAATTGTGTTTTTTTTCTCTCTGACAGCCGGGACCATGTGAGATTAGATCAGAGGGCATTCCGGACTAACAGAGAGAAAATAAAAAAGCAATTGAAAAGTGCCAGCAGCAGAAGGGCGGGATGCTTACCTGGCTTGTGTCACTGGTTTCACCGTGTTTGTGGCCTCCTCTCTCAGCTAACTCTGCAAAATAAAAAATGCAGCAGAAGGACACGTGTGTTTCTGGAAAGGTCTTCCAGGGCTGAGGGGGTGGGCTGAGCCCTGGATTAGGATACATGTCTCAGAGAAACTGGTAAAGGAAGGGTCTGCCTGCCTCAAGACAGGAGCTTGCTTTCTACAGTGCCATCTAGTGGTTGAAATTATGTTTTTTATTTTTATTAATAACCACATCGTACATGGTACGCAGTAGAAACAAAAATCATCCGTATTTCCTATAATTACATGCGTAAATAGGCACAATACGCACCTTATCTAGAGGGCTGGGAACATGACCAGCCCAGGACACACTTTGGGCATAACAAAGAACAATAGCCTTGAAAAGGACCCCAGAGGTGGAAACACTGGCCACACAAGGCTATATGTCTTCTTTACTCCAATAAAACATTGATTTTCATTCAAGCAACTTGTCACGACCCTCGCCCAAAACCCCCTCTGGCAAACCCATTGGCCAGGTGGAGTCAGGACTCGGGCCTCTAGAGCCTGGCATCCTCTTCAAAAGCCCTCATGGGGCCAGTCCTGGCGCCTATGGCGCCAGGCTCATACACCATGAAAAACAATGTGCTTAGGAACTACTTTATTGTATTGTCAGCCAACATGGAGACATCCACATAGCTTGGTTCCTAAGAACCAAGCTATGCGGTCTCGTGTTTTGGGTGTGGCATCCTTGGGACTACTTTACCTGAACTATTTTGTTGGGGCTATTTAAACCACACCCGAGCAAGACCACACGCTTCGTGTTACTTTGCAGCTTGCAACGTGACGCTCACTGTGTCCAGCTATTCCCTCGAACCTCGGAGAAGCAGAACCTGCAAGGAGACAAAAGGAACATCATTAGCAGCAGCATCTTACCTGCAGTTTTCATCTTTAAACACTCACAGCTACCTCGAATCTGCACGCCTCCCGGACAGAACGACCTGAAAGAGGAAGATAGAGGCAACATTGAAGAAAGCAGTAGAGACATTTACAAATTACGAACTGCTCAAAAGGCTTACCTGGCTGGTCGGCTCTCAGCTGGCACCACTCCGGACATTCCACTTGCACTGAAGAACACCGCGACCTACAAGGAAGGAAAACACAGGTTAGCAAAAGCAAGACTTTGCAGTGCTGAGCATAGCGCTTACTTACCGCATCATAGCGCTCTTAATGCGCCATCATTTACCAGCGGGGCTCAACCAAGCCAGTTCGCCGCGCTGAAGCTCCGCATACCTAAGGGAGAAAAAAGAGAAATTTTAAACAAAGAAAGGCATGCAGGATAGCCACAAAACTAAAGAACAGCAATAAGACCTACCTGAACAATATCAAACGGACCGGTGTCAGTGTAGTAACTGGACCACACTCACCCATGAAAGACAACGCGCCCCTGCAAAGAAGGCAAGACGGAAAGCATGCCTAACTCTACCACAAGGTGAGGAGAGGGCGCCAGAGGGACTGAAATCATACGGTGGTGGAGGGAGGATACTTACCCCAGTTGGTCAGTCTTTAACACAGTCCTCCTGTATTTTCAGGCAGAACCT
Organism: Ambystoma mexicanum; assembly: GCF_040938575.1. Lineage (NCBI taxonomy): Eukaryota > Metazoa > Chordata > Amphibia > Caudata > Ambystomatidae > Ambystoma > Ambystoma mexicanum. The sequence goes on along the minus strand of NC_090928.1, from coordinate 373,217,207 downwards.
TCCCCGCAGACCACATCAGGGCAAAGTTGAGAAGCATACCAGCGAGTAACCCGGCTGGGTGGCGTCCCTGTGGATACCAGGTAAGCGTAACACAACTGTGTTGAAATCCATCTTTCACTAGGTATCTGGGCAAATTACTCTTTACTAAAGGAGGTGAGGGCACCACCTCCACCAACCCGTGACGTTGTTGGTAACCAATGAACTCACCACATCTCAGAGCGAAGCGCTGGAAGTGTTTCATACTAGGGCCCGCCCCTTTATTTTTACCTCTATATAATAATCCTGTTTCCAGGAAGAAAAACGGTGCGACTTAATTTCACCCAGCTTCATATGACATTACCCTCCCAAAGGCCTCCATAACGGGTGTTACCACTCCGAAATAGGCCGAAGATCCGGAGGAGTGACCTTGGAGATGATGGTGTACAAGAATCGATATTCAGCCTTCCATCCCAGCTCCCCTGAGTACAAGACTCAGGCTTCCTCAAAGAGGGGCTCTTTTCTACAATGTACCTCTCTGCTGTTTCAGTTGGGACAGACAGAGGTGTAAATTGAATAAAAGAGCGGGGAGAACACACACCGCCAATACCAATGCTGCAAAGGAATACAAAGATATTAGACAGTGTTGAAGTTAAGGCAAGTAATCAGAACAGTTGAATTAAATGGGAAACTACCTAGATAGGTATTGGAGTGGACCTTCCCCGGGGTGGATCTACAAGGAAAATAACACAAAGTGAGTGGGAATGGTCTAAAGAGCCTTTAAAGTATCAGTTCCAACTTATATATATTGAATTGGAAACAACTAACCTGAATAAGGATATTTTGAGGAAAGGAATCCAGGACACAGAAGACAACAAAAGGAGAAAATAACAAACAGGAATGTTAGTATAGGGAAGTAGCCCCTGACGGCACGAGGGTCACACTAGTACCGGGTTGGTGCAATTTCAGCAGAGCGTTTATATGCACTTGAAGACAAGTTCACAGGATAGTCACTCACTGTCCCAGAATCCAACAGGAGACAAATATCCAAACAAGTTGTGGAGAGAAATAGTAGTAGAAATGGGAATTGCCAATTAAGTATGTACCTGAGCAAACATGTATCCAGAGTAGATGTAGAATAAGTACCGGATAGTTGACAGCAAGTTCTCGGCTTTGGTTCTGTATGCAGAAGCGGCAACCTGGAATGAAGTACGCAAGAGACAGAAGGGAGCCGGATCCAGTAACGTTCCGAGTCAAAAAAGCCAGACGAGCACGACAAGAATAAAGGAGGAGACAAGCCAATCCAATAGTCAGGCAAGGGTCAAAACCAGGAGTTCAGATGAGGAATCGTGTGGGAAGACACGAAGAAGTAACGGACGTAACCGTATGTAGCTTGTAACGCTAATTAGCAGCAACAAGCCCCTTGAAAGACTGTGGTTTTATAGCCGTAAGGGGGCGTGTCTTGCCGTACATCTTCCATGTACAAGACGTGTCAGCTGACCCGGAGTCCGTCGTAGTTTGTACAGGCGCCATGGCAGCCTGTGTCTGGTCCATAGAGGAGCTTGTAGAGAAGTTGTATTCTGTAAGGAGGCCCGCGGGGAAGCCTGAAGTGTAACAAAGGGCTGGGCTATTCCTTTGGGCAAAGGCGAGCACAGCCAGCGGTGTGATGTCTACCGTCTGCACTGGGTCTATGCAATTTTTAGGCAGGTCAGTCTTGCCATAACCTAGTGACCCCGTTTTGGTATACCTTCATGTTTCTACCACTTGTGAAACTGGGACAAATGACTTTGCGAGAATTCCCTGACATATGGCTTCTACCTCCTTGACCACGAAGTTTTGAGACCCGAGTTTATGGATGATGATTGTAACCTCCCCCAATAATCAGGATCTATTATGCAAGCCACGACATCTAAGGTATATCACCAGGCAAGACCTGAATTCTTGGCCAACTGCGCATAAGTACCAGGTGGAGGGGAAACACTAAACCCTGTACATATCAAGCGTCGCTATCTAGGTGGAATGGGGATCTCTCTGCACTATGTAAATCAAATCTGATAGATTTTGGGATTGCTAGTGTGGGAGTTCTAGCCTTTGTGGATAATCTGGATAATAGCATGAGTAGAGGTTGTAATGGAGCCTGGGGTATCAGAGTGGCTGTGTTTTTTGGCATATCTCACAAGTCGTGACATAACTGTTCATGTCTGCAAATAATCTTGGCCAATAGAACATCGGTATTACTTGGCTTTGGGTTTTCCCTATTTTCTGGTGGGTGGTGGAAAGATGGGAATGTGTCAGCTCCAACACTATCCTCTGGTTGCTTCAGGGAATTACCAGTTGAGTTTGGGGAAGACGGTACATCCCAGTGTCCCCTCTATATATTAATCCTGTTTTTAGGAAGAAAAAAGGTCCAGATTGGTTTATTCTGACACCATATATTGCGTACCAGAAGAAGGAGTTGGACTCAAGGATGACATTTCAGGGTGTTTATTAAACTAAAAAGAAAATGCCTATCCAACCCTTCTGCTAATAGGGATTTTCCCCACCTACAAAACTAAGATACGGGTGCTTGTCCATCGTCAAAAACAAAATGAGTCCTCAGTGCAACCTAATCACTATCTGACCCTTCCATGTGGGAAAAAAACATAAAAGAAATACGCCAAAGCAATAGCCTTTCAGGCTCAGCTATGTCCAGCCAATTGTTCTTTGGGTCTCTCTCTGTTGAGATGGTTTCCAGTTCATATAAAAACAGTTCAGAAAAGAACTGTTCTCAGCTCGCCTGTTACCCTTTCCAGATAGATTTATAAGTCTCTATATGAATCAAATGTCTCATGTTTGTTACATGAGGAAGGTTTCCCTCGTTCCGTTACCACTACTAAGACTGCTTTCTCTCTATTTGTTCTATATATTGAACAGTGTGACTGAACATTCCGGGTTCCCTTCGTCTTATGATTGTACCAATGTGACTTGTTTCGCGAGAGTCTCTGGCTTTCAAGTATCGTTAACCTCTCTGGTTGTATCTGTGCTTCTTGCCAACATTCAATACTCGGGTTTTTAGGACTTCCGTAACAATCCTTGTAATTTTCTTTCTCTTTGTGTGGTTCCGCCCACCTCCCTCCATCCTGGGCAACCCTGGTGCCTTTTCTGCCGTCGGGTGTGCTCCTGTGGCATGGTGCCCCAGCAGCAATCTTACCATTCGCCCCTCTCCATGGCATCACCTGCACAAAAGAGTCTGCCTTCTCTCTAAGTCTCTCCACGCTACCACTGGCTCTGTGGTGTAACGTGGCTCCAACCCTCCAGGACATCTGTACAACAGAGGTTCGCCTAGGCATAGAATCTTTCCTCCTCCTTTCAAGTTCCCTTGTCCCTTTATCCTCACTGCCGTACTTCAAAGGGGTGTGTTGCTTTTCATCAGTTGTTGAGTTCAAGGGGATTCCAGCTTTACCTTGAGCCAATGATGTAAAAGCAATGTCAGTATCTGTTGGATGCAAACTGGAAGCAACCTCATTCTCTTCTATTCCCATATCTGCAGACAGAGTACTCTTTCTAGGTTATGCTTTGTAGGAATGGGATTCCTTGTCCCCTAATGGGATTCACTCCCGGTGAGGTCCCCATTTCCTAGACCCTAGGAAGGGTCTTGCTTAGAGGGCTCACCTCCCTAGCCTTAAAGGAGGGGGGCTTCCCTCCTGGGAAGAAGGGATGAATTATCCAAATTCGCCACAGCATACATATTCATTGTGCTATGACTCATATATTGTGCACATGGAACTACAAAGACATGCACATGAGGGGACGTGTATGTCAATAGTAGTTCTGGAAAAGACATAAGGACATAATGAATGCTCTTATTGGCAAAGAGTTGATAATCATGTATTCAATTAATCAGTTACTTAAGAATTACTACTATGTATTCAAAAATGCTGCCGATTTCAGTGGTAACTCCGTAAAATAAATACTTTTAACTAATCATGAATAACTCACTATAGAGGCATTTAATATATGTAGTGCAAGCATATTAATTAATGCCTATGATGAGAAGAAATAGTCAAATATTCATGAAAACTATTTATAAGAAAAAATACAGGTGATAATTGATGAAAACCAAAGCAAAAATTAATAACAAACATCATATAAATTAGAAGGAAACATACATTCAAATGTTCATTCATTGATATAGTATGATCAGGGCAATGGGCAGGGGTAACAAGTTGATTAATTGCCTTCATCAAGGTAGTGTGGCATCTTTTCAACAATTACATTTTCATTCATTGAGAAGATACCTCGATATGATTAGGGAAATGATCCGAGGTAACAATTTCATTAATAGTTCTCATCAAGAGAGTGTTGAATAATGTACCTGTTCAATCTTTTCAGTCATGTTGATTTTTCTGTTATTTCTTTCAACAATGTGGAATAATTGATCCGTCCAATCTTGGCAGTCTTCTTATGTTGATATTGCCTGTTAGCCTGTTGTGATATTTGTAAGTGCTCAAAGACTACATATGTTAAAAAAAAATTATTAAAAGATAAATTGTTTGAATAAGTCAGTAATGTAAGTGAATTTACTGTTATAACAGATCAAATCCAGTAATATCAAACAGTGATTATTGTTACATCCTTGTGAGACAGAGAGAGGTATGGATATTTGCGTGTGTTGACCAGCAACATGTTGTTAAATATATTCAAAAGTGAATGACTGAATGTAGTTAACAGTATTTCAGAGCAACATATTTATGGTGACCAGGAAAGGATAATTATAAATAATCAGTGCTTTGTAAAACTCCTTGATACAGTAGAGTAACTAGGTTCTATGTCTAAATTCCACCCATTGGAGGCTGCATACCAAAAGGGCTGAACGTATTAAGTTGATTTTGTGCAGCCTTAAACGGGCGGTAAGGTGGCAATTTTGGAGGATTTTACCCCCTGAACCTGTGTGCCCAGGCCCACCTACCACCCATCTCCTCCCACACTTGCAAGATTTATCCACATGTATCCTAGAGGGGCCAATAGTCTTTAGATCACAGGCAAAAGGCAGGGCGTTCAACCTACCAGTGCTTTCAGGTCATATCAATTATATATAGAGCGCTATATAAATGCCAAATAACATAACATTATCAGGAAAGTTCTCTTCAAACTTTTCAAGGCAATCTATGATTTGTGAACTCAATAGATGTATCAGTGTTGCTCATTCATGGCAAATCCTACGTCTCCAGATAATATTTCATGATTAACAATCTATGAGAACACATTTATGAGAAGTCACAGGAAGGAAGATCATAAAGAATCACCAGTATGCAGGCTACCTTGAAATATTAGTACAAGTCAGCTCAAATCGAGGTCATGTGATAACATTCCATTATAGCTGGTCATTAAGCCCCCTAATTTATGACCTCACATTCTGTTCTAGCTGTTCATTAAGCCTGCTTAATGTATGACCATTGTTGTTCTTTAGTTGCAGGTTTTGCATCTCTGACCATGTCTGGTGGTACAATTTCCACTATCCACCATGAAACATCATCGTCATTGTGATTCAATTCCAGAACGTGTTTCACCAGTGGTGTATCGTATTTTACTATGTTTGAATGATTCTGACAATGTCCTGTACTGTTTCTGGGATACCTTGGGTGCCACAGTCTAAGAACCCAACCTCCTCACTCAAGTCACCACTCTCCTCACCTGAGAATTCGGTGTCTGTCTCCTCAATGCCTTGTCGATGGGCCAGATAGTCCTTCTTCTGTTTTGAAGTCAGTTACCTGACACGAGGGGTAACCGTGGTGGATCCTATTCTGGACCACTCCACGACTCCAGCCCCGGGTGCAGGCGCAGTATTGAGGGAAAAAGCTCTTAGGCAGAAAAAACTCCCACGATGTTCCAGAAGATGTTGACCAAGGTGGTAGTGGTCATAGATGGCAGGCCGAGGTAGAGCAGGCTGAGTGTGATCTTGCCGAGTTAGAATACTGGAGGCAGCAATAGAACAGCGGTAAGGTAGCAAAAATCTGAACAGCTACGGTAATAAGGAACAGGAACTGGACAGTGCTATGGAAGGCAGCAAGAAAATAAACAATGGCAGAAATGGGACAGAAAGAGGGAGAAAAAGGAAGGGCAAGGCGGAAAGGGAACGGGGAAAACAAGAACAAAAACCCTGAAAGGGCAAAAGAGGGAGAAAATAGAAAGAAAAAGAGGAGGGGGAGCAAGAGCACGGGTGGGGTGGAGACCTAGAGAAGGCAGAAAGGAAGAAGGAGAGAAAAAAAGAGAGAGGCAGGCATCGGTATGAAGTGGAAGGGAAAAACAACTAGCGTTTCACCGTAAAGAGTAGCGAGAAAGCTGGACGGTTGCAACGCTCCGACCACAGGGTTAGCTAGCAGGAAGTACTCCTGGCAGCGGCGAATGGGGAAAACAACTAGAACGTTGCAACCGAACGTTAAAGACGTAATGGAACAGCTCAATGGTGGTGAAGCCATATCCACGGCAACCACCGCCACCCGAATGGGTTCGTGACAGATTCATGCTCAATGATTCCACAAGGACACTGCATGCAGTATATTACATACTGTTCTTTACAATTAGTCATTGCTCTAAGAGTCCAAGTGCAGTTATCAGTCATGAAATCAAATGTTCTTCTAGTGAGCTGGTGGACTTCACAGGTATCGCATGGGTAATGTCGCTTAACCGGTTGCAAATTCAATAGTTGTCATACTTCCCCAATGGAAATTGTGGCATTCATGGAGACGCCATTGAATGGGTCGTTACGTTCTTGCAACGTTCCGCAGTGCGCGGTCTAGTGCTTTTTCAAGATGGCCGCCCACTCCTTATACTGGAGACGGTGCTGGCGTTCTTCGCGTTGCACCTTCGGTTCTTTCTCCGTGCTGCCAACGCTAGTGTATTTTCATTCTGTGAGCTAACGCTCCGCGTTATTTGCTTCTGACTTTCTCTCCCGCGACCGTCCCTTCGGTTGCTGCTCTGTCTTCATTACTTTCAACTACCTTGTTCTTACCTGTTTTTCTCCTGTTCCGCTCTCCTTCGTCCGTACACCCCGTGTATCGGAACTTCCTCTTCAGCTCCAGCTTCCTCGCTTCTTACCTTCTTGCCTCCCCTGACTATTCCGTTGGTTATATCCCCCGGCTGCTACCTCGTTGTCGGCAAAGGAGTGCGTCTGATTCCTCGAGGCTTCTCGTCCGGAACCCAGGCACTACACAAAGAGGGAAGTAGGTCTCCTTCCAAATCCCGCAAGCCAGCAAGCCGGCAATCCAGAAATCCAGCAATTCAGCACAGGGTTTTTGCCGGGAGGCTTTTTTCCCTGTTGGAGGACGGTCTCCCTGCGGAGCCTCGCTCTCTGGGGGATTCTCTCCCCAACAGCGTGGCTTCCAGTGGAGACCGACCTTATTTACACGAGAAAAAGAAAACTAAAGAGCCTAAGGAAACACGCAGGATAAGAAGGGCTACTCTACAGGAAGACGCCCACGAAGGCAAAGGTGAGGAGGAAGGGAGGAAGGATTTGGGTAGTTTTGACAGCGTGCAACGCCAGGAAGTATCAATGGCTTCGCTTGAACACTATCAAGAGCTAGTAGGGGCTATACAAAGTTTGACTGCAGAAGTACAGACACTTAAGAACGAAAACCAGATCTTACGTCAGCAAGTTAATACTCGTGATGATCAGAGGAGAGATCTGCCTCCTCTCCCTCTACCTTTTGGTAATTACGATGGAAATCCAAGATCCCTAAGGGAATTTCTAGACTCTTGCATGATCTATTTTGCCTTCCGCCCAAGAGCTTTTGACTCCGACAGAGCAAAAGTGGGATTTCTTGTTTCAAATCTAGCTGGGAATGCCTTAGCTTGGGCAACCCCTCTTATAACCCAGTCTGACCCTGCTATTAATGACTACGCAGCATTTACACAATTGTTCAAGACACGATTTGAACGACCTGAGGTTCAGTTCTCATCCTATGAACAAATAATAGATCTCAAACAGGGTAGTCTGGATGTGCAAACATACGTCTCGTCCTTCACGAGACTCGCCGTAAACTCTGATTGGCCTGATTCTGCCAAACAAACCTTGTTTCGCCGAGGTTTAAACGACGAGATCAAGGACGAAATAGCCAGAACCGGAAGACCACCTTCTTTTCAGGATCTAGTGACTCTGGCTCTCCAAATCGAATTCCGGATAGGCGAAAGGAGGCAAGAACGCAGAAGAAATCCAGCAACACGGATGCCTATATTCCATCCACCTTCCCAGGATAGACATGCAGGTTCCCCTCAGGGAGAGGAACCTATGCAAATAGGGACCACACGAGGTCCGTTAACCTCGGATGAAAGAAGGAGGAGAAGAGACCTAGGTCTCTGTATGTATTGCGGTTCTCAAAGACATCTCTTATGCAACTGTCCAGAAGTACCTCCTCGACGACAGGGAAACGCTCCCCCCCGAACCTGAACAGGGGAAGGTCCGGGGAAAGAAGATCGACTCCCTGCGTAAATCACTTACCGGCGCCTTCCAATGACGATACTCGTCTGATGGTTTTTCCCGTTCAACTCACAAGCAGACATTCAGAACCATGGGAAGTAATTGCAATGTTGGATTGCGGTGCCGCTGGAAATTTTGTTGATATTCAATGGGCAGAGAAGAACGGGCTACCCCTTCGCAAGAAATTACAGCCAGTACCCGTGGAAGGTGTAGATGGCCTTCCCTTATCCTCCGGACCCATCCAGTTTGAAACAGAGCCAGTCAGCATCAAGATATTTCAACACCAGGAGATGATGGTGTTTGACCTCATTCGTGCAGCTCATTTCCCCATCATTCTGGGGATCCCTTGGTTACGCCGCCATAATCCTACCATCAACTGGACAGCCAATACCATTCATTTCAAGTCCTCTTTCTGTGCCGAGAGCTGTTTTCAAGGACTTATTTCTCCGCCTCGATTAGATTCTGCACAGTCCTTGTCAGCAGCCTCTATTCACCCGATTCCGTCTCATTACTTGGAGTTCAGGGAAGTGTTTCTAGATCATCAGCCACATCTCCTTCCTCCTCACAGAAATGGAGATTGTGCCATTGAGACTGTACCAGGAGCACAAATCCCTTTTGGGCGGATGTTTCCTCTATCTTTGCCGGAACGTCAGGCTCTCAAAGAATACTTAGACAGTAACCTTCATAATGGACTCATTCAGGAATCGAAATCCCCAGCTGGAGCTTCATTGTTTTTCATCTCCAAAAAAGGAACCTCCGAACTTAGACCGTGCATTGACTATCGGGGTCTTAACCACGTAACAATCAAAGACCGGTATCCGATGCCTCTTATTAAGGAGGTCTTACAGGCAGTACAAGGAGCCACCATTTTTACAAAGCTGGACCTGAGGGGAGCGTACCATTTACTCAGGATCCGGGCTGGTGACGAGTGGAAGACCGCTTTTCGGACACCCTTAGGTCATTTTGAGTATAAGGTAATGCCTTTTGGGTTAGTAAACGCTCCTGCCATTTTTCAGCGTTTTATTGACAAGTTATTTTCGGATCTTCTCTTCTCCACTGTAGTGGTGTACTTGGATGACATATTGGTGTATTCGAACTCGCCCAAAGAACATCACCATCATGTAAGGGAGGTGCTTCAAAGACTCCTGCAGAACCAATTATTTGTGAAACCAGAGAAGTGTATTTTTGACTCCTCTTCAGTGTCCTATCTTGGCTTTATCTTGACTAAGGAAGGAATACGTATGGATCCCGGGAAGATAAAAGCCATCTTACAATGGCCTACACCCAAGAACGTCAAGGACATTCAGCGGTTCTTGGGGTTAGCCAACTTTTACAGGCAATTCATTTCGAGATTTTCCAACATGGTACTTCCTATCACAGCCCTACTGAAGAAGGGAGTGGCATTCAACTGGTCTCCCGGAGCTGATCAGGCATTCTTGTCATTGAAACAAGCCTTTACGTCTGCTCCCATATTAATACAACCGAACCAAGCACATCCTTTCATAATAGAGGCTGACGCTTCTGACGGAGCGATAGGTGCAGTACTGCTACAAAGGCATACAGACGACAAAGAACATCCAGTGGCTTATCTATCACGCACTCTTACCCCCAGTGAACGGAACTACTCAGTGATAGAACGGGAACTGTTGGCTATCAAATTAGCCTGTGAAGAGTGGCGGCACCTGTTACAAGGAGCTGTTCATCAATTTACTGTTCGTACAGACCACAGAAACCTGAAGATACTCCAACAAATGGAATGCAGAAATTCTAGGCATGCCAGATGGGCATATTTTTTCTCCCAATTCGATTTCACTATTTCTTACATCCCGGGAAAAGAAAACGTTCTGGCTGATGCTTTATCCCGAAGCCAAGGTATGGAGGTTGAATCAACGAGGAGATCTGAAAGAATACTGTCGAACAAATCTTTTCGGATCATTGCCAATACCTTTCTCAATGCTACCAGAGACAGTCTCACCCACAATAAACCTTCCCAGGCATTAGGAGCGCAGTTACAAGAAAGATCTGGATTATACTTCAGAAAACAAGCTTTATATCTTCCCGACAAGGAACTGCAGACTCTTGTTTTGTCCTGGTGTCATGACACTCCATTGGCAGGGCACAAGGGCCAGAAAGCTACCCAGGATCTGGTTTCGCGATATTTCTGGTGGCCCAATTGCAATAGCGATGTCAAGACGTATGTCGCTACTTGCCCTATTTGCGCCATCAGTAAACACCAAACGTCTCGCCCGCTTGGTCTACTTCAACAAGAACCAATACCATCTCAACCGTGGACTCATATTTCGATCGATTTTGTGGTCGATCTTCCGTCCTCCCAAGGGAAGACTGCCATCATGGTTACGGTGGATTCTCTCAGCAAATTGGCTCATTTCACATCCTTAAAAGGAATACCTTCGGCCCCGGAAACAGCCAGAGTCTTTTTTAGAGACATTGTAAAACTTCATGGCCTTCCTCAGACAGTGGTGTCCGACAGGGGCTCCCAGTTTACCTCGCTTTTCTGGACCTCGTTATGTAAACAGTTGGGTATTCAGAGGGCCCTTTCATCCGGCTTTCACCCCCAGAGCAATGGACAGACTGAGCGATTGAATCAAACTATGGAACAGTACCTACGTTGTTTCTGTAGCCAGCGACAGGAAGATTGGAATCTCTATCTCCCATCTGCAGAATTTGCATACAATAATACCCGCCACACGGCCATCAGAATGAGTCCGTTTTTTTGTACATATGGATATCACCCTCGCCATATGTCGGTAGGACTACCTGAACCTTCAAGATTGCCCTCTATTGAATTTTTAGTTCAATCACTTAAGGAAACCCATCAGCTCGCCGGTAATACATTATCGGCTAGCCGCAAGGAGTACAAGAGATGGGCTGACAAGAAAAGACTTCCTAATCCACCCTGGAGAGAAGGGTCCAAGGTATGGTTGGCTACAAAGTTTCTACCCCGGTGGGTTCACTCTGGGAAATTCGCGCCAAAATATATCGGACCCTACAAGATCAAGAAAAGGATCAACCCAGTGGCTTTCCAGTTAGAACTTCCCACTCAACTACGTCGAGTTCATCCGGTGTTCCATTCCTCATTGCTCAAGGAATACCGTCCAGATCCTTACCGAAGAAGAACCACCCGACTCACATATAACAAGCCCAGTGAACCTGAGGAGTATGAGGTCTCTTATCTAGTGGATTCCCGTTACTTCAAGGGAGAGCTCCAATACTTGGTCCATTGGAAGGGTTACTCTATTGAAGAACGCACTTGGGAACCCCACCATCATATACATGCTCCCTTGCTAGTTCGGAAGTTTCATCGTCTCCACCCAGGGAAACCGGGAGGCCCCCCGGTGAGAAGGAGGCATACTGTCATACTTCCCCAATGGAAATTGTGGCATTCATGGAGACGCCATTGAATGGGTCGTTATGTTCTTGCAACGTTCCGCAGTGCGCGGTCTAGTGCTTTTTCAAGATGGCCGCCCACTCCTTATACTGGAGACGGTGCTGGCGTTCTTCGCGTTGCACCTTCGGTTCTTTCTCCGTGCTGCCAACGCTAGTGTATTTTCATTCTGTGAGCTAACGCTCCGCGTTATTTGCTTCTGACTTTCTCTCCCGCGACCGTCCCTTCGGTTGCTGCTCTGTCTTCATTACTTTCAACTACCTTGTTCTTACCTGTTTTTCTCCTGTTCCGCTCTCCTTCGTCCGTACACCCCGTGTATCGGAACTTCCTCTTCAGCTCCAGCTTCCTCGCTTCTTACCTTCTTGCCTCCCCTGACTATTCCGTTGGTTATATCCCCCGGCTGCTACCTCGTTGTCGGCAAAGGAGTGCGTCTGATTCCTCGAGGCTTCTCGTCCGGAACCCAGGCACTACACAAAGAGGGAAGTAGGTCTCCTTCCAAATCCCGCAAGCCAGCAAGCCGGCAATCCAGAAATCCAGCAATTCAGCACAGGGTTTTTGCCGGGAGGCTTTTTTCCCTGTTGGAGGACGGTCTCCCTGCGGAGCCTCGCTCTCTGGGGGATTCTCTCCCCAACAGCGTGGCTTCCAGTGGAGACCGACCTTATTTACACGAGAAAAAGAAAACTAAAGAGCCTAAGGAAACACGCAGGAGAAGAAGGGCTACTCTACAGGAAGACGCCCACGAAGGCAAAGGTGAGGAGGAAGGGAGGAAGGATTTGGGTAGTTTTGACAATAGTGTAGTTGATTTGTGAGTGAAATCACAGCTTCCAAATGTCTTGAAAGAACCAATTGGTCTATTAAATACTTACGTCAATGGCAATTGGAACAGTGACCTGTATATATTGATGATATTTATAATATCCTGGAAAATAGAATATATGGTCAATGCACACTCTATTATATTGCTCATTAGTGCCAATGTCTGGTATAAGGTAAGTTTTTCTTGTTGTCTAATGACCATTCTTTTTTGACTATCGAATTAGTTTAGATCAGTGCCCTTCAAAAGGTGGGGCAAATGCTTGAATACCACTAGTTTAGATGGATAACCATTGCGGCAAATGATGGTCTAATCAGCCTGAGCTTTATATTCAATAACCAAGGTGCAGTTCCTATGGATATGTTAATATTGACCTTAGGGTAACTTATCCCTCAATATCCAAGTATGAAAGCTAGCGTAATGTAGTAAAGTGTCATAATCCATTGGTTTGTGGAAATGGTACAAGTTAATTTACTGAATATAAGTTTAATTATAATATCCAAGAAGTTAATTGATCACTGACTAACATAATTTGTGAACTGAATACTGGAATTACGTTGATCTGGCAAAGAAAAGAAGAATCAAATGTATTGTAGAGGAGGAGCCAAGTACCCCCACCTCAACCATTCCGCCCCTATTGCCTGTATGTCTGAAACCAGAGCATGTGACATACATGGAGCAGTTGAAACAACAAAGGCCAAACAGAATCCTAGAGACAAGATTCCCATTGAGGAAACCATATCTGCACAAAAGGAGATATGATGGTTGTTTAAATGAGATTCCTGAAGAAGCAGAGGAAATGAAGGGTCAAGACGAATGGTGATGTCACCAACCATCGCCAAGTAAACGTCATACAGAGCTGAGCTGACGTACCTCAAAGAGGTGCAGAGACTAGAGAATGCAGATATTCTATTAGGCATCAAGAAAGTACCAAGGATAAGTGACATCTTGGGATCAAGGTGAAGAAGCTTATGAAATAGAAACAGATGAAGACATTAAGTCATTTTAAACGTGTATAGATGCAAAAGAAATGCAAGCAGACAAAGTAATCTTGAGGCTAGCTTTATAGTGAATAAATTGCGGTAAGTGCCAATATATAAGCATATAGATAAGTAAAGAATGGATGTTTGCACTATGCATTATAGCAGTGCTGGACAGTAGCAAGAAGGCCTCATTTCTAGTGTGTTGCAGTTAAAAAGAAAATTGAATTACAAATTGGATCTCAGCAAACAAGACCGGATAAGCCAAAGAAGCCAAGGTCTTATCAAACTGGAGTAGGCTGAGATTGGATACAAATCGTGTGGAAAAACTAAACTCCTGTTCAGAAGGCATGAACATAACAAGAAAGATGTCAGAGGTTCATTAAAAATAGTATTAACATGCACTAGAAGCTTGATTCCATGGTCTCTAGTCACATGGAAACATGAAGTTGGACGAACAAGATGGTCACACCTACGCACAAGGGCAGAGCGTGCTTTCACTCCCTGGATTTCTCAGAGCTAAGAACATTCTCAAGGCCGGGCTTAAAAGCCTAATTGACTGAAGACCACTGAGGTGATGATGGATTGATATGTTAATTGGTGGGAAGCAATGGTTAAGGCAACCTCACCAGCACCTGGATGGCCAGCCTGCATGCTGCTAGATGTAAATGAAAAAGTACTGATGAAGGTTAGAGTGCCAACCAATGGTAGAGGACTGCATATTTAGGGGTACTATAGTTGTGTAAACCAATGGAACGTTGTTTATTTAGTGACGTTGATAGTGGTCATTTTTAGGGGAGAGCTTAGTTGCCCCACCTGATGTTAAGTAACCAATCACATATTAACACTTTTTTAGACTAGCATGGATCGTATACTTAGCTGTTCACTCAGAGCCAATCACCCATACTCATAGGTTTTTGCAGTTTGCCACATAGGATGACGTTGCTAGTGACGCAGTTCAACGTCATTGATGACGAGTTTTGTGTATAAGATCTCTGTTTTTTCTAAAATGCATTGAGTAAGAGGATTGAGCGAGTTTGTCGATGTTCGTTATGCTCCGTGTTTTAGATAATTGAAATTAAATCAGTCTTCCTTTTGCCAATTACCAGAGCCGTTTTGATTATTGATGTATGAATACAAATCTGCATCCCCATCTGTCTCCAGGGTAATTGCAACTCATCTTAAAGAGCCGGGCTATCCAGTTCACTATCATCACTTTCATGCCAGGTCATAACAACGTCAACATAACATTTCCAAAACATGACGAAATGCAGATATAGGTTAAATGTCATGAAAAGATGTTTATTTTCATACTATGCCCTGTACAGAATAGCCATACTGATTTTTTAATTGAAAATACATTTTCTCTAAAGATATCTTCATCAAATCAATAATGAGCTCTTGTGGTGTATCCATTGCATGAGAAGCTGTTGTTAAAAATTCCCCGAGGCACTCAATAGCTACATTCTATCAGTCTACAAAGCTTGATTGTCTATTGTAACCACTAGATGTTTAGTGTGTGTGTGTGTGTCCAAAAGAATAATAGTATCAGTGGTATCTTTAATGTAAGTAGCTGTCTGTTGTCTTAACAGCTGAAGATGATGGTCCACACACATACTGAGCGTCTCAACTCCAATATTATTGGGCTGTCCAGAGGTTTATTGAAATATTTATGCAATGTTTTCATGGGGCAGACACATTAAGATACTTGAATTCCTGCCAGGTTCTGCAAGAGCTCATCGTTTGTCACACTAATTAACATTTGTATGCTAGGGATAGGGTCTTCGTGTAATCTTATATAGTGACCTTCGAAATTCAAGAGCTCGTATACCATCCCCTCGTACAGGCCAGTGTCCATAACAATAATGCCACACCCCACTAACTTGCCAGATGGTTTTTGATGACTCTGTTTGTTAATTTGTTGCAATGCTATTTGAAAGTCCTTCTTCAGATTTCTGCATGTATATTTTGTGTATGTTTGCAATGGATAAAGGTCTTTTATAACTAATTTCTCAAAAGTCAGTACTCCCGGATGGACCATGTGTTCCCAGGGACAACATTGAGATGTGTTGCTAAGTACAGTTCCTAAGTCAGGTTCCATTATTTCTTGGTCCCTAGAAAACATCTGTAGACAAATTTTTCTAGAAAAACTGTTTTACCTAAACCTCTTTGGTAAGCGGATTTGTCTGTTTAGTAAGGACAAAATGGTACCCTAACCTAGTAGAGGATTCCCATAAGTTGAGAGTTGATATTTTGAGATATTAAAGACCGGGGTGGAACAATCACAGTTCACCGCTGTATGCCCCCTACTCATGCAGAATACTCTGGATTACCTATGATTTTTGCACTAATAATACGGTATAAATGAATGAACATTTGCATTTATGTTTTTCTAATTTATATGATGTTTGTTATTAGTTTGTGCTCTGGTTTTCATCAACTATCATGTGTTTTTTTTCTTTTACATTGTGTAATTGAATATATGTTTATTTGATCTCAGCATACTGTGACATTGTGGCCGTCATAAATAACCACTCTGGACAATCAAATGAGGTTCCAAGGGAGTTTATTACAAAAATACAGACAGATTTGGTCTGGGTCTGATGGAAGATCTTTAAGATTACCGAGTTCTTTAGGATCTTGACGCTAGGGCCGTCCCCATCTAAATCACCTACCCTGGCCTTTCCCTTCTCCCTGGCCCAGGTGTCCATAGCAGAGTTATTAATAACATTGAGAGATGACCCCTACTGTCTCTGATAGTTCCTTTAGGCTACAAGTGGTGTCCCTAAAACGGTGGCTACCTACCTCCCTAGGGGTCTTCTAGTTATCCCTGGGCTAGCCCTGCTTAGTACTCTAAGGGTGTCACTGTGCCCCCACCTTCCTGCAACTAGGAGTCTGTCCTGCTACATTCTGGTTTCACCATCACCATCTTGTGGCCAATGCTGGATTTTACTTTATGGACTTTGTTGATTCACGGTGCGTTACCCTTTCTCAACTCTCATGCTGGACTTCCTTTTCATCTTGTACTCATGGTGATCCTGAATCATGCTGTTCCCATCTTCATCTTGTACCCTGGCCTGCAACATTATGTGTTACTACTGACTTCTGCAGTTGTATTTTCTCTCCCCTCTTGCTTCTCCACTCTTTTTGACTGCTTACTCTCTGTTCTCTCCTCCTCCATCCCTCTTTTCCTATCTCCTCCCCTTACTTTCTTCTATGCACTTACTCTATCAGAATTGTCCCTGGACCTAGTATGATAGTAACCTCGTCTCTCACTCCCCCATCTCCTTACTGCCCCCCTCCCTCCAGCACTATCTGAAACCTTGTCAGACCTAGTACGATAGTCACTTGTTTTGTTCCTCCCCTCCCTTTCTGCACCCCTCTCCCTCACCTTTTGTTTTTTTTCACCAGCTCTACCAGAAATGTCATCAGGGCTAGTACGGTAGTCGCCTGCCTGTTTCCATTTCCTTCCCACTCTCCCCCTCCCTTCCTTATCTATGTCTTATCTCTTGCACTACCTGAAATGTCGTCAGGTCGAGTACAATAGTTCATTTCACATCCTTACTGTTCAAAGCCTGTAAGAATGTAATTGTATTTTCCCTTGTTCCCTCCTTTGCCTTGAAGTGCTTTGAAACACATTGTGTATAGGCGCTATATAAATAAACGATCATATCATATCATATCATGTCTTCTTACACCTAGTTCTACTTACTCTTCTTGCACGCATAGTCTCATATGACACTCCTCTGTACTGGGCCCCAAGATGTTCTCCCTCTGCTCTCTGCTGTCCCTCGACTCATTCACTGTGCCTTCCTACATCCACCCTTTGATATTACTTCACTTCCTACTTCTCAGTTCCTCCACTCTTTATTGTCACTCCCGCCTACTACCTCAGATGGCATATTCTGCTCACTCCTCCTATGCTACCTCCTTGCCTCTGCTATTGCTCCACGGCCATTACCACTTCTTCATTATTAACACCAGTCCTTATTATAACATTTTTCCGTCACCTCTAACCTGCCTCTGTCCCTCATTTCCTCTTCTTCCCCTCTGACACTTCACCCATCATGGTCACATCCAGAGCACAGCTGGCCATACTGCCTACCTGCACTTAAAAATGTCTAATGTTGGTTGTCCTTAATCTATGTATGTACACATATGTATTGTCCCCAGTGAATCTTCCATTTACTCCCCTCCACAACCTGGTCAGTATGTCCCTGAAACTCACTTCATTGTAAGAAGCTCACTCCTTCCCATCAAATCTGATTGTCTATTGTACATTCCTTTGTGATCAAAAGGGCATTGTTCATCCGGTATATGAATAAATTAAAAAATAAATACATATTCCATGCCTTCCTCTCTCTGGTCCCGCCTCTCTACTACTACCACTACCAACCCTCACTACTACTGCTCCTACTCTGCAGCTACCATGACCTTGTTATGACCACTACTAGTCTACTACCTCTTCTACCTACATTCTTACTCTTCACAGCCTCTACTACTACTAATACCACTTACTACCTCTCCATCTAACTACTACCCTACTACTTTTACTACCAATACTCCCACTCCCAGCTACTAATACCTCCACTCTACTCCTATCCTACTAATAGACCACTCGCTTCTTCCCCTCACACCCAAACACTCCTCAGATCCCTTCTCTCCAAAAGCCTCTGCACTCCTTTTGAACTCTCCTCCTCTAGTCTTCTCTCAGACATCACCTACCACCGCCTGTCCTCACCCAAATAACCCACACTAGACCATTCACACATACCTTCTTAATAACCCCACCCCATTCCAGGATTGGTTATTTACCCTGTCCAATTCACTTAGCTGTCTCCAAGGGGCGTGATGGGGTAAGGGCTTAGAGGCTTCAACAGGGCTTCTAAGCCCTGCCCTTCTCTTCATCCATTATGACAGAATTCCTTGTATGAAAGTTGAGGCTGCACATAAGGGATTTTTGCCCCTTTCCTCCAGCTCTTATTTTGTAACAGAATTTCCCTGTTGTTTTAGTGGGTTTGTAAGGATTCCTTGAAGGCCTTTATTTAAATGCCATCCCTGGTGGGCGAGTGAGGAATCATGCTTCATGCAACTTTCATGGAGGCCTTGGTTTATTAAAGAAATCCCTGGTGGGTTAGTGGAATAAGGAGGTTTCTCCACACTGCTACAGCATCTTCATCGCCTATCCGTAGAGGTCCTTCTGGCATTGACTCTGCCCATTGCTGCTAGCACCCTGTGGGGCATTGATGCGCCTGCACAATTTGCCAGGCCCGGCTTCCTTGGTTCGTTGGTCTCCCACTGTGGCTCCGGTGTTGCTGGTTCCCTCAGCGGTCATGCCACGGTACTCGAGCTAACGTCCTCTTCTCCACTACTGCTTGTCCCGCAGGTGGCACTGCTTCTTTCCCCTGAGATGCCGGCATCGCATCAGCGAAGGAGGGGTAAGGAGTGGCTCCTACACCTATTCCCGGCACCATTAGGATTGGCTGGGGTTTGGCTACCTCCCTCCCCTGACACAGCCTCTTCCCAGGTTTTGTTGCAATACACATTGATTAATATACTTGTACTACATATAATAAATGTCCCTATATTGAATTATTCATGATTAGTTAAAAGTCATTATTTTACAGAGCTACCACTTAAGTCAGCAGCACTTATGGTTGCATGGAAGTAATTATTAATTAATTGATTAATTGTATAAGTTAATATCAACTCTTTAACAATAGGAAATATTAAGATGTCCATATGGGGCTACAAAGGACATACACCTGAACAGTGCACATATGAATTGATGCATGCAGTGCAGACTCTTCACATTGCGCATGCACTTAAACACTGCACATAAGTGCACATAATGCACACACACCAAAACATCATGCTCCCAATGCACATGCATTGACACACTGCACAATACCCACATTGCAGGTATACTTTTGCACTGCACATACCCCCACAAACAGATCATAAGCATACACTCAATCAACAATCTTAACACTCTCTACATATTCTAGCACAATGCATATGCTCAAGCACCTTGCACACAAACACAACCCATAATGGATATGCACAGACAACCATGCTGCACCCCCACACTCTACATTGATCCGCACACTGCATATTCACCCGCCTATTGCACATACATTGGAGCATTGCAACTACACACTCACTATGAGATACATGTTTACGCTGCATTGACAAACTGCAATAGCATAGAATAGTTTGGAAGATGGCCTACGGGATATGAGGAATGTAAGAGGAGAAATCTCTAAAGTAAGTAGTGCAAGAAGACTGGAAGAACAAAGTACCAGATGTCCAATGGTCTTCTCCAGTCGTAACCCAAGTGTTATCCCTATTGTTGATTACTGTAGAAATATTTGAATTCATTTATAACTTCAGCTAGGGTGGCATGATTGATTTTATGCCATCTGATATACAGTTCCACCTCACAATTCTGGGCAAAAAACAGACAGTGTGTTTCTCAAAAATCAAAATGCATTAAAAAGAATAGAGTCAACTTCAAATTAAAGTGGTCTACAATTTTGCAGCAAGGAAATCACTACAAAGTTATGGACTCATAAATAATTAATCAGCAGTCTGAATGTTCCCTGCTCACATGAATCTCACCACTGGTTATCATGCAAACATATATTTCCAGAATCAAATACATGTATCATACTCTAAAAGATACAACAGATAGTAAATACTCTCTTTCTTTGATGGCTTCTTTCTAGGTCCAACCATTTATTTAAATGATAATGTTGCCACTTTTTGGCCAGCATGTGCATTTATTGATCTGTATCAATTTCGTGAGCACTTGATTTTCTCCATTATCAAAACATGTATGCTATATGAGAAAAGTTACTTGAACAAATAAATATATATCAAATTATAGTCATTCAACGTAATTCCCCTGTAAAATTGTGTGGTGTTGTGAATATATTGGCCAGCTTGCGTATGACTCCTGCAGGTTTGAATTTGGGAAATAATGCTCTCATGGTTTGTTCACTCTGCTCTGAACACATGTGCGTAGTCTTTTCAGAAAATGCATGTGCAGCTTTGAATCTGCATGTGTGTGTGCCACTTTAAATACATATATATGTGTGCACAACTTCCAATCTACTCCTATTCATTTGCCTACAACTCTATACATTGTGGGCTGGTGATGTAATATTCGCCAGTAAAATGTACAATGTTCAAGCACTCTTTTCCTGTCACATACCGCATAGGTCTCTTGGTGCATTTCATGATAAGGAACTGCAAGTGTTTAACACTTTGCATGATTTTCAAAGAATAGGATGAATCTCTGTGCTACTTTGGTTGCACAAAAATCTAATTCATGACTAGACTCACAGTGGCCCAAAATGTGCATGATAACATGTTAGACAAGTGTGTGTCACGACTACATTATGATATGTGTGAATCTGTGTCAGCATGACCCAGGAATTCTATTTATTGGTGTAGAGGAGCAGCTGCATGCCTCTGCAGGAAAGTCCTCCCCACCTCCCATACTTTGGAAGCCTGAGATTGTGCCGTGTTGTGCCAAAACCGCAACATGTGTTTGAGAGAAGATACCCATTGAGACAACCCTACTGAATGTATCCCTGAAGGTACGATGACTTAGGGAGGAACTCCATGAAGGAATATGAGAAGGAGTAAAGAAAAGAAGCCTGTGACGTCACAAAAGAGTATGAACAATGTCTCAGGATACTGGCTCTAGAAGATGTTTAGATCTTTAAGAAATGAATGACGAAGTAAAGAATCAAGTGAACTTTTAAATACGAAAAAGAAGATTACAGATGCACAAAGTGCTGCAGAGAATCAACCGTTCAATAATTGTACAGACGCTGAAACACAAGTAGACTAAGTCATCATCAATGCTTGCTATACGTAGTGAATAGAATGCAGGCAAAGCCGCCATTGTATAGAAGCTGGACATCGGTATCATGAATTTAGTAAGCCAGGACCCATGAAGAAGAAAGGAAAAACTATGTTGCAGAAAGAATAAGCTGAATCGTGGAGCTGCATGGCAAGGTTGTCTGGCCTGAAGTCAAGACTGAAGGAGCCATGGTTAGCTATCTATTCTGGAAAGGAGCGAACATACGAAGGATTAATCATCCCTTGCTAAGGTGCAAAGAAAGAACACCAAGAGTGCCAAGTTTAATTAATTTAAGACATTTAAAACCTACAAAATGGACCAAATCGTGGTCTCCTGTCAAGTGAGCAAAGGATGAAAATTGAATTTGTGCTTGGAGTCCTAGAACACGATAGCGAAGGCCCTCACTCCTGGGTATTCTCAGAGACAAAGATACTTTGCAAGTCCAAGTTCAAAGACAATCTTCATGGCAGAAGGCATGGGCGATGAAAGATGATGGGCTAATTGGGTGGGGGTAGTGTCAGGCCCCATCTCCTTGCACCAGGGTCTGGGCTAACATGCTGCTAAGTGAACCAAATGTTCCAGACTGACTCAAGTGTGCCAACCAATTGTACTGTCCATATAACGAAGGACCATATAGTTTGAGAACCAATGAGAAACTGTGTATCTAATGTTTCTGAAGATTACACGTTTTAGAGGTAGGCATATGTAGTCCACCTGACAGTGGGCAGCCAGTCACAATCCTAGTTCATATAGAATATATACTTAGATATTCCCCTTAAGCCAATCACGATACTAATAATGTAGGTTATTTATTATTTCCATGTAGTATGACGTCACCTCTGATGTATTTTTACTATAAAGTCTATGTTGTGAGAAAAGTTCACTGAGAGAAATCAAGCATATGTCTGTTGATGTTTGTTGTAAATCCCTGTTTCAGATAATTGTTAATAAAACAGTACTTTGCCATCTTCCTCAGTTGGTTCGGTTATTTGGAGTTATTCTGTGTGATCCCATTCATTACATATGCACATTCCTAAAAGGCCCTAAACTCATGTGGTAGCAGAGGATGGTTCAAAGATCCAAACTAGTGCAGCTCCAGATTTTCGGACGATGTGGCATCCTCTGCCATTAGCTGGAAGATTTCGGCATTTCCTGTGGAGAGCGGCCAAATAGAAATACACTTGCAAAAAGAACACGACAGTGGGCAGGTCCCCCTTTGAAGAAATCCCTGCCTGGTTTCCACAGGTGCTACCGAAGGCCTCGAGTCAATTAACGAATGGTGAGTAGACTCATGGGAATGGCAAATAAGGGGACGGGATTGTGATAATTTTGAGTAACGGGGAAATATTGTGAAGATAAAGTGATACCTCCTAGGAATCCTGATTCAAGGGAATTAGAAAGAGACATTTCAAACTCCAGCGGGAGTAGGGTGAAATATAAACGTGCAGTCAGGACTGCATAAGGTGATTTCTCAAACCCTGAATAGGGTAAAAAGTAAAGGCGAGGGAAGAAGTGATCACAGTGGTTTATAAAGTGTAATGTGTGACTATTCTAAATGTTTTTGTTGAGTAAAATATCGAGGAGCGATAGAAATTGTGAAAAGTTGAAAAGTAACAGTGAGTAAAGATAAAGTGTAGTAAAATGATAGCGGCCAATCAAAAGAATAGATAGGGCAGTGAAATTAGAGGATTGAGCAGCAACTGATGGTGCTTGCTCATATTTGTTGTTTTAAAACATTAAAATGTGGAAAATAGTAATTTAAGCCAAGGTTAAAGGTTTATTTAACGATCTCTTAAGTATTGGAAGTCAATTGAGACTTGTCATTATGGGGAATAATCCTCTCTTGCACCTATGCAAGACATTGCCAAAACACATGCCCAAGCTCAAACAGCACAGTGCAGAATGGGTTAGGGGCACAGCAAATGTTCATGCCGTGGACACAAAGGGGATTGTTGTAGAGAGTGGTATTGCAACACGTGACCATATACTTGCACGCTGCGTACACAGAAAAGAAAATAGAGAAAAGATGAGCTTTGGAAAATGTATCAAGAGAGGAAAGAGAACACTCGCCACCTGAGGAGTGGATGCTAAATCAGAATAAGGAGGAAGGCTTTGAGCCATCAGCTTCCCTTATCTTGCCTGAAGTAAAGAGTGTTGCTATGGAAGAGATAGGAGAGTATCCTTTAAAGGACTTAAGAGCAGCGACGGGGAACAGTAATCTGATATATGAAACCCCCGCGTACAGTAGTGATGATAATCCGGAAGAGATTAAAAGAAAGGAAGATATTTTTAAAGTCATGCAAGACAAGGAATGAAGAAGTGAGCAGTATAATTTGTCAACAGAAATAAACAGAGAGATTAAGAGATGGAAAGGAGAAAAAGATAAGGCTGAAGAGGCAGCACTCATACAAAACGAATGGGTGGGAGTGAAGATATTATTCAAAATAGATGGGAAAAGTATCAAGGAAGTTAGGAATTGAGAAGATGAGACGAACAAGAGAGGAAGGATAAGGAATGAGAAAAGATTGAAAGAGGATGAGCAGAAAAGGAAAGGTAGGAAGCGGTAAGAACAGATATATCAGGAGGAACAAGCGAAAAAAGAAGAACAGAGAAAGTGCAACAATAGACAAAGAGCGTTAGAAGAAAGGGATAGAAAGGAAAGAAAGAGAGAGGAGGAAGAAGTACAAAGTTTAAGTAACAAAAGATTACAGAGACAAAAGGAAAGAAGAGGGAAGAAAGGAAGGAGTAAGGAGAAGAGAAGATGAAAGGCAAGAGGTAGAAAGAATTAGAAGGGATGCAAGAAAGCAAAGGGAAGTAGATGAAGAAATAGAAAGAAGTGACAGCAAGGTTTGCATGCCAGTCTCATTCGTAAAGAAGAAGTCCAGAAATATGATGGAACAGAGTGGAAGAGATTCTTCCAATAAAGAAAGTAATGCCAGCAGTATCTAGTTTTGATGCGGAAAGCATTGGAGAAACGATCAATAAGGTGAATCAACAGTTGAGACGAGATAGCGAGTATGGAACTCAAAGGAACGATGATCGATTTCCCAGTACCTCTTCACGAAGTGAGGATGGAAACCTGTTCAGTGATGAACAACGGGCATTGTCTCTGAGCAGAGTGAACTTAAACAAGGGTGAGGGTGTCGTGTTCAGAACTTTGGCTCACCTGTTGAGGCTTTGGTGAACTTCTTTTTGTGGTTTCTGGTTTCTCATTTTTTTCGGGAAGAGCGTGTCTCGTGAAGGTAAGGACATGATTCCCCTGACGCCACCCTGCTGATGTAATGCTCACCTGGTATCCATGGGGATGTCACTCAGCCTGTTCTTTTGAACAGTTCTCCAACTTCGTTCCTTTCCTTCCTTAGATGATGGCCGGCGTCCGGGGATGGCGACGGGCTGCTGAGATGAGTAGCACTGAAGGTGAGTGAGAGCGCAATGCGACCCTTTCGTATTTTTTATTGAACTGAGTTCTTTTTCTGTGTCTTTTAGGTGCTGCAACGTTCTCAGCATGGATGCCGGTTAAGAAGAAGAAATGCGATGAGTAAGAGCGGCATGCGGCGCCTCTAGATGTTTCCACGCTAACCTGGAGTGTCTTTTCCCTCTTGCAGATAGAGGAAAAGTTCCGGAGACAGAGTTCCCCCAGAGCGGCTGGGATTTAGGTAAGCGTTTGAAGCTCGTACAGTCTTTAAAAATAAGCGAAGATTTGCTGAATGCTTACTAATGCCTTTTTTCTGTTCTTTTCCCTTTTCCTTAGGAAATGGCGTGCCGGGATGGGAATGACTCCGCCGAAGATGCCCTCAGAACAGAAGAAGCAATGAATGATGGGCAGAAGCGCCGCAAAGTAAGGCTGTTCCTAACGGTGTTCTTGTTCTTGCAGGAGTTGAGCGCAGAAGAAAGATGCAGGACTACTGGAGACAGATCTGAACACAGTGAGTGTCACACTGCAGGTGCAGAAAACACAAAGCATGTTTCTCAGCCTGGGCATGGCTTAAATAGTCTCTGGGTATCCCAGGTGTCTCTGGGCTGAACCACACCCAAAAGACTGGAATGCACATGCAGTTCTGGGAACCGAAATATGTGGGGGCATCCATCTTGTCCCCATCAATGCACTATAAGTCCAATTCCCAATGTTATCCTATGGGAGTCAGTGAGTCTGGTGCCACACGCGCCAAGTCTGACTCTGAGTGGGTCTTTGGAGTGATGGAGAGGCCCTTGAGGGCCATGTAGGTGATTGTGGCCTGGCTCCAGCCTGACATCTTGGAGGGCTGGGGACATGAGAGGCAGGAATCATGACAGCTGAGTAGTCAGTCGTGGCTCCAGCCACAGGTGAGTATGGTTATTCCTGGAACTACTCCAAGTCCCAGGGGAGACACAGGAATCGGGAGGAATAATTGAGGCCAGGAAGGAAGACTGAAAGCCCGGGGTGGAAACGGCTGCAGTCCAAAGGCGACCACGGACGAGGTAATAACACGGTAAGTGTCGCAGGCTCCAGGAAGGGCGGATCAGGAAGGGAAGGGGGTACTACAAGGATAACAATACCGGAGAAGGACCATCCAGGAAACAAGAGGATAGAGGATTCCAAAATGCACAGAGCACGGAAACTACTGAGCGTTGAGACGCGATGAAACACAGGGGCGGGGCGTTTATCAAGTAAACAAGGAAGTCCCGGGAACTAGACCGCAGTTCCTGAAGAGTATCTGCTATGTTGAATGGTCCAGAAGAGTGCCGTGACACGGCGCCGGAGAGACCAAGATGCCCAGAGGGGGCGGTATTGGGGTTTCATGACAGTATGCCCCCTCCTAGGCCTCGATCCCCCCGGTTTGCCTGGATGTATCCGAAGGAACCGCTGCAGCAACCGAGGGCATTGATTTTGGACACTGGCTCCCAAGTGCCGTCACTTGGTGGATAACCTTTCCATTCCACTAGGTACTGTAAACGTCCTCTTCTGTACCAAGAATCACAAATCCTGGAAACCTCATATTCAATCTGGCCTTTGACTAGAAGAGGCAGAGGTCAAGGAGCATTATTAGTAGCTTCATGGTATGGTTTCAACAAGGATGTGTGAAAGACAGAGTGTATCTTATTCCATGTGGTGGGGAGACAAAGTTGAAAGGCCACAGGATTGATAATTCTGCACACTTTGGAGGGTCCATAATATTGGGATGCCAGTTTGTTTGGTCTCAAGTGTCTGGGCAAGTACCGGAAGGATAGCCATAACTTATCCCCTCGGCATAAGAAGGGCTAGGACGTATTTTGGTGTCCGCATACTTCTTTACATCTTTTATGGCCATGGTCAGATGTTTCTTGACGTCTTGATGTGTTGATACTAATTGTGGTGTCCAGGAGTCAACTGAAGGGACCAGACTTGAGGGAGGTAGAGCTGAGGGAAGAACAGATGGGTGAAAATCCTGATTGCAAAAGAAAGAGCTAGTCTTGATCGCAGCATGGTCGAAATTGATGTAGTCAAATTCAGCTACCGGGATCAAATCAGACCAATCGTCTTGTACCCTGGAGGCGAAACATCGCAAATATTGTTCAAGGGTCTGGTTAACCCTTTCAGTAATACCATTAGTTTGAGGATGGTAACCAGAGGACAAGGCTCGTTGGATACCTAATGTTTTACACAGATGCTTCCAAAATATTGAGATATTATTAGGCCCACAGTCTGAAATAATCTTGGTGGGAAGTCCATGTAGACGGAAGATATGGGTCACAAAAATGCCAGCCATCTCTGGCGCCGAAAGCAACTTAGCGTGCCTGACTGCTGTTTCTGCACTCCATGGATTGAAGGACCTGCAGGTTCCGATGGTCTGTTCGCACCAGCACTGGGTTTCTTGCACCCAGAAGGAGGTGGCACCACTCCTTGAAGGTTTGACGGATGGCAAGTAATTCCTTTTCCAGGACTGAATAATGTGTCTCACTGGCATTCAATATCGGGTATAGATATGCATTGGGGTGTTCTTGGTTATCGTCGGCTTCTTGTTTCAGAACTGCCCCTATTGCATACTCCGAAGCATCAGTCTCCACTAGGAAGGGCTTAGTTGTGTCCGGTTGGGCCATGATGGGTCCCTGTGTAAACTTCTTGTTCAGAGTTTGGAAGACAGCTTCTTGTGTGGATGACCATTGAAAGGGCGTATCTTTCTTTAGCAGCGACACAATTGGCTGAACAATGGAGGAGAATGTAGGTATGAACTCTCTGTAGAAATTCGAAATGCCCAGGAAGGATTGTATCTGTTTGACAGAACATGGGGTAGGTCAGGAAGTAATGGCTTCAACCTTGGTTGGATCCATTTCCACCCCTTGAGGCCTCAGGATGAAACCTAGGTAGCGTACTGAGGATACATGAAAAATACATTTCTCGGGTTTGGCTAACAAATGATGCTCTCATAGTCTTTGTAGTACTAAAGAGACATGTTTCTGGTGCAGGATGGATCATTGGAATACATCAGTATGTCATCCAAGTAGATTATGACAAAAAGAAACAACATGTCAGAGAACACCCGGTCCATGAAGCGCTGGAAGACGGCTGGGGCATTGGCGAGATCAAAAGGCATGGCCAGGTATTTGAAGTGTCCAAAGGGTGTTTGGAAGGCAGTCTTCCATTCATCGCCTTCCTTTATTCTGAACCCCTGTTCAAATTGGTTCAAACCCCTATAGTCCAGGCAAGGTCGAAGTTCTTTGGTATCTTTTTTGGGCACAAAGAACAAGGAAGCTCCTGCTGGGAACTTGGAAGGATGGATGGTTCCATTGGTGAGGTTGGTGTCCAGGTATTCTTGTAGGGCCTTTTTCTCAGGTTCTGAAAGAATGAACATCCTGCCAAAAGGAATAACTGCATCCTCTTTGGTGTCGATGGCACAATCTTCTAGTCTGTGAGGAGGCAAGGATTGCACTATGGCTGATGAAAAGACATCTGAGAACTGGTGGTAGACTTCCGGTACCTGATTGATATTGGACACGGTAAGTGGTTGGTGGCCTGATCTTCCATTGTCCGTGGGTATGGTGGGTTGAGCTTTCTGAGACAATGTGATAAACAGAATCAAGTTCCTAGAAACAGCGATCCAGCTGCCCAATTGATGTAGGGATTATGTGTTTGTAACCACAGCATGCCCAGGACCACTGGATAGTGAGCTGCCTTTATGATGTCAAATTGTGTGTATTCCTGGTGGTTGTGGATGGAGAGCAGAATTTCTGCGGTTTGCTGGGTAATAGGTCTGGAAGATAAGGGTGAACCGTCTATTCCTTTGACTGCTTGTATTATGTCTTTGGGTTCTCTAGGGATCTTGTGCCTTTATGCCCACTCATCATCCATGAATATACCCATAGCTCCGCAATCCGCTAGAGCTAAGACTGAATGAGATCCCATGTTGGTGGAAGTTAGGGTCACTTGAATAACTACTACGGTACATCTTGAAGAAGGGTCCAGGGAACGAGGGGTGGAGGAGGTTCCTGTCTCTGAAAGCTGGGCTCCATTCAGGATTGGGAGCTGGCATTTCCCGAATGCCTAGGGTGAATGATGGGACAATTTCTTACCAGGTGCTTGTCTGAAGCACAATACATGCATAGACCGCTGTCAAATCTGTGAGTCCTTTCTTGAGAAGTCAGGGGTCCTCGCATGGCACCCAGTTGCATGGGTTCATGCTCAGTGGAAGATGTGGAAGGTGGCTCGCTGGAAACGGGATAAACTGGTGATGATTTCTGTGGGGGACTGTGTGTCGTCTTCCTTTATGCCTTTCTCTCCTGGATACGAAAATCAATCTGTAATGACAGATCCAAGAGAGCTTGGAAGGATCCTGGGTGGGCTACCCTGGCTAGTTCATCCTTGACCTCTTAATTCAAGCTGCAACAGAATAGGGTGAAACATGCTTCTGGAGACCAGTCAGCGTCCTTGGCAAGCTGCTTGAATCTGGTAACATAGGATAAGATATCTTGGGTGCCTGGCTGTAACTCCAGCAGCTTCTCTTCAGCGGAATACACTTGGTCTGGACGGTCGAACATGGCCTTGAAGGCCGCAATGAAACCATCATAGTTGTCCAGCAATGGGTCCCCTGCGGAGACTAGAGGAGTAGCCCAGGCTAGGGCATTTCCGGAAAGGTGGGATATCACAAAACCCACCTTGGCCCTGGGAGTGGAAAAATAATAAGGTTTAAATGTGAAGTGGACCAGGCAGGAGTGCAGGAAGGGGCGAAGTGTCTTTAGAGTGCCATCATACTTGCCACTATGCCACCCACTGAGGCGCTTTCCTGGTAGGCTGAGTCTCATGATAGCACAAGTTGTTTCGAGGCTGCAGAGCTTGATCCATTTTCGGCAAGGGGTTAAGTTGTGGGCGCCTCAAACTTTTGTGTTCAGGACTTTGGCTCTTCTGTTGAGGCTTTGGTGATCTTCTTTTTGTGGTTTCTGTTTTCTCCCTTTTTCGGGAAGAGCGGGTCTCGTGAAGGTAAGGACGTGATTCCCCCGATGCCACCCTGCTGAGAAGTCAGTCGTGACTCCAGCCCCGGGTGAGTATGGTTATTCCAGGAGGTAGTCCAAGTCCCAGGGGATACACAGGAACCGGGAGGAATAATTGAGGCCAGGAAGGAAGAGTGAAAGCCCGGGGAGGAAACGTGTGCAGTCCGAAGGCGACCACGGTGAGGAAATGACACATTAAGTGTCACGGGCTCCAGGAAGGGAAGGGGGTACTATAAGGGTAACAATAACGGAGAAGGACCATCCAGGAAACAAGAGGCTAGAGGATTCTGAAATGCACAGAGCACGGAAACTACTGAGCGTTGAGACGCGATGAAACACAGGGGCGGGGCATTTATCAAGTAAACAAGGAAGTCCCGGGAACTAGACCGCAGTTCCCGAACAGTATCTGCTATGTTGAGGGGTCCGGAAGAGTGCTGTGACACGGCGCCGGAGAGACCAAGATGGCCAGAGGGGGCGGTATTGGGGTTTCATGACAGTATGCCCCCTTCTAGGCCTCGATCCCCCCGGTTTGCCTGGATGTATCCGAAGGAACCGCTGCAGCAACCGGGGGCATTGATTTTGCACATTGGCTCCCAGGTGCTGTCACTTGGTGGATAACCTTTCCATTCCACCAGGTACTGTAAACGTCCTCTTCTGTATCTAGAATTACAAATCCTGGAAACCTCATATTCAATCTGGCCTTTGACTAGAAGAGGCGGAGGTCAAGGAGCATTATTAGTAGCTTCATGGTATGGTTTCAACAAGGATGTGTGAAAGACAGAGTGTATCTTATTCCATGTGGTGGGGAGACAAAGTTGAAAGGCCACAGGATTGATAATTCTGCACACTTTGGAGGGTCCATAATATTGGGATGCCAGTTTGTTTGGTCTCAAGTGTCTGGGCAAGTACCGGAAGGATAGCCATAACTTATCCCCTTGGCATAAGAAGGGCTAGGACGTATTTTGGTGTCTGCATACTTCTTTACATCTTTTATGGCCATGGTCAGATGTTTCTTGACATCTTGATGTGTTGATACTAATTGTGCTGTCCAGGAGTCAACTGAAGGGACCAGACTTGAGGGAGGTAGAGCTGAGGGAAGAACAGATGGGTGAAAATCCTGATTGCAAAAGAAAGAGCTAGTCTTGATCGCAGCATGGTCGGAATTGTTGTAGTCAAATTCAGCTACCGGGATCAAATCAGACCAATCGTCTTGTACCCTGGAGGCGAAACATCGCAAATATTGTTCAAGGGTCTGGTTAACCCTTTCAGTAATACCATTAGTTTGAGGATGGTAACCAGAGGACAAGGCTCATTGGATACCTAATATTTTACACAGATGCCTCCAAAATATTGAGATATTATTATGCCCACAGTCTGAAATAATCTTGGTGGGAAGTCCATGTAGACGGAAGATATGGGTCACAAAAATGCCAGCCATCTCTGGCGCCGAAAGCAACTTAGCGTGCCTGACTGCTGTTTCTGCACTCCATGGATTGAAGGAGCTGCAGGTTCTGATGGTCTGTTCGCACCAGCACTGGGTGTCTTGCACCCAGAAGGAGGTGGCACCACTCCTTGAAGGTTTGACGGATGGCAAGTAATTCCTTTTCCAGGACTGAATAATGTGTCTCACTGGCATTCAATATTGGGTATAGATAAGCGATGGGGTGTTCTTGGTTATCGTCGGCTTCTTGTTTCAGAACTTCCCCTATTGCATACTCCGAAGCATCAGTCTCCACTAGGAAGGGCTTAGTTGTGTCCGGTTGGGCCATGATGGGTCCCTGTGTAAACTTCTTGTTCAGAGTTTGGAAGACAGCTTCTTGTGTGGATGACCATTGAAAGGGCGTATCTTTCTTTAGCAGCGACACAATTGGCTGAACAATGGAGGAGAATGTAGGTATGAACTTTCTGTAGAAATTTGCAATGCCCAGGAAGGATTGTATCTGTTTGACGGAACATGGGGTAGGCCAGGAAGTAATGGCTTCAACCTTGGTTGGATCCATTTCCACCCCTTGAGGCCTCAGGATGAAACCTAGGTAGCGTACTGAGGATACATGAAAAATACCTTTCTCGGGTTTGGCTAACAAATGATGCTCTCGTAGTCTTTGTAGTACTAATGAGACATGTTTCTGGTGCAGGCTGGATCATTGGAATACACCAGTATGTCATCCAAGTAGATTATGACAAAAAGAAACAACATGTCAGAGAACACCCGGTCCATGAAGCGCTGGAAGACGGCTGGGGCATTGGCGAGATCAAAAGGCATGGCCAGGTATTTGAAATGTCCAAAGGGTGTTTGGAAGGCAGTCTTCCATTCATCGCCTTCCTTTATTCTGAACCCCTGTTCAAATTGGTTCAAACCCCTATAGTCCAGGCAAGGTCGAAGTTCTTTGGTATCTTTTTTGGGCATGAAGAACAAGGAAGCTCCTGCTGGGAACTTGGAAGGACGGATGGTTCCATTGGTGAGGTTGGTGTCCAGGTATTCTTGTAGGGCCTTTTTCTCAGGTTCTGAAAGAATGAACATCCTGCCAAAAGGAATAACTGCATCCTCTTTGGTGTCGATGGCACAATCTTCGAGTCTGTGAGGAGGCAAGGATTGCACTATGGCTGATGAAAAGACATCTGAGAACTGGTGGTAGACTTCCGGTACCTGATTGATATTGGACACGGTAAGTGGTTGGTGGCCTGGTCTTCCATTGTCCGTGGGTATGGTGGGTTGAGCTTACTGAGACAATGTGATAAACAGAATCAAGTTCCTAGAAACAGCGATCCAGCTGCCCAATTGATGTAGGGATTATGTGTTTGTAACCACAGCATGCCCAGGACCACTGGATAGTGAGCTGCCTTTATGATGTCAAATTGTGTGTATTCCTGGTGGTTGTGGATGGAAAGCAGAATTTCTGCGGTTTGCTGGGTAATAGTTCTGGAAGATAAGGGTGAACCGTCTATTCCTTTGACTGCTTGTATTATGTCTTTGGGTTCTCTAGGGATCTTGTGCCTTTATGCCCACTCATCATCCATGAATATACCCATAGCTCCGCAATCCGCTAGAGCTAAGACTGAATGAGATCCCATGTTGGTGGAAGTTAGGGTCACTTGAATAACTACTAAGGTACATCTTGAAGAATGGTCCAGGGAACGAGGGGTGGAGCAGGTTCCTGTCTCCGAAAGCTGGGCTCCGTTCAGGATTGGGAGCTGGCATTTCCCAAATGCCTAGGGTGAGCGATGGGACAATTTCTTACCAGGTGCTTGTCTGAAGCACAACACATGCATAGACCGCTGTCAAATCTGTGAGTCCTTTCTTGAGAAGTCAGGGGTCCTCGCTTGGCACCCAGTTGCATGGGTTCATGCTCAGTGGAAGATGTGGAAGGTGGCTCGCTGGAAACGGGATAAACTGGTGATGATTTCTGTTGGGGACTGTGTGTCGTCTTCCTTTATGCCTTTCTCTCCTGGATATGAAAATCAATCTGTAATGACAGATCCAAGAGAGCTTGGAAGGATCCTGGGTGGGCTACCCTGGCTAGTTCATCCTTGACCTCTTCATTCAAGCTGCAATGGAATTGGGTGGAACATGCTTCTGGAGACCAGTCAGCATCCTTGGCAAGCTGCTTGAATCGGGTAACATAGGATAAGATATCTTGGGTGCCTTGCTGAAACTCCAGCAGCTTCTCTTGAGCGGAATACACTTGGTCCGGACGGTCGAACATGGCCTTGAAGGCCGCAATGAAACCATCATAGTTGTCCAACAATGGGTCCCCTGCGGAGACTAGAGGAGTAGCCCAGGCTAGGGCATTTCCGGAAAGGTGGGATATCACAAAACCCACCTTGGCCCTGGGAGTGGAAAAATAATAAGGTTTAAATGTGAAGTGGACCAGGCAGGAGTGCAGGAAGGGGCGAAGTGTCTTTAGAGTGCCATCATACTTGCCACTATGCCACCCACTGAGGCGCTTTCCTGGTAGGCTGAGTCTCATGATAGCACAAGTTGTTTCGAGGCTGCAGAGCCTGATCCATTTTCGGCAAGGGGTTAAGTTGTGGGCGCCTCAAACTTTCGTGTTCAGAACTTTGGCTCTTCTGTTGAGGCTTTGGTGATCTTCTTTTTGTGGTTTCTGGTTTCTCCCTTTTTCGGGAAGAGCGGGTCTCGTGAAGGTAAGGACGTGATTCCCCTGATGCCACCCTGCTGAGAAGTCAGTCGTGACTCCAGCCCCAGGTGAGTATGGTTATTCCAGGAGGTAGTCCAAGTCCAGGGGATACACAGGAATCGGGAGGAATAATTGAGGCCAGGAAGGAAGACTGAAAGCCCGGGGTGGAAACGTGTGCAGTCCGAAGGCGACCACGGATGAGGAAATGACACATTAAGTGTCACGGGCTCCAGGAAGGGAAGGGGGTACTATAAGGGTAACAATAACGGAGAAGGACCATCCAGGAAACAAGAAGCTAGAGGATTCTGAAATGCACAGAGCACGGAAACGACTGAGCTTTGAGACGCGATGAAACACAGGGGCGGGGCATTTATCAAGTAAACAAGGAAGTCCCGGGAACTAGACCGCAGTTCCAGAACAGTATCTGCTATGTTGAGGGGTCCGGAAGAGTGCCGTGACACGGCGCCGGAGAGACCAAGATGCCCAGAGGGGGCGGTATTGGGGTTTCATGACAGTATGCCCCCTCCTAGGCCTCGATCCCCCCGGTTTGCCTGGATGTATCCGAAGGAACCGCTGCAGCAACCAGGGGCATTGATTTTGCACATTGGCTCCCAGGTGCCGTCACTTGGTGGATAACCTTTCCATTCCACCAGGTACTGTAAACGTCCTCTTCTGTATCTAGAATTACAAATCCTGGAAACCTCATATTCAATCTGGCCTTTGACTAGAAGAGGCGGAGGTCAAGGAGCATTATTAGTAGCTTCATGGTATGGTTTCAACAAGGATGTGTGAAAGACAGAGTGTATCTTATTCCATGTGGTGGGGAGACAAAGTTGAAAGGCCACAGGATTGATAATTCTGCACACTTTGGAGGGTCCATAATATTGGGATGCCAGTTTGTTTGGTCTCAAGTGTCTGGGCAAGTACCGGAAGGATAGCCATAACTTATCTCCTTGGCATAAGAAGTGCTAGGACATATTTTGGTGTCCGCATACTTCTTTACATCTTTTATGGCCATGGTCAGATGTTTCTTGACGTCTTGATGTGTTGATACTAATTGTGCTGTCCAGGAGTCAACTGAAGGGACCAGACTTGAGGGAGGTAGCGGGGCGCTTATCAAGTAAACAAGGAAGTCCCGGGAACTAGACCACAATTCCCGAACAGTATCCGCCATGTTGAGAGGTCCGGAAGATTGCTGTGACACGACACCGGAGAGACCAAGATGCCCAGAAGGGGTGGTATCGGAGTTTCATGAAAGTGGGAGATGACAGTCACACTAGTTGTGGCCTCGACATGTCAGACAAGCAAAGAGAGTCCAGTCTTGGGGCAAAAGGAGGGAGAGCCTGCACCCCTGAAGGAAGCCAGCAAATGGATTAGGAAGTAAGATCGTCGGATCTGGAACAACCTAAAGATAGAACGCCAGATCCCCTAGCATATCCTGAGCATCCCTGAGGACAATCACATAATGAGAAGGGAGAGTCTGCACCATATGTAAGCAGGTTAAGGTCATTGCCGACAAGAAGACAGACAGGGACAATTATTCCTGCCATGGATAGGCTAGTAGTGGGATCTGAATGTGGGATGGGGTTAGTGCAGTTCCCCTTGTTAGAAAAAGGGGAGCTAGACCGCAATACATTCCATGGCCACAAATGGACAAGGATAACTTAAAATGCAAGCTCCCTAGTTTGACTTCTGGGGCTGGTAAATAGATATACAAATTAGAAAAAATGACAGGAGGAAATACCCTGGCCATAGGGGACATAAAAGGTCTCCTGTAAGCCATTCTTGGGGAGAGGGCTGACGACATGTGGAGAAGAGCGGGATATTCAAGTGTGACTGCACAAAACACAGCCCATGATGGAGAACCATTCAATAACTAGGGCAGATGTTTGGAGGGCTCTCAGGGTACAAAATCCTGACACATCAGATATGGGTGCAATTATGGCAAGCAAAATGAAAGAAGATGAAGACCCTATTGTTGTTCAGCAGAAATGGCAGCTTGAAACTCGTGAGCCGTGCGAAATTACAGTGGCATTGTTTTACCACATTTTTATGTCATGGGTTGCCTGATCCAGTACAGAGGCAGATGAAAAAACAAGCAGGGATGGAGGCGAAACCATGGGCTGAGACACAGTTGACAATAGTACACCATTGCTGGTTTACAAGAGAAGAATAAGAAGAAAGACGAGAATAGAAGAAATTGAGGTAGTCAGTTAGTTCAGAAACAATTGTCACAATTTGCCACAGAATGGGTGGTATTGACAAGTGGAGAAGGAATGGGAATGCAGGAAGCAATGTCTACATCACAGGCAAATAATCTGCGTCTGACGGACCAAGGTGGGTACGGGTTTATGCCATAAGTTACAGGTATGGGTTGTAGGGTAAGACGAGGCAGATTTCAGAATAATCAAGGTGGGTTTCAAAATACACAGAACTAGAACTCGAGTGCTCAGGGTGGGTATAATCAAGGAGATATTAATAGGAGGGTTCCCACAGTATGTTGGAATTGTGGAATAACAAGACATTTTGCTTGTTATGTGGGAGCCAAGGGAATGTACACAATGGCCAATTTTTCTAGAGGGGGGCAGCTTATCCTTCACCATACAGCACACATACCAGAGAGGGCTTTGCCCAAGTACACATATGTTATCAGGCACAAACACAGCAAATACAGCAGGTGCAACAGGTACAAATGAGTCCACCACAAAGGCAGTCGCAACAAGCCCCTATGCAGACACAGCAGTATGCAAATCCAGGACAAATACTGACACCTAGAATTGGAGGTGTCACTGTGGTAGGAGGAAATCCTTTCAAAGGGACATGGATGAGCTTGTATCCACAATAGGACAGCGCACAGGTGACTTGATGTGTTCAGTACTATCTGTGACACCGGACCCCTAAGAAGAACCAAGGTTCGAGGTGATGACAGGAGGCAAATCCTTTTTCTTTTCTTGTAGACACTGGAGCAACTCATTCCTGTATGCAAGAGGGAAAATATCCAATGTCAGGTATTCCCCTGAATGCTCAAGGTTTCTCTTGAGCTACGAGTTGAGTTCCATTTACTGATAAATTACCAGTCTCCATAGGAGAATGAGACATGTGCATTCCTGAGTTATATTTGAAGTGGGAGAGTGGGAGAAAAGATTCCCCCCAACCCCTCGCGCCCCTGGCCTAGAGGATCGTGACCCTGACACCCGCCACAAGATGAATTTGCCTATTTACCAGATGACCAAATACCCTGGTACAGGAACATACGGATGTGCCCATCAGCCTGCCCACCAGCCTACCCTGCTCAAGCCGACACCTGCGGTATGGATGAACTCGACTGAACCATTCAACAATAAATAAACACATCGTTAGAGATGCCATGACGACCTAGCCAACGGTCAGAACACCCGTGCAACCATGCACACTGGACACTCCCACACCAATCCACACGAAGAACATATTCAGTGCTATGACGTAGGTGACGGACACACCCACTGACGCGCATCTTTATTATTTTTCACATAGGTTTTTCAAAATGCAGAAACGCAAGACGCACAAAGCACTCGTCTAAAATGCTTGCTGACGCTTCTCCTAACCCATGCATTGTGATGAGAAATGCAATGAAGACATGATACTGGATATGAAGCAATATGATACCGTAACTTAAAGTGCCGTGCATTGAACATCCCCACCTATGCACCAGGCCCAAGTAGGCCGCAAGCAAGAGCCTCCACGAACATTGAACGAGCAAGAGTATAATTGCTGACCCTGCAGAATGAGCCCAGTGAGAGCTGACAGCCAAGGGGGCAATGTTGCAACTCGCATGCCACAAGCCGAAGCCAAGGTCACACCTGCCAACTAAGCCAGACACACAGTGGAAAATACAACATTAAATGTGCAGAATTCTGCCTCAACCACGGTCTCTCCTCAAGTGACCAAGCCGAACCTGACAGAGTGCCAGCCCCAGGAGGGAGAAGTCGCCTGGGTCCCACGTTTGAGACACAGGCCGCAACAATCAAATCACTCAATGGACACCTACAGCGATGGGAATGGTCTGCTCTCAGGCATATGAGCAAAACCACGCATTATCTGCACAAACACATAGTTACATATTGTTGCAAATGACAGGTACACCGCGAGCTGGGAACAACGATGGTCCCAGGCTGGGGGGCTCGTGAGTGGACCAATCAGAACATGGGGCACTCATCACTGACGCCATTAACATTAGCCAATCATCAGGGGTCTTCGTGTAACAATTTTTATGTATCTAATAGAAGGGACAACCCAAGTATACCACCTGACTGACCCTTAACCACTAACAACGTTCCCTATACGTATGCTATACTAACCCTACCACTCGAGGACCCAATCCAGAGTGGCGATAGGTTTTTTTGCTAACTTTCCCAGGTGACGCAAGTAGCGCGTCATACTGAGGCAAAAAGGGCCTGCGAGCCCCACGAATTTCGAGAGTCAGGACGGACGCGTACGATCCTAGACCCATCCCTGCCGTTGTTCAATAAACAGCAGAACCACCTTGCTTCTTGTGTGTGTCTCATACTCATTTTTGGGATACGCGGGAGGAGTTGGGGCCTCCCTGCCCGGAGGTCCGCGGACGGCCCAGCCGACGACGGGAGAAATTCCCCCCGACATATTCATGACAGACACCGTTTAACATCTTATGAAGAGATTTAATGATGAAACTTAACATGACGATTTCATTTACTGATCAAGGAATAGTGTGCTCCACTCCAAGAATACATGATTTTAACGTAGGAGAGTTTATATTGGCGTTCACAGGGCAAGTGTCTCTGCAAGGCATTCCAGTAAATCCAAAGATTTTTCTATATGGGATAAGCATTTTTCTGACATGGGTACCTGGCCTGGTAGGGAAGATTGTGAGAATACCTGATGAGTTTTTACTTAGACCACAAATACCTATGGATGAGGAGGGTGGACACACTATTACTATAGAGTTGGAAGCAGCCATAATAAAAAAAGAAATGGCAATGCTCAAAGGGATAGATGATAACAGTAGACCGTGGAGAACAGTGATAACTCTTGAGGAGGGGTACAGGCTGACTAACATAACCGATGATGATATGTTCAGGGAAGATTCAAGCGATGATGAAGTGGTGTTTTTCATGAGCATTATATACTGGATAAGGATAGAGAAAAGGGAAGTCCCACAGCCATTGGTAATAATGTGGCAGTGACCCACATTTTTTCAGGAGGATCTTGAAAAAGTGCTTAGTGCCCTATGGACTACAGGTCCTTATGACACAGGTTTATTGGTATCAGGTAATAATGTCCCCATACATAATGGGCCTCATTCCGAGTACGGCGCTAAGCAATGGCGCTATTAACGCCTTGGTTGACGCCGTACCCGGACCGGCAGCGTCTTGGTGGATGGCGGAATTACCGCCCCATTCCAAGGTTGGCGAGGCGGTAATTCCCCATTCACCAAGGCTCTTCCCCATTCCCAAATGAGCCCCCATAGGGCTCAATGGGAATGGGGAAGATGCAAATAACGGTGACCGTTCATTACGGTCACCGTTATTGGCTTGGAGGCCCCTTTGCGCCCTCGACTTTAACACCTGCTCAAAGCAGGCGTTAAGGGCGAGGGCGCAGAAGGAACTCGGAGTATGGCGGTAAGGGAATACCGCCACCGGTCTCGTTACCGGTGGCCACTATCCCTTACCGCCATACTCGGAATGAGGCCCAATGTCCCCATACATAACGTTGCCGGGAAAAGATACTGGCAACATTATATATGGAGACATTATGTATGGGGACGCGTTGTAGGGATGTCCCCTGCTCCCCTTGTAAAGAAAAAAGAAAATCAGGGGTTGCGGCGGTGTCCCCCGCATGTTCAATGGAATAATATTGTCACCAAAATCTGGTTCTTTTTTGTCAGGAGACATTTTTGCGTGGACATTATTACATGGAACCGGTTTATTGAAGGGTATAGGAGAGGTCAAAATAAAGCTTAAGCCAGGAGAAATTTTACCCCGAGCAAAACAGTACCCTATATCTTGAGAAGCTGATGAAGATATATTTTAAACTATTCCAGCACTGATGAATCAGGGGATTCTGGTGCCATCAGAGTCATCGTGTAATAATGCAGTGTATCCGATAAAAATATCTAAAGGAGGGTCGTGGAGATTTATCCAGGATTTGAGACCTCTTAACCAGATTGTAGATGCAGAGTTGCCTTTAGTTCCTAATCTGGTGACAATAGTGTGTAGTATCCCAGTATAAGCTCAATACTTCACAGTTTCTCGATCCCGTTGCATAAGGATTCCCAAGACTTGACTTCATTTACCTTTAGCCAAAAAAGACTAGAGCAAACTTGTTTGCCTTAAGGGTACTGTGAGTCAACATCAATCTTTAAGAGAGTCCTACAGATGGATCTAGGCAATATTGATCTCGAAAGTGCAGTGATACAGTACGTAGTTGCCTATTGATTTGCAGTAAAACAGAGGATGAGTGTAGACAGAACTCTATCCGATTAATGACTATTTTAGAAGGTAAAGGATATAAGGTGGACAAGGAGAAGTTAAAGTACTGTCAAGAAGAGGTGTTAGATATAGGTCAGTTAATTTCTCATTAAGGGGAGAAAGTGACACCTGAGAGAGCTGAGGCAATCATGAAAACATCAAAACCAAACACAGTGAGACAAATGCAACAGTTTCTGGGTTTGTGCAATTACGTTAGAGCCTGGGTGTTTGATTATAGTACGTACACAAAGCCACTTCAGCAAGCATTAAAAAAGGAACAAGTTGGTAAAACAAAACTAGAATGGACCGAAGACATGGAGGAAGGATTTGAGGAATTAAAAAGAGCAATCTGTACGGCTTCAGTTTTAGGAATCCCCAATTATGGTGAGAAATGTTATTTGTTTTCACACACACATGGGTCAGTAGTGACAGCAGTGCTTACACAAAGAACCACATTAGGGTAAAAACCTTTGGCATATTACAGTGGGATTTTAGACCCAGTTATGAGAGGATATATCACTTGCAAACAATCTTTGACAGCCGTCGTGTTTGCAATTGAGAAATCCACCAGTATTGTCATGGGCTGCTCTATGGCTTTTTACATGAAGCATGGTCTATTTGCCATTCTAGAGAAACCCAAGGGTCCATTGACATCTCAAAGAGCTTCAGTTTATGAGGTAATAATTTCTAACCCAGCGATTAAAATTGTAAGATGTAAAATAGTGAACCCAGCCACATTTATAGCTGAGCCCGTAGAAGAAGGTGATTATGTGCATGACTGTGCTAATTATGTTGAATTTTCTGATGATATACCCTGTGTGAAGGAGAATGCTTTAGTGGGAGGGGAGATTCTTTTTATTGATGGTTCTTCAAAAATTGATTTAACTAGTGGGGAAAGACATTCAGGCGCTGCAGTAGTGAGACACAGATTAAATGGAGAATTTGAAGTAGTAGCAAGTGCAAGACTACCGTCTCACTTTTCTGCACAAGCAGCAGAATTAATAGCGCTTCTTTTCGCGCTCGAGAAACATGAAGGACAGAAAGTGACGGTGTACAGTGACTCCGTCTATGTGATGTCAACCGTACACGCAGGGTTTGCACATTGGAAAGGCGGGGCTACTTCTGCCGAGGAGGCACTCAGGTGCAACATGCGTCCTTATTGGAGAGATTCATTAAGGCAGTACAACTCACAGTATCCATAGCAGTTGTAAAATGCACAGTGCATACTAAACAAACAGATTTTCTCTCTTGTGGAAATGAAGCCGCAGATGCAGAAGCCAAAAGGGTTGCATATTCTTCAGAAATGTTGAGTTTTGATATTGAAGATACTAAAGAAAATTCAGCTACAAACATGTTGGTACAGGAAGGGTTTAATATGCTGTTGATAACCCAATAAATAGAGATTCAGGGAAGCGCGCCACAGGAAGAGCAAGAACTGTGGAAATGAAGGGGATGTTCTTTATCACCCACGGAAGCTTTATGGCGACAGGACAGCACTGAAAAAAGCAAGAGATGGCAGTAACTTTATTAAACGTCACAATTGAACAGCTGCATTACCCCGCGCATATAACTAGAGAAAGTCTTGCTGCCAATAGTGCACAAGACAGGTTCATTCCTAATTTGTTGGAACACGTTGCACTATTTATGGTGAATTGCATTGTGTGTTAATTGTTTACTGTTGGGCATACACTGAGAACGATTAGAGGAGTAATAGCTTGACCAAACAGTCTGTTTCAGCATCTACATATCGACTAGGTTGATATGCTGCAGACATGAAATGGATATAGGTATCTATTAGTGGTGGTGTGTTCCTTTGCTAGGTAGATCTATGCAGGTCCATGTAGACACCCTGATGCCACGTGCATAGGAAAGATTTTAGTGTGCAAAGTATTTACGAGGTGGGGTGTGTGTGAAGTACTGAGACATGATAATGGGCCACATTTTGTCAATGATCTATTTGAACAAAT
Source organism: Ambystoma mexicanum (assembly GCF_040938575.1). Lineage (NCBI taxonomy): Eukaryota > Metazoa > Chordata > Amphibia > Caudata > Ambystomatidae > Ambystoma > Ambystoma mexicanum. Next base: position 373,174,673 of record NC_090928.1, on the reverse strand, counting down.
AGGGCTTTTATTAAGTAGAAAGCACATGTTTCCTTGTGCCTATCACCTGCAAGCAAACAGGATATGTGAGAGACTCAACAGCCTCCTCAAAGAGAGGATTGCCAAGATTAAATTGACTTTAAAAAATGGATGGCTGTATTACCTACCCCTGGCCTTTTATGCCCTTCAGAATCAGCCAGGGTCGGACCACCAGCTCACCCCGCATTAGCTAGTTACAGGGCATCGAATGAGAACACCCCTTACACCTCCATCTAGGAGTAAGAGGGATGCCAAGAGTGTAGCTAAAACTTTAGGTGATGAAATGCATGATTATTTGACATGTATGACCACCAGTATTTCTTTCATTTCACATCAAGTCAAGCGTCAGGGGGGACAGTCTAAGAACACAGAAGAAGATCATTTGGCAACCAATCCAAGTTAACTATTACGACTACTTAAATCATATGTGGGGACCTAGTGTTAATTAAACATTTCACCAGAAAGTGGCATGAGCCACGTTTCAATGCCTGTTTCATTGTTGAAGAAGTGTCCCCTTCCGCTGTAAAAATATCAGGAAGAAGAGCTTGGTTGCACATAAATGACGTGAAGATTTATAAAGGCAAGACCTTCCCTCCCACCGTTGCTGATCCAGAAGCAATTCAAGAAGAAGAATGTGCAGACCCGATCAATTACTAAGAAGAAGAACGATAAAGCAACGAGTGACTAAGGTGTACTTTGTTTGGACTGGAATATATTTTAGCAGAGAGGGAAAGGACTTGCAGAGAATTAAAAAATGAACTTTTAGAAATATATTGAAACAGAGAATAATGCATTAGAGTTATGCCTAAACATCAGTTCTTGATCAGAAATTGTGGTGAATATTTGTTTTAAAGGTTAAAAACACATGATACCTGCCGACAGTGACATACGTCAGCTTGTGGTTGCTGTCTTTATGTTTATACTTCAATCTTACCCTGCTCTTGTTAGAAGAGACGTTAATATTCATACTTTCTTACAGGATCCTAAAACCGGTCCAGTGATAAGAAGACTTCTTACAGCTATAATTGAAGAAATTGTACAGGTGCAGACATAAGAAACTTAATGATTGTATTAAAAATGATTAATGAAGAAGATGGTGTGATTATAGTGAGTGAACAGTTGAGCAAGCAGTAGGATGGTGCGAGAAATGGATGCCCAGATTTGTATCCATGATATATATTTGCATGATTGCCCTTGTTGCCTTTTTATTCCTTATCTTTCACGGTCTACATCATCTCAATTTTTCTACCGAAGAAAGAGCTCTTATGGTTCTTCCCACTATGAAAACGTATAATGACATATTCCTTGATCTCTATATTGGGAGACCTAAAAGAGACGCAGATGAAGATAATGAAGGGATAAATACATATCTAGATATTGCAGCTTACCTGGGGAATAGCATGTGGTATCAGCACATGAAAAAGGTAGGGGAAAGACCATCTGATGAGAGTTGGTATGTCTGCTCTTTCATCCCCTATGCCATGAATACAGCAAGGACTGTCATGACCCTTGCCCCTGGCCCTCACTGGCAAGTCAGCCTTCCATTTAGAGCCAGGTCAAAGGCCTTAAAACCTCATCCAAGACTCTCTTGGAGTCAGTCCTGGCACCTTTGGCACCAGGCTCATAACCATCATGAAGACCAACATTACAATGGGACTATGCACTTGGAACTATTTAACTTTGGGAGGTTCAGCCAACATGGAGGCACACACATAGCTCAGTTACAATGAACTGAGCCATGCGGTCTAGTCTTTTGGGTGTGGCAGACCTGGGACTACTTTACCTGGACTACTTTGGTGTGGCAGGCCTGGGACTATTTTACCTGGACTACTTTACCTGAGACTATTTAAACTGCACCCAAACAGCAGAACATGCTTTGTGTTATTCTGCTGTGGGCAGAGTAACACTCACCGTGTCCAGTTCTTTGATGCCAGTTTACCTGAAACCAAGGGCCTGCAGAGAGAGAGAGAACACTACAAAACTTACCTGGAACAGTATCCTGTCTTCAATCCATCGCTGAGTTCAGTTCCACTCACCTGAAGGTATGAACTCCATCATCCGGCACCGCATGCATCCTGGAATACCATAACCCGGAAAGAGGAGAAAGAAAGACAGCATTAGTAAGCATTTACTCACGTTTCCTCCCGAATGAAGAAAGCCACACAATTCTTAACTGGGTAGTCATCTCCCGGACAGCACCGCGCACACCGCACTTTCGCCTACCGGCCCATGCTCAACTTCAAACTGCATGACAACACCAAAATACCTTTCCATACCTAAAAAGAAAGAAGCAAGACATTATTGTTAGAACTAAGAGAAACATAAGAACTGCATATAAAGACTGTAAAGCAGCAAACCTACGGAGTCACAGCAGGCCTTGATTCCCACAGGGGGGCTTGCACCAGTGAAGTAACTTGGTTGCTGCTGGCCCCCACATCTACGCTCCCCTGCCACGAAGAGCAGGATGGAGAATCCACCTTTTACAATATTAAGGTGAGGAGAAGGCCCAAGGGCGAGGAAGGAGTTGAGGCCAAGGGAGGTGGGAAAACATAAAATCAATCTGGTATTGAATCCAGCTCTCCTATATTGCAGACCCATCTTTAACCAGAGGCCTTACCAAGGGACAGGGAGAGGGTTCGAGAGTGCAAATCATCCAAACAGGGCTGAGTGGCGTCCCCGTGGATACCAGGTGAGCGTAACAGGACTTTCATTTCAAAGGAGGTTTCAGCACACAATGCAAAGTGCCTGAGCCATTTTACAGCATGTACAACTCGAGGACAGTTTCAAGGATGTTGGGCGACCTTGCGATGGAGATCAAAATGGTAATTCCCATACCAGGATGATTATATCAAGACCACGCAAATGGAGAAGGAGCCTGGAGGGAAAAGCAAGATGCTTGTATATCCTGCTACAGGACAGGATGAGGTGATCATTGAATAAAAGAAGAGGATGAATTGTCCTGATGTCACAGAAATAGCAGGATCACTTGAATTTTGGGAACAAACTCAAATGCTGATTTATGGACAAGTGCATACCAAGAAGTGCAGGAAGTGAATTATGGGTGCTTAAAGTCATGGGACAAGCACTCTAAACTGCTGACATGGGTAGAAGACGAATCAGGCCCAGTTATTGCAATCCCATTGGTTATGGCAACACTGTGTTTCCGAAATAAAGGAAAAAAACATGTGGGATTAACAAAGAATCCAAAGCCACAATTGATGTTCCTGGGATGAGAGGAGGGACAGCTGTCCTTATGGATCGATGTTGGGCTTGGGTATACAGAGCCTATATGAAGTTGCCCAAGGATTGGGATGGATTGTGTTCCCTGGTGCTCATTCATGTTCCAGCATTAGTGATTCCTCAGAGCGATCTGAACATTGGTGAATTTCCAAAAGCGGATGCCCATTTTAGAAAAAGAAGATCGCTTGAACTCCTCCGACAGACAAAAAGAGAACATTATTTCTCAGACAAATCGATAACAGAGTCTGATACCATTCCTAGGAACACAGGTTATTCGGCAGTACTGCTATGATAATGACGACTATATTCATGCCTCACATCTAACCAGTGGTGAATGCCAAGTGGTTATAAATCACCAAATGGGAGCTTTTGCAGACAATCAATGCTACCATAAAGGGATTCAACGCCATTAAAGAAGAGCTGAGGGCCATAAGATTGATGACCCTCCAGAATAGATATGTCCTTGATATGTTCACTGCGATGGAAGGAGAATTTTGTGCCAAAATCAGGCCATCTTGTTGCACATTTATACCTTCTCATGATGACCAGAATGGAACCATGACAGAGGCCATAATGTTGTTGACAGACCTGCATGCCAAGATGGAAGACGAGATAGATGACATTGAAAATGACAGCTGGTTTGCCTCTTTGTTTTCATGGATTCCATAGTGGTTGTTAAACATATTCCAGGTTCTTGGAGTAAAATTGGTGATACTAATGTTTGGATTCTGTGTGATCAGGATGGTGATTGCCCAATGCAAGAAAATGGCAAAGAAGGTGGTAGGGATGAAGATCATGATCGATGTCAAACCTGAACCAAACGCTAAGGAGCTGACTGATGACGCCCTTAGAAAATACATAGAGGCTAGCATCTTAGCACCTGAAGGGACCAAGTTTCTGTACCCAAGAATCATAAGTAGTACGTGGGACGATGGGTCTATTGTACCCCGAATGGACAATGTAACTACAATGACCTGGAGTGTAGATAAACATTTCAAATCAGCAGGCAACCTGAGGGCGGTGATGAAGATATGGCCACCAAAGAAACACCAGGATGTGGAAATGACTGAGGAGGTGGTTGAGGACTCCACCAGAGGGAGGAATCAGAGGAGTAGCTTCATGCCTCTGCAGGAATCCCTGCCCTCCTACCACCGATACGTTGGACGCCTGAGATTGTGCCATGTTTGAAAGAAGACACCAATTAAGACAACCCGACTGAATGTATCCCCGAAGGGATGACAATATGAGTGAGGAACTCCCTGAAGGAATATGAGAAGGATTAAAGAAAAGAAGCCTGTGACATCACAAAAAAGTATGAACAACTTCTCGGGATACTGGCTGAAGAAGATGTATAGATCTTGAAGAAACGAATGACTAAGTAAAGAATCAAGTCAACTTTTAAATAGGAAGAAGATTACACATGCACAAAGTGCTGCAGAGAATCAACCATTCAATAATTGTACAGATGGTGAAATGCAAGTAGACTAAGTCATCATAGGCAGTGGCTATACGTAGTGAATAGAATGCAGGCGAAGCCTCCATTGCATAGAACCTGGACATCGGTATCATGAATTTAGTAAGCCAGGAACCAGGAAGAGGAATGGGAAAACCATGTTGCAGCAAGAATAACATGAATTGTGGAGCTGCATGGCAAGGTAGTCTGGCCTGGTGTCAAGACTGAAGCAGCCAAGGTCAGCTATTTATTCTGGGAAGGAGCGAACGTATGAAGGATGAATCATCCCTTGTTAAGCTGCAAAGAAAGAACACCAAGACTGCCAGGTTTAATTCATTTAAGACATTTAAAACCTGTAAAATGGACCAAATCGTGGTCTCCTGTCACTTGAGCCAAGAATGAAAATAGAGTTTGAACTTGTAATTCCTAGAATACGTTAGTGGGTGCCCTCACTCCCACGTATTCTGAGAGACAAGGATACTTTGCAAGGCCAACTTCAAAGACAATCTTCATGGCAGAAGGCATGGGTGAGGAAAGATGATGGGCTAATTGGGTGGGGAGGTAGTGTTAGGTCCCATCTCCTTGCACCAGGGTCTGGGCTAACATGCTGCTAAGTGAACCGAATGTTCCATACTGAAGTGTGCCAACGAATTGTACTGTCCATATAACGATGGACCTTATAGTTTGAGAACCAATGATAAACTGTGTATCTAATGTTTCTGAAGATTACAGGTTTTAGAGGTAGGCATATGTAGTCCACCTGACAGTGGGCAGCCAATCACAATCCTATAGAATATATACTTAGATGTTCCCCTTAAGCCAATACCGATCTCTAGTAGATTTTTCATGATTGCCACGTAGTATGACATCACCTTGGATGTATTTTTATTATAATGTCTATGTTGTGTGAAAAGATCGCTGGGAGAAATCAGGTGTATGTCTTTTGATGTTCACTGTAACGCCCTGTTTTAGATAATTGTTAATAAAACAGTACTTTGCCATCTTCCTGAGTTGGTTCGGCTATTTGGACTCTGAGTTATTCTCTGTGATGCCACCCATCACATATGCACATTCCTAGAAGGCCCTAAACTCATTGGTGCTTAATTTTATGAAATAGCTCTGTATTGAAGTTGCACAAAAAATACTGTGTGTTTTAAATTGCACCTCTCAATACATAATGAATTGGATTTTAAGCAAATAACATTTCACTTTATACTTAGTACAAATAGGAGACACAGGGCACATTTTTTAGCACTGCTCCCATATCTTTTCCACATTCAATTCTCCTTGATTGCCAGGCCCTTTTGATTCCTGTGGTTTTACCATGGACAATCCATGGACAATCAATTGGGGGTAATGTGGGAGAAACCAGACGGTACTCCCTGCTCACTATGCTCAGAGAAGCACATCTCCACCTCACTGACAAGGCGTAACAAAGCTGAAACACGTGTATGGGGTTGCTTTTGGTACTCCTGTTCAGAAGGGACTTGCCATAGCATTTTGGTGCTGGACTGCCCATGTGGGCGGGGCAAAGACTGGTATGCAAATGGATATTTCCCATCAGTGAAAGGTACAGTGAGAAAAAAGCAATCTCTGCAAACTCTCAAAGTGGGAAAAAAACCACAGAACAGGTTATCATGCCATGATCTTTATGGAGAGGGGCATCTGCTACCTTTATTGAAATGGAGTTACATTGGGGTTTATTTAGATTTTTTAATGTGACTTCTCAACTGGTGGAAGTCAGCTGGGACCCTCTATCTTGAGCTGCTGCACCTAGGATGATCGTTGCTCTTATGGCTGTTTGGAACCCAGACCTGCTCATCTCTCCAGTCTGTCTTCTGACCAGTCTAGAAGTCTAAGTACTCCCTCAACCATCTCCAGCTGCATCCAAAAACCGTTTTCAATAGTAATCCTTGACATTTTCTTAGTAATCTCGCTCCCTGTGTGCATGCTATTATATATTATTCAGCTCCTCCCCAGCTCTTGTGACAGAGCTGTTTCTTTCACCAGTCCCATGATTTAGAAGGGAGAGGTACCTCTCTCTGAAAGTAAAATGGCAATTTATTTTGCCTTACTTTTGATGTGAAAATGCGAGATCAATCCAATGTGCAGCAAAACAAAACAAAACAAAACAAAACAAAACACAGAGTGTCGTGGTGCGTGAAATATATCCAGAGATAATTATTTTTCCATTTAGTTCTTTAGATTTTTCCATTGTTCCCTATGTGAATATTATATTCTCTGGAAGAAATACTTTCTATCTATACTTTGCAATACCTCCCATGTTGATCAGGCCTTCAATTACAGAGATATGATCTTTCAAATGATTATTATTTTAATTTAAAATCCCATCCAATCCCAACTTTCTATTCATTTTTGAAAATGAGGACATGCTGACTTTGGTCCACAGAGGTCACTGTTGGTGCATCCCATGCACATTCGCCTTCCTGATATGTATTAATGTTAAGGCAAGGCTTCTTTTGCGATCACAGAATATTAATTAACTGTGCTGTTACTTTAGCTAGTGGATTTTAAGAGTGCCCTAAGATTTCATATATGTAACAGGTTCTTTTGTATTTTACATTCTACACCATGTGACAGTGATGTTACAAGACTTTAATGTGAAGCACCACTTAATACTCGTCTGATAGCCTTATGCCTTGTGATGTGAATCCCTGAACTGGGGTTAGTGTTTAGGCTGGTAGACTTTCTGTCATTTTCACATTACCTTAAGCTATGTTCGGGCATGTTTCATTTCAAATTAATTAAAACACAGCCTTATTCAAAGTGAAGTGAAATAGAAAGCAAGTACAGGCATTAAAAATGAATACAGTTTTCTATAATACACAAGTGCATCCTGCTATGTGCTTGGGTCACAGGGGCATAACTGTAATGAAATCCCAGACTTTTCCATGTGTTTTATGTTATCCATTCAGATATGCTTTTCTGTTGTTAGTTCACTTTAGAAAACTATCTGTGCTGAATTTTCTCTGACAGTATCTGAGGTCCAAAGTCCATCTCTAAACTAGTAAACAAAATAAATGTTTTCTAGATGACTGTCCAATACAGTGTTCATTTGACTCACAGTCATAGGGAGTGCAATAACCTGGCACACTCCTTTAATGGTGATTAATCTCTACCCATGGCTAAATTGATGTCAAGACTGTGGTAGTAGACGCTTTCTGTTGCTGGTAATGTTCAGAGATGAATTGGTCTTAGTCCTCTGGAGACAAAGTAATGACTTCATGTCGGTTCCAGGAAAACCCTTACACCAAATAGCCAGCCGGGTGATCAGGCATGGCAACGCATGTAGGTATTCCCCCACACTTCGGTTAGTTTGTGTGGAATTTCTTTTTCCACCACATTTTAACTATTGTAAAACTTTGCAAACATCATAAAATTATGTGAAGTTCAACAGAATAGTAGATAGATACATTTTATTTATTTTGATTATTTGTTACCTGTAGGTAGTATATTTATAATATTTGTAAATAGATATAGTAATTGCCAGAGGCAGGGTAAGGTGGTGGGGGTGGGTTAGAGAGGTTTTCGTGGGCAGCCCCCTTCTAAAAAAATAAAATGCAGCAAAAATGGCTCTGGTGTAAACTGCATGGGGAAAATGACGTTTAAAACGGCTGAAATGAAAACATGGGAACCCATATTTATGATATCAGTAGGAAAAATATGAATAGGTTAAGGTTACTATAGATACACAAGTAGAGGTCTGCAAGCTTTGAAAATGCAGGTGTTATGGTTTAATCAATTATTTAAGAGGAAACCAAAATAAAACCACTAAAAGTAGCATAGCATTTAACCAACATTACAACTAACCTTGCTTAAACCTTAATCCTCCCAAATGACAAGTAAAAAAGTTCATCAACTCACCTTATAATACACAAACACCCATTTGCTAGCATAAAGAGCTTACAGCAGCATATACCCTTATTAACATCGTAATTACACAATTCACAAAAAACAACTAATGGCATTCACACACCAAGCACAGAAAAGCACATTTCACACATCAACATATTCACACATTAACAACATTCCAAAACATGATGGCGAATTAAGCTCCAAGCTATTCGGATGCAATTCTCGTTTTATATCCTGCTATGTTTAGAGTTAATTTTGCTTTTATATTTAATATTAGGTTGAACTTTAATGTTGTCATTTCCAACATTTATAAACGTCAACATTCGCTCTCCAATGTTATTCAAACGTAAAGCAAGAGTCATTGGAATAAGACCAAGGTAGGAGTACAATTATCAAGAGCAAGAATGTCTCAGGCCACATCCTCCTTATCTCCATACATCAAAGGCGATCAATGGCATGAATTGTGAAATGCATCAGCAATAATAACGAGATCAACCTATTTAATGCACATACATCACTAAAGGAGCTAAGCAGAGAGTGGAGCATGCCAAACGATGCAAGCCCATGTCTGAAGTACACCATATGCAAATACATTGACTGACCATTTCTAAAAGTCATTTTCAGACCCAATACTTTACTTTACTTCAGCTTATTTGTAAAGTGCATCCAAAGTGACCCAGGGGCATACGGTCGCTGATAAAGCAGAAGTTGGCAGATGTTAGATGATAAGACAGGGCGTGCCTTGCCCAGCAGATTATCTAAAAAGATGCGTTTTAATACATCCATGTGAGTCTGCATCAATAGTTCTTATTTTAGCATTTAGGTCTTTTATGAGCCATGTCGAGGGTCTAACATTAGGACACTCCCTTGTCCAAGAATATAGCCCTGCCCTCTTATCATAGGTTTAATACAAGTAGCATAGCCAAACCTATAAACAGGTTCCATTTCCCATGTTTCCTGGAGACAGATAATGTGAGCACTTCGAGTATACTCATGCCAATCACTGTCATCTTTATTAGATAGTAGGCCAGCGAAAGTCTAGGACATTAGGCTGCTATGATTCACATAACATCTATTGTCCTTTGATTCCAGGGACTGCATGCGTGGGGCAGATAATGAACGAGTGGAGATCACATAGGGTCAGTCTAGTTCATTCATATTTGTGGTCCATGCACCCACTAGAGGTGAAATAGGTGGATAGTAAGACGGTAAGTTAGTGGAAAGAGTGCACAAATGTTTTTTTCAAATTATGTGTTTTAGAACACTGGTTATTTGGTGAAAATTGGTAAAGCTGAATTTTAGAGCCTAACAGTGTTGGAGACCTGACATCCTTGCAGAGTAGACCATGTGCCAGCGAATTTTGTTTTTCTAATAATGTCACTGATCTGATCTGTTTTATCTGATGATCTTGTCACCTTAGTATTATCATTACGTAAAACGCATATAAAGCCAACCTTTCCTATATTGTAGCTAATGGACATATTTAGTTAGTAGTGAATCCCCGAGTTCTAATGCACGTTTGGCTAATTTAGGGACACCCATTGTGTACAATGACTTTCCAGCACCCTCAGGGTTCACAGTCGGCATAGTGCTAGTAATACTTGCGGGTGCAGTGCCCTTTGTGACTGTCGGGAGTCATGCTGCTGGGAGTGTACCCCTCCACTGGCAGCATTACACGACGTTGTTAGGTTAGATATCGATGCATATCAACACCCTAATCCCGGGGGCTGTTTATTAACAGCATGGTTATCACTGGCTGGAAGAGCATAGGGAATAGTTTGGTCATTACCAGATGATTTCGGAAACATGAAAGACTGGCTTTTCCATGAGCATTTTAAGTTTGGGGACTAGGTGCATCCAATTCCTGTAGCAGTCCTATTAGTTTAGTTGGATGCAAGGTATGTCTTAATGGCACTGGGGTAAATCTGGACTTCAGTTTACATATAAAATACTTCTGCTCATAAGACTTTCATGTCAACATGTAAAATGCCACAACCTAATCCAGGCGTCTTGCAACCTGTGACTATACTGATGTTTTGTCCACAGTTCACTAAGGAACTACTCCTTATCCAAGCAATGATTATAGACATGCATGTTCTGATTTCGAGGAATAAATCCCTGCTAGAACATTACGGTTTTTCCACATTGACCACCGTTACGTCCACCCTACTAATTTGGGAGGTAGCTAGAGGATCACTGTGCTGGCCCGTAGCGAAAATTGAAGACACAAGTGTTCATGCCTATTTGATGTGATTCTCAGGTAACATCATATTGTTTGAGTGCCTTTGCTGACAAAGCGAGTTGCTTTGCTAATAGTCATTCGAGAATATAGCGAAACCACAGAAGGCAATGATCAGTTCAGCACAGTCTACAAATGTATACAATTGAAAGATTTTAAAAAGAAATACATGAAACAGAAAAGACAAATATTTAATAGAAAATCAAGTGAGGGGTGGGGTGAAGGTAAAAACTCGATCTTATAGCCAACATACTATTGCAGCAGGGCATGTCTCACTGGCTGGAAGAGCACACCATAGGCGTAGTAACAAACCGAGCAGAAACACAAACACATGCAGTGAACTTCTGAATTTCCAACAATCGCAGGAGGCCCCCTACAACTGGCTTGAACGACTGGCAAAGCCCGAATCCCTCATCCTGCATAGAGACCTAGGGGCACTAGGCTACAAATATCCACATCCATAATAAAAAAGTAGCCCTCTAAATAACACTACTCCCTGCACCACTTGCCAAAAAACACATGTGCATAACTGATGTAGGCTAGGAGGGGCATGCAATGAACACAGCTACAGCAAGTTCGGTTAACAGTCGTTGATTAATCCATTTACAGTTTGAAACAGAGTATCTAACTTCAAGACCTATTAGCCCATCATAGGATAAGAGTAGAAGGCTTAGGTGACTAAATTAGAGTGGTGGTACTCACATCGAAAGAGTTAAACCTTCTCTTGGCTGGCTCTCATCTTCTTATCACCACATAGTCACAGCATGGGTCACCAGAATGTCAGGTCTTGACAGCCCTCTCACAAGTTATGGATAGTAGAATGCCAGAGAGCCATGGTGACACTTCAGCCGCCTTTACCATGGAGTGCAAGAGACTGCTCCTTCTTGGCCCCTATTCACTCTGCTTCAACAGAGTTGATGGAGGAATGAGTCTGCCGGTAACCCGCCAGTTCTACCGACGGGTTACCGGCAGACTTACCTTACTGCTACCGGCACCCAATATCCCAGTGTTACCGGGATATTCCAGGTTACGGCAATGGCAGTAAGTTCCAATTCCATGGAGACCAACAGGACACCCCGCAATGGGATCTACTGAAGCACCAGAACTGTTGGTAATAGTGCCGGTGCTTCAGTGATTACTCAGCCGGTAGAGGCCAGAATTCTCAGCAGGTCCGTCCTGCGGTAATTCACTGCCCCTACTGGCACACTTGGAGTAAACCAGTCTAGAAAGAATGCCAGAGCCAGTAGTACTGCCCATTTTACCCGTATTTTTTCTGGACCGGCTTACTCCTAATGGCTCCCTGACTTTGGACATCTAGCGTCAGCATACTCAAGCTGAGTCCAGTGCTCATGTTCACCAACTAGCAGAGTGCAAGGAATGGCCAGACTGCACCTCTTCACTCCACTTCTTTGGGGTTGATGGAGATATGGACTTTTAAAATTGGACGACATTATATTAGCAAAATGGTAGTGTTCAAGAAACTGCTAGAGACTGCCCCTGTTGGCCCCTCTTTTCTTAGCTTCATCGGGTTGGTAAAGATATCAATGTTTGGTTTCAAGCATCAATGTCTTCACTCTGTATTTTCTTTTTTCTTTTTTTGAATCAGCAGTGTGCAGTAAACTTCTGGAAACTGCTCCTCTTAACCCCTCCTCATTCGGCTATTGCTTCGTTTGCTGGAGATATGGACTTTCAGACTATGGTGTCAACATCTTCATGTGGGGCCCGCCTCTTTGTTCACAAACTAGCTGTGGCAGAATGCCTTCAGGTGATGGCAGAACAGCCCGAACTTTTTTTGATTTCTAGAAATAAAATGGTGAAGGTAATACTGTTACTGAAAGGTAGACCTTCTAATCAGACCCCTGCATTTCTTAATGCTCCATGCCAAAATCAAAGGGCACTCATGTGTCTTTGCTGTTTCTCCTGAAACCTTCAGCAACTGCAGCCGCGTAGGTCAAAAGTCACGTGTACATTCCTGACAGCTGCTGTAACACAAGTCCCAACAGGTGGAGGAGGCCTTTTACTATTCTTGACCTCTGGTTCAAAATATAACATAGTAACTGAATACATAGTCAGCTTGGGACATGTTAAAGTACAAATATAAGCCATGCCTGAAAATTACTTGGTGGGTACTAGAATAATACAATTGTAAAGCCACAAGCATTTGGGTGTCATATTAGTGCCAGGTTGGTGAGGATTAATTTGTGGTAAGGCTGATATTTATTAGCTGTGTGACCAGGGTTTACCCACAACATCCATGTGGGACACTACCCAGGAAGCTTTCAATTTGATCCGGCTGTGAAAGGCTCACACCTTCCTTTATGCCACAGAAATCCTCACCAGGAGGTCCCATACGAACCAGTGCTTCAAGAACATTGCGGATTTAACAAATACACTGTCACATCAGGGTGTTGATTACTGGAGTCCAGACCTTTTGAAGTCGGCACATATGAGAAGTGAGACTGGAGTTATAATAGCCCAAAGGTGAGGTTTAGGTCAAGAGAGGGGATCCACAATCCTTGATTCTGCTAGGAATCCCTAGACTTCGTGCCCACTTCCTGCACACAAAGCAATCTGGGCATCGCCATCCGAAGGCAAAGGACACTTCTTACAGCAGGCTGGACTGAACCCTAACAACTGGCTTGCTTTAGACCAATCCAAAGTTGTATTTTGCCTTTATAAGGTGGGAGGGTCCCCACCCTTAGTTGATTCATCTGGGGAGGGTCCCCACCCTTAGTTGATTCATCTGTGGACTTAAAGACAAGAACGATGTATCTGTAACTCTGTGGGTGATAGAGTCTATTCCAAAGTCCTATGCCACAGAAGTGAAGACAGAAGCTTCTGAGAAAGGGAAAAGCCATTCTCCCTACCCACTTCACAGGCACATTTGTGGTGACACTGCTGGCAACCAAATCCTCTCAGCTACATGTGCTCTGGAAACAGGATTCTGTTTACTGGAGGTGAAGGTACCCTGCAGGTACCATACACATTTCCTGGATCGGAAGTGCAGAACAAAAGACTCCTCTTTTCGTTGGAGACCTTGGATTTGGCCTTACAGCAACTCAGAAACCCAGAAGCATCTCAGAACCCTGCTTAGCACCTTCAGACATCTTCAAGTGGCATGACCGGGCTCAACTCTGGCACTCTAAGAACTTCAAGCTGCTTACTTCTGCTGCTCGAGAGCTTAAATGAGATTGTAAATTGTGCTGAGTCTGCCACAACCAGGATGGGCTCTTTCCTTGGCCCTCAGACACTAAGGATGTCTGTCAGCAGTTTCAAGGCAACACCCGAGTTACTGTCTTGTTGTGTACCCCAGTGTGCTTGCATTTCCCACACCCTTTTTAACATTTACACCCGCCCACTTTTTGATTTGTTGGACAGTGTCAGAGTTAAGTACACCAACTATGCTGACGACACCCAGCTGGTCTTCGAGCTGATGGGGAATTACAACATGGATACCTCCAATAGCAACCAAATATATGGTATGATCCAAGCTTTAATGGCTACCAATGGTCTCACGCTCAATAACAACACAACGGCGTTCATGATTGTGGGCTTGGATCAACATCTGAGAAAACTGTCTGCTCATTACAGTAGTTTTAAAACTGATGACTGCCTTATTTCAGTCCCCTCACCAGTGAGAACCTTAGGATTCCATCTTGACTCGTGTCTCATAAAGAAAAAACATGTTGCACAGGTGAAAGCCTTTTGTGCTTATGCCAACAAAATGTTCAGACAAAGTCAAGAACCAATGTGTCTTCATGGAATTGCGCTCTGACCAATTCAAACATTGATTACTGCAACCGTTTACTGGTGGGCACTTTGAAAGCCAAACTGAAAATCCTGCAAGTCGTCCCAAAATAGAGCAGTGAGAGCTGTGTATGAGTTGGGCAAGACTTATCATGTCACAGAGGCCAGAAAATCTCTTCATTGACGGCCTGTCCATCATCGGATACCACATAAAATGATTTCTCTCGCCCATAAATGTCTTGTACGTAAAGCACCAGGCTATGGGCCTCATTCCGAGTTCGGAGGTAAGCACGCCACTATTTGTGGCATGGCTGCCTCCAAACTCGTCCAAACTCCGGCCTGGTGAATGGAGTAATTACCGGTCCTTTAGAGAGGTCAGAGGGACCGTTAATTCCCCATTCACCAGGGCCATTCCCCATTCCCATTTGAGCCCCCATAGGGCTCAATGGGAAGGGGGAAGGCGGCAATAACGGTACTGTAAAATACGGTACCGTTATTGACCCCGGAGTCCCTTTGCGTGTCCCGTCCTTAACGCCTGCTAAAAGCAGGCGTTAAGGAAGGACCCGCAAAGGGAACTCGTAGTTGACCGTTAACCCTTACCGCCCTACTCGGTATAAGGCCCTATCTGTCAAAACAGTTGCACAAGGCTCCTGTTACAAGATCTCTTAATTCCAATGGAAACAAACTCCTTCTCCCTCAATTTAACTGAAAAAACTGTGGAGGCACATTTATTGATGCTTGTGCACCAGATTTGTGGAATTCTCTTCCATCCAATATTTGTGCCATTGTGTGCCCCTTTAGCTTTAAGAAGGCTATAAAGCCCCAGTGTTTCTACTCTTTTCCTCAGCTTTGTTATTTCCTGACTTCTGACCTTGGCTTCTCTCATTTCTGGCTTGTATGTCTTCTGTGTGAGCACTGAGGTCTATGGGCGTGTTGCACGGTAAAAGCAATATATAATAATAGTGATAATAATAATAAAAATACTAAGAATAATAAAAATAATAATAATTAAAAATAAATAAATAAATAAATAAATAATAATAATAATAATAATACCTGGTTCTTTGAGCTGTCTTAACGCCACCTTGACCCAGCCAAGCGCATCGGTGCCCCAACTTGACAGCCGGCTCACCGCTGTGGATCTCTCAGACTCAGAGTCACACTGGTCTCCATGGCAATGCTGGCAGCATCGCGGCCCCATCCCAAGATGGCTACCACACACCATACATTTATGTGCACATAAAGTCGCCAATTCCAACATGCCCGGCATGTCCTCCTGAATACCAGGATAGCAGGCACTTGATCGGAAAGACTGGCACGTGGCAACTTTCCTGGTAAGCCTCCAGTCGCTCAGTGCTCCTTCTGTTTCCCTGCCCTCTCCTTGCATATTGCCTCCCTGTAACTTTGTTCCTTGGCCTCCTGCTCTCCTCCTGGCTTTTCCTCCCTCCAGTTCCTTTGGTTCCCTTTTCCTTTAGGTATTGGCTCTAAGTTCACTGCTCTTTTTTTCTGTTATCTCCAGTCGCCCTATGTGACGAATCCTACGATGTTGTCCCTTCTCCCCGAGGGGGAGACCCTTGCCATGAGGCTAGGCAGGTGAGGCTGCTACCTGACAGTCCACCAGAGGGTGCTACTCAGCGAGTGAATCTCATGGGAAGGAATTCCTCCTCTTGTATACAGAAAGGACATCATGGGCCAATGCGGTATTACCAACACTCACCTTTCTCCCCTCGCCTTTCTTACCTTCCTCTTATCCAATAAGCTCTCCCATGTACTTATCCCACCCTGATAATATTAGTAGTACTGGGACGAGGAAAAATAATGGTGACTGCACTGAACTGTCATCTCAAAATACTGGGACGAAGAAGAACAAGTTTGAATATGCAAAATACCTACGTCAAGATACTGTGATGAAGAAGAGGCAAGAAACCCTGAACAACCGCTCTGAGAACTGAATTGAACATTCTAGTCATCAGACCTCAGGCAACTTAAAGATGGAAGAGGGACTCACAGAATTGTCAGTCCCTCCCCAGAGGCCCCGCGGTTGAGAGCCGAGCACCGCAGTTGGTGAGGCTGGGGGTGAAGCTGCTGAGCAGGAGGTGGATGGTAGTGGTCTGGCATCCCTACCTGCTGTGCAAAAGACCGACAGACCGATACAAGCAGGAGAAGGAAGTTCACACGAGCAAAAACGTAGTGCGACACCGACAAGTAGATATGGGCAGCCTGGCCCAGCCCAGACAAAGTACAGCAGAGCCGCTGGAGGCAACGTGAATACAGAAGGTAGTGAAGAAAATACATTGGAAGACTCTGAGAAACCTTAGATCAATGCCACAGACCAGGAGCCTGACAGCAAGGTATGGGGGCTGCCTGGGTCCGTGAAGGGGTCTGGGACCCAAACAAGAAAAGCCATATAAAAGGGGTCTGGGACCTGAGCAAGAGACACCATATTGAAGGGGCATGGGACCTGAGCAAGAGAAACCAAAGTGTAGGGGTCTGGGACCCTAGGTAGTACCTGGCAGGGAAGTATACTAGGACTGTCCACCAAGCCACTGGAAGGGCTCCACTGTGAGAAAGAGCATGGGAAGGAAGACATTCCTCTACTTTTGTTGAGCTGCCAAAAGAAGCCTGAGAAAGGCCAGGGGAAGGGAAACATTCCCCCGCCTTTGTTGAATCACAAAGAGAAGCCGGTGAAAGGGCAGGGGAAGGGGGATATTCCCCCACTTTTGCTGAACCACTAAGACAAGCCTGAGAAAGGCCAGAGGGAGGAAGACATTTCCCCACCTCTGTTGAACTGTCAAGTAAAGCCCGAGAAAGGACAGGGGAAGGGAGACATTCCCCCCACCTTTGTTGAACTGACAAGAGAAGGCTGAGAAAGGCCTGCATGAGGGAGATTTTCCTCCTTTCTGTAACTGTGAAAACCAGCCTGCGAAAGTGCATTGGAAGGGAGACAATCCCCCTACTGTGTGTAGCTGTGAATACCAGCCTGAAAAGGCCAGGGAAGGGAGACATTTCCCCCTTTTTTGCAAACTATATCGATTCAGAAGAAGGGACAATAAGGGACAAGTCCCATTTAGTTTAGTTATAAATGTAAGGGATAGAGGTATTGTTTTGACACAGGATGATGGACATTTTAGTTACTGACATTGAAAGTTCCTTAGTATTTTGTTGAGGCAGGGAAACCCCTCTAGGCAAGTTTTCTTTTTCTTCTTTTGATTATTAACGTCTTGGCCAAAAACATGCCATCTATGTGACAATCTCCTCCTTCCACATCCTTGCACTTGCTACCACTGACTTCCAGCCTGCAGAATTCTTCCTGCTCTTCTCCATCTGGGTGCAGCCTGAAATTCCTGGAAAGCCTGTGCGAGAATTGTACACCAGAATAACACACAGTTCGATACGGCAATACAAAGTACACCAACCTGTACCAGAAGAAGCAGTAAAGAAGAGATGAGAATCCACCTGGATATCCCTTTCCAGCCTGAGCTGTTTTAGCCAGGGTGGAATTGAACCTCCAGGGAAACCCTCTGCGGAAGAAAACCTGGATTCAGTTCTTGCTAAAACGGATCCCTTCTAGGTGTAGGTCATGCAGGGCATCAGGAAGTAGCAGAAGATGCAGTCTCTTCTTACTGGCACTGTGAAAAGCAAGGAAGATATTAATTCTAAGGTCATTTAGTGTTTTAACAGCTTGAATTGTGTGTGAGGCTGATTACCATTAGAGTGGCGAACATGGGAGTCAATGCGGAATCAGAATAGAGCCTGGGAAGGAAGCAGCGGTCAGGATGGTGCTGAGATGAGGGCAAAGATGGGATATGAAAGATCATAGGTGTGAATGAGGTTGAGCGGGAGGTTGGTAAAAAGGAGAGAGAGGCAAGGAGAGAAAAGAAACCTACCCGGGTCAGCTGTGTCATACGCCGTGCAAGTGGTGCTACGGCTGGAACTGCGGAAACGCAGGTGCAAGCTTCTGGGTTTGCTGGAAGCAGTACTTGTTGCCCTGGTAACAATGGAAGTGAGATACAATTCTGAAATAACAAGAAAGTAAACCTTGGGTGATCGGCCAGTGTGCAAATGTGGAAATAAAGGACAGGAGGCGTACCGAGAGTGGATCGCTCCGTGTGAATGTCTGACTGTTGACAGGATGCAATCGGGGCACAGGAGATTCATGGAGGCTGGGAGAGGGTTCTACAAAACAGAAAGGTAGCAAGAGGTGAACACTGGGATAATAGCAAGGGAAAGGTATGAGAACTGTAAGTGTACGAACTCGCGAAGCGTGGCAACAAGAAGAGGAGCAACGCGGCAAGGCCCTGTTCTGAATGCTTGATCATCATTTCCTGGCAACGGGGATGGAGCCAGCCTCAGAGCAGAGTGGAGAGAAGCTGAAATGCTTCTGTGACTTTGGGCTGCCATGTTGGGGGAACAAGAAGAGACAGAACTGATCTGCCTCCTGTGGCACCAGATGGACCAGCGACGCCTGTGGGACATGACAACCTGGATCTGAGAGTTTTTTCGATTTGGTTTTCCTCTCTGGGTTCAGCCTCTTTGGTGTCCTCCTCACTCCCTGCCATCATTCAGGCAGGTGGGGTGGCTATTAAGGAGGACAGGTCTTATCGCCTCTCCTCCCAATCAAGCATTTGTGCTCTGGTAAGACCAGTCGCTGATAAATTGCGAGGCCAACACAATTGGTGAGAGATGGAGAAACTACAGGTACTAGTGGTGGCCATTCGGTCATTGACAACTGACGTACAAGGCCTGAAGGCTGAAAATGTGGTCAAGCCTTTGCTGACTGTGATTCCCTTCTTACAAAAGTGGCTGGAAGTACCCCTACTGAGCGATTTAACAGTGACCCCAAAAAGATGAAGGAGTTTCTGGAAGCATGCACTGTGCAGATAACTTTCCAACAGGTGTCCTATCAATCAGACCACTCCAAGTTCAACTTATTAAACACTAATATGACAGGCAATGCGTTGGCATGGGCCACATTCCTGGTGTAAACTGATGACCCATTGTTAGATGATTACCCAGGTTCTCGGCTGCATTGATAAGAATGTTTCACCATCCCGACTTAGTGTACACATCACAAGAACCATGCTAGACTTCACTCAGGTTTCTCAGCATATTATATCCTATATTACCCAATTCAGGCATCTGGCTGGCTTGAAGAAGCCTGTTTTACCCTCTTTTGTTGCCACCTAAATGACAATTTAATAAGGTGAATTGGCTCGGATGCCCCATCCCTGAATTTCAAAGCCTTGATTACCTTGGTTCTTCAGATGGACTACAGGATTCAGGAGCAGAAACAAGAACTGAAAAAGGGATGACTTACACTGAGTCATCCTGTGTTACGCTCCCCAGCATCTACCCTTGAACGGGCTGAGAGAGCAGAGCCTATGCAATAGGAGCTGCTATTGAGGACTGAATAAGATAACTGTCAAAGACAGGTATTCCTTGTCCTTGATCAGTGACATCATGAAAGCATTATGAGACCCAAGCATATTCAGTAAACTGGATGCAAAAGGGAACTATCGCCTCTTTTGAGTTTGTGATGGCGATAAATGGAAGACGGCTTTCTGCACACCTTTTCGGGCACTACGAGTAGTGTGTGATGTCCTACAGACAAGCAAGCGCTATAGCAATTTTCCAAAGGTTCCAACTGGGCCACTGATTTGTTTTTGTCACACTGTTATTGTCTATTTAGATGACATATTGATCTTCTCCAAGAACCCGAGTGACCCTCACAATCATGTTTGCAAGGTCCTTAACGTATGCACCAACACAACCTAAGGCCAAACCTGAGAAATGTCATTTTAAGGTCAGGTTCTTACATTATTTGAGATATGTGCTGGCCAGTCAAGAAATTTCCATGGACACTTGTAAGGTACAGGACATCCTGTATTGGCACACACCGGCATTCTTTAAGGACATTCAGAGGTTTCTTGGTATTGCTAACTACTATCAGAAGTGTCTCCCTTCCTTTTGCAATCGTGTTCTGCCCTTGGTCAACCACTTAAGGAAATTAGACAAGTTTGTGTGGTTTCTTGCAGAGGAAAAAAGACTTCCAGAACCTAAAGCAGGCCTTTACCACAGCACCTATTCTCTTCCAACCAGATGTCACTACAGCATTCATTGTTGAAGCAGATGCCATCAATGGTGCCATAGGGACGTCTTGAAGAAAGCACAACAGAATAACAAAAACACCCCATAACATACTTTTCCAAGATGCTATCTGCCAGTGAACAGAACTATTTGGTGTTAGAAAAGGAGTTTTTAGCCATCAAACCGTGTTTCATGGAATGGAGACATCTGCCGCTTGGTGCCCAGGAACCCACAGAAGTACGCTCCAGTCATCAAAATGTATAAGTGCTCCAAACTTTCCAGTGTTGTGACAGTTGACAAGAACGTTGGGACTATTTTTTTCCCAATTTGATTTTTTCTTGACCTATATATGCGGAACCTCTAACACAGTCCTTTGTCTTGTCTTCAAATCTCTCTACGGACTCGCCCCTAAATATCTTGCATCTCTCCTCTCCTTGTATTCTCCCTCTCGCTCTATTTGCTCTGTTGATCACGCTCTACTTACTGTCGCTTGCCCCCTCTTGTGCTCAATCCCGCATTCGATCCTTCCAACTTCTTGCTCCTCATCACTGGAACCTTCTCCCTCTCTCTCTCCATTCCATTACTTCCTATTCCTTATTCTGCTCTTCTTTAAAAACGCACCTACTTCAGTCGTCTGATTGAACTTTACTAGCTGATTTTGATCACCCACATACACTGCCTATCTTATATATGTTAATTGTTCTCTGCAAATTGTTCTTTGCAAATTGTTCCCTGTTACTGGTTGATTCTGAATTTCAATTTACATTGCTTTTATGCAATTGTTCTTTGTAAATCATTCTCTGTTACTGGTTGACTCTGAACTTCAATATACATCGCTTATTTTATTGAACTACTTATAAGCATGTACAACATGTATAGAGACAAAGACACCCGAGCACGGACCATTTGCACAACAAATGCTGCCCGGTTGGCCAAAAGCTTCTTGAAGGATGATCTCTACAGATGTCTTCATGTTTTTGCCCCATCAGAAGTTTATACAGCTACAATGGTTACAGTTGATGCATTTTCTAAGATGGCCGACTTTAGGCTTCTCAGACAAATTCTGTCCGCAAGTAAAATGAGCCTTCTGTTTTGTCTAAGATTTTCCAGTAACACAATCTTCCGAAAACCATTTCTGACAGGGGGTCGCAATACACCTTGAGATTCTGGAGAACTCTATGTGCTACACTGGGCATCAAACAGGCCATACCCTCTGGATGTCATTTTCAGAGCAACAGACTGACAGAACAAGTCAATCAAAACTTAGGGCAGCGGTATTCAAACTGTGGGGCATGTCCCCCTTGGGCGGCCGCAGCTTCATGTCCAGGGGGTTGCACACCAATAGTTCGAATTTTTTTAAAAAAAAATGTTTTTTATAATGCGATTGTTTTTGTGTCTAGAATCTAGACTGAGGTCTGGATTATAGATTTAAAAAATCTGGTCTTCAGCATGCAAAGAATATCATGTGTAATAATACCATTTACTTGCATACGGCTATCATTACTCATGATATTCATTGCATGCTGAAGACAAGATTTAGCATATAGTATAATGGCAACAACATACAGTATTGTAGCTCTCTACACTATTGGGCATTGGATCTTGCATGTTCTGTCAAACCATGACATTAAGGTTGGAACTGCATCAACGCTGTGCAACATGGATCCTCCCTAATATGCCTTTCAAGTTGCTGATTGTCAGCTAGCAACATTATCTAAAGTTAAAACATCGGTTATGGTACTGGACTCAGAACTTTCAATGAAAGAGCATGTCAACAATCTTGTATCCCACTGCTCTTATTGCATCAAGCAACTGGTGCAAATCAGGCCCTTCTTGGATACAACAGATATTGCTCTACTAGCTTGTGCGATAATTGGCTCTCGTCTGGATTAGTGCACTAGCCGTTTGCTGGGCATTGGCAAGGGAGAGTTCAGACGTCTGCAGGTGGTCAAAAGCAATGTGGTTCGAGCAGTTACTGGCCTTCGTAGAACGGATCATGTTTCTGCAGAAAGAAGGTCACTCCATTGGCTTCCTGTTCAATAACAGATCCTATTCAGCACCCTGTGCATCACTCATGATATGATATGATAGTTTATTTACATGCATGCCTCTGTGGGAAAGGTCCCTTGTATCGGACAAAACAGCTAACATGGCTTATGTGAGCACTACAGTCTAACAGTACTGGACTATTAGAAGTGCCTGCAGCCAAGTTATCACAAGTGGAGAATGGATGCCTCTCTGCAGCAGCTCCTCAGCTATGGCATGCCCTGCCTCCAGATCTCAGATTATGCAGTACCATATCATCCTTTAGATGCAGATTGAAGACCCTTCTGTTTGAGTTATTCTGTTGGATCCCTGTGCTGATTCAATATTTCTAATAGTTTCCACTGTTTTTGTTGTCTGTCTTGTCCCTGTGCTTCTATGCCTAGGGGCAACGTTCCAGCATGGTACAAGTAAATTAAATACATAATTTAGTTAATTGTGTTATTTAAAATGTAGACGATTTGAGGAGCACCATTAAAATAGGACGATTGCTGTGCAAGCTATGGGATTTGCATCCATAATAGGTCTTTCTACAGGATACCAACCTTCGTATGCTTGATCAAACATATTTAGGGCTTGCTGTCGTCTGCGTTCTTTTTTTTTAATTCTTGGGCTGACATTTTTTCAAAGCTCTAAACAAATGTGAAATCTGCTTTTATCCATTTTTTGTCACAAAAATTCAAAATAAAATAAAGCTCTAGCAAAGCAATTGTTGGCTCATTTATAGCTATTAGATAGTTTACCAACCATTGCCATGCATATGCTCAAGTACTCATACGATTCGCCAGCTGTCGCCATGTTATGGACAGATACCACTGTTAAGGTAGTACCTGCCAAGGCCTATCTCCAGTACACAAAAAAAAACTGTGGGCTTTATCACTACATGTTTATTCATGTCAGCTTAGATTCGTAAAGACTGCATGTTAGGGTGTTGTAAAGGAAAGAGAGACAATTATTAAATTATTCATTCAGTTCAAATATTTGTGAGTTTTATATTGTACCTTTATGTCACCAGCAGGCACTTCAGAATGTTGTTTTATATATAGGTGATTTATAAGGAGCCATATAGTCAGTGCTTAATTTGTGCTGGTGTTTGGCGGTAGCCAACACCAGAACTTTATTTTGGGCACCGGAACTCATTGGGCCAGCTGGCCCACATGTAATTGCATTGTTTTCTTTGTTGGAACGTTTCAGTTTGCAAATGCATCAAGCATCATAAATCATTCAGAGAGCTTGCAGGGCCTGGCCGGGCCTGGGAGCACAACAACAACGAACAGCCAATGAAAACCAACATTCTGTTGTTACTATACAGAATGTATCAAATACTGCATAATAACACAGAATGTACAAGTTTTCATTGGCTTTTGTTGTGAGCAACTGAAATGACATGGTGACGTGGGGTGGGGGGTGGGGTCACGTGGGTCTGTTGGAGGCAGCCCGTCGCCACCTTCACTTCTTGTTACGGCATGATTGCAGACTAGTCGACTCGTGACAGCAGACTCAGAGCCCCCTCCCTGCCTTCACGTGCGGTCCCATGCGCATTGATTTGAGGCCTAGCTAGCAACTGCTTGAAGTGAAGCCTTGTGATGGTCTGTGTGGCCTAATAGGTCTGTGTGGCCTTATTTCTTTGGGGCAGCCTGGCCCAGGCCCTGCTTCAGTGCGCCCTTGCTGGCTGGGACTGTCCCCCTGCCCCCACCTCCCCTCCCCACTTTGACCGCAGTCACGGTGGTGCGTTCGCCGCTGCCCGCCGCAGGCCAGGGTGGCCCAAGTTGGCAGCAGGCCGCGAGGTGGCCTTGCTTGCCAAATGCGTGGCGTGCGGCCTACTCACTGCCTAGGCTAGTGCCTGCCTAGTCATTTTTATTGCGGCGGCTGCCGTGCATATTGGCCCGCCGCCGCAATAATAATGTACATGTTGCGAACTTGCGCCCCTCACCCCTCTGTGACTTTCCCCCCTGCCCCGCCCCACCTCCCCACTTTTACCGCAGTCACTGGTGCGTGCGCGGCCGCCCACTGCCGGCCAGGATGGCCCAAGTTGGCAGCAGACCACGAGGTGGCCTTGCTTGCCTAATGCATGGCGTGCTGCCTACTCACTGCCTAGGCTAGTGCCTAGTGCCTGCCTAGTCCTTATTATTGCAGCGGCCACCGTGCATATTAGCCCACCGACGCAATAATAATGTACAAGATTGCAAACTTGCACCACTCTACCCCCTGTGACTGAGATAAGGAAACTTAAGAAGAAGCCTATTATGGTGATGAAAGAGCTAGCTAGAAGGACCCATGAAAGAAGAAAGACACTCGAATGAACAGCAGACAATTGTCTAGAGACTGTTTTGCAGAGAACAGGGCCGAGCGAAAACTAGTCACACACCTGTGTCTTTGCAGTTGTGTTTAATGCGCCCCCCTTCCCTCTCCTTAGGAGCTCATTAGGAGTCTGGTGGTGACAGTTAAATCATGCAGTATTTTTCAATACCTAGGGAGGCTCAACACCAGACACTCAATAGGCTCATGAAAAGGAACTCCATCGAGCTACCACACATAATAAAAGAATACTAATAATCACAGCACGTTTTGATATGGCACTTCCCCACGTGTTCCACCAGCTCCTAATGCTTTAAGAATAGGCGCTGTTATTGCATAATTGGTGATTTAAGCAACAACATAAAGATGGTACTCAACCCTGCTTTGTATGCCGAGGCGTAGACTAGCGCTGTGAAGTCTAAAGGACAGTGCTTAAACATTACGCGATAGTGGGTAGTGCTTTGGGAGCAGATACACAGTTCACTGATGTGCGCATTAAGCAGCTCAGAATGTGCACATGAAACTGTCCCAACATGTGCTGGTGTGACAATCATTGAAACATGCAGGTGTGCAAGATCAGTGAATGCTCCTAAAGTCTCCAGTAATGCTAATTGTCCTCAGTTTCATGTGTTATGTTTGGAATTGTGTCCTGAAACGAAGGAAAGGGGTGTCATTCTTCTGTTTTATGTTCTTGCTTTTTCCGATTACAAATTGATGTATTTTTTCAGGGCGGGGAGGAGCATGTCTACAATGCTTCAATATGTAAGGGACGCCTTGACGGTTGCTCGGGTTTATTCACTTGGGGTATGTTTGAATAGAGTTGGGTTGCTTCCCTCAGCACATTACTTGCAAATTCTGTTCTTTGACTGATACCATGATCTATGTAGTGGAGGCGTTGTCCTGCGAACGCGGTCATTTGAATGCTATGCTGTTCTTGTCTGCATCACCTGCGCTCAACATATTTTTAGCTCGGCTTGCTCACAGGCAGTTCTGTTTCTCTCAGAGGTGTATGTGCTTCAGTCAGTTGGACATATATAGTGTAAATTGAATTATGTAAAGTGGTTTGCTTCCAAGAAATTTTAAGTATTATTTAAGCACATGGAATTGCAAAACCTTAACTAAACCTGGGAAGATGTGTTCATTTGCTTAAATTGTCCACATCCCGGTTTCACTTTCA
Organism: Ambystoma mexicanum; assembly: GCF_040938575.1. Classification (NCBI taxonomy): domain Eukaryota; kingdom Metazoa; phylum Chordata; class Amphibia; order Caudata; family Ambystomatidae; genus Ambystoma; species Ambystoma mexicanum. The sequence continues at coordinate 373,148,495 of NC_090928.1, read as the reverse complement.
TCTAAAGTGTGTGATCCTGAGCAAATCATTTAATCACAATTGTCTTATCTGCTGATCCATAAGTGATTTACTTCATAGCTTATGTTTATACATCATGTTATTATAAAAACAAATACTATGTAGTTGTCTAAAAGTGCAATTTAGATATTTTGCACCAAAGTTACTTGGCTTACTCGTGGCAACTTATTCTAAAGTCACTTCGATGGTGCCTCCAAGTATCAAATGAGGTTTGCATGTATTTTGCTTAACAAGGTCTAGCACTGAGTCGTCACGGGCCGCCCGGCACCCACTCTGTGGGCGGCCCCCGCCGGCCCCGGGACCGGCATTAGGGGGCCAATATTTTTTGGGCACTGGCACTTATTTTTTTACAAATTAAGCACTGCATATAGTGACACACGTTCATTTCATAGCACAGGGTACGTGCTCTCTGGATGTTGTAAGGAACTCATAGTGGCAACAGTAAAGACAGAAACAGGTGAGCACAGTTCAAGGGTGTTTATTAAACTGTATGCAGGGATCAAGGGGTGAGAAAAATGTCTCATTTAAACTTAAAGCTAAGACGGGAGCAAGCTACAACCATCAAATAATAAGGCAGTCCTAGTAGTGTCTTGTCAAATAAAAAGGGCCTATATTAAAAAAAAACTATTGCCAATCCTTAACACTAAGTTACAAAAAGAGTGAGGGATAATGTTCACCAGTAAAGAAAGAAGTGTTCTCAAAATGATAAGTCAGGATGGTATGGCTGGGTCTCCCTTGCCCACGTTTCAAGCACGGGACAAGGCAGAACTCCTGAGCACAGCACACTCCTGCGCCTCTCCAGCACGAGGCTCACAATTCCAGTTCAACGATACCAGAACCTTGAGGGGCTAAGTCTCTTTCCTCAAAGTCTCTTGCCATAGAAGTCCTGCTGGTTCAAAATAACAAAAAAACAAACAAATGTTCTTCCTGTGGTCTTGCCCTTAGGATCTCCCTCGGCCGGGCTTGTATCCTCCTTGCAAAATGGGCCTCCCTCTGTCGGAGTCACTACGGCATTTCTTTAACACAGTTCAGGAATTTCTAACACAGTTAATGATTTGCTAAATTTCACCAGAAAACGTGGGTTCCCTTCTCTTAGCTTTCTTTCGGCATCCCTCTGTCGGGTTCACACTTGCCTTATTTCACAGTTCACAATCTTATCAGAAAGCAGGGTTCCCTTCCACTACCTTTCTCTCGGCCGTGGGTCAGAGACTTTCGATTGTGCAAAGGATTTCATGTGACCTTTGTGGGACCACTCTGACATCTCACATCACCCTTTCCTAGGGCCTTCTGGTACTTGCAGTTTTTAACACAAAAGGGGCCAGGGAGAGTCCTTTGAATTAGCACTTTTGCAGTGTCTGACAACTCTGCAGCTGGCCCTTCACTAGGCTTTCACAAAAGTTCAAACACACACAACTTCTTTGTTTCAATTTCCTGCATTCATCTAATGTTGTCACTTGCAACCTTGGGCTCAACACACATCGGTTTTCTATCAGCTACCTCTGACTCACCAGCTGTGTTGAACCCATTGACTTGTCTTGTCTCTGGAGTCAAGGACGGTGCCATTGTAGCCAGCATGCCTCCCCGCCTGTGCTATCAACGTGGGAGGCCGCTGTGCACCGTTTGCATCTGTTCCTCCACTCACCAGCTGTAACTACTGGTATTATGATTTTCCTCTCAGAGGCTTTGCAGTTCTGATTTGAAAAGGGCAAGGGCAATTACCCCTTTGTCATCCCTCCAAGTCTCGCCGCCTTTCATCTCCATTTGAACTGCCGGTCTGGTACATCTGTGTCCTTGTGCGTTCGGCCTTGCTCATAGTGTGCTCTTGTGCGCCGCCTTTTATCCCTGTGGGGAAGGTAAAGGGCCGCAGGTGTGTGTTATTGTCAGTTGCCTGACTGTGCCTTACCCGTGTGTTGACACATGTCAGGTAAATGGCTCTGGTGTTAGTCCATTGTCAGTTACGGTGTAAGAAAATGTTTGTGTCGGAACAGGGGAGGTAGAGCTTCTAAATTTCCTACAGGTTAGGACAGCGTAAAAATGGTGTTACAAGGAAGGAATACCACGTCTCGCTGGTCGTTGCCCACTTCTACTTCTGAAAGATCCTTCATCCAGGTGATCCTCCCCCACTGGTCTACACCTAGGAACTGGATCCAATAGCGATGGCCATATCCTGGCCAGCTGGATGACAGATCTCCGGGGACTAGCGGGTGAGACACCTTCAGTTTTATCACAATGTCATATGTCCACAATAGGTTTAGTGGGATGTTTTCCATTGGAAATCAGGGAGCACTGCGGACCACAAATAGGTGCAACTTGAATTTTTCCAACAGAGATTTCTTTCCAACATTAGAATGCTAGGTGCTTGACAGTGCAAAGGTAAGTGTGCAGATACTGAAAGAGTACCGTCATTGAAGGTCCAAAACAAGTGATCCTAAATAAGGAAACATCCACCCTGACCCCTGCAAATAGATTTGTACACGTTGCTTCTTCTTTCCTTCTACTGCCTCACACAATGAACCTTGATATAGAAAGACGTGTTAATATGCTGTGCAGGTTAAGGATGTGAGGTAAGAGTGGTAAACAGGGTTAATTTTTGTTAAAAAGTCTGCTCTAAAATGCAGCATTTTAACCCATTATTATAAATAGATTCCTGGGGTAGATGTCCCCTGACCCCACCTTAATTGGTTCAGGCTCCCATTCTATGCTCGGTTGCTATGGAATATCTGAGTAAAATATGTATGCCCTTCTACAAAATTCACCAGTCGCCGCTGGCACTAGGTCTGTGCTGGGAGCAGGGTGGGTTGAGCCCATGGGACTGTAGTGGGTTCAGGATGGGGGAGTCATGGGATAGTGATGGGAGGAGGATGGGGAGAGCCCAGGATCTGTAGTAGGGTGGGGAGAGCCAAGGGACTGGGCTAGGAGTGGGATGAGGTACTCCAGAGACTGTGATGGGAGCAGGTGGGGGAGCCCAGGGATGATATTGGGGCAGGGTGTGGTAAGAGCGCGTGGCAGTTGATAGCCTTTTGGACTTACTGTCCATTTGGCATTTTTTTTCGGTGGTCCCAGCCTGGCCACATTTTGCTCAGAGGGGCCCAGGCCAAAAAAGTATGAAGACCACTGCCTTAGAGAAATACCTGGGTTGCGTAACATCTGCAGCACTTGACAATTGTGTCTCCCTACTACCAACTGCAGAGTTCTCCTACAATAATTTCTTACATTCATCTATAAATATGAGTCTCTTCTACTGTGCATATAGGTGCCGTCCACGTACATTTCCTCTATTAACCGCTAGATCCACAAATATATCTTCCTTGGATGTTATGCTCATGCAACTGAAGACAACTCAAAAACAAGCCCTAGTTAATCTTGAGAAGGAACCAATCATAACCAAGATGTTTGCTGACAGAAAGAGGCAGGAGGCCGTTCAGAAGGGTGATTTTTTTCTGGTTTGCTGCAAACCATTCACCATTGTATATCGCTCCGTCTAAACTATCGCCAACATATATTGATCCCTTTTGAGTAACAGAGATCATCAATCCAGAGACCTTCAGCCTACAGTTGCCTGTCACTTGGAAACGTATCCATTCAGTATTCCACACATCTCTTCTAAAACTCCACTTAATGAGCCTCTTCCTGCAAAGAAGGCACCTCCACCCCTTGTAGGTTGCGACACCCTGGTCCTCCCAAACTAGGTGCCTGATATCCAGGTGTCCGTCATGTTGGAATTGGCAATATGACGTGTTTGACAACATACAGTGTGCAGCGCCACCTTGGGATGGGACCACAAAGCCGCCAGCATTGCCATAGGGACCAGTGTGATGCTGTGTCCATGACAATATGTCCTTTGCCAGATCTGCGACTCCCATTACTGCAGAGGTATGCCCCAGTATCTCATAGACTGGAAAGGATACTCCCCTTGAGAAAGAACATAGGAACCACCCAGTCAAGTACATGAACCCAGAATGATGTGCAGATTCCCCCACCTTCATGCATGGAAGCGCGGTGGAACCGTCCTTGGCAAGGGGCATGCTGTCACGAACTCAGCATCACGCTGGACCATAGTATGCTGGTCCCTATGCCAATGCTGGCAGTGTCACCTTGTTACCACCGACATCCAGCCTCCATAATTCCTTCTGCTCTTCTCCATCTGCTTACAGCATGATGTTTCTGGAAACCTGTATCTGAGAGATGTTTTCCATTTGATTTTTAATCTCTGGGTTTGGCCTCCATGGTGTCCACCTTCCTGCCTGTCACCATTCAGGCGGATGGAGGGGCTACTAGGGAGGACAGACCTTATCTCCCCACCTCCCTATCCTGCTTTCACACTCTGATAATAACTGTCGCTGAAAGTGGAAGAACCTGACTCGCTGCATCCTGAGCAACAATGCTCCCCAGCAGACACACTGTCTTGACCCGTTTCAAAGGCCAATCCAAATGTCTGGAAGCTATGGACCCACCCGTCTCAAATACAGCTTAACCCCACGGACTAATCGTTTGGACCCGAATTGCCTGCCAACTCAGGCTGTTGGGAGCCTTCGACATAACCCGTCGCGTGTGCCGACTTGATCCACACAAAGCCGTGTCTCAAAGCAGGGTCAATGCATACTCTCCACTGGAACAATATGACTGAACCTTGTCGACAGCGGCTCAGCAGCATAAAAGCAGCAAAAAATCTGGCTTGCCAAATCCAAGCACCCAAGACAAGAACTTAAGGTGTTTGGATTGGTCATGTCTCTCTGGTCCACATTAAGAGGCCCTAATGACTTATAAAACCCGGCTCACAGTATTGTGGGATCGCTATTGAATTGCGTGCGCTATTTACCACTCGAGAGTCCTAAATGAAAAGTCGGCAGCAAGTTTTTTCCTGCCCTCAAGCTTCCCACAAAGCTTTTATCAAGTAAGCAGAAAAAAGGGTGGTTCGGGCGGATATCTTGCGCTCACACCATACACTTGTGCTTAAGTAACAAAAAAAAGTATTATTTTACAAGTCCAAAATCCTTATTCATAGATTCATTCCAAGTCAATTCAAAGAGTCAATTGGCATAATGTTTCTCAAAAATGAGTGGTTTTTAATTCTTCATGCAAAAAACACAGCCGACACGTGTTTCGACTTCTGGTCGTTCTCAAGGCTGTACCAAATTTCACATTCATTTAGTGTATACATTTTGTATAAGTATTTAAAAAACCATACCATATAGTGTCACATGTCAGGTCAGGATGATGGGAAAATCACGCCATATTCAAGAAATTAAATTCCAGTTTCAAAGAAAAAAACGTAAATTGAAACCATAAATTAGTGTCTCAATCCAAAACTTTTTGATCCATAAAAAAAAGACAGTTTTTCTATGTTCCACAATAGGGCCTACGAATATATATACTACGGAATTAAACAAAGTCAAAATGTGGTCAAATAGACTTCATTATATAAACTTCATGCATGGTTAACTACCTCTATATTTACATTTTAAGCCCACACACCTTGTGAAACCATTCCAACACAACCAGAATGTAAGTTACCAATTAAAGATTATGAGTGTCTTTAAGATGTCTTATTGGTGCTCTATTAAACAAAATGTTTATTGAAAATTATGGGATTTGTGCTTACCCCATATACACTTCCTATATCTTTTTGATTTTAGATCTCAATGCCAGTCGATCTCACTTTAAAATTTGTTTCAATCCTGTATAGAAAAACCCTAGTTTGTTATATATTGTTATGCAGAATATCTGGTGCCCCATAAGTTGAAAACATGAATGATTAAAAAGCTCACCCACCGATAGGGATGAGTATATTGGATCAGAAATTGGGTGAGTATTGTAAGCTCCCGTAATCTTATAATTGTGGGTTTTAAGCTCCAAAGTTCAAAAAACACCTACAAAATAATAATGTTGATTTAGAAAAAATGTTTATGAATTGTATCAATCAAAGATAATATATAGCATGTTCATCTTTTTCTAATAACAAAGATTCCCCATCTCCATTAAGCCTTTTGTTAAATCCAATTATCAAAAACCTTTTTCTTTTAGTTTCCAATTATTAGATGGAGACACAGTAAGCAAACCCTGTCCCTTTGAGTTTTAGCATGGGTATGCACTTACCATTTACCAGGCTCTAATCTTGAAAATGCTCAAAAGGAGTCCCACGAGTCTGTACTTCCTTATAGAAGCGCCAGAAAATCGGTTGAAATTGCTGCCCGCATCGCGGTGACGTCACGCGTACGCGCACGCGATGATGTCACACGCGTGTATTCGCAATGACGTCACGCGTACGCGCATGCGACGTCATGCACGCATCCATTGTAAACAAAAAACTATGCTTTAAACGTCATTGTATGCCGTTTATAACTTGTTAATCACAAATTTCTATTGGTTGTCTATTGTCTCATAGCACAAATATAATAACCTTATTTCAAACATATCCATGCACATTATGCATTTCACTCATTTTTTCCTCCTTATTCAGGTGTTCCTCCTTTCTCATGACTGAATATAAATGTGATATTGTTATTTTAAGTAGGGTCGTGTAGTCCTAGACATTTCTCTCAGGTGTTCTACCTTGAATGTGACTTAATATATATTATGTAGATCAATGTATCAAAGTTACGTTCTACAATAATACCCTTTTATATTGTTGTACATATATGGATTGATGCAATACCCTTCAAATGTAGCACGAAACCTAATATATGACCTAATATGGCTTAATATATATTATATAGATCAATGTATCAAAATCACATTCTACAATAATGCCTTTTTATATTGTTGTACATATATGGATTGATGCAATACCCCTCAAATGTAGCACAAAACCAATATTTTTGGGTGCATTACTATATTTTATCTCTGAACAGGGTTATGATGTAGCGCCCCCATATGTCGTCTTTTAATAGATTTTAAATAAAAGTTGACATAAAGTTATTATATCTCACTTCATTCAGGTAGGGCTAGAATGGCCTCACAAGTGATATTTATGTCGATCCTTGCCAGAAAATACTATTGATCTTAAAAATATTTCACAAAAATGCATGCATCTCATGGTCCTGATTAAGTCCAACTATGGTACTTTTTAAATAACAAATTAGTTTGCATTCCTGTTTCCTAAATGTAAGCCTAAGGTTACCACCTCGTTTCCCCAACCTAATTTGCATAAGTCCAATAAATCTTAAATCTTCTTGATTCTCAAGCTGATGTTGTTGCTGCCAATGTATGGCCAATGGTGACTTTGGGTCAACATTCCTTATACTGGCCATATGGTCCCTTATTCGAAATCTCAATTGCCGTATAGTGCTACCAATGTACAGCTTGCCATATTCACAAATAATAGCATAAACAACATAACACGTTTTACAGTTTATGAACTCATTAATCTCAATTGTCATTCCATTAGCATCAGTAAAAGAATCGCAGTTGGCATGGGCATATTTGCACTGGTTGCAGTTACCACATTTAAAAAATCCCTTTTTTCCTTTTAACCAAGTCTCTTTAGTATTGTCTTCTTTAACATTCAGAAAAGAAGGACTCAATTTTTGTTTAATAGTATTTTCTCTCTTAAAAGTGAACTTTGGTTTCTCAGTCAAGAAAGGAAGCAGGTCCTTATCTAATCTTCGAATGTCCCAGTATGTGGACACCATTTTGTAGAGTAAAGAGGAATCCTGTGAGAACTGTGTTATTATAGAAATATGATCCTTCCCTGTTCTTTCTTTCGCATGGTCAGATAAAAGTTCTGCTTGACTGCACTCATTGTACTTATCCGCCGCTTTCTTTATGCATCTAAGATTGTACCCTCTCTTTTTGAATCTATCTATAAGCAGATCGGACTCCTTGCAATAGTCCACATCTAAGCTGCAGTTTCTTCTGGCTCGATAAAATTCTCCAGCTGGGATGTTGTCTATTGAAACCAAATCATACCGTAAGCCAACAGAGGTTAACTCTGTACTTTATGCACAGAGCAGTCACCAAAGATCTACAATAGACAACATCCCAGCTGGGGAATTTTATCGAGCCAGAAGAAACTGCAGCTTAGATGTGGACTATTTCAAGGAGTCCGATCTGCTTGTAGATAGATTAAAAAAGAGAGGGTACAATCTTAGATGCATAAAGAAAGCGGCGGATAAGTACAATGAGTGCAGTCAAGCAGAACTTTTATCTGACCATGCGAAAGAAAGAACAGGGAAGGATCATATTTCTATAATAACACAGTTCTCACAGGATTCCTCTTTACTCTACAAAATGGTGTCCACATACTGGGACATTCGAAGATTAGATAAGGACCTGCTTCCTTTCTTGACTGAGAAACCAAAGTTCACTTTTACGAGAGCAAATACTATTAAACAAAAATTGAGTCCTTCTTTTCTGAATGTTAAAGAAGACAATACTAAAGAGACTTGGTTAAAAGGAAAAAAGGGATTTTTTAAATGTGGTAACTGCAACCAGTGCAAATATGCCCATGCCAACTGCCATTTTTTACTGATGCTAATGGAATGACAATTGAGATTAATGAGTTCATAAACTGTAAAACGTGTTATGTTGTTTATGCTATTATTTGGAAATGTGGCAAGCTGTACATTGGTAGCACTATACGGCAATTGAGAATTCGAATAAGGGAACATCTGGCCAGTTTAAAGAATGTTGACCCGAAGTCACCATTGCCCATACATTGCTTGATAATCAAGAAGATTTAAGATTTATTGGACTTATGCAAATTAGGTTGGGGAAACGAGGTGGTAACCTTAGGCTTACACTTAGGAAACAGGAATGCAAGCTAATTTGTTATTTAAAAAGTACCATAGTTGGACTTAATCAGGACCATGAGATGCATGCATTTTTGTGAAATATTTCTAAGATCAATAGTATTTTCTGGCAAGGATCGACATAATTATCACTTGTGAGGCCATTCTAGCCCTACCTGAATGAAGTGAGATATAATAACTTTATGTCTAATTTTATTTAAAATCTAGTAAAAGACGACCTATGGGGGCGCAACATCACAACTCTGTTCAGAGATAAAATATAGTAATGCACCCAAAAATATTGGTTTTGTGCTACATTTGAGGGGTATTGCATCAATCCATAGCTGTACAACAATATAAAAAGGCATTATTGTAGAATGTGATTTTGATACATTGATCTATATAATATATATTAAGCCATATTAGGTCATATATTAGGTTTCGTGCTACATTTGAGGGGTATTGCATCAATCCATATATGTACAACAATATAAAAGGTATTATTGTAGAACGTAACTTTGATACATTGATCTATATAATATATATTAAGTTACATTCAAGGTAGAACACCTGAGAGAAATGTCTAAGACTACACGACCCTACTTAAAATAACAATATCACATTTATATTCAGTCATAAGAAAGGAGGAACACCTGAATAAGGAGGAAAACCCGAGTGAAATGCATAATGTGCATGGATATATTTGAAATAAGGTTATTATAATTGTGCTATGAGACAATAGACAACCAATAGAAATGTGTGATTAACAAGTTATAAACGGCATATAATGACGTTTAAAGCATAGTTTTTTGTTTACAACGGATGCGCGCGTGACGTCGTCGCATGCGCGTGACATCATTGCGAATACGCGCATGTGACGTCATCGCGTGCGTGTACGCGTGACGTCACCCCGATGCGGGCCACAATTTCGACCGATTTTCTGCCGCTTCTATAAGGAAGTACAGACTCGTGGAACTCCCTTTTGAGCATTTTCAAGATTAGAGCCTGGGATCTAGCCCATTAAATGGTAAGTGCATACCCATGCTAAAACTCAAGGGACAGGGTTTGCTTACTGTGTCTCCATCTAATAATTGGAAACTAAAAGAAAAAGGTTTTTGATAATTGGATTTAACAACAGGCTTAATGGAGATGGGGAATCTTTGTTATTAGAAAAAGATGAACATGCTATATATAATCTTTGATTGATACAATTCATAAACATTTTTACTAAGTCAAGATTATTATTTTGTAGGTGTTTTTGAACTTTGGAGCTTAAAACCCACAATTATAAGATTACGGGAGCTTACAATACTCACCCAATTTCTGATCCAATATACTCATCCCTACAGGTGGGTGAGCTTTTTAATCATTCATGTTTCCAACCAATGGGAAACCAGATATTCTGCATAACAATATATAACAAACTAGGGTTTTTCTATACAGGATTGAAACAAATTTTAAAGTGAGATCGACTGGCATTGAGATCTAAAATCAAAAAGATATAGGAAGTGTATATGGGGTAAGCACAAATCCCATAATTTTCAGTAAACTTTTTGTTTAATAGAGCACCAATAAGATATCCTAAAGACACTCATAATCTATAATTGGTAACTCACATTCTGGTTGTGTTGGAATGGTTTCACAAGGTGTGTGGGCTTAAAATTTAAATATAGAGGTAATTAACCAAGCATGTAGTTTATATAATGAAGTCTATTTGACCATATTTTGACTTTGATTAATTCCGTAGTATATATATTAGTAGGCCCTATTGTGTAACATAGAAAAACTATCTTTTTTTTTATGGATCAAAAAGTTTTGGATTGAGACACTAATATATGGTTTCAATTTACGTTTTTTTCTTTGAAACTGGAATTTAATTTCTTGAATATGGCGTGATTTTCCCATCATCCTAACCTGACATGTGACACTATATGGTATGGTTTTTTAAATACTTCTACAAAATGTATAGACTTATAAAACCCCACTCTTACCATTTTCAAAACACTTTCAAGAGCTCTTGATATTTGGTGCCTGCACCCTTGTCTTAACCCTAATGCACCCTTCACTCTCAAAATCTGCATTCTCTGTTTCCTTTGCAGAGGTGGATTCTTTCTGTTTTTTTAATTAATTGTGTACATTGCTAGTTTTTATTAAATGTCCTATTTTTCTAGAACCTTGGTTGCATATTCTTTTATTTAGTACAACTCTTATTAAATGTCCTATTTTTCTAGAACCTTGGTTGCTTTTTTTATTTTAGTACAACTCTACTTCTGCTATTTGTTTGTTTTGCATCTGTACTGGCTCACCTCCTCCCAGAAAGTATATCCTGCCCTCTGCCCACGTTACGAAAGGAGGCAAAGGAGGTATAACTGTCGGACTGTGAGCGTTTCACCTTCATGTTTGGGATCACTGCTGCTTTAGTAGTAGTGTGGGCCCGAGTAGGAGCTTTAGTCACTACTCCTCCCTGTACTCCTACAGAGCAGTAGTTATTTCGTCACACTGGAAGTGTGCAAGCAACTCCTGGAGACTGTCCCCTTCGCCCCCTCTTCCAGTTTATAATATTTTAATTGTCACTGGGATTGCGTGTCCACCCGAGAGTGTGTGCAGGACGGGCTTGGCGGCCACTGGCAGTGAGATTGATAAAACTCCTTGGCACCATGGGTGACGGGACATGATGGTAGTGGGTATGAAGCAGTTCATTAGCATATGAGACCACATGTGGTCATTTGGAGTTGTGATAGCTGTTGTTGGGCATTAGGTTCTTGTGCCGCTCCACGTGCATCTTACCTCTTGTGACTATTGCCCCCTTACCCTTGTGGGCCTTCTGTGTATGACAGTGCCTTCCATGTCCTATTCCCTATGGAGTCCCTTCTCTCTTTCACTTGTGCCTTCTGCCATGTGCAATTCCCGTTAGTAACAATTTCCTGTGATACATCCAATGTACCCTGTCTTTCCCATGCCTCTTGTCTCTCCTTCTTACCTTTGCACCTCATCCGATGCACCTTTCCTCCTGGGCCTCTCCTGATCACCCGCCACATATGCCTCCTATCTGCGCTATACCAAATGTAGCCTTCGCCCTGGTCTTCTCCTACTGTGCTAGTTCACTGTGTGCCTTTCCCTGTGAACCTTAAGTTCATTCCCTCTGCACACCTTCTCCCTGGGCCCATGATGCAGGTAAGCATTTTACTTTTTCTGTGAATGTTTAACAGTGCTGTTTAGCTTCTAGCTTTTCGGCAATGCCATTTAGGAATTAAATAAACAGCAGACCACAAAGCCCTAACTGCAGAACCCTGTCTACATTTCTCAGATTAATTTAACCAGATGAACTCCATTCACTGCAGCCCTGTCAATGTACTCACCATAGCCTAACAGTTTTTCGTCTATTTCCTTTTATTTGTTGGAGTGCTGCTTCACAAAAGAATAATAAGGTCCTCATTGCGAGTTGGACAGTGCGGTAGAAATACAGTGGTAATACCAATACCGCTGCATGACTGCACCGCCCAACTATGAGTTGGGTGGAAAGTTGGAGAATTTACCTCCAGCTCTGAGCTGCAGTAAATCCACTGACTTTCTGCCTATTTTCAACTCAATTACCACAGCGGAATTACTGCTCTAATAATTGCACCAAAAATGCCCCATTGAGTGCAATGGACTCCAGAAAAATGGGGACTTACACCAACACTGCCACTTGTAATCCGACAGTAATGCCGCTGGACCAAGTGGCAGTAACGGTAATTGCCTTTGGCGATATTTCTGAAGATTTACCGCCGGGATAACTCTCAACTCGTAATGACCCCCTATGGTGCTGAACCAAAACAGAGCATACAACCAGGAGCTGCACTAGCTACCGCTTCAAGCATGCATCATGTCCACGACAGTCTGCTTACCGTCTGCATCGCCCACGAGCAGTCAAGCCCCACTCAACCTTGGTTGAGAAACTTGCCACCTCGGGAGGCCAGCATGCTACCACAAGTTGCAACATCGCCAGGCTGGAAACTAAGAACTGTAAGAGGGAATAAAACAGGAAATAGGGCTCTTCCTTCTATGCACCCTGTCTCTGGAGCAAGTTGCCACTTTAAATAGGGCTAGCCCATCCTTCCTTCACTTTTAAGAGGTAACTAAGGACCCCACACTTCAAATCACATATCCCCAATCACTGATCTCTAAACTCGGCTCTAATTCTCCTTCTGGAGGTTCTACCCTCCCCTGGTCCCCAGTTTGACTCTGCTCCTCTGCTATCACCAGCCCATTACATGTAACTCCTGTGTCAGCCCTCTACATACAATGCTCCATTGCGTCACAGCTAGACTTGGGCTTTATAAATTACATACATACATACATATATACACGCATAGAAACAGAAAATTTGTGAAAAGCGTTATCAAAAAGCCAGGTTTACAAAAGCTGATGAAAACGGGAAAGGATGTCTGTATCACAGTATTGCATTGAAAGAGACGAAAGACTTTCAAAGAGTGGAATATACGAATCAGAGTGGTCTACCACACTCTGGGCCTCATAAGAAGTTGGGCGGTAGCCTTTAAATGCGGCAGTAATGCTGTTACTGCTGCATTTACTGCTCCGCCCAATCTATAGATTGATTGATAGATTTCCTCTATCTGCCATGTGCAATTTATTTCTGTAACATAAGCTTTGAACTTCCTTGTAACTTCTGCGCCCTGTTACCCTCGGGTCTGGTGCGCAATACAAATAAATAAACAAACAAACAAATAAACAAACAATCTCGAGTCTGTGGCCTGTTTACCCCCAGCTAACAGCAACGAATGTGCATAACATAAAGTGAAGTTTCAGGTCAATGCTCGCACTTTTATCCATAAAATAGGCTGGATTGGGTTGAACTTTCCTGATAGTTGGTTATTGCAGTAATATCAGTGAACATTTTGAACCGTATGTCGCTGTATAAGGACATTTCACCAGTAAGAGCTGCTGCATATACGGCACTAAACCCTTGGTTTGCACTGCTGTCTGTGCACACTTAAACCCTGCTGAATAACAGAAGTACTGCATTATTGTAAAAAAGTGAGTTTTTCAAAGAAGTGCTCTTTCTGCATTTGAGCCGGATGCACAGGAAAGGGGCATATCCCAATACCCAAATTTAACAGAAATGCTTAATGTGTGCTTTACATTTCTAGAACAGATTATAGGAGTGTACACTATATAGGGGTGTGGTCCCATAAAGTGGACGCAAACATTATTCGTGACCAGAGGGGAGGAAACACATTTATTTTAGTTTGTATTCTACTTTCATCCATAGGAAAAGAGAAGGGATGAAACAACGCTCCTACAATGTGTATTAAAAATATTCTGTTCTGCGGTCCCGGTCGAACTAACTACAGTGAAGCAGGGTACAAGCTCTTCCACGATGGTGGAATCCCGCTACAGGGGTAATTGGGGGGCTTAGGGTAAAAAACACACACACACAAGCATACATCTTCAGTATTTGAAGGTAGTGCAACTTGTTCGTACCAACCGCAAGTCTGTGGACCATCCTTTCCACTAGAGACCATTTCCAAACATTATTTTAGGCAATACCTAGTAGCGAGTCAGAAGTGCATATTTTGGACTTCGAAGAGCAACGCGAAATATCGATACGTGCCGCCTTAATTGAGCTGCCATAGCAAAGAAAACTGCCCGCTCAGTCAACACGAGGAGGGGGCCTCCTCCAGCTCTTAGTGGAGGGGGCGTCTCTCTTTGCAAGCATTGGGAAGGCTCTCCCCATAGAGCAGTCAGAGGAGGGTGTGCAACCTCCTCCTTGGTGTAGCGCCACACTTTGTCCCATATCTCCTTTCATGAGTGGCAGTCCAGGGCCCCGCTCTCCCGCTGTCTTGTTGTCCTCTGCTCTGTCTGCAAGAAATACAAATGTCTAGAGAGAAATTATTTTCATAAGCTCTGAGCAGAGAAACAAAACCATGTTTCTGCAGAACAGGGAGGGCACGCTTCATTTTCTAGAGACACAGAATAGTTAATCTGCATAAGCCTGCTTCTCGGGAAACATAGTCCAGTGGCTAAACTAACAAAGATGGCATCAGCAATGAAAACAAATTGTGACATTCTATGAAAAATCTGTTTATCTGAATAGGTTGCTGTAAAGTTCTCGCTGCTCTTGGTCCTACGTCAGCTCTGTATCTAACACATAACTAGTAAATAAAAAATAACATCCTTACCTACGTTCATGATGGAACAATGGCTGCCCTGGGTAAACAAACCCAGACTGGAGAACCACTCACATCACTTGCTGCACAGCCACTCAGGTGTTTCTTACAATATAGAAACTAGACCAATCCCCACAAGTCACTAGATGTACATTTTCAGAGCTATATTGAATGAAAACATAACTATTACACTACCTTGTTTATTTTTAATAAAAATACTGTGGAATGTGTAACATAACTTGAAAGCTGCAGTAACTATATTTTAAAGCATCAATCAAGTCAAATAAGTTTTAAATAACATTAACAGATGTCAGCCACCATTTTGGAAGTAAAAATGGCTGACAAATTCACCACACAATACACATTCAGCCAAACAGTGCAACAATAGGTGTGCTTGGAGGGAAAATGGGTGGGAATGGGAGGAAAGTCCTATAGATTTCACTTAGCGATGGGTGGGACACGTAGCCAAACTACATAAATCCATCCTCATATGTCATCTGCATTGAAAAGCATTAGAAACCTACATTCAAAGCCCCTTTTTTAAGCTCTTTTGTTAAAGCTCTTATTTTAATGACAGTAGTTTTGGCTTTAAAGGTAGTGCTTTCAGCACCACCTAATAGCCAAAACTAAAAAGAAAACTGAGGACTGGAGGGAGGAGCTCAACTAAAAGACATATGATAACATTAAAATGAGGGTCCCATCCTCTTCAATATCTACATTCAACTACTTCCCTACCTCATCAACTCAGATGGCTATTATTTCTTCCCTTGCGAAGATGACACTCAGCCCCTTGTCCACCTCAACAACAATTGTGCCAATATCTTAAAAGTTTTATACTGGCTCTCACTGATTAGAGTAGCTCCAATTCTATAGAACACAATTCAGACAAAACAAAGCTCCTTGCTCTCGGCAGTCCTCTCATTCTTGGGAACCCTGGCATGAAGGCCTCTTCTCTCCCCACCCTCCCCTTCAGTTGCCACAGTACTACAAAATGTGGATTTAAAATGGATTTGTCCATTTCTCTAATTTATCAAATAAACCAGGTGTGCCCCCTTGCTTTCATCAACTCTATTTGCTTCATCAAATTCTTAATTTTTTACCCCCTAATGCTAACATCTTTGCAGTTACGGCTTGCCATCTCTACCACCTGGAATTTATTCAAAAGGCTTCTGCACAATTTATCACCATCTCTCCTACATTCTCACATGCCTCCCCTCTTCTCATTTCTTCACACTGGCTTCCTGCTTGCTCGTACATGCTGCTCATATATCTTTGCTTCTTTCATCATTGGTACAATAACCAAGCACATCTTTTTGTATGAAACATATTCTCAATACTCTACTCCCGGCCCTCTTAGAATTTCTAAAAATCTTCTTCTTCACATTCCTAGATTTCTTCGACTTCACTTTCGCTGCCACTCTTCCCCATTCCTCGCAGCTCACGCATGGGACCTACTACCTCTCCAGATTACTTTTCTTGCTTCTCACTTAGTATTGTGTGAGCAATTCAAAATGTACCTTTTAATTACCTCCTTCTTCCTGATCTGGGGACATATCCTTTCTGGGTCTATCACCAGCACCATGATACCCTCAGATGAACAAGCACTTTATCAAACAATATTAGCCTAACATATAGGGAAAGGGGAGGAGCCCTGTGGAACACTACAAAGCAGATCACAGAAAACACAGGTAAAATAGAACAGCAACACTGCCTGCACATTGCCAGCCAAGCAAGAGTAGCCCCAAGTAATGTTTGGACTGCAGATTCCAAGGGTCATAAAATCACTGATTAAGGGGACAGTGTCAAATGTGGCAGACTGTTTCACTGTGACATCGTCGACATCACCCGCATGTTCAATTAGTCGTTCAACATGACCAGAAGCGCTGACGCCCTGCTCTTCTTGAGTTGCAGGCTGGATGGACAAGGGTACTTTCTTCAAAATATGCCCACTATGTGCAGTCACAATAAAAGTACTTTTGCAGGGGCATCAGAAAGAGAAATATGGTGCAAATACAAGGAAATATAGGGATGAGGGGAAGGAGGTGGGAGTCAACGGCAGTCTAGAATGAGGGAGAAATTAGTCCTGATGTGAGGGAGGTGCTCAGCAGAGAAAAAATAGGTGGACAGACACCCTCACACACTTCCTTACAAACTTGATTGGGCAGATGTCAAGAGGGGATCAAGAATTAGTAGAAACAAGATTATCCATTCGACTGGGAGTAAAGGAAAATGGGATGGTCCTGGACAGGAGCAGAAGGGCATGAAAGGGAATTGTGGACCAAAACATTATAATCAGCCCAAACTAATTTGGCTTCATAGAACATCTATGCCTGCTGACATGTGCTTATTAATCGACACAGTGCTGACAGAGTTACAGAAATCCAAGTAGACCACATCAATCTGTCAGCTTTGATCGTATTGTCTACAATCGTGATCCTGATCAACTATCCATTCTACTTTGATTGCTCATTAATGACCATTTTTATAGTGCAACTCGGCCTCCAGGCTAGCGTGGGAGAGCTGTGGGCGTGTCTGAAGGTTTTAGAGGGTACCCTCTCTGTGTGTGGCTGGGAGAGTGCATGGTTAGAGTGCGCACTATGCCTGCCGTCTTGCGTGTCATGTGAGGGCCAGTGAGGTCTCTCAACTTTGATGCAGCATTCTTGTCACTACATGTAATGCGTGAAATTGTAGACGTGGAAGACATTTAGTGCATACTGCAAACTAGCGTCATCGGTCCAGCTGTATGGATCCTGTAGGGCAGGGGTGCACAACTGATTTTGACAGAGGGCCGAAAGTACCTTACATGAGGGCTATAGTGGGCCGAAAAGTAAAAGTGGGCGTGGCGGTAGGCGGGACATGTCAGGAGGCTTTTTCAACCCCCAATTTGTATTAAACACATGGAAAAAGATATGTTTTTGAGGGGTAACGATTATTATTGCATTTCAAACTTACATTTTGTACTACACATTTTCCATTGCTATCATTTATTTCGATTTAGTTATTGTATATCGTCTGTTTAATTAAATTATATATATTTTATTGACCCTTGATTGGACATTCCGTTATTTTGGACTGCTATAGTTTGCTGTTTGGGTTACCCAAGAGGAGTATGGCCTTCGTTGAGTCAGGTTTCCTCAAAAAAGCAAAGGATGTACATCTCCTAACTGTGCCTGTTTTAGTTTTATTATTGAGTTCACTCTTGGAGTGCAACACTATGCCCCATGGCTCCCATCCCCAACCAAACACTATGCCCCATGGTCCCCTCACCCCCAACCAAACACTATGCCCCATGGCTCCCATCCCCAACCAAACACTATGCCCCATGGCCCCCTCACCCCCAACCAAACACTATGCCCCATGGCCCCCTCACCCCCAACCAAAAACTATGCCCCATGGGCCCCTCACCCCCAACCAAACACTATGCCCCATGGCTTCACCCCAACCAAACACTATGCCCCATGCCCCCCCCAACCAAACACTATGCCCCCTGTCCCTCACCCCCCAAGCAAACACTATGCCCCCTGTCCCTCACCCCCAACCAAACACTATGCCCCATGGCCCCCTCACCCCCAACCAAACACTATGCCCCATGACCCCTCACCCCCAACCAAACACTATGCCCCATGGCCCCCTCACCCCCAACCAAACACTATGCCCAATGTCCCTCACCGCCAACCAAACACTATGCCCCATGGCCCCTCACCCCCAACCAAACACTATGCCCCATGGCCCCCTCACCCCCCTAACCCCCAACCAAACACTATGCCCCATGGCCCCTCACCCCCAACCAAACACTATGCCCCATGGCCCCCTCACCCCCCTAACCCCCAACCAAACACTATGCCCCATGGCCCCCTCACCCCCAACCAAACACTATGCCCAATGTCCCTCACCGCCAACCAAACACTATGCCCCATGGCCCCCTCACCCCCAACCAAACACTATGCCCCATGACCCCTCACCCCCAACCAAACACTATGCCCCATGGCCCCCTCACCCCCAACCAAACACTATGCCCAATGTCCCTCACCGCCAACCAAACACTATGCCCCATGGCCCCTCACCCCCAACCAAACACTATGCCCCATGGCCCCCTCACCCCCCTCACCCCCAACCAAACACTATGCCCCATGGCCCCCTCACCCCCAACCAAACACTATGCCCAATGTCCCTCACCGCCAACCAAACACTATGCCCCATGGCCCCCTCACCCCCAACCAAACACTATGCCCCATGACCCCTCACCCCCAACCAAACACTATGCCCCATGGCCCCCTCACCCCCAACCAAACACTATGCCCAATGTCCCTCACCGCCAACCAAACACTATGCCCCATGGCCCCTCACCCCCAACCAAACACTATGCCCCATGGCCCCCTCACCCCCCTAACCCCCAACCAAACACTATGCCCCATGGCTCCCACCTCCACCCAAACACTATGCCCCCTGTCCCTCACCCCCCAAGCAAACACTATGCCCCCTGTCTCTCACCGCCAACCAAACACTATGCCCCATGGCCCCCAACCAAACACTATGCCTCTGTCCCTCACCGCCAACCAAACACTATGCCCCATGGCTCCCAACCCCAAACAAACACTATGCCCCATGGCCCCCTCACCCCCAACCAAACACTATGCCCCATGGCTCCCACCCCACCCAAACACTATGCCCCATGGCTCCCAACCCCAAACAAACACTATGCCCCGTGGCCCCCTCACCCCCAACCAAACACTATGCCCCATGGCCCCCTCACCCCCAACCAAACACTATGCCCCCTGTCCCTCACCGCCAACCAAACACTATGCCCCATGGCCCCCTCACCCCCAAACACTATGCCCCATGGCTCCCAACCCCAAACAAACACTATGCCCCCTGTCCCTCACCCCCCAAGCAAACACTATGCCCCCTGTCTCTCACCGCCAACCAAACACTATGCCCCATGGCCCCATCACCCCCAACCAAACACTATGCCCCATGGCCCCCACCCCCAACCAAACACTATGCCCCCTGTCCCTCACCGCCAACCAAACACTATGCCCCATGGCTCCCAACCCCAAACAAACACTATGCCCCATGGCCCCCTCACCCCCAACCAAACACTATGCCCCATGGCCCCCTCACCCCCAACCAAACACTATGCCCCAAACACACTCAAGCATGCACCCATACAGACCTGAACCCCCCACCCCCCAAATCAGCACACACACAAACATGCACCCATACAGACCCGAACCCCCCACCCCCCAAATCAACACACACACAAACATGAACCCATACAGACCCAAACCCCCCACCCCCAACTCAGCACACACTCAAGCATGCACCCATACAGACCCGAACCCCCCACCCCCCCAACTCAGCACACACACAAACATGCACCCATACAGACCCAAACCCCCCACCCCCCCAAATCAGCAAACTCTCAAACAAGCGCCCATACAGACCCGAACCCCCACCCCCAACTCAGCACACACACAAACATGCACCCATACAGACCCGAACCCCCCACCCCCAACTCAGAACACACACACACTCAAGCATGCACCCATACAGACCCGAACCCCCCACCCCCCCAACTCAGCACACACACAAACATGCACCCATACAAAACAGAACCCCCACCCCCGAACTCAGCACACACACAAACATGCACCCATACAGACCCGAACCCCCCACCGCCCCCCCAACTCCAAACCCCCACCCCCAACTCAGCACACACACACTCAAGCATGCACCCATACAGACCCGAACCCCCCACCCCCCCAACTCAGCACACACACACAAACATGCACCCATACAGACCCGAACCCCCCACCCCCCCAAATCAGCACACAAAAAACATTCAAATCAAAACATTCATACACATCCGACACCCCCCCACCCCCGCATCTCAACATACACACAAAATACATTCAAATACAAACATTCATACACATCCGACACCCCCCGACCCCCACATCTCAACATACACACAAAATACATTCAAATACAAACATTCATACACATCCGACACACCCCCCCCACCCCCGTGATGCGTGTGTGTGCTGAACCAATGAGGGCCAGTGTTTTCACCGGCCCGGAAGACAACAAAGACTTTCCTAATGGAGGGCGGCCATGGGCCGCCCTCCATTAGGAAAGTCTTTGTGCCTCGCGGGCCGGTCAAAAGGGCATGGCGGGCCGCAACTGGCCCGCGGGCCGTATGTTGTGCACCCATGCTGTAGGGGAAGCCTTGTTGCATGGTGTGAGGAAATGTTTCATAAGATGTGTTAACTGGCGTCTCCCATGATGACCAGCATTGTGGTCTGATAGTGGGGTTGCTCCAATGACGCTGCAGCTATGGATAAGATACCCGTAGGGTGCAGTCTACTGTGACACTGGGGTATTCAGACATTTTTATTTGTGGCTTGGTTTTTTGGCCCCTATACTTTCAGATGATGTTAGTTCATCAGTGACTACTCGTCATAGTTCATGACTTTGAGGATAATCACTTCACCTTGGCCTGCAGCAAAGAAGGTGGCTGTTACTTTTTGTTTCCCCTTTGTGTTGTACCTAAAATGTAACAATGTAACAATGTCACAATGCGCTCACAAGAACATGAATATCAGCCACACTATGGCTTTTACAATTCCTTCATTATTGGTAATTCCTGAAATAGTTCAACAGTATCTGTTGTCCTTTGCTCTTGCTTTTGCGTGGTCGTATTTGTGCAGCTAAACATTGAACTCGGAAATGTAAGATCGCACAGGATCAGCGATGGCGGTGACAGCTCGCGTACTTGCAACGTGCGGCCAGGATCATTGCTGGACTAGAGCTAGCTGATGTAGATTTCGGACCGCCATTGTTGGTGTGGTTGACTGCTGATCATTGATAGGTTTAGGAGCTCGTTGTCGGAATGGTTTCTTTCCGTATGTAGTTCGGGTAGTTTCGGTGTATGTGTGTGCTGGGGAAGGGGACATTGCTACCCTTCACAGCTAAACTTTTCAGCTTTGTGTACGTGACCACTCGCACGCCCCTTGCCGTATACACTGGAACAGATTGTATCAGTATCGCCCTTAAAGCTGAGGGCCACGACCGTTCCACCTTTGTGTCTGCAGCATGACGTGGGCTTTAGGAGGTCACCCCCAGCCCTTTGCCCCCCCCCCCACGAGACCAGATGCAGTGGGAATTGTTTTCGGTGTAGTGCTTGCTAAGGTTAGGTTGGTCTGACTCTGCCTGTGCCGTGGTATTACTGCCTGGCCTCTCTAATGCCCACATCAGTGAAACCAATGGCCCATGAACGACAGTTGCTTTTGTTGTTGCCTTGTGAACTGCTTGCCCCCATTTGAATCCGAACATCCACAATCGGCTGAAAGGTGGTCGATAGTTCGCTTAGTCCAGTTACATTGGATTCGACTTTAACAGTGAAAGTGCGACTCTGAAGGAACAGGAATGCCAGAGAAATGTCAAAACCAGGCTAATTATTGGCAGCATTTCGCAGTGGTGTTTATTTAGTAATTATTCTAAAGTAGTCAAGTTAGCTCATTGCTGAAGACAGGTCAGTTAAAAAATGAAATCAGCTGGACTCAAATCGTATAAAATCTCTCACCTTTGCCACGGGAATGTAATATTTACATTGAATTCTAATTACTAATATAATTGTTTTTCCAAAAGTAGATACTCACTCCCAGAAAAGCCAGACTCAGCTCAAGAGGGGTGCATCCTCTCACACCACTATTCCCATCCCTCTAGCTCCTTGCAGGACTTCCAAGCCGGGGCACTGCTCCCCGAGGGGCCACAGTTTGAAACCACCCTCGTTTAAGAGGGTCCTCAGTTCTCCATAACTTCCCTGCCTATAGACCCTGGCTACTCGAGATGCTGAGAGTAAGTAGAAGGGTGTGTGCTCTCTTGTTCCCTTGTGCAGTGTTTGAACGCACCCAGGCTAACAATGATACCAATGCAGTTGGGGAAGGCCTCAAAGCTTGACCAACAAGGAGCCAAAGACATGCTCGAGTTTGTTTTATCTGTCCCATCAGTCCCCTGTCCATTCTCCCTTTCCCGTTTCCTTTTTTTCACAGACTACGGTCTGTATACCCTGAGCAGGGATAAAATTCACCAACTTCCAGACAGGAACTCAGCTCTTGAGACCACTCTTGGTCGTGTTTTTGCACATTATGAACGATTTTAAGATAACATGTCTATGCCTTCTTCTCAACTCATCCCATCTTTCCTAGTTATTTCTTTGTTCGAACCGACCAACTCGTCACCCATCGTCTTCCCTTTGCCCTTTTGCATTCCCCCCTCAGCCCATGGCATGGTTACCCGTGTAATAGTCAGAACATGCCACATTTTGGACTAACCCCAGCATTGCAAGACTACTATGGTGGTGACTGGCAGAGTATGCAATCTGAGTAACGTAACACAGTAAAGCATACACACTGTGGACTCTAGCATTGCTTTAATTAACCCAACGACAAAGTGTTGTTTGACTGCTGATTTCGCCAGAGGTAACCTCTTTCTGAAACTACTGGCCCACTGGACGTACAAGCTTGACCCTTAGCAGCCTAGACAACCTCTATCTTTGGTCTGAAGCACAGGTATGTGAACTCGGACCCAGCAATTCCTCCATTCATAAACAATATTCATTGTTTAAAAGCGGAACACACCCTGGCAGATCATCTTCACGTCCTCTCTATGGCATGCACTTAAAATGGAAAATCAGCCACAAACAATTTACTCCTGTGGAAAGTCTACTGGCTTGTATGTGAATTAGAGATGGTAGAATCAGAGGATTCACCAGTAGAACTGCGCCAGTGCTGACTCTGGGGTCTTGCTTGGCTCTAAGATCCAAACATGAGCTGAGCTGGCAAAATACCCACACCTGGCATTTTGACTTTCCCCAACTTCCCACAACACAAGGCAATACACACCAGCATGTCCATTTCCATTAGTGAGATACTGCTCCAGTCACATTTTGTAGTTTTGGTTAGTAGGTGGCTGTCACCGCGCCGCTTTGCCTGTGGCGCCGCGCTCACCTTCCATGGAGAGTCCGCTGGTGCCTCCGGGACCACCTTCCCCGAGGTCCATTGCGCCTCAGTCCTGTTTACCGGTCCTGATTCCTGGGCACTGCCATCTTGCGACCTTGGCGTATTCGCTGGAGACCAGCAGCTGGATTTCGCGCATGCGCTGTCTACGGGGCTGGTGGTGGTTGCCATGGTGCCTTCAGGGAAGGTACAGAGCCTCGTTCTGTCACACTGTGCATATAAGGAAAATTAACGCTGCCAACTACGCGTCACTTCTCATTTCCCTGCTTCCTGTTCCCGTGTAGACCTGCCAGTGCCTCTTGTCCTTGTGGTGCCTGGTCTACTCCTTCCAGCCTGCCTTTGTGTGCTTACTAATGGTTGCCTGGTTGGGTCTCGAATTTACAGGCTCTCATGACATTTATAAACAAAGAAAATGATAAAGACCAATGTTGTGCAGAACAGGACACAAACACACTACTAAATTATTGTTATAGACTTATAGAGCACCACATACTCAAACCTCTGATTGCAATAACTTGTTCATTTATTAAATTCGATTTTGTTAAACATACTTCACACTTTTATAACACCGTACAAAAATATAGTTGATCTATGAAAATCAATTGTGAACGGAGGATAGCACAGGGGCAACGTGCTGGTCTTGGAAGCCAAACCATGCAGAGCAAAAGATGTTTGAGTCCCGGATCCGTGCTTAGAAACCAAACTCAGGTATGGTATTAGGTGTGTTATATAAAAAACAATTAACAATAATCACAATATGTTGTGTTAATACATCCATGCATAGCAATCATTTATACACTTTCATTTTAATTTCATACTATATCGTTACACGCCATTATTCACATGAATTTTTACAAGAAATGACCAATAATGAATTTGTTTATTTGTTGATACGTGTTTCATGCAGCCTCGTTGGCGTATCATCTGTGCCAAATCCTGCAGCCGCCATCATCAGGACAGGGAATGCCTGGTTAGTGGCCGTCATTCCTTTTTGTATGTCAGTGTTCATAGGGTGTCTATAACAGAAGAATAATAAAACTCGTGTTTTAGGGAAGTCCTGTCTGCACACAACTTTTCAAAGATGACTAAATCATATGCAGTTCAATTTACAGTTACATTAATTCTCATATGGGAATGCATACCTTTCATTGCTGGTGTGCACTTGATTCAGTTGGTTTGTAGCCTCTATTAATTAATTTAGGCTGTATGTTGCCACTAGCTGTAGGCAAAAAAATACATGGGGAGAAGTGGTAAGGAGTATTGAAAGAACTCTTATATATTCAATATTCATAGCCTATCTTTAACGCTGTCTCACCTCTCACATGCTGTCCAATGCGACTATAGACTTGAACTCATCGGGAGTTCCTGAAGGTCACCCAACATATTTTGTGACAGGTTCTTAACTCTAGAATAGATACAATTATAGGTTGTGGGATATTGTAGAAGCCGGTTTCACAAATAAAAACAGGCTCCACTGACCCACTCACTTCTTGCCGATATATCGGATATGTATTAGCTGACGCCGGACAGGACCTGACAGTATTTCCTCACACTGGGTGTAACCTACAGGGTGAAGTAAAGACCATGTATTAGGTAATCCTCACTTGAAACTCTTACGTCTGACTTCTAAAGGGACTGCTTGTAGTGAAAGGGGTGCAAGCACAATTTTGGGACCAGCCCACACACTATAGCACACCTCCCACCTCCCACTAACATGTTCGACTCTGCGCGACAGCCCTGAAAACACAACGGGAGAGATGACACCTTCAGTATAATTTAGCATTTATTTGAAAGAAAGCAACATATAGGAAAAAACTGTAAATTTAGCATCAATTGGGAATAATAAAAATGCAAGTTAGAGAAATCACAAATATTTAGAACATAGCCTCACGTTCCTTGTATCTACCACTGGGGACCCAGGCTAATCTCAAACGACCTGCTACTCATCACCAGGTGCCTCCCCTCATATATTTCAGCCAGTTCCTAAGAGAGAGAGTGCCACAAGGAGCTGCAGGGGTACATCAAGTTCTGGGCACTTGCTCGATACCAGTCCATGAAAGAATCCCCCCCTGGTCATGTGTACATGCATTTTTGTACCTTTGTGCTGTCAGTCAGCGTGACACAATATTCTAGAACTTTCTCAGCAAAAAACATGACTACTAATGGAAAAAACCCAGCTATGTGAATTTCCAAAAGAGCTCCCTTTTCTTCCCTCCCAACTCGGAGCCCGTCTGCGAAAGCGCAGGAATGTCTCTTATCAGTAATGGACGAGTTGAGGCAGCAATTTCTCATGCAAAAAAGGATTTTTTTACGAAGCATGGCAGACTCACAGTTGCAAATAAAGAATATTCCACGAGAAGCCTGAAACAGTATGCATTGCAATTACCCCTAGTGAGCAAGCTTTACCGGGCCTGCACTCTCTTAGCTAGTGTCTTGATACTACAAGACAGGCTATCTAAGCACTATAATGCTTTAAGCACTCAAATACGGGTCTCTATTAGCTACTAAACCTGGGCCTCTGCCCTGACTTAGCAAGCTATGAATGTAACCTTCCACCCCTGTGATGCCTGCACGTTCAATGTAGCTCACTATGCTTGATATGTAGGCGCTACTAAGCATTGCTAATCCATCTATAAAGGTCTGTTTCAGCATTTAGTACACACTTGGAATAAGCTGTTAGTCTTAGCTGTTAATTCAGCCATCTAAGGACCTAATATGTAATATGGTTACCTCAGCAGGCTAATGCACCCAAGGAAAATGCAACTTCCTTCACACTACATTTCACCCCTTTTCAAAGTGTGGGTGACAATACTGGCTTATATCTATGTTAATATTGTACTGTGCAGTGATAACTGAAATAATTAAAGATCCTGGAGCTTTCCAAGAGGTTAAGCAGGCTGTCTTCTACCTGTTAGTCAGCTCGGCATGCAAGGTTATTCTAAACCCTACCTAAACAAAATGTATACAATATGAATAGTGGCATCTAACCTAGCCACAACCTAGTCTACAGAGAAAACCTGCAATCTACCTGATCATTGTTAATAAGCAGCATGTGATTAATAACAAGGCAATCTGGTGTTGGTTAATCTGAATGAAATATTTAATTCATGTATAGTCACCAGCTCTAAACCTGGCACCCATCCACTCTGAAGGCCTACCCACCCCCCTGATCCCCATGCCATACAAGCGTGACTATGGGTTGCGTGATTCTGGCTGTTCAGACACGTCGTGTTAATGGAACCCAACAGAAACTATCTAATTTCATGAACAAGATTAACACATGGGCACAAGACTTCTAAAACAAACACTTCTACTAATTTGCATCAAAACTCATTTATTGCACTAACTGTCAAAAACCGAAATGGCTTACTCTAAAAGTCTACAGTTAAATGTAACTCTCTTTGTATCAGTGTGCTAGAGACAGCCGTCCCCAGAAAAAATGTAACTTGCTGGTTCAAAAAATTGTGTCATAAAATGCATGTAGTGTCCATCATAGGTTTCATTAACTCGCCATGAGGCTGCAAAAATGTACATGTAGCTAAAATTTTACCATCTCCAATTAGAGCTCATACTCTTGGCAGCATTTCTTCAAAGCAAAACCTCAACATACACTCAGAGAGCTTATTTACGCACTCACTTTATCTCAAAGCATTGAACGCTCTCGCCCGCTCACCCCTGCTGCCCCAACAATTCATAAATCATTCTCCTGCCAAAAAAAAACAACTCTGGGTAAAGCAGCTGGGTTGGAAAAGCAAAACATTTTGTCTTCATAAATCCATCTCTCGTTGCATTTCCCTAATGAAAACCATTTTGCAGCATTTTGCCACTCAAGTGCTGTTTCACACAGCTGTTTGGGTCACATTTGGTTATGTCATAGTCCACAACCCTTTGCGGTTGCATTCTCCCCAGTCCTTTAGACAAAAAAGCATTACATATCAAACAGGTTCATAGAACCATCAACTGAAACATGTGGGAATGTGCATCATCATATGTCTGACAGTATGCCAAATCAGCATCGTGGCAGTTCTTTAATATTATTCTGTTGGGAACTTCTCGCAGGTTGTAGTACAATTGTAATCACGTAAGGCAGTAGCATTGAGTGCGGAGCAGGATAAATTCAATGTTCACATGGCACCCCGCAGAAACCCACCTTCTCTGAGAATGCATCTGCTTGACTCGTTAGAAGCACCCGATAATTCCTCTCGTCTACCCCCAGGTTTTTGCCTAATAGCAGAAACAAACAGGAATGTTAGAATTTCACAAAAATACAATATCAGTGTTATCCACCCCTTTGCTTAATACCCCCGCAACCAATCTCTTATCAGATGACTACACACTTTCTTGTCATTGCTACAACAACCACCTTCACCCTTCTGTGTGGTATCGGGGCCTTGTCTGCTTTCAAACACCTGGGATGTAACTGCCTGTTCATAAATCATTTGTGCAATGCGATCATAGTTTGGTTAATGGTAACTCAGATGGACCTGTGTTGTTTGCAAAAGCATACTAAAAGTATCCCAGTATATCACACTCTCAATAGATCAATGCTTTTCTTCACCAATGTGTCCATAGGTGCCAACAGCAATTTACTTCCAGTGTCTCATGATCTCGATTTAGTTTGCCCTGCTGGCATTACCCCATTTTCAAAGGTAAAGTTGCCTGGTCCAATACTGCATGCGGTTGCTTGCACAAGCAGTCTTGTTTATTTGTTCCAGTTTTCCATGCAACTAGTGCCTTTAAAGTCTCTTGTTTTTCACTTGTCAGTTTCCCAAAGGATGTCTGCTGATTTCTTGGGCCACCCCTTGAGAGTGTTAGTCTATGTCAGTTTCTTTATTTACTTCAACAAATCATTCATTCTTGCACTAAGCATTAAGGCTTCTGGATCACAGCTAATGTGCAGTGTTCATGCTATACTCCAAAGCCCAATTGTGCATGTTTTGTCTTGCAAAATGGCTTCCATTGTCAGATTTGAATTCATCTGGAACACCAGAATGTTTCATCAGTTACTCCAGCCGTTGCAACGTAACTCGCTAATGCAGGCTGTGTTTCTCACTTCTCTTCAAAGCGCCTTGAGGTTTACTTGTCTAGTGCATAGCGCTTTACTTCAGCATATGGGGCACTAGGATGCAGCTTACATGGCAGTGTCTTAGCCCATTCACAGGTTCCCAGTTTCCCCAAATGTCCAGATGCTTGATGCGGCCAGTCTGCCATTTCATGCAGCATTCCTTTTTCTTCCCGTGTTGTCACTCGGCAAATTCTTTGCCATCTGATCAGCTCCATCATTACAAAAAGTTCAGCATACTGGTGTCTGAAAGCATGCATGCATCGGCATGCGCAAGGTAAATTGTGCTCTTTTCACCTTCTCAATTACGGAAGCTACTGCTTTCAGTTCAGCATACTGACTTGACCCCCCAACTTCTTCTCTCATTGACAGCGTTTCTCGATGGGCATGGAATGCGACTGCTCGCCAGCGCCTCTGTTCTTTCGCATACTTGGCAGCGAAGCAAGCCTGTTCCTTTGCTCCTTCTGCCTATAAATCATAAGCAGGTGCGACTTTAAAGGGATATTCTGGCAGTGCTACAGGGGCACTCGTTTCAGACATTTCCTCCAGATTTATTGCTTTCAGCATCTGCTTCTCAACTCGGAAAACCCTGTACTGCCAGCCTTTGTGCACTACTTTAAACACCACTTCCACTTGACATGAGCAGCATTTTGTGCCTTGCCACCTTTTACTCCCACAGCAGCTTCTTTCACCCAGCCCATGACAGGAATTTGTGTGCACATTTTGTTCTCAAGCCACAAGCTCCACACAATAAAATCAATGCCGACAAGAACCTTCCAGTTCAAAAGAGGCACTTTTTGTCATCAGATTCAACTCATTGTAATTCTGCAAAGCGTCTTTAGCCTGTTGAAAAGCAGTCTGCTGATCAATGTCCCATTCAAAAGCATATTTCTTCTTCGTGACTTTGTAGTTTGGCTTTAACATCAGACTCCAATGCAGCATGTGATCTTTCCAAAGAACCCTCAACCCAATTAATCTTTGCGCTTCCTTATCACGCACAGGTTTTTTAATCTATTGTACCATTGCCATAATAAAACCAATCATTTTCTTTACAGAGTCAAACCACATTGCACTTAAAAATGTCACTTTTTGTGCAGATCTCTGCATTTACTCTGCATGAATTGTCCACCCTCTGTTCTGCTCGCGGGCTGTCAATTTGTCAACAACTTTTTCAACGTGTTTCACAGTTAACTTTATATCAACAATGTCTTGGTCAAAGCATACATCACTCAATTGCAACATGTCCATGTCTTCAACAACCAATCCATGGCATAGAGTGGGACTGTTCAAATACTCTTGGGTCAATTTAGTAAATTTAAATTGTCTGTCCCCCCAAACCACTGCAAACTGATCCTGCAATTTCAAATCCATGCACAAGTCAATAATCATATGCCATTTACTCACTTATTTAGTGAGTTTCTCACCCATTGTAACCATGTCTGGCACAGCTAAATGCAATGAAGCCAATTTAGCATGTTTAATAAAAAATAAACTCGCCACCTTCACATATATTTTACAGTTGCTAAAAACAAAGCCTCTCATCACAGATTTTACTCCTTTTCCTAACAACTCGACCATTCCCATGCTGTATCCAGGAATGTTAACACATAAAGCATCAGTTTCAAAAGGTAAACCATCGCCAGTCAACATTTCATCCCCCCATTCTTATTCTCTAATACACTGGGGCCAAATATCATGTTTGAATCATCATTTACAATTTGCATTTCAAATGCTTTCGCAACTTTTTCTGCCCCTCATGCCAAAATAGGGCAAAAACTTAATTTCACTTTGCAATATAAATATAAACCTTTTAGTAGGGGAACCAGATGAAATATTTTCCTAATCTATGCTATAAATCCTTCTTCACACATTCCTCAGAGCGCTCATGAACTGTCATGATGCCTACCCCCGGGGACCCAGAACACGTCCAGCAACCCCAGAAGCAGGCATCAAGTTATCCTAAGCAAGCCCCACAACCCCTGCTAGGGGCTATTTGGGTCCAGTCCTGGCGCCTATGGCTCCAGGCTCATATGGAGAGTCAGTCCTGGTGCCATAGGCGCCAGGCTCATAGATTAAAACTTACCTGATGCAGACCATGCTGCAAACTTACCTGATGCAGACCATACTGCAAGAGCTCCAAGCCAAAAGAGGCTTGGAAGGGACTACTTTACTTAGGGACTATTTTTTACTCGGGCGGGGCTGGGGAAGAATACTTACCTGGGACTACTTTGGAGGCTATTTAAACCACGCCAGAAGAGCACCACATGCTTCGTGTTATTCTGCATCTAGCAGCGTAACGCTCACCCTGCCTGCAAGTCTGCATCCAGCCTTCTGCCACGCCTGCCTCGAGTTTGGAGCTCCTAGAAAAAGGGAGAAAGAAGGAGAAAAGGTTAGAACAAGAGCAATACCTTTAATCCTTACCTGAATTCCCGATCCATCGCGCCTTCGAACTGGACGAAAGAAGTTATTTTATGCGCGTCGCCTCGCCTGCTGCAACGCCGCGCTGAACTCAGCGGCCTTCGCAGCATCTTCACATTCCACCGCATCCTCCTGAATGTTCCCGCCGCACTCCGGCACCTAAGGAGAAGACAAGAACAGCAAGGTGAGCCAAGGGAATACACAGAGGAATATTAGTTACCCCCCCCATAGACTTACAGTATTTTGCCACCGGGGGTACTATTCCTCTTCACAGGTCGGCGCAGCTTCCACTGCATCTTCGCCGAACCCCGGCCCCTAAGGGGAAACAAAAGGACAGCAAGGTGAAACAAAGGGACTAACAAGGGGAACCCTCCTCACCACAATAGACTTACATGATTTTACCGCCAGAGGTATTATTCCCCAAGACTTCATACTTTCTCTCAGCACCTGAATAAGGGAGAAAGCAACAGGTTACATATTGACATTATTTTATCGAACTGTGTTGAAAAATACAAATCCTAACCAGAATACTACCGGTTGCCACGAGGAACTCTTCATTAAGGTCAAGCTGCAACCTGCAAGGAATCGGACAAGAGTGAAAGTCAGGCATTTGAACTCTTACAAACTTTATACTTACGGTGTCTTGCCGGGAATCTCGGAGTCAATATTGTTCTGGAACTCACCAATTCCTTCTACGCCTCTGTGGGAGCCAGGTGAGCGTAACACGAACAAAGCTATTTCTGCACTTGCACGCAGCTTCCTGCTCCCTGGCTTAATTCCCAAGCAATAAGTCAGCCAAGCATTTACTGCTTACTGGAAGGGGAACTCTCAACTACAAAAGCTATCAGTTGCGGCAAAAACTGACACACAAGTACTGCTCTTTTATTGACTCAGAGCTGCAGTGAGGCAACATGAAATGAGACAGCATACCCCTCAATCTGCACTGTGTTCTCTTACACATTTGTCATCTCTCCAGCATGGCATGGCTCTGCACCATCCTGCCGACTACGCCAAGTGTAGTGAAAAGGGGTGCAAACACCCTTTTGGGACCAGCCCACACACTATAGCACACCTCCCACTCACAGGTTCAACTCTGCGCGACAGCCATGAACACGCAACTGGAGAGATGACACCTTCAGTATAACTTAGCATTTATTTGAAAGAAAGCAACATATAAGAAAGAAACTGTAATTTTAGCATCTATTGGGAATAATAAAAATGCAAGTTAGAGAAATCAGAAATATTTAGAACAAAGTCTCACGTTCCTTCTATCTAGCGCTGGGGACCCAGACTCATCTCAAACGAACTGCTACTCATCACCAGTTGACTCCCCTCATATCTTTCAGCCAGTTCATAAGAGTGAGAGCGCCACAAGGAGCTGCAGGGGTACATCAAGCTCTGGGCACTTGCTCGATGTCAGTCCACGAGAAATCTCCCCCGGGTCATGTGTGCATGCACACTTGTACCTTTGTGCTGTCAGTCAGTCAGCGTGACGAAATATTCTAGAACTTTCTCAGTACAAAACATGTCAACTAATGGAAAAAACCCAGCTATGTGAATTTCCAAAAGTGCTCCCTTTTCTTCCACTCCCAAACCAGAGCCCATCTGCGAAAGCGCAGGAATGTCACTTATCAGTAATGTCAGTCCAGAAAAACCAAACACCCCTTGAGGGTCCGGAAATGAATGATAATTGGTTGGCAGTGAAAGAATATATATTCATTAGTCATTAGTTATTACGTAGCTATTCGTTTAACTAGAGTGAAGCCATTTTAAGATGACCAGAATCGCCATTTTGTTTTCTCTCCCTGCTCTCTCTAACGTTGCCACTTTGCCTCATGTAAAACTGCTTTGCTGTAGATATCATTTCGCTTCAATGGTCCAAGGCTAAGAAACATGTTGAAACATTACACTGGAGAGCCAGACAGAAATGCCCGATTCCCTCCCTCACATATCCTTGAAGACAGGGAGCAAGGCATTTAATCAGTACACGAATGCCAGCGAGTCTCCTGAAAGAATAGCAATGTACGAAACTAGCATTTAAAGAGTTGAATTATGATCTTCTTTACGGCCCCCATTTCTGAGCCCAGTGAGGCCCGGGAGAGCGGGCTGACTTCTAGAGCGAGAATCGAAACTTAGAGATAATGAGGCCTGGTATGTGCCAGTCTCCTACGCGCAGCTGCCCATGAAAAACAGAAATGCTGTGTTCTCGCAAACAAAGAATGGTGTCTGTGAAACTGGAGATTGCAAACTGTTACTAAATATGGTGGTCTAAGGTGTCATATATGTCACACTGGTCAATCATCGCCTCTAATTCAAAGGGAAATGAATTGGGGGAGGCATCAAATGTGTCATTACTGATTGTAAAATGCTCTGTTTGTATATATGTAACTGATGTATGTCTCGCACTCTCTTGCGTCCCCCGGGGTCTGTTAGACACACTTCGCGGGGCGTGGGACCACTTGGCCAGCTGGGACTATTTTGTATTGCAATAAACCCTAGATTTTGGGAACAGAACCTCGTGTTTGGCATATCTATTCGTGTGTGGTGACTGTGCCTTGTTTCCACATCCGAGGGTCCCTCAGGAGCCCCTCAAAGATGGTGCCCGAATAGGGAACCTCCCCCACTTGTTCCATCGTGTACGTTGCAAAATAAGGAAGGCGGTAAGAACGGCGAGGACGGGAGCGATCGAGCCGGGATCAAGAGGTGTTCGGGGTGCCCCTGCGAAAGCGATGAGAGACTCCTTTGCAGATCTGCATACCGCTGATCCCTGATCGACGTCAGTGGCCAGTGAACAAGGAGGCGAGGGTCCCGAAACGAGGCAGAGCTGAGATACGCAGACACAACGTCATTGGTTGCATCAGTATACGGACGAATTGTGTCTTGATAAGACAAATTGATTGATCAGGTGAGTCGTGCCCCGATTCGTAAGTAATCCTGATATTGGTTGAGAGTTGATTTTGAAAAATCAAACACCCAGAGTAAATTTGATTAGCCAAGGGTAAGGTTAAAACATGCCTGGGGTATTGTCCACCTTAGTTGGATTTTTCCGCTGCGGTGAACAATCTTTGGAAACTGGCCAGGAAGCACCTCCGGGAGGAACGCCGGCTTATGATATGTACATAAAGTATGGTATGGGAGCGATAATGTTTTGTGAAACTTGGCATAAGCAAACCAGAAAACAGGAAAATCTTCAGTGGCCGAGGGATGAGAGTTTTGAGATGGAACGTATAGATAACCTGGAAAAGGTGTTGATAAGTAAAAGAGCACGCCCTGGAGCACTTGATATCCTTAGGGACTGCAGGAGGGAAGCAATGATTCAGAGAGAAACATGCGTGCAGGCATAGGTCAAAGACGGAGAAAGCTGAGGAGAAGGAGGAGGTGGAGTGGAGTAATAGCTTGAGAAAGACAAGACGGTGCAATGAATTTAAGATAGAAAAAATATATCTACAAAGAGAGTTAAACTCATCGGATGAATTAATAAACAGAATCTTAACTGAAACAAAACAGGGCCCGAGGAGTGAAACTAAAATGACAACGGCAGTAGCTGCCGCTCAACCCCCTCCCGTTGCTCAGCCCCTCCCAACACCAGCACAACCACAGATTGCATCAGACACTGCACTGCCCACTAGCCAGCCAGCCCCGTGTGTTTCACAATTACCACAGCCCCAGCAGACGGATCCCACTCTCACTGCCCCCTCTGCACCTCCTGATCAAGAGGGTCCACTGTCCCGACTGTCCCTCCCATGAGGGGAATTGAGCAGAATGAATGTACGAGAGTAACTCGCAGCGCGATCAGTAAGGAGAGGAAGCATTAGCTGCAAGAACAGGCGGAAATGTACATAGATGATAATGATGAGGTATCCACGCTAGCGTCCCTATTTGACTTCAGAAGAAACAACGAAAGACAGGTAGTGTTGGAATGCATGGGGGAATATTTGTCAGGACAATGGAAAATGTTAATTGGGAAGTTCCCACTGCAACGATTGCTGGATTTAAATGCATTAGCCCGTTGTAGAGGGAGAGATGAAGAAATAGAAGAGCATGTGAAGCGACTGTTTGAAATAAAGAATGAATTGGATGAAGAGTGTTCTGAAGTACTCGCCACACCGGGGAATAGGAGAAGGAATATTGAGAGGGGCAGGAAGAGAGCGTCAAGACTGTATATATAGAAATCCTTGCCGCCAACCGGACAGATAGGTGATAGACAAAGATTGCAGGTGTGTGTGCGGGAAACGATGAGATGGATGTCAAGCCCTAGGACTTCGGTAGGGGAGATAAATGAGATATGTAATGAGTATCCTTTGCAAATAAGAATAGAAGCTCTGCGGACAATAGTAGGGGTGTTACTCCAGCAGATAGCAGGACACCACAGGGGAAGGGGAAATGCACAGAGTAGAGGAAATTCGAATATGCATGGAGGGCCTTTGGAATTAAATCAATGTGCATACTGCAGAGAGGAAGGACACTGATGGGCACAATGTCTGCATTTGCAAAATAGAGGAGGATATAGTCAGAGAAGGCCTCACAGAGGGCACATGGGAACAAATGGTCACAACAGAAATCATATGCAGCAGCATGAGAATGATCAAGGGAATGGTGCACAGAATCAAGGCCAGGCTCCGAATCAAACTATTCAGAGTCAAAATCAGCAGGGTGCACAAATAGGAAATAGAGGGAGAGGGGGGAACATTTTTGATAACCAGACAGGTGCATACTATAATAACAGTGGTGACTACACATCGGGTGACGTGTTGTTATCCCAATAGGACAGCCCAGGACAGGGGTCGGAACCAGTGTCAATTCCCGTGAACCAGAAAGGACCCTACGTAGAGATGAAAATCGGGAATGATGAGCAAAAGTGCTCGATAGATCATCACTTGGTTCCAGACATACCTCTGTCAGGGTGACAGAATATCTCAGTATGGTTCGCAGGTACCCCAGTAATAAACCCCGAGTCCAAATCAATGGCAGTGACAATAGGGCCTTTTACTGAACATCGTCCATTTCTTTTAACAGAGCATTGTGGGGAGAATCTTTTAGGATTGAATCTATTGAAAAAACTAAGCGCAGTTATTCATTGTACACCAGATGGGGTATTTTTGACTATTTCTCCCCAGAGTATGCCGACTTCTGAATTTATGGTGGATACCCTTAACAGGGGAATTGAGTACAGTACCAACTTGCATTTGGGCCGTGAATGACAATGATGTGGGATGTTTGAAAATAGAGCCAGTAAAAAATACATTGAAAGAAGGAATAACGTTACCACGTATTCCGTAGTATAAAATTTCAGCAGAAGGAGAAAAAGGATTGAAAAGTATTGTTTCTGATTTGGTGATATTGGGAGTGATTGAAGAGATTACAGGTAGTGTATGTAACAGCCCCATTCTTCCCATGTACAAGAAAGGTGGTAACAAGGTACTGTACCGTTTCATAATTGATGTCCGTGCACTGAACAAAGTAGTAGATCCCCAATTCCCGTTAGTGCCAGACGTCACTACGATCTTGACAATGATCCCTGCTTCGGCAGAATACTTTAGTGTTATTGATTTGAAAAACGCTTTCTTCACCATTCCAGTACACAAAGAAAGCAGGTATTTATTTGCCTTCACTTTAGGAGGACGATCATTCACATTCACAAACATTCCACAAGACTATACTGAAAGTCCGAGCATATACAGTAGAGCGTTGAAAGAGCAGTTGGACATGTTAGAATTACCAGCAGACTGTGTATTGTTACAATAAATTGACGATTTACTAATCGCTGCTGACACGGAGGAGATATGTAAAAATGGTACTGTTCTATTATTGACTCATCTAGCCACGCACGGCCATAAAGCATGCCTAATGAAATTCCAGTACTGTCAGAAAGAAGTAGCTTATTTGGGTTCACTACTCTCAAAGGAAGGAAGAAGATTAACACCAGAGAGAATAAAGAGTATTTCTGGTATGCCTATTCCAACAACACAGAAAGGTGTGAGAGCGATAATAGGGATGGCTTCTTATTGTCATCAATGGGTTATGAACTTCGCTTTGATTGTGAAACCAATGGTGGAATTAACAAAAAAGGATGCTGTGATGCCTTTGCAGTGGAATGAAAAATGTCAGAAAGCATTTGATTTGCTAAAAACCATTTTGAGTTCTGCTCCAGTTTTGGGCACACCGAATTATGAAAAGGTTTTAGGCTATTTGTGCATGAGAATGAAGGATGCGCGTTGTCTGTCTTAACACAGGAACAAGGTGGAAGAAATAGGCCGTGCGGCTATTTTTCTTCTGCGCTGGACCCTGTAGCGCGCGCACTACCACGATGTTTGCGAGCTGTTGCAGCAGCTGCTGCGTCAGTGAAACAAACAGAAGGGATGGTTTTGGGGAACACCTTAATTTTGATGTTGCCACATGCCATAGATGTTCTACTCAATAGAACACAGATGCAACACCTCACCTCTGCTGGATTGACTAATTGACTAGATATGAAATTGTATTGTTCACGCCCAACATCCAAATTATGAGCTGTAGCGCTTTGAATCCAGCAGAATTAATGCCAATGCCCGGGGAAAACGGTGGAGGGACTGAATTGCCTCCCCATGATTGCCTAATGGTTACTGAGGAAGAATCAAAATGGAGAATTGATTTGAGTGACACACCACTAAAAGAACCAGATGGGGAACTGTTTTGTGACGGCTCCTGTTTTAAACTACCTGACGGCACAGCAACTGCCGCATATGCTGTTACGACATTAAAAAGTGTTGTGGAGAGTAAAAGAATTCCTTATAACTCCGCCCAAGCAGCAGAGATAATTGTTTTAACAAGAGCTTGTGAAATTTCGGAGAACTTGAGCGTAAATATCTATACTGATAGCCAGTACGCCTTTGGCGTAGTTCATAATTTTGGTCAGTTATGGCCCGAGAGAGGTTTCTTAACATCCCATGGGGCTCGAATTCAACATGGCCCTCTGATTGTGCGATTACTGTCTGCACTTATGTTTCCAAAACACCTGGCAATAGTGAAATGCGAGGTGCATAAAAAAGTAACATGTAAACTGGGAGAAGGAAACGCATTTGCAGACAAGATTGTGAAACAGACTGCTACTGATTTGAGTACAAAGATGTTGACAGTACAATCGGAGGAAGTGCCCTGCATGATAGAAAATGGAATTGTGACCGTTAAAGAAATGCAGGCGGAAGCTACCGCCGACGAAATGCAGGGATGGGCCAAGGGCTCTGCAGAACTGGATTTGGAGGGTTGCTGGGTGGACAAAAAAAATGGGAATTGGATGTTGCCAAATGTGTATGTAAACCCAATGGTTACAATGGCTCACAGTCCCACACACATCTGTGCGAAGAAAATAGTCCAACATTTAGCCACAGTCTGGGAAAATCCACTCATAAAAAAGAATGTCGAGAGGCTGGTGGAAAACTGCATCACGTGCCTACAGCATAATGTGGGAAAAGGAACAGTGACTCCAACAGGAAGTTTTGGACCTCCCTCTATGCCATTCGAAGTGATTCACTTTGACTTCATAGAGATGGAGAGATGCCAAAATCTGAAATACGTTCCGGTGATCATATGTGCATTTAGCAAATGGGTAGAAGCATATCCCTTGAAAGATTGCACAGCCATGAGCATGGCAAAGGTAATGCTAAAAGAGTATTTCTCTCGCTTTGTTCTGCCCCGTGTCATATGGTCGGACAATGGTCCGCACTTTGTAGGTGCCGTGATAATGCAGATTTGTGCAGGATTGCAGATCGATAAGCGATTCCATTGTTCGAGACATCCAAGTTCGGCCGGTCTTATAGAACGCCATAATGGAATTTTGAAATCCAAAATCTGTAAGATCTGTGCAGGTAGCAAATTAAGCTGGGTAGATGCATTACCAATAGCGTTACTGTGCATGCGAACGCCAGTGCAGGCCAGAACTGGGCTCTCCCCCTATGAGATCATAATGGGGAGACTGGCGAATGTGTGGTGCGCACCTCAGCCTAGAAAAATGTGCGAGGTAGAATACCTTGTACTTAGCATTTATTGTAATTTGTTAGTAAAAAAACTGTGTTTGATTCATCAGCAGGTGCAAGAGGCATTACTGTTGCGGTGTACTGGCCCAGGACATGCATTAGAGCCCAGAGCCTGGGTGCTCATCAGAAATTATGAACGTAAAACATTGCTAGCACCCAGGTGGCGTGGGCCCTACCAGGTACTTTTAACCACGCAGACAGCATTACGCGTGGATTGACGCAAGGCGTGGATTCATGCCACGCACGCCAAGAAAGTCCCATCGCCATTCGACACGTCAACTGATCGGGACAAAGACCAGAAAGAGATAGCAGCGGTTCCAGAAACGAAAAATTTCATTGCCAGTCCCTTGCCACAGAAACTGCCTGATCCTGAAACAAAGCCTGATGAGATTGCCATAAAAACGGAAGAGCAAA
Source organism: Ambystoma mexicanum (assembly GCF_040938575.1). Classification (NCBI taxonomy): domain Eukaryota; kingdom Metazoa; phylum Chordata; class Amphibia; order Caudata; family Ambystomatidae; genus Ambystoma; species Ambystoma mexicanum. The sequence goes on along the minus strand of NC_090928.1, from coordinate 373,108,652 downwards.
GAGTGCCTCAACGTTGTCCAGCAGATTCTGCATCTATGCTAGCCAACATCAAGCGCATACCTCTGTGGCGCCCACCATCTTCTGTTGCGCCACAGCCTGCATTGTCGCTTGGGCACCCATCATCATCTGCCATTGTGCCCCAGGCTGACTCCAAGCTCGAGACCGGAAGGGCACCCGCATTATTTGTTGATCACACGGTACCAGGAGCAAACCGGTACAACCTATAGAGCAGAAAGAAGGAGTGATCACATTTTTCATCTCTTGGTGAATTTCTTGCCTCTGTTTCCTATTTTCGTATGAAGTGGGAACCGGAGGCCTAGAGGAGGGTGGCGTAAGAGTTTTGCAAATTAGACAGCTCACGAAACGCAACTCCTCGGTGCTAAATCCATGTGTCAGGAACGCGAGTGAACAAGCGGGGCGCACGTGGAACAAAGGAAGCTGCTCTGAAATTCTAGAGCAATGTGCAAAATGCACGGAGGCCTTGCCAGATGAATAGGCAATCCAGGCAGACAGAAAACTGGCATAAAAGATTGTAGACATTGATTGAACTTTTTCAACATCCTGGGAAGAACATGAACACGAGATATTCACGACGAACACAGCAGAAGAAGAAGGACGAGAGAAGAAATGGCGGAACCAGCAAATGCCCCCTCTTGCACCAATGCTGATAGCGAGTTAAACGCAGTACATAATAAGGTGAAAAAAGGACACGGTCGAAAGAATTGTACGTTGGGTCCAACCATAGTAATGTGCATAATGAGTATATTAGCACCAGTGTTGACCATAGCAGTGTTATGGTACCTAGAGGAAATGCACCCTCTTGAAGTACTTTTGCCTGTTATGAACATTTCCACAACGGAAAGCCCAGTCCATGTGATTTCCTATACCTTGTCCCCAATGGAAGAGAAACATAGGGAAGGATATGGGAACAACACATTGCTGTTAATAATGAATATGACACACTCAATCCTAAGAAAAAATAATTGTTTGGTTTGTGCCCACCTGCCGCAGCATGGTGGTCAGGGAATAGGATGGTATGTACAGCCCCTGCCCTTAACTTCTGCATGTCATGCTTCTCTGAGTGCCCTATATTATGGGAAATGGAACGAAAGTGAAACTGGTCAACTAGATAGAACAAATACGAATGAATTTGAGGAAGTGATTATGAAACCGGTGGGTTGCTCCGTGTTCCAAAAAAGACGACTAATTACACGAGCAATAATGCCACAGATTAGATTGTCTGTACCTTATAAAACTTCTGTGATCACGTTCCACATTAACCCACATGGGAATAAGGATGCGGAACCCCCTTCATATACAGTGAATTATAACCCTCATTCTGTCCCATTCTGTTTAAAGAAAAAGTGTTCTTTCCAGGTATGAACATTTACCAGATGCAGGAATATAGCATTCCTTGATAAAGAAGTGGAACCAATATATGTGGGAGATCCTGTGTATTTCATATGTGGAGAAAAAGCATATCCTTGGTTACCTAGGAACTGGGGACGTACATGTTATTTGGGATTTATGTTTCCTGGGGTGTTTCTTTTAAAAACATCAGACATAACCAAATTGACCAGGTCACAACCTCGCCGTAATATTGAAGACGGGTTGATTGTAGAAGAAATAGCAAAATCATTCATACCATTTTGGGGCCAGGCGATATACTCTTATAACATAAGACGACTGTCTAGGATATTAGAAGAAACAATAAATGCAACTACTGATATATTATATAATATGACTCTTGAAGAAAAAGTAATTAGATTAATGTCACTACAAAATAGAATGGCCCTTGATATAATCTTAGTTGATCGCGGTGGTGTTTGCAAAATCATGGGATCAGCGTGCTGCTTATTTGTAAGTGACTCCTCCCCCACGATCTTTGAGGCGATAAGAAAATTGCACGTGTTAAGTTCTGATCATCATCCCCCTGAAGGCGGTTGGCAATTGAACATAAGCTCCTGGTTCTGGGAAGTGTTGCGATCCTGGGGATGGAAACTATTTGCAATCCTAGTAGCAATCCTAGGAATATTCGTGACATGTTGTTGTTGCATACATTGTCTCCCCATCATATGTACTGAAATTAGCGAAGAGTGTGTACAAATGATGAAACGAAAAAACATTACTAAACCAAGCACTCGCCATAGTAACGAATCTGAAACCATTAAAGAATTAATGGCAATTGATATTGATATTGATAATAATAACGAGGAGACAACAAGTGTACATGAGTCCCAATTTGAATCAGATTCCGAATCTAATCCAAATACTTGGTGGGAGAAGGATGCAATGTATGGATGAGACGTTTGGCTTACGGCCAAGTGGAGGGATTGTCAGTCCAGAAAAACCAAACACCCCTTGAGGGTCCAGAAATGAATGATAATTGGTTGGCCGAAGACCAACCGCCTCATTTACAGTGAAAGAATATATATTCATTAGTCAGTTATTACGTAGCTATTAGTTTAACTAGAGTGAAGCCATTTTAAGATTACCAGAATTGCCATTTTGTTTTCTTTCTCTGCTCTCTCTAACGTTGCCACTTTGCCCCATGTAAAACTACCTTGCTGTACATATTATTTCGCTTCAATGGTCCAAGGCTAAGAAACATGTTGAAACATTACACTGGAGAGCCAGACAGAAATGCCCGATTCCCTCCCTCACATATCCTTGAAGACATGGAGCAAGGCATTTAATCAGTACACGAATGCCAGCGAGTCTCCTGAAAGAATAGCAATGTATGAAACTAGCATTTAAAGAGTTGAATTATGATCTTCTTTACGGCCCCCCTTTCTGAGCCCAATGAGGCCCGGAGAAAGGGCTGACTTCTAGAGCGAGAATCGAAACTTAGAGACAGTGAGGCCTGGTATGAGCCCTTCTCCTACGCGCAGCTGCCCATGAAAAACAGAAACGCTGTGTTCTCGCAAACAAAGAATGGTGTCTGTAAAACTGGAGATTGCAAACTGTTACGAAATATGGTGGTCTAAGTTGTCATATTTGTCACACTGGTCAATCATCACCTCTAATTCAAAGGGAAATGAATTGGGGCGGCATCAAATATGTCATTACTGATTGTAAGATGCTCCATTTGTATATATGTAACTGATGTATGTCTCGCACTCTCTTGCATCCCGCGAGGTCTGTTAGACACACGTCGCGGGCCGTGGGACCACTTGGCCAACTGGGACTATTTTGTATTGCAATAAACCCTAGATTTTGAGAACAGAACCTCGTGTTCGGCGTATCTATTCTTGTGTGGTGACTGTGCCTTCTTTCCACATCCGAGGGTCCCTCAGGGGCCCATTCAGTAATGGCCAGGTTGAGGCAGCAATTTCTCATGCGATAGAGGATTTGTTTACAAAGCATGGCAGAGCCACGGTTGCAAAGAAAGAATATTCCAGGAGAAGCCTGAAAAAGTATGCATTGCAATTAACCCCTAGTGAGCAAGCTTTACCGGGCCAGCACTCTGCTAGCTAGTGTCTTGATAATACAAGACTTGCTATCTAAGCGCTATAATGCTTTAAGCACTCAAATACAGGTCTCTATTAGCTACTAAACTTGGGCCTCTGCTCTGCCTTAGCAAGCTATGAATGCAACCTTCCACCCCTTTGATGCCTGCACATTCAATGTAGCTCATTATGCTTGATATGCAGGCGCTACTAAGCATTTTTAATCCATCTATAAAGGTCTGTTTCAGCATTTGGTGCACACTTCGAATAAGCTGTTAGTCTTAGCTGTTAATGCAGCCATGTAAGGACCTAATATGTAATATGGTTAGCTCAGCAGGCTAATGCAGCCAATGAAAATGCAACTTCCTTCACACTTCATGCTGTCAACAAAAGCAAGATATGCGTAACTAATGTAGCGTGGTCTATGACCATTCTCAAGAGCGCCTCATTGTATTTACAAAGCTTTACATTGTAGGTAGTTTGTTGTTCACATGTCTAAGACAGTCTAACATGGTTTCTGCACTGTTTTGTTGGTTAAGTGGTACCCGCAAAGGGGCTGTTCTCGAAATGTTACATGCACGGTCTCAGCAGAGTTCCTACTTGTAATACCAGAGGGTCTAATGTGTGCTTACCTCCTTGGACCCATCTTCCTTTGGGTCCTGTTTCCTTACCCTGTACTTCCTTTATTTCCTGAAACCTTTCTGTGTCACTCCTACCTATTCCATTCTTGGGCTCCCACGTCAGTGCTTGCACTGTTCTGGCACCACAATAGTATTGTTGGAAGTCCTTCCTGTGGTGCTGGAAGAGGGCTCCCTGTTCCTGGCTGAGTCCAGTTCTCAGAAAAGGACCGGGCTTCCGGACCATACCGCGTCTGGACAGTGGAGTGCCGGATTCAACGCTTCGCATTTTGATACTTGTAGTCTTGGATTAATAATAGGGAAATTTAGGACTGCAAGTCAAGGAATGCTAACAAAATCAGTATTGGACAAGCATCTACCGAATGGAATGAAGTATGGTGGCAATTATGCCAGACCCATGCCTGGTGTCCTGCGTCCCATCCCCATCAAAACAAAATCCTTACTTGGAGTCAAGCCTCCCTATTCACAACAATATAACACCCATTGCATCATGCCTTCACAACCCCAAACCACAGCATGCATATCAGGCATCGTGCCTCCCCATATTCCACACAAATACCATAAGTGATTGGTAAGAATCACAGTAACACAACATGCCAAAACAAAATATATACCTGTTGTCCTGTTCTCTGCATGCCCCCCCATGCAACACATAGTCCATATCTGACTTTCTCTGCACCCTCCATGAAACAAAACCCATACCTATAAAGCTCATACATGGTTCCATAGATTCCCACCCCCACAACTCTCAAAGCCTGTGCATGGCATCCCACATTTGTCAGATACAGCGCCTCAGTGAGATTAAATGATCTTCCAAAATGACTCTATAGTTAAGAGGAAGTCTGCATTTGATACCAGTCTTCTTACTTTCAATACTTGACAACATGTACTCTCAGTTGTAGCTGATGTTAATGCATGACTTTATTGGGCAAAAACAATACTACTTGAAACATGCATAAATCACATTATAAAGCAACATTACACATATATAAATCTTTATGCTCAGTATAAAGAGTATGATTGTAGCTTTGCTTTCACCATCAATTATAGAAGATAAGTACCAGAGTGACAAGAAATCCTCTGGGATGTGCAGCAGTACTTTCAAGACTTATACACACAACAGCAAAGCAGTGACAACAAGTCGCAAGTTTTTAGTCATTGTTTGGCACAGACCTGCAGCATACTGTGAAAGAAAATGTGAAGTTACACAGGATAAGCCTGCCTTTTTCTGTGTGTATGAATTTGTGAATCCAGCAGTCATCATAGAAAGGGAGAGGGAAGGTATTACTGGAAGAAGGCACAGCTTGAGTATTGTGTGTGTGTGTGTGTGTTGGGAGAGTGTTGGTGTGGACAGAAAGACCTTTAATGTACACATATATGGACCTAGTTTTTAGGGTCGTCTTAATGGCCCTGTTTTTCCTGACAATGGCCATTGTCACTTTATTGCTGTGTCTGCAAATGAGCTCTCCATCTCAATGCACAGCTTGTAACACTGAGGCAGATGCAGACAAAGGGATTTTAAAGAAAGACAGTGAGGTCCACAAGAGGCTGTGTGCTATGGTGCGGGAAGGGATTTAATGTAGGTGCTGCCCCTCCCTGCACTGGCACGTTTATTTTATTTATTTATCTATGTATTTGATTGATTACTTTCCAGGGTGAGCTGGCAGTGCTCTCCTCAGATTTTCAGGGGCCTGTGGCTGGAACCTCGAGCTTTAGCTAGTCACTTGGTCCAGCCTGGCTCAACCCCTGCCTGATTTTCCCATCTCCAAGGTAAATAAGCCAGACCAGGATCATACTATGGATGTCAATGGATTTGTATGACCTTTCAGACGGTAGATTTTGTGACAGAAATCCATCTGTACCAATAGGCAATCCTGAGCTTTTTTGTTTCTTGAAACACAAAATGATGCTGGTTGATGCTGGTAATTAAATCTTAGAAAGTGAGCTTGGCTAATCAGGCCTCACGTTCTTAATGCTCCATTCTGAGAAGGTATAGTGCACATGTTTTCTCTTGAGTGGGCCCTGGTATACTAATACACCAGCAGCTAACTTGTAGTTTGGCATCATGGCAGCCGCAGAGTACCATACACATTACTGACAAAGAGCCTGCTGGAATCTAAGTTACTACAACATTGATGAGTTGCCTTTAATAGTGAGTCCCCATGATTGAAATGATATATAACTGTGCATCCCCAAGGCCTGGGGGAAGTTTGGTTAAACCTATCTATATATATATAAAAGTCAAAATGTGTTTGTCTGTGGCGGGATTTGTGGCAAATTATTGTTGGTTATTCCACACCGTTTCACCAATCTGCACCAAATGTTGCATAGTTAGCTGTTAGGACACTCTGGACATTACTGGCGACATGTCATTTGGACACCCCACCCCATTCCCTGGATTTCAACACAAGTCAAAATGTATTTGTGGGTTTGTGGCTGGGCGAAGCGTTGTTCCTTATACAATGCAACACTGTTTCACCAATCAGAACCAACTTTTGCACAGTTATCTGTTGCAACCCTCTGGTCATTGAAAGCTACATGACATTAGGACACCCCACCCCATTGCCCATATATCAGCACCTTCACACATGAGACAGTTGCCTGAAATCGTTAAAACATCAATATGGTGATAGAAGGACTGATCCCGACACGAGGAACACAACTCAAGGTACAGCCCTTATGGTGCACGGTTTCCAAGATATTTGCACCATGTCAGGGTGAGGCAACAGGTGACGAGAGAGCATATAAGGTCCCGGAATGCAGCAGCACACCATCTCTCGCCTTGACCCAAGGTTTGCTGAGGGGTATGTCAGCCAGCCCCACGCACCCATTCTCATTGCATTTTACTTTAGTGATAAACGAATCAGAACAGCGACCTACAAGATTTGTGTTATCATGTCTGTCTACAGAACCCGTTCGGAGTACTTCTGCTAGTATATATAAAAGCTATATCTGATTTGATACAGTGGCCTATGAGGAAATACATTTCCACATTGCCAAAACCATTTAATGTCATTTTATCAGTCACTAGCTTCCTGTGGCCTCCTGCTGTAGTCAGAACTTCAGGTATCACTGTCCAGTACTGAGGCTCACCCACAACAAGGTGCTGGACCTACCTCCGAAGGTTTCTTTTGTTCCCAGCCTGGGAAAGCTTGACACCTTCTCAGATAACCGGGACATATTCAAGGGGGCCATGTAGATACCAGTGCTGTAAAGGGAGATACTGGAGTATATTTGAACACAGGCCGACCTTAGATGGGGAAATAAGTATAGCTTAGAACAAGAGCTGTTCCCACCGGAAGGATCATACCATCTTGGAAATCATTAGACCACACTACTTCCTGTTACTCCACCCAACTTCCTGCAGACAAGGCAGCCTGTGAGATGATATCAGAAGGTAAAAACTCTTGTTACAGCATTTGAGATTAGCTGCCTGCAGAAGTCTTAAAATTGCCTAATCTGCTGTGGTCAAATTAGACTATGAAGGGGTGAGACTCCCCCTTAACGGAATCATTTCTGAACTCAATAAGCAGAACAATTACAATGGAATTTTATAATCCTCAGCCACTGTTGTGAAGATTAAGCTTACCAAGGAGGGAGTCAGACCCTTCCTTTAACCACTTTAGTGGAACATTTGAAGTGACTGGCTGTAGGACAAGGCTGGTTTGCCGCCTTGACACTAGTACCCAGGTCTCTGCCTACTAGAAGTGGCAGTCCTGCAAGAGCTCTCTGGCAACCTTCCAATGAAGGAAGGGCAGAATAAGAATGTATCCTCTGCAGGCCTGTACAGGGTCTCACAGCACCCCAGTATCAAAGGAAGCACTTTCTGGCTCATCTTGCACCTTAAACCTGAGTAAGCCATTTTCAACAATTGATGCTTCAACTTACATCAAGCATCTCCGAGCCTGCTCAGTATTGATGTGCGGCTCTGCTGTCTCCACATCCAGGACCCAACCCGTCTCATAGCGTCACCACCTGGACAAAGCCTGCTTAGTCACAATCTTTTTTGGCTCAGAGTCATTGCTGCTGTTGACCTATGACTCCTTTTGGACATGGGTTGAGCCCACGCAACACTATACCAGGGTCTCTGTTTTCTGCATGCCCGAGACCTGCCAAGTCTTCCAGCTCCGCCGACTCAACCTTGCCTGCCTGCTTCCTAGCTTCTTCGGGCCTCATGATAATCCTAAGAAGAATATGCAGGTATACCACAGTGCTTCTGGCTTTCTGACATGGTTTAAAGGGCCAAAGTGACCACAGTATTATTATTGCTTTGTATGCTCCTTTGGTGGCTCACACCCCTGTAAATAGTATAGCCTGACATTGGCCTATGCTACCTTGAAGAGGTGAAGGGTGTGTACCATTCATATTGTACATATTTCACATTTATGATTGAAATGACTGATAGTTTAGTAGTAGTGTGGGAAACCACTACTCATTCCTGCACTCGTGCAGAGCAGTAGCCTTTTCTTCACCGGTTCTCTATACCAGGCAGCGGTTAGAATACACAATTCTACATCCAATAGCACAATATTTATTAAACGCTCCTAATGTAGAACACAGACTCCTACATGGAGAAATCTAAATGTAGCTCCAGACCTCCTTGTGTCAGCAGGTACCTGTATTTTATAATGCTGCCTGGTCTACAGGCATATCATTGTTTGGGAAGACAGAGAGGATATCATGAGGGCATATCTGTTCAGGAAAGTATATTATACCATGAAAACATGTAGTTGTAGATACACTACAGTACCAAAGCAGAAGTTATAGTTAGCAGCACACTCTAAGCTACTCCCAGAATGAACTGATCGTGGTATCACACACTGTAGTAAAGGTGATATCACAAATTATATGATTGTTGACGTCACTTAAGTCATTCAGATACTCTTTGGAAATGCTTGCGAACAGTCCATTTGACCCTCTCAGTCCTGCAATTGAGCATGAAGAAAGGCTGTGACAAAGTCACCCATATTATTGTCCATTGAGGGAGACTGGGTAAATTGGGGAAAAGACAGACCCCTGTTTCGCCTTGTGACCCCATGAGGCGGTACATGGAAAATCTTACAGCGCTACCCTAGTCCGTGAGAGAGGGAGGGAGAGAGAGAGAGAGAAATTGTGAGAGAGGGAGACTGACTCAACGGTGCTGCAGCTGTTGTGATTAGCCTATGGCTTTTAAAGCATGAGTAGGAACATGGTCATTTTAAAGCAAATGCGGAAGACCACAGAGTGTCAGTTTGAAGCGGCAGGAGCTGTATGTTCTGGTTAGTGCTATTGTACCTCACAGACTCTGCAGACGGATGAACCTGTCCAAGTCAAAGGGATATGGGCCAAAGCCCTTATTGATTCAGGGAGCAAACAAATGGCCATAGACATTGACTTAATGTATCCTGAGGATCTCCTGGTGGGTGAAGCCGTAAGAATCACATGTGTCCATGGGGATGTGGAAACCTATCCCAAAGTCCCTCTACTTTGTAGAGAAGTTCTCGCCTCTGCTATCTTGGGAAAGCTTGATCCAGTTTACGGACATGCCCATCCGGAGCTGGGGAAAGAATATCTCCAACAGATGGCAAACCGCCAAAACCTTATCCTCAAGTCCGAGGAAAATGACAATTCAGCCCAACCTAAACAAAAAGTGGACATATCTTCCAGAGTAAGATGGGGGAGCCACCACTGTAAGGGGAAGGAATGTGATGAATTGCAGGTATTTGTCTTTTCACCCCCGGGGGAAGCCACCCCATTTAATGGTAGAGAGGTGAGCCTGCTGCGCAAGACCCTCCCTAGGGGTGTGGGCAAGTGGGACCTGAATGGAAGTGACTCCCCCTTGGGGGGCAAGGACTCCAATTCCCATGAGGAATTCCCTAGACCGAACACCATATCTGCTCATATGTCATATGAGACGACTTGCTATGAAGACTCATTTGTCATCCTTATTTATGGCTTCCGGCAATGAGGGAACAAAACAACCATACCAAGGAAAAGGAGCTGTCTCTTTAAAAAGAGACATGAATACTACTGGCATGAGTAGCTCTTGTAAGGTACAAATGGGGAATCCCCCTTACGTGATTACACATTGGAGAGGCAGATCAGAACGCATTTGCGGATTCCGTAACTTTTGGAAAGACGAGGAATGCCAGAGTGAGACGCAGGAGAGCCAGTGAATACTGCAATGGGAGAACATTTGCCCAAATGGGGACCTAATACCAGTGCAAGGTGGTTGCGTGACCACGATTGCTTCGTGATGGGTGGGAGAATAAGGACAGAAGGAAGAATCGAGTCAAGATTAAAAAGCAAGTTTTTGCGGGTGTTCAGGAGAGCAGTTTCTGCGCTTCTGGCAGCTCCGAAGCCAGACTGGTGGTTATGGAGACAACCAACACATTCAGTCTGCAGATTAAGCTGGGAGATGGCCAACTTTTTCACGAATTTGCCCAGGAAAGGAGTGATGAAGATCGGGCAAAGGGGGTGAACAAGGGAGTGCTTAAAGAGGTGCGGGGGGTACCAGTGGCAAAGGAGTGATTGCAGAAATCTGTCCAGGCGGGAGCATGGGTGCTGATACGGTCCTTAATGGTTCTGGAAGATCAGGGGAGAATCTGCTTTGATCAGACTTGTCTAGAAACATTGTCAGGGCTGAACAGAGGAAAGGAGGACAAAAGAGGAGGGGAAATGACTGAAGACGGGCCAGGGGGATAGACGAGGAGGAAGAGGAGGTAGAGGACGAGAGAGTAGACAGTATGCGTTGAGTTTTAGTGGTGAAATGAGAAGCCAGGGCTGTGCAGAGGGCCTGGGAGAGAACAGGAGAGGTAGATACTGCAACAGGATTAGCCAGCTACTTGCAGATTTTGAAAAGTTGGGCCCATTTGTTAGATGCCCCAGACACCCGGGCTTTGATGTAGGCTATCTTCTTCGAGAGGACAGAGAGTCTGTACTGCCTTTGGAACAGGTGGCAGGCCAGTTTGTCAGAGGATGCGCCTGCTGCCCTCCACTTCCTCTCAGCCGCCCTACACTTGCGTTTACGGGTGGCGAGATCAGAATCATACCAAGAGTTGAACTTGGGTGTGGGCTTCAAACAGATCCTAATGACAGGGGCAAAGACGTCAAGAGTGTTAGAGATAGAAAGATGAAGTTTAGAGACAGCTGTGTCAGTATTTGAGTCAACCAAAGATGTAGGAAAAGGAGAGAAAGTAGTGGCGAAAGCCTCAACTTACACACGCTTCATGGCCCGGATGACCGAGAAGGTAGGTGGCAGTGCTGGGGTCGACTTGACCTGAGGAGTAGAAAGAAAGAGATGGGAGGAAAGGAGAAAGTGGTCACTCCAAGAGAGAGGAGTGGGCAGAGCGTTAGAAAGGGAGAGGTCTGAAGAGATCAGAACATCCAGGGTGCGCCCTGCAGAGTGAGTCGGGCCAGAGGGAAGAATAGAGAGAGAGAGTCGCAGAGGTTGTGAAAGAGCCCTGAAGAGGGGCTAGTAGCATTCAGGTGGATGTTCAGGTCTCAGAGGAGGAGAAGTTGAGAGGTAAAGGCAAAGAAAGAGGAGGAGAAGTCATCCCACTCAGAGAGGAAGAGGGCAACCTGGCCAGGCGGCCTGTAGATAGTGGCCAGAGAGAGAGGTCAGAAGAGATAGAGAGTTTGCAGACCAGTCATTCAAAGGAGGAGTAGTCCTGTATTGGAATGACAGAAGCACGTATCCACTCCGGGAAAATCAAGGCTACACCAACCAGGACAGTTGGTTCTGGGTTCGGAGAGGATCTTGTAGCCATTGGGAACAAGAGTGTCAAATATTGTGACAGAGCGGGCCGTGAACCAAGTCTCAGTGAGACCAAGTACATCCATATCACACTCTTCCAGGAGACGGCAGATGTCAGTGGAATGTTTGACAGCGGAGCGAGAGTTGAAAGTAGCGATGTGGAACAGGTTGCCACCTTTGAAGGACTTCCGTGGAGGGGTACAGACCAGAGGTTTGAGCTGCAAATGTGTTGGAGGTGCCCGAGGATAGGCAGAGGAGGAAGGAAGAGATGGCAGCGTAGTCAGAGAGGAAGAAGAGAGTGCCAGAGAGGTGGCAGAGGAAGGAGGCAACAGGGTAGCCAAAGAAGAAGCAGAGGGTGCTGGAGAAGTGGCGCAGGAAGGAGGTGGCAGAGGTGCCAGAGAGGGGTAAGTAGAGATTGCAGGAGAAGAAAGGCAGTTGATAAGGTGTGGGAAGCTTCTATCAAAAAGGAGGAGATTGGCCTGAGGGCCCTGGACCAAGACGGTGCCATTTAAGTAGACATTAATGATGGTCTTAGAGGAGTAGAAGGGGGCCAGGAGGGCCTCCCACCAGGTGCCACCATTAATGGGAGAAGAGGAAAAAGGAGAGAGAACAGAGACCATATGGGGGGGTCCATAGGTCTGGAGAGGGAATGACAAAGAGGATGTCAGTAAGGGTCTGTCTGGAGGAAGCACTGTCATAGGAATCAGCGATTGGGAGGCTTAGGTCGGATACCAGGATGTCCCTTTTGAGCTTCTTCCTGCTAGACTTAGTGAGAGAGATAGGATAGTCGATAGAATAGCAGTTAGAGAAGATAGGTGAGACAGAGAGCACCAGAGAGGGTGCAGGTGGAAAGAGGGGGGGGGGAGAGAGGGGAGCCCAAGCAGGGGAGGAAGGAGTAGCACTAGGGGCAGACAGGAGGTAGCCAACATAAAGAATGAGGGGCACAGGGTGTGTGACTCCAGAGCATCTCACACACTGTGTTTGATGTATGCATTCCTTTTTCCAAATGCATCACAGTCACCCACACGTTGAAAGAGAGCAGCCAGCCGAACATCTCAGTAGCACCCACCGGCACAGGAAGCTGCTTAATATTTTGTCTGGCAAGATCAGAGTCAGCTTTCTGGGTGCACCCCTTACTGCACGCCCGCCTCTTGAGATATTTAGCTCTGCATACCAGGCTTTCGCCCACTCTGCCCGGGCCAAGGAATGGAGATGATCTTGTCTGTGGACCAGGACGGTGCATGCGTGTGTGTGTCTCTCTAGCTGGGTCCCCACGGGCTGTGCTATAAAAACCTTACCAGGCGCACACTGAGCTGTAAGTGTAGAAGACAGCGAGGAGCGGCACACAACAGTACACCAGGAAGGAAGGGGAGGTTAACCACAAGGAAGCCAAAGGATTATGGAAAGCGGACAATGGATGGAATCAGAGTAGCAACTTGCCAGTACGAACAGCACGGACAAGTTTAGCGTTGAGGCGCTCCGAGCAGCGGAGGCGTGTCTGTTTTCAAGGAAGCAACAGGCATTACTGGGAGACTAGACTGTGTGTTTCCCCGCGGCGTGAGCCATGTTGGGTGTACATTGGATGCAATACTATGGTGTTTGAGGGACCATGTTGTCCAGAAGGAGCGGAATCAGTGATTCATGACAGCATGCCCCCTTCTAAACTCTGATCCCCCAGGTTTGCCTGGATGAGTCAGATGGAATCTTCGCATCAGGCAGGGGGCGTTGATGTTGGACACAGGTCCCCATGTCCGTTCACTGGGTGGATAACCTTTCCACTCCACCAGGTATTGAAGACGGCCTCTCCTATATCTTGAGAAGGGGTGTCACAGTATTCGTTTTATGGCGGTATGATAACCTTCATGCCAAATGACAGTATATCATGGTTATCGCGGTATAGCAGGTTGAGTTAACTAATCTTAACAAATGTTTTCTTAAAAGCTCATACATTGTCAGATTTATCATCACAAAGAAAACCAGGAACCCAGGGCCAGAATTATGCTTTTCAACATACTTGCCACTGAAATGCCACCCCTCGCTTCCAATAAACACAAACGCACGTGTGGAGAGGAGGGGGCAGGTGAGCCCTGCTGAGACTGGCAAAGCAAACGTAATAGCTTTTCTTAAGTGGTCATTTAGGCTTTTAGCTCCCCCACTGGCTACTGGTGAAGATGTTGCCATCTTGATAATCTGCATGCCACATATTAAAGGAGGATGATGGCAAGTATGCGCATGTGCGAACACGTACACTCACACACACACTCTCTCTCTCTCTCTCTCTCTCTCTCTCTCTCTCTCTCTTATTACGTTAAAGCCTTTAGTTTACTTGCGGGCCAAAGGGTGTTCAGTAATCACGGACATGTTACCCTTTGGTATGGCAGCAGGGAATACCTGCAGAGATGAGTGAATTTTGCGGTGTCACTTATTATATGTAAATTCAATGATAGACCAGCAAAATCCCCCATTGTCATATGTTTAGAAAACATTATCCATTATAAATATATAAAGCCCAAAGCCGCCAAACCAAAGTAAATCCTTTTCCTTCTTGGCACTGTATTTATTCTTCCTATTGCTAACATATTGATTTTGTGTCAGGCACATGTGGTTTACGGAATGGCTTTAAAAACTGCTCCAACTGAAACTACTTATACCAAAAATAATATAACTTTTTTTTACACTGCCTTTTTGCATTTGAAGTTCATTAACTTACCATTAAGTCAATGCTTTTTAATTAACTTACGAATGCGCAGGCAGGTTTTTCCAGCTGTAGCAAGGTAGCATTTTGAAACTTGTCTCTGCACATATTTAGCTGACCCTCCAGGAATTTAAGGCGCCTGCAGAATTGGTCTTTCATGGCGCTCACTTGTTGATCACCTTGAATGAAAGAGTGACTAGTGGAAGTGTTATAATGCCCATTTTGAGCAATGAGCTTGCTGATCAGTCACAGGTCATCGCTTTGAAAATTGGCTTAGACTTTTTGAAACCACACGGCATGGGCATCATGACCCCTTGCTCCGACAAAGTTTGTTTTGACAACTCTTTATCCCATTAAAGGGAGAAAAGTCACTCATGTGCAGTCTGAAAGCCCATGTCATTGTGTTTCTTTTGTCAAAATGTCGTAGCCAACACAGACACACCGAAAGCTTGCATAGTGATCTAATCACTATAGCTTGTTTACCATCTGCCTGGTGCATTATGAAGGTCTGATGTCGGAGTCACCACTGACCACTGACCGTGTAATCCTAAAGGGACAGCGTTCAGTGGGTGTTGTTGATTTCTTTCTTGATTCTTGCAATACATGTGCATTTACCTTCTTAAAGATAGTGGCCAAAAAAGAAAACTTTGAAAATGACGAAGTTAAAATACATATCGGCACAAATATGGCCTAGACTACCACCTCACCACAGCCCCATCATTACCGTTTTCCCCATGTCTGAGTGCATTAGGACCCTTGTAATGTGAGTTCAGAGGGAGGAATGCTTTCATGGGTGGTGTCACAAATTGAGAATAGACCTAAGAAATATGTCATCCTCATTGTTCTGGATACTTCAAAATTGAATGCAGAATTTGTCCTACCTGCTTGAGTCCAGTGCCAGGCAGGTAGGTGAAGGATCAAGTGAAGCAACAACTCTAGTGCCAATGTGCAAATCTACGCAGAGGACAGTGGGGGTGAGGGCAGTTTATTTACTAGCAGAAAGCACTGATAGGCCCAGTGTTCACACAGTCTACAGCAGGGTCAAACTGGGGCATAAAATTGTCTCAGGCACCAACATAAAAAGTGGCCCACAGTTGCAAATGGGAACTCATTCCTTTTGGAACACTCTTTGAATAGTACCCAAGGGGAGACTTTTGATAAAATGTGATGCAAATTGTACATTTAAAAGAACAGGTATTCAGCAACAGTGGGCAAAACTGTTGGCCGCATAGTGAAGTCTCTCATCAAACTGGCCCACTTTGGCCAAAAAAGTGCCCCACGTTGACACAAAAAACTGGGCCACACAAGCATTTCGTGTTTTTGGATCAGCCATGGGCATATTGCCCTAAAGGCCAGTCCATGCCTGGTCTACAGAGCTAAAGTTGTTTGTGGACATGCATCAGAAGGGCATCATCCAGTTAATTCCCTCCTTTAAATTCTGGGATGTGTAGTTCCCCATCTTTCAAATTGGTGGGAAAACTATAAATCCCAGAATTCTAAACTAAACCAGAACTGGATGGCTATCCGATCCAGGACCATGAGAAACTTAAGTTCCTTGAATCTAAATCATGGGGAGAGTAATTCGATATGCATGACTTCACTGGCTGTCCTTTTTTTTACAATTTGCACAGCCAGAACAAAAGCTGTTCCAATGTGCGTTTGCTCAGTGCAGTAGGACCTTAACTTACTGAACTAATGGCACATGATGCCGGGCCAGGCTGAATCAATACATTTCTGCTCCTGCTGGCTGAGTGGTTGCTAAGCGAACTGCTGCTGGCTCCAGTGTTTTGCAAGTCACTGAATGTTTTATTACATTTGTTTACATACAAACAAAAGGAAAAATAAAATGCTCACTTTCAGTTCAGGCCCTCAGCTCACCCTTGTGATGTCCCTGTGTTCTTGCTAATTGCAAATTGAAAATCCGGACAATCACCATAGAAGATCTGACCTGTAGCGCGGAGCAGCATGACTGTGTGAAAACGTTTAACATCTGTATGCTGCCTTTCAAATAAATAATGCCTGAAACAAAATAACTTTGTTCTAGTTTGCCCATGAAATCCAGGTCTGACGGAGTCTATGAACTGGAATCTCCGGTATGCTTATAGAGCCAGTCAGTCAGCTCATCGTTACCAGCCTTGCATGGGGAACACAAAGGTTCAGGCACTGGGCAGCTTTCAACACAATTTGCGCAAAGTCGATTGATCTTTGACCCGATTCTACTGATCACAGAGAAATAGCGGTCACAGCAGCAAAGTTGCATTTACTAATGTAGCCTCACTTTCCCTATGCTTTTGTCTGCCAAACAAGGCCCTCTTGGCAGATGGAACATCCAACAGTGCAAGACCAGGGCTGCGCAGCAATTTCTTATTCCAGCCTTTCCAAATCAGATTGAAAAGCACACTTAACGGTATAAACGGTATACCGGTAAGTGACGGTTATTATTGTTCAATTAAGTTGTTCACAGTATCTTTAACGGTATAATGATATACCGTTACATCCCTAATCTTGAGTCACATATCCTAGAGACCTCATATTCGATCTGATCATTGATGAGAACAGGTGGAGGTCGAAGAACTGTCCTGGTTGACTGGTGGTATGGTGTCAGTAAGCAAGTATGGAAAACAGGATGAATTCTCTTCCAAGATTCTGGTAGTTGGAGTCAAAAGGCCACAGGGTTGATGATTTCCTTCACTGTGAATGGTTCGTAGAAGCGAGGGGCTAATTTGTTTGGTCTTAGGTGTCTAGGTAATGGTCGATAAGAAAGCCAGACCTTGTTACCGATGGCATAGATAGGGCCAGGTTGCCGTTTAGCATCTACATGTTTCTTAATGTCCATCCTGGCCTTTTCTAGATGTCCCTTTATGTCCTTGTGTATTGTGACTAATCGAGCTATACAGAAATCGACTGAAGGAACCAGAGTGGAGTGAGGCAAGAGTGTGGGTAGAACAGACGGATGGAATCCTTGATTGCAAAAGAAGGGACTTGTCTTGATTGCAGAGTGGTCGGAGTTGTTGTAGGCAAATTCGGCTACTGGAATCAACACTGACCAATCGTCCTGTACTTTTGATGCAAAACATTGAAATTATTGCTCAAGAGTTTGGTTTACTCTTTCGGTAATGCCATTGGTCTGTGGATGGTATCCCGATGATTAGGCACGTTGAATACCCAACAGCTGGCATTGGTGCTTCCAGAACCTGGAGACACCTTGGGGTCCACAATCTGAAATGATTTTGGATGGAAGACCATGTAGCTGAAAGATGTGGTTCACGAAAATCTCAGCCATTTCTTGTGTTGAAGGCATCTTGATCAGAGTGAAATGGGCCATGTGGGAAAACAGGTCGATGGTAACCATAATTGTGGTGTAACCCTTGGAAGGGGGGAGATCCACGATAAAATCAGTTGCTATCACCTCCCAGGGTCGGTCTTGCAGAGAAGGTTGATGGAGTAATTCTGCTGGTTTCCTGTTATTGGACTTGTTCTGGTTGCAAACTGCACATGCCTGTATGTATGATCTTACATCTGGGCTATGAACACCGTGTCTGGAAACATCTTGGGAAAAGTGCGTGCTTCTTCTGGTATATAATCTGGTCGTCTGGATAGTGCATCAGCAATTATATTGGATGTCCCAGGCACATGCTGAATGCGGAACTGATATTGGGTGAAGAAAAAGGCCCAACGAGCTTGACGACTGTTTCTACATTCCATTGATTGTAGGACCTGTAGGTTCCGATGGTCAGTTCATACCAGTACTGGGTACTTGGCACCCAAGAGGAGATGGTGCCATTCCATAAAGGCTTGTCGAATCTCCAGGATCGAATAGTGTGTCTCACTAGGGTTCAAAGCCTGAGACAAATAAGCAATCAGGTGTTCCTGATTATTCCCAGATTCTTGCTTTAACACTGTCCCAATTGCATACTCCGAGGCATCTGTTTCTACCAGAAAGGGTTTGGTTGTGTCTGGTTGAGCCAGGATGGGTCCTTGAGTGAACTTGTGTTTTAACTCCTGGAAGGTGGCTTCTTGAACTGTTGACCAATGAAAGGGAGTGTCTTTCTTTAGCAAGGAAACAATAGGTTGTACAATGGATGAGAATGTGGGAATTAACTTCCTATAGAAGTTAACAAGTCCTAGAAATAACTGGACTTGTTTAACTGAGTTAGGAGCAGGCCAGGAAAGAATAGATTCAACCTTGGCTGGATCCATTGCCACTCCTTGGGGACTTAGCACGAATACCAGATAACAAACTGTAGACAAAAGATGCTTTTCTTGGGTTTGGCCAGCAGATTATGTTCTCTTAAACGCTGTAAGATCAAGGTAACATGTTCCTGATGGAAGACCGGGTTGTTGGAGTAAAGCAATATGTCATCCAAATAGATGATTACAAAAAGGAATAACATGTCTGAGAAGACTCGATCCATAAAGCGCTGGCACCCTGCTTGGGCATTAGCGAGACCAAATGGCATGACTAGATATTCAAAATGTCCAAAAGGTGTTCTGAAGGCAGTCTTTCATTCATCGCCCTTTTTTATACAGATCAAATGGTAAGCACCCCGCAAGTCCCGCTTGGTGAAAATCACAGCACCATGTACGGCTTCTAGAATGTCTGAAATGAGTGGTAAAGGATAACGGTCCTTGAGGGTACACTGATTGAGACCTTGGTAATCCAGGCATGGTCGGAGATCTTTAGTGTCCTTTTTGGACACAAAGAACAAAGAGGCCCCAGCTGGGGACTTAGAAGGACGAAAGGTTCTGTTGGTTAGATTGGTATCCAAGTATTCTCGTAAGGCTATTTTCTCAGGTTCAGAAAGAATGAACATCCTTCCAAATGGAATGACTGCATCCTCTTCGGTGTTGATAGCACAATCCTCAGGTCGATTGGGAAGTAGGGACTGGACAATGGCTGTTGAAAACACATCTGAGAATTAATGGTAATTTTCAGGTACCTGAGCGATGTTGGAAACGGTGATGAGTTGCTGTTCCGGGATCTTGTTTTCTGTGGATATGGTATGTAGACTTTTCCGGGAAAGACAATGTGAAAGGCAAAATTCAGATCCTAGGAATAAAGATCCAGCAGCCCAATTGATGTACGGATTATGCCTCTGAAGCCAGGACATGCCAAGAACCATTGGGTAATGGGCTGTTATTATTATATTGAATTGTAGCAACTCCTGGTGATTGTGTATAGAAAGCAAAGGTTTTGTGGTTTGTTGAGTTTCTGGGTCCTGATGATAGTGGTTTCCCATCTATTCCTTCTACCTCCTGGATGACGCCTTTGGATTCGCTCTGGATTTCAAACTTCAAGGCCTATTTGTGATCCACGAAGATGCCCATGGCACCACAATCCACCAGAGCCAGGACGGAATGGTTTTCCTTGTCGGCTGTTGACAGGAATAATTGGAGTATCACCAGGGAGTTCTTCGGAAGTGAGTCCAAGGAAAGAGAAGAGTCTGAGCAAGGAGCAGTCTACCAAAGCTGGGCTTCGTTCAGGATCAGAGCTGGCGTTTCCTGAACGCCTTGGAGGGGCTATGGGCAGTTTCTTACCAGGTGTTTGTCGGCGGCACAATACATACAGAGTCCACTGTTGATCCGATGAGTCCTTTCTTGAGAAGTGATAGGTCCCCGTAAGGACCCCAGCTGCATGGGTTCAGGTTCCGAGGAGTTAGATGTAACTGGCTCTTTGGGACTAGGATACTCTGAAGAGAGTTTCTGTGGAGGAGTCTGTGTCTTTCTTTTCTCTGCTTTTCTTTTTTGTATCCTGAAATCGATTTGCAAGGACAATTCTAAAAGGGCCTGGAAGGATCCTGGATGGGCCACTCTTGCCAATTCATCTTTGATCTACTCATTTAACCCATGACAAAACAAGGTAAAGCATGCTTCTGGGGTCCAATCAGCTTCCTTAGCCAATTATTTAAAACGAGTTACATAGGTCAGCATATTTCTTGATTTCCTTGCTGGAATTTCAATAGTTTCTCTAGGGCACAATGCACCTGTTCAGGACAGTCAAACATGGCCTAAAGGCATCTATGAAACCATCATAGTTGTCAAGCAAAGGGTCCCCCGCGGATACCAAGGGTTTTGCCCTGGCTAATGCATTCCCGGAAAGGTGGGAGATTACAAAGCCCACTTTAGCCCTGGGCATGGAAATATAGTAAGGTTTAAATGTGAAGTGTAACAGGCATGAATCAAAGAAAGAGCGCAATGCCTTAGAGGTTCCATCATATTTATCCACAATGCCTCCTAATGAAGCGCTCTCCTGATATGCCGAGTCTGTGGACAGAACAAGTTGTTTTAATGCCTGATTCTCAATCTTGAGGTTCTGGACCTCTGTTGATAACTCCTGGATTCCCCTCATGAGGTCCTTTATAGCAGTCTCCATGTTGGGTTCAATGTTACGTTATTGGCTCCTCAAACTGTCCCACCCTGAGTCCTCGGACACTTGGCTGACCTGTTTGATTCTTGATGTCTTCTTTCTTGTGTTTGCAGATTTCTCCTTCTTCCTAGAAATTCGGGATTGGTATAGGAAGGGGCGGGTCTCCTCTCTATATATTGCTGCATACACTCCAGAGGTGGTGAGGTACCCGTAGGTCAAAACCTCTAATATGCCTAAGGCAGCTCATTCAGGTATTGTACAGGCTGCAGATCCCTGCATGTAATCTTCGGGTCACAGGCTCAACATCTCAGGAAGATAGCTCAGTGGGTTTGTGTGGCCTCTGCAGAGCTGTGTGTCCATACCATAGCCCACAGGTTCAAAATAAAGTGTGGCATTTTCAGTTGGTTAATAATTGACATCTACTTTTAGGTGCCAGGACATGATTGACTTTGTCAGTGACTCATTAGCTGCATAAATATGTCCATAATATATGCATGATTTGGGAGGCTGTAGGGGGCACTGGCCTAACCTGACTACCATATTCCTGAGGCCAGGGAGGTGTTTGTATTATTTTTCTTTCATGTTCGGCAGCTGGAGAGGGAAACCCATCGCAAGGTGGTATCGTTGGCCCACAAGTTTAATCAGATCCCACGAGCCTGTTGTGGAAATATTGGGCTCACTGTAAAACAATGGGGGCAGAGCAGCATGTGATTAACTTCCACCTGCCACCTATGTGGGCTCTGTTTGGCTAGTGCAGATTCACCTCCTTTGCCAACTGTCCTGTCTGGCCACCGACTTAAGAGGTTGTATTGGCATTATAGTAAACACACCAAATCATGGTAACAACAGTAGGTTATACATGAGCAAGCAACAGTGCCTGAACCAAAGAAATACCCTCACAAGTCCCTCTTTCCCAGCTTTAATCTTTCATTTGTCGTGTGTACACAGAGAAGGTATTCTCTGTGTACAAAACACAGAGAATACCTTCCTGTATAGTAAGTAATAGAGAATGAAACAGAGGCAATGCCCTTGTTTTGAGGGATGGAAAGTGACCAATTACGTTTCTTTTTCTTCTGGTATGTAATCTAACCCTAACTAGTTAAAATATTGAGCGCAATAAAGCCACACTAAAAGTCACAGATGTTAACCCTGGTTTTCAATTCTGAAGAAAGTTGCAACATAAAAATATCTGCAGCCGACTCAATGCACTTGGGTACCCGACCAGGATTGATGCAGATTGGAAATAACAAGAGGGGTCCTGGGAGTCCCTCTGCCAGACATTAGTCCTGGTTATGAGAGACTTACCCAGGCAATTCTCCTCTGAACAAGAGTACCAACAGCAACCCCAGACACGTGCTTCGGTCTGGTTGGACCTCATCAGTAGGGTGGAGCTGTGCCTCTCTAAGAATAGTGAGCAAGGAGTCCACGTCTGGATTGCCCTAGTAACTTAAGGTGAGAACCAAAGTTACTTAAAATATGAAAATAACAAGGGGGGTGTCCTGGGAGTCCCTCTGCCAGACATTAGTCCTGGTTACAAGAGACTTACCCAGAGACTTTAGCTTGTTAACGAGTTAAAATATTGGCTGCGTTGCATAGGTGAGCACAATAAAGCCGCACTAAAAGTCACAGATGTTAATCCTGGTTCTCAATTCTGAAGAAAGTTGCCACATAAAAATATCTGCAGCCGAATAAATTCACTTGGGTACCTAGCCAGGATTAATGCATATTGGAGGCATGCAAAAAGAGGAACATATTTATTTGCAAAAAATTGGCATGCGATTGTTCAATAAAAGTGGCACCTCAAGGGGAAAACAGCAAGGGGACACAGGTAAACTGCAGGGCAACTCTGCATTTGAGCTGCAGATCACAGTACATGGTTGCAGTAAAGGTGCTGATCCAGCGCTGTCAAGGGGGGCATAACTACCAGCTGTGGGAATGATGGGAGCGGCACACGCCTAGATGGATAGGATCCCATCGACATCTGTAATAAAGGTGTCTAAGGCACACATGCAACAGAAGGGGAACCCACCAAACCCCATTATGAGGTGACAACCAAAGGTTAGTAAATCATGTGGGTATAACACTTACAGGCCCTGCATGACGTGCAAAAAGAAAATTGCATGAGCGTTCTGCAGTAAATGGGGTGCGGGAAGGATGATGCCAGCTGACTGTCCACAGGAGAAAGTAATCGCTGGAAACAAGAACCAGCAGATACATACAAGAGCTAGACTCTTGGGTGATGGCAGGGACCAGGGATAATTAAACTTGTGAAAATGCGTTCAGGGAGGCACTGCCGCAGTGTGGTCAGCAGTTGGCAGGTGGGCCTGGGAAGAAGGATGCGGTATGAGCGGTTCATATGGTAAGGAGCCAATCAGAAGGTGAGTTTTGGTGTCCCTGAAAGAGAACAGGTATATTGTGTTGTTGCTGATGTCCGTGAGGCACCTCAGTGATCGGATGCTATAGGAATGTCTCCCTTTCCACAGACTCAGGGTGTCGCACGTCCTTTCCTATGTGTGCTGACTAATAGCAGATAATAAAGATCCAGAGGTCAGCACGATTTCGTATCACAAATAAAACAAAAGGGTACATTGTGGGGTGGAGCAAGGAGAAATGTAGCACCACAGGGATGGTGATGAACAGAGGGGTCAAGATGGTTTGCTCCAATCATCATTGATTAACAAATATCTAGCTAGAGAGGGCTGCCGAGGACCCACTAATCAGCCTAGTAGGATGGTTAATATTTTGCAACACAAATCGCAACTGCTTTCGACTATGTAAATAACCTTTTAACTGTATAAAATATCTTACTGCAGTGGCTGGTGTTGTCAGCTCCTATCAACCAGTTCTGTTCCACTGTGCTGTTTGACTTGTTTGACTTGTGCTTTTCCAGCTATAATAAACAGCGTTACCTCTTGCCTGGTGTACGCTCCTTCTTGGATTACTTCTGATGTGTTATTGACTACATGCTCATGGGGGACCCCGGGTGCATTTTGGAGGCCCCAGTGAGATCCTCTGTTCCATCGGCCAACTGAGGGTATTCTGGTAGCCCTCCAGGAGGGCGCAGGTCTGGTGACTACAGACCAGTTCTACACGCACCACCGAGGAGGTCTTGCAGATGGCGAGTTCAAAAAGGTTTGCCTGGTCCCGAGCACAGACCGCGCTATGGAGCAGGAGCGACCCAGCAAGGAAGGCTCAGTGCTGAGAGGGCTCAAGGATTTCTGGGACATGTGAGTGTACCTGTGCACAAACGCACTGTGTCGTGGTAGCATGCCCACGAGGGGAGGGAGTTTCTCATTTATGTTGCTAAGGACACATCCTGAAGGAAGGAGGACGATCGGCCATCATAGTCATAGATTGTAATACAGTCCACGCCATAAGGAGTGGATGTGTATGGTGTCCAGTCATTTGGTCGACTGAAAACTGGTCGACTGCAATTTGGTCGACGCAATTTGGTCGAAAACCAAATGGTCGAATTTTTTTTTTTATTTATATATTTATTTTTCGGGTTTTCGTTTTGTAAAAAAAGGGTTTTTTAGAGAAAAAAAGGGGGTGGGGGGACCCCCCCCAAAAAATAAAAAAAAAGGGTTAAAATAAAAAAAAATAAAAATTCGACCATTTGGTTTTCGACCAAATTGGTTCGACCATTTGTCTGGTCGACCAATTTTTTTCTACCAAATGTCTGGTAACCGATGTGTATGTGTGGCAGGCTCATCTGCGTTAGAGCAGAAAGGTGCATAGAGAGTGTCAGACTCCCCTTAAACAGGAGTTGCGCGTAGTGCAGATGATTGTATAGTTGTGTCGTTGGGGAAAAGGGGTGTTGCTTTTATTCATTTGTTGAAGTGGTGAAGGAAGCACGCAATAGAACAGTATATGTTGAAACAGTTATGGTGATTGGTTGTCAGTGATTAGTGTTTGTTTGTTTTTGTGGCTTCAACCGAGGTGGATGGGTCGGCACCTATGGTACTCGGGGTACAATATTTCAATTAGCATAGTAGCGGGGGACATCGGCCTGGAGGAAGGGCGTGGTCTGGCATCTGACTACACTAACATATGTAAAGGTGGGCCTGTAGAGCGGGCTGGTGGCATACTAACACGGAGTGAGCTGACAGGCTTGTGGGGAAGGCCGGTGTTCATGGTGGGTGTGCATTGGGAGGTCTTTGGAGAAGGCCAGACATTATTAATAGAGCGTAAGGAGGAAGAGAGGTAAGTATGCATGTCTGAGAGGTGAATGAGATTGAGAGTGTGAACAGGGAAAAAGGAGGGCAAAGGGGGGATAAGAGCGAATAGGATAAGGGCAAAGGGATAGTAGAAATATAACAGGGAGACAAGGAGGGATGGTTGGATAATGGCTTTCTGGGATAGGCCCCTTGATCACATGTGTGAACGGTTGCCCCAATATCGTGATAACATAATAAAATATAATTTTCAATGGGATCAGGAAACTGCAGGACAGTGTTTCCATGCGGGGCAGGGGAGGGAACGTTCGATAGTAAGATTAAAGAACATATGTTCTCATACCTATTTTTTTTCTTTTCTTTTTTTTTATTTGATATGGCTGGCATGCAGCCTTTCAAAATTTATCAACATAATGATCGACACAATAAAATAACACACTATAAATACATAATCATCAAAAACATTCAGATCACTTAAAACAACAGCATCTTAATCATCTATCTTATCACATAACAAATCAATACATACATTTTCTCTAAAATTTGACCAATTTTGGTTAAAAACAGTAAAAAACAAAATAAAGAATACTCATGATAGAACAGCCACCTTATTTCTTTTTTCGCTAATCTCAATATGTTTGCATTATTTCACTAGTTTTTTCCCATTTTTCAGATAAAAGTAAACGCTTATTTTCTTTTCAACAGATAAAATATCAACAAAAAAAAATTAATTTGCTCTCCAGGATCTGCTAGGGAGATTCAATATTTAAACATCCCTGGTTATTCATCAATATGTACATTTTTTAACAATCCAATCATCGATATATTCATTTTAACACTATGGCTGTTATATAACTCTGTCCATAAAATTTCAGGATCTGTTATATGACGACCTTTAAACAGATGTTTAAAATATTCTGATCTTTCCTTGACCAAGGCTTGACATACCGCCACCAGGTCTTTCAATGTCTCTGTCTCTCCTCTTTGTTTACAGAATCTGCAGATATCATTGTCAACTCATTTTCTCATACACCAAACTTCATTGTAGCACAAATGTTGAGTCTAATTCTCATGTAAGACCATCTAGATTTAGGATCTGCAAACAATAACAAATATTGTTCTACTTTGTTAAATCCCTTTTCTCCGTAAGGTTGATTGTTAAATATTTTCAGTTTCATACAGGCATTTCTGGTATTAATCCAATCCATGAGCCACAACTTCTTTTTGGTTCTCTGGGGGTTAGTGCTAAGAAGTTCATTGTCAATCCCGGCTTCCTCCATTATTACCTCTATGGATTTACGCCAGTTAATGATCTTTTCCTTAACAGATTGCAAGATATATTTTCCCATGGTATATACATTATACAATTTGGGTCTGTCACCATCAAATATTTCCTATACAAATATAGACTCTTCCATAAGTGTCATAGTGGGATATCAAACCCATCTCGTGGCGGACCAAACACATGGATACAGATCTAGGTAGACCACATATGTCTTTCCAAATACGACCTTCTATTCTTAATCACCTTTGTTCGGATATAACATTTCTAGTTTCCGCGCCATAAGTCAGCATCAGTACTATTTTCTGTTTATAAAATGCTATGGCTGGAGACAGACAGAATTTCCCATACTTTGCTTGTATGATTTTTGCTTGTGCAATCCCTGTTCTGACTTTACAGTCCAACTCTCAAAGGTAAAGTTTATCATTTGGATCATTACTTATTTGAAGTCCTAAATATTTATATTCAGAAACAGTATCAATAGTCACCTCTTGTATAGACCAAACCTCCCTTCTATTTGGACCCTTCTTTTTGGATCACATTTCATTTTTTTACATTTGTCCTGATTTATCTTTAGTAAGTTTGCATCTGCAAACACAGTCAGCATCATCAGCAGTGAACGCAGTCCCCTCGGCGTCTTTGCCAACAGAACTAAATCGTCCGCGTAGAATAACCACGGAACAGCTTTGCCCCCTATTTTCGGGGCATCAGAGATTATCGACATGAAATTATGCTGCGCTTCAGAGATAAAGAAATTAAACAGAGTACTGGCCAATATACACCCCTGTTTTAATCCGCGTAGCGTTTCAATTGGGTTGGATAAGGTACCATCTAGCGCCAATCTTATTTGAACAGTTGTTTCAGAATGTAATTCATTGATCCAAAAGATTAAGTAATTCGGGCATTCCGCTATTCTTAGTTTACTGATTAATAGTTTTCGGCACACAGAATCAAACGCAGCCGCGAAGTCAATAAAAGCCATATATACTGGCTGTTTCTTGACTTCTTCTTGTTTTTTGATAATTTCAAGAATATGTAAGTTGATGGCAGTGCCCTTCCCGGGATAAAACCTGTTTGGTTTGGGTCTCGAGTTTTAGATTTGTTCAGCCACACATTCAGATCTCTCAACAATAATCTTGCAAACAATTTGCCAGGAATATCTAACAGAGATATCGGTCTGTAATTCCCGGGGTCTGTGTTGTTACCTTTTTTATATATAGGTATGGTTATTGACTTCCTCCAAGATGGAGGAATCATACGAGTTCTTATAGTATGACTAAAAATAGAGAAAAGTATCTGCACCCATGCGCTAGGATGTATTTTAATCATATAATTTGACAAACCATCAGGGACGGGGGCTCTTGATGTCGAGAGCTTCATTATATAGAACAGAATATCATCAACATCAAAATCTAGGTTTTTTTTCCACTCACCAGTGGTATAAACGCGATCTGGGCTCTTTACATCGGCATCTGCATATAAAGTTTTATAATAAACTGCCCATACCTCTTGTGGAATGGGATTCATTTGATACACCAGTTGTACTCTACGCCCTGATTCTTTCAAAAATGCCCATATTTTCGCTGTATTTTTGGAGCTCTTTTTCTTTAACATTAATTCCCCGTCACGTTGATACATAGTCACATGTCTGGCTCTCAGCCAGTTTTTGTATTGACTTTTGAGCAATTTTAGCTGGGCCATATGGTCGGGTGAGTCCGATTTTAGGAGCTGTCTTTTCAGTTTTCTAAACTCTGTTTTCCGACTCGCCAATTCATCATCATAGCTATGCAAACTCTTGGGTCGCACATAGTTTTTTT
The DNA here is from genome assembly GCF_040938575.1 of Ambystoma mexicanum. Taxonomy (NCBI): domain Eukaryota; kingdom Metazoa; phylum Chordata; class Amphibia; order Caudata; family Ambystomatidae; genus Ambystoma; species Ambystoma mexicanum. The sequence goes on along the minus strand of NC_090928.1, from coordinate 373,080,494 downwards.
ACACTCCTATGATTTACGAAAATCTGAATCTCTTCAACATATGAGGTCTGGTTGTTGGACCCAAGTGGTTGCACTCGTCTATGGCTGTACCTTAAATTTTGATGCAGTATTTCAAGAGTGACTGGAGTCCAGACAAATCTATTTTGTGCACTATTCAGGGTCATATACAAGCTAACGATACCTCCAGCGCTTCCCTCAGTGTGATTTCCTTCCATTGCATAGTCTGAATGTTATGGTCACTTTTATCCTTTTGGACCATATGAAATTCAGAAATTAGGGAGAATAAGACACTATCAACAAAGGAGTAGTCAATAAATGCTGACTCTGTCCCTCTATGCCACGTGGGCTGAGCTGGAGTATCACCATTTTTTGTACCATTGACTCTGAGAATATTTCGTTCTTCCATCAGAGAATTCCATCTTTTTGCTGCTGGAGTGAGGATTTTGTTATTTTGTTCATAGCAATCCATATTTTAGTCTCCTGTCAGCACAACATGTTGACAACTAGAACCAAGCAGCGTTACATCCAACAACTCTTTCAGAGCCTCAAAAAAAGTGCTGTCATCTATTTCTAAATGATTCCAGTATATGTTCATAAGACCTATACTTTTTTCCTTGTTTTCGATTTTAACCATCTGCAAGAAGCTATTTGGGGACAACCATGGTTCTAATTGCAAATTACACAATGTTTTAACTGGAACCATCAGACCAACCATCGGTCTGACTCTAACCGGAACAATGGCTGGAGCCAGAGGTATCATGTGTTTATCCCATACCCGAGGTATCGATAGCAAAATTTCTTGGAAGGCTAGAATATCGTATTTTAGCAATAGATTGTTTTTAGAGGAGGTTAAATGCTTAAAGCCCCTTGTGTTACATGAGGCTAGAAACAGAGTCTTGTGAGCAAAGCTTAGTTAATTGTTGGCCGCCCTATTTTCACGTTCTTCAGTCATTTGATTATTACTCTCTGAGACTCTCCTTTGATGGTGACCCTCCGAGGATTTTAAGATCCCACCTGCTTTTGACACATACTGATTTCCTGCCATGGATATCTTTTGATATTCTGGAATAGAGACGTTAAGTAGCACAAAACCTAGGTCATACAATTCACCTCTGGCCTCCCACAGGGCATTTTTAACAAACCTCGATCTCATCCACAGTTTGACTACAGATAGATCATGATCTTTGAAAAACTCCACTTGATCAAAATCTCCTGAGCCTATTCCCTCCAAATCAGGTATATCTGCCAGTATGTTCATTACCGATTGTCGATTTAGTTCAAAACTATGAAAAGGATATGGTTGACATTGTAGAATCAGTTGATTAAGTTCTGTATTTCTTGATTGTAACTTAAGACCCCCACTATGGGTTACATTCCCCCTGCATGCCTAGGGAAATGAGGTGGTTTTCCATTATTCATCATGGGTGTGCCTTGGTTCGTACCTTTATCGGTTTGCAGTTGTAAATCCTGTCTATTTGCTTGTAATATCAGTCTTTTTAGAGATTGTTCAATCTCACCTCTCCAATCGCCAGCAGTAATTCGCTCTTCACGAATAGGAGCGGCTGGTGTTATCTGCACTCCCATATTCAATGTTTCATTACTCGGGGGACCCACAGGTTTGCAAGGAGGCAAGCCCCCTTGATTATCTACTGGTTGTTTGGACTGCTCGCCTGCTTTAAGCCCATTTGTCAATTCTTTTTGCTGTTCTTTTTGTTCACTCAATAGAATCAGACTATCTAAAGGTTCATAAGTCATTTGTTCGGCTTGCAGATTCTTCAGATTTATTACTTTTTGCTGTTGGGCATTTCTGTATTTTTCACAATAGCCGCACAAGCAATAGCAAAGGCAGACCTAGGCATCTGCAAAGATTGTATGAAGTGGCGTGTGCCTGTAATTTTTGAATTTGCAGCACTTTTGACATTTTTAGATTTTGTTCAATTTAGCACTTTCTGGTCCTCTTGGCAAGTTCTTATTTTTTTTCCAAATATATTATACATGGGTGCACTGTCATCTTCACACACTTCTCTACCTTTTGCTTCATCTGTCACTGTTTGTTTCTTTTTATATAGCTTTCTCAATATTTTTCATTTTCATTTTCTTCTTTAAAACACATTTCTGCCCCTCTTTACATAGCTCGCCTTTTTCTTTTGATCTTTCCCCCTATCCACTGGCAGATCTTTAATCTTCTCTAGATCTTTACTTTTTTCTTTGTTCGACTCCACTTTATTTTCCGGTACGCTCTTTGTCTTGGTCTTAAGTTGCAGAATTGCCTGTTGATTCTGGGTACAGTCAATCAACAGGACTTCGTCATTTTCAGGTTCCAGAGTCTCTATATCTATACATTTACCTAAGGCGCCCTCATGGGAGCTTATTTGCTGTATTTTACACTTATCACACAACCTCTGTTTATAACATAATTCTCTTATCATCTGTACTAAATTCACATGTTGGTCATTCAATTTCGTATCTAATGTATCATACAATTTTGTCAGAGAAAACAAAGCGGCATTCATCGTTTGCAGTGAGGTTTCTAAACCTATTACAAACTGTCCTGGCATGGATTGAGGCCTCTCTATGGGGGCGGAGTGATTTCGCCTTGGCGTTCGGTGAATAAAAGAGCTCGAGAGAGCTGATGAATTATTTGCAGTGGGTGAAAACATCATCGGCGACTGTGATAAATTTAATTCATCATCATTTTCCATTGCATTCACACTTTTGTTATTATCTGAGGACATTGAAACCTCATTAGTATTTCCTTCTTTTAGCCTGCTGCCTTTATCATTAATTGAGGGTTCAACATTAAATGGTATCGCTGGAATAGCAGGTTTCTGGGTATTCTTATTTACCATAGCATCTTTTAACTTAATAAACTGATTGTTGTCAAAATTCCTACTATTAGCATCTTCCGTTTTTCCTTCACTGCTCGGCTGTGGCTCAAAAGCCTCTAGAGCTCCCGCCGCGATTAATGAGTCGGGAAGTGTGTCCACAAGATCTATTATAGTTTTGTCGGCAACAGCCGGCACACATACATTTACTGCTCCGCACGCAAGGGGAAACGATCCCAGCAGACGCTCTTTCTCTGCTGCTGTCTTTCCTCCCTGCGCGCAGAACTTTCTTATGTCAGCCTCTGCCGAGCAGACTCTACTAACCGTAGCCGACTTTGAAGCTCTCGTCAGCATAATTGTCTGCGAGGAAGATTTCGGAGTGCCTTCAGCTTCTTTACTACTAACTGCAATCTCCGTTCATGACGGCATCCCTGCTTTCAGAGAGACGACCATTTCAGATTTCACAGCGTGTTCAAAAATTCTATGTAATCAAGAGTATGAGATCTACTCCGAGTTCCCACTTACAAAGTTGGACCTTTACTTAAATCAAAAACAAAAGGTACAGCTAATGCTCACTGTCCACCGCCAGCTGAGAGCCGACAGGCACTTCCAAGCACTTCACCAATGCACGCACGCCCAATGTGCATGGCCTGTGCTTGAAGTAGGATTCTGGGTAGGGTGGGCGGAGCTTAGAATACAAGTCCCTAAAATGAAAAGAAATAAGGTGTATAAATAATAAATATAAATAAATATTACTTCTTTGAGTCCACAGTATATAGTCTAGAGGTATTAGTCCTTTTAGCACTCTCTGGGGTAGAAAATATCCCGTACCGTGATGTCTCTCAAATTCACGTATCAAAGAAAATCCTCGCACTGTTAGGGAGATCAGCTACGACAGGCACTTCCAAGCACTTCACCAATGCGCGCGCGCCAAATGCGCGCGGCCTGTGCTTGAAGTAGGATTCTCGGTAGGGTGGGCGGAGCTTAGAATACAAGTCACTGATCAGTCGCAGCAGGCCGACGGCTGCAGGCTATGTGCTACTGTGAAACTGCTTCCAGAAGGAGGAAACGTGGTGGCAAAAGTGATTATCGGTGGGGCACTGCCTTTGCAGTGTGCTTATGCTGTTCTCATACCTATTAAGAAAGTACAAAGGCTCAAAACTTAAGAGTAGAGAGAGTATTTTAGGGCTGTGGAAGCTCTACAAAGAGAAAAGGATGAGCCCATGAAGCAGGGCAATAAGACAGACGATGTGACAGAACAGCCCAGTGCCCCACCACCACCGTATGGGGCATACACAGCATGAAGACCTGCAGCTGGGTATGCAAACCCACAGCGGGTATACCCAGATAGAGGGTAAGGGGGAAAGGGAAAAAAGAAAAGGAGGGGTGCGGGATGGGGGGACACGCCTGTAAGGGGAGACAAGAAGTATTTGGCAGACATAGAGAAGAGCACATGACAACAGGTGGATGCTCTGTTCAATGAAGCAGAGAGAGTAATAGAGAAGGAGGTACAGAGAAAGGAAAGAGAGGGGGGACACTGAGGAGGGATATGGGTGGACATCCGGGAGGATAACATTTAAATTATACAATGAGGAGCATGACAGGGGGAGGAGGAGAGGTAAATATGGGACAAGGACATTGTTGTGTCCGACGAAGAGGAAGAGGAGATCCGCAAGGAGGAGGACTAACAGTGGACACCGGAGATTGAAAGGGGGAGGGGGCAATAGCAGAGGAGGAAAGGAGACAAGGGAGAGCAAAGTAGGAACTGGTCTACCATCCTCCACAACCAGAAGGAGAAGGTGAAGATAGGACTGGCACAGGTGAGAAAAGGAGGACAGAAACAGGATCCTGGGCAACGCAAATGCTGCTGTTACGGAAGGGGAAAGGATATGCACACTTTGAGGAATGGCAGACAATGGACAGAGACAATCTTATTTGTAGCTTGCCCTACATCAAGGCAGAGGCTAGCAAGAGTATATACGCACTAAACAAATAAACAACAGGGGTGACAATAGCTATAGGGGACATGAAAAGTTTATTCGCGGCCATAATAGGAGAGAGAGGGGACAAAATATGGGAGCAAGCAGGGTACAATGGGGTGAAATTAAGCACCAATGCACACGACGGAGCACTGTTTAACAACTGCTGCAACACTTGTGGAAAGTATTGATGACAATGTATCCAGACAGCTCAGATTTAGGAGCTGTCATGACCCGTAAAATGAAGCCAGAGGAGGATCCCGCAGAATACATACAACAGGTTCAGGAGCTCTGGACATTAGAGATGTGAAAACCTTGTGATGAGTACATAACCCTCTTTTACCACATATTGGTCAAAGGACTCCCGTCAGATGTCCAGGCCTCCCTAGATAAATTAGTAGAAATAGAGGCAAATGGATGACCAGAAATACAGGCTACCATAGTACACTATTGTAAGAGGAAGCAGAAGGGTGACAGACAGGTGGATGAAAACACTGCAAAGGTGGGAAACTAGCTGGTACAAAAGAAGCTTGCTAAGTTTGTGATGGAAGGGGCCATGCTGATACCTGACCATGAGCCAGTTACCCCCGCCCAAAAGGGAGGGTTCACAGTGGAGAGTTTGCCCCAAAAAGGGGGATACAAGCCACCATTGATGGCCCCATAATGGGAAGCTGCAATCGCAAAGGGGTTACTCACAAGGGGGGATGTACCCACCATGGGATACTATCATCAAGGAAGAGGGTACTCACAACGGAGGTTGGGAGGAGGATATAGAGGTGCAGGTTTGCGGTTCCTGTACCATGTTTCCTATGCGGGAACCAGGGACATTTTGCATGTACCTGCCCCTTCAGACAACAAGCACAAGCATACCAGGTAGCACAACAGCAGAGCTCAGTCATGCAGCAAACACAGCCCCAGCAGTTCCAGCATATACAGACACAGCCCCAACTAGAACAAACACAGCAGGGACAACCACAGCCCCCACAGTTGCAGCCTCAAACAACAGCAGGGAAGATGGGGTACAGAGGAGACCCCCGAACATACTGCAAGCACCCACACAGGCACCAGAAAATGCACCACTGCTGGGCAAAAATGTGGTACACCACTACACCGGAGTAAGTGTTCTGGGAGGAAAACCTTTTCCGTTCCCTCCGAACATAACCTCCATTTAGGAGAGCCCACAGAGAGTGTGTGTGAGTCCAGTCCTAGCAGTAGCTGAAGACCCTGAAGAGGAACCCAAGGCAGCAGTGAAGATAGGACAGAAAGAGTTCTCGTTCTTGATAGATATGAGGGCCACCAAGGCAACACATAAAGATTGGTGGATTCCTACTGTCAAACAAAGTAATGGACAAGCAAGGCTTCTCTGGGGCGATTGTCACGGGTCCAGTAACAAAAGATGTGCCTTTGACAATCAGGAAAAAACACATCCCCCCTATTGTACTCAAAAGACCCCCCCCCCCCATAAACATCCTGGGGAGGGACTTACTGAGTAAGCTAATTGCAATGATTTAATTCATGGAAAAAGGCACGGCGTGTATTCTGCCAGAGTGGCAGCCATCCTCCAGGCCATATATGCCCACAGCACATTGCGAGGACAACACACATACCCTGTCCTATTTCTATATGGGTTCAGATATTCCTGGGTTGGGTGCCAGGGATAAAAGGGAAGACATTTCGACAAGCATTAGAATTTTTGTCCCGGCCTCAGTGCCACAAGAATGTTGCCCCAGGCACACTCATATTGTTGCAGCTCGAAGAAGTGATCACTAGATAAGACACAGTGATACTATGTGGAAAAGATGAGGAGGACATGGAACGGCGTGAATACTCTGTATTAACCCAACCCTGACTATAACAGGTGTGACTGACATACATCATTTCTCAGGTGGGGAGGAAAAGGGGGAAATAGTGTTCCAGCTAAATATTCCCTGTCCCATAAGATTATTAGAGAGACTAGTACCACAACTGACACAAATGGTGATGGCCAGATATGCACAGGAGGATTTAGCGAAGGTCCCTGGGAAATTGTGGACAACTGGACCCCATAATGTAGGAGTGTTAAAAGAAGAAGGTGCTGTAAGAATAAAACTGAAAGAGGGAAGAGCATTGTTACCAAGAGCAAAGCAGTATTCACTGTTCTGCCAGGCAGACACAGGCATATACAAGACCCTCCTTGCAATATGGCAACAGGGCATAATACAGCAATCCACGTCCCCATGCAAAACGGCCACAAACCTCATAAAGAAATCAAAGCGAGGTAGAGGCTGAGTTCCCGTTCATGCCAAATCCAGTCACAACACTGTGCAACATCTCAAGAGCAAAGTATTTCACAGTAATTGACCTCAAAAACACCTTCTTTGCCATCCCACTGCACCCAGATTCAAGGTACCTGATGACATTCATACATAGGGGGTCAGGTTCGAACACACAAGGTTACCACAAGGGTACTGTGAATCTCCCAGTATATTTAACAGGGTGATCCAAATGGACTTGAGCAATTTTCAAATGCCGATCACAGGGATACAGTTTGTAGACGACTTATTGTTATGTAGTGAGACTGAGGAACAGTGCCGGGCAGACTTGATACACCTTTTAACATTGCTGGCTGACAAGGGATAAAAAGTAGACAAGGACAAATTAGATTGGATTATGCAATTATTGCAGGACATGTGTATTGGACTACTCCACGTTCACAAATCTCCTCCTCCAGGCACTAAAGGAAGCGCACAAAGAGAAAAGACACACAAAATGAACTTCAGAAATGAACAAGAATTTTGCCAAATTCAAAGAAGCTTTGGCCCATGCGCCAGTGTTGGCAACCTCCAACTACAAAGACAAATTCTACCTGTTCTCCCATTCAGACAGCAGTCTTCACACAGAAGAAACCACAGGGAAGCAAGCCTCTGGCCTATTACAGCAATCTCCTAGACCCAGTGATGCAGGGACATTTTCTCTGTGAGCAAGCGCTTGCGGCTGCATTTGCCATAGAAAAGGCAGTGAAGATCACCATGGCAGGCCCATTTTTTTTAAAGAGGTGATATGTTATGATATGATATGAAATTTTATTTGCAACACGCTCGTACACGAGTGTTTCAGAGCGCGACAAAGCAAGGGAGGGGAAACAGGGGAGAAAACAAAACAACAATCTTACTAGGCCCAGTGACATTGAGAATGTGCAAGTGCATGGGAAAGGGAAAGGGGAAAAGTGCGTGGAAGGGGGACAGTGGAAAGTGCGGAGCAGAGGGGAGACAGATAAATAATAAAAACAAATAAAATAGATAATGGATAAATAAGTAGGGGTAGTGCAGCCAACATGTGGCAAGTGCTGTGCTTACACCAGCAGAACTGGGTAAGTCTGAAAAGTGCATGAAAGAAGAAAAAGAGGGCTTTGGGGACTGTATGGGTACAGATATAGTCCCCAGTGCAAGGGGTGGCCAGGAGGCAGCGCAGAAAGGGTGGCAATGTGAGCAGGTACCTGGGCCCAGGGGACAGAGGGTGGCCAGGTGCACAGTGCCAGGATTGAGCAGACCAGCAAGGGAGAGGGGGAGCAAAGGCAGATGCAAAGAGGAAAGTCTTGAGGTGCTTCCGGAACTGGAGATGGTTCTCCTGAGGTTCTAGAGTGGCTAGGAGGCTGTTCCAGAGGGAGGCCCCCGCCGAAGACAGAGATCTAGCCCCAGCTCGTTTCTTTGAAAAACTACTGACCCTGAGGAAGTTAGCGGTAGAGAAGTGAAAAGCTCGAGAGGGGAGGTATTTGCAGAGGGATAGCTGAAGGTATTTTGAACCCAGGCCCCAGAAAGCCTGTGGACAATGTGTAGGGTTTTAAATTTAATCCTTGCATCCACTGGGAGCCAATGGAGAGATTACAGAACTGGAGAGATACGATCCCAGGGCTTGAGGCCAAGGACAAGTCTTGCAGTCCTGTTCTGGATTAGTTGCAGAGGGCGGAGAGTAGAGGCAGGTAGATTTAGAAAGAGGCTGCTACAATAGTCCAGCCTGGAGAGAACCAGAGCTTGGGAGACAGTGAGCTTCTGGGGGAAGGAGAGGAAAGGAAGAGTACCTCTGAGGAGGTGCAGAAGGAAGTTTGACTTTTTAGAGACCACAGAGATGTGGGCGGAGAAGGAAAGTGTGGAGGCAAAGATGACCCCGAGGTTCTTAGCCTCACAGGTGGGGATAGGAGGAGGGCCAAGCAAGGCCGGCCAGAGAGAGATCGGAAAGGATGGGGAAGGTGTGCCGATTAGGAGGATCTCTGTCTTGCTGGCAATCAGACAAAGGTCATTGACGGCACACCAATCTTGAATGGCAGTTAGGCAGTCAGAGATGAGAGAGGGAGAGGAGGTGGTGGAGGGCAGCCTGAAAATGAGTTGAGTGTTGTCAGCGTAGCACTGGAAATTTGAGCATAGTGTGGCAATGCAGTGGGCGAGAGTTGCCAGGTATTGGTTGAAAAGCCAGGGCGAGAGGTTAGACCCCTGGGGAACACCACAGGTAGAGAGGAAGATAGAGGATAGGAAGGACCCAAGTTGGACCTGGGATGGTCGATCATAGAGGAAAGAGGTGAGCCAGGCCAGAGCCTTATCAGTGATACCCAGGTTCTCACAGAGAAGGTTTAGCAGGATGGTATGGTTGACCGTGTCAAAGGCAGAAGAGAGATCGAGTAGGATGAGAACAGAGGGAATGTTAGAGTCAAGGTTGGAGAGTAGATCTTCAAGGATATTCAGGAGAGCAGTTTCCATGCTTCTAGCTGCTCTGAAACCAGACTGGTGGTCATGGAGAAAACCAACAGAGTTGGTATGAAGGTTAAGCTGAGAGGTGGAGTAATGGAGATTGGGTGATAGTTAGCTGGACAGGAAGGATCAGCTGTGGGTTTCTTGAAGAGAGGATGCACAAGGTAGTGTTTCAGAGCGGAGGGGAAGGATCCTGAGGAAAAGGAATAGTTATAGAAATTGGCAAGGGCTGGAGAGAGGGTGACAATGTGGTCCTTGATGGTTTTAGAGGAGCAGGGATAAACCTGTTTTGACAAGGCTTTCATAGATCGGACTTGTCTAGCGACCTCATCAGGTGCAAAAGGGGGAAAGGAAGAGAAGGAGGGCTGGGGTGGTTAAGGGAGGGTTAGTAAACGCAGAGTGAGGGGGAAGAAGGGGGCAGGGGAGGAGAGAGATGACAAGATGTCCTTAGTTTTTTAGATAAAGTCAGAGGCAAGGTCGTTGCAGATAGCTTGAGAGGTAAGGGGAGGGGAAGAGACTGCAGCAGGGTTGGCAAGCGCCTCGCAGATTTTGAAGAGTTTAGCCGAGTTGTTAGATGCCGCAGAGACACGGCTTGAATGTGGACTCTCTTCTTGGTAAGGAGAGAGAGTCGGTATTGCCTTTGGAGCAGGCGACATGCCAGTTTGTCAGAGCATGAGCAAGAAAACCTCCATTTTCTCTCAGCTGCCCTACACTTCATTTAAGTGTAGCTGGGTCTGAATAATACCAGGAATTACACTTGGCTTTGGACTTCAAGCGGATACTCATGACAGGGGCAAGAACATCAAGAGTATCAGAATTGGAAGAGTAGAGAAGGGAAAGGTTTGTGTTTGGGTGTGATTCAGCCAGAGAAGGAGAGGGGTGGAGAAGGTGGCAGCGAAAGCCTCACCTGACACACGCTTCATAGGTTGGATGTCCAAGAGGGTAGGTGGCAGTGTTGGGGTGAGCTT